>NC_051324.1:58986010-60340481 GCF_015220235.1 Choloepus didactylus | reverse complement strand
TGGGTCTTAATTAGTTTACTGGAGTCCTTAAGAGAGCTCAGAGCTGACACAGACCCAGATGTTTGGTGATGCTAAGCTAAGAGAAGAAGCCCCAAGTTTGCCCTGGAGAAGCTAACTGAGAATCCACAGATGTTTAAGGAGAAAGCCACTGGAATCAGAAGCTGAAAGCAATGCAGCCCAGGAGCAAAGAACCAGCAAATGCCAGCCATGTGCCTTCCCAGCTGACAGAGGTGTTCCGGACGCCATCAGCCTTTTCCTCAGGGAAGGTATCTACCTCTTGATGCCTTAATTTGGACATTTTTATGAACTTAGAACTGTACATTTGTGAACTAATAAACTCCCATTGTAAAAGTCAGTTCATTTCTGGTATGTTGTATTTCTGGCAGCTTTAGAAAACTGAAACAAGTATCTATATTTGACTCACTTTCTGCTCAAGCCCTTCCATAAGGAGGTAAAGGACCTGAACACCTACTCAAGAGTTTTATATAGTGTGCCAGTTTGAATATATTGTGTCCCCCAAATGCCATTATCTTTGATGTAATCTTGTGTGGGCAGACATTATCAGTGTTGATTAGATTGTAATTCTTTGAGTGTTTCTGTGGAGATGTGCCCCACCCAGCTGTCGGTGATGACTCTGATTAGATAATTTCCATGGAGGTATGGCCCCACCCATTCAGGATGGGCCTTGATCAGTGGAGCCATATAAATGAGCTGACAAACAGCGGGAATGCAGTGCAGCTGTGACATTTTGAAGAGGAGCTACAGCCAAGAGGGACACTTTGAAGAAAGCACAGGAGCTGCAGATGAGAGAGAGTTTGAAGATGGCTGTTGAAAGCAGACTCTTGCTCTGGAGAAGCTGAGAGAGGACAAATATCCCAAGTACAACTAAGAGTGTCATTTTTGAGGAACTGCAGCCTAGAGAAGAACATCCTGGGAGAAAGCCATTTTGAAACCAGAACTTTGGAGCAGACACCGGTCACGTGCCTTCCCAGTTGATAGCCATTGGCCATCCTCCAGTGAAGGTACCCAATTGCTGATGTGTTACCTTGGACACTTTATGGCCTTAAGACTGTGACTGTATAACCAAATAAACCCCTTTTATAAAAGCCAATCCATTTCTGGTGTTTTGCATCCTGGCAGCATTAGCAAACTAGAACATATAGGTTTTTAGATGCTTTTGCTGGGGTTACTGAAGGTTGCAAGAGATCTGTATATGAAAGACTATTTTAGCACAAAGCAAGTTCTTAACCAAAAGCCTGAAAAACATTATTCCCCTCATCCTCCTAAGCTTCTTGGCAGGAGGTCAGCTCTAAACTTTTAATGAAAGGTTCTGTCAGGGATTGCCTTAGGGTTAGAGTAGAAATGTGTATTGTAAAGCAAAAAACTCTACCCAGGGCTTTAGTAGTTTAGTAAGCAGATGGCCTGATAATACATCTGAAAAGATGAATTTTAGAAAGAAAGGGAAAAAGAGAGGAGTCCCACAACCACCTCTCCCTGCCCCCACCCCACCCCCAACAAACACTAGAACAGACCTTCCTCCTGCTTGTCCAAAAGCTCCTGGGCCATGCCAACTCCAGGACTCCTGCACTCATAGGCTGGCAGCACCACTTCCAAAGCACAGAAGAACTTTAGGCTTTGCTTTTGAGGTGGTGCTACAATATCTTCATTTTCTCTTTCTTCAAGGTCAGAAAGATCCTGAAGTTATTAGGATTCTGAATTAACGTTCCTTCCAAGGATCTTAATGTAGACTTCAAAATGTTTTGTTATTAGAAATGAAAACTAAACTCCAGCAATCTCAGGTATAGTTGAGGTGTCCTATAGCTTCAAAATTAAGATGAGCAAATGAATTACTAGATAATGACAATAATTTCTTATTATACACTATACAAACATGGGGAAAAATATGGACATCATCCAAGTCACTAAGATTATAGATTAATTCTAGGTGGCAGGCAAATGCCCAGATATTTCCACTTAATACCCTCTCGATAGTAGGAGACCTCCCACATCTCCTCCCCCTATCCACTTCAATCCTACTCTCTAAAGTTTCACTTTACAGAGTACTGAAATGAGAGTCTGGTTAGTTAAAGAAAATCTGCAAAGTTTACCTCGGTGATCCTTTTTGACTGTCCATTGAAACCAAAGTAGTAATTTGCTAGTTCTTGGCATCAGGATCTATTAAGGGCAAGGGCCTGATGTTGAAAAGCCTTATATCTGGTGCCAAAATGAACCTCAGGACATGAGAAATAGACAAACAAATATCACAATGTGCCACAGAGACTTTATTTTGGATACATCTGAGATTTATCACTACCAATTCATAGAAGATTGTGAAGATTAAACAGGATAGAACATTTTAAGTACTTGAGTTCCCAGTAAGTCTTAAATAAATGTTGTTTATTATTGTTAGGTTAGAGTACTTTTCTGCATCATTCCCAGGGTCTCTGATTAGTAGGAGGGTTTCCTGGACCTCTGGTGGTGAACAATTATGATGAAAGCAACTGAGGAAGCTTGCAGAAGCAAATTATAGGGCTGTGGGTGAATAAAGAAAGCAAATCACGCAACAACAAAAAGACAACCCAATTTAAAAATAGGCAATGGACTTGAATACACATTTCTCCACAGAGGATATACAAATGGCCAATAAGCACATGAAAATATGTTCAACATCATTAGCCATTAGAGAAATGTAAATTAAAACCACAATGAGATACCAATTCACACCCACAAGGATGGCTATTAATAAAAAAAAAAAAAGAGGAAGATAACAAGTGTTGGGGAGAGGATAGAGAAATTGGAACTCAGTGCATTGTTGTGGGAATATAAAACAGCACAGTCACTTTCCATTGTGGGAAGTCATATGGCATTTCCTCAAATAGTTAAACATAGAATTACCATTTGACCTAGAAATCCCACTTCTAGGTATATCCCAAAGAGAGTGAAAATAGGGCTGCAAACAGATACTTGTATACCAATGTTTACAACAACATTATTCACAAGAGCCAAAAGCTATAAACAACCCAAGTGTCAACAGCAAATGAATGGATAAACAAAAAGGGGTACATATACACAATGAACTATTATTTGGTCATAAGAAAGAAGGACATTATGAGACACGAAGCAACATGAAAGAAACGCAAAAACATTATGTTCAGTGGAATAAGCAAGACAATAAGGACAAACACCCTATGATATCACCTATAAGAGATGAATAGAAATAGCAAATTTGTAGATAGCAGATTAAAGGTTACTGGGGGAGGAAAGCAGGGGAGGATTTGTAAAAATAAAAAATAAATTAATTTTAAAAAAGAAAGTGCAGAGGAGGGGCAAGATGGTGGCATAGATAGGAGTGGAATTTAGTTAGTCCCCTGGAGCAACTAACAAACAACCAGGAACAACTAGTAAATAATCTGGAACAACTGCTGGGGGACTACTGTAACTGTCCACACATCGTACACCAACATGGATTGGGTGGAATGGGTGAGATCACAACATAAAATCTGTAAGTAAAAACTGCAGAACCATGCTGGGAGTCCCCTCCCATCAAGGCAGGCTGAGCTGCAAGATCTCACTGTGGGAGAAAGCAGCATTCCCAGAGCAAGCGAATATAGCTCAGCCCAGCTCCAACTGGTGTTTTAATTAACAAATATGGACTGTTGAATACAAGCTACAAACATAGGCAACCCCCTAACAAGCTGACAGAGGCTTTTAGAGATGACTGACCTTAAAGAGAAAGAAAAGACCTGTGCCCCGGGAAAGGGAGCCCAGAAGACCAAGTGTTTTCTCTGACCAGCAGGTGAGACTGGGGGGCTGTAGACTGGCTCTGAAAGGGGGCTTTCTTTCCCTTCTTCTCTCTCTCAATCTGAGTGGCTCAGTGGAGAGAGCCTCAGCCATTTTCAGTTTGCAGTGCTCTGACCCAGACAGGGGTGGAGATAACAGAGTCAGAGAGACAAAGGAGCTATTCAAATGCAGAAGATAACACCCTAGGGGATGTATCTTCCCTAAGAGGAAGGTGGTGGGGCCCAGCTCTAGTGCCGGCCTTCCCTTCAGAACTCAGACCCCAGAGCCTGGTGGAAAACAGCCAAAACAGAAACTAAAGGGGCCACACCTCCTTATACCAGTTGGGAGTGACAGGCTGACAGGCATCACTGGCTGTGCATGTTAGGAAAAGCACAGCAGCTAAAAGCTTCACAGGAAAGTCTGTCAATCTCTAAGACACACCCTCAGGGAAACTCGAAACTGAATATAATCCCATTATGAGACCTCAAACTGTTCTAGTCTGGGAAAATCTGATTGGAGTAACCAAGGAAACCAGATGCCTAGACAACAGAAAACTACAAATTATGCTAGGAAAAACGAAGATATGGCCCAGTCAAAGGAACAAACTTACACCTCAATTAAGATACAGTTGAGATATTGTTTCACTTTAATGAAACAATCAATTAAAATTTTCAAAGAAATATGCTAAATCAACTCAAAAACCAAATCAATGAGTTCAGGGAAGATATGGCAAAAGAGATGAAGGATATAAAGTAAACAGTGGGTGAGCATAAAGTAGAAATAGAAAGTTTGAAAAAACAACTGGTAGAATCTATGGAAATGAAAGGCACAATACAGGAGATGAAAAACACAATGGAGACATACAACAGCAAATCTCAAGAGGCAGAAGAAAGCACTCATGAACTGGAGAACAAGATACCTGAAATCTTACACACAAAAGAACAGATAGGGAAAAGAATAGAAAAATATGAGCAACATCTCAGGGAATTGAATGACAACATGAAGCACATGAATGTATTGTCATGGGTGTCCCAGAAGGAGAAGAGAAGGGAAAAGGGGAAGAAGCAATAACAGAGGAAACAATCACGGAAAATTTCCCATCTCTTAGGAAAGACATAAAGTTATAGATCCAAGAAATGCAGCATACCCCTAATAGAACAGATCTGAATAGACCTATGCCAAGACACTTAGAATATCAAACATCAAGGACAAAGAGAGAACCTGAAAGCAACACATACAAAGGAAGCTTGATAAGACTGTGCGTGGATTTCTCAGTAGAAACCATGGAGGCAAGAAGGAAGTGGTGTGATATATTTAAGATATGGAAAGATAAAAACCGCCAACCAAGAATCCTATATCCGGCAAGACTGTCCTTCAAATGAGGTAGAGTTTAAAATATTATCTGACAGACAATGAGAGAGTTTGTGAACAAGATACCTGCTCTACAGGAAATACTAAAGACAGGAGTGAGAGGTTTGGAACACAATTTTTTTTTTTAATCTTCATTTTATTGAGATATATTCACATACCACGCAGTCATACAAAACAAATTGTACTTTCGATTGTTTACAGTACCATTACATAGTGGTACATTCATCACCCAAATCAATCCCTGACACCTTCATTAGCACACACACAAAAATAACAAGAATAATAATTAGAGTGAAAAAGAGCAATTGAAGTAAAAAAGAACACTGGGTACCTTTGTCTGTTTGTTTCCTTCCCCTATTTTTCTACTCATCCATCCATAAACTAGAGAAAGTGGAGTGTGGTCCTTATGGCTTTCCCAATCCCATTGTCACCCCTCATAAGCTACATTTTTATACAACTGTCTTCGAGATTCATGGGTTCTGGGTTGTGGTTTGATAGTTTCAGGTATCCACCACCAGCTACCCCAATTCTTTAGAACCTAAAAAGGGTTGTCTAAAGTGTGCATAAGAGTGCCCACCAGAGTGACCTCTCGGCTCCTTTTGGAATCTCTCTGCCACTGAAGCTTATTTCATTTCCTTTCACATCCCCCTTTTGGTCAAGAAGATGTTCTCCGTCCCATGATGCCAGGTCTACATTCCTCCCCGGGAGTCATATTCCAGATTGCCAGGGAGATTCACTCCCCTGGGTGTCTGATCCCACGTAGGGGGGAGGGCAGTGATTTCACCTTTCAAGTTGGCTTAGCTAGAGAGACAGGGCCACATCTGAGCAACAAAGAGGCATTCGGGAGGAGGCTCTTAGGTGGAACACAATTTTGGGTGATGGTAGCACAACACTGTAAGTACCCTGAACAAAGATGACTGTGAGTATGGTTGAAAGAGGGAGGTTAGGAGCATGTGGGACACCAGAACGAAAGAGAAAAGATAAAGGCTGGGACTGTATAACTCAATGAAACCTCAAGTGCTCAATAATTGTGATAAAATGTACAAACATGTTTTTACATGAGGGAGAACAAATGAATGTCAACCTTGCAAGGTGTTAAAAATGGGGTGGTGGCAGCCCAGCCTTCGCCGCCGCCGCTGCCGCCTCCCTGCTCCTCCTCCTCCTCCTTTTCCCAACCCGCCGCGGCCATGGCGGACAGCGCCAGCGAAAGCGACACGGACGGGGCGGGGGGCAGCAGCAGCAGCTCGGCCGCCATGCAGTCGTCCTGCTCGTCGACCTCGGGCGGCGGCGGCGGCAGTGGCGGCGGGGGAGGCGGCGGCGGTGGGAAGTCCGGGGGTATTGTCATCTCGCCGTTCCGCCTGGAGGAGCTCACCAACCGCCTGGCCTCTCTGCAGCAGGAGAACAAGGTGCTGAAGATCGAGCTGGAGACCTACAAACTCAAGTGCAAGGCGCTGCAGGAGGAGAACCGCGACCTGCGCAAAGCCAGCGTGACCATCCAAGCCAGGGCTGAGCAGGAAGAAGAATTCATCAGTAACACTTTATTCAAGAAGATTCAGGCTTTGCAGAAGGAGAAAGAAACCCTTGCTGTAAATTACGAGAAGGAAGAAGAATTCCTCACTAATGAGCTCTCCAGAAAATTGATGCAGTTGCAGCATGAGAAAGCTGAACTAGAACAGCATCTAGAACAGGAGCAGGAATTTCAGGTGAACAAACTGATGAAGAAAATTAAAAAACTGGAGAACGATACCATCTCTAAGCAGCTTACGTTAGAGCAGTTGAGACGAGAGAAGATCGACCTTGAAAATACATTGGAACAAGAACAAGAAGCACTTGTTAATCGTCTTTGGAAAAGGATGGATAAACTTGAAGCTGAAAAGCGAATCCTGCAGGAGAAATTAGACCAGCCCGTCTCGGCCCCACCATCACCTAGAGATATCTCTATGGAGAGTGACTCTCCAGAAAACATGATGCGCCACATCAGGTTTTTAAAGAATGAAGTGGAGAGGCTGAAGAAGCAACTGAGAGCTGCTCAGTTACAGCATTCGGAGAAAATGGCACAGTATCTGGAGGAGGAACGTCACATGAGGGAAGAGAACCTGAGGCTGCAGAGGAAGCTGCAGAGGGAGATGGAGAGAAGAGAAGCCCTCTGTCGACAGCTGTCTGAGAGTGAATCCAGCTTAGAAATGGACGATGAAAGGTATTTTAACGAGATGTCTGCACAAGGTTTGCGACCTCGTACTGTGTCCAGCCCAATCCCTTATACACCTTCTCCGAGTTCAAGCAGGCCTATCTCACCTGGTCTGTCATATGCAAGTCACACGGTTGGTTTCACACCACCAGCTTCACTGACTAGAGCCGGAATGTCTTACTACAATTCCCCGGGTCTTCACGTGCAGCATATGGGAGGCATCACGAGGCCTTCGCCACGGAGAAGCAACAGTCCTGACAAATTCAAACGGCCCACTCCGCCTCCATCTCCCAACACACAGACCCCCGTCCAGCCACCTCCTCCTCCACCCCCGCCACCCGTGCAGCCCGCCGTCCCCTCGGCAGCCACCTTGCCGCCCGCCCCTGTGCAGCATTCGATGCATCCCTCCTCCCAGCCTTAAAGCATGTGCTTAGTCTAAATTTCAGTTGGGACTCGTAAAATGGAGCCGTCTACTCAACGCCAAAGGCTTCCTTCCCTGGCATATTTGGATTTGACTTACTTGCACTGAGGTTATCTAGGCTTCTATTTCTTGTGTTGTAAATGTTTGTCGGAAACGCAGCCAGTGTTGTGGGTCTACAACACTAACCAGACGACTTTTTCCATCAGTGTTTTACTTGAATCTACATGTGCGTCCATTCCCTGGCTGGAACATTTGCTATCTGGTAATTCAGTAGCAGTGTGCAATTTTTGCTTGGCCCCAGAGCTTCATTTTCCTGGCTTTTAGGTTTGTAAAATAAAAAGGGATTATCTTTTTTTTATATTTTTTTTCCCATGAATTTGCAGAAAATTACTGAGCTGTTATCCCACCCTCCATTGCTATGGTGTTTACCAAACATTCAGTAATTCAGCACTACAGTTCACACCTTTGAAAATCTAGCTTTCAGTGTAGAATGGAAAAGTTAGATGAATCAGTGCCCAAGACATATATACTGTTGAATAGAGCTTTCTACAGATACACTTTTTACAGGTTATTTTCAGTATATATCAAACGTCCATGTTGAAACTCTAGTAATGGATTACGTGGCTATACCTTCTCCACATACATGGGACTGATAATTATTGTATATTAAGATGTGGTTCTTTCCTTTATCCCTAATGTTAATCTGGCTGAACTGGTCCCCTCTAACATGAGTTGTCCTACCCACCACTGGTTCTGATGGCTGATTAGAATGTGCTATTTTACTTCTGATGCAGAAGGCAATGTGATTGTAACAAAAACAGCTATTCTCCCCTTCTGTTCTTTATTTGTGTTTCTCTAAAATAGAGTTTGAGCAAATATTTTAAAGATGCAAAAATAATACTAGAAAATACCATTTGAAATGAACATTATAGGAATATCTTGGCATAATGGCCATAAAATACTGTATTGCTTGGCAGAAAAAAAAAGGGGGTGTAGAGGAAAGTAGCACATTAGAATTGGTAAATGTTTATTTTGCCCAGTATAAGCCAGTGCAGTGCACAAAGAAGTATATTCTCAATACGTTATTTCCATTCATTTAGCACGAATAAATTGTTTGGTTTCACTTTGAGGTGGAACACTGTGAGTCACTCTTTTCTTAATACTCGCAACATCTGTATTTTTGCTTTTCAGCAGTTACTGTTTTGTACTTTGGTAGCAAAGTGATTTTTACCACCTGTGTTTGCATATTTATATATGCTATGGATGAAAATAACTTACTAGAGAATGTATATTTTATGATGAGAATGTGTGTCTGTTGGATATAATCAGAGAACTGAAAATTAATTTATCAGTAATTTTTACTAGACAAAGACTTTAAATCAGCTATTTTAAATATGTTCCAAAAGTTGAAGGAAGCCATGTCTAACGAACTAAAGAAAAGTAAGAGAATAATGTTTCATCAAACAGAGAATGTCAATAAAGAGAGATGATTTATATACAAGTGAATCAAGTAGAAATTGTGGAGTTGAAAAGTACAATAACTGAAGTGAAAAATCCACTTGAGGGGATCCATTGCAGATTTGAGCAAGTAGAAGAAACGATCAGCAAACTTAAAGACAGATAACTGAGATTATACAGTCTGAGAAAAAGAAAAAAGAATGGAGAGAAATGAACAAAGCCCCAGAGACCTGTGGGACATCATCAAGTATACTAACATACTCATAATATGACAGAGGAGAGAAGAGAGAGAAAGGGGCAAAAAGAAATAATGGCCAAAAAACTTCCTAAATTTGATGCAAAACATTAATCTACACATCAAAAAAGCTCAAAGAACTCCAAGTAGAATAAAGTCAATGACATCTACATTTAGACACATCATAACCAAACTGTAAAAAGACAAAGAGAAAATCAAAAGCAGCAAGAGGGAAGTGATTCATCACATACAAAGAATCCCCAATAAAATTAACCACAAATTTTTCATCAGAAACCTTGGAGGCCAGGAGGCAAAGAAAAGACAAAGTGCTAAAGAAAAAATCCTGTCAACCAAGAATTCTATATCTGGCAAAACTATCCTTCAAAAATGAAAGAGAAATTAAGACATTCCTAAATAAAGAAATTCTGAAAGAGTTTGTTGCTAGCAGACCTGCCCTACAAGAAATACTAATGGGTTTCCTGCAGGCTGAACTGAAGGACAGTGGATAGTAACTTGAATCCACAAGAAGAAATAAAGAGCACCCATAAAGGTAACTACATAAACAAATATAAAAGACATATGATTGTATTTTTTGTTTGTAACTCCTTTTTTCCTCCTCCTATTGGGTTTAAAAGATAACTGCAAAAAAAAGTAATTATAAATCTATTTCAATCGGCACACAATATATTTGGTGATAATAACAATATAAAGGAGGGAGTTAGAGTAGAGCAATATAGGAGCAAAGTTTTTGTATACTACTGAAATTATGTTGGTAATCCAAATGAGAATGTTATAAATTAAAATGTTAGAGAACCTAAGATGGTGGCTAGGTGAGACAGGGCAAAAAAACTCCTCTGTGAAAAATACTAGATAAAAACCAGAAAGTGACCCAGAACACCAGTTCCAGAATAGCACCAGCCAGACAAGGTCTGCTAAATCTACAGGGACCGTGCATTTGGTGAAACCAGGAGTCTGCATTCTGAAATGAGTGAGTGAGTTGCCTGAAAGTTCCTTGGCCACACTGTGGTGTGGAGAAATGGAGGGTCAGTGTTTGGAGATGGACTAGTTCTTTAAAAAAAAAAAAAAAAGCCCGGGAGCAGCTGCAAATCTGACAGGGAGAGCCCTGCAATGAAGCACGGTGGGAGCGGGCTGGGCTAATGCCTCGGTGTCTGGCATGGAGGATACCCCTTCACACACCTGCTGCTGACTGTCTCAGGCCCAGGGGAGCAAAGGGGAGCCAAAGGGAGAAAGGACCGCACAACTTGCAGCCATCTCCCCGGTGGGCAGGGGACCCTCCTGCCTGGGGCCAGATCCACAGCCCAGAGCCGTGCTGGGAAGCCCAGTCTGACACGGAGTCTTTCCCGCAGCACCGCACACATGCCACAGTGTCGGCCGTGGACAGTGGCCTTTAATACACCCACGGCTGACTGTCCTGGAGCTGGGAGGGCGGTGCTGTGCGGAAAGGGGGAAGTTAACGTGTACCAGTCAACCATCTTTGAATCGGGATGGGAACGCCCCTGCGTGGCCTGGCATCCCAGGGCTTCCCTGGAGGCTGGCGCACACTTGTGATGTGGCACGGCCCTCCCTCAGCAGAGGTCCTGGAAGAGCACAGCTGGGAAGGCGGAACCGCTCAGAGATCCCAGGGACCCTACGTGAATACCAAGGACTTGTGGGTCAGCAGCAGAGACAATCGGTGGAAAGACTGAAATGAAGGCTTAGGCTCTGGCAACAGCCTTAAATCTCCAGGAACACCTGGGAGATTTGATTATTAAAGTTACCCTTCCTCCCTAACTGCTCAGACACACACCCCTCATTCAGGGCAGACGGCACTGACAACACACCCAAATTAAGTGCACCAGTTGGACCCCACAAGAGTCAGATCCTAACACACCACAAAGTTCGGGAGAACTGACTTGAGAGGAATAGGTGACTCATGAACGCCATCTGCTGGTTAGATAAAGTGTATGCCACGAAGCTGCAGTTCTGACATATTAGAGATCAAGTATAGTAAATGCCAAGAGGCCAAAAACAACAGAAAATCTTAAAGCATATGATAAAAACAGATGATATGGAGATCCCAAACCCAGAACTACAGACAGGCAACGAGAGCATGGCACAGGATATAGAAAATATAAAGAAGACCCTAGAAGAGCATAAAGAAGAAATTGCAAAAGTAAATAAAAAAATAGAAGATCTTATGGAAATTAAGGAAACTGTAGGCCAAATTAAAAAGACTGGATACACATAATACAAGATTAGAGGAAGCTGAACAACAACTCAGCCTCCTCAAGGACCACAGAACAGAAACTGAAAGAACAAAAGAAAGAATGGGGAAAAAAATTGAAAAAATCAAAATGGACTTCAGGGATATGAGAGATAAAATAAAACATCCAAATTTAAGATTTATTGGTGTCCCAGAAGGGGAAGAGAAGGGTAAAGGTCTAGAAAGAGTATTCAAAGAAATTGTTGGGGAAAACTTCCCAAACCTTCTACACAATATAAATACACAAAGCATAAATGCCCAGCGAACTCCAAATAAAATAAATCCAAATAAACCCACTCCAAGACATATTCTGATCAGACTGTCAAATACTGAAGAAAAGGAACAAGTTCTGAAAGCAGCATGAGAAAAGCAATTCACCACATACAAAGGAAACAACATAAGACTAAGTAGTCACTGCTCAGCGGCCACCATGGAGGCAAGAAGGCAGTGGCATGACACATTTAAAATTCTGAGAGAGAAAAATTTCCAACCAAGAATACTTTATCCAGCAAAACTCTCCTTCAAATTTGAGGGAGAACTTAAATTTTCCACAAACAAATGCTGAGAGATTTTGCTAATGAAAGACCTGCCCTACTTCAGATACTAAAGGGAGCCCTACTGACAGAGAAACAAAGAAAGGAGAGAGAGATACATAAAATTTTAACAGACATATATAGAATATTACATCCCAGGTGACCGGGACACACATTCTTCTCTAGTGATCACAGATCTTTCTTCAGAATGGACCGTATGCTGGGACATAAAAACAAGCCTCAATAAATTAAAAAAAAAATGAATTTGTTCAAAGCACATCTCTGACCACAATGGAATACAAATAGAAGTCAATAACCATCAGAGACTTGGAGAATCCACAAACACCTGGAGGATAAAAATGAGGGGGAGATAAAAACATTCCCAGATAATCGAAAGCTGAGGGACTTCATCACCATTAATCAGTCCTATAAGAAATTCTAAAGGGAGTTGAGCAGGCTGAAAGGAAGGGACACTAAACAATTGACTGAAACTACATGAAGAAATAAAGATTTCCAGTAAAGATCACATGGTAAATATAAATACCAATACTACTGTATTTTGATTTATAACTCCACTATTTACTTCCTACAGGATCTAAAATACATAAACTGTAATGAAAAATCAGTGGTTTTGGACTCAATGTAAAATATGTAATTTTTGACAAGAACTACATAAAGGTGGGGGAATGATGGAGTACAGGAACATATTTATGTGTCATATTGAAGTTAAGTTGGTATCAAAGAAAAACAAGACTGTTATAGATTTAAGATGTTAAATTTAAGCCCCACGGTAAACATAAAGAAAGTATCAGAGAATACGACCATAGAGATGAAAAGTAGAGTAGGGGTTCCGAAAAGTGGGGGAAGGGGAAATGGGGAGTTAAGAAATGAGAGTAGGGTTTCTGTTTGCAGTGAAGGGAAACTTCTAGAAATGGATGGTGGGAAGGTGATAGCATTGCAACATTCTAAATATGATTAATCCCACTAATGAAATGCTAGGGAGGGGTTGGAATGGGAAGATTTAGGCTATATATATGTTTCCACAATTGAAAAAAAAAAAGACAGTCTAAATAGATGACAATTAAATGCCAAGGATGAATGATCCTGGATGGGATCTGAGGATGGAGGAGAGGAGGCTCAAAGGGACGCAGATGGAACACACACACACACAAAGAGGAAATTTAGAATATAAGCTTTGTATCAATGTTGAATTTCTTGAACTTCTTAGCTGCACTTAATGGGATTGCATAAAAGAATGTTCTTGTCCATGGGAAAGGTATATGTGAATTATATTGTTTGTTCAAAAATATGTGCGGCTTGTTCTCATATGTTCAGAGGACAGAGCAATAGATGATGGATGATAGGGAGGGAGGGAGGGAAAGAAAGAAATGGTGGTGTGACAGGATGTTAAAGGTGGTGGATCGGGGTATGGGGGGAGGGGGATCGGGTATGATGGAGTTCTATGTATGGGGTTTGTACTGTTTTTGCAACTCTTCCTGTAAGATTGAATTTATTTCAAAATAAATTTATTAAATTAAAAAAATTAAAATGTTAAAGGTAATTCCCAGAGCAGCCACTAAGAAAATAACTAAAATATGCATAGTAAAAGAAATGATTAGGTAATTAAAATGGTACACTAGAATCTAACACACAAAAAAAGGCAGGAATGGAAGAATAGAGGAAGACCCAAGACAAGATATATAGAAAAAGAATAGCAAAATGGCAGATGTAAAGCCTACATAATTAGTAAATACATTAGATATAAATGTAATAAGCTTTCCACTTAAAAGGCAGAAATTGGCAAAATGGATTAAAAAACCAATCCCACTATATACTATCTACAAGAGACTCACTTTAGCTTCAGAGACACAAATAGATTGAAATGAAAAGGATGGAAAAAGATACACAATGCAAGTACTAACCAAAAGGGAGCAAGAGTAGCTATACTAATAACAGACAAAATAAACTTGAACACAAAAGTTGTTACTAGACAACAAAGATGGATATTTTATACTGATGAAAGGGTCAATCCATCAGAAAGATAAAACAATTATAAATATATATGCATCTAGCAACAGAGCCCCAAAATATATGAAGTAAAAACTGACAGAACTGAAAGGAGAAAAGGACAATGCAACAATAATAGCTGAAGATATCAATATTATACTTTCAATAATGGATGGAACAACTAGACAGAAGATCAACAAGAAAACAGGGAACTTGAATGATACAATAATCCAACTAGACAAAACAGACATCTATAGGACACTTCCACCCAAGAACAGCAGAATACACATTCTTCTCAAGTACACATGGAACATTTTCTGGGATAGATAACATGTGAGACCCTAAGACAAGTTTCAATAAATATAAGAGGATTGAAATTATACAAAGTATGTTATCTAACCACAATGGAATGAAGTTATAAATGAATAACAGAAAGAAACTTGGGAAATTCACAAATATATGCATATGAAACAACACACTCCTAAAAGGGTCAAAGAAGAAACAAGGGAAATTAGTAGATACTTTGATCTGAATGAAAATGAAGACACAATATATGATAACTTATGAGATGAAGGTAAAGCAGTACTCAAAAGGAAATTTATAGTTGCAAATGTACATATTTTAAAAGAAGAAAGATTTCATATCTATAACTTGAGTCCTGCATCTGAAGGAACTAGAAAAGAGCAAACTAAACCCAAAGCAGTAGAAGGAAGGAAATAATAGATTGGAGCAGAAATAAATGAAACAGAGAATAGAAAAATAGTGAAAATCAACAAAACCAAAAGTGGTTTTTTTGAAAAGATCAACAAAATTGGCAAATCTTTAGCTAGACTGACCAAGAGAAGAAGAGAGAAGAGTCAAATTCCTAAAATCAGGAATGAAATGAATTATCAACCTTACAGATATGAAAAAGATTATAAGGGAATATGATGAACAATTATATGCCAACAAATTAGATAACCTAGATGAAATGGTCAAATACCTAGAAAGACGAAACTACTGAAACTGACTCAAGAAGAACTAGAAAATCTGAATAGATATTTTGGCATTAAAGCCTTTAAGGTCATCATGGGATCTGTGCAAGTAAGCTCCTCTACCTTTGCATCTCCCCGCTCCCCACTTTCCCCCCAGTGATTAAGAATATATAGCCAAAAACAATTTACAAAGTTTGTTATCCTTCTCCCAATCTTATCTCAGTTCTTCAACCCTCAGTCTTTCTTAACAGCTCGTCTATGGCCTTGCACCCAACATCTTTATGTTTCTTCTCAACCAGACAGTTCTTTCTCAAGTGACATTAGTATCCTAGTGAATCAAAATATGGGACAACCCTATTTTATCCTTTTTTTATCCTCCTATCTTTTCTTCAAGGTTTTAGCTGGGCAAAGGAGAGACGGAGTGGGAAGGGACTCAGCAGCTCAAGTTCAGACAACACTGCAGCATCTCTTTCCCACAAACCAAGGGATACTAATGGTTTTAGAATCACAGTCGACTTTACGTTAGAGATCATTTCTGTTTCTTATCCAAACTCCTTGTTTTCTAGATAAACTAAGGTGCAGTGAAGCTGAAGAATATGTTTAGGGTCCCACAGCTAGCTAATGTATTTATAGGTCAGAACTCCATTACCTTTTTGATATTCATGGACTTATCTTTATGGGAATAAAATGTGGCAACACATTTTATTAGCTTCAAAGTCTTCCCCAGACTCAAAGTTTAAGAAATATTGTTCCAAGTTATTTTTAAAGTATATATTAGAAGAGGGGAACTTAAATATTTTTGTGTAAGCCTTTTGATATAGGACAATGGGACAGATGAATGGTAGCTCACAAAAATAAGGGAACATTTCTTACCTGTTATTTTTTTTTTTCCTCCAAATTCTTCTATACACATCCAGACATATGGGCTACATTTCCTTTCTACTAACTGAAGAGATAGAGATGAATTGAGGACTGAAACATGTCATCACTGTCTTGAATGTACTGAAATCCTAACAGCTTTAGCTGAAAAAATGTCCAAAACAGGCAGTGAAAATAAATTTAAAATAGGACTCTAAAACTATCTATTCTAGAATCCCAAGAGAGGCAGGGAAAACTGGTTCCTTGGAGAAGGCAGTCAAAGGAATAAGCAGAACGAGCCAGATCCCATTCCAATGTTTGAAAAGACTTGGGGATGGAGTGAACCTCTTTCCTTTATTTATTCATCTACATAGGTCCATGAGCCATGAGAACATGACTTCCCACAAGAAGCTCCTCAACACAAGAGCTCTAACAGAACCACATAAACCCCTTCTTGGGGCAAAGCCTAAAGAATCTGAAACGGTGAGCCTTCATTCAATTCAAAGTTCTGAGAGTGACCTTGAAAAAGACCCTCCGGCTAGGTTATAAAATGAAGGAGTGAGGACCAGAGGAAGAAGGAAGGGCCCTGGAGGCAGGCAGAATTGGGTTTGAATTCTTGCTCTGCCACTTTCTGGTGATGTGACTTGAGTAATGAACATCTCTGAGCCTTACTTCACACCGTTTACCTCACCAGGTGGTTAGAGGACTAAATGAAAGAGCATGTGTGAAGCACAACATGGGGCTGGGCATAGAGTAGGTGCTCAGCAGGAATGCTGCCATATGTGCACTGACCAGTAAGCAGAGATCTCAGAAATGCCCAGAGATGGCCTGGCCAGGTGCCCCAGGAGCATGAGATGCTCATAGGGAGATAGAGCTCTCTGCTCTAAAGGTCCTTTTCAAGTAAGAAATCAACTTCAAGACACAAGGAACAAAAAGCCCAATTGTCATCATTCAGCTATTAGAAGGGAATGCAGAACTGCAGAGAAAATTATTTGCAAAGCTCTAAGTGGTTCTGCCCCTTATTAATACTGTGAACTCAGGCAAGTTACCCAAGGTCCCTAAGTTTCAATTTCCTCATCTGCAAATTTGAGACAATGACATCTACATCACAAGAGTTGTTGGAAAAATGAAAATGAAATATAGTATGAGCTAACATGTATTGAGCACTTACTATGTGCCAAGCACTATTTTAAGAGCTTTATACATGCTATCTTACTTATATGATAAGTAAAAGTACTTAATATAGTGCCTGGAACATAATAAGTACTTAAAGAAATGTTATGGGGTGGAGGAAGAATTACTAAGCTTCAGAGAGAAAAGAAGTTACCTTTTATACAAGGAAGAATAAGACAGTTGGGAGAAGAAAAGTATAATAGTTGTTGGGTATGACAATCTTAACATTCTGAAACATTACAAATTAAACAGCCACTCTAAATCACTCTAAAGGACAACCCCCAGTTATTTTCATCTTTAATGTTATGCCTTTCTGAATCTGAGAAGAAGCTGCCAGGATTCCAGTACATACCAAAAAGTGATGAGAACATCCTGAAGTATATAATCTTTTGTGCATCTACAGCTATCTAAAGGAAACCGGTGTTAGTTGCCTTGGGTATTGTTAGGGCATCTCCGTGAAAGCAGCTCAATTTGTCTTCATAGCGTGGCCATACCACCTCATTGATATTCTCAGCAGTGGGGCAAATAATTCAATAGGGATAAGGCTAGGATTTCCCACTTATTCTCTCTGAGCACTTATGTTCTTGGCACTATATTGATGAACCACAGACAAGCCAACCTATGAATGTGTTGCATCTGAATAAGGTACATTGCCTTTCTACATTGTAAAGTCCTTCTGTTTTTAAATCATGAAGCTTGTATTTTTAGAACCAATAAACTGACTAAAAGAAAATTTTTAAAAAATAAGCCATCGATCTGGACCCGTGTAGGAGAATGAAAAAGAAGCACTTTAAAGTCAGGGGAAAAAGAGTATACCAAAGTCAGGGGGAAAAGAAAGTACACTTAACATTTAGGATAATCAATCACTGCTGGTTTTCCATAATATATTTCACTCCTGATTTTATCTGAAAGAGATATGATTACCACTACCATTCAAAGAATGGTACTTTACTAATAAGCTCTTGGCACATCTTTGTGCCAAGATTTCAGATTAAAAAAAAGACTGACTCTTAGCACACTTGTAACTTATTCAATCGCTGTTTGTCAATAATATCTAGACTTCATTCAAGAGCTTTACTGGGTTGTAATTGCCTGGGACCCAGGGGTAAATCCGGGTTTTATGAGGCCTGCAGCTTATATCTTATATAATTTGGGAAATCATCACTTATAAAAAAGTGTAGAATTATGAATACAAAAATAGCCAGGGCCCCTCCCAGGGCCTTGGACCTGTGAAAGTGACGGGCCCTGAAGCTTAAACTTCATTCAGTTGGTGATAAATCCACCTCAGCTGGGACCTTTTAACCAACGTTTTGCTAATTTTTTTAATGCAAGGGAAAATATTGTTTTTAACTTATAAATAAATACCCCAGTACTGTGTCATATAGGTCATAAAATGACTTAACTCCAGGGGTGGCATCTTCTCTTGGCAACTTGCCTTTGGAAAGACATGCAGTAAGGGTTATGTCTCACCTACGGAAAATGTTTTCTGAAGCAAACAGTTTTGCTGTTAGAAAAATTCAACCAAAAATGAAGAAGAATCCCAGCCCGCAACACACACTTAAGAGTAGTGTGACTATTGTGCCAATCTTTTAAAAGTAACTATGAATTAGTTTTAGGGGTGTGGCTCTATTCAAATCTCATGATATGAGTATCAATATATTTCCTGCACCAGCTAGCTTTAATTCTTTTAAATCTTAATATTTAGCAAATGCCTTTTTCTGTTGTTTACGATGAACGCTGAAGCTGGAGATAACCAAGCTGGTCTCCCCTCTGTCCACTTTTGGTGTGAATCTTTTCTAACCCACCACCCATTCCCGCCTTTGTCACCCCCTACCCTGCTACCCTGCTGCAAACATCCTAGCACGGCTCTTGTTTGTTTTCCCATCAATACCCTTCTCCTCCTTCCAGTCCAAAAGACTCCTGGGGACAAAGTCTTTGCCCTGTAGATGACACATCTGCCTTCTGTACTTCATCTATGTTGGCAGCTGCTGCTTTCTCTTGCTCTTTGATCTGATGAATTTGCATCAATTTCTTTTAAGATTGCACATGTCAGGTTTAAAGTTAATGTTGTCTATATCATTAAAATGGGTAAAAATCAGCTCTGCAAGTTAGTCTATATATTTATTTTCCTGTTCACCATTACATTTCTCAGTGCTTCTTTTAGAGCTGAGTCCTAGCTGGTCAGGACATTCCTTGTGCTTTCTTGTCTCTGCCCTAAATGGGTCAGAGGTATTTTCTCCTGTCCCACTCTTCTTGAGCACATAGCAGCACCAATCAGATTGCCCAACTGCTTCAGTGACATGATATGGGAAGTTCAACCTCAGTCTCCCTGCAGTCTTCTTCTGGCCACCATGTCTGTACACAGGGCAGAAGATCTATACATCTGTAGCCAAATCCAAGAAAAATCTTCTCTGGATGCACTTTTCCGGCTCTGCCTCACTCCCCTGAGGGGGCTGCAGCCTCCTTTCTGGTCGTCCCCACTCCGGGCAGGGTGGCGGGAGCCTCGCTCCTTGGGAATGGGACCGCATCTGTGCCTCCGCTTCTGCCCCATTCCCCAATCCCCCTCCCGCCCCGGCCACTGGTGCTCACCTCTCGCCTCTGCCTGAAATCATTAAAATTTATCAACTGTGCGTCCACATTTTTTTTCTTGTGATGCCAATATAACTATAATGAATGGATTCTTATGAGGAATTCACCATATTATAATATAATTGTAGGTTGGTGAGTGTGCTGGTTTGGATGTATTATGTCCCCCAAAATGCCATTATCTTTGATGCAATCTCATGTGGGCAGGAAACGTATTGGTGTTGATTGGGTTGGAGACTGTTGATTGGGTGTTTCCCTGGAGATGTGAGTGAGATCTTTCACTGGATAATTTCCAAGGAGGTGTGACCACACCCACTCAGCATAGGCCTTGATTAGTTTATTGGAGCACTATATAAGCTCAGACAGAAGGAGTGAGCTTGCTACAGCTAAGAGGGACACTTTGAAGAACTCACAGGAGCTGAGAGAGGAGCTTCAGCTTACAGAGACATGTTGGAGATGGCCTTTGAAAGCAGACTTTTGCTCTGGAGGAGCTAAGAGAGGACAAACACCCCAAGAGCAACTAAGAGTGACATTTTTGAGGAGCTGAAGCTTAGAGAGGAACACCCTGAGAGAAAACCACTTTGAAACCAGAACTCTGGAGCAGATGCCAGCCATGTGCCTTCCCAGCTAACAGAGGTTTTCCAGATGCCACTGGCCATCCTCCATGAAGGTACCTGATTGCTGATGTGTTATCTTGGACACTTTATGGCCTTAAGACTGTAACTGTGTAACCAAATAAACCCCCTTTTATAAAAGCCAATCCATTTCTGGTGTTTTGCATCCCAGCAGCATTAGCAAACTAGAACAGTGGGTGCAAGGCATTTGTACCAAAACTACTGTGATGGTTAGGCTCATGTGTCCACTTGGCCAGGTGATGGTACCCAGGTGTCTGGTCAAGAAAGCACTGGCCTAACCATTGCTGCAAGGACACTTGTGGCTGGTTAATAAATCAACAGGCTGCTTTATTAAATCATCGGTCAATTGGCTGCAGCTGTGACTGATGACGTCAACACAGGACAAGTCTTCCACAATGAGAGAATGCAGTCAACTGGATTTAATCCAATCAGTCGAAGACTTTTAAGTGAGGCAGATAGAGGACCTTCACTTCTTCTTTGGCTGACCAGCAAAGCGTTTCCTGAGGAGTTCGTCAAAGTTGCCAGTTCATTTCCTGAGTTCATTGGACATCTTCATTGGAGTTGCCCGTTTGCTGCTTGCTTGCCCTATGGAATTTGGACTCATGCATACCCACAGCTGCATGAGACACTTTTATAAATCTTATATTTATAGATATCTCTCATTGATTCTGTTTCCCTAGAGAACCCTAACTAATACAGCTACCAACGCTTCTTCATGGAGGGACCAAGCTCTCTGGTGTGCCGGCAAAAGAAAAATGGACCCCCACATTGCCTTTCCCCAAGTTAGGCATCAGCAAATTAAAGAAGTGAGGGGAACGCAGTTACAGATGCACCCCAAACACCTCCATCTAACCTGAAATGAACTGTGTAATGCTGGATTCCTGAACCACAAGACAGATGGACAGTCTTTTCCAAAGCCAAGCTTAGAGGATAATCTTAACGTTTAGTTTAAAATCCCCTTCAGGCCATTGAACATGCCCACTATGATTTGCTTGTGTGAAAGAAAAATCAAAGAATTTTGAGGTTGAAAGGGAGTAAAACCACCACTTCTCATTTGAGGAGCAGTCGGGAAAGAAAGTACTCGTCTAGGGCCAGGGCAATGTACTTTCTTTACGAACATTTTTCACACGATAGCTTAACATAAACACCATCTTTCTCTATAACTCAAGGATTCTTATTGTCTACAGGTAACTTATAACTTCAAAGCTATATAGTTTTAAAAAATGTTCTGGGTGATTAGAGAGAGAGGTGCTCTGTGGCGGGTTTTCAGGCCTCCATTCTGCTTTACCTTCTGGAAGAAGCTGATGGCCGAGAAAGAACCCTGATTTTTGTTCCGTGGAGGACCTTGCTCTAAGTTTTTTTCTTTGCGGTTATATATTGCATACACTTAAGCACTTAAGGACTTTGCACGAGAGTCAGAATCAAGTTTAAATTCAAAAGTGGAACTTCAAGGACATTCACACATCTGAATATTATCTTTGGGATTCCCATGACGATGCTAATTTGAGTGTTACTTGCTTAGTGACTTACTGCCCTCGCCAAAGGTCAGTTCTAGGGAAAGCAAAGCATGTCATATATGAGTCAGATGAGTCTTTTGGCCTTTTTGTACCTTAGTTTCCTCATTTAAAAAAAAAGGAATCTTAAGACAATACTTTTCATAGTATTTGTACTGGGGTGACTTATACCCAGCTAATGGATTAACTATGCTTTTATGCATAAATAACCTTTTTACACATATTCATCTTCTATTTCACTTACAACTTGTGTAAAAACTGCATTCCATGCCAAGCCTGAAATGTTCCAAAGCTGAGTTCTGTGAGTAAATTGCAACCAAGATTTCTACAAAAAAAAAAAAAAAGGACACAAGCAAAAGATAAAAAAAAAGATACTGTTTCAGAACATTCATCCTTTGACAGTGATTCTAATTTATATGTGATGAAAGATAACCTCAATACTCTATCCATACACTAAGAAAATCTCACTGTGGAAGATACTTGCTATGATTTATACTTTCTGATTGATCCATATGGTGCACTAGGTACATAACTGCAAATGTTCAATAAATACTTGCATTAAGTGATCTTCATTTCTCTACAAGAGGATTTCTCAACCTTGGCATTATTGACATTTTGGGCTGGATAATTCTTTGCTGTGGGGGGCTCTGCTGTGCATTGTAGGATGTTTAGCAGTATCTCTGGCCTCTGCCCAATAGATGCGAGTAGCACACTCACAGGTGTGACAACCAAAAATATCTCCAGACATTGTCAAATGTCCCTTGGGTGCAAAATTGCCCCTGATGAGAACTTCTGTGCTAGAATGATTCACTCTGGTCTGTCTAATAATTCTCATATCAATCTTTGCTAAAGATGAAAAGGATTTGCTACCTAATTTAGTAGTTTTCCACTAGCAAAATTTTAATATTTCAAAACAAATAGCAAAGAGATTATAATTAAGTTTTATAACATTTCCAAAAATAATGAAGTTATATTTGTAACTTACACAAACTGCAAAAAAGGTAGTGGTTCAAATGTGCGTCTTTCAATAGACTGTATTTTATTGCAGGATACATCTCTATGAAAAGGAAAAGGAAAATATTGCCTCAATATCTGATTAATAAGAATAAATGCTAAAGTTTAGAGTGATAATATGGAATTGGTAGTTTTTTGTCTAAACTCCAAACCTTAGCAATTGTTACCTGAACTTCCAGGGTCCCTAACCCTGTCCCCACCTCTCCTAGAGTCTTACCTTCTGGTCTTGATAAATAAAATATACAACTGTAGATCCTGACAGATCTTTCCTGAGAGCAGAAGAATTGATTAGATGACCTTTTGTGGTCTCATTAAATTTTAGATGATGAACTCAAAGTTTTTATCCCTTTTTGTAATTATAATTTCTAATATTAAAAGAAATATTCTCACATTTACACACCTCCCTGCTTTAGTTCTGGTTTTCTAAGCCAGCCCAATCCTAGAAGAAATTAAAGATACCTTTCTTCTACATAATTTGAAAGGAAGTTACTCTTCTAATTAATAGATAGCTATGAATTAATTCAAAATTTTACTTTCTCTCGTATTAATAGAAAGTCGTTTTTGGTTTTATATTGCCATGAATACAACTTCTGCAGTTGCATGGTTGTGAGACAATAAAAACGAAATAGGACTGGGTATTTATTTGAAAACACCCATTCTTGACTACAGTTGACCCTCTTATTTCCATTTACCCTGGCGTAGTCCCTCACATTTCACCTGGTGGGTGTAACAGTCTTCTGACTGGTGTCTCCATCTCTAGTCTCTCTTTCTGATCCATCCTGCTAGATTAACTCCCTAGAGTGGTTCTCAAAGACCAGCATCATCTGAGAACTTATTGAAGATGCAAATTCTTGGCCCTACTCTAGACCTACTAAATCAGTAACCATGGGGGTAGAGCCCAGAATCTTGAGAACCACATGTCCCAGAGCACTGCTGTAATAACATGGTTCTCCATGATGGTTCCTCAGCTTGGCATTCAAAGCCCTAGAAGATCTGGTTTAATCTCCTACTCTCCCTACTTGTACCATACAGGTACTCATGGCATTCTTCAAACACACATTCCACTTTCCTGCGTTTGTTTTGCAAGCTTAGAACATTCTTCCCAAGATGTCTGTCTGATGATACCCAAAGGCCTGTAGAGGCCCTGTTCAAAGGCATTGTTCTAAAAACGACTTTCTTGATCCAACTGGAAGTCTTTACTCCCTTCTTCTGTGATCCAGAAACAATTTATGCTTCTCAGTGCCCATCTCTTTTTCTTCTTTTTAATACAGTTATTTTTGCATTCCATTTCCTCTGAACATAAACTCCTTGAAAGCATGGACAAGATTTTGCTTATTTGCATTGCCTGCCATGTTTAAAATGGACACATGGACATAAAGCAAACTCAAATATTTATTAAATGAATGAATAACTGGGGAGTGAGTAGGACAACGACTATTTTTAAAAGAAATACAGTTTTATTACTTCAAGGTTCCCTCTTCTGCACCTGTGCAGCACTTTGTTCTCCATTAGTGCCTGCTGAATTATGCTTTGAGCTTATATGTTTATTTCCCCTGTGAGATCCTGCATTCCTAGAAGGTTCAGAACCCTGTCTTACTCACCTTTGATCTCCAATACGAGGGCACAGGGTGGCATATTTTTTTAACTTTTTTATTGGTTGGCATTTTAAACAAATGAATGAGAATATATATGCTAATGTGAAATAATTAGTTAACAAAGTATTTTAAAGTAGAAGCAATGAAGGGTGTACTCCACTGAGCAGTTGTCTCATTTGCCCAGATGCCAGAAGTGCCCAAGAAAACCAACGCAAAAGTGGTAGACTCCTAAGGCCTAGAAGGTTTGATAATTCAGAGGATTATTTTTAGCATCCTGCAGTTCTTTATACCCACCTTCCCTTAAGCCTTCTAAATTTGTGAGAAGAATTCATTTGCTAAAGAGCATCATGAATTAGTATAATAAGGATTAAAGACACATACAACTGTGGACCACATAAAAATTAAAATCACACTTTTATAGCAAAGGACTTGGTCTCTCCTTACCTCTAAATAGACCTGAATATTATGCAGGGATTCCCTCCTTGGCAATGGGTCTAGAGAGATTTTTGTTTTGTAATTGGCAATTAGGAGCATTTCTGATATGCTTACATGGTGTAAACGTTTCTAGCCATACCATTTAGCTGTCATTTTAAACATCTATTTGTTATATGGAATAATGATTCCTGCATTGAAATACTTAACACCAGTCTGTTCTCTTGGTAGCTAAATATGTTCTTGATAATATAGTTTATGTAATTCACCTGCTTAAGTAAATATTTAATTTTAAATGTTGATTGAATTCAGATTAGATTATCAAAAAATCCGGGGTTAATGGCATTCAAATTAATGTAGGTGCTCTGTATTTTCTTGTCCTTTAAGCAAAAATCTGGGGTTAACTTCAATTCCTTTCATTCTACTAAATCAACTTTTCCATTTTCTGTAAAGGCCAGATAGTAAATATGTTAGGCTTTGCAGGCGACATACGGTCTCTATCACATATTCTCCTTTGTTTCTTTCTTTAGTTTTACAATCCTTTAAAAATGTAAAAACCATTCTTAGGCTATGGATTGTATAAAAAAAGACCATGAGCCAGATTTGACCTGTGGGCTGTAGACTAAACATAAACAGATGTCATATGGACACTTACAAATCAAGGTTCATATGGGTATCTATAAATACTCAGATCTCATCACCACTTTCCATCTATAAACAAACTTTCTTTCTATCTGTGTCTTGTCTATATAATTAAAGGAGGTATTTAATGATAGAAATGGGCTGAGACTCTATAGACTTACAGAATTGCAGGATTTATTGCTTGAAAAATTTTAGAGGTTATCTAATTCAAACCCCGTATTCATTACACAGATAATATAACTGAAAACTCAGAAACAGATATGATTAACTAATTGACTTACAAATATTGGAGGGATAGCAGGCCTTCAAATGTATCCTTATGTAATTCGCTCAAATAATTGTCACTGAGAATTCTGAAAAATGAAAAGTTTATTTCTGGATCAAAATGCAAACAAACTACAACTATTTGCTACACAGGATTAACGCCTATATATGGGGGAAACCTGGGTAATGTTGCATCCTGAATACTCTAATTCTTGTATAATTGAGGGATGTGATCTCTGCTCTGTTTTTATTCAAACCTTTCTTCTCCTGTCCTCCTTTGTGTCTGCCTCCCTGCCTCTCCCTCTACTGGTGACAAATACACACACTCCATCCACTCTTCCTACCAAATTGTATATTTATTGCCTCCTCTACATCACAAAGACCCTGTTAGAACCCAACTCTGGGTGGCACCGAGATTGGCAGAACTGCCATCTCCTCCTCTATTTCTCCAAAACTCATTATAGAAGCCCAACGTGGACTATGTCAGGGCTGCAAGTGAAGCCATTTGACTTTTTTTCCCCATTAAAAATTTTTTGTGATAACTAAAATGTGCATAGACTGCATATAACACAAATGTTGGGTTTAATAATTATAGTGCTCCCAGTGTGTCCCTTTCCAATCCTAACCCTCTCTCTGACCCCTGGAGGTAATCACTATCCTGGCTCTTAGGTTAATAATTTCCTTGCTTTTTAAATATAGTTTTGCCTATTATGTGTCAACCATAAACAGCATGGTTTAGCTCTGCCTTTTGAACTTTATATAAATGCAATCGTATGATATGTATTATTTTCTATCTCAACACTTTGCTCACTCAACATTATTTTGTAATGTTAAGTACATTAATTTGCAATGGAGCATATTATTTTCATTCAACAATATGTTTGTGAAATTCATTATGTTGTTGCATGTAGCTGAGGTTGGCTTATTTAGTTGCCTTAGTGCTGCGTGTCCAGTGAGGTCACTGTGAGACATGTGGCTAGTGAGCACTTAGTGTAACTGAAGAACTGAACTTTAATTTTATTAATTCTAATTATTTTAAAATTTAAATTAAAAAACTGATAATGCAGTTATTGGAAAACTTTTGAGTGTCTTTAGAACAATTTGGGTGTGCAATGCTATTTTTTCAACTGTAAATTTTATGAAATATAAATACAGGTCAATATATGAAATAAATACAGATCAGCATTTCTGGAAAATTTTACAACTAAATTGACATTTCAAAGACTTGGTATGGAAAAAACAATGTAAACTCTATCACTAATAATTTTTATATTGCTTACATATAGTAATGATAATATTATGGATATATTGAAGACAATATAAAAAAGATTGCAGAATATCTCATTAATAATGTTTATACTGATTACATGTTGAAATAATACTATTTTGGATATAAGTGTTAAATAAAGTATATTAACATTTACCTCACCAGTTTCGCTTTACTTTGAATTTTTAAGTGGTTATTAGAAAATTTAAGATTACACATGTGAACTCACATTATATTTCTAATGGACAGTGCTGTTTTATAATAGTCCATTGTATGACTATATGACAATTTATTTACCCAGTTTTTCTAGGTTTTGGTTATTGTAAACAATGCTACTATGAACATTCTTGTACTTGTATTCTAGTACACGTGTCACAGTTTCTTTAGGATATAATAGGAGTACAACATCTTCCTAAGAAGATGTGCTATTTCAAGTTTGAAGACTGAGAACATCCCAAGTCTCTACCCCTGCAAACTCCATCTGATTGCTAAGAATAACAGAAAAGATATAATTAAAAAATTCACAACCCCAGTTCAAGCTGTGGGAGTAGCTGCACAAATGCTCCCCTACCAGAAATGCCCTGGAGTTGGGGTACTGCAAGAAGAGCAGTGGATGGTACATCAACCCCATATCCTGCCTCCTATACCAGGTGGCAAAGGACACACCTTCCTCATTCTTAATGGAAATGCAGCTGGAATACAAGCCCCAGCAGCTTATCTCCCCTTATGTCTAGAGCTGGAAAACAGAATCTCAACTTCAAAGATGAACTACACTCAGGAATGACCAAGCCATGTGGGAAAGCCTATTCCATTAACAGCAGCTAACACAGTCAAACAAACATAAGAGCTTATAATAGCCAAGGGATTAGAGTTAACAGAACAGTAGAAAGGGCAGAAATTAGAAAACTGCGAGATCCAGCCAATGACTTCTGCTGAATGCAGCAGAAGGGAATAGGACTGGTCCTCAAATAAGCCTGATGCCTGTGTCTGCTGAGGAACGTTATGGCCTCTGCTTCACCCAGTATCAAAGTAAAGCCTAGGGATAGGCTGGGGGAGTTTCTTGAGCCTGACAAACAGGCAGCCATATAGCCATTATCTCCAAAACAGTGAGGTGAAGGAGTGGTCGAGAGCCAGGAGTATAGAAGAAACCCTGTAAGATGTTAAATGTGTCCCTTGTCCTTTCCTTGCTGGTAGTACCGTTAAAATGTGTATAGGATCTGAGAACATGCTGTACTGCTTTGTGAAACTATTTCCATCAAGTTCTGTATCCTTTACTATTTGAAACATTCTGCCTCCCTTCATGTCTGTTGGCAATATGTTTATATTAATTTCATCTCAATTCTTTTCTCATAGATTATGATAAATGAAATATTACTACCTGGAAACTACGACACTGAAATTAAGGGCATTCTCATATAAGATGATTCAGATGATACAGAATATGGTTTTATACATTTTTTTAATCCTTCAGTGTACTTACAATATTGTGCTACCATCACACAGTATTATGCTATCTATTTCTGGATCTATATATTCAATCCTTCTGAACATTCTGTAGTCCTTCAGCATCAAGTGCCTGATCTCTACCCTCTTTCTAAGTCTTCGTAGCCTGTGTTATCAGCTTTTAACTCTCTAAGTTTGCTCACTAATGTTAGTTCATATTAGTGAGACCATACAGTATTTGTGCTTTTGTTTTTGGCTAACTTCACTCAACATAATGTCCTCAAGGTTCATCCATGTTATTATATGTTCCATGTCTTTGTTCTTTCTTACAGCTACAAAATATTCCATCATGTGTATATACCACAGTTTGTTTATCCACTTGTCCATTGATGGACATGTGGGCTGCTTCCATCTCTTGGCAATTGTGAATAATGCTGCAATAAACATTGGTTTACGAATGTCCAATTGTGTTTTAACTTTCAGCTCCTTTGAATATATACCTAGCAATGGAATAGCTGGGTCATATGGCAGATTTATACTTGACTTCCTGAGGAACCTCCACACTGTCTTCCAGAGTGGTTGCAGCATTCTACATTCCCACCAGCAATGAATAAGTGTGCCTCTTTGTCCACATCCTCTCCAGCATTTGTAATTTTCTGTTTTTTGGATAATGGCCATTCTGGTAGGTATGAGATTATATCTCACTATGGTTTTGATTTGCATTTCCCTAATAGCCAGTGAAGTTGAGCATTTTTTCATATGTTTTTGAGCCATTTGTATTTCCTCTTCAGAAAAGTGTCTTCCATATCTTTTGCCCATTTTTTAATTGGGCTGTTTGTCTTTCTGTTGCTGAGTTGTAGGATTGCTTTATATATTTGAGATATTAAACCCTTATCTGATATGTGGTTTCCAAATATTGTCTCCCATTGTGTAGGCTGCTTTTTTACTTTTTTAACAAAGTCCTTTGATGTACAAAAGTGTTTGATTTTGAGGAGATCCCATTTGTCTATTTGTTCTTTGGTTGCTCATGCTTTGGGTGTAAGGTCAAGGAAACCACCTCCTATCACAAGATCTTTTAAGATATTGCCCTACATTTTCTTCTAAGAGTCTTATGGTCTTAGCGCTTATGTTTAGGTCTTTGATCCACTTGGAGTTAATTTTTGTGTAAGGTGTGAGGTAGGAGTCCTCTTTCATTCTTTTGGAAATGGATATCCAGTTCTCCAAACACCCTTTATTGAAGAGGCTGCTCTGTCCCAGTTACTTTGGCTTGACAGCCTTATCAAAAGATCAATTGTTTGTAGATGCCAGATTCTATTTTTGAACACTCAATTCAATTCCATTGATCAGTATATCTGTCCTTATGCCAGTACCATGCTGTTTTGAGGACTACAGCTTTGTAATATGCTTTAAAGTCAGGTAGTGTGAGACCTCCCACTTCATTCCTCTTTCTCAAGATATTTTTGGCTATTTGGGGCACCTTGACCTTCCAAATAAATTTGGTTATTGGTTTTTCTATTTCTGCAAAGTAAGTTGTTGGTATTTTAATTGGTATTGAATTGAATCTATAAATCAGTTTAGGTAGACTTGACATCTTAATTATCTTTAGTCTTCCAATCCACAAACACAGTAGGTTCTTCCATTTTTTTAGGTCCTGTTTGATTTCTTTTAGCAGTTTCTTGTAGTTGTCTTCGTATAGGTCTTTTGTGGCCTTTATTAAGTTTATTCCTAAATACTTGATTCTTTTGGTTGCTATTGTAATGGAATTTTTTTTTTACTTCTTCCTCTTGTTGCACATTACTTGTGTATAAGAACACTACAGATTTTTGCGTGTTTATCTTGTAGCCTGCCACCTTGCTGTATTCATTGATTAGCTCTAATAGCTTTGCTGTAGGTTTTTCTGGATTTTCTACATATAGAATCATGTCATCTGCCAACAGTGAAAGTTTTACTTCTTCCTCTCCAATTTGGATGCCTTTTATTTCTTTTTCTTGCCTAACTGCTCTAGTTAGAACTTCCAGCACAATGCTGAATAACAATGGTGACAGTGGGCATCCCTGTCTTGTTCCTGATCTTAGAGGGAAAGCTTTCAATCTCTCCCCATTGAGTATGATGTTAGCTGGGGGGTTTTCATATATTGCCTTTATAATATTGAGAAAGTTCCCTTCTATTCCTATCCTTTGAAGTGTTTTCATCAAGAAAGGATGTTGAATTTTGTCAAATGCCTTTTCTGCATCGATCAAGATGATCATGTGGTTCTTTTGCTTTGATTGATTGATGTCTTGCATTACGTTAATTGATTTTCTTGTGTCGAACCAGCCTTGCATACCTGGGATAAACCCCACTTGGTCGTGGTGTATAATTCTTTTAATATGCTGCTGGATTCTATTTGCGAGTATTTTGTTGAGGATTTTTGCATCTATATTCATTAGACATTGGTCTATAATTTTCTTTCTTTTTGTAGTATCTTTGTCTGATTTTGGTATTAGGGTGATGTTGGCTTCATAGAATGAGTTGGGTAGCTTTCCCTCCTCTTCAAAATTTTTGAAGAGTTTGAGCAGGATTGGTATTAATTCTTTCTTGAATGCTTGGTAGAATTCACATGTGAAGCCATCTGGTCCTGGGCTTTTCTTTTTGGGGAGCTTTTTGATGACTGTCTCAATCTCTTTGCTTGTGATTGGTTTGTGGAGGTCATCTATTTCTTCTTGGGTCAGTGTTGGTTGTTTATGCTTTTCTAGGAAGTTGTCCATTTCGTGTAAGTTGTCCAGTTTATTAGCATATAGTTGCTCACAGTATCTTCTCATTATCTCCTTTATTTCTGCAGAGTCAGTAATGTTTCCTTTCCCATTTCTGATTGCATTTATTTGCATCCACTCTCTTCTTTTTGGTTAGCCTAGCTAGGGGTCCATCAATTTTGTTGATTTTCTCGAAGAACCAGCTCTGGTTTTGTTGATTCTCTCTATTGTTTTCCTGTTCTCAGTTCCATTTATTTCTGCTCTAATCTTTGTTATTTTGCTCCTTTTGTTTGCTTTAGGGTTTATTTGCTGTTCTTTCTCTAGTTTCTCCAGGTGGACAGGTAATTCCTCAATTTTTGCTCTCTCTTCTCTTTTCATATAGGCATTTAGGGCAATAAATATCCCCCTTAGCACTGCCTTTGCTGCATCCCATAAGTTTTGATATGTTGTGTTTTCATTGTCATTTCCCTCGAGGTAATTACTAATTTCTCTTGTAATTGCTTCCTTCACTCACTGGTTTTCTAAGAGTGTGTTATTTAGTCTCCATGTATTTGTGAATTTTACAATTTTCTGCATGTCATTTATTTCCAACTTCATTCCATCATGATCTGAGATAGGGTTTTTTGTAATATCAATATTTTTAAATTTGTTGAGACTTGCTTTGTGACCCAGTATGTGGTCTGTCCTAGAGAATATTCCATGAGCACTTAAGAAAAATGTGTATCCTGCTGTTGTGGGGTGTAGTGTTCTATGTCTGTCTGTCAAGTCTAGTTCATTTATCATACAATTCAACATCTACATTTCTTTGTTGATCCTCTGTCTAGATGTTCTATCCATTGATGAGAGTGATGTATTGAAGTCTCCAACTATTATTGTGGAGTTATCTACTTTTCCTTTCAGTGTTCTCAGTGTTTGCCTCACGAATTTTGGGGCACTGTGGCTTGGTGCATAAATACTTACGATTGTAATGCTTTCTTGATGAAGTGACCCTTTTATTAATACATAGTGTCCTTTTTTGTCTCTTTTAATTTTTTTACTTTTGAAGTCTACTTTGCCTGATATTAATATAGCTACTCCCACTTTTTTCTGGTTGCTGTTTGCATGAAATATCTTTTTCCAATCTTTCACTTTCAGCCTATTTTTGTCCTTGTGTCTAAGGGGAGTTTCTTGTAGGCAGCATATAGATGGGTCCTGTTTTTTAAACCATTCTGCCAATCTGTGTCTTGTTATTGGGGAGTTTAATCCATTAACATTTAGTGTTATTACTGTAAGGGCAGTAGTTTCTTCTATCATTTTGTCTTTTGGATTTTATACGCCATGTCTTATTTTTTACTCTCTCTCTTTTACCCTTCCTGATACTCTTCATTTCTACACTCTTCTCCAAATCTCTTCCTCCTGTCTTTTCCTATCAGCCTGTAGCACTCTCTTTAGTATTTCTTGTAGTGCCGGTCTCATATTCACGAACTCTCTCAGTGTCTGTTTGTCTGGAAATATATTATTCTCTCCCTCATTTCTGAAGGACAGTTTTGCCAGATATAGAATTCTTAGTTGGCAGTTCTTCTCTTTCAGTATCTTAAATATATCATACCACTGTCTTCTCGCCTCCATGGTTCTGTGGAGAAATCTGTACATAGTCTTATTGAGCTTCCATTGTATGTGATGGATTGCTTTTCTCCTGCTGCTTTCAGAATTCTCCCTTTGTCTTTGCCATTGGGCAATCTGATCAGTGTCTTGGAGTAGGTCTATTGGGGTCTCTTCTGTTTGGGGTGTGCTGTACTTCTTGAATCTCTAATTTTCTATCTTGCATAAGAGTTGGGAAATTTTCAGTGATTATTTCTTCTATTATTCTTTCTGCCCCTTTTCCCCTCTCTTCTCCATCTTGGACACCCATAACACGTGTATTTGTGCATTTCATGTTGTCACTCAGCTCCCTAAGACCCTTCTCAGATTTTTCCATTCTTTTCACTATTTGTTGTTTGGTGTATGTGAATCCAGATGTCTGGTCTTCCAATTCACTAACCCTGTCTTCTGCCTTTTTAAATCCGTTGTATCCCTCCATTGTGTTTTTCATCTCCTCCATTATGCCCTTCATTCCCATCAGTTCTTGTGGAGAGCCGTCTCCCGGGACGGGCATAGCGCATGCGCTGTAAACCTGCTCCAAAGTCCCCCCGCCCATCGAATGAGCCAAGATGGCGCCCATATCCTGCTTCCGCTTATGACGTGCACACTCACTATTCCTATCTGCCAATTGAGTGCATATGCGCGGCGCTAGATCATTGGTTATGAGTAGAGTACTTAAGAGTTTGCCCAAGCGAACCTCGGGGAGACAGCCCACTAGGAGCCGTACCTGACGGCCACATCGAGGCTGCTCTCCCGCGAGGCACTCTGCCCCGCGTGGAAACCTGTAACAGAGAATGCTTATCTAGCTTCAGTAAAAGACTTGCTCTCGCAACCGCCGTGTGGCTCGAGTCGTGACTTCCAGCCAGGTCAGTTTGCGTGGTCTGCATCTCTCTCTCTCTCTCATCCCTTGTTTCTCCCCTCGCCGGCCGGGGAACAGGGGTCGAGCGGGGCGGCGCCGGACAAGTGGTGGCCCGTACGGGGAACGCTCCTCCTCCTGCCTCGCTCTCGACGGTCCCTCTGTGAGGAGAGCAGCGCTGCGCGTCGAGCTTACGGCGGACTTCCCGCGCCTGATCAACGCGAGAAGGTGAGTGCGTCTTATTACATGATAGTTAGGGCCCGTGGGTTTTCAGGTGACCCCGGGGGACTCGGAAGAGCTCTCCGAGTGACTGAAGTATAGTGCCGACTGCAATCATGGGGCAGTCCGGAAGTTCATCTCTCTTAGCTCCCTTAAAGAACCTTTTGAAACAACGGGGTATCTCGGTCAGGAAAAGCTCCCTTCAGCGTTTTCTTGATGATGTTGATACTTTTGCCCCTTGGTTTGCCTGCACCGGCAGCCTTAGCCTACCCTCTTGGATGAAGCTCGGTCGCGACATAGACCGAGCGCGCCAGACGGGCGTGTGTATGGACCCGATTCTAGTACCCATATGGGAGACCGTCCGTGCGGTCCTTGAACTAGAATCGGCTGCCGGCCTAAGCCCGTCCTCTGTCTTGCAAGAAGCACGGTGCGCGCTCCAAGAAACCCAGTCAGTTTCGTCAGCGGACGGCTCCTGTAAGGGCAAACCGCCGGAGTCCAGTGACTCTGACTCAGAGTCAGATAGCGATACCGACGAGGAGGCGGAAGCATCCCCGCTAATTGAGTGGGAGGAGCCTCCCGCCACACCCGTGCGGCCTTCCGCCCCGCCAATGTCTACCGCTGCACCCCCAGGGACACCCCAGCTCCCAACTGACGCCTTGGGCGGTCCCACCAAAGGACCTCGCCGAGAGCTCCCTCTAGTGGCCATGCCCAGTAAATGTAATTATCCTTTGCTGCCAGACCCGGAAACCCCGATGGGCCGGTCAGGGGAGGGGCAACCTTTGCCGTACCCCCCGCCCGAGTACACAGGCCCTCAGGACCCTTTGCCATTAGGTAGTGGTGGGAGACATTTCTGGAGATGGAACCCTTTCACACCTTTTGGCATGCTGGGTGGCTACCAGCCACTTGAGCCGCAGCCAGTCTCAGAAATGTACCCGGTTATTATCAATCCCCAAGGTGGCAATCAGCACGAATCATATGATTACAAACTATTGAGGGAATTGAGGCAGGCCGTCCATCAGTATGGCCCCAATGCCCCTTATACCTTGAACATGATCGAGAACCTCTCTGCTCTAAATCATACACCCGCAGATATTTTTCAGCTAGCCCGTGCTTGCTTGCCGTCAGGCCGATTCATAGATTGGAAAGCATGGTTTGAGGAGTTAGCTGAAGAGCAGGCCGCAAGGAATGCGGCGGGGAGACGTGGCGGGTGGAATGCTGACATGCTGTTGGGGAGAGGAGCCCATGCCCAAAATCAAACGCGGTTCCCTCAAGAGGTCTATGCCCAAATCTTCCGTTGTTTCGTGGGAGCTTGGAAAAAGCTGACAGGTGAGGGAGAGGCTCAAGCCTCGCTCAGTAATATTCATCAGGGCCCCACAGAACCTTTTGTGGACTTTGTAGCCAAAATGCAGACTGCAGCCGAGAGAATTTTCTCAGATCCAGGGGTGGCAGAGACTGTAGTTAAACAAATGATATTTGAACAGTGCAATAAAGAATGTAAAGTTATTTTAGCACAAAACAGAGGAAAACAGCTGTCAGAAACGCCAACGAATATACAACCTGAACCATTAGACCAAGCCTCCGACCCTGCTGATGATGGCGACGACCGACAAGACGATAATAGTAGGACTGACCACCCCGCGGTTGCCCAAAAAGAGGATCGGTAACTCTGTTCTTTGCTCTCCTATAGCAATCCTTCTAATCTGCCTTTTTCTTTTTTTAGTGGAACTGTGGTAGCGCAGGAGAGTGGTCTTTGGGGCCTGTGGCATCATCCCCCGACCCTGGCCCCATTCTCTGCTGGGTCTCCCGCCTCTCCTGTGTTTTTCACTCGTACCCTGTCTCTAGGTCTCCACCACCTGCCTTCTGACAGAAATAACGAGTACCAATGACACACTGATCCTCTCTTTTGCTAACCTCTCTGTCAAGGTTGTCAACACCACAGTTGCGGCGAATGCTACTTGTGAAACTGGTAATGGCGAGTTAAGTAAGGGAGTCTTGCTTGAATTTCTTAACGTTACAGGGAAGAGCCGCCAGTCTTGTGAAGGGATCTTGAGTAAAAAGGAGACTCAAAGGTGCCTTTTCCTTCCGGGGTTTGCTCCTACAGTCTGCAACCGTTCCAAAGACCCGGATGCCTCGCCGCCCCGCTATCCTAGTGTATCGCCCAAGTTATGTCTGGCTCCCCGTCAAGGCAACCGACTGGGTTGGCCCTGTTTCTCAAGTTGTTTCACTTAACAATATCCCCTTCTCTAAGTCTAGGCGTCCAAGAGGCATACCTTACCCGAGACGTGCTACGCCGCCACAATCAGATGCTGAACTTAAATTTCCAGGCCATTCAGAAACTCCTAGCGGAGATAGATGAACTTGGACTAGAAATAGATGGACTCTGGAGAGTTCTCCAGCAGACGTGTGATACCCGATGGTTATTCGGGAGGCTTTGTGTCACCCGGTTAGGGTGAACTTGACAGAGGAGCAGCAAGATGTCGCCGAGTGGCTCAAGGACACTTATCTCCCCAACTTCACCAATCTCTCCGGCCAAGTGAAATCCGACCTTCAGGGACTTGAGAACATTAGGAAATTGAAGCCTGTTAGTTTCGACCTTTCCACACTGGGCGAGACTGTAAAAAATCTGTGAGACCAAGTCACCTCTTGGTTCTCTTGGCCCAATTTAACTAATTGGATCCTCATTGCAGTGGGACTATTGGTGGGATTAGTCATTGTTAAATCTTTGCTAGAACGCCTGTTTCAAGCGCGGCAGTACCGTGTTACCATTATGATGGCTATGTCCTCCACCTTTGATACCCCCAACAGCGACCATTCTGATGGCCATACCCCATCCTGGCCGCCTCGGGCGGGGCACTCGGGAGCGAGGTTTGTAGCTAAGCGCGCAGCTGTGTCCCGGGTATAACGGGCGACGCCAGCAGTCATAATTTTTGTCTCAGGTAGATCCCTAAGGCAGAGTCATAGTTGTGGCCAGACTTGACTCTAGCCAATGCATAGGGACGCCTAGTGACACCTCCGACTCTGGTTAATGCTATCCCTGCCCCCGCCTTTGTCCCCCAGTTGCAAAGCAAAGCACTGCAGGGAGAGTCATGTTGTTTCCAGCTCACGGACTCTCCTGTCTCCATATGAGGTGAGCATTCTGGTTGGTGCTAGAGGCTCCGCCGCTAAATGGCTGAGACCTAGTCCAGACTCCCCAAAGCACCGGAACAAATTGTGAGCCATCTGGGTTCACGGGAGCACACTCATCACTGGGGACACTGGGTCGATATAAATAATAAAGGGGGAGATGTGGAGAGCCGTCTCCCGGGACGGGCATAGCGCATGCGCTGTAAACCTGCTCCAAAGTCCCCCCGCCCATCGAATGAGCCAAGATGGCGCCCATATCCTGCTTCCGCTTATGACGTGCACACTCACTATTCCTATCTGCCAATTGAGTGCATATGCGCGGCGCTAGATCATTGGTTATGAGTAGAGTACTTAAGAGTTTGCCCAAGCGAACCTCGGGGAGACAGCCCACTAGGAGCCATACCTGATGGCCACATCGAGGCTGCTCTCCCGCGAGGCACTCTGCCCCGCGTGGAAACCTGTAACAGAGAATGCTTATCTAGCTTCAGTAAAAGACTTGCTCTCGCAACCGCCGTGTGGCTCGAGTCGTGACTTCCAGCCAGGTCAGTTTGCGTGGTCTGCATCTCTCTCTCTCTCTCATCCCTTGTTTCTCCCCTCGCCGGCCGGGGAACAGGGGTCGAGCGGGGCGGCGCCGGACAAGTTCTGCCACTTGCTTTCTCAAGTTTATGAATTCTTCCTTATAGTCATCCAGTGTCCTCCTTATATCCTTCAACTCTTTTGCTATCTTTTCGCTCAATTCATTGACTTGTGTTTTGAATTGATGTAGCTTTGTTTGAACATCTACAATTAGTCTTCCTTCAGTTCATTGAATTGATTTATTTTTTTTTAATTTTTCATTTTTATTGAGATTGTTCAGATACCATACAATTATCCAAAGATCCAAAGTGTACAATCACTTGCCCCTGGGTACCCTCATACAGCTGTGCATCCATCACACTTAATTTTTGTTCAATTTTTAGAAACTTTTCATTACTCCAGACAAGAAATAAAGTGAAAGATGAAAAAAGAAAAAAAAAGAAAAGGAAACTCTAATCCTCCCCTATCCCCAACCAACCCCCCTCAATTTTTGACTCCCAGTATTGATATAGTACGTTTGTTACTGTTTATGAAAAAAATGTTGAAATACTACTAACTGTAGTATATAGTTTGTAATAGGTATATAGTTTTTCCTATATGCCCCTCTATTATTAACTTCTAATTGTATCGTCATACATTTGTTCTGGTTCATAAAGTGACCTCCAGTATTTGTACAGTTGATCACGGACATTGCCCACCACAGGATTCAGTTTTATACATTTCCATCTTTTGACCTCCAACTTTCCTTCTGGTGACATATATGACTCTGAGCTTCCCCCCTCCACCTCATTCACACATCATTCGGCACTGTTAGTTATTCTCACGTCTTGCTACCAACACCCCTGTTCATTTCCAAACATCCAAGTCCATCCTAACTGAACATTCTGCTCATACTAAGCAACCACTCCCCATTCTTAAGCCTCGTCCCATATTCTGGTACCTCATATTTCATGTCTATGAGTTCACATATTGCAATTAGTTCCTATCAGTGAGACCCTGCAATAATTGTCCTAATGTGTCTGGCTTATTTCACTCAGTATATTGCCCTCGAGGTCTTGTCATCGACCCATTTTTTTTAATATGGTTTTGTTCACTCACCATACATTCCATCCCAAGTAAACACTCGATGGTTTTCTGCATGGTCATACATTTATGTGTTCACCACCTTCACCACTATCCATACAAGAGCATCTACATTACTTCCACAAGGCAGGAGGGAGAGTCAAAGTAGGTAGAGAGGCAAAAGAAAGAGTAAAAAAAGAAAATGACAGCTAGGAAGCAGCAAAAGGAAAAATAACCTTAAATCAAAGTAGAATAAAGAATCAGACAATACCACCAATGTCAAGTGTCTAACATGCCTCCCCTATTGCCCCCTGTTATCTGCATTCACCTTGGTATATCACCTTTGTTACATTAAAGGAAGCATAATACAATGATTCTATTAGTTACAGTCTCTAGTTTATGCTGATTGCATCCCTCCCCCAATGCCTCCCCATTTTTAACACCTTGCAAGGTTGACGTTTGCTTGTTCTCCCTCGTAAAAGAACATATTTGTACATTTTATCACAATTGTTGAATACTCTAGATTTCACCAAGTTACACAGTCCCAGTCGTTATCTTTCCTCCTTTCTTGTGGTGTCTCACATGCTCCCCATCTTCCTCTCTCAACCGTATTCATAGTTACCTTTGTTCAGTGTACTTACATTGTTGTGCTACCATCTCCCAAAATTGTGTTCCAAACCACACACTCCTGTCTTCTATCACCCTGTAGTGCTCCCTTTAGTATTTCCTGTAGGGCAGGTGTCTTGTTCACAAAGTCTCTCATTGTCTGTTTGTCAGAAAATATTTTGAGCTCTCCCTCATATTTGAAGGACAGCTTTGCTGGATACAGGATTCTTGGTTGGTGGTTTTTCTCTTTCAGTATCTTAAATATATCACACCACTTCCTTCTTGCCTCCATGGTTTCTGCTGAGAGATCCACACATAGTCTTATTAAGCTTCCTTTGTATGTAATGGATCGCTTTTCTCTTGCTGCTTTCAGGATTCTCTCTTTGTCTTTGACATTTGATAATCTGATTATTAAGTGTCTTGGCGTAGACCTATTCATATCTGTTCTGTTTGGAGTATGCTGTGCTTCTTGGACCTGTAATTTTATGTCTTTCATAAGAGATGGGAAATTTTCATTAATTATTTCCTCTATTATTGCTTCTGCCCCCTTTCCCTTCTCTTCTCCTTCTGGGACACCAATGATACGTACATTGCTGTACTTTGTTTCATCCTTGAGTTCCCGGAGACGTTGGTCATATTTTTTCATTCTTTTCTGCATCTGCTCCTTTGTGTGTAGGCTTTCAGGTGTTTTGTTCTGCAGTTTCTGAGTGTTTTCTTCTGCCTCTTGAGATCTGCTGTTGTATGCTTCCATTGTGTCTTTCATCTCTTGTGTTGTGCCTTTCATTTCCATAGATTCTACTAGTAGGTTTTTTGAACTTTTGATTTCTGCTGTATACATGTCCAGTGCTTCCTTTACAGCCTCTATCTCTTTTGCAATATCTTCTCTAAACTTTTTGAATTGATTTAGCATTAGTTGTTTAAATTCCTGTATCTCAGTTGAAGTGTACGTTTGTTCCTTTGACTGGGCCATAACTTTGTTTTTCTTAGTGTAGGTTGTAATTTTCTGTTGTCTAGGCATGGTTTCCTTGGTTATCCAGATCAGGTTTTCCCAGACCAGAACAGGCTCAGGTCCCAGAGGGAAGAAATATTCAGTATCTGGTTTCCCTGCGGGTGTGTCTTAGAAAATTGCTCCACCCTTTGACGACTCGGGTCACTGTGCTTTTCTGCCTAGCAGGTGGCGCCTGTCAGCCTATAATTCTTGACTGGTGTGAGGAGGTGTGGCCGTGTTCCCCCAGGCTCTGGGGTCTGGTTCTGAATGGAAAGGGCCCCAGCCCTTTCCTCCTAGAGAAGACAGACCCCCCAGGTGGAGGTCATTAGCATTTCAATAGTCTTGCTCTCTGCTTGTGCTGTCTCCGCCCTTCCCCCCGAGTCACAGCCCTGGAAACTTAAAATGACTGGGGCTTTCTCCACTGAGCTGAAAAAGAAACAGATAGTCCCCTTCAGACCCAGTCAAGGCGACCCTCCGGCTCTCCCAGGTCAGTCGTCACCCAAAGCCTCTGTCTCTTTTTTGGGGCTGCGTACCTGTAGTGAGCAGTTCACACTCGCTACTTAAAACCCCAGTTGGAGCTCAGCTGAGCCATATTCGCTTGCTGGGAGAGAGCTTCTCTCTGGCACCACGCAGCTCCGCAGCTCGGGCTATGGGGGAGGGGGTCTCCTGACCTGGTTCCGCAGGTTTTACTTACAGATTTTATGCTGTGTTCTCAGGCATTCCTCCCAATTCAGGTTGGTGTATGATGAGTGGATGGTCTCGTTTGTCCCCCCGCAGTTATTCTGGATTATTTACTAGTTGTTTCTGGTTTTTTGTAGTTGTTCCAGGGGGACTGCTTAGCTTCCACTCCTCTCTATGCCTCCATCTTGCCCCTCCCTCCATTGAATTGATTTAGCAATAATTGCTTCAACTCCTGTGTCTTGGTTGAAGTAATAGTTTGTTCCTTTGACTGGTCCATATTTTCATGTTTCCTAGTATGGCTCATTATCTTAAGCTGTCTAGGCATCTTTCTTGATTAGTTTATTCTGGAGCTTGTTTTCACTCTTATACCCAGGGTTTTCTTGTTGGTTGATTTCGTTCTGTAGCCTTTGGTGTTCAGTTCAGCCTATTCTGGACCTTTAACTTAGATTCTGTTTAGTCGATCAGAGTTTTTCATCTCCTGTTTTTCTGTTTCTTGCCCTGCCTCTATGTAGTCTTCTTGTGTGATGGTCTCCTCAGATACGGTCAACCCCAGTCAGGTTTTCCCAGTCCGGAAAGACCCAGGTCTCAGGAGAAGGGCATGGAGTTTCCTTGAGAATGAGGCCCTCCTATGAGTCCCTTAGAGTCTATGCTTCTCCTATGCTGTCCAGAAGGTGGCGCTTGTCAGCCCACAGTTACCCCACCAATGTAAGGAGGTGTGGAGCCTTTAGTTCTCCTGGTGACCCTGACCCTGTCAGGGGTGTGGCTGACTGAAGCTGGTTTCTGAATTCCAGACCCTGGGGTCTGAGTTCCCAGAAGGATGGCTGCCACTGGAACTTGGCCATGCCCCCTTTCCTTGGGAAGTTATGGTGTTTAGGGAATTTTCTCCATCACTAGACTTATTGCTTTGTCTCTCAGAACTATCTTAGCTCTGCTCTTGCCTGGGCCCAAAATGCAAGTCTTTGAGGCTTTCTGTAATGGGCTTCTTAGAATAATTGTTTTAGAAACAGATAAAAAGATAAAAAATAAAAAATAAAATAAAATAAAGATAAAAATAAAGAAGGACCAGGTATGAAGATTTACAGTCCTTGCAGATCTAATGGGTTATTGAAATCCTAAGAGACAAGGAATTGAGGGCCATTAAGGAACAATCAAAAAAGCAGAGAAACAGGCTCTTCAGACAAGGGCCCTTGGCCTCTGGATTTGCATATGCCCCTGATTCTGTTTGAGCCCTGCCCTTCTCCGTATTATGTTTTCCCGAATTCCAAAAAGTCTCTGTTTTTATTTTTTAGTGTTTTTTTTTTTTTTTTTTTGCTGTTTTTGCTAGCCCTATCTCCTTTCTGCTGGGCTGACTGCTCCCAGATTCTCTGGTGTCTGGTCTCAGTCTATGTTTGGAGTTTTTGATCAGCAATCTGAGTTTTCAATCAGCGCTGCAACTGTAGTTCTCTCTCCTGGTTCCCAGCACCGAGGGCCCCTCCTCCCACAGGACTGTGCCTGGCAGGGAGGGACGCAGGTTCCCTGGCCACAAGAACTTACAGATTTTGCTGATCTCAGCTGTTCCATGTGTTTGTGAGTATTGTATGAAGTATGCCCAAAGTCAGATTGCTCTGCGGTGTCTGGTCCTCACAGTTCCTCACTTTCTACCAACTGCCCTGGAGGAGTAACTAAAACCCACACCTCACAACTCCACCATCTTGCCCCACCCGATCCTCCTCTAACTTTTTAATTTGTTCCTTTGATTTTTAATTTGTTCCTTTAATTTGTTTCCTCTTTCTTAGTATGACTTGTAATTTTTTGCCTATGTCTTGCCATTTGATTTTCTTGATGTGTTTACTCTGATGATTTGTTTCTGTCTCTTGCTTAAGGTTTTATTGTTGTTTGGCTTTGTGTTAAGGCTCTTCTTTGACGTTTAACTCAACATATTCTAGATATTTAGAATTGTCTGTGTTTAACTGATCAAAACAGGGCCAAAAACCCACAAAGGGGGAGCAGAACAGTTCCAAAGGGCCCTGGAGAGAAGGTCAGGAAAGATGCCAAAAACCTCCCCCACTCTCCTGCTTTCACCTACCCTAATGTGTGCTTCTTGGCCTGCTGAGCAGATAGAGCTCTTTGGCAAACCTTTCCCCACAGCCCTAAGGGGGAAGTATATTTTTCAACCTCCACCAGGCAGCGATGAAACAATGGCTATGGGCAACTCTGTTCTAGGCAGGCTAGAACTGTGATTCAGAGCTTGAACCCAGCAGTCCAACCTCACCAATCAGAAGGCGTGCTCAGCACTCGGCCATGTCCCACCCCTTTCCCGGGGAGGAAGACCTTCATGCCCCCTCTGTCCAGGGTGCGAAGCCAGCCACAGACCATATCCGAGGCAAGCCTTCAGGGTGGGGGGTGGGCACCAGCCACTGCTGCAGGGCCAATACACTCATGTTTGCTGCAGCTTCTCAGTCTCCCTGACCCATAACAAATGTGGACTACTGAATACAAGCTATAAGCACAGATAAGTGTTGTAGAGGATGTGGAGAAATAGGAACACTTCTTCACTGTTGGTGGGAATGTGGAATGGAACAGCCTTTGTTTAAGACAGTTTGACGGTTCCTCAGGAAGGTAAGTATAAAACTGCCATATGATCTGGCAATCTGGCTACTAGGTATATATTCAGAACAACTGAAAGCAGGGACAAGAACAGACATTTTCACACTGATGTTCATAGTAGCATTCTCACGATTGCCAAAAGATGGAAACAACCAGGTGTCCATCAACTGATGAATGGGTAAACAAAATGTGGTATATACATATGATGGAAAATTATTCAGCTGTAAGAAGAAATGAAGTCATGATGCTTGTGACTACATGGATGAGCTTTGAGGACATTATGTTGAATGAAATAAGCCAGACACAAAAAAACAAATATTGCATGTCCTCATTAATACAAACTTACATATAACTAGCAAATGCATAATGCTAATATCTAGAATATGAGTTATGAGAAGATAGAATGGGGGCAGAGAATGGGGAGCTGATGCTTAATTTGTGTAGAATATGTAATAAGGTTGATTGCAAATGTTTTGAAGTGGTTAGGGGTTATGGTAGCACATTATAGTAATTAATAGTGAAGATATATGGGTGTGATTGTGGTTGAAAAGGGAAGCTTAGGGTTGTGTATACCACTAGAAGGAAAACCAAAGGATGAAACATGGTACTGTAGAATATAGTGAACCTCTTGAAGGTGAAAATGTTCTAGAATTGATTGGGGTGATGAACTCTATGAATGTACCAGAAGATACTGTTGTGCACTTTAGATGGATTGTATGATATGTGAATTTATCTTAATAAAAGTACTTAAAGATAACTCAGTTAAAAAATGGGCAAAGGATCTGAATGGACATTTTCCCAAAGAAGATACAGAAATGGGCAATAAGAACAAGGCAAGAAGCTCTACATTGTTAGCATGCAGAAAATGCAAATAAAAAATACAGTGCACTACCACTCCACACATACTAGGCTGGCTATTATTAAAAGTTCAGATAATACCAAGAGTTGGTAAGGATATGGAGAAACTGGAATCCTCATACACTATGAATGGGAGTATAAAATGGAGTATAAATGGCACAGCTGCTGTGGAAAACAGTCTGGCAGTTCCTCAAAGAGTTTAATGTAGACTTGACCTCTGGCCCAGCAAATTCCACTCCTAGATATATATACCCAAGAGAAATGAAAACATATGTACACACAAAAAACTTGTACAAGACTATTCCCAGCAGCATTATCTGTAATAGCCAAAAGGTGAAAACAACTCAAAGGTCCATCAACAAACTATGGTATAGCCATCTGATAGAACAGTATCATCATAAAAGGGAAGTCCTGAAACATGCTACCAAATGGATGAACCTTGACAACCTTATGCTAAGTGAAAGAAGCCAGACACATAAGACCACATATTGTATAATTCCATTTATGTAAAATGTCCAGAAAAGGCAGAATAGACAAAAAGTAGATCAGTGACTGCCTAGGGCTGGGAGAGATGGGAGATTGAGGGCTGATGGCTAAAGGGTTAGGAGTTTTGGGGGGTGATGAAAATGTTCTAAATGTGATTGTGGTGATGGGTTTGTCATATTTAAGAATATACTGAAAACCACAAAGTTGTACACTTTAAATGGGTGTACTGTATAGTCTGTGTGCTGGTTTGGATATACTATGTCTCCCAAAATGCCACATTCTTCAATGCAATCTTGTGGGGACTGACATACCAGTGTTGATTTGCTGGAATCTTTGGATTAGGTTGCTTCCATGGAGATGTGACCCACACAACTGTGAGTAATACCTTCGATTAGATTATTTCTATGGAGGTGTGGCCCCACCCATTCAGCGTGGGGTCTTGGTTAAATAACTGGAGTCCTATATAAGAAGTTCAGACAGAAGGAGCTCACTGCTGCGGCCAAGAGAGATATTCTAAAGATGGCCGTTGAAAGCTGACACTGACATTTTAGAGAATGCCATTTTGAAACATAACCCGGGAGCAAGCAGACACCAACCATACGCCTTCCCAGCTAACAGAGGTTTTCCGGATGCCATAGGAGTTCTTCAGTGAAGGTACCCTACTGCTGATGCCTTAATTTGGACATTTTCATGGCCTTCAGACTATAACTTTGCAACCAAATAATCCCCCTTTACAAAAGCCAATCCATTTCTGGTATGTTGCATAATGCATCATTATCAAACCAGAACAGTATGTGAATTATATCTCAATAAAACTGTTATTTTTTTTTTTTTACTCAAAAGGTACACAGCTTATTTTAAAAAATTTCCCTCCTGTCCCTGTCCCTCAGTCTATCCCCTCTCCACTTCCCAGAGGAAATTAATGTTACTTATTTCTCGTGCCAAATACTTTTAATTTTTCTTACAGGTTTGGTAAATCAAGTCTGCACACTAAATAATCTCAGTGTGAAATATAAAATATATGTAGTTCTTAAGAAATTCACAAATAAAAATAAACTGCCAAGTTCTACCAGTTTTTCCACACCAATAATATAACAAACTATTTTAAGGTGGTTACAAACCCTTTTGTTAGATTACTATGACAATTAGGTCTTTTGTTTTTAATTCAAAAATCATTTTTGACTTGTCTATTCAAGTTGAACTAATGACAGGATACACAAACTATCTTGAAAATGCTTGTTAATTATCTTGAATGTATGTATTTTTCCAAAATCACCTGTGTGTCTAAAGAGACTCTTACAAATCAATAAGAAAGTGATAACTCAACAGAAAAATGGGCAAAGGACAGACAATTCAAAGAAGAAACATAAATGGTCAATAAAGATATAAAGGAGAAGGACTGATGTCACCAAGATGGCAGAGTGAGATCCTCTAGTGTTCCATCCCCCCCACAGAATCTTCAGACAAATAGCAGAAACTGGAAGAACAATCTCAGAGCTCCAGAAACAGTCAAAGAGTTGTAATAACTGGGTGAGTGCTGAATCAAGAAAAAGGCCATTTAAAAACAGTAGGAACATGGGATTTGACCTCTAGGAGTGTAAATCTCCCTGGCAATGCAGGTTATGACTCCCAGGGATAAACCTGGACCTGACATTGTGGGATTGAGAACATCTTCTTGACAAAAAGGGGAATGCAAAATGAAACAAAATAAAGTTTCAATGGCTGAGAGATTCCAAACAGATTTCGGGTCCAGATTCATCCCCAGGAGTCATATCCCGCATTGCCAGGGAGATTTACACCCCTGGGAGTCAGGTCCCATGGAGAGGGGAGGGCACTGAGTTCACCTGCCAAGGTGGCTTAGCTAGAGAGAGAGGATACGGCCCACTGATTTTTGACAAGTATGCCAAGTTCACTCAATGGGGAAAGAATAGTTTCTTCAACAAATGGTGCTGGGACAACTGGAGATCCACTTGCAAAAGGATGAAAGTGGACTCTTCCCTCACACCATATACAAAAATTAACTCAAAATATATCAAAGACCTACATATAAGAACTAAAAACATAAACTCCTAGAAGAAATAGGGACTATTTTGAGGATCTTGTATTGGGCAATATTTTAGACTTTATACCAAAAGCATGAGGAACAAACTAAAAAAAAAAAACAAAAAAAAAAACAGATAAATTGGAGTTCATCAAATTAAATAACTTTTGTACATCAAAGAACATTATAAAGAAAATGAAATGGGAGAAAATATTTGGAAACCATATATCTGGTAAGAGTTTAATATCCAGGATATATAAAACATCTTTTACAATGCAAAAAGAAAAAGACAAACAACCCAAATAAAAATGCACCAAGGACTTGAATAGATTTTTCTCAAAAGAAGATACACAAATGACCAATAATCACATAAAAAGATGCTCAACAGCATTATCCATTAGGGAAATGCAAATCAAAATCACAGATACCACTTCACATCCACTAGAATGGCTATTATTCTAAAAACAGAAAATAACAAGACTTGGGACCGATGCAGAGAAATAGGAACCCTTGAGCATTATTAGTGGGAATGTAAAATAGTGTTGTCTCTGTGGAAAACAGTTTGGCAATTCCTTAGAAAGTTAAGTATAAAATTACCATATAACTCAGCAATCCCATTCTAGGTATATACCCCAAAGAATTGAAAGGAGGGACTCGGGCAGACATCTGTACACCATTGTTCATGCAACATTATTCACAAGAGCCAAAAGGTGAAAGCAGGCCAAGTGCCCTGCCAGTGGATGGATGAATGGATAAACAAAATGTGGTATCAATGTACAATGGAATATTATTCAGCTGTTAAAATGAATGATGTTCTGATACATGCTACACCATGGATGAACCCTGAAGGCATCATGTTGAGTGAAATAAGCCAGATACAAAAGGACAAATATTTTGTGATCTCATTTATATGAAATAACTAGAGTATGCAAATTCATAACGGCAAAAGTAGATTTCAGGATACAGGGGCAGGAGAGGAGGTAGGGAATGGAGAATTAATGCTTAATGGGTACAAAGGTTCTGTGTAGGGTGATGGAGCTGTTTTGGTAATGGATGGTGGTGATGGTAGCACAACGTTATGAATATCACCAACACCACTGAATTGTATACTTGAACGTGACCAAAACAGGAAGTGTTATGTTGTATATAAGTTACCACAATAAAAAGTAAAACTAGAATATACATTTAAAGATATTTAAACTCGTAAGTAATTATGAGAATTCTGATTCAGATGGCATCCCTTTTATTCACCCACTGGGTCAGGAAAAAGATGGAGACTATCAAGTGGTGGAAGTGTGGGGAAGTGAAGCTGCCAGGTCCTGTTGGAGTGTGTGTTGGTACCACTTTTTTAGAGGGCAATTAAAATTTTATATCTACATAATCTTCACCCAACAATTCCATTTCTGGGTATCTATTCTCCAGATACACTTGTCCATGTTCACAAATAAGCATATGAAGGATGTTCATTGCAGCAATGCATGTAACAAGGGAACTGGACACAATCTAAACATCCATCAATATAGTAATCATTAAATAAACCGTGATACATTAATACCATGGACTACTATGCAGAAATTTAAATGAATGGGATAACTATATACTGGGAAGGAAAGCATATAAGACATCATGAAGTGAAAGAATCAAGATGCAGGATAGGAAAGACAAAAAGCTGCATCGTAAACCTATATTACTATACGTAAATACGTATGTTGGCAAATGCATGAAAAAGGTCTGGAAAGACATGCAACAAACTCAGAGTAACACCCCAGGGGTGGGAGATTAAGGGACAAGGAGGATTTTTACTGTATCTGTTACTTCATTTTTATACACTAAGAATATAATCATGTTTTGTGTAATGAAAAACAAATTTAAGTGGCCTCTTTATTATTTTAAAGATGGTCTACCAAATTGAATTTTAAAAATAACCACAAAATTACAATTGATAGAGGTTGATTTTGGATATGGGGGCAGGAGGAAATACCTTTTCCCAGTGATATTGAACCCAATTTTTTTGCAAAGAAGGATCTTACAATGCAGTTAGTTTTCTGTATTCACATTTGGAGAGAATATACTCACAGTTTCTCAGTCCAGCGGTATGCCTTCCATGTATTTTCATCAATGTGAGAAATAGAGTTTCCTTGAAAATTTCTGTGAAGAAACATAGTTCATATCCTTGAATAGGTAGGAAAGGAATGAAAAGAAAAAGTATAAAGAATTGTGGCAACCTCATGGTAGTTCAAATGCAGAAAATACCGGTTTTCCAATGTCCATAGTCATCAGCTTCCAAATTTGCACAATTACTAAAGAAATACTGTGGGGCCTGTGGTACAAATGATGACATCTCAGAACCTGAACTTCATATTAGTCCAATTTCTTCTCCTTTGTTATTATCAACAGATAAGTATATAGAAACCAAAATCATACTTTGAAAGTTTCAGTTATGTATATTTGTTAAAGTTCACAATAAAAAAAGTTAAAAAAAAAAAAAAGAAAGGAAAAAAGAAACCACATGCCAGGAAACACCAAAACTTTGGCAAAGTGCCCTCTGTTCAAACCCCTCCAGGTGCTGGGAAGATAAGGGCAATTAGAAGTTGGACAGACTATGTACTGATGCAGAAAGATCTCTTAGACATATTGCTTAGAGGAAAGTGCAAAGCACTGAGCAAGGAGTAAAGTATTACCTAACTAGGAAAAACATACATATGAATGCATATACATATGTCGATGCAAAGGAAAGGTATCAGAAGGAAGGACACACAAAATGGTAATAAGTGACCTCACAGGTGGTGGTGGGGGGACAGGAGGGAAGAAGGTGCAAAGAAACTTTCATTTTCATTTAGCCCATATGCTTCTATGACTTTTTTTTTTAATATAGTGGGAAGTATCTATGAATGGCATGTGTAAGAGACATTTAAATGCCCAAGGTTCAGCTGTGAACACTATCTCTGTGGACGACATTGACTCTTTTTCCTTTGGCCTCTGGTTGCTTTATGCTCACCAATAAAAGCCTCAAACTGGCTCGCCTTGCTGACTGCTGCATTTCCAACTGCTGTACCACCATCATTCTCCTAATCATCCAATACAGAAACGTTGGAGTCATATTTGATTTTTCCTTTTACTGTTTACCCTATCCCCTAATTCCCTAGCCAGTCACCAAATCCTGCCCATTCTCCTTTTGAAGTGCTTCCAGGATTTTCTTTTCATTCCTATCATAAACCCTCTGATTCAGCCCCTTTTCACTTACTCCTAGATTTTGCTAGAGCTTTCTATTTGGTCTCCCTAAATCAAGCTTTCCTTTCTCTAGATTGCTCTATATATGAATTTTAAAATCATCCTCCTAGCTTGAAACTTTCAATGGCCCCCCCATATCTGGCAGCATAACTGTCAAACCCCTATAGCTGATACTCAATATTTTTCATCATCTTATCTTTCATTACTTCCTAACCCAACTCTTTGCAGCCACATTAGTCTACCAAACCCTGATTTTTCCAGCAGGCTTTGCCTTGGTAGTACTCCCCATTTCTCTCTCTTTACTTTAAGCCCAAGCTAAAGTTTTATCTTGTCCATGCAGTTTTTGAATTAGAGCACCTATGGTCTGCATCTCTTTTAGTACTTATTTATATATCACCTCCCTTTTTATGCATATTCCCTTTCTTCCCACCTATCGTTGTTGTCAGCTTTCTGAGACAATGTCTTAGAGTTCTGTGGCTCCCACAGTACCTAGCCCTGGGTCAGGCACATAATAGGTGCTATATATAGAAAGCCAGCAACAAAGACAAGGTTTGAGCATAACTGAGCAATCAAATAATAGTAATAATAGCTAACATTCACATATATGCTAGGTAAGTGACAATATAAGCACTTTACATGTATTAACTCATTTAAATCCCACAACAATCCCATGAGATAGTAACTACTATAATCTCCATTTTGCAGATAAGGAAACTGCATCATTCTGCAGATAAGGAGCTAAATAACTTGCAGATAAGGAGCTAAATAACTTGCCCAAGTTTATAAATCTGTTAAATGACAGAGCTAGGTTCAAACCCTGGCAGTCTGACTTCAGAATTTTTGCTCTTAACCACCTTGTTGTATCATGAGCAATGAGGTGGGAGAGGGACATGCTCCTGTAAGAGGATGGAGCAAAAATGGGAGCAGAACAGAGGTTAAGGCATGAAATGATGGGGCTAAATAACATGGGTAAAGAAAAAGAATAAGGGCAATCACAGTAAAAGACTGAAGAAGGGGGCACAATAGTAAAAAGGAGAATGAGGATAAGGAAAAGTTGCAGGGAAAAGGTAAAAACAGACAGTAAGCCAATGTGGACTGGGGAGATGAGGAAGGCTCAGGAAGACCCTGAAGAGGCTATGTCAGGCAGGGAGCAGAGGCCAAAAGAGAAAAGGCAATTCTTACAAGATGGTGAAGGTGCCATTGTAGGTGCTGGGCTCTGGCACAGGGATTCTATGCAGCCTCTGCCGTGGGCTCAGACCAGAACAGGACAGTGTCTCATCTTTGCAGGTACAGAGCTCACATATGTCGATGGTCTTGGTGACATTCTGTTTCTGTCGTGTAGCTAAACCCATACGTGACTTTTTTGGGGTGTAATTTGCAATAGGAGACTCTTGCTGATGTGCAGTTAAACTCATTTGCACCTTTTTTAGGGTGTAACTTGTGACAGGAGACTGTTCCTGTTGCACAGTTAAACCTGTCTGCTTCTTTTCTAGTGGGTAATCTGCAGTGACAGTCTGTCCTCCTTGCAAAGGGAAACCCTTCTGTGTCTCTTCTGAGGAGTAATCTGGGAAGTCCATCTGTTCCCGTTGGACAGTTGAACTCATGTGCATCTTTTCTGCACTGAGAGCCTGTAGCTGTTGCTCAGGTAAGCCTGTGAGCACCTTTTCTGGAGGATAATTTACAGATGGCCTCACTGAAGATGGAGTAGATGGAAGAACAGTGCCTGCTTCAGATGACCTTGGGGGCTGAGTTATGGAATGCTCTATAACTGAAGGTTGAGGTACGACTTGAGTCAGGTTTGGTTGCAAATCCCAAAACTCATCTGGTGGTGGAAGTGTTTCCTTGGTCTGCCTTGGAGATGGAGCCGTAGTCGAATGTTCAGCCTCCATTGTGAATTCTGGAATTATGGGGACCTCCAGGTTTACAGGTTTATGTGTGACATTGGGCAAGTTTGAATGCTGAACTTGATCCTGATCTGAAGGTGGAACTGTCACCACATGATGTATTGGAGATTGAGCTACAACTTCCTTACGTGGTGTTGGAGGCTGAGTTGGAGACTCCTGCTTGGTTGGAGAAGGTTCAACCTCCGGATTGGGTTCTGGAGTTATGGTGACCTCCTGGTCCATGGGTTTAATTGTGGCACTAGGCAAGTTTGAATGCTGAATTTGATCCTGACTTGTAAGTGGAACTGTCTCCTCATGATATTCTGAAGGTTGAACTGTAACCTCCTGAGGAGGCTCTGGAGGCTGAGTTGAGGACACCTGCTTCATTGGAGAAGGTTCAACCTCCACATTAGGTTGTGGAGTATCAGTAAGCTCCAGATTCCCAGGTTTAACTGTAATTTCTGTCAGGCTTGGATGCTGAGACTGAATCTGGTCTGCAGGTGGAAGTGTCACCTGAGGGTGTGTTGGAGAAGGAGCTGTGGTCTCCTCCTGAGCAACAGCATGTTCAACCTCCATTGTGGGTTCACTGTAGAACTCTACAGGTTTAAGTGTGACATTGGGCAAGTTTAAATGCTGAACTTGATCCTGACTTGGGGGTGGAACTGTCACCTCATGATACACTGGAAGTTGAGCTATAACCTCCTTAGGTGGCTCTGGAGACTGAGTAGTGATCTCCAGCATGGTTGAAGGTCCAACTTCCGTATTGAGTTCTGTACTTAGGGTGAGCTCCAGGTCCACAGGTTGAACTGTGACTTCAGTCAGGTTTGGATGCTGAGCCTGAATTTGGTTTGGGGGTGGAGATGTCACCTCAGGGAGCTTTGGAAATGGAGCTGTAGTCTCCTGTAGAGCAACAAATTGTTCAATCTCTGTAGTTGCTTCTGGACTTATGGTAAGCTCAAGGTCCACAGGTTTAATTGTGACTTCAGTCAGGTTTGGAGGCTAAGCCTCAACTTGGTCTGGAAGTGGAGGTGTCACTGCAGGGAGCTCTGGAGATGGAGCCGTTGTCTCCTGTGGAGCAGTAAATTGTTCAAACTCTGTAGTTGGTTCCGGAGTTATGGTAAGCTCCAGGTCCACAGGTTTAACTGTGACAATGGACAAATTTGAATGCTGAGTTTGATACTGATTTGGAGGTGGAACTGTCTCCTCATGATATGCTGGAGGTTGAACTATAACCTCTTGAGGAGGCTCTGGAGGCTGAGCTGGGGACACTTGTTTAATGGGAAATACTTCCTCTTTCTCAGTGGGCTCTGGAGTGTGACCTGGGGCCTCCTGCAGAACTGAAGAGGGTTCCACCTCCTTAGCAGGCTCTAGAGGCTGAGCTGTTGCCTCCTGCTGCACTGGAGAAGGTTCAACCTCCTTAGAGGGTTCTGGAGGTAGAACTAAGGTTACCTGAGCTGGAGAAAGTTCTACCTTCTCAGTGGTCTCTGGAGGCAGAGCTGGGGCTTCCTGCTGGCCTGGAGAAAGTTCAACCTCCTTAGGGGGCTCTGGAAGCTGAGCAACGCCAACTTCTTGCTGGACTGCAGAAGGTTCAACCTCTGTAGTGGTCTCCGGGGTTACAGTAAGCTCCAGATCTACAGGTTTAACTGTGGAACTGGGCAATACTGGATACTGAGCCTCACTCTGAGCTACACCTTCCACAGCAGGCTCTGATGGCTGAACTGGGGTCTCCTGCTGTACTGGAAGAGATTCAAACTCCCCAGGGTGCTGTGTGGTCTGAGCTGGAGCCTCCAGCTGGACTGGAGAAGGTTTGACCTCTTCAAAGGGTTCTATAGGTGGAGCTGGGAACTGCTGCTGGACCTGTGAAGGTTCAACATCTTTAGAGGGCTCTGAAATCTGAGGTTGCACCTCCTGCTGGACCGGAGATGGTTCAAACTCCTTAGGGGGCTCTGGAGGCTGAGCAACGCCAACTTCTTGCTGGACTGCAGAAGGTTCAACCTCTGTGGTGGTCTCTGGGGTTATAGTAAGCTCCAGATCTATAGGTTTAACTGTGGAACTGGGCAATACTGGATACTGAGCCTCACTCTGAGCTACACCTTCCATAGCAGGCTCTGATGGCTGAACTGTGGTCTCCTGCTGTACTGGAAGAGATTCAAACTCCCCAGGGTGCTGTGTGGTCTGAGCTGGAGCCTCCAGTTGGACTGGAGAAGGTTTGACCTCTTCAAAGGGTTCTATAGGTGGAGCTGGGAACTGCTGCTGGACCTGTGAAGGTTCAACATCTTTAGAGGGCTCTGAAATCTGAGGTTGCACCTCCTGCTGGACCGGAGATGGTTCAAACTCCTTAGGGGGCTCTGGAGGCTGAGCAACACCAACTTCTTGCTGGACTGCAGAAGGTTCAACCTCTGTGGTGGTCTCCGGGGTTATAGTAAGCTCCAGATCTACAGGTTTAACGGTGGAACTGGGCAATACTGGATACTGAGCCTCACTCTGAGCTACACCTTCCACAGCAGGCTCTGATGGCTGAACTGGGGTCTCCTGCTGTACTGGAAGAGATTCAAACTCCCCAGGGTGCTGTGTGGTCTGAGCTGGAGCCTCCAGCTGGACTGGAGAAGGTTTGACCTCTTCAAAGGGTTCTATAGGTGGAGCTGGGTACTGCTGCTGGACCTGTGGAGGTTCAACATCTTTAGAAGGCTCTGAAATCTGAGGTGGCACCTCCTGCTGGAACAGAGATGGTTCAAACTCCTTAGGGGGCTCTGGAGGCTGACCTGGCACCTCTGTTGTTATGGTAAACTCCAGATCCACTGGTTTAATCGTGACATTGGAGAATTGTAGATGCTGAGCTTCACCTGGGGGAGAAACTGTCACCTCATGAAGGATGGGAGGCTGAACAACACCCTCTGTGGCAGGCTCTTGAAGCTGAATTGGGGACTCCTGTTGGGGTGGAGGAGGTTCAACATTGGTAGACTCTTGAGACTGAACTGGGGCCTCCTGAAGCACTGGATAAGGCTCACCCTCCAATGGGGGCTTTGTAGACTGAGCCTGGGCTGCCTGCTGATTTGCAGAATGTTCAACTTTCTCAGGAGGCTCTGGAAGCTGAGCTGGGGCCTCTTGCTGGCTTGGAGAGGGTGCAGTCTCCTCAATGGGCTCTGAAGCATGAGCTGAAGCCTCCTGCTGAATTGAAGATGGTTCAACTTCCTTAGTGGGGGCAGGTTCACTCTCCCCAGGAGGCACTGGTGGCTGAGCTGGGGCTTCCTGCTGGGTTGTAGAAGGTCCAACCTCCGTAGTGGCTACAGGAGTTATTGTAAGCTCTAGATCCACAGGCTTAACAGTAACATTGGGCAATTCTAAATGCTGAGGTTGATGCAGACCTGGAGGGTAAACTGTCACCTCATCATGCACTTCATGGTGAGCTGCAACCTCATTAGAGGGCACTGAAGGCTGTAATGTGGTCTCTGGCTGGACAAGAGGAGGCTTGAGCTCCTCAGTGTGCTCTGTAGGCTCAGTTGTGGAATTCTGCTGGAATGGTGGATATTTACCTTCTTCAGGAGGTTCTAGAGGGTGAGGTTGTGCCTCCTGCTGGATTGGAGATGACTCCAACTCCCCAGTAAGCTCTGGAGGCTGAGCTTGCTCCCCCTGTTGATTTGGAGAGAGTTCAACCTCCTTAGGAGGCTCTGGAGGATGAGCTGGAGGCTGTGGCAGTGGAACTGAGGCCCCCTGCTGGATGGCAGAAGGTTCAACCTCCTCAGAAGTGTTTGGAGGCTGAGCTGGGGCCTCCTGCTGGCTTGGTGAAATGTCGGCATATTCAGAGGGCTCTGGTTGTTGTGCTTGGCCTTCCTGCTGGACTGGAGAAGCCTCACCCTCTTCAATGGGCTCTGGAAGCTGAGCTGGGGCCTCCTGCTCTATTGGAGAAGTTCCAACCTTAGTGGCTTCTGGAATTATGGTAAGCTCTAGATCTATATGTTTATGTGTGATGGGCAAGTTTGAATGCTGAGCTGCCAGATGTTCTGGTGGTTGATCTACAACCTCCTTTTGCGGCTCTGGAGGTTCAGCTGGGGCCTCTGGCTGGACTGTAGGGGTCTTGGAGGGCTGTGCTGGGGCCACCTGCTGGACAGGAGGAGGTTCATTCTCCTCAGGGGTGTCCAAAGGATGATGTGGGTCCTCCTGCTGGGCTGGAGATAGTTCTGTTTTCCCAGGGGGGTCCGGATGCTGAACTGGGGCATCTTGTTGGGTTTGAGATTGTCCCACCTCCACATTGGGCTTTGGTTGTCCAGTTAAAACTCCCGACCTGTGAGTGTCCTCAGGGAGCTCTGGAAGCTGATCCAGGTTGTCTAGGGACTCCAAAGGTAGGTGGTCTGGAGAATAGAACATGTCCAGACTTGGATCTAGAAGATCAGACTCGTAGGATTGGTCCTGAAGAGCTTTGGGTGCTAACTGATCTGAATTTCCAACAACCTTAGCAAGCCGACGATGCTGAGCTAGATCTTTCTTCAGGTTTGGGGGTGAAACAATAAACTTAGGTTGTTTTGGATTCTTACTGTCCTCTACAGGTGGAACAAGTATTTCATATGAATCGTGATCTTCAGCTTGATTCAGACCTGGAGTGTGAATCCCACTTTTGAGTTGAGGAGGCATGGCTAGGGCCTCCTTCTGTAGCCAGTGTAGCATTGGACCCGCCTCCGGGAGCTTTTCGTGCCGAGTTCGGTTGCCATCTACATCCGGAAGTGGAAGCGCAAACTGAGCGGTCCTTGCGGGCAGCTCTAGAGCTGAATCCGTGTCCGGGAGTGGAACCAAAGTCTCGGTGATGTCCTGAGGTCGAGCCAACATGTGGCCCGGAGCCGAGGACGCCAGGTAGTCGGGTGGGGGTGTAAGTGCACGGGGCGATGCAGGTGGGAGACGGGGGGAGGGCAAAGACCAGGTCTCAGCGGGTCCTGGGGGGTCGGAGGTCAGCTTGACTGAGTCCAGGGCTGACCCTGGAGGCTGAGCCGCCTTGACCAGCAGCCACAGAAGATGTAGCATGAAGAGGAACCCCAGTAGGGACATAACGTCGGGAGTCTCAGGGTGCGCAACCCAAGCCAGTGGGGCGCCTCGCCGCCGTGAGCGGTCAGTGGAAGCTTAATGGCAGCCCGGAACGCAGGCGCACCATTAGCAACCGCGTGCCCCTCCCCCTCCCCGTGACCCACCCTTTATTTATGACACCTTTATTTACGCAACCTTCTGAGAATGGCTCCATGCCACCAAGGCGAGCCCGAGTCCCAGAATCACTGTGGCCCAAGGCTCCCTTCCCCCTACAAGCGGAATCCCTGCTGCAATGTCTTGCCCCCGCAGCAAGGCAGAATTTGGGCCGCAGACCCTTGGTTCTCCCACCACCACCCCGACTCCCACTCCAGTAGCGTGGGCAGGGGCAGGGGCAGTGCTTGCCAACGAAGTGACGGGCACGGTCTCTCGGGATAGTCATTCAAAAGTGCTCGTCTGTTTCTGCCAGCTTGAATTCTTCTTCCTCTAAACCGAAATCCGAGAGACTTTCTTCCTCCCCCTGGCCATACTGCTTCCAAGAAAAGTAACTGACCTGCAAAAGGAGTGCTTTTTAGTGTAGCAATGAGGAGCACACACATGACGGATATTTAATTCTAAAATGTTACCATTTCTTCTAATATCTCACTATCCTCTTTGTTCCTTATTTCCTTATTAATCCACTCTATAATACAGTGGTAGGGGCTACCACTAATCAGTGATGACTCCAAAATTTCTGTAGGAAGGTTTGGGGGAATGGGCAGCTGGGTCTGGGAGAGTGCAGCGCATTCTGCATTGGCATGGGAAAACTTCCCCTAATCCGACCTTTGCTTAACACGGCCATTAATCTAGAAAATGTTAACAACCCCACCTTATAGAGCTCTACCCTCCATGTGCACATAGAGAAGACACTTAGGATGATAACATCAGCATGTTAAATAATTTTATTGAAATACTATTATCACTAGCACCCAACTTATTTACTTTACAATCCTTTTTATAATCTATTGTATTTATTTTCTTGTCTATTATCTAGCACAGCTCCTGGCAAGTAAACTTTGAGAGAAAAGGGGCTTCATCTTATTTCCAGGGCCTAGCACATGTCTTGGCACATAGTTATGGTTTTAAAACTGAACTGATTTCGAGATTGACCTCATTTAGGGATGGACCTTTGGTTATAATCAGGTTTCTGAAATCTTTAGCTCAACGTTAAGTCCCTTTCTCTTGTATTTCACAGGAAACTAGACTTGTTAAAGTCCAATCTTAGATAACCTTGACTGATTTTCTTTAAATTGAATTAAAATAATCATTTTACATGGAAAAATCTTTAAGTACCTTTTCAGAACAGAACCACCTACACCTTCCTACCTTCTCCCTTTCAAAATAAAACTCTTCACAACTCTGGGGTGAGTTAAATCAGCAACAATCTAGCCCCCAAATTAAGTTCCTGCTGACATGAAATGCATTTTTCTGCTCCCCCCCCCCTTTTTTAAAGAAAACATCCTATAGGTAGTAAAAAATGAAACACATTTTTCTGCCTTTTTTTTTTTTTTTTAAGGAAAACATCCTATAGGTAGTAAATAATGAACATTTTCTTTCAGAAATTACTTTGGCACCTTAACCTCTAATTAAGGGAATTCATATAATTGATTTACAGAAAGTTTCTTCAGCAAAACATTTCATTTCATATAAGATACATGTGAGTTGCTGAGATCCAGGTAATGTATCTTATTTGAAAGGATTCATAGTTTCCAAAAGCTGTAGCATAATCACACTTAAGGCCAAGGTTACTTTGTTCCCAAATCCCTGAGATCCTATTTGAGGGGAGTTCTAAAAGGCCTATGGTCAAGCAGCCAATCATCCCTAACCCCTGGAAGGGGAGAATAACCCCTCTCCTATGTCCACAATTGTAGGCGTTCTCTGATGGTCCTCATTCCTACTCTCCAAACTTCAAATAAGGGGCCAGAGCCAAGTGCCAGGACGTCAGGAAAAGCCTCAGGAATTCCCTGCACTCAAAAGCAGTTTCAGAGTTTCACATTTCCGTAAGGATGATAGCCAGCTGTGTATACTGGTTGTTTTGAATTATGGCGACACTGTTCATGTCACCCTTGAGCTTTTATCTCCACGTACTTGAATTAAATACTGTAGTTCTTCCTCAGTTCTGGCACCTATGATCTCCTCACCGGGTCTGTATTCCACAGCTATTTTACCACTTTCTGAAATAAAGTTAAGGATCAATTCAGAATTATTCTTGCTCTAAAACTTCTTGTATACAGTGGGAGCACCCAATAATAATGCCTCTTTTAATTTCTAAAAGCAGAAGAGTGTCTTTCCTAGAAGTTTCCTCATCTCACGCTTGTTTTTTATCATAACCATTGTATTAAATATCAACACTGCTTGTTGAGCTTAAACATAGGAGCTAAATTAGGAATAATGACATAGGAAGTAAAAACTGGAGAACAAAAATGTTCTATCATAATATGATTAAATGGTAAGGAATTGGGTGGGGGTCAGGGTGAATTCAAAACTGGGATAAAGATCAGTGGACTACAGTAGATACTTCATATTAGAAGGGAGGGGCAAGTATATTCCCTGGGAACCAAAACTCCACTAGATACAACGAATAAAGCTGTGTGTGTGTGTGTGTGTGTGTGTGTGAGTGTGTGTGTGTGTGTGTGTGAGAGAGAGAGAGAGAGAGAGAGAGAGAGGGAGAGCAAGTGAGCACTTTATTGGCCAAAACTGGTCCAATGAATTCATAGACAATACAACCTCCCTAAAGGCAAACTAGAACCACGAGGCTTTTTGGTCCAAGGAGTTTGAGTGTGCACAAGGGCTACCTTAGCATATTAGAGAGAGGTAAACAACACAGTCATTTGGTCTTAAAGCTTGTCACTCAGAGTTGACAGTTGATGGATCCTACCTGGTGACCAGGGAAGTCAGACCTTCACCGGAAGGGCTGCCCAGGCTGGAAGGCCTCACCCATGAGACCTATCCAGGGCCACCTCTTAGAGCAAATCAGGTTCTCTGAGGACTTGGTTAGGATTTCCCGGTCTCTGCACCTGCAGGGCGTGAAGCAGAGGAGCAATTCCATTCGGGGGCTCTCTGCTAATCATAGTTTCCTTTGGGCGCAGCGTGCAACAGTGACACCACTACAGAACTCCACAGGGGACAGGATCAACGCCATTCAACAACGTGGCCACTTTTAAGGTGTGTGTAGGTTCACATGAAAGCTGTTGATTATTACAGAAGAATCATATCCCCAAGTGAGACACAAAATCACCCAACATGATAGTGCCGGAAATGAAAACTGAAACTGAGTTTCTTGATTCAAATAACTTGCTGTGATGCACTCTCTCGTCAGCAGGAAAGCAACATTGATAAATAACATATTTTTCTGCTTACCATGTCCCAGGCATTGTTGTAAGCTTCTTAATTCATCATCTCATTTACTTTTGAAACATCCCCACACCCTGGAGGGGAGGGAAAGCCGTTGGCCCCGGCGGCTGCAGCGGGCGGAGGCTGCGAGTTTCCCAAACCGTCGCTTCTCGGGGCTGACGCGCTGCCTGCGAGGCCTGGGGCGCGTGGGGCGGTGCAGCGCACGGCCGGAGGCCGCCGGGGGCGGGCGGGCAGGAGGCGCAGGAGCACATCACGCCTCTCAGGAAGGCTTTCTGATTTTGGAGAGGTGCTTCATCCCTGGGGAATTAAACAGCAAGTGTGTGTGTGTGTGTGTGTGTGTGTGTGTGTGTGTGTGTGTGTGTGTGTGTATTTCTTTTTATTGAGATTGTTCGCATACCATACAACTATCCAAACATCCAAAATGTACAATCAATTGCCCATGGTATCATCATACAGCTGTGCATCCATCAAAGTTTTTTCAATTTTTAGAACATTTTCATTACTCCAGAAAAGAAATAAAGACAAAAAAAGGAAACTCAGATCCTCCCATACCCCTAACCACGCCCCCTCCATTACTGATTCATAGTTTTGGTAAAGTACATTTGTTACTGTTGATGGAAGAATGTTACAATACTACTAACTGTAGTATATAGTTTTCAATAGCTATGTATTTTTTCCTATATGCCTCTCTATTATTAACTTCTAGTTATAGTGTCATACATTTGTTCTAGTTTGTGAGAGAGATTTCTAATATTTGTATAGTTAATCACGGACATTGTCCACCACAAGATTCACTGTTTTATACATTCCCATCTTTTAACCTCCAACTTTCCTTCTGGTGACATGCATGACTCTGAGCTTTCCCTTTCCACCCACCTTCACACACCTTTCAGCACTGTTAGTTATTCTCACAGCATGCTACCATCACCCCTGTCCATTTCCAAACATTTAAGTTCACCCTAGTTGAACATTCTGCTCATAAGAAGCAACCACTCCCCATTCTTTAGCCTCATTCTGTATCCTGGTAACTTATCTTTCATGTGTATGAGTTTATTTATTTTAATCAGTTCATATCAGTGAGACCCTGCAATATTTGTCTTTATGTGTCTCTCTTATTTCACTCAATATAGTGCCCTCAAGCTTTCTTCATCAATCCATTTCTTTTAAGATGATTTTGTTCACATACCATACATTCTGTCCTAAGTAAACAATCACTGGGTCCCTATATAGTCATGTGTGCCAGTTTGAATATATTGTGTCCCCCAAATGCCATTATCTTTGATGTACTCTTGTGTGGGCAGATGTTACCAGTGTTGATTAGATTGTAATTCTTTGAGCGTTTCTGTGGAGATGTGCCCCACCCGACTGTGGGTGATGACAAATTGGATAATTTGCATGGAGTATTGGCCCGCCCATTGGGTGGGCCTTGATCAGTGGAGCCATATAAATGAGCTGATGGGCAGAGGGAACTCAGTGCAGCTGAGAGTGACCTTTTGAAGAGGAGCTACAGCCAAGAGGGACACTTTGAAGAATGCACAGAAGCTGAGAGAGTAGCTGCAGATAAGAGACAGTTTGGAGATGGCCGTTGAAAGCAGACTCTTGCTCCAGAGAAGCTGAGAGAGGACAAATACCCCAAGTACAACTGAGAGTGTCATTTTTGAGGAACTGCAGCCTAAAGAGGAACGTCCTGGGAGAAAGCCGTTTTGAAACCAGAACTTTGGAGCATATGCCAGCCACGTGCCTCCCCAGCTAACAGAGGTTTTCTGGATGCCATTGGCCATTCTTCAATGAAGGTACCCAATTGCTGATGTGTTACCTTGGACACTTTATGGGCTTAAGACTGTAACTGTGTAACCAAATAAACCCCCTTTATAAAAGCCAATCCATTTCTGGTGTTTTGCATTCTGGCAGCATTAGCAAACTAGAACATCACGTATTTATGTATTCAGCACCATTGCCACTCTCTATATAAGGACATCTCCATTTCTTCCACAAAGACGAAGGAAGAGTCAAAGAAGGCAGAGAGGCAAAAGAAAAAGAAAACAGAAAGAGAGAAAAATGAACAAACAAAACAAAAACAAAATGACAGCTAGAAAGTGACAAAAGGAAAGACAGAATTAACCTAAAGTAAAATAAAGAGTCATACAACATCACCAATACCAGGAGTCCCATACTCTTCCTCTATCCCCCCCCCCACCCACATGCATTTAGCTTTGGTATATTGCCTTGGTTACATTAAACAAAGCATAATACAATGTTTCTGTTAATTATTGTCTCAAGTTTGCATTGATTGTATTTTCCCCCCAATCCCACCCTATTTTTAAGACCTTGCAATGTTGACATTCATTTGTTCTACCTCATGTAAAAACATATTTGTACCTTTTATTACAATCATTGAGCACCCTAAGTTTCCTTGAGTTATACAGTCCCAGTTTTTATTGTTCATCTTTTGTTCTGGTGTCCCATATGGTCCTAACTTTGCTCTTTCAACCATACTCACAGTCATCTTTGTTCAGTGTACTTACATTGCTGTGCTACTATCTCCCAAAATTATTTTCCAAACCTCTCACTCCTGTCTTTTCCTTTCTGTCTGCAGTGCTTCCTTTAGTGTTTCCTATAGAGCAGGTATCTTGTTCACAAACTCTTATCATTTTCTGTTTGCCAGAGAATACATTAAGCTCTCCCTCATATTTGAAGAATAGTTTGCTGGATTAGGATTCTTGGTTGGTGGTTTTCCTCTTTCAGTATCTTAAATATATCACCCCACTTCCTTCTTGCTTCCATGGTTTCTATTGAGAAATTCACACATAGTCTTATCAAGCTTCCTTTGTAGGCGATAGATCACTTTTCTCTTGCTGCTTTCAGGATTCTCTCATTATCTTTGACATTTGATAATCTGATTATTAAGTGTTTTGGCATAGGCCTATTCAGTTCTATCCTGTTTGGGGTATGCTGTGCTTCTTGGATCCATAATTTTATGTCTTTCATAAGACATGGGAAATTTTCATTGATTATTTCCTCTATTACTGCTTCTGCCCCCTTTCCCTTCTCTTCTACTTCTGGGACACCAATGACACATACATTCTTCCTTTTCATTTTGTCCTTAAGTTCCCAGAGACGTTGCTCATATTCTTCCATTCTTTTCTCTATCTTTTCTTTTGTGTGTAGGCTTTCAGGTGCCTTGTTCTCCGGCTCCTGAGTGTTTTCTTCTGCTTCTTGAGATCTGCTGTTGTATGTTTCCATTGTGTCTTTCATCTCTTGTGTTGTACCTTTCATTTCCATAGATTCTCTCAGTTGGTTTTTCAAACTTTCAATGTCTACCTTATGTATGCCCACTGTTTTCAATATACAGTTCTGCTTTTTCACCATATCTTCCCTAAACTTTTTGAATTGACTTATTATTAGTTGTTTCAATTCTTGTATCTCAATTAAGTGTAGTTTGTTCCTTTGACTGGGCCATAACTTCATTTTTTGTAGTGTAGGTTGTAGTTTTCTGTTGCCTAGGCACGGTTACCTTGTTTACCCCAGTCAGGTTTTCCCAGACCAGAATGGGCTCAGGTCCCAGAAGGAAGAAATATTCAGTATCCCATTTCCCTGAGGGTGTTGCTTAGAAAATTGGTACACCCTGTGATGCCTCAGGTCACTGTGTTTTTCTGCCCAGCAGATAGCACCTGTCAGCCTGTAATTCCAGACTGGTGTAAGTAGGTGTGGCCATTGGCTGTTTTTCCCCAGGCTCTGGGGTTTGATTCTGAATGGAAAGCAGGTAGTAGAGCTGGGCCCCACCCCTTTCCTCTTAGAGAATATAGACCCCCTAGGGAGAGGTCATTAGCATTTCAACGGTCTCTCTCTGCCTGTGCTATCTCCACCTTTGTCTGGGTCAGAGCACTGGGAACTGAAAATAGCTGAGGCTTTTGGCACTGAGCCAAAACAGGGACAGAACGTCCCCTTCAGGGCTTGTCTGCAGTGACCCTCCAGCTCTCCAAGGTCAGTCATCACCGAAAGCCTCTGTCTGCTTGTTGGGGATTCGTAGATCATAGTGAACAGTTCACATTTGCTGATTAAAACCCTAGTTGGAGCTCAGCTGAGCTATATTCACTTGCTGGGAGAGTGCTGCTGTCTAGCACCACAAGGCTTTGCAGCTTGGACTGTGGGGGGAGGGGTCTCCCGGCTTGGATCCTCAGTTTTTACTTACAGATTTTATGCTGTGATCTTGGGCATTCCTTCCAATTCAGGTTGGTGTATGATGAGCGGACAGTCACGTTTGTCCTCCCAATGTTATTCCAGATTATTTACTATTCCTGTTTTCTGTTGTTGTTGTTCCAGGGGGTCTAACTAGCTTCCACTCCTCTCTATGCCACCCTCTTAGATTCTCTCTGTCAGCAAGTGTCTTTTGAGCCTGTATTCAACAAATCTTTATCGAGTGCCACTGTATGTCAAGCCCTGCCCGAGATGCCGGGCATGTGAAGATGAAAGACGCAGTCCTGCCTTGATCAGGGTCTACCAGAGAGCTAGAGTTGACCAGGAAACTGGTGGAACAACATGGACAGAAGCACGAGAAAAGAGAAAGCCTAGAGCATTTAGGCAACTAATAGTGTTTCGGTATAGGCCAGGTACATGTGGAGATTTCTTGGCAATTTAGTGTGGAAACCATTGATCACCTTGCTTTCATTTCTACCTGTTCTGGGTTGACAAGGGAGAGTGCCCAAATGAGCAAGACACCACAGCAACCCAGTACTCCGGGGGTGAATGGAATAAGTGTTATCCATCTTAAGACACATGGCAGTGACTTACAGCAGGTTCCTCAGCTGCTGCCTGCTGGTCCCAGAAAGCTGAGCAGATAGAGTTCACCCGTGGATCCAAACAGCAACGCATATCATCAACACAGAGAAAGGAACAACATGGCAGAGAAAAAGAGCCGGTTGAAAAGCAAGCAGAATGCACAGCATATGCTACAGAAAGTAAATCAGCTCAAAGAAGAGAATGAATGGTTGGAATCAAAATTTAAATTGCCGATGAAGGAATTAAGTGTACTTAAAGATTTGTTTCTTGAGCATGCACACAGCCTTGCAAGCAGCGTGCAACCCATGAGCACTGAAAATAGGACAACAAATTCTGATAATGCAGGACAGTGAACCTCATCCTTTCCAAACTTCACAACTTGTGCTTGAACCTTAAAGGTATGACCTCTTACATGACTCATATCAATGGCTGAACATTGTCTTGTTCCATTATTCAAAGATCCATAGAAAATTGTTTTCTAGGATCAGCACTGAAGAGTTGATTAGCTAAAACTATGTGGTTTTAAATGATATGGATTTTTGTGGGGATCAAAAAACAAACATTTTTAAGATATATGGTAGAAAAAAATATCCTGGACCTTGATGTTCTTGATAAATCTTGACTCCCAAAGAAATGCTTCTTTTTGAAGTAGACAAAAGGAATGGGGAGCTGACAGGTTCTGCAGAAGGTTCCTGGTTTTTAATGGATACAGTTTAAGAAAAGTTGAATGCCACCTCTATCAACACATTTGTGATCTTTTTCCTAAACTAGGTGTTAAGAATCCTTAGGGTGATAGAAACCAATTGTTTTGTTATTTGGAATGATTTTATATATAACTTAACACCTATTTTAGCATATGAGTACTATTTTCCCAACAATTACAAGTTGATTTTTAATACTGATGCCTCCTTTAGGAAAGAGATCCCATTCCATTTTAAAGGCATATGCAAACAGTTGGCTTAAAGATTCAGAAGTGACATGTAGGAAGCAAATAGATTTTGTTTTTTGTTTTTATAAAAGTACAGCCTGTTAGAATTATATTTTGGGGGTAACTTTGGGTTATTTTGTTTCCTGAAAAAAGTCTCAGTAGTTCAGATAAACTTGCTTTCCAAAATTTTAGTTTCTGCAGATGCCAGTAAAGCAAACATTTTTTCGATATCATTTTGCAACCAAGTCAATAAATAAAATGTCTTATTTTATTTATTTACCAGACAAGCTACTGATTAGGATTTAGAATATTAATTCAGCAGGTAGTTTCTATGGTGTTCAAAATAACTCATGGGGCGATGATTTCCAAAGGCAGATATTTTTTCTAAAGGCAAATGTTTTTTCTAAAGGATGATTTTGGTATTTGATCTTAACCAATTGATAATTAGAAATATGTATCATTTACATCCATTTACTCCATACCATCTCCCAAAATGAGTGTAAGGGTTTTAACCTTTAATTTATTTCACTTAAATGCATCTTTTGTATTGTTTTTTGACTTTTCTTTCTCTAGTGGCTGTTCTTCCAGACTTTTCGTACCACTGCTTCTGTTTTTTCACTTGTCTGCTTACATGTCTCATAAATTATTTGAGAATATACAGATAAAACTCAGGATATCAACATTTTTGTTGAGACTCAAAAAATGCCAATCACTGAAGATGGGAATCTCTGGATTTTGGCTTACATCAGTGTTGGTAGTTTTGATTGTCCTTATTAACTGTGTTTTTTTGTTTTGTTTTTTTAAGTGCAGTTCTAGCTCATATTTGTTGACTGTTTCATATTTTTTATTGTGCCTGGTTGGTGATCAAAGACTCGGTTACATTTAGTTTAAAAGTCTGTGTTCCTGAATGAAATAAGCTTCAGTGGCAGAGAGATTCCAAAAGGAGCCGAGAGGTCACTCTGGTGGGCACTCTTATGCACACTTTAGACAACTCTTTTTAGGTTCTAAAGAATTGGGGTAGCTGGTGGTGGATACCTGAAACTATCAAACTACAACCCAGAACCCATGAATCTCGAAGACAGTTGTATAAAAACGTAGCTTATGAGGGGTGACAATGGGATTGGGAAAGCCATAAGGACCACACTCCACTTTGTCTAGTTTATGGATGGATGAGTAGAAAAATAGGGGAAGGAAACAAACAGACAAAGGTACCCAGTGTTCTTTTTTACTTCGATTGCTCTTTTTCACTCTAATTATTATTCTTGTTATTTTTGTGTGTGTGCTAATGAAGGTGTCAGGGATTGATTTGGGTGATGAATGTACAACTATGTAATGGTACTGTAAACAATCGAAAGTACGATTTGTTTTGTATGACTGCGTGGTATATGAATATATCTCAATAAAATGAAGATAAAAAAAAAAAAGTTTGTGTTCCTAGGTCTCTTGTTTGCATATTGTCATTGCTGTTCATACCAGGACTTGGGACACTAACCAGAATGTAACTCAGTGTCACTCAAGTTGCACCTTTGGATTGCTGGCAGGGTGCTGACTGGCTGTTATCCTAGGCAGAAGACACCCTGGCAGTATCCTGTAACGCAGCAAAGCCATCGTGAGGGCCAAGAGCCCCTTCTTACCGTGAGACAGGAGCCCGGGGTTTAGGAGGAGATACTGCCTAGGAAGGTTAACTCCCTATAGCGCCAGGAAACAGGATGGGGTTTGTCTTAGGGTCCAACACTAGTTTACTCTGGGGGAGTATTGATCTACTTTAAAGGTTGGCAGGTGTTTGAATAACTTAACTAGGACATACCCACAGAATCCTACTGAATCTTGAATAGCTCACTGATGTTGTATAATGAACCTAATTTGAGATGCAGTTAAGTCACTTGAATCCTTAAGCAACGATCACAGGTGTTAGTGACATTTTAATCCCTTATTTTCCAAAAACTATCTTTCAGGAATTGATGTCCTTATGGAATTTATGGCTACCAATGATATAAAGTGAGTCGACTATCTTAAAAGGGAAGCTTTAGAGAAACTGTCTGGATGTGTACTCAATATTTCAAATCAAAACATAAGATTGGAACTATTTGGAAAAATCGATTCAAGCTTTACTATTACCTATGCAAATCAAAACTTCAGCATAAACAATCAGTTAGTTATGCATAGAACAAAAATGTTAGCTATTGTCTTGACTGACTTATTGTACTGGTTGAAAATTAAAGTTTTTAGTTTGGTAGATTAATCAGTATGGAATTGAGGGAGACCAGTGAGTAAGTTTAGAGACTTGGGAATTGTAAAATGACCTTTTTTTTTAATTAAATTCAGTTTTATTGAAATACATTCACACACCATACAATCATCCATGGTATACAATCCACTGTCCACAGTATGATAACACAGTTATGCGTTCATCACCACAATCTATCTCTGAACATTTTCCTTACATCAGAAAGAACCAGAACAAGAATAAAAAATAAAAGTGAAAAAAGAACACCCAAATCATCCCCCCATCCCACCCCATTTGTCCTTTAGTTTTTATCCCCATTTTTCTACTCATCCATACACTAGATAAAGGGGATGTGATCCACAAGGTCTTCACAATCACACTGTCACCCCTTGTAATCTACATTATTATATAATCGTCTTCAGGAGTCCAGGCTGCTGGGTTGGAGTTTGGTAGTTTCAGGTATTTACTTCTAGCTATTCCAATACATTAAAACCTAAGAGGTGTTATCTATATAGTGCATAAGAATGTCCACCAGAGTGACCTCTCGACTCCATTTGAAATCTCTCAGCCACTGAAACTATTTTGTCTCATTTTGCATCCCCCTTTTGGTCAAGAAGATACTCTCAGTCCCACGATGCTGGGTCCACATTCATCCCCGGGAGTTATATTCTGCATTGCCAGGGAGATTTACACCCCTGGGAGTCGGGTCCCACGTAGGGGGGAGGGCAGCGAGTTCACCTGTCAAGATGGCTCAGTTAGAGAGAGAAAGGGCCACATTTGAGCAACAAAGAGGTACTCAGGGGGAGACTCTTAGGCACCACTACATGCAGGTTTAGACTCTCCTTTGTGGTAATGAGCTTCATAAGGGAAAGTCCCATGCTCGAGGGCTCAGCACATCAAACCACCAGTCCCAATGTTTGTGACAACATCGACACCAGTCCAGGTGAGGATGTCCAACACATCTGCACCTTCCCCCAGATCCTCAGGGCTGGGGAGGGGGAGGCTGTAAATATATTTTTTATTATCTACCCAGATTACTCTGGGATGTGTCATTATTTCACTCCAGCCTATACTAACCTACCGTATCTCACTTCCTATTTAAACTTCCGTGCAATTGTGGTGTTTGAACAAATCGACTGTAGAGTTGTACCATTTAGAAAATTTAGATCCTGTACCAAATAGATATCTATTCCCTTGGTCTCATATGGAAGTTGAAGGTTTAAAACACAATCAGTTTCAACCTTGTAAAATGACTTTTATAGCTTTTATAATGTACATTCTCTATGAACCATTAGGATTTGATCTGCCTTTGTTGGTAGCTCCAGTGGTTTAGGAATGAGGCTGTGCTACAAATTTCTAGCTGCATCAGAGTTTCCTGAGATTGGTGCTGTTTTGACTGGTTTTGGCTGCAGATGGTGAGAGAAGAGCAGCTCTTCCTGCCTGTCTGGCCCCTTTCAGTTATTGTGATGCAAGTTCAGATATTTTAGACTTTCTTACTAAGAAGTACTAAGATTTTAATAAAATATGACCAGATTTTTGAAATTCAGGTCATGAGTGTGAAATTCTCAAATTTACACTGTTAGCTGTATGTGCGATTTAGTAGTTGATATTAAAAGAAAGGAAACTAGCAGCTTTTGATGTTTCTTAATTCCCATTAGAGGGCTTGAAACCTTGTACTTAACCTTTACCACTCAGTGTGCTTTCCGATGCCTTAGAAATGGGGCAATTAGTTTTTCCATTTAATAAAAGCTAGGAAGGAGAAAATCCATTCTATAGCTATTAGAACTGCCTCTCAGAAAGAAGTACTAACTTGTTCTTTTTGTTCCTGGCTTTCCTCAATTTGTGAGATTACTCTATTTTTAAAATATAATTTTATTTCTTTCAATGAGTTCAAAATAAAAAAACACTTTGGAACAATGACTGTATTTCATTGTGCATTTCTTCAGTTCAGATGTCATATGGCTCTGAAGAGCAGGCAGATGTCCTGCTGTCTTTTGTGTTCCCAGCCCAGGGTGTGGGAAACAAGGAGAGGAGCTTTAGTCTAAGGCTAGGTTTCCCTCAGTGGGTAGGAAAATAGTTTTGAGTCACTTGTTCTAATCTGAAAGTAGAAACCAGAGTAGGGAAAGCAATAAGGGAGTTACTGTTTAGACAGTTTGTTAGTGTGTGGTTTCCATTTACAGCATGGTAGGAATTGCTTGCGTTTCAAGGTAGATTTTTAAAATGTAAAGTAAAGCCTTTCCCCTAACAATACAAACTTCTGGTGCATTTTTATCACATTTTCATTTATGTGATGCCACCGAGAGCCTGTAGAGATGAATTTGCTGAATTCATAAAGACTGTGAGTCCAAGAAGCTTATTTGGAGTTGAGTGTTTCAAGAGAAAATGCCATTTAGATACATTTCTTCTATAATCCTTTCATTAAGTTCACATCTTTGGAAAGAAATTACTTGTTGCATCTTAATGAAAAATGTAGTACAATGATGATTTCTATGGGTAGTATGTTCCATTTCGTTTTTTATGACTTAGTTGTAATTTAGAATCCAGTAACTTGTCTTTGGGAATTTTATGTACGGATTATTTCTTTGTGAAGGTACCAGCTCTTTTTTAATAAAAGCACTTTTAGGCCTAAATAAAAAAAAAATATCCCCACTAGGTAGTTAGTATTACTAACCCTATTTTTAGGGGAGGAAACTGTGGCTTAGAGATATTAAACCTTCAAAGTCTCTGGCACAAAACCTAAAGATGCATTAAAAAAATCTCAGAAATGGCTGAAACTCAAACCCAGGTGCCCAAAGCTCATGACCACCATACCATTCTACATGCAACTGAGAAAGAAAGACTTGCATCAAATATTTAACTTTCTGTGTGAACCAAGACAAGTAATTCTACGTCTATAAACGGGACAATAATATTTACTGCCACTTTTCTCACGGCTGTCATGAAGAACAAATCTGAGACTGTTTTTGTGAAAGAGTTTGGTGAATGAAAACATCTAAAGTGTTTTAGCTATCTATATTTTCATCCAATTCACTTCAAAATAAGTTCATCTCTCACTGAAACCAAAGTACTCAAGGACAATCAAGAAAGTCTTACCTAAAACCACAGTCAACAGTTTCTAGAATGCATCTAACAAAAGCTTCTGAATGGCGCTTCTGGGTTGTCTTTCTTTTCATAAGGAATGATAATGACTCTAAATCCAATCAAAAGAGGACTTAAAATTCCTATGTGAATAATTGATTTTTATGTTCTATGTTTTTAAAAATCCATGATTTTTAGACCATTGTCTTAGTGATTCAGGGCAGGCCCAGCACAAGGGTATGGTTCACTGGCTCCGTCGTAGGTACCTCCTGGCAGAGAACATTTTTACTGCTCTGTTCAGGCAGTCCCTGAAATACCAGAATGGAGATACAGGCCAGGAACTTGGCACATGTCTACCATCATCCACAGATTTCAGACTGACAACTTAAAGCTACACTCTTACAGGTTTTTCCCTCCCATACATCAAGAGCTGGAGTCACATCAAGCAATGTTTGGTGGTTGTGCAAGTGATCTGGCCTCTCTCTGGGCATCACCCTCAGAGCCCAGTCCACTCCACTTGCTAACAGCCCTGTCTCTGACTTAAACTCCTAAGTTTGAGTACCATACATTCTAGAAAAAAAATTCTGTACCAATTGGAGTACTGTGCTGGTTTGAATCTATTATTATGTACCCCAGAGAAAGCCATGCTCTTTTAATCCAATCTTGTGGGAGAAGACCTATTGTGGGTGGGACATTTTGATTAGATTGCTTCCATGGAGATGTGACCCCACCATTCAAGGTGGGTCTTAATTAGTTTACTGGAGTCCTTAAGAGAGCTCAGAGCTGACACAGACCCAGATGTTTGGTGATGCTAAGCTAAGAGAAGAAGCCCCAAGTTTGCCCTGGAGAAGCTAACTGAGAATCCACAGATGTTTAAGGAGAAAGCCACTGGAATCAGAAGCTGAAAGCAATGCAGCCCAGGAGCAAAGAACCAGCAAATGCCAGCCATGTGCCTTCCCAGCTGACAGAGGTGTTCCGGACGCCATCAGCCTTTTCCTCAGGGAAGGTATCTACCTCTTGATGCCTTAATTTGGACATTTTTATGAACTTAGAACTGTACATTTGTGAACTAATAAACTCCCATTGTAAAAGTCAGTTCATTTCTGGTATGTTGTATTTCTGGCAGCTTTAGAAAACTGAAACAAGTATCTATATTTGACTCACTTTCTGCTCAAGCCCTTCCATAAGGAGGTAAAGGACTGAACACCTACTCAAGAGTTTTATATAGTGTGCCAGTTTGAATATATTGTGTCCCCCAAATGCCATTATCTTTGATGTAATCTTGTGTGGGCAGACATTATCAGTGTTGATTAGATTGTAATTCTTTGAGTGTTTCTGTGGAGATGTGCCCCACCCAGCTGTCGGTGATGACTCTGATTAGATAATTTCCATGGAGGTATGGCCCCACCCATTCAGGATGGGCCTTGATCAGTGGAGCCATATAAATGAGCTGACAAACAGCGGGAATGCAGTGCAGCTGTGACATTTTGAAGAGGAGCTACAGCCAAGAGGGACACTTTGAAGAAAGCACAGGAGCTGCAGATGAGAGAGAGTTTGAAGATGGCTGTTGAAAGCAGACTCTTGCTCTGGAGAAGCTGAGAGAGGACAAATATCCCAAGTACAACTAAGAGTGTCATTTTTGAGGAACTGCAGCCTAGAGAAGAACATCCTGGGAGAAAGCCATTTTGAAACCAGAACTTTGGAGCAGACACCAGTCACGTGCCTTCCCAGTTGATAGCCATTGGCCATCCTCCAGTGAAGGTACCCAATTGCTGATGTGTTACCTTGGACACTTTATGGCCTTAAGACTGTGACTGTATAACCAAATAAACCCCTTTTATAAAAGCCAATCCATTTCTGGTGTTTTGCATCCTGGCAGCATTAGCAAACTAGAACATATAGGTTTTTAGATGCTTTTGCTGGGGTTACTGAAGGTTGCAAGAGATCTGTATATGAAAGACTATTTTAGCACAAAGCAAGTTCTTAACCAAAAGCCTGAAAAACATTATTCCCCTCATCCTCCTAAGCTTCTTGGCAGGAGGTCAGCTCTAAACTTTTAATGAAAGGTTCTGTCAGGGATTGCCTTAGGGTTAGAGTAGAAATGTGTATTGTAAAGCAAAAAACTCTACCCAGGGCTTTAGTAGTTTAGTAAGCAGATGGCCTGATAATACATCTGAAAAGATGAATTTTAGAAAGAAAGGGAAAAAGAGAGGAGTCCCACAACCACCTCTCCCTGCCCCCACCCCACCCCCAACAAACACTAGAACAGACCTTCCTCCTGCTTGTCCAAAAGCTCCTGGGCCATGCCAACTCCAGGACTCCTGCACTCATAGGCTGGCAGCACCACTTCCAAAGCACAGAAGAACTTTAGGCTTTGCTTTTGAGGTGGTGCTACAATATCTTCATTTTCTCTTTCTTCAAGGTCAGAAAGATCCTGAAGTTATTAGGATTCTGAATTAACGTTCCTTCCAAGGATCTTAATGTAGACTTCAAAATGTTTTGTTATTAGAAATGAAAACTAAACTCCAGCAATCTCAGGTATAGTTGAGGTGTCCTATAGCTTCAAAATTAAGATGAGCAAATGAATTACTAGATAATGACAATAATTTCTTATTATACACTATACAAACATGGGGAAAAATATGGACATCATCCAAGTCACTAAGATTATAGATTAATTCTAGGTGGCAGGCAAATGCCCAGATATTTCCACTTAATACCCTCTCGATAGTAGGAGACCTCCCACATCTCCTCCCCCTATCCACTTCAATCCTACTCTCTAAAGTTTCACTTTACAGAGTACTGAAATGAGAGTCTGGTTAGTTAAAGAAAATCTGCAAAGTTTACCTCGGTGATCCTTTTTGACTGTCCATTGAAACCAAAGTAGTAATTTGCTAGTTCTTGGCATCAGGATCTATTAAGGGCAAGGGCCTGATGTTGAAAAGCCTTATATCTGGTGCCAAAATGAACCTCAGGACATGAGAAATAGACAAACAAATATCACAATGTGCCACAGAGACTTTATTTTGGATACATCTGAGATTTATCACTACCAATTCATAGAAGATTGTGAAGATTAAACAGGATAGAACATTTTAAGTACTTGAGTTCCCAGTAAGTCTTAAATAAATGTTGTTTATTATTGTTAGGTTAGAGTACTTTTCTGCATCATTCCCAGGGTCTCTGATTAGTAGGAGGGTTTCCTGGACCTCTGGTGGTGAACAATTATGATGAAAGCAACTGAGGAAGCTTGCAGAAGCAAATTATAGGGCTGTGGGTGAATAAAGAAAGCAAATCACGCAACAACAAAAAGACAACCCAATTTAAAAATAGGCAATGGACTTGAATACACATTTCTCCACAGAGGATATACAAATGGCCAATAAGCACATGAAAATATGTTCAACATCATTAGCCATTAGAGAAATGTAAATTAAAACCACAATGAGATACCAATTCACACCCACAAGGATGGCTATTAATAAAAAAAAAAAAAGAGGAAGATAACAAGTGTTGGGGAGAGGATAGAGAAATTGGAACTCAGTGCATTGTTGTGGGAATATAAAACAGCACAGTCACTTTCCATTGTGGGAAGTCATATGGCATTTCCTCAAATAGTTAAACATAGAATTACCATTTGACCTAGAAATCCCACTTCTAGGTATATCCCAAAGAGAGTGAAAATAGGGCTGCAAACAGATACTTGTATACCAATGTTTACAACAACATTATTCACAAGAGCCAAAAGCTATAAACAACCCAAGTGTCAACAGCAAATGAATGGATAAACAAAAAGGGGTACATATACACAATGAACTATTATTTGGTCATAAGAAAGAAGGACATTATGAGACACGAAGCAACATGAAAGAAACGCAAAAACATTATGTTCAGTGGAATAAGCAAGACAATAAGGACAAACACCCTATGATATCACCTATAAGAGATGAATAGAAATAGCAAATTTGTAGATAGCAGATTAAAGGTTACTGGGGGAGGAAAGCAGGGGAGGATTTGTAAAAATAAAAAATAAATTAATTTTAAAAAAGAAAGTGCAGAGGAGGGGCAAGATGGTGGCATAGATAGGAGTGGAATTTAGTTAGTCCCCTGGAGCAACTAACAAACAACCAGGAACAACTAGTAAATAATCTGGAACAACTGCTGGGGGACTACTGTAACTGTCCACACATCGTACACCAACATGGATTGGGTGGAATGGGTGAGATCACAACATAAAATCTGTAAGTAAAAACTGCGGAACCATGCTGGGAGTCCCCTCCCATCAAGGCAGGCTGAGCTGCAAGATCTCACTGTGGGAGAAAGCAGCATTCCCAGAGCAAGCGAACATAGCTCAGCCCAGCTCCAACTGGTGTTTTAATTAACAAATATGGACTGTTGAATACAAGCTACAAACATAGGCAACCCCCTAACAAGCTGACAGAGGCTTTTAGAGATGACTGACCTTAAAGAGAAAGAAAAGACCTGTGCCTCGGGAAAGGGAGCCCAGAAGACCAAGTGTTTTCTCTGACCAGCAGGTGAGACTGGGGGGCTGTAGACTGGCTCTGAAAGGGGGCTTTCTTTCCCTTCTTCTCTCTCTCAATCTGAGTGGCTCAGTGGAGAGAGCCTCAGCCATTTTCAGTTTGCAGTGCTCTGACCCAGACAGGGGTGGAGATAACAGAGTCAGAGAGACAAAGGAGCTATTCAAATGCAGAAGATAACACCCTAGGGGATGTATCTTCCCTAAGAGGAAGGTGGTGGGGCCCAGCTCTAGTGCCGGCCTTCCCTTCAGAACTCAGACCCCAGAGCCTGGTGGAAAACAGCCAAAACAGAAACTAAAGGGGCCACACCTCCTTATACCAGTTGGGAGTGACAGGCTGACAGGCATCACTGGCTGTGCATGTTAGGAAAAGCACAGCAGCTAAAAGCTTCACAGGAAAGTCTGTCAATCTCTAAGACACACCCTCAGGGAAACTCGAAACTGAATATAATCCCATTATGAGACCTCAAACTGTTCTAGTCTGGGAAAATCTGATTGGAGTAACCAAGGAAACCAGATGCCTAGACAACAGAAAACTACAAATTATGCTAGGAAAAACGAAGATATGGCCCAGTCAAAGGAACAAACTTACACCTCAATTAAGATACAGTTGAGATATTGTTTCACTTTAATGAAACAATCAATTAAAATTTTCAAAGAAATATGCTAAATCAACTCAAAAACCAAATCAATGAGTTCAGGGAAGATATGGCAAAAGAGATGAAGGATATAAAGTAAACAGTGGGTGAGCATAAAGTAGAAATAGAAAGTTTGAAAAAACAACTGGTAGAATCTATGGAAATGAAAGGCACAATACAGGAGATGAAAAACACAATGGAGACATACAACAGCAAATCTCAAGAGGCAGAAGAAAGCACTCATGAACTGGAGAACAAGATACCTGAAATCTTACACACAAAAGAACAGATAGGGAAAAGAATAGAAAAATATGAGCAACATCTCAGGGAATTGAATGACAACATGAAGCACATGAATGTATTGTCATGGGTGTCCCAGAAGGAGAAGAGAAGGGAAAAGGGGAAGAAGCAATAACAGAGGAAACAATCACGGAAAATTTCCCATCTCTTAGGAAAGACATAAAGTTATAGATCCAAGAAATGCAGCATACCCCTAATAGAACAGATCTGAATAGACCTATGCCAAGACACTTAGAATATCAAACATCAAGGACAAAGAGAGAACCTGAAAGCAACACATACAAAGGAAGCTTGATAAGACTGTGCGTGGATTTCTCAGTAGAAACCATGGAGGCAAGAAGGAAGTGGTGTGATATATTTAAGATATGGAAAGATAAAAACCGCCAACCAAGAATCCTATATCCGGCAAGACTGTCCTTCAAATGAGGTAGAGTTTAAAATATTATCTGACAGACAATGAGAGAGTTTGTGAACAAGATACCTGCTCTACAGGAAATACTAAAGACAGGAGTGAGAGGTTTGGAACACAATTTTTTTTTTTAATCTTCATTTTATTGAGATATATTCACATACCACGCAGTCATACAAAACAAATTGTACTTTCGATTGTTTACAGTACCATTACATAGTGGTACATTCATCACCCAAATCAATCCCTGACACCTTCATTAGCACACACACAAAAATAACAAGAATAATAATTAGAGTGAAAAAGAGCAATTGAAGTAAAAAAGAACACTGGGTACCTTTGTCTGTTTGTTTCCTTCCCCTATTTTTCTACTCATCCATCCATAAACTAGACAAAGTGGAGTGTGGTCCTTATGGCTTTCCCAATCCCATTGTCACCCCTCATAAGCTACATTTTTATACAACTGTCTTCGAGATTCATGGGTTCTGGGTTGTGGTTTGATAGTTTCAGGTATCCACCACCAGCTACCCCAATTCTTTAGAACCTAAAAAGGGTTGTCTAAAGTGTGCATAAGAGTGCCCACCAGAGTGACCTCTCGGCTCCTTTTGGAATCTCTCTGCCACTGAAGCTTATTTCATTTCCTTTCACATCCCCCTTTTGGTCAAGAAGATGTTCTCCGTCCCATGATGCCAGGTCTACATTCCTCCCCGGGAGTCATATTCCAGATTGCCAGGGAGATTCACTCCCCTGGGTGTCTGATCCCACGTAGGGGGGAGGGCAGTGATTTCACCTTTCAAGTTGGCTTAGCTAGAGAGACAGGGCCACATCTGAGCAACAAAGAGGCATTCGGGAGGAGGCTTTTAGGTGGAACACAATTTTGGGTGATGGTAGCACAACACTGTAAGTACCCTGAACAAAGATGACTGTGAGTATGGTTGAAAGAGGGAGGTTAGGAGCATGTGGGACACCAGAACGAAAGAGGAAAGATAAAGGCTGGGACTGTATAACTCAATGAAACCTCAAGTGCTCAATAATTGTGATAAAATGTACAAACATGTTTTTACATGAGGGAGAACAAATGAATGTCAACCTTGCAAGGTGTTAAAAATGGGGTGGTATTGGGGAAAAATATGCAATCAATGCAAACTAGAGACTATAATTAACAGAAACAATGTATTATGCTTCCTTTAATGTAACAAAGGCAATATATCAAAGCTAAATGCCTATAAGAGGAGGATATTAGGGAGGGGTATCGGAGTTTTGGCATTGATGGTGTTATCTAACTCTTTTATTGTACCTTAGTTTAATTCTGTCTTTCTTTTGTTGCTTTTTAGCTGTCATTTTCTTCTTTTCTTTTTCTTTTGTCTCTCTACCTTCTTTGACTCTTCCTCCTGCTTTGTGGAAGAAATGGAGATGTCCTTATATAGATAGTGGTGATGGTGGTGAATGCATAAATACGTGTTTATACAGGGAACCATCAATTGTTTATTAGGATGGAATGTACGGTGGGTGAACAAAACCATCTTTAAAAAATGGCTGATGAGGGCACTATATTGAGTGAAATAAGTCAGACACATAAGGACAAATATTGTATGGTCTCACTGATATGAACTAATTATAATATGTAAACTCACAGACATGAAACATAAGTTACCAGGATATAGAACGAGGCTAAAGAATGGGGAGCAGTTGCTTATTATTAGCAGAATGTTTAACTAGGTTGAACTTAAGTGTTTGGAAATGGACAGAAGTGATGGTAGTATGCTATTGTGAGAATAACTAACAGTCCTGAATGGTGTGTGTATGTGGTAGAAAGGGTAAGCTTAGAGTCACATATGTCACCAGAAGGAAAGTTGGAGGTTAAAATGTGGGACTGTATAAAACAGTGAATCTTGTGGTGGACAATGTCTGTGATTAACTGTACAAATATTAGAAATCTCTTTCATGAACTAGAACAAATGTACAGCACTACAACTAGAAGCTAATAATAGAGGTGATGGTTAAGTTCATGTGTCAACTTGGCCAGGTGATAGTACCCAGCTGTCTGGTCAAGCAAGCACTGGCCTAACAATTGCTGCGAGGATGTTGGTGGCTGGTTAATAAACCAACAGGCTGGTTTATTAAATCACCAGTCAATTGGCTGCAGCTGTGACTGATGACTTACCAAAGGGCATGTCTTCCACAATGAGAGAATGCAGTTGGCTGGATTTAATCCAATTAATCAGTTGAAGGCTTATAAACGAGACAGATAGAGGGCCTTCACTTCTTCTTCAGCTGACCAGCAAAGCGTTTCCTGAGGAGTTCAAAGTTGCCAGTTCGTTTCCTGAGTTCATCGAACACGTTCGTTGAAGATCCCAGTTCATTTCCTGAGGAGTTCGTTGAAGTTGCCAGTTCATTTTGTGAAGAGTTCATCGGACATCTTCATTGGAGTTGACAGTTTGCTGACCGCCCTACAGAATTTGGACTCGTGCATAACCACAGTTGCGTGAGTCACTTTTATCTTATATTCATAGCTACCTCTCATTGCTTCTGTTTCCCTAGAGAACCCTAACTAATACAGGTATATAGGGAAAAAATAAACCTATTGCAAACTAAGTACTACAGTTAGTAGTATTTTAACATTCTTTCATCAACAGTAACAAATGTACTATACCAATACTATGAGTCAATAATGGAGGAGGGGTAGTTAGGGGTATGGGAGGATTCAAGTTTTCTTTTTTGTCTTCATTTCTTTTCTGGAGTAATGAAAATGTTCTAAAAATTGAAAAAAAATTATTGTGATGATGGATGCACAGCTGTATGATGGTACCATGGGTAACTGATTGTGCACTTGGGATCTTTGGATGACTGTATGGTATGTGAGCAATCTCAATAAAAAAAAAAAAAAAAAAAAGGCGAGAAAATGCATTGTTTCTGTCTTCCTACCCAGTAGCTGCTGCCTCCTGCCTGAGAATATGACCTGAAAAGCAGATAAGATGGAACCACTGCCAAGGTGGGGCCTCAATCTGCAGCCTCCCTCTCTCCAAGTTACTAACCCCATTAGAAGGGGCAATACATATACTTCTATAAGTATTACTAGAAATTAAAACAATTAGAACTTCATTGGTATTAACAAGCTCCTGAGAATGTAAATATCTGCAGTGTTAATTCTCTAAATAATTTACACTTTACTGGGGATTTCTTACATGATTAGTTCTTTCTTAAACATCTATTTCATCTTTAAATAGAAGTGTAGAATGTGAATATATTTACTGTAAAAATTCAAACACACAAATAAAGTCAAAGCATTATTTTTTATTGACTTGTTTATGCATCTTCCTCTATCACTAGTTTATAAGCTCCTTAAGTGCCATAGGGTACCATATCTTATTCTTTTCTCATTCTCAAAAGTAAGAACAGTTCTTGGCATATAACAGGGGACTGATGGTCTGTTGAAGGAAGGAATGAAAGAATGAGTAAATAAAAAACAAAATTACTTTCCCCACCTGAACCTGCCTGCTGGGAAGGAGAAATGAGGACTAATTTTTGAATGTGGAGTGCAGCAGCAGAGGCTGGCCTGTATGGTGGGTCATTGTGAAGCTTTTCTGGACAACCAGAGAGCTTCAGAAGGGCTGAGTCCTAAGGGGTAGACAGACGTGACCATGGATAACCTCGCCACAGTTCTGACTGGAGACCATTTTCCTTCATGCTGCCGACAAAACCTGTCAGATCCCTTGGGTCTTCCCTTGATTTTATTTTAAATATTATTCTCTTCACTGTAGCTATAAAAGGCAAAAAAGACAGGAATTATGTGGATTTGCTAAAGTATAAAAGATCAACTTAATTAAACTAGATAATAATTTGAGGGATAGTAACCCAAAGCTTTGTATAAAATCACTAAATAAACCAAATTTGATATGCAAGCCCTTTCTTCTCATCTATATTTTGACTTGTGGAACATTTTCTTAGCGTTCTATCAGTGATGGGCTTTATGCTGTGAAAACCTAAAAACTTAACGTCTATGAAGTGGTTTTAATGTCTGAAGAGCACTAAAAACTCATTATTTACAAACTGATACCAAGTAACTTTTTCATAAGCTTTCCAGTAGCATCTGTAATATCTGAGTGGCTACATGAAATGGTCACACGTTACAAGCAAGCAGATCCTAGTTTGCAAATTAAAGATCTGACAGGTAATCATTTCAATCACAGGGAGTAAAGCCAGGATTGAAGAGGGTGTCAAACAGGAGGCAGAAGTGGAAGTATTATACCTGGAGTCACTACTGAGGAGAGTTCTCAAATTAGATCAAGGTTAAATCAATGAGGAAAGGAAGATGGACAAGAATAGGCAGCAAGATCAGTGGGAAGGATCAAGTAGCCAATCAAAAAAGGTTTATGAAGACATATAATTAATTATAAAGCAAAAGGTTTGGGAAGTCTAAGCCTCACTCATTTAGAGAAATTGAAATGGTCCTTAAAATGGAAAGGTGGTTTAATTGAGACATTGAAGCACATAATAATATATAGTTCTGGGGCTCTGGGAAAGTAAAATTGGTTAGTATGTCAATATGGATTATGGTTTCTACAATGCATTAAAGTATGTTTTGCCTATCTTCTGGAAACTGAAGGTAGTTCTGAATATGCATCTGATAACAATGACGATGATGATGACAAAGCATTCTTTATGCTACACAACTGGCAAGAGATTGTCATGGTCAAATATTTTAAACCTACATAAAAGAAAACATAAGCAAGACTCTTCTTTTGAAGATTTCTCAAATTTAGGGGCAGTCTAGAGTGGCATGGGATTCAGCATCATTAAATTTCTGTCTGACCTCTAGCTCCAACAATTATTGTCATGCACCTTAAGCATGTCAACCATCCTGAGCCCCTTCACCTAGAAGAAACTGGAGAGTGGAGGATCAGTATGGCAATACACCTGAAAGCATTCTGTAAAGCAAAGTACCATGCAAACGCTAGCCTGTTACTGAATTCAGCTCTTCATTCCTGTGGGGGTAGGAATTCCATATTCAGACCCACTTTCACTGGAGATTTCTGAAAAAGCAGCTTCTGGTCGCATGCCTTTTGGGCTCTGTGAGCATCCCTTGCTGAAAAAAACTTGATGATGGCATTGTAACTAGGACGGGCCACCGCAGTTTGAGAAGACACGGACTGAATACAGAAGGCCAAACTGGGAGAATACTGTGAACAGAGAATGCTGGGGGAGGGGGGAAAAGGGGTCCCACGCCAAGTTAAGTGCATGTTTCCCATGCTGGGTTAGCTGACTGCTGGGGTACCCTCTAGAACTAATATTCCTCTTCCCTGCACTCAATGTGGCCTGAAATTAGCGGAGACCTCAAGACGGGTAAGGAAATGGAGGTAATTCAGCACGGGTGAAGTGCTAAGGCAGGACTCCGGAACTCTCGGCCACCGGGTGGGCGGCTTTCTTCTTCCCTCCCTCCGCCCTGGCCCCGGCTCACAAGCAAGGCCTCGGCCGTGGGCCCAGAGTTCAGCTCCCACATCAGCAAGGTTTGGTCGCCCTCGGACGCAACCGCAAAAAGAACTAACTCCGCCAACCCCCCCGCCACTGCGCCTGCCCAAGGCGTGCCCGCGAAGTTTTGAAGGAGGACCAGCTCGACGTGGGCGGGGCGTGAGCAACCTTGGAGTCGCTCATTCTCCCTTCCCACCCCGGGCGGGTGTTTGCACCTGGGTCCCCACCTCCAACCCCTCTGCTCAGGCCTCTGGTTGCCACAACAGTCTAGCATGAAATCCTCAAAAGAGTTATTTTGAGGGTAGAGTCCTAAAGGGCGGGCTTATAAAATCAAAGGGTAGACACAGACATGTTTGCAGAGGCCGGCTTCACCGTCTTGACTCCTGGAGAAGGGGCCTAGGGGACTAGGTAGTTAGCACTACTTTCTGAGCTTTAAAAAGATTTCCAGATGCTGTGTCAGAAGTTACCACTAACGATACAGTCCTTTGACTTTAGAGTGTTTTCAGGAATTTTAAATATGCAAATCAAGGTATAACTCACTAAGCCATTATTAACAGTTGTCGCAGCCCATGAGGGCCATGCCAGTCCAGAGGCGAAAGAAGACAACGAGCATTTTCTGATACATGAACTTTTATTCAGGGCTTACTTACAGGGTGAGAAGTCGTGGAGAGATCAAGACGGCTTTCTCAGGCCGGGCAGGCATCACATTCGCAGGGAAGTGACCATGCAATGCAAAAAGGACAGAAAGCCTTTTATAAGGGTTTAAGACAAAGGCCTTTCTAAGGGTGGGAGGGGGCATAGATGCAGGAACAGGCCACTCTGACCTGAGGGGTGGTGCAGGAAGGACTAGAATAACACTTGAACAATTACATTGTGTTCTTTTTGTGAGACTAAGAGCCTGTCACCTCCCGCCTGCTTCCCATAAAGTTACATTTTAAGGTCAATTTACTCTTTTTCTCTTTATTGGCTTAGAAAAACAATAGGTTAAACATTTTAGCTGCCTAGGTCAGGCAGACTGCTGTGCACCAAAAATCTACAGGCCTGTTTTGCTCAGGCCTCTGGTTGCCGCAACAGTCTAGCATGAAATCCTCAAAAGAATTCCGTGGGAGTCCTGTGTGGTTCCGGTAAACTGTGTAGGTGTGTTTGTGGGCTGAAGATGATGTGGGAGGTTTATTTTCCATAAATTTGGAAAACCAAAGAGTGGTTCCAAGTGAGGCATCAAAATTGGAGCTGGTGGTGCCTGTGAAGGGGCATTCTAGGCATCATGAGGCAGCTATTTGGTGAAGTAACTTGCTGATGGAGCCTAAGACCCTTTATTTTAATCCTAGACTGTCAGAGCCAGAAGGGTCCTTGCAGAACATGTGGTTTCTCCTGTGGTTTCTAAATAATGGCCCTCAGACCCGTGCTGGTCTGTGATGAGTGTTCACTAATCTTCAGCAAAATGAGAAAAGGACAATATAATCAGTTTTTTAATTTCATAAAGCAAAATCTATTCCATTTTATTATCCTATTATGACCTCCCAATAATTACAGTGATACATTTTTTTTCTTCTTTCATGAAGAGATGCTGATAAGTAAGTGATAGTTGTTTTGATTCCTACACTTACTGGGCATTAAAAAAAAAGTTGGAAATCTCACAGTTCTATTTTCTGGTTTATTTTACTGGTGTGTGAAATTGAAAAGTCAGGGACCACGGAATAGTAAAAGCTCTCATTTTATAGCTGAAGTAGTTGAGGGCCAGCGGTAGGGGCATGAGTGGCCCAAGCTAACACCCCAGTTTCATCAGATGCTACTAATGATGGCTATGAGAAGGACATTCCTCCAACTGTCCCTTTTCTGCCTTTGCCTCGGCCTAAATCTACTCCACCTCTGCATCCTCCAAGAAAACTGGTTCCTAGCCAGAGAGGCCATCCTACAAAATCTAGATTGTAGCCCATTCTCCCAAAGCACTCCAAAATATTGGGATTTGGTACCGTTTCCCCCTTGCTGCCACTACTTTCTCAACCTCAATACCAGATCCTTAGCTGAACCCATTCTCTTCTTCTGAGGGCTTACTTATATCATGATAGAGTATCAAACCAATATTATAGATTTTATTAGCCATTTCATTATCCATTATAATTAGTCATGTACGTCTCTACTTCCTCACCTAGATTATGAAAACTTAAAGAGCTTTAGTTATGTTTTATCTTACTTATCAGTATCTAGCACACTTCTACCACATTAGACACCCAAATATATGTGGAACTACTGAATAAATTGACACAGTCTTTGTACAGGGAATGCTTTAATAATTCCAAAAATACAGAAACTTCACTGTGGTCCTCTTGGTTTGCAAATGATGGTCAGAAACCAGAGTCCTGGGCCTGGATGAGAACAAAGAGGAAGTCCAAGAGAACCGTTTATTCCTGGGGCTCTGGTCAATTTGAAGTTGGAAGGAAGAGGAATTTATTTGTACACGGGAAGGGAAGAAGATAACATGAAGTGGAGGCAAGAGGAAGAAGAAAAAAAAATACCCTCATGAGGAAAAGAGTCCCGCAATGACTCCACAGCAGGCCTGCACCCTTGTTTTGTCACAGGTGACATCCTGTCATCCAGTAGGACAGTGGCCGGCCCAAACAGTGCAATTTCCATTTTATCCTGTGAAGAAAAAAGATGCCATTCTTGCTTCCCACTAGGTAGCTTCTTTCTCCACACATATGACCCAGTTCTTGAGGAGTCTACGGTGCAGAGCAATGCCCAGAATCCCCTCATTCCTAGCTCTCTGGTCTGTCCTCTGGTTATCCTTTAAATTTCCCTCATCCCTGGTGTCTGCCCTCTTCCCCTACTTAGTATGTTTCCACATTTTGAAACTCTTTTCTCTCTCTGAAGGGGGAAAGCACTGCTTTACAGGGCTATTACTTTAGAAATCCCAGGTGCTACCGTTGACTTTCCTAAAAGGATAAGACCTAAAATCAACAATTCACATGGGGTATAGGGTATGCAAGGCACTTAACTCCTTCAATCCTCACAGTTACCTGTGGGGGCAGCAAGAGCAGATTTATATATTCAGTTTGAAGCTCAGAAAAGTTAAGTGACCATCTCAACATCCACAGTTGGTGAGCTGTCAGCTGTCGATTATCTGCCCAGGTGATGAGCACCACTTTCTTCACAGAAATTTTGCTCCCGATTATGGAGAGTGGGCCCCAATGGCAAGCACGATTGCATTGCTTCACTCCTCCCAGGCTTACAGCCAATTGGACTGAGGGGAGAACAACTGGTCCAAGCTGAACCAATCACATTCTCTATGCCAGGAAGCTGGACTGGGACTAACTCTAGCTGGTCTCTATGGTTTAGAACTTTAGACCATAAGTTTGGAGCACCCATAGTATGTCGTGCATAGGGGAGCAGAAAAAGCTGATCTGCAGAGAGAGAGAGAGAGAGAGAGAGAGAGAGTGTGTGTGTGTGTGTATGTCTGTGTGTGTGTAGTGGGTGGGAGGGGGTGGTCAGTAAGATACCTTTTCCTCACAGAATTAATTGCCCCCCCCCATCCCCAGCTAACTTAAGTTGGTTTCTGTTACTATAAGCAACAGTCTTGTTGAATACCATATTAGAGAAAGAATCATATCCCAGATCTACCAACTCGGAGTTTCAAGCCCTTCCACTCTACCACATTTTTTCTAGATTGCAAAAACGGAGTGCCCACCAGTCATTTCCTGTTGCCCCTTTCTCTGTCACATCCTCCTTCTTGGGGCTCTGCCTGCTAACTAAGTCCCACAATGTCCTCACCAGTTGTTCATCCCCCCTCCTGAAGACACAATCATTTTGGCGCAGTTGATGGATGAGAGAAGGTTGGCATCCAGCAGTTCTGAAAGGGAGAAACAGAACAACTGTGAGAACACAGAGGACAGCCCCAAAGGCTAAGGGAGGAGAAACTGGCTCTCCCTGTGTAGGCATCTGCCACCCAGGGGGCCTCCAGATCAGGAGAGGCTTCCTTCCAAGGAGCCCATTTAAACATCCCTTCAATGGCTGCTGGAGGTCAGGAGTGGTGGGGGTTGGAGGGCCTGTCGGGTGAGGGAAGGGGACTGAGATTTAGACCTGTTCATTACCATACTTTCTAGCCAGGGCGGATGGTGGTTCACCCAAAGTTTGGGGGGTTCTAGAGAGAGGAAATGGCAAAACAGGCAGCACAGAGGCCAAGGTAAAAGTCCTGCCTGATGAGTGGGCTGTCTAGGGGAGGAGCCCAGGGACATTACCCTGAGTATGGAGGAAGGGCTGAGGGCCAGAGAGTCACGGATCCTGCCAAGCTTCTTGGATCAGCTCTGAGGTGGGACACTTGCCCTTGGCCTTTGGTCAGACCATGCACTGAAGACTGTACTATTTAGTGGTTACAGCTGAGTTTCAAGGCTGGTGCCTGATATTCAGTACTGGTTTTGTCAATGAGCCTTAGTTTGCCCATCTGTAAACGGGGGGATCATAATTTCTCCTGCATGGGAAGTTGAGAGGATGAAATGAGCTATGCCTGCAAAGTGCTTAATATATCACATGCTCTCAATAAATGTTGGCTGCTACCTCTGTCCTGCTACTGGTAGTAGGAGGCTGTGGAGAGCCTTTCTGGATCTGCTTAAGGATGCTGCAGAATATCTTTACCGGACAGGCATAAGGGCCACTGGTTCAACCCTCTGCTCAGTAAAAGGATTCCCTGATTCTTTGAACCTCCCCTAGGGGTCATTCTCAGGCTGTGGGTGGGAAGAGAAGTCCTGTGAGTAGAACTGGGTCTCCCCTCTCATCTCTCCCACCCTGGAACCCTGGTCAGACCTTCACAGTCCACGTGGCAAAGGTTTTCCGAGTGACTCTGGTAATCATTGCACCAGTAGTGGCTGTTGATCTGGAATATGCCATAATCGAAGCTGCCATCTGCATTTTCATTTATCTTTGATACATTGAAGCCACTTTCCACAAAAGCCAGGCACAGCCCTTAGATCAGGGAGAAGAGAGTCAGGATTTAGCAGGGGCCAAGCTGACGGAGAAGGGAGGAGGAGGAGGAGAAAGGGAGATGAGCAATCAGAAAAAAGAAGCAAGGCCCAAGAGGCTAGAGAGCTAGAAAAAAATACTCACTGGCCTCTCCTCCCATCATCCATCCATCCATCCATCCATCCATCCATCTACCCTCCCATCAGTACAACCACTCATCCATCCATCCATCTAGCCATCCTTTCTGTACGTGTGCCAGGAACTGTACAAAGCACAGTGAGGGATATTTAGCTGGATCAATCACTGATGCTGTCTATAGTAAGGGACCTACAGAACAATAATGAAGATATATATATGTACCTAACAAACCACAAAGCAAGACAGAAGAAAGTACTGCAGGACAAGTATGCACAAACTGTGGGGAAGAGGGAGAGATCCCTTCCATGGGGGAGGATGAAGTGTTTGCACTGGCTGCTGTTTTCCCACAGACATTTGAGTGGCTGGGCCCCTTGCTTCATTCACCACTGCTCAATGTCACCTCCTCAGAGAGGTCTTGCCTGCCGTCCCCATCTGGAACAGCATGGCCTACTGCTTAAGGCTGCCAGGCCAAACTTTGTTCATTGCAAGTCTCCTCCCTCAAAATGTGGGCACCATGAGGGAAGGGACTCTGTTTACATCCCCAGCATCTAAAACAGTTCCTAGCACATAATAAGTGCTTAGTTCACAACTGTTGAAAGCACACAGAGTGGAGGGAAAGGCTTCTTGGAGGGGGCAGCTTTAAAACTTGGCTTTGAAAGAAGGGAGAGGAAGAGAGAGGTGGCCACATAGGGCATGACTAGGAAGGGAGGAGAAATGGGGTAGAAGGGCTGAGGAAATGGCACTCACAGTCACTCAGATAGTAGCCCTCATACCCATCCAAGTCTTCCTGGGACATCAACTTGGCCACCTCACAGCGACCGAGGACTGGGAATTTGGCCTGATTTACCACAAGGAGGCAGCTGGCCAAGGAGAGGAATAGCGCTTTTGTCATCCTCGGAGGTGAGGAGGTGCAGCTGAGGGTCTGCAGTTCCTAGGGTCTCGCAGACTTCCTGAGAACCTGAGGAATGTGGAAAGAGAGTGACCAAATATCTTTGCTCACTCACTGCTTTCCACCTGGCAGTTTCCAGTCTCTTTCCTCCCACTTAATTTTTTAAAAATATTTTTTATCATGGTAAAATATAAGCATTTACAAAAGGAGAGAGAATAGTATCATGTACCCATTGCTCACCATCAACAGTTAAAAACCAAGGTCAATCTTATTTCATCTGTGGATCCCATCTCCTCTTTGGCTATTATTACTCTTTTAATGCCCTGGCTATGGGCATCATTTGGGTATTGGGGTGGAGAGTGAGGTTGGCAAAGGAAATTAATGAAGACTGCGCTTCACCAGCATTTGTGTGCATATTTGAGCACAAGCTTTCAGAGGAAGGTCTAGGATGCTAAGTACTAATCTCCACCCCCACTCCTAACCCCCAGGCACACAACACATGACTTTCCCCAAGGATGTACACTGCCTTGTCCAATTCCTGGTGGGTCATTTGTAGATTCTTTTCGTTTCCATTCAAACAAATTGTGCTACCATCAGCACCATCCATTACCAAAATTTTTCTATCACCTCAAACAGAAATTCTATCAACTAAGCATTCACTCCCCTTCTCCACCACCACCTCTGTATGTACATGGTCTTAAAGTATCATCCACAGATTGCTTATTCATTGCCCTGGGGCAAAACAGTAACTATACAGTGGAGGAAGCCAACAGCACTTTGAACTTTCACTCATATCATCACCAATGAGGGACAGAGGGACATTGTATGCCTCCAAATTTGATACCCTGAGAAGGACACAATATCACTTACTTAATATTGGCTAGGGATGCATAATTTGTTTATAATCCTGAGGAAACATCTGTGAAACCTAAATGGAGGGAAAAATCTATAAAATAACTGGCCTGTATTTTTTCAAAACTGTCAATGCCATGAAAACAAAGAGTGGGGCTATTTGTCACTGGGGGTATGTGTGTGTATTTATTAGTTTTTAAATAAGCCTCTGCATGCACTCATATGTACGTCTTTTCCCTTGAACTGGGTGTATGTTCCTGAGGGCAAAATCTGTGTCTCCTTTATCCACCAACTTCAGGTGTCAGACCAGCTTCCGCTTGGACAAGATGGCTGCCCTGGTGGCCCTGTCCCCACACAGACCTTCTGTGCTGCTTTCTAAGACTCACTGCTCCACCCCAGAATGAGTGTGGGGCCATTCTTTTGCTTCTCTCCTCACCCTTGGATTGTCAGATTTAGCAAATAAAATTACAGAATGCCCAGTGTTCTAGTTTGCTGATGCTGCAGAATGCAAAACACCAGAGATGGCTAGGCTTTTATAAAACGGGGGTTTATTTCACTACACAGTTACAGTCTTAAGGCCACAAAGCATCCAAGGTAACACCTCAGCAATCGGGTACCTTCACCGGAGGATGGCCAATGGCGTCCGGAAAACCTCTGTTAGCTGGGAAGGCAGCTGGCATCTGCTCCAAAGCTCCGGCCTCAAAACGGCTTTCTCCCAGGACGTTCCTCTCTAGCAAGCTTGCTCCTCTTCAAAACACCACTCCCAGCTGCACTCCGTCTGAGTTTCCGCGCTCTGAGTTAGCTCATTTATATAGCTCCACTGATCAAGGCCCACCCCCGAATGGGTGGGGCCACGCCTCCAAGGGAACATCTCATCAAAATGATCATTACCCACAGCTGAGTGGGGCACATTCCAAGCAAATCTAGCCAGCACCAAAAACGTCTGCCCCACACAAGACCACAAAGATAATGGCATTTGAGGGACACAATACATTTAAACCGGCACACCCAGTTAAATTAGAATTTCAGATAAACAACCAACAATTTCTTAAGTATAAGTATGTCTCATGCAAGCAATCCAACCCTACCCTGTCCAGACCCAGCAGGTTCCCTCAGAAATGTGTGTCATGGAGGCTCAGGAAGGAGGGAGCTCCATTTCTGCCCATAAAGCCCCCACTTGGGTTCCCTTGGAGAAGACAGACGAGGGCAGTGGTTCCAGCAGGTGCATTCCCACCCCCCCCCCCCCTACCGAAGCTTACCTCTCTCCCTCCCTCCAACCGCAGGTCCCAGTTAGCCCAGGGCTTTCCAGGAAGATCTGCAGAACAAGGCTATTTCAGGCAGGAGCCTCCTTTTCCTCACAAACCACACCCCAACCCCACTCAGCTATAGTTTTCCATATTCTAAGGAACGCAGTAGTGCAGGGTTACCCCAGCCTTCTGGAACTCCAGTCTCTGTGACATCATCACTTTCCTGGAAACAAGCCAGGTTAAACCATGCAAATTGGCTCAGCCTTGAGGGCTATCCAAGCTTCTGCCAGAAATGGCAGGTGGACATGGAAGGATGGGTGACAACTCTGATGAAGCCTGCTGGGCGGGACAGGGTAGGGAGCACTGGTTGTTCTTCCACCTCCCTTCCCTTTGGGGTGAACTCCTTCCTCCCACCCCACATTCCAACCCGGGGATTCTGGGGCTGTCAGTCACAGTGCCTGCCCCCCCCATCCCCTAGGCGAGAAGGTGTCCCTATGTCCCCAACCAGTACATTTTGAATTGGAACTAAGTGGAGTAGTTCAGCTTCTAACGGGGAGCCTGTAGGTGTGGAGCCAAAGTTTTCAATCGTGGGGATACAGCCTGTCTGAGGGGATAAAGCCTCCAAGAAGAGGGAACGGAGTCCAGGAGGCATTCCAAACCCTGGGTCCGCCCTTTCTGGGACCCAAACACACCCCTGCCATTTCCTGCAATTCTGTGATTCAATAAATCTTGCATAAGCAAGTTTGAGTTGGGTTTCTGTCATTCACAGCCCAAAGAGCCCGGTCTGCAACCTTTCCAAGAAGGCCACCACATCTCAGTATCAACCACCAAGGAAGTCTGGGAGAAATTCCCACCACCTGTAGCAGAGAGGAGGCAAGAGAGAAAAAGTTTTGTTACTAATGGCCCCTCTGCCCTCTGAAGAAAGATGGCAGGGTCTGACAGAAAGACAGCGGGAGAAGACTTTCCCAGGGGGCATTGCTGCCACGCCCTCGCCGCTCCGGTACTTCTCTTCCGGGTGGGGCAGCGCACTGCATCCTGGGATGTGAAGCCCAAGGCCGCGGGGTGAAGGGAGGGCCCCGGGAGGAGGGCGTTCTGGGGCAGCTATTTTGTGAGGTACGGTTTGTGGCCAAAAAGCTACAGGTGCCGCAGATGTCTTGGAAGAAACTTGTTCCTACGGAGTTAGAGCCGCAGGCAGGAGAAGCTCCCTCAGCCCCGGTTCAAATGCTGGGAATTCAGGCCGGGAGGGTGGCTCTGCAGCTGAAACATGGAGGGGATGGTGTCAGCGCTCCCTGGGAGACCAGAGGGAAACTCCATCCTCAGCCCCCGGCCACTGGCAAACGCGCGTCCCAACAGACACCTACGATTCAAGGAGGTGGGAAACCCAAGCCTGAATGCTTGTCTCCGGGCAAGAGGACAAATGGAGGCCCACAGACCATATGTCTAAATATTTACAAGTTATAAATCAGACTGGCAAGTTGTTTAATAAAATATGTTCTATCCTCACATCTTGACATACTAAAAGGACAAAAATTTAAAATATGTATGAAGCTATGGCTCCTCTATGTCAAAGATGACTGAATTTAAATTTTATTGCTCATGTTCAGGTGCAAGTTGATGGGCTGACAATGTCGGGATGAGTAATAAAATAAAGATATACATAATTCATAAATTATTATAACCATCCCATGAAATTTATTTTTATCTTCATTTCAGCAAAATTGCCAATTATGTTATAACGTTTAAAAATTAATTTGGGTTCTTTTGACAGTCAGGGTCTAAAGTATTAAAAACATAATTGTATTCAAAGTAAAAAGATTTAAATATATTTTCATAAAAATGTAAGTATATGTAAATTTAAAAAAATTTTTATTGTATAAATTTTTTTAAATTATTTTTTTCAGAAATATCTTCCAAAAAGTTAGTTTTCTTTTAAAATGTTGAAAAATGGCTATTAGATTGAAAGGCAAACTATAAATTATAATTAATGAATACCAGAGTTTATATCAGTGATTTAAATAAATCCAAATGTTTTATTTTTAGTTTTTTTGAAAATTCAAAAAAAATTAATTAAATGCTTTATGTAAAAGTATCTTTTATAAAAACTTAAAATGCACAATTCTAGCAATCAATATCTATCTAGTTGCCAATATAAAGGATCAGTAACATGTTTAAGGTCTAGACATATACATGTATACATATATTAAGAGTAATGTGTAATGTGATTTACTTGATACTGCAAAATTTTCCTCAGCTTCTGTTTTCAGCTGAGGCAAATACTGTACTAATTCCTCAGTACCTCCAGAACTACAAATACAAACACACAAACAAGAAGTTGAACACTTGGCCCTCCTAGAAGATGGCATTTTATTGTGCTTGAATCTGTTGCATTCACAGTAAGAAGGAAGACTTGACAAGCTGATTAATTTATCTTTTCTCTGCCCTAAGTATTTTTCTGCCCTCTCAAATATGCCAAGCAGGACCCCATTAAACCTTTGCAGCATTTAAATGCAAGGCGTTTTTTCCTAAGGGCATGGGGCAAGATGTGGAGAAGCATCTCCTTGAGCCCTGAACGTCGCTATTCAAGAGGATGCCCATGTAAGCTCCAGTTCAGGCTGTGCCAGGGCTAGAACCAGATTCCGAGCCATAGAAGTACCCCATGTTCCTTAAAAAATCCCATTATTTTGTATGCCCAGGGCTCAGGCAGGGGTTCCTCTTGCCAGCTCTATGGAAAATAATGTTCTGCAGATGAATTGTCGTAGAAAAGAAAAAATTTTAAGGAGGTATCTGCTTTGAGTTTTCAATGAAATATGAGAAAATACAGTGTATTCATTTCCTAGGACTGCTGTAACAAATTGTCAGACTGTGGCTTAAAACAACAGAAATTTATTCTCTCACAGTTCTGGAGGCCAGAAGTTCGAAATCAAAGTGTCAGCAGAGCCATGCTGCCATCTGTAGGCTCCAGGAAGAACCCTTCTTTGCCTCTCTGGCTTCGGGTGGCCACAGCGTGCCTTGGCAAGTGGCAGTGTAACTCCAATCTCCGCCTCTGCCGTCACATGGCTTTCTTTATTTTGGTTTTCAAAATTACTATCTTTCTGAATGGACAAATAAATTGTAGTATATTCATACAATGGAATACTACTCGGCAATAAAAAGAATGACCAAAATAGGGGAAGGGAAGTTAGATGAGAATTTTCTGTACTTTCTGCTTAATTTTTCAGTAAACCTAAAACTTCTCTAAACAAGTCTTTTATTTTTTTAAAAAAAGGATCTATTGAAACACATAACAACATGGATAAATCTTAAAACAACTATGCTGAGTAGTAGCCAGACCAAAAAAAAGTACACACTGTATGATTCCATTTATAGAAAACTCTAGAAAATGTAAACTAATTATAATGACAGAGAACAGATCAGTAGTTACTTGGGGATGGGGGAGCACAGAGTGGGGAGGGAGGGATCACAAAAGGGTACAAGGAAACATTAGGGGGTGATGGATATGTTTGCGATACTGATAGTGATGTGGTTTCATGGATGTGTACGTCAAGTTCATCTAATGTAGACTATAAATGTGGTTTATTGTACATCAATTATACCACAACATATATGCTTGAAAATATTAAAAAATTACTCTCAACCCACAAAATGTTTTTATGAAAAGGGAGTGATGGGTCTGGCATGGTTGAGAACCCCAGCGTCAGTAGATTCTGAAGTGGGAAAAAACTTCTCCCACATCCCCGTCTTCAGGCCGAACTGCTGTGCAATTTATCCATTGGCCACTAGAGGCCAGCAGTGGCCCATCTTACATGGGAAATACAGAAAGCACACGGTGGATCCCCTCTCTATGCTCAATAGCCTAGTTCCCATTATACTCAATGGTTGAGCTGGGATTTGGGTCATGGTCTCTTTGGCTCCAGATCCCACCTTGTTGGTCCCTCAACGCCAAGAGACCGCCCTATATTTGCATACCTTTTTTAAAAAGGTGTCCTACCTCCAGTGAAGCAGTAGCCATAGCTTGGGATCTGTTATCCTCAGGACTTGTTTGATAGGGCTGGGCTGACATGGAGCAGTTGGAGATGGCACCAAGGGGTTGTGGTTCTCAAGCTGCCCTCGGAAGGCCTCCCAGGCATGGAGCACCCTCTTGGTCCTCCACTGTGCCTGGAGCTCCCCATTTTAGAGCGAGGCAGAGTCCCATTATCAGACATTGCTACATCTCAGGATTAGCCAATCAGATTAGCATGTCATTGAAAGAATGAGGCACTGGAAAGTCTCATTTTTATAAGGGAGAGAGAGAAGGAGAGAAGGTTTCATTGGGAGCACCCATGGGATATTGCAGTGGAGGCCTCCCCCCGCCAAAAAATGACTGCTAACGCTTATTGAGTTTTCCCAGTGTTTGAGACATGAGGTTGAACACTGTATGTGGTGAACCATCTAATTTTCACAGCACTCTTGTGAAATCAGTGGCAGAGTAGCTAAGTAATTCACCCAAAGTTACAGAGCTAAGAGGAGTCAGAGCAAGGATTCAAATCCAAGTTTGACACCAACATCTTGGCTTAGCCACTGCTCTATCCTCTCAACCTGCAACTTGCATGCTTGAATTATCTTGCTTGCATGTTGGGGCTAGGCCATTATTTAGTTTATGTTTTAACTGGTTGGTAGCAGGTGGTGAATATTTTAGTTTAGTTCTGGAAATAAAGCTCCTACCTGATATAGTAATGATGCTGCAAGGGAATTTTAAGCACCTATGGTGGTCGAGAAGCAAGAGCTGCCCCATCTCTTTATCTGTTGAGCATTTATAATACACTAAGGCTGATATTTCCGTAGTAATGCTATTTGAAGGGCAGGTGGGCAGAAGCCCGCAACAAGGAATCAAGGGGTAGGAGACACATAACAATCTAGTGACATTGTTCACTCATGCCCACCAGACTCTGTCAAATGCAGCAGGACCCCACCTCAACAGGTGTTTTGAGCAGGTAAACAGACCAGGATGCAGGCCCAGGGAACTCACCAGAAAGCCCAAGTCAAAGCATCCTGGTGAGCAGAAAACTGATGCCCATGGTTCATGGGTGGGTGAAGTCTTCCAGTTGTTTCTTTCCTGGATATCCTTTCCCTCATATTTGGACCTGCCCACCTGGGTGCCATTTGATCCTCCAGGTGAGGTGTTTTAGAGGTGTGGCCCTCCTGTTCTGGGTTCTGCAGAGGCCAACAGCTCTGGGCTTCTGCTCATCGTGCTGCTCCTACAATCTTGTGGACACTTGATTGAGCTGATAGAGGCACTGAGGAAAAGGCTCTGTGGTTGCATGGAAGACGACAGAGTCATAGGAGGCCATAGCCAGACAGACCTGCACAGACCCATCAGGTCCAACTGCTTCACTGCACAGATGGGAAAACTGAGGCCTGGGGCGGGGAAGGGACTCGGCCAAGGCCACACACAAAGGGGGCTGGGGGCCAAGCTGGGGCCAGGGCTCCCAGCATAGTCTCTCTCGTACTCTATGACCTTCTTTAGTATGTCCTTGCCGCTGGATATGTCTTTATATTTTGTCAATTGTTGTTTGCACTCTGTCTTTCTTAGAACAATAATTCTTTAATATCATCACATATTTAGCCAGTGTTCAAATTTCCAATTGTTTTATGTCAAAAAGCATTTGTAACAATTTAATTAGATCAAGATCCAAATAAGATACACACTTGTGATTGGTTGATTTCTCTTAAATCTCTCTTTAAAAAAAAGTTTTTTTTTTGGTCTCCCTTCTTTTAGAATTAGAGCAGTTGTAGATTTAAAGAAAACTCATGCAGAAAGTTCAGAATTTCCGTATACACCCCCACTCACACAGTTTACCTTATTAACATTTTGCATCAGTATGGTAACTTTGTTACAAATGAAGAAACATTATTATAATTATATGATTAATTATAGTCCATAGTTTACATTATCTAAATCTTTTTTAATCTATAGGTTCCTCTTTCATCTTTCTCTCTTTTCCCTTGCAATTTATTATTGAGGAAGTCACATCACTTGGCCTGCAGATTGACCAGTCTGGATTTTGATGATTGCAAACCCATGATGCAGTTTAACATATTCCTCTGTCCCCTGTACATCATATAGATTGACAGTTGAATCTAGAGGCTTGATCAGATTAAGATTTGAAAGTTTTTGGCAAGACTGCTTTATCAGTGGTGCTGTGTTCTTCCAGAGAGCGCTTCCTTTTTATGGCATTAGCAACTGTTGATCTGTTGATGTCTAATGCCTAGACCCATTAAGTTACTGGGGGTTAGAAATAATGATAATATAATTCCATCATGCCCTCTTCATTTAAATTCCCCTCATCTACTGTCAGTTACTCAGGGTATTGTCTTATAAATTCTGTAAGGATTCCAGGTACACTTGATTATTCCCACTTCAGAGATGAGGACGCTGAGGTCACAGTGGCTGAGGGAACTGCCACCAGCAGAACAACTGTCCTGCTGAGCCCTGGTCAACCCATAGGATCATAACAATTAAATGGTGGTTGTTTTAAGCCCCTAAGTCAGAAAAAGCCTGGAGTAAAGGCTCCTGGGCCCTTTATTCCCTTCACAGGCAGGCAGACATGCACAGAATCTTAAACATCATCCATCCATCCTTGTCATGTTCAGATGGGGAAGTTGAGGACTGGGGAGGAAAAGTGGCTTACCCAGTCTTGTATACATATCTGAGGGCATGGGCAGGTCCTTTAAGGAAACCCCTGGCATGCCCTGTGGTCAGTTCCTGTCCTCGATTGCTGTGCGTGACAGTCTCACTCTACAGTTGGTGCCTGTAGCCACTGCACTAGGCCCACTGCTCAACAACATCTTATTTACTGTGGTGTCACCAGTGCCCATGATAGACACCAACGAATATCTGTTGAATGAATGAAGGAACGAATGGATGAAGGTGCCATTGTTTTTATGTCTCAGGAACTGGTTGTTTCCAGACCTACTTACAGAAGAAGATATTAGAAATATGCAGATGTCCAGAGAGCAGTCAGGTTGTCAGGCCCGGGGCCAGAGACAAGGGTATGGGTATGAGCAGGAAGTGAGGGACAGCAGGGCTCACTCCAGGAAAGCAGTTGGAGCTGGGGGAGTGGGGAGGGGACACCCCACCCTGGCAGGAGACAAACCCAGTGACACGAAATCCTGGTACCTAGACAGAAAGCATGGATGGGTGGCACCAGTTCGTGGTGGGGTCCAACCACTGGGCTGGGGCAGGGGCAGAACTCCAGTCTGCAGGGTGGAGCAAGCCAGGACTCTCATCCTCACACAGGGCAGGGTGACTGAGGCAGGAACTCAGGCACAGGGTTCAAGTCAGATGCCCTGTGTATTAGTTAGGATTAACATGGGTTGAGAAGAATGGAAAATCCCGAATATCATTGGCTCAAACATGGTAGAAGCTCATTTGTTTCTTGTGTTAAGATGTCCTGTGGGAGTAAGCCACAAGCCGGCAGGATGTTCCACAATGTAAAGGAGATGGAGGAGAGAGGGGACCCAGGCTTCCCGGTCTTGCTGCTGTCATCCTCAAACATGACTTCTACCCCATAGTACAAAATGGTTGCTGGAAGTCAGCCTTTTCATGCCATATTCCAAGCAGCAGGAAGGAGGAGAGGAAGAAGAGCATCCTTCTTCTCTTTAGGGAAATTGCCAGAATTGCACACCACTTTCCTTACATTCTATTGGCCAGAACTGAGTCACAGGGTTACAGTTAGCTGCAAGGGAGGATGGGGAATGTAGTCTTCATTTCACACAACCATGGGCTTAGCTAAAAATCAGAGAGTTTGTAACTGAAGAATAAGAGAACATGTCCCAGTGACTCAGATTATGGCACAAGCAGAAGTCAACAGGAAATTCGCAGTTTAGGTCCAGAGTGCTGGGCTATAGCTGTCTTATCCCTTCTGCCCTGGATTCTGGGGCTTGATGGGCAGAATGGGGTAATATGAGTCCAACTGTTGGAAGGCAGAAACTGTAGAGTCCAGCCACTGGGCCTGACTGTTAATGAGTACCTGTTATTGCAGTAATGGTGGGCATTTTATAGCTAAGTACTGAATTAGCCAAGGAAGGAGAAGCATTATTTATTGGTAAGAAAGCAAGGTTTGTTTGCTCATTGTCAAGGACAAACACAGACTCAGAGACTAATAACTGCTTGACACTGTGAAAAGCATCCTCGAGATGATGAGTCCAGAGCCACAGACTGCCATTTCCCAGGAGGCAGTGAAGTGGCTGATGACAGCCTCCCCTTTTTTTAAAAAAAAAAAAAAAATATTAAATTGTTTGTAGGATAGCATGCATATAGAAAAGTACACAAGTCATAAACATACAGCTCAGTGTTTTTCATAAAAATGAATGCACCCAGAGCCAGAAATAGAACATTACCAGAACTGCAGAAACCCCCTCTTCTCCCCTTTTAGTTACTACCCACTCATCCCCCACCCCCACTCCCACAGAAAGGAAACCACTGGCCTGCAGCCAGTGTTTTAAAAATCTTCCCAGTTAAATCCAAAGTACCGTCAGTGTTGAGAATCATCACTTTTATAAACAATGGTTCTCAAATCTGGCTGCACAGAAGAATCAGCTGGAGACTGGCTGCCTGTGGAGGTGGAGAATGGAACGGAGAAAGCTAAGGAGGCAATGTGCTACAGTGGGGACACTTGGGAGCCAAGCAGGCCGGCCATCTACCAGCTGTGTGACCGTGAATGAGTTCCTTCACCTCTCTGAACCTCAACTGGGAAATGGAAACACTATCACATAACCTGCAGAGCTGAGCCCGAGAGAGAGTATGTAAGCCCCAGGGTCTTAATATATGGCATTTATTATTGTGCTTTTTATTAAAAGCAAGCAGCCCTCCCTTTCTTCATGCAGATGAGTTCTGGGTCTGGGGACAGTGGATACAGGCTGTGTTGATGAGGAGCCGGGGTTTTTCCAGGAACTATGGGAACATTCCAGGGGCAGCAGAGATTCCAAGCCAAAGCCAATGAGTGTAGCTACTGACTGGCATGAAGGGCCGGCAGCTGTGCATGAACTTGGACAGGGCTAGTTTTGGCAAAGCCGATCCTTCTCCTTCAGCAAGAACAGCAGGAAGCTGACAAGCCTTTAAGCCTGCAAGGAAGTTGTGCTCATCCCTTTTAACAGTTGAGGAGCCTGATGCTTAGCAGCTACAGCCCTGCCTTTCCCGCAGAGCCCTGGGGTTCTTCATGAGGCTGGGACCGCCTCTCTTGGGGGCCAGCTCACCTGGGGCGCATTGTGTACCCCAAGGACCTGGGACACCTTTTTGATTAGATGCTCTTTTCTGTATTTTTCCCCAAACAAAAAGTATATGACTTTTTAAGCTATTGACTACTTTCTCTTTTTTGTACTTATTACAAAAGCAGTAATGTTCATTGTAGAATAGATAGAAAATGCAGGCAAGCAAGAAGAAAAAAATGGCAGTCACTCATAGTCCCATCCAACAGAGTTTACTGCTGTTATTTTTTTCCTTATATATGTGAGTCTGTGTGTATGTGTGAGTGTATGCAAAATTGATCAACAAGGGGTCATATTGTACATACTATTAGATAAACTGCTTTTCTTTACTTAACAATATATGGTGGCCATTTTTCATTGTCATTAAATATTCTTCTACAACAGTGGAACTTTGTTGCCAGTTCTGCAACTTCCCAGGTGATTCCCGTGTGCAGCCAAAGTTGAGAACTACTATGCTGCAGCATCTTTTTTTTTTTTTCCACTGAGGCATTTTATTTGTATGGATGTATTACATCTCTAGAAAAAGAATCCCAGGATTTTCCTTCCTGTGCATTTTCATCTTGATTTCCCATGGGCCATGATGCCAAGTGAGGGTGTCAGTACAATGAAACCAAACCAGTGGGACAGGAGGAGATTACTCTGACATTTTTCTCAATCTTTGAATTGCACATCAAGTCTGGGACTAATCAGTCCATGCCGTTTAACCTGACTGTGAAGTTCACAAAAATTTCCCCAGCTCTGAGACCCTCAATGATTTCAAATTTGCCAATGTAACCATGCTTCATCATCACAGTGAGAAACCAGATGATGACTTTGGAGCACGGCCCAACAAGACCTGGCATTTGCCAGCATCAGCCAGGGTGATCACAGGTACCATTAGGGCCGAAAGCGCCAGCACTGTTTTTTAATAGTGCCTTTGTGTTTTGGTTTGCTAAAGCTGCTGAAATGCAATATATCAGATATGGATTGGTTTTTTCAATGGGGATTCATTAGGTTGCAAATGTACACTTCCAACGCCATGAAAATGTCCAAATTAAGGCATCAAGATGTGGATACCTTCTCTGAGGAAAGGCTGATGGCATCTGGGGTTCCTCTGTCACCTGGGAAGGCATGACTGGCTCTAGGAAATTCTCTCCCGGGTTTAGCTTCTGGTTTCAGTGGCTTTCTCCAAAACGTCTCTGGGCTTCTGTCTCAGCTCCAGTGGGTCCTTGCTTGCTTCTCCTAGGGGCAAACTCTGGATTACATATCCTAGCTTCTCTCCAAAATGTCTCTCTCAGCTTCTCTGTGAGCTCACTTAAAGGACTCCAATAAAGGAATAAGACCCACCTGGACTTGGGTGGGTCACATCTCCATGGAAACAACCTGATCAAAAGGTCCCACCCACAAGATGGATTAAAAGAACATGTCTTTTCTGGGGTACATAATAGAGTCAAAGCAGCACACTTTGCAAGCCATTTGCTAAAGGGATGCAGTGTGATTTGATCAATCCCCTTTTCTTGGACATTTAGGATGGTTCCAATTGGTCATTATTGTAAACCAGCAGTTGGCAAACTTTTTTCATCAGGGGCCAGATAGTGTCTATTTTAGGCTTTGCAGGCCATATATCTCTGTTGCAACTATTGAACTCTGCTATTGCTGTGGAAAAGCAGCCCCAGACAATATATAATTGAATGAGCCTGGATGTGGTCTGATAAAATTTCATTTACAAAAACAGGTGATGGCCAGATTTGGCCTGTGGGGCATAGTTGCTGACCCCTGTTATAAATAATCCTGCAATGAGTCTCCTTGAAGCTAAACCATCTGGTATAAAATGATCCTTTGTGTGAAATAGTAGTTCTATACTGTTTATTTTTAGAAGTTGGGCCATTTTTCATATGAACCTTTATATAGAACTTATATAAACAGGTAAAAGGGGCATTTTGTTAGCATAAATACATTTTATAACTTCAAATGTACAATATTTCATTTTTAGAAAGTCAACTAGGGGTTGGAGATGATAGATGCAGCTTTTTAACAGCCTTAGCACCAGTAACATTCAAATCAAAGTTTTGCAGAACCAACACAGCATACCTATGGAACCTTAGTGTTTCACAAGGAAAACAATTTGAAAAACATTGCATTAGGATAAATTCCTGGAAATGGAATTACGGGGCAAAGGACCTGAACCTTTTAAAAACAGTTTAGGTATACTGTCACATTGCCCTGTAGAGAGTGAAAAAAGACATGCTTCTAAAATACAAATTGGTGTGGACATCTTCTCATGATCCAGCTGGCCTTGAGGGCTTTGGCTGCTGGTTCCCTTGTTTCATTCCTTACACATGGTAGACGGTTATCCAAGATTCTTGAATTGCACTTGCTCAAAAGAACTTTTAACATCAATAGTATGATCATTTTACTCTTGATTCAAGAACTTTGGCAAAGAGGCTTGTGGAATGGTATCAGTTGAATTAGATAGGATCCTTTTCTGTAAGTGGCAAAAAGTCAGCTTGAGGTATCTTAAGCTATAAAAAGGGATTTAATGGCTTTTGTTACCACACTACGTAATCGTCCAGGGTTCTAAGAAGATAGGACTTACTGTCTCTTTTGTTTGGACTTCTCTCTGCTTGGAGCTTCATTCTTTCCCACCGCAAGTGGGTTTTCCCCACATATCAAGGAAAGGAATAAGTCTGTGTTCTTACAGCCTTGTCACTGGACAGAGAAGGGATTTCTTCTCCACCAGCTCAACATGGAAATTCCCAGGGGAGATTTTGGATTGGCCCATTGGGGTCATGTTTAAGTTATTTAGCTGCTATGCAACAAAGTACCCCCAAATTTAGTGACTAAGACAACAATGATTTAGCTATTTCTCCTGATTCTGTGGGTTCTTCGGGCTCAGCTGCTGAGTTCTGCTGGTCCTGCTTAGAGTCGTTCATGTGACTGGGTCTGAAATGGCTTCATTCAAATGTCTGGCACCTTGGCCATAATGGCTGGAAGGCTGGGACCTTGCTCTCTCTACAAGCTCTCTCTAAATAGCCAGCTTGGACTTCTTCACCTGGCAGCTGGATACCAAAAGTGAGTGTTCCAAGAGGACAAGCCCTGATGTGCTGCCATTTATCAAGACTGTATTATACTTGCCATTGTCCACTGGCCAAAGCAAGTCAGGTGGTCAAGCCAGAGCCAAGGTGGGCGGGACTACGCAAGGATGGGACTATCTGGAGGTACGGTTCATTGGTGGTCACCAAATCACAGTCATCACAGGTCACATGTCCATTCCGGGCCAATCACAAGGTCAGGCTTAAGAAGCACTAAGATTGGCCCAGCCTCCATCCTGTCTGTCCCCTTAGATTGCCCGGGTGGAGGGTGAAATACCATGATTGGAGGCCTCCACCTTAACTGGATAGAATCATGGAAGTCATGAAAAGCAGATGGTGTTTAGGGCAGGAAAAACAATAAATGCCCACTTTCTTAGAGCAAGATGTCTTTGACAATTCTGAATACAACTTAACCAGAAGCCAAGCCTGCCTGGTGCCCCGGCCCCCTGTGGGCCTGGTCAAGGGGGGCAGTCCCCAGGCAGTTGTCCCAACCTACTGAATGGGACGCCACTCCCAGCCCATCTGAACCCCAACACAGGTGGCAGGAATCGCCACAACATGTCCTGCCCTTCACTGTGACAGAGTCTGAATGGCTGTCCCGCTCAGAAGGTCCTTCACCTGGAAGAATCTGTATTCTGAGTCCTTGAATATGCCAGCAGACTACGGGAATACTTTTCCAGGCTTGAGTGGGGGTTGGAGTGGCTAAAACAGGGTGAAGCATTCATTTCCTTCCTTCTGTTGACCTCGTGGCAAAATGCTAATAGTGGAACATCCTACAATTTCCACTTTCAGCATTTTTCACACTGGCTTGTCATGATTTCAGTTCTCCGTTTGTCTCCCTCCTTTGGCTGGACTGGTTGAGGGCAGGACCTGACTTCCAGCACTATTTCCCAGCACTCAGCACAGGGCCTGGCACACAGCAGGTGCTCAGTATATATTCGGTGAACAGAAAGTGGCCGGCAGACGGCTTCTAAGCCTCCAGCTTCCACCTGCCCATCGCTGCCACGTGCATGTCTCTTGGGCGCTCCAGACTCATTGTGCCCAACCCTGAGCTCCTCTTTTCTCCTAGACCTTCCTCTCCTCCCGCATTCCCTATCCCAGTGGAAGGTGCAAATTTCTCTGCTTGACGGTGCTTCCTCCAGAATCTCCAGCCCTTCCCCATCTCCTCTTTTGCTGCCCTGGCTCGGATCCTCGTCATCGCCTTCGTCCTGGTCAGTTGCAGCAGCCCCCGGCCAGCCTCCTCCAGGCCAGTCCAGTCTGTTTTCCACATGGCTGTATGATCATTTCCCTTTCTTTTTTGAAAATGTTATTTTTCTTCTGATTATCAAAGTTATACAAGTTCGTTGTCAAATATTTGCGAAATAGAGACAAGAGTTTTGTTTTGTGTTTTAATCCAGGGAATTGTAAATGCCAGACAGCACAGGCATCGTCCCCACCCCCGACTTGGCTGCAGTCCCGCGTGTGCTGGCGTCTGCCCGAACCTCGTCAGCCCGCTCTTCCAACGCCCCTCACCGCCCCCCACCCCCGGTACCCTGCAACTCCAGCGGCCGCTCCTCCCTGCCACCAGGCCATAGCGATGTTGTTTCCTCCACGGGGTTGCCCTTCCCGCTTGACCTGTCCTCCTGACCTTTTCTACTCAGCTCTTCCCGTCACTGATCCTCCGGCAAGTGGCCAGGACCACCGTGCCCAGGTCAGGGGGAAGGGGAAGCTGCCCCACGTGGGACGCAGCTGGGGTCTTCTGCTGCTTGACTATAAAGCAGCGCCGACCTCCTTCTCCCCTCTCCACAGTCTCCAGTATCCCCCTCAGGATCTGAGCTGAACAGAGAATCCCCAGCTCGCCTGAGCCCTGTCATTAGGGGTTGGCATCTTGCTGCATTCCCCTGATATGACAACTGGCAGTGAGGCTGGTGCACACATGGGTAATCTAGAAGGATCTTTCCCTTCCTTTTTCTTTCCTCCAGGCTTGTTCTTTCTACTAGGGAAGCCAGATGCTTTGGAGTTTAATTATACACTGCAGTTGGAAGCACAGAATGTCAGCACTGGAGAGGAAGGACCTTGTTCTAAATAATAGCTACCAGCATTTATTGAGCATTTACTCCATGCCAGGCACTGTGCCAGGCCGTTTCCATGCATGGCTTCATTTAACCTTCCCAACAATTCTAGAAGGCAGGTGCCATCATTATCCCTGTTTTATCAGATCGAAAACTATGAGGCTGAGGGGGGCCACCAGATATTTCCCAGCCTGCACAGAGTGGCACATGGTGACATAAAATATGAGTTGGTGTTTAATAAAAAAGTATTCCATTGACGAAAGCTACATTCAGCATTTCCCCCTCCCTTGGGAAATTCACAGTGCTTACCAACATGCTAAAGGCCCTGAGAAGTCCTGCAGTAAAGAACCTGCTTCAGTCAGTGTCTCTTCCGTTGCAGACCCCACAGAACTACTGACCCAGAAAGCACAGTTTGGGGAATGCAGCATTTGACCAAACTCCTCATTTTAGAGAAGGGGAAACAGAGTGCTTTAGAGGCAGACCAGGTGTAGATCCTGCGGGCCATGCTCTCTACACACCACCGGAACCACAGAGTGAAGCTAGGCAAGCTCTGACCCATCTGCCCATCTGGCCTGCCACCTGCTTTTGTAAATAGTTTCAGTGAAAGTTACTTGATCCTGCTCCCTTGACATGCAGAGGAGGCAATCTAGGCCCAGTGTGTGTGTTTGTGTGTGTGTGTGTGTGTGTGTGTGTGTGTGTGTGTGTGTGTGTGTTGGTTGTGGAGTTCCAAGTATCTGTCTCTGTTCTCCATTGCACTGCCCCCTTCCTACTACAGCCCAAACGCCCCCACCCTGCCCCAGGCATTTCTCCTGCTGCCTTGGGTAAAACTGCCTGGGCCTGACTTGCCTGGGGGCTTCCCTCTGCCTTCCAGCAGAGGATAAACAGAGAGGCGCCAGCCCCACCTTCTCCTTTAGGAAGCAAAGGCTGAAGAGGGCAATCCATGTTTATTTTAATTCTGAACCAGATGCAATAAAACATCATTAACTTCCCCTCCACCAATTTGAAACGTGAGATCATTTAGACAGGAACCAGGCAGAAGGCAACCTTTGACCACTCCAGGAAGAGTTTTCAAATCAATGAATAGTGTAAATAGGATCCTAGAGGGTTGTTTGAAACTTCTCCAGAAAACAAATTATGTTCAAGGGCTAATGGGTCACACTGAAGTACGTTGACATACAATGGTTATCTATATTTTTCTTGGGGGTGGGGGTACAGGTGAATACATAAGTAATCATTCTTGTTGCTTCATTAAAGTGGTTCATGCAAAGAGCCCTTTATTACCCTAGTTTGAGATGTGAGCAATTTAAAATGTCTGCAGATTCAAACTTTTTAGTTTGGATAGACTCCCAAGTGGAATTGGGGGTCTAATTATTAATTAGGGAGATTTTATCATACTCTGAATCTGGGGTGGGGGTGGGGTTCTTACAGACCCTGGATGGCCAAAGCATGCCAGAGCACTAAGGATTCACCTAGAAACAGCAGCAGGGACAGAGGGCATAGACTGGGTCCCTGGGTGCAGGCTCCTCCTGGGGCAGCCAAACTGCCCAGATGGCCCTTCCAGCACCAGGAGCTGCAGCCTTGTCGCTAAGGTGGAGGGTAAAATAGTTCCATGTGGGTGGCAGCTGGGCCCAGAGGCTTCCTTGTCTCTAGAGCAGGGGGAGACACCTCCTTAGGTTCCTAAGGCCCTTCTCAAGCCCTCCGCGGACGGGGACTTTCCCTACCAACCAATCCCCCCATCATGCCCCCAGCCAAATGCTGGAAGGAACTTGGTGTTTTGTTGTCAGGCAGCTAAGGGTTTAAATCCTCACTCTGCCAAGTACCAGCTCTGTGACCTTGGGCAAGATTTTTCTTTTCTTTTCTGGTTTTGAAGCCTCCATTTGCTCATCTGCCAAATGGGGCTAGTGACCTCTCTCCATTAAAACATGACAGATAGCAGGCCTCACTGGCAGCCTCACTCTTCTGGTCCCTTCTCTTCCACCAGTTGCTCTCCTTCAAGCCCATCTTCAAGAGTGGCTCTGCAGGAAGCCAGCTGCCATGTTGGAAGGACACTCAAGCAGCCCTCTGGAGAGGAAATGAGGCCTCCAGGTGGCACCCATGTGGGGGGGTCATCTCAGAAGCAGATCCTCCACCCCCACCCCTGACCAAACCTTCTCTGCAACCTCATGAGAGACACTTAGAACCACTCAGCTAAGCTGCCCCCGGATTCCTGACCTTCAGAAATGCTGTGAGATAATAAGTGTTTGTTTTAAGCTGTTAAATTTGAGGGTAAGTTGTTATGCAGCAATGAATAACCAATATGCTTACCTCTCAGTGTTATTACAAGAATTGACAGTGAATACACATCAAACAGGGACCCGAGTTGCCAGAACCAGTGGCTCCAGAGAGGGCAGAAAGGAGCAGCAGAAGGGAGTTGAGGGAGCACTGCACAGGGATTGCCAGGCCGGGTCCAGGCCAGGCAGGGCCCCCCACCCCTGAATTCCTAGGAGGAGTCCAAGTTCTCTCCATCTCTTCCTGCCCCTGGTAGGAGACAACATCTCTCCTACCCAGACATCTGGAGAAACCAGCTCAGGGATGGTGGAAGAGAGGGAACAGGAGTCATGTGTTCTAGTTTGCTAATGCTGCGGAATGCAAAACACCAGAGATGGATTGGCTTTTATAAAAAGGGGGTTTATTTGGCTACACAGCTACAGTCTTAAGGCCATAAAGTGTCCAAGGTAACACATCAGTAATCGGGTACCTTCACTGGAGGATGGCCAGTGGTGTCCAGAAAACCTCTGTTAGCTGGGAAGACACATGGCTGGCATCTGCTCCAAAGTTCTGGTTTCAAAATGGCTTTCTCCCAGGACGTTCCTCTCTAGCAAGCTTGCTCCTCTTCAAAACGTCACTCACAGCTGCACTCCATATCTGCAGCAGGTCTCCAAGGATGCAACGTTGTTCTGTTAATGACTCTCAGACTTCGAAATCTAATGGAGTTTGTCCTGCAGGTTTTAGGAACTGTTTTGGTCCTGTTAACCCTGTTTTCCTTACTGTTTCTCCTTATGGCAATGGGAATGTTTATCCTATGAATGTCCCTCCTTTGTACATTGGAAACACATAACTTGTTAATAAGTTCACAGATCCAAAGCTAAAGGAGAATTATGCCTTAGGACTGACCATGCCTATATTTGATTTTGATGGGATCTTGTACTTAACTATTGTTACTGAAATGATTTAAGTTTCTGGGGTATTGTGGGATGAATGTATTTTGTATTTGGAAAGAATATGTTTTTCTGGGGTCCAGGGGGTGGAATGTGCCGGTTTGAATGTATTATGTCCCCCAGAAAAAGCCATATTCTTTGATGCAATCTTGTGGGGCAGACAAAATAGTGGGGATTAAGTTGGAATGTTTGGATTAGGTTGTTTGCATGGAGATGTGCCCCACCCAGCTGTGGGAAGTGACTCTGGTGGGATACTCCCATGGAGGTGTGGCCCCACCCATTCGGGGTGGGCCTTGATCAGTGGAGCCATATAAATAAGCTGGTTTGCTAATGCTGTGGAATGCAAAACATCAGAGATGGATTGGCTTTTATAAAAAGGGGGTTTATTTAGCTACACAGTTACAGTCTTAAGGCCATAAAGTGTCCAAGGTAACACATCAGTAATCGGGTACCTTCACTGGAGGATGGCCAATAGCATCTGGAAAACCTCTGTTAGCTGAGCTGGGAAGGCATGTGGCTGGCGTCTGCTCCAAAGTTCTGGTTTCAAAATGGCTTTCTCCCAGGAAGTTCCTCTCTAGCAAGCATCAGAATCAGTTAGAGCTGGGTTCAAATTCTGACTCTGGCGCTTAACTAGCTATCTGTTCTTGAGTAAATCAGTTAACCACTCTGAACCATGGGGTCAATCAGGCTAAAACCTGAGGGTTAGTGTGAGAATTCAGTGAAGCAATATATTTAATGCACCAAGCACATAGTAGCTGCTCAATAAAGGAAAGGCCAGCCACTTCCCTCCTCACAGTCTCTTGTTGGAGGGGCAGGCTCTTGTGCTCCCTTCCTCACCCCCCTTTCTGCTCAACAGGCAGCCCGACCTCGGCGGGGTGGAGTCAAGGGCAGGGGCCCTAAGTCCAGTATGTATCGAAGGTTGGGGGTTGGTTTCAGGAGGAAGATGGACACAGGACATAACCAAGCATTTCCCTAAAGAAACCCAAAGGCTAAAAGCAGAGGACAAAATGTCCCGGCTGGATACCTGTTGTCTCCCTCTTCTCTCCTGGCTCGGAGTGGTGCTTGGGGCAGGGAGACCCCAGTCTGGAACACTCCGAGTGCCCTGGTGCCAGGCCAGCTTTCCCAGGACCAAGGAGGGCAAGGTGGGCCCCTTCCCACTCTGTTGTGTGTTTGTGTTTGTGTGCACATGTGCCTCAGTGTCTTCATCATAAAAGGACATGCACACACAGGAATCCGTGTTATGTGGATGAGTGTGTGAGTGGGGACAGCTTCATATGTTGGGGAATCCAGAGTCCTCTCACTCTGATTTGCTGGGCCCATGTCCATCTGCTTGTCTCCCCCTTTGCTACACCACCAGAATTCACGTCCCCAGCCCGTGGCATCTTTTGTCTGGACTAGAGCAAAACCTCCTAAGTGCTTTCTTTCCTTCCCCCCAACAAGTAATCAAAGAATGCAAATTAACACAAGGATGAAACACCATTCTCCTTCCTCCATAAACTCCAGCATGGATTTTCAAAATAATGACAATAAACAGGATTGGTGGGGAGGACACCCACACTCCCCAGGCAAGAGTGTAAACTGGTACAACATTTCTGGAGGGCAATTTGGTAGGATGTACTTTTTTATTCTAAAGGTCTAGTTCTCAAAATATAATCTGTAGCCCTGGGACAATTGGCAATCCACATGCAAAAGAATGGAGTCAGAACCCTGCCTTGCACCATATACAAAACTTAACTCAAAGATGGATGAAACACCTAAATGTAAGAGCGAAAATCATAAAACTCTTAGAAGAAAACATAAGGGAAAATCCTCATAATGTTGGATTTGGCAATGATTTCTCAGATATGACACCAAAAGCATGAGAAACAATGAAAACAAAAATAAACTGAATCACATCAAAATTAAAAACTTTTGTGCATCAAAGGACATTATCAAAAAAGTGAAAAGACTACACAGAATGGGAAAAAATATTTGCAAATCATATATCTGATAAGGCTCTAGTATCCAAAATATATAGAGAACTCATAAAAGAAGATATACCAAAAAGAAGGAGGAGAAGGAGGAGATATACCAATGTCTATACGCGCATAAAAAGATGCTGAACACCATTGGTCATTAGGGAAATGCAAATCAAAACCATGAGATACCACTTCACAGCCATTGGGATGGCTATAATAATTTATTTAAAAAGGAAAATAACAAGTGTTGGTGAGAAATTGAAAAATTGGAACCCTGGTGCATTGCTAGTGGGAATGTAAAATGGTTCAGTCACTGTGAAAAAGTTCGGTGGTATCTCAAAAGGTTAAACATAGCATTACCATACAACTCAGCAATTCCACTCCAAGGTATATACCCCAAATAATTGAAAACGGGAACTCCAACAAATACTATAAATGTGCATTCACAGCAGCTGTATTCGCAATAGCCGAAAAGGTGGAAACATCCCAAATGTTCATCAAAGGATGAATGGATAAACAAATTGTAGTATGTCCATACAATAGAATATTATTCAGCCATAAACAGGAATGAAATATTGATACATGCTACAATATCGATGAACCTTGAAAACATAATGCTAAGTGAAATAAGCCAGGCACAAGAAGTCACATATTAGATGATTCCATTTATATGAACTATCTAGAATAGGCAAATTTGTAGAGACACCAGGGGCCACTGGAGGGGGAAATATGGAGCAACTGCTTAATGGGTGTGGGGTTTCCTTTTGGGGAGATAAAAATGCTTTGCAACTAGATACAGTTGATGGTTGCACAACAGTGTGAATATACTAAATGCCACTGAATTTTCCACTTTAAAATGGTTAATTTATATCATGTAAATTTCACCTAGATAAGAAAACATAATTTAAATAAAACATAGTTTCTGCACAAAAGATGTAGTTGCAATATTGTTTCTGTTGCAAAAAAGAGAGAGTGGAGGAGGAAGAGGAGGAGGGGGAGAGAGGGTGGGGGAGAGAGAAACAACTCACATATTCAAATATAACGGCCTTGCATAAATAAATTATGGTAGTGGATATCTTGAAACACCACTTCTTGATTCTAATGTATGCTAATATTGGAGAATCAACTGTTGTACATGAAAATTTATCAGTATAAAAAGACACACTGTTAATTAACAAAATGTCACAAAACAACATTACACAACATTGTTTGAACAAAGCATCCTTATTGTGCATGTATGTGTAGAGTGACACACACATAGAAAAAGGAAGGCAGGAAGATTCTGTATCAAGGCCCACACTGTCCAGGTGGTAGGATTATGAGGTTTTAGATTTTTTCATTTTACTAATCCATACTTTCTAACTAGTCTATAATGACCACATTTTTTGTAAAAAAGAAAGAAAAATAAACCCAATAATTTATTTTTCAGTAAAAAAAAAAAAAAAACCAAATGGGGCGGGGGTCGGGAGGCGGGGGTGGGGTGGCCGAGGGGAGGTGGCAGACAGCGCTTCTCGCCGCTACAGCCTTAGCCCGGGAAAAGCTGGGGGGACTCCGGAGGGGGCGGCGCGGCACGGCCGGGCGACCCAGGGCCACGCGGAGTCGCGTAGAGAAAGGGGATTGGGAAGGCCACGCCGGGGGTCACAACTATTCCTCTGATGTCTAGGAAGCTTCCCGGGGGGTGTTTCAGGACAGACTTCAGGTGGAACTTACCAGACTATGGCTGTCGCAAGGGGGTCAAGCTTCCTTGGCCCGGGGGTGGGGAGCTGTCCCGGGTCTCCCGACCCCTTGCAGTTCTCGGACCGGGGCGGGGGTGGCAGGGTGGGGGGCTGCTCTCGCCGCGCTTTCCGGCTCTCGGGGACGCGGCGGGGCCCGGGGGCGGGCGGTGGCTGGGGGAGGGGCCGCGGGCGGGCTGGGAGCGCCGCGGGCGACGGCGACGCGCGCTGCTCTGCGGCTCCGGCTCCTACGCTGCCTGTTGCTCTCTCCACTCCGCCGCCGCTTCCCGTCGGGTGAACAGCGGAGGCAGCGCGAGGGGGTGCCAGGGCGCCCTTCCTCCCCGCCTCCTCCCTCCCCGGGCACCAGTCAACCGGGTGCTCCGAAGCGAGCCCGAGCGCGCGGCCGCGGGCCAGCCTCCCCGTGCGCCCGGACCCGCGAGCCGGGACGTGGGGCTGGCGGCCGAGCGATGAACGCGACCTTCCTGAACCACAGCGGCCTGGAGGCGGCGGGCGGCGCGGGCGGCGGCGGCGGGCCGGCCCTGGGGAACCGCAGCCACGGGCTGGGCACGTGGCTGGGCTGCTGCCCCGGGGGCGCGCCGCTGGCGGCCGGCGACGGGGTCCCCGCAGGGCTGGCCCCCGACGAGCGCAGCCTGTGGGTGTCGCGCGTGGCGCAGATCGCTGTGCTCTGCGTGCTGTCGCTCACCGTGGTCTTCGGCGTCTTCTTCCTGGGCTGCAACCTGCTCATCAAGTCGGAGAGCATGATCAACTTTCTGGTGGAGGAGCGCCGGCCCTCCAAGGACGTGGGCGCCGCCATCCTGGGGCTGTACTGAGCGCCGCCCCGCCGCGGCCCGCCCTCGCGAGCGGTTCTTGAAGGAAGAGAAGAAGGAAGGGCAGGACCCTCGCCCCGCTCCCGGACCTCTGCAGCCGTCTCCGGGCGGACAGCGCGGTGGGCAGCGACGCGCCTCGGGGCACCGGGTCCCGGGATGCGGCGGGATTGGCGGCTGCAGCGCGGGAAGGGACTTCCACGCCCGGCTTGATCCGGAGGGGGCTTCAGCCTTGACCCTGGGGGGCGGAAGGTTGGAGGGGGAGAGTAGAGGGTGGATGGGTGAGGGGTTAGGGTTTCTTAACCATTTTTTTTGAGAAGTTGGGGCGGAGTGCGAGTGGGTGTGGAATGCAATTTGTGGCTGAGATCGCTCGCGTGGGAGTTTTGTGTGTTGTGGTGGGGGGGTGGGGGCGGTTACGAGCAGGGTCGGGGGAGAGTTGAAGAATCCGAGTAGCTGAGCTTGTTGCTCTGATTTTGCATTTTAAAAGAAATCTTGTAATAAAACTGCAGCCATCGGGCTTCCGGGGGCTTCCCAGTCGCGCCTCTGTGGTGTGTGTGTGTGTGTGTGTGTGTGTGTACGTGTGTTAGAGTGTGTGGGTATCAAGGTGTGTGTCAAGGGGAGTGACATGTGCCTTAGCGGCGGACACTTTGAGTCGATCCAGGAGAAGCTAGCCCCCGCGTGTAGACGCCTGGACTCCCTGCGGGGGAGCCGTCGAGGCAGAGCAGCCCCCTCCCCATCCCCGCCTGTCCCCGGCCCCGGCCCCGCGGAGGCTGTAGCCTGGGAGCGCAAAGAAAACGGTTTTTGGAGCCGGCAGCCGCGGAGGCAAGTCCTACAGACCCACCCATCAGTTGGCGAGATTAATTAAGTCTTTGGGAAATTTGAGTCTATTTTTTGAAAGGGGGGAAAAAAAAACAAAATCAGTGAATTGAGTCCAAAGGGGGAAGAGGGATACAGTAAAATTAATAATCAGGACAATGAACAAATAAAATTCAATTGCCAGGGAAGGGATGGGGGGAACTGGATCTAGTTAAAAATTCAGTTATAGGGCCCCAGGGCAGGGGGCTGGGCCTTGTGGCCTGAGCTTGCCCCCTTAGCCTAGTGCCAGCCCCACTAGGACACCCTGCTACTTGGAAGGTTTGGGAGTGGGCTCTGGTGGATTTTCCCCTCTCTTCTCTCTTTACTATGAGTGGAAGTGAAGGTGAATGAGAAGACAGATGGCTGAAGCCTTAACTGGATTGGGAAAGGAAAAGTGACGGGAAACTCAATCTCATGTCCTGGCACTATTTCAGTCGTTGGGGCCCAGGGGCAGGGGCAGGTATCTCAACAAAAGCATAGCTGGTTACTGACTATGGAGAATCCAGAATCTTCCTGGCTCCCAAGCCCTCCTGTGCAGTCAGAATCACCATCATCTGGATGTGCCTCCCTCCCACCCACCCCCTGCCCCAGCCTCAGCTCTGGGAGGGTTTGTCCAGTTAGGACAGGATTGTGAAGGTCAGGGGCACAAGGGCTCCTTGCAAGTCGTCTATGGGGTAAGGCCTGTAATGTGGAGAACGTTCTTTTGATGCTTTGGTGTGACTTGCAGCCTCAGCCTGATTGGGGGAGAACAGCCTTTAGTGATTTAGGCAGCCCCGGTATTTGGCTTCCCAGACAGGTGTCTGGGGCCTAGGTTGACCTGATGGCTTGGAGAACGCAGGTCAGACAACTGCATACATTCAGGCAAAACCCCAAATGACTGGGAAACGAGGGTTTCGGGAGGAACATGGGCTTAGACCCCATTTCCTGGCTGTCTGAGTTGGAGGGAACATGACAGACACTTCCTTCTGATAAAATGAGTCTGCTACTAATTGTGACTGGGGCAAGAGGAAGGCAATGCAAGAGTTGTTTCCTGAACATGCTGAAAAGAAAAGCATTAGTGGGGAAGTTTTTTAGGATTCCCACTGTTTAAAAAGAAAGAGGACAGAGGAGACAGGTACCACCTGCTGTCATCCTTCCCATAAGTGGTACACCCACATATACAACTCTGCACATGTGGCGGGGGGGGCACGCACTTACGGGCACATGTGCGTGAGCGTATGTTCACACATGCAGGCAGACTCAAGCCGCAAGGTGGGAGGAAGACAGCTCACGTGGTGGGATCCTGGGATGGGGTGGAGGGTGAGGGACCACAATTGCCGCCCCTGCTGGTTCACCCTGAGGCCTGGCTGTCTTGCAGTGTGGTTACTGGGCGGCCTTATATTAACTGCAGGGGTGGGGGTGGGAGCACCGAGTTACATAAGAGCACGAGGCCCAGTGCTGCAGGGAGGGGAGCCTGGATGTGAATCCCAAGCCTGGAGCAATCTGGGTGGAGGATGGAGAAGGGGCTGGTTCTCCACCCGGGCAGTGAGAGCTCTTCCTACGAAGCCTGCCCAGGATATAAGGGCCAAATCTCAGAGGGTCCTGTCTTCAGAATAGAGAAGGCCTGGGACCCTGGTCTTTGAAATCCTCACTGCCCTGCCCCCTAGCTCTGTGACTTTGGAGAAGTAACTCAACATCTCTGTGCCTCAGTTGGCTTATGCACAAAATGAGGCAATAGGACCCATAGCCCACAAGAGATGAAGTGTGTAAAGCAGCAGCACAAGCACAGTGCCTGGCATGTAAGAGACAATTCTTGTGATTACTGTTATTTTTATTTACTGTGTGAATTCTTTCTCAGTAAAATATATTTGGTTCTATGACATGGGATCCCTGGACAGAAAAGCAGTATCTCATATTTGGAAAGCATTTTGTAGTTTCCAAAGAACTTCCAAAGGCAGGATGAAAATCATATATGACTGTCTAATGTGCCAAACTCCAAGCTCTATGCTTTACCCCACACCCTCAAGGCAAGGGTTCATTTCCATTCCTTTTTACAGATGAGGTTTCCCAGGTCTACTGAGAAGGGGCAGAGCCAGGACCTCCCTGTGCAACTCTAGTTTCCACTCTCTGTGATCTCAGGCTTGCACAGCCTTGGTGAGTAAGAGGAGCAGAACTTCCCCTACTTGCCTGTTTGTAGGAGGGGAGACTAAGGCTCAGTCTAACGAGTTTGCCCAAGTCCATTCATGCAGCCAGTGCCCATGGTGAGGCTGCTGTGGGCCGCACTGTGCCAGGGACAGGGTGAGCAAGGGGGTGGCAGAGCTAGAGTCCAGCCCCAGCCTGCAGTGCCCTGGCCCCCACCCCCTGCTCCTGCACCCGCTCTGCTCCTTAGGGCCAGGCACCTCAGGGCACCTCCACTTTTCTTCCTCTGAGTCAGGGGGTGGTATTTCTGGTGTCAGATGTGCCCTCCTTGGCAGGATGTCCCCCAGGATGGGGGGGCAGTAGGGAGGGTTTACCTCATCACCTCCACTTACCTCTCTATTTGCTGGTCTGAGCTGAGTTCACCACAGGGGTGCTCAGCTACAGCTGCTGGGAGTTGCCCTCCCCGTGCTCCCCTGATACCCCAACTCACAGCAGACGAAGAGCAGCCTAGAGAACCAGGGGTGGCAGCAGTGGAAAGAATGAAGCCTGAGAAGAAGTGGTGGGTGCAGATAAAATTGACCCACACCCAGCACTCCAATTGTGGGGAAAAGCCATACACGTGCAACACACACACTCAAACCCCCTCCCCCATTTTATACAGAGGACTTTAGTGGGGTTTCTGAGTGCAGCTTATGATCCTTTCTTATCAATCAAGATCTTACCAGATACATGGATACCCGGGGCTCCAAACCCCAGCTCAGGCTGGGCTAGGCAGGTCTCCAGGCCCCTGAGATGGCAGCTGGGGAAGAGGGGTGTCCTGAGGCAGCACCTGTTTACCCCTGCAGCCTCTATGCCCTTAAACTCAAGATTTGGTGACAGTTACACTCCAGTCCATGGATAGGGAGAGCTTAATCCATGGGGAGCACCCTAGAATTTTCAGCAAAAAGCAAACAAACGAATAGACAAAAAAAAATCCAACAGAGTTAGACAACTGGCTCTCATAAACTGGTCACCTGGCTCTGTGTGTGTGTGTGTGTGTGTGAGATGCCCCCCCCCCATCTCTACCATCTTGGAGAAGCATGCCAGTCAGCAGGGATCAGTGGCCCTGGCAGTTAACACTCAGAGCTCTACATTCCCAGACTGACACAGGCAGACAGGCCAACAGACATGGCCTGATGCAGAGACAGCATCAGGAGACAGCAGGTGGACTTAGGTGAAAGAATGTAGCTGATGACTGTGTTGGAGGTCTCACATTCTGGCTCATCTCCCTGGGATCTTTTGGCAGGAAGCATTTTCAGGCTTCAGGATGGAATCTGCAACCATTCTGAAGTGATAGGGGTGGTGGCGGGTAGGGGGGTAAGTCCATGGAAACTATTCCCCTTTGAGGTGCTAATAAGCCATTTAGAGAGGATCCTCCATGTGGCAGGAAAGGTGTGAAACACTTTTCATCTTTTGTCTTATAATCCTTTCCAATTTTTCTCATAACTCATATCACATAATTTCTTCAAGGCAGATATTGTTGTCATCTCCATTTAATACACCAAGGCTCAAAGAGCTTAATCTCTCATCCAAAATGACAGCTAATAATTATTGGAACCAGGGTTCAAATTCAAGTCTGTTTGTTTTCAAAAGACATGTGGAAGGTGAACAGCTGGTGTATGTCATATTTTTAATTGAAATTTTGAAATAAAGCCATGCCATAATTTTTCTGCTTCATTGTTTGGGTGGTGGAGGAACATTTTTGGTGAGCTCTTCTCACTGTGTTCATTACAGAGTGTAGTGGCAGCCCCTCAGTCATCAAATACCACTACTGCTACTGATGTTGAAGAAGATGGTAATGAAATAAATGATCCAACACCATCACTAGACAAACTATAAGTTGATTAGTAAGTTGTCATTTATAAACACAAAAAGGAGAGAGAGAGAGAGAGAGGGAGAGAGAGAGGGAGATGGTGGATAAATACCCACTCCAGCCAGCTATATATCATTATAGACATCAAGACAGATATTTTAAAAATCCATAGCATTGGTGGAGAATAGAGAAGTGTCTGTAGTGGACCAGAAACCATGCCGCTTTCCTGGAAAATGGATGACAGGTGAGGCCATGTTGAAGGGGGTGCCCAGAGCCCACAGATCAGGCAAATGAGGTCTCCTGCAAAAAGTGGGAACAGCTCCAGGGGTGCCCCAAGCTGGGATGCAGTGGACAACGTGAGCAAGAGGTTGTGGCCAGAAGTTCAGCCTCTGTCTCTTTGCCCCAGCTCTTCTTGCCAGCAGAGGCAACTCTGAGGCCTTTCTGTGGGCAAGACACCAGGTAAAATACAGAAGAGGAGACATTATTTTTCTCATGGTGAGCTTAAGATGCACTGAGCTATAAAGATTAGGAGAGGTTTGCAATGACTGTGAGAGGGCAGAGCTGCTCCTCCAAAGACCACCCTGAGTGCTTTCCTGTGCCTTGGGCTGTGCTCTACTCTACAAGCTGCCTTGTTATGCCCCAATTGCAGGCTTGGATAATGAGATACTCCATTTTTTAAAATGTGATTTTATATTAATTTGGGGGGAGGTAAATATAGGCAGTCACATGTGCAGTTACCAGGAAGGTGAAAAAAAAAATCCAATGGATTGCCATGGAGATGAAATCTGCAATGAGGTTGCCATGGTAACTAAATTGTTTCTGAAAGGCCACATCACCTAGGGGAAGTAGGAAGCTCCTGTCAAGAACTCACGGTTAGGGGGCAAATCACAGACCTTCCCATCAGGGCCGGGTGCTCTTTGCAGTTTCTTTTTAGTTTTCCATTTTCCTCTTCTTTGCCATACCCCAAGGGCAGGTGATCTTAATTTTAGAGACTGACTCAAGCCCTGGCTGTGCCAATAAGCCACGGGGACCTAAAGAAGTGTGAGGCTCAGCACATTGACTTGCTGTGTGACCTTGGACAAGTCACTTCTGCTCTCTGTTCCTGGGTCCCCTTTTGTGCAAAGTGAGGAGGCTGGGCTAGATAGTGCCTTCCCTCTCTCCCATTATTCTCTTTGCCTTGCTGGGCAATCAGCCTCGCAGCCCTCCCCTCCCCAGTAATAGGCCATCTGAGCTGTCCTTGGTGCTGAAAATATGTTGGGCTCCTGGGCCATCCTAGGCCTTGTCCTACCCCGGAAGGATCTGGCTGTTCTCAGTCTCACTCCTGGAGACTTCTGGACTCAGGTCACCTCCATCAGGACAGGAGCCAGTTTGCAGCCAGAGAGGAGACTCCAGGGCTGTGGAGTTCAGAGGGCACTAGAGGAGAAACCTGGAGACGCAGTCCCAGCCTGATTCTGACTTGTTCTCAATGGAGTTTTGATGAAGCCACACCTCTTCTGTGGATCTCTGTTTTTTTCATCTGTGAAACTGAGGTGGAGGCTAAAATTATCCTAACACCTGACAGAACCAGGAAAGTCCTGGAAACTTGCTTGGGCTGCAGGGGAGAGGAGAGCCCATAAATTCTCAGCCACTCCCCACTTGCCGCAAAGCCCAGCCTTCTCCGGTGGTGACTGCAGGTAGGGAACAAGGCAGACTCGTGTCAGGAACATATGTTCTTTTGTCTGGAAGAAAAGAGAGGCAGTGAGCAGGTGTAGCTTTTACATTTTTTTCAAATGACAACGGAACACTGCAGATGATTAGTGCTTGTTATGAAATGTGTCAAAACTATAATAAAATCCCCAACTTATACCATCCACCTACTTATCTGATCATCTTTCCAGAATATGTTTCATTCCTCAGTAGCACAGGATGAAAAGGACAAGGAAGGGGAGGCTTAAAGGAAGCTCACACTAGGAGGGGCACAGAATTGTGGTTTGCTTTGAAATATCTTGTGTTTTTCTCCCCTCAGTTCCCCAACTGGGCCATGTAATGCAGTGGTTGGGAGTGTGGAGCCCATAACCAAGAAGCCCTGGATTCAAGCACTGCTGCTGCTCCTTATTAGCTCTAAAGCTCACTTCCTTCATTTGTAGCATGAGGATTAATGACACATACCTGTTAGTATTGCTGAAAGGATTAAATAACATTGTTTATGAAAATGGTTAGCACAATGTGTGACATACATCGAAAATGATTGCTTTGGCTAGCTATAGCCGTATTTAAAACTACCCCAAAATGTCCGATTTAAAACAATAACTATCCTATTATCTCTCGTGGTTCTGTGGATTGACTGTGATCAGCTGGGCAGTTCTGCTGCTGCATGTGATGTCGGCTGGGGCTACGGCCATCTAGGGACTCACCAGCTGGAGTGTCCACGAGAGATCACTCACAAGTCTGGCACCTTGATGGGAACAGCTGTAAGGCTGGGCTCAGGTGGGGCTACTGGACTTCTCTCCTCTCCCAGTAGTCTCACAACATCTTGTTCTCCAGGCAGCTTTTCCACACAGCTTCTCCATATGGTCTCCCCCTGGATTTATTACATGGCAGTTTTCTTCCTCAAAGTGCAAGAGCAGAAGTTTCCAGGCTTGCATAAGGCTTAAGCACAAATTGCCACATTCTATTTATTAAAGTGAGTCACAGAGCCATTCCAGTTTCAGTGTGGGAGGAAATGACACAAAGGCATGAGTACAGGGAGGCTCGGTTCACTGGGGGCATCTTTGGGAACCAACTACTACATTGATCAACAAATGGTTTTTATCACTGGAATTCCAAGTATGCTTCACCCCCTTATCCTTTTTTTAGATCTATCATTTCTCATTGGGTTTACAAAGAGGTGCTGAATAAATATTTGCTAACTAAATAAATTAATGTGGACTTGTTGTGGTCACCATCCTAACTATAGTCCCCTAGGATAGGAATCATCTTTCTATTTCTTCCATATCACCCTACAGGTCCAGGACAGGACTCTGCATACAGCAGGTATCAAATAAAGGGTGCAGATTTTTTTGTTGGATATTAGTATTTCTACACCAGATTTCTTTGGGTTAATATTTTCTTTTCTTCAGACCTTTCCTCACAAGTTTCCTGTATCATTATATCTTGTATGTATCATATAGCTGGATTTCTTAAAAATATAATCTTTTCACTAGTGAGTTTCATCTGTTTCCATTTATTGTGATGACTGATGTATTTAGATTTATTTCTGTCATCTTATCAGTGTTCTGTATTTACCACTCTTTTTCTTTATTTTGTGGTTTTGTTTTGTTTCGTTTTTTGTTTCTTCTTTCATGACTTCTTCTGGTTTTGAAGTTATGCATTTTATTTCTGTTCTTTTAGTGGTTACACTTCAATTTTTAATGACAACCTTGAGAAGAGTTGGAAATTAATCAACTTATCTACTTTTATCCCAAACAAAACAAGGACTTTAAAATGTTTAAGATCTGATCACTTCTCCCATCTACCAAGTTATTTTTGCCTAGAATGTTATTCCTGTCTTGTTTTTTTCTTATTTTCCCACATTAGTCATTATAAATGTCTTTTTTATTTTTAAATTTACATACTGTAAAATTCACTATTTTTGGTGCACAGTTCTATGAGTTTTGACAAATGCTTAGAGTCATGTAATCATCAACATAATCAAGAACAGTTCAATAATCACCAAAAATCTCCATTGTGCTGCTACTTTGTAATCAAACCCTCCCTGGCAACCACTGATCTCTGCATTCTCACCAGCACTGGGTGTTGTCAGGGTTTTGTTTTTGCTTTTTTTTTTTTTTTTTTTTAAAGCCTTTCTAGTAGGTATGAAGTGGTATCTCATCATGTTTTTTTAAAAAAAGATTATTTTTAATTGTGGTAAACATAGAACATAAAAATCATTTTAACCATTTTAAGTGGACAATTCTTTGACATTAAGTACATTGACAGTACTGTGTAACTTTCACCACTATTTCCAGACTATTTTCATCATCCCAAACCAAAACTCATACTCATTTAGCAATAACTCCCCATTCACCCCATCTCTGGTAACCACCGTTCTGCTTTCTGTTTCTATGAATTTGCTTATTTAAGGACTTTACAAAAGAGAAATCATACAATAATTGCCCTTTTGTATCTGGGTTATCTCACTCAACATGATATCTTCAAGGTTCATCCATGTTGTGGCATGTACCAGCACTTAATTTCTTCTTATGGCTGAATAATATTCCTTTGCATGAATATACCACATTTGTTTATCCATTCATCTGTCAGTGGACACTTGGGTTGCTTCCACCTTTTGGCCATGTAAATAATGTGATACTGGCATACAAATATCTGTCAGAGTCCCTGCTTTCAATTCTTTGGGGTATATACCTAGGAGTGGAATTGCCATGTCATATGGTAATTCTATGTTTAACTTTCTAGGAACCAGCACTGTTTTCCACAGTGGCTGCACCATTTTACATTCCCAACATCAATGCAGGAGAGTTCCTATATCTCTGCAAACTTATCAACACTTGTTATTTTCAGTTTTTAGAATAATAGCCATCCTAGTGGGTGTGAAGTGGTATCTTATAGTTTTAATTTGCATTTCCCTCATGTCTAATGATGTTGAGCATCTTTTCATTTGTTTATTGGTCATTTGAATACCTTCTTTGGAGAACTGTCTATACAAATCCTTGGCCCATTTTAAAAATAGGGTTGTCTTTTTGTTGTGGTTATAGGAGCACTTTCTATATTTGGGGTATAAAATGCTTATCAGATATATGATTTTCAAATATTTTCCCTCCACTCTGTGGGTTGTCTTTTCACTTTCTTTATACTGTCCTTTGATGACAAATGTTTTTAATTTCAATGAAGTCCATTTTGTCTTCTTTGTCTTTTGTTCCTTGTGCTTTTGGTGTAAAATCTAAAAATTGCCTATTACAAAGTCCCAATGTTTTCTTGTAAATGTTTTTGTATTAGCACTTATATTTAGGTTGTTAATCTATTTTGAACTAATTTTTTAATATTTTGAGAGGTAGGAGACCACATTCATTCTTTTGCTTGTGGATTTCCAATTGTCCCAGCACCATTTTTTAGAAAAAACTACTATTGCCCCATTGAATGTATTTCGGATCTTGCCAAAAATCAACTGGTCATACTCTCTTTTTCTAACTAAGCTACCTTGGCAGGTGATCTCATTGCCCTCCCCTCCACGTGGGACCTGACTCCCAGGGTTGTAAATCTCCCTGACAACGCAGGATATGACTCCTGGGGATGAATCTGGACCCGGCATCATGGGATTGAGAACATCTTGACCAAAAGGGGGATGCGAGATAAAACAAAATAAAGCTTCAGTGGCTCAGAGATTTCAAATGGAGATTAGAGGTCACTCTGGTGGACATTCTTACACACTACATAGATAACACTTTTTACATTTTAATGTATTGGAATAGCTAGAAGTAAATACCTGAAACTACCAAACTCCAACCCAATAGCCTTGACTCTTGAAGATGACTGTATAACAAAGCAGATTATAAGCGGTGACAGTGCGATGGTGAAAACCCTGTGGATTGCATTCTCTTTATCCAGTGTATGGATGGATGAGTAGAAAAATGGGGATGAGGGTGGGATGGGGGGGATGATTTGGGTGTTCTTTTTTACTTTTATTTTTTATTCTTATTCTGATTCTTTCTGGTATAAGGAAAATGTTCAAAAATAGATTGGGGTGATGAATGCAAATTGTATGATGGTACTGTGAACAGTTAATTGTACATCATGGATGATTATATGGTATGTGAATATATCTCAATAAAACTGAATTTTTAAAAAATCAACTGGCCATAGATGTGTGGATTTATCCCATTTGTCTATACATCTATCCCTTATAGTAAGTACCACACTGTTTTAATTACTGTAGCTTTGTAGTAAGTTTTGAAATTAGGAAGTGTGAGGCCTGATTTTTTGTGGTTTTTTGTTTTGTTTTGTTTCCTTGTTTGTGGTTTTTTGTTGTTGTTGTTTGCTTGTTTTGGCTGTTTTTGGCTCTTCAGGGCTCCTTGCAATTCCAAACAAATTTGAGCATCAGCTTTTCCATTTCAGCAAAACAGGCTACAAGAATTTTTATAGGGATTACAATAAATTTGTAGATTGCTTTAGGCAGTAGTGGCATCTTAACAATACTAAGTCTTCAAATCCATGAATTTATTTAGGTCTTCAATTTCTTTCAGCAGTGTTTTGTGGTTTTCAGTGTACAAGTCTTTTACCTCCTTGGTTGGTTAAATTTATTCCTAGGTATTTTATTCTTTTAGTTGCTGTTGCAAATGGAGTTGTTTTTTTGATTTCCTTTTCAGGTTGCTCAATACTGGTGTATAGGAACCCAACTGACTTCTGTATGTTTATTTTGTACCCTGCAACTTTGCTCAATTCATTTACAAGGTCTAGTATTTTCTTGTGGATTCTTTCAGATCTTCTATTTCTATTTCTCCCTTCAATTCTGTCAATTTTTACTCCATATATTTGGGACTCTGTTATGAGGTGCACACATGTTTATCATCATTATATCTTCTTGCTGGATTGAACCTTTTATCAATATATAATTTCCTTCTTTGTCTCTTGTAGTCTTTGAAGTCTATTTTGTCTGGCAACAGTATAGCCATTCCAGCTCTCTTTTGATTATTGTTTGCATGGAATATATTTTTTCACCCTTCTACTTTCAGTCTTTTTTGTCTTTGTACCTAAAGTGAGTCTCGTGCAGACAGCATATAGATGGATCATGCTTTTTCATCCAATCTTCTGATCTCTGCCTCTTAATAAGGGAGTTTATTCCATTGTCATTTGAGGCAATAACTGAGGAGGGAGGATTTATTTCTTCCATGTAGCTATTTGCTTTCTTCTGTACATCTTGTATGTTATTTATTCTTCAATTACTCCATTACTACCTTTTTTTGTATTTAGTTCCTTTTTTCAGTAGTGTCCCATTTTTATTCTCTTTTTCTTTCCTTTTCTTTATATCTTTTAGGAGTTCTTTGTATCTTTTGAGCAGAAGTCCTTCGGCAGATTTGTGGTTTGTGATTAATTCTCCCAATCCGTGACTTGTCTTTTCATGCTCATAGCAGCATCTTTCACAAAGTTCCACATCTCCCCCCTCCACTGCCTTTTTTCCTGCTACTGAGTCCCCTGTACCTAGCAGAGTGCTTGCACAGCAGGTGTTCGGTGATTATCTATCAAATGAAGTAATGAGTGGAGCAGGTGCTGAGCATTCTGCACTCCAAGGAGGTGACCCACTCTGCTCTGTGTATTGCATCCCTGGAGACCACTGCCTCCTCGCCCTGCCTCTCTGTTCTCCAAGTGACCTTCTGATCTCTATCTTGGCTTCCCTTGTCTCTTGACTCCAAGAAAGGAGTTCCCAGCACGAGTCATCCAGTGATAGAAAACGCAGCCCCTTGCCCTTCCATTTGGAATTCAGAAAATGGCATTTGGATAGCCTATCACTGAGTTTGGGGCAGCATGAGTCTGTCCCAAGAGACCACTTTTGGGTGCCCTGGCCCAGTTGAGCAACTGGACCCTACAGCTGAGGGCTGGACCTTAGACCATGGTGGTCACGCCAGAGTCCACCCTGCGAGCCAGCCTCCCTCAGATGGACTCTCTCTTGCATCTCTCTCTTCCTGCTCAGTCCAGAAAGGGAGATAAGGAAGTCAGCTTCAGGGTGAAAAGAATGGAACTCCAGAGATGGGAGGATTTTCCATGGTGAGGGAGAAAAAAGGGAAGGGAAGAGTTTGGGGATGGAGAGTGGGCTGGCAAAGGAGAGACCCTGAAGTAGAAAAAGTGCTCAAGAAATGCTCTAGCTTAATACTGTCTCACCATAATTCAGTGTAAGGGGTTTGCTGTCCATGGGTATGAAAAGTTTTACTTTAAAAAGCAAGTTATTGTATCGGGTGACCTCTACCTCGTAAAGTGAGGGACAAACAAGTGGTTAAAACATCCATAAAACTCTTCAGCCCCTGATTTGTTTTTTTTTCCCCAAAAATCTGTGTTTCCAAATGCAGGTAAGACCCAGCAGAACCTTTTTCTTTGCTCTAGGGACAGAGCAAAACTTCCTGTTTTCATAGCTCCCAAAAGAAAGTTGGAAAGATGGTTCCTTTCTCAAGAGCTTTAAATGCAGCTTGGGCTACAGGATCTGAAGAATTGCCAATTTCTCTTAGGCACTTACAGGCAAAAAGAATAAATCCTGGAATTTGGGAGTTAGGCTTTTCATAAAAGAAAGCAGAATTCTTTTCCTTTTGAGCCAAACTTCTTTTAAAAAAAAATAAAATTAGGAGGTTTCCTCCATGTGTCTTAGAGGAGTCTCAGAGCCTACAGGGAGTGGGGGAGGGGAATTTGACACCCCAAGTAGACATCATTCTTTAGAGGGGTTTCACTGCATGGTGAAGGAAAGAAATGTAGTATCTGGTGGTGGGAGAGGGAGATCAAGGGAGGATTTTTAAGTTGAAAGAATGGCAACTTAACTTATTTTCCAGTGGGAATGATCCAACAGAATAAAGATCTGAATGCAAAATCTAGAACTATAAAACTTAGAAACAAAAATATGGGAGAAGATCTTTGTGACCTTGAGTTAGACAAAGAATACTTATATATGACATAAGCATAGTCCAGACTAAGAGAGGAAAAGTTGAAAAACTGTACTTCATACAAATTTTTTTTTTTTTTTTTTTTTTTTTTTTTTTTTAATCATCATTTTATTGAGATATATTCACATACCACGCAGTCATACAAAACAAATTGTACTTTTGATTGTTTACAGTACCATTACATAGTTGTACATTCATCACCTAAATCAATCCCTGACACCTTCATTAGCACACACACAAAAATAACAAGAATAATAATTAGAGTGAAAAAGAGCAATTGAAGTAAAAAAGAACACTAGGTACCTTTGTCTGTTTGTTTGCTTCCCCTACTTTTCTACACATCCATCCATAAACTAGACAAAGTGGAGTTTGGTCCTTATGGCATTCCCAATCCCACTGTCACCCCTCATAAGCTACATTTTTATACAACTGTCTTCGAGATTCATGGGTTCTGGGTTGTAGTTTTTTTTTTTTTTTTTTTTTTTTTTATTTTTTTTTTTCACTTTCTTTTTTTTTTTTTTTTTTTTAATCATCATTTTATTGAGATACATTCACATACCACGCAGTCATACAAAACAAATTGTACTTTCGATTGTTTACAGTACCATTACATAGTTGTACATTCATCACCTAAATCAATCCCTGACACCTTCATTAGCACACACACAAAAATAACAAGAATAATAATTAGAGTGAAAAAGAGCAATTGAAGTAAAAAAGAACACTAGGTACCTTTGTCTGTTTGTTTGCTTCCCCTACTTTTCTACACATCGATCCATAATCTAGACAAAGTGGAGTTTGGTCCTTATGGCATTCCCAATCCCACTGTCACCCCTCATAAGCTACATTTTTATACAACTGTCTTCGAGATTCATGGGTTCTGGGTTGTAGTTTAATAGTTTCAGGTATCCACCACCAGCTGCCCCAATTCTTTAGAACCTAAAAAAGGTTGTCTAAAGTGTGCGTAAGAGTGCCCACCAGAGTGATCTCTCGGCTCGTTTTGGAATCTCTCTGCCACTGAAGCTTATTTCATTTCCTTTCACATCCCCCTTTTGGTCAAGAAGATGTTCTCCATCCCATGATGCCGGGTCTACATTCCTCCCCGGGAGTCATATTCCACGTTGCCAGGGAGATTCACTTCCCTGGGTGTCTGATCCCACGTAGGGGGGAGGGCAGTGATTTCACCTTTCAAGTTGGCTTAGCCAGAGAGAGAGGGCCACATCTGAGCAACAAAGAGGCATTCAGGAGGAGACTCTTAGGCACAAATACAGGGAGGCCTAGCCTCTCCTTTGCAGCAACCGTCTTCCCAAGGGTAAATCTTATGGTAGAGGGCTCAACCCATCAAACCACCAGTCCCCTATGTCTGTGGTCATGTTAGCAACCATGGAGGTGGGGTAGGCGAATACCCCTGCATTCTCCACAGGCTCCTCAAGGGGGCACAAAATCGTTTTTTTTTTTGTTGTTTTTTTTTTTTTCCTTGTTTGTCTTTTTTCTTTTTTTTTTTTTTTTTTAACTTTCCCTTCTTTTTTCAAATCAACTGTATGAAAAAAAAAGTTAAAAAGAAAACAAACATACAATAAAAGAACATTTCAAAGAGACCATAGCAAGGGAGTAAGAAAAAGACAACTAACCTAAGATAACTGCTTAACTTCCAACATGTACTTCATACAAATTTAACACTTCTGCTCTCCGAAAGACACAAGAGTGAATACACAAGCCACAGATTAGCAGAAAATACTTACAAATCACTTATGTGACACAGGGCTTATATCTAGAAGTCACAAAGAACTCTTGAAATCCAACAGTAAGAAAGCAAACATATCCAAGGAAAGGAAATGAGCAGAAGATGTGAACAGACATTTCACTCAAGAAGATATATGGATGGCAAATAGGACTTGAAAAGATGGTTGACATCACTAGTTATTAGGAAATGCAAATTAAAATTTCAGTGATATACCACTGCATGCCTATATGAATGGCTTTTAAGTAAAACTGAAAATACCAAGAGCTGACAAATATGTGGAACAAGTGTCTCATGCATTACTGTGAGGAATGCAAAATGGCAGGCAATTTAGGATACATTCTGGCAATTATTTATAATGCTATACATGCTGTTATCCTATGACCCAACCATCACATTCCAAGAGCTTGAAAATTTATGTTCACACAAAACCTGTGCCTGAAAACTCATAGAAGTTTTCTTCATAGAGACAAATACTGAGTTCATCCCATGTACCCTTCAGATGGTGAACATACAATGTAATACTACTTTGCAATAAAAAGAAACAAAGTATTGACACAAAAAAAAATAATAAAAAATAAAAAATAAAAAAAAAAAAAAATTAGGAGGTTTCACACTTCGCTACGGGGTGGGGCCGCCTCTGAGCTCACTCTATCAGCCAGTCTGTCCCTCTGTCTGCAGGTAGGAAGCAGATGCTTCTGCTGCTAAGACAATCTCCTCCCTGCACTCCCGGCCGCCTTCCCCGGCACCTCTCCCTGCCCACCCCTGGGTCCCACAGGCCTTCCTGATGCTGGCTGTCATCCCTCCTAGGAAATGACTCCGCCTATTGAGGAGCGCCTTGGGACAGCGCATTTTGTCAGGTGTCCCTGTGTGGCCACACAGAGACCTTGTGTTTTTGCAATAGATTTTACTTTGGTCACAGAATTTTCCAATCTCTTTTGCCATCTCACTCAGCCTTGTAATAATTCTTCAAGGATGGCTGTACTTGTCACTGTGGGGAAAACTGAGGGGGTCATACAGCAAGCCTAGGGGCAAAGTAGCCTAGAATTCAGTTCTCCAAACCCAGGGAGAGATTTTTATGGATTGGACGGAGGCTTCAGGCAGACTCAAATTCCTCAGAGCCTTTGGCTTCCTGGAAGGTAGGGCCCATCCCTCATGTCCACCCCCAGACCCAGGGAGGTCAGGAAGAAGTCTCGTCCGTCACAGGGAAGTGGAGGGAGAAGTGGTGCCCCATGGCCCAGTCCTCCTCAGCCCTGAGCTAGCACATCCTCCTGGAGGGTTCCACACCCAGACCTCAGAGTAGCTCATCTTAAGGCTCCTTCCAGCTCCAGCTTCCCGTGGCTCTTGGCTTAGTCAAGCTCTGAGATGCCTTGGTTCCTGCTGTCAGCACTTACTTCAAGTTTAAGAATAAAAGGAAGCCATCCTCTGAGTCCCCACGCACTTTTCCCACCCCCAGAGTCTCCTTTGCTAGCTCCTGCTGTTGCGACTGTCAGGAGTAAATTTTGGGTAATTGTTGCCATGGAGACCCTGTCTTGAGTTATTGCGCAAATGTGTTCCATCTTTCTCCTTATTTGGTGTGTGATATGGATGCCTGTAAAATGAGGAGGTTGAAGCCTCTTTACCTTTCTCCCTTGCCCTCTAAGGAAATTTACCTGGATTAAAGCTTCTCGGCAGCCCACTTCCCATCCCAGTCTCCTCTGAGGCCCCCTGGCCAGTTTCTACCCAAAGAAAGAAAGTCCTGGATATTTGAGGACAAGGAGATCTGCTCTCCATGGATTGTGGATGGGGTGGCCCACAGCCAATGACATTTGGCAGCAGTGGACCCCCAAAGCAGAATCCTAGATCCTAGAGCCATCAGCCCCTTGATGGGGCACTGAGCCAGAGCCCCCCGCATCTTCCTCTGAGAGGCAAACCTGTCAAATGTTGAGGTGTCACTCACCCAGACCCCCAAACTCCACAGCCCTAACCATGCATACTGGATCCCTGCTGCAGAACCCTGGGCCATGCCTGGCCCCATTCCCCTTCAGTGCTCACCCTTCCACATGCAGATGTCTGGATCCTTTGTCTTTGGCACTATATATATATATTTTAATCATGTCTCCCTTTTGTCCAAGATCTGGTCCCATCTCCCCATAGCTTTTTCTGCCAAAGCACTTTCAACCTACATAACCGCTTCCATCAACTCCCTTCTTGCCCGCTGCCCTTCATGTCCTCTCCCCATCCCTCCTCGCCTTTGCTCTCTGCTCTCTGTAGTTCATATTCAGTCCTCCGTGGGCAGCCTCGCCCATCTCATACATGCCACCTATACTCAGACTATTTTTCCTTCCTGAATGGTTTTCTTTGACTCTTTTGGGAATCTATCACCTCCTTTAAGATCCTACATTAGCAGCCTTCCTCAACAACTTTTCATTGCATAGCTGCTGTTTAAAAGGCTTTAGGCTTGAGATGGGGCTGGGCTAGGATACAAAGACAGAGCCAGCATGTTGAATTGAGCAGGCTGGTGATACCCTGTTCTGCTAGCTCTGCCAGCTACTCAGGCTGCTCCAGGGTCTCCCAACCAACAGGAGTCACAAGGCAGTAAACAAATGGTGGCCCCCTCTACTCAGATTTGACAAGCTTCCAATAAAGGGATTCGTCGTTACATGCCAGTCAAGGAATATGTGAAACAAGAAAAGCTTGCAAAGCTGAATTTTTGCCTTATGTGGAAGGTACTTTCTGCCTACAATCCTATGTAGGAAGGGACGGGATCTGTTAAAATATTGCAAGATTTGTTGAATAACAGATTCAGATTCGGGACTAATCTTATGGACTATTGATCAGTTTTATTCCAGATGGCTAAAATGAGCCTTCCAGCTAACAGCTCACTATTCCTACTTTCCCTCTCCCTGTCTCTGCAGGGTCATAGTTCAGACCACATTTTCTTGTCTTGTTAGTGCGACGTCATGAAGCATGGAGAGATGACTCTAGATTGTGCAGTTCCTAGCCTGATTTGGGGAGAGTCAGCATCTCTTCTTGAAAGACCCCCAATCTAATGGTGGAGAAATAGCCCCTTTGCTGGAGAGCTTTAATCAGTTGGCTGAGGTGGTGGTGGTGGGGAATAAGACGCACATGACTGTGCTCAAATGGCACATCTAACTGAATATAGAGGATCAAAGTGTTAACAAAAATGAGTAATCACAAAAGTGAGAAGGTTGGTGGAGTTAAACCTGGTTTGCAAGGCTTTCTGGAGGAAGTGAGTACTGAAGTGGTTTGAGTAGAAGAGGAAAAGGGATTCTTGGCCATGTACTGCTCAGGATGCAGAATTGATGAGTTTGTTCCTTAATGCATCTAGTTCAGATATCAAGTCCTTTCAAACTCTTATTTGACTCTTGTCAAGAATTCTTAGGGCTCGAGTTACCGGCCCGGCGGCGCGCGCCTCTCTCGCTCGGCTAGAGGTCCTCCTTCGGACCCCGCTCGCAGAGCCTCCGTCGCTTGCCCACGCCAGAGCTCAGTTCTCCCAAGATTATAAAAGCAGAAAAAAGCAGGACAAAGAAATCCAACAAGGCTAGTGATTTCAGCGATATGGCAAATTGGCCAACACCAAGTGAATTAGAGAACACTGGATGTCAAAGTATTATCAGCCAAGGAATTAAGAAGGCACAATGTGGAAAAGAAAAAGAGGAGAAGGTTGAAAAGAAAAACAACAATAGTGAGAGCAAAGAAAATCGGGAAACAAAATTAGATGGTCCTGGTGAAAATGTCAGTGAAGATGAAGCTCAGTCAAGTAGTCAATGGAAGAGAAATAATAAACACAAGTGGGTACCGCTCCACTTAGATGATGTAAGACCAGATAGTCAAGAGAGACCAGGATCCCGGAACAGCTCAAGATGTCAACTAGAAACAAATAAATCGGCACATAACAATAGGTGATATGACACAAGAAGTTGGAGGTGAGACAGAGAAAAGAGAGATGATCAAGATGAAGTTTCCAGTGTGAGAACATGGTGAAAGGACTGACCAACCATTTCAAGCAGAACGTAATACCAGTATGATGTTTTACTATGATGATGGTACAGGTGTACAGGTGTATCCAGTGGAAGAAGCATTACTTAAAGAATATATTAAGTGCCAAATTGAATGTTACTTCAGTACAGAAAATTTGGAATGGGACTTCTTTCTTAGGAGAAAGATGGATGAAGAAGGTTTCTTACCTATTTCCCAGATTGCTGGTTTCCACCGTGTCCAGGCTGTCACACAAACCTTAATCTCATTTTAGATGCACTGAAAGATAGCACAGAAGTGGAAATCGTGGGTGAGAAGATGAGAAAAAAAGGTAGAGCCAGAAATATGGCCAATTCCTGGACCTCCTCCACGTAGTGTGCCTCAAACAGACTTCTCTCAACTGATTGATTGTCTGGAGTTCGTACCGGGCCAAGACTTTGGCTCACATACAGGTTGCAGTTTTTTTTTCTTCTACAGCAGACAACAGTAGGCAATGCTGTTTTTGTCCAATTTACTTACTATCTTTTTTTTTTAGTGTATTTGGATTCAATAGGAAAATTAAAGATAAATAAATGATTCCAGTGTTCTAAATTCTATTCATATTGAATCCCACACCGAGTTGTAAGTTAAATAGGGAACTAAGAAATATTTCATATTTGTCAGAGTTTTTACCTTCTTTTATCTTCTATCTTTTAATTTTATTAAATAATTAGACATACTGTGCCAGTTTTCCTCTTGTAAGATTGAGAATAGTCTAGATATTTATTTATCCTTAAAAGAAAAGTCTTACACTCAGGAATGGGATAGGTTTCCTTTAATTTTGTTAACCCAGTGTACCCTGGTGCATTTTCAAGCCTTGCCTTGAAAAGACAGACTCCCTACATTCTAAAGCAGAATTGGGGTTCTCTTGAGAAGTTGTTTACAATTATAGATTCCAAAAGTGGCTGTTAGCATTTCCAAAACATGCTTTAATGTTAAGATATTTTTTCCTGGTTCATTTTTTTAATTCATTTTATTGAGATATATTCACATACCATGCAGTCATACAAAATAAAGCACACATTCAATTGCTCACAGTACCACCACATAGTTGTGCATTCATCACCCAAATCAATCCTTTACACCTTCATTACCACACACACAAAAATAACAAGAATAAAAATTAAAGTGAAAAAGAGCAATTAAAGTAAAAAAGAACACTGGGTGCCTTTTGTCTGTTTGTTTGTTTGTTCTTTTCCTTCCCCCATTTTTCTACTCATCCATCTATAAACTAGACAAAGGGGAGTGTGGTCCACATGGCTTTCCCAATCCCATTGTCACCCCTCATAAGCTACATTTTTATACAATCATCTTCAAGATTCATGGGTTCTGGGTTGTAGTTTGATAGTTTCAGGTATTTACTGCTAGCTGCTCCAATTCACTAGAACCTAAAAAGGGTTGTTTATATTGTGCGTAAGAGCGCCCAACAGAGTGACCTCTCAGCTCCTTTTGGTATCTCTCTGCCTCTGAAGCTTATTTCATTTCCTTTCATTTCCCCCTTTTGGTCAAGAAGATGTTCTCCATCCCACGATGCCGGGTCTACATTCCTCCCCAGGAGTCATATTCCATGTTGCCAGGGCGATTTACTGCCCTGGGTGTCTGATCCCACGTAGGGGGGAGGGCAGTGATTTCACCTGCCAAGTTGGCTTAGCTAGACAGAGAGGGCCACATCTGAGCAACAAAGAGGCATTTGGGAGGAGGCTCTTAGGCACAATTATAGGCAGGCCTAGCCTCTCCTTTGCAGCAACCATCTTCCCAAGGGCAAGTCCTGTGGTAGAAGGCTCAACCCATCAAACCACCAGTCCCCTATGTCTGTGAGCACATCAGCAACCATAGAGGTGGGGAAGCCCAATACCCCTGCATTCTCTACCAGCTCCTCAAGGGGGCTCTGCATATTTTTTTTCATTGTTTTTTTTTTTCTTTTTTTTTTAATCAACTCTTTTTTTTAAAATCAACTATATCAAAAAAAATAACAAATAAAAAAAAACAATAAAAAAACATTTCAAACAAACCATAACAAGGGAGTAAGAAAAAGACAACTAACCTAAGGTAACTACTTTAATTCCAACATGCTCCTACTCTACCCCAAGAAAATAACCTAATATAGCAACAGTTCTGTGAACTTGTTCCTACCATACCCATCAGAAATTAACAGACCATAGTCATTCCTGGGCATTCCCAGAACGTTAAATTTACCCATGATAGCTTATCTGTTCTTATTGGGTTATCATTCCCCCTTCCTTAATTGCTCTCTATCACTAGTTCCCCTACATTCTACATTATCAACCATTTGTTTTACCTTTTTCAACATTCACATTAGTGGTAGCATATAATATTTCTCTTTTTGTGCCTGGCTTATTTCGCTCAGCATTATGTCTTCAAGGTTCATCCATGTTGTCATATGTTTCATGAGATTGTTCCTTCTTACTGCCGTGTAGTATTCCATCGTGTGTATATACCACATTTTATTTATCCACTCATCTGTTGAAGGACATTTGGGTTGTTTCCATCTCTTGGCAATTGTGAATAATGCTGTTATGAACATTGGCTTGTAGTTATCTGTTCGTGTCACTGCTTTCAGATCTTCCGGATATATACCGAAAAGTGCAATCTCTGGATTGAAGGGTAACTCTATATCTAGTTTTCTAAGGAACTGCCAGATAGACTTCCAGAGTGGCTGAACCATTATACAGTCCCACCAACAATGAATAAGAGTTCTAATTTCTCCACATCCTCTTCAGCATTAGAATGGCAGCCATTCTAATTGGTGTGAGATGGTATCTCATTGGGGTCTTAATTTACATCTCTCTAATAGCTAGTGAAGCTGAACATTTTTTTTCATGTGTTTCTTGGCCATTTGTATTTCCTCTTCAGAGAACTGTCTTTTCATATCTTTTGCCCTTTTCATAATTGGGCTGTCTGTACTATTGCCATTGAGCTGTAGGATTTCTTTATATATGCAAGATATCAGTCTTTTGTCAGATACATGGTTTCCAAATATTTTTTCCCATTGAGTTGGCTGCCTCTTCACCTTTTTGACAAATTCCTTTGAGGAACAGAAACTTCTAAGCTTCAGGAGTTCCTATTTATCTATTTTTCCTTTTGTTGCTTGGGCTTTGGGTGTAAAGTCTAGGAAGTGGCCGCCTAATACAAGATCTTGAAGATGTTTCCCTACATTATCTTCTAGGAGTTTTATGGTAGGTACTGTCTTTTATATTGAGATCTTTGATCCACTTTGAGTTAATTTTTGTGTAGGGTGAGGTAGGGGTCCTCTTTCATTCTTTTGGATATAGATATCCAACTCTCGCAGCCCCATTTGTTGAAAAGAAAAAACATGGAACGCTTCACAAATTTGCGTGTCACCCTTGCGCAGGGGCCATGCTAATCTTCTTGGTATCGTTCCAATTTTAGTATATGTGCTGTCGAAGTGAGCTCCTGGTTCCTTTTTTTTTTTTTTATTTTTATTGGGATTGTTCAGATACCATACAATTATCCAAAGATCCAAAGTTTACAATCAGTTGCCCCTCATACAGCTGTGCATCCATCACCGCACTTAATTTTTGTTCAATTTTTAGAAACTTTTCATTACTCCAGACAAGAAATAAAGTGAAAGATGTAAAAAGAAAAAAAAAAAAAGGAAACTTGAATCCTCCCATATCCCTAACCAACCCCCCTCAATTGTTGACTCGCAGTGTTGATATAGTACATTTGTTGCTTTTTATGAAAGAATGTTGAAATATTACTAACTGTAGTGTATAGTTTGCAATAGGTATATATTTCTTCCCTATATGCCCCTCTATTACTAACTTCTAGTTGTATTGTCATACATTTGTTCTGGTTCATGGAAGAGTTTTCTAATATTTGTACAGTTAATCATGGACATTGTCCACCATAGAATTCAGTTTTATACATTCCCATCTTTTGACCTCCAACTTGCCTTCTGGTGGCATATGAGACTCTGAGCTTCCCCTTTCCACCTCATTCACACACCATTTGGCACTGTTAGTTATTCTCACATCTTGCTACCGACACCTCTGTTCATTTCCAAACATTTAAGTTCATCCTAGTTAAACAGTCTGCTCATACTAAGCAACCACTCCCCATTCTTAAGCCTCGTCCTATATCTTGGTACCTTATGTTTCATGTCTATGAGTTTACATATTATAATTAGTTCTTATCAGTGAGACCCTGCAATATTTGTCCTTATGTGTCTGGCTTATTTCACTCAGTATATTGCCCTTGAGGTTTTGTCATCAATCCGTTTTTTTTTTTTAAGATGGTTTTGTTCACACACCATACATTCCATCCTAAGTATAAACAATTGATGGTTCTCTGTATGGTCACGTATTTATGTGTTCATCACCTTCACCACTATCTATATAAGGGCATCTACATTTCTTCCACAAGGCAGGAGGGAGAGTCAAAGAAGGTAGAGAGGCAAAAGAAAGAGGAAAAAAAATGACAGCTAGGAAGTAGCAAAAGGAAAAGTAACCTTAAATCAAAGTAGAGTAAAGAGTCAGACATCCTGGTTCATTTTTAAGATAGTCCCTGTTGGGTAAAAAATGTGTGCTTAAACCTTTTTCATTCAGGTTGACGACCTACTGATGGCTCTTGGATGTCCTTTGATTGAAATATACAGTGGAATAGGTGACTCACTGAAATGTCAATATAAATATTTGAACAAATCGTGCTGCAGAAATGTGAGCAACCAGGACTGCCTTCTGTGCAAGAACGTCTACTCCATATCCTTGTGGAGAAAGTTGGGCTAACACTACAGTGGAGATAACCACCTCAGTGGTGATGAGAGACAGACCAGAGGACTGCTGTTGTTTCTATAGGAGCTGCCCATTTGTCTGTAATTGGCCTGAGCTACAATGGCTACTTTTATTCATGGTGGGAAAGTTAAATACTGTTCTGGAAATACTACAAGAGTATGTCTTTTGCTTCCAGACTTGTATACATCAATAATGCAGAACCCAAAGCATTAGATTCTTTGCTATTTGATTTTTCCTTCAATATAGTATACATTGCATAACTCGCATATTGTCATAATATTTCACATGTGGGTATTAAATAAGAAATTTAAGAAAGGAACGAGGGTTTTTTGTTTTTTTTTTAAATCTTCAAAATGTATTTTTGATATCTCAGTGTGACATAACTGCCCATCATGAAAGCATTGATGATGGACACTCTCTTGGATATTTTTATTTTATTTTTCTTTAATTATCAGGGTTCTGTGCCTCTAGACTGAGCAAGCAACTTTGGCAGGTGTTTTAAAAGTTGAATAAAAGTAATAATGTTTCCGGAAAAAAAAAATTCTTAGGGCTCAAAGTCTACTTGAATGAAGATTTACTGTGGGCCAGCTTTGCACCCAGCAGCATATTGTATGGGGGAGCTGGAGTGGGAAGAACAGACACAGGCAAAAACAGAGTTTTGTTCCTGTGGAGGGTTTTATCTAGGGCTCTTTCACTGCAAGAGACAGAAATTCAATGTGAACTGGGAAGTCCTGGGGTTCATCTTAGCTTCAGGGGTGGCTCAGTCCAGGAGCTTAATGAATGTTGTCATGGCCCTCATCTCTCTCTCTCTGTCTCTCTCTCTCCCGTGCACACACACAGATGTGCACCATCTCTTGGCTTTGCTTTCCTCTTGGTGAGCTTCACTTTGAGGCAGCCTCTCCACAGGACTGGAATAACAGCCTCCAGGTTAAGATGTCTTGATCTTGCCCAGGGGGCCATTGCAGCTCACTCTGTTCCTTTTGAAACTTTTTCCCAGAAGCCCCTCCTAGGACCTTCTATCTATATTTTATTGGACAAAACTGGGTGAAAAGACTGCTCCTCACTGGCAGAAAGTCTAGAGAGACAAATATTTTAAAGTGGGCTTCCTGGTACAACAACCCAATTGAGGTCCTGTTAGCCAGGACCAAGGGGAAGATGGATATTGCCAGGCAACCAGCCATGTCCATGGCCGTCCCAGGGAAGATCCTGATCAGCTCTGTATGGTTACGTTGTCATCCCTGAACCCATCGCTACGGCCTATCGAGAGTCCTCTGATTTCCCAGGCCTCTTCAGGTGCTTACCCCTGCTGGAGGAAGCGGCCCTACCTGAATCCTATGGATTAGGTTTTCCAAAGAAAAGAGAGACTATGTTACCAACAGGAAGAGTTAAGGGCGTGTAGCCCAAGGAGGGGATGCGGCGCAGATAAACATATGTCCACCACAAGAATTTTACAGTATAAAAAGAAAACATACCAAAAAATAGCTTTAGAAAAAAAAAATATATAGCTTCAGGAATCTCTCCCTCTCCCTGATGCAATATATACAAAGTTGTGTTGCAGGAACCAAATATAGCCATGCTGAGAGTAGGGAGAAAAAGGGTTTGGAAAGGGAGACTTGCGGGTGGGAGTGAATTTGGAGGTAGGTTGTGAAGGGGGTGATGGCCAGAGAGCAGGAGCAGGGAGGCAAAAGCCCAAGGTAAAAACGTGCAGATGCCAGGACAAGAGCTGGCTGGGAGAGTGAGGGGAGATGGGGTGGACGTCCCAGCCCTGACGGTCATGGAGGCTGATTTTCCTCCCCAAGTGTGACTGGCTCCAGACAACTGGAAGCTTCCTTTTCTCCTTGGGTCAGCAGCTGACTTCCCAGCAGCCCTTATTAGCATCACCTTGACCCGAGGAGTTGGGCAGAGGTGAGTGGGGAAGAGAACCAATGCTAAACGCCAGAGGAGAGGAGAGAGAGAAGTGACTCAGGCACGGAGACAAGGAGCCAGCGGGAGCAAGTTTTTAATTCAATCAAGACACGTTTATGTGGCCATTTTCAAGGGCGGTGCCATTTACCAGGCACCTCCCAGGAGGTTCCAGACTGGTGGGCTGGTGCGGCAGCTAGGCAAGGAACATGGGTTCAGACAGCCAGGTTGGGAATCTTTTAAGGATGACAATGATGGGTAAGGAGTTTGCTGTTGCCATAGAAACTGAGTTTGGGTAAATGAGACATGGTCTGATGGGTAACCTGTGGGGAGAATGACACCCACCAGGGGCTTCAATGTTGGCGGCAAGTGGGCACCTCAGGGAACCTGCTGTTCTAGCCGTGTGTGTGCCAGTTCAGGTCAATATCTGAAGGGTCCAGGGAGATGCCCCTCAAACAGGAGACCCTTTGGTATGGCTCCTGCCACCCTAAATTAGCTGTGCCTTGCAGGAACACAATACACTGCCAGGCACAGGACTGGAGCTGGGGTGGGGACCACAGACTAGGGCTCAGGACAGGCAGCTTGGTGAGAAAGCCCATGGGCAGCAGTGGGAGACGACAGGAGCCCTGGATCGGGAGTAAGAGACCTCTGCTCTGATTCCAGATCTGTCACCACCACCCTTGGCAAGTCACTTTCCCCCAGGCCAGCAAGGTGGTCCCTAAGACACCATCCAGCTCTACTTTTCCTCTATTCAGTGATTCGGAACCTGATGGTTTTAATGTCATCAGCCCCTGTCTCAACCCACTGAAGTACCCATCACGGGGCAGGGTGCCCCCTCATGGAGACTGCCCAGGCCTTCTCAGGCCACTGTGCAGGGTCTGAGGCAGGCAGGCTGCTGGCAGCCCCCTGAGCTCAGGGGTGGTCTGAGCACACATAGGGATCTTCCTGAAGCTTGCCGCTGACCTCCTGCTGCGGGAGATGGGCTTAAAAGCTGCCTGTTTCAATTACTGTTTCATTTCCAGTAGGTGCTATTTTAATTGGGTCTTTCCCTGGGACAAGAGTGAAGGAAAAAGCAGTTTGCTGAGTGGGCTTTTGGCTCCTTGCACTGAGCACACACGTATTCTCTTCCACCATCCCCTCCTTCTCTCCCTCCTCCTCCCCATCCCTCCCTCCTGCCCTTTCATTCCCCCTTTGCCACCTCCATCCCTGCCTCCTCAGCCAGTGCCCAGCTTCCAACTGACAAGAGGCAGCTGAGAGTGTGGGTTGGGGTCCAGCGGGGAGGAAAGAGGACTCAAAACTCCTGCTGGGGGCCAGTGACAGAATAGAAAAGTAACTCAGGTACCAGCTTCTGTGCAGTCTTCCAAAGACATTTCATCCTGAGAAAATATTGGAAAGCTGAGAAAAAGGACCTCAAGTTCCTCCTATGAGCAAGTGACTTCTCACCGTCCTCAACCCACGTCTCCTCCAGGAGGCTCCGTCGCATCACTCTGGGATATGGTTTCCTCTTTTTGACACATGCTGTTCATTCCGATCTCAGTCAACATTAATTAAGTGCCTAATACATTCAGAGGGGCAGGGAATGGAGGAGGCCAGAGAGTAATGGAAGAGGGTGCCCCACATCTGGCCCCAGCCCACCTCTCCAGCCTTATCTACCCTTACCCACCCTCAACCCCAGGCCTGAGCTCCAGCTGCAGGACCCTCCTGTTCCTTCCAGAACACACCCCTTTGCTTGTCCTATTCCCTCTGCTGAGACCTTCCCCCAGGCTCCAGCTGGGCAAGTATCACTCATCGGAGAACAAGCGCAACAGGTTTCCCCCAAGTCCCAGGCTGAGCAAATCTACTTCTGTGGTGCCCCTAAGCACCCTGTCCCTCTGGTGCTGGAGTCTGTGCATTTTATCATTGTGACCTATTTATGTGTCCATCTCCCAGCTGGACTGGTGGCCACACCCACAGGTTTCTCCCCTCCCACCTTCTCGTCTACAGTGTGACTGACACTCATCCCACTGGGAGATGGCCAGGGGCTAGTGTCTACCACAGAAGTACGGCAGAACTGATGCTCCGTGACTTCTGAGGCTTGGTCATAAAAAGGACACAGTTCCCACCTGGCTCGGTCTTGGGACTCACCCTTGAATGCAGCCAGCACACTAGGAGAAGTCCCGCCCACACGGTGCAGCTGCGTGCAGGTGTTCCAGCCGACACCGCAGCCACGGGATCAGCCAACAGCAAGCACCAGGCGTGTGAACGAGCCTGCAGATGATTCTCCTCCCCTGCCCCTGAATCTTCCAGCTGAGGCCCCTGACATCAGGGAGCACAGACAGACAAGCCATCCCAGCCATCCCCTGCCACAATTCCAATCCTCAGGAGCTGTGCGAGGTAACAGCTGAGTATTGTTTTAAGCTCCTAATTTTTGTGGTGATTTGTTGGGCAGCAATAGAGTGCTAATATGGCAGGGACTTTTTAAACCATCTTTGTATCCCAGAGCCATGGCTGGTACATTGTGGATGCTAGATTAGTATTTATTGAAGAAAACTTAGTGGGCGACCATTTCAACCATCTCTTTTGCCTCTCCTACATCCCCACGTTTCTGTCTGTTCTCTGGGAATCTAGGTGGTCTCAAGTCTGCCCTCAATGACATCACTGAGCCCTGAATCAACCAACCCTGCAGCCTATCCCACCTCCCCAAGTTCTTAATGTTTAAGCTAATTGGGGTTGGCGTTTCTAGTACTTGCAGCTCAGAGCATCCCATCAATCCATGTGCTTGGTTTTTTTTTGTTCTCACCACAGTCTGAGTAGGCCACTATTATCATTCTTATTTTACAAATAAGGATCCTGAGGCAGAGAGAGTGGGAGGCGAGGGAGGCGAGGGAGAGAGAAAAGGCATTAATAAGTAACAAAATGGGGATTTGAATTCACGTCTTCTGATGCGATGGCAGGGTGTGGTGGGGTAGGCTGACTTGCTCTACTAAGGTGCTTTACCCAGCAGATGGAGGCATCAGTCAGAGGGGGACCATCAGCCAGGAAGGACGTGGCTCGTTCCCAAACCAGACCAGGGGATTCAGCTTCCAGGCCTACAGCCAACAGGCCTGGGCCACTGGTTCCCTGGTACAGCTGGAGGGAAGTCCAAGGCGGGTGGCCTTGCCTTGAGTAGCACGTTCTTGCCTTGAGTAGCACTCACCCACACCTGCACATTACAGCTGACCAGCAACGAACAAACTCCCAACACCCAGCTCAACCCCAGACTTAAATGAGAGTAAAGTCGAGGTAAGACCCACACATGGGTATTTTCTAAAGCTCCCGAGGTTGATTCCAATGGAGAGTCAAGGTTGAGAAGCCTGTGCTACAGGGACACAGGGATGGGGCGCTGCTCACAGGAGGGCTATGGTGGGGGCTTTAGCAGCTGCACTTGAGGGGACAAAAGACCTGCTGGATGCCCCTCACTCCACCCATTTCTCTCATTTCCCACGTACCACATGAAATGAAAGGACACAAAATGGGGAGAACACCACACTCTGAGAAATGTTTTCATGCTAATTTGCACTGGTCCCCTGTGCCAAGAGAAGGACTGAAGGGGAAATCCTGGAATTTCAAACTAGCCGGGGCTTCAGAAATCATTTTTGGCCATACCCTGAGAGCTCTAAGGGACAGACCAGAGCTGCTACTCAGTGAGGATTTCTTGAGCTAACAGAAAACAAATCAAACCTGCAGTTGTTTTCTCCTTCTCCAGTCCACCAGGCCTAAGGGACAGTGCACAGCTCTGGGGCCGACCAAAGGTAGAGTTCTGTCGTCCCCTAGTGGCGAAGCCAGAGTATAGCTCCCATTCTCCACTTCCAGAACTAGCCCCCCACCACAAAAGGGCTAAATTGTCTGCAACAGTTGCCTTATAGCTTTGTATTCTCCCTGGTGGGCTGCACGGCCAGGACCCCCCCGCACACTCCAGATGCCTCCCCACTCCAAGCAGAGCATCTTAACCCAAGCAGAGGAGGCAGGTTGGTGCAGGCAGCGATTGAGCTTGGACTGAGGGAGTCAGCCAAGAGGAGGGGCCTGGGGAAGTCATCAAAGCTCACTCTTCACCTTGCCTGCACAAAGGGCTTGTGAGGATTAGAGAGGGACAGCCCAGGATAACAGCCGAGCCTGGCTGGCCAGTGAGACCACAGGCAAGCTAGCACCCATTGGTATCAAAGGTCTAGGAAAAGCTTCCCCTGAGCACGAGACACCCCCATCCCACTTAGTAAAAGATCATGCTTCTCTTTGCTTTGGCTGCTGCGGACCCAAGCCCAGTGAGGGATTTCCCAGAGCATTTGTGTAGGGCATCATAACTTGCATTTGAGTTTCTTTTTCTTGGTATCGACATTCCACTCTAATTTGATTTGTTCTTGGTCTTGACTTCTTCATGTTTCACTGTTTTAGTTATTTCCTATACAAGTCTCAAATCTTTTCTGGAATAAGGTAGGATATGAAGAAATAACACTTTATTTTGGACTTGACAAGTTTTGCTCTTCACAAATATATGCAGAGCTAGTTCAACATATATTTTGAAATCTTTGATGAAAACAAAAGTCCAGGAGACAGTGGTCCCAAAATACACACATAACTACTTCAAGGGAAAAATACCCCCCCCCCCCAAAAAAAAACCACCATACTCTATGGTTTCACCTCTAGATATTCTAAATCAGAAGGTCTAGGATAGGTCACAGGAGTTTGTAATCTTAAAAAGTTCCCCAGCTGCTTCTGAGGCAGCCAGCCCAGACCCTGGACATGAAGCAAGTGTTTGAGAATTTCTTGTGTGGAACATAAAAAAGGGGCCATTAGTTATAACAGAAAATGTCAAATGCCTTTACAAAATATTATTTTCTACATAAAATAAATCTCAACTTTATTCAACTGCTGCCCTTAAAAAATAATGAGTGTAAAAGCAAATTTGCAAACCAAGCCTATTTAAATTCATTAGGGCACCTGGCTCAGGAAAAACCCCAGCAGGCAACAAAAGCCTTCTATAACATCAAAGCTCTCCTACTTACTGGGTCTTTGAGTTTAGCTTTTTGGTCCTACCTGGAGTAAACCTCCATGTGACAAAAATATTCCCAAGTTCCTCTTGACAACCCCCCTGTTTTAAACCACGAGGCCAACAAAATCCTGAACAGGGTGGTTCAGACTTTCTACTGGAGTTTCTTGCACCAGCTCCACCCAAGGATCATTCTCGCCTCCACTAGAGGGCGCTCCTTCCCTAGCCCAGGGCCCTTCCCTCCACCCTGGGAGCTGTGGAGGCAGCAGGACTCCCAGATTCTCAGGAGGCACTGAAAGCACAAGTGTGAGAGAAGGGAGTCACAAGATGACACCCAGCCTCAGTGCCCTGGGTTTCCTGGCACACTGTGGCTGCTGTCCCCCAGCCCTGGGTAATAAAGACCCACAAGCTGCCTACACAATTTTTATTACAAAGTAGGGAGAACCAGCTCTGAAAGTGCTACACAGAGGCAGGCCTCACTTCTGGTTCATCAAGGCCAGTGATCCTCACAGAGGCAAGTGGAAATATACAGGTGTATACTGCAGAAACATGTCGCATCAGCCATTGGAGGGCAGGGAGGCGAGGTCTCCACCTCCCAGAGTTCAAGTCCCAGTTGGCTTAGCTGCGTCCTTGCACAACTTCCTCCAAAGTTCGCTGTCCAGTGGGATCCACATGTGCCCAGGGGACAGGACACCCAGATCTGCACAGTTTAAAAATCCATTTTATGGCCTGCCAGAGCCCTGTACTAGGTCCCCAGGATGGGAGGGGTGCTGGACAGGAAGGAATTCCAAACCGGGCTTCCTCACAGTTAGATCTAGGTCTGAAGATGCCTCCACCCGTGTCCACCCTTCAGGTCACCAGTTTCACTCTAGCAAGGCCCTCAACCCTTTTATGAAGGGGCCACAGATCCCCCCTTTCTTGGAAACCGTGGGCCCATGGTTAGACCATAGGGCCCTGAACATCGAGATCATATCTGACCAGAAGTGTGAACTCAGTACCCAAGAAGGTCATGCTAAAAATCTGTGACAATTAAGAGAAGTTCACCAAAAAGGGAGCTATGCCCAAGATGCAGCTGAAGAGATGAACATGGCTACTGAGACAGGTGGGAGATGAAATAAGGGAGTGGAACTGAATACACACAGAAGAGAAGGGAGCTGAAACAGGAGATAGTTCCAGCCACAAGAAACAAAGATGGGAAGCGGGGGGGTGGGGGTGGGGTGTTAAGACAACCAAGGGCAGAGTTAATACTGACCAGGTGTCCAGTGCTTCTGGGGAATTTTGAACATTATTTTATGTCTTGCCAAGCCTAGAAGAGAGGGCTTGCAGGGCCTGCGATGGGTGAAAAATCATAAGCACGTCTTTCCTGTACTTTTAGTGGCTTATCACATTAGACAGACTTCAAGGCAGACTGGCTGTATGATAAATTCCACAATGCACAGGGTATTGGTACAGCTTTAATCCAGCAGTGGTCAGAGAAGGAAAAAGGTCCTGGTCCCTGAAAACTGGGCCTCACAGAGACATTTACACTAGGAACGTCTCCAGCATGGCACCTGCCCACACTGGCCGGCGGGAAGGGGGCCTGGCTGGCAGGTGCCTGTATTTCAAGGAAGAGAAAAGAGCTGAAGAATTAAGAGATGCTAAAACTAGAGATGAGAGAGTAACTGACAAATCATAAGGCTCCCAGCTACCCCCTCATGGGCAAAGGCCCCCAAAGCCTGGGCATGGCTATATATGCTGAATCTTAAAAGCCAACTGTTCTACTAGCTCCTAGAAAAAAATCAGTGACCAGCATCTTCAACCTCAAGACTGAACACTCTCAGGGAGTAACACTGGCCTCACTTTAGAAAGGAAAAACACCCAGAAGCTTTAATGTGGAAAATCTTACTTGTTATCAGCAACAGTTTCAACGTCTCTGTTTCCCCTAGGTAGCTGCTTCCAGGGAAGGATGACAAATATGAGCAGTTAGTCATCTACGTGCCATTTTCCTTTATGGAGCGGGTGGCTATGTGCAATAGTGTGTGAATGGATCTACTACAATGGGTGCAGGAAAGGAAGGCCTCTTTCCTTCTCCTCCTCCTCTTCACTCTGCTCCAGTCTATTCATCAGGAACCAGAAAAGGCTGGATGATGACGCAGTGTGGACCATCCTGTTGGCAAGGCTCACCCAGGGGCACATCAGTTCCATGGACAAATCCACAGAAGCCATTCTTCACTTCCCACTTCCTTCTTCAACCCTCACCATTACATGTCTTCCTCCTCCAACGAGAGTGAGAAAGAGAAAGGGGAGAAACAGGCACTTCTTTCACTCCCTAAGCACTGCCCATCTTAGCAGCACTTGCTCCCCCTCCAAGAGTCACAGAAAACAGAGCAGGCTTGAAACTCCCATGAGGTTACAGATCACAGTGCCTCCCAAGTTCTTCACAGTTAAGATGAGTATACACTTCCTTGGCTTCTCTCCCCCTTTCATGCACACACGCTCACACACACTCTCACATGGTGGGCACGGTGCTCAGCAGCAGGATCGTGGCTGGCTCACGTCAGGTACTGCACCACGAGGAACATGATCACACAGGTGAGCAGCATCCCACCGATCAGGAAGTACTTGTCCTGGAAAGCCCGCTTCTCGATGAGCCGCATCACCGTGTTGGATAAGCCCAGCATGTTAGCAATGTCAAGGATCTTCTTCTGAGTCCCCTGGGGCAGATGAAAAGAGAAAGAGAAACAAAGATCAACTCACTTTGCCAGGAGAGAGTGAATGTCACCAAGAGATGGGGCTGCTTTACCAAAATAATTTCTCTTGGTCAGGCCCAAAGCATAATAAAGGGAGCATCAACCAGAAATCAATCCACTGTCATATGTCAGTTGATTTTTGATCAAGGTGCCAGAGCAATTCAAGAGGCCTTTCAAAAACAAAATTTTAGAAATAAAATTCATTTACCTTTCAAAAGAAAAGTCTTTTCTACAAACGGTGCTGTAACTGGCTATATAATAAAATATCACATATAAATATACCTATGTATATTCTATAGCTGTTATATATATGAGAGGCTATGTGTGTGTGGGTGGGTATGGAAAAAAATGAACCCTCATTTCATATTATACACAAAAATTAATTCAACATGGAGCACAGAATTAAATGTAAAAGCTAAAACCATAATAAAGCTTGTAGAAGGAAACATCGAAGAATATCCAAAAGCTGGAAACAGTCCAGGTGTCCATCAACAGGATGGATAAACAAATTATGGTATATCTGCACCATGACATAGTACTCAGCAATAAAAAGGACCAAATTATCAACATGTAAGCAACCATGTAACAAAACATTACTAAGAGGAAGAAGCCAGGCACAAAATAGTAGTATGAATCCATTTATATGAAGTTCAATAGCAGGAAAAACTAATCCAGGGTGAAATTAATCAGAACAGTGGTTGGCTGAGGGGTGGGTAGGTTGGAATTATTCTGGGGTAATCAAAATGTATCTTGATAGGAGTGTGGGTGACACAGGTGTGCGTGTTTGCCAAAACTCACTGAACTGCACAAATCAGATCTGTGGCAACTTCACTCTTTAGAGTATACCTCAATAAAATATTTAAAACTAGAATCTTTTACATTAAAAAAAAGCCATATTGATTGTATACTTTGGAAAAAAAAAAAAAAAAAGAGGCAACATCAACAAACTCTTCCTGCTCCCTAGCTCCACTTGATCCCAACTCACTCACTTTGTGGAGTGGTTCAGTCCTTGGGAATTCTACTGAGCACAATGTGGGGGTCAATGTCCGTGTTTATGACAGGATTTGAAGTGGGAAAGACAGAAACACAACTGGCAGACACCAAACAATGACCTAGAACTCATATAAAGGTCATCACCCACCAACAAAAGGGTCTTCTATTCCCCAACCAACAGCCCAGGCCATCCAGCCTGCCCTGCCTCACTGTTTTAATTTTGATTTTTAAGCACCTTCAACTTCTTATGCAGTAACAAATATAAATAGATGCTGGAACAGACCCCAAGTTACTTCTACACACATTGCCAGCTGCACTTGCACAGGCAGCATCTACCCTCATGCCACACCCCCACGTTTTGAAAGAACATACACCAATGAACAACTGGGAGAAGGAGGCAAGAGAAGTGAGAATAATGGAGGCATCATGGACAGAAATTAAAATCCTACATTCTGCCTGGACAGTGATTAACAAGCTTCATCAAGAGAGATCTCTTTCAAGTCAAACTTTATTGCTACCAGAGGAGTTTTTCCAGGACAGTGACAGTAAAAATTCAGCTCTTGCTAAAGATCCTGCCTATTCATCACAGTATGAGGTTTAAGGCTCAAGCTTCTAAGAGACCCAGAAAACTACCACAAATTTCAAAAGCACATTTATTTTCAACCATGAATTGGGCCACATCAGGCCGCTCTGGTCCAGCTCCCTCATGCTCTCTCCTAGGTTCCTTTCCAATGGTTTAGGTAGAAAAATGCCCCAACAGAGGTGGGGGTGGGAGAAAATTAAGAGACAAAAGACAGCTAGCAGTTGGTGTGCCGAGGAAACTGAACTGGAAACTTCCCACTCCAAGCCCCAATGACCTCAACAAGCTTCTCAGCTCTTCCCCCAGGATAACAGCGTAGGCGGCAGAATTCGCTAGGACTCCTCAGTGATGCTAGACTTTGGTCTGAAGCATTTGCTTTAACAATAAACTCTAACCTCCACTAAGCCTACTTTCGTGTGAAAAGGGAGTCTTGTCCTAATAGGGTTCTACTATTTCTCTGAGATATGGGAAACAGTTTTCTAAAGGAAGGGCAGATTAATCAACATACATGAGTTTAGATTACTGTAGGTGGCTGTTCTGAAAGGGTGGCACCCATGAGGCTGTACGAGGCCACACTTCCAGGCCATCTGAAGCTCCATGACTGCCAGCCAGAGGCAGCATCACTTGTGGCTCGTCCGAACCCCATCCCTAGTAGAGATGGGAGGTGATATTCAGACATGTACCCAAGTCCAGGGGTGCTGACCTTCTCAATGTGGTCCAACAAAAACGAAGATAAAAGCTCACACTTCTGAGTGATTGTTTCTCACAGCTCTCAGTGGCTGGGAGTGCTTTGTTCACAGGGGACCACACCCTGATAACAGGCACAGCCCACACCCCATTATCCATCAGGGTTGATACAGGAAAAGGGCTGCGGCTGAAAAACCATTACTGACATCACAGTCTGTGTAATGTTTCTGTGAACCACTCCCAGGGGGTTTGCGTCTCAGCAGTTCCAACGGGGCAGGGCTTCTAGAGGGAAGTCGCTAGGGACCACCATGTGCTCTAGAACCTACCTGCTGCTAGTCAACCAGGGCAGCCCCGAGAAACTGTCCTCGGGGACTCAGTCACAAAGTACAGAAAGGTCTCGGTTATGAGGCAGTCCACAGAGGGGCCTAAAGAAAACTACTGTAGAGTAGGCACCAAATTACAACCACGTTCTCATTTTGTAGGATAAAAGAGTCTAAAATAGTCTTTCTCAGACTATTATTGGTTCCCCTCAAACAGTCACTTACATGGTAAGTTCAGTCGACAGAAAAAGACTTGGATACCAACAGAGGTTTCAAGGACAAGAAACAGCTACTGGCAAAGGGAATTTCATTATTTTTGAGCTCATAATAATTCAACTCCAACAGGAGGCTCAACTCCAAACTTGAGGCTCTCTATCTTACCATCGCAATGTCACAATTTGGGGACAGGTAACCAGAATGTAAACACGAGTACCACACTGTTGGATGAGGCCAAAACAAGAGTCCTCCTCCCTGTCCCCCAGCAGGGACCCCACCTTCAAGGTCAGTCTCTGGGCCCTCAGTCCCTCCAGGATACTGTGCCCGCCTCCAATGAGGTTATCCATGCCGTGGTGGATTTCCTGGAGGGAGGAGTTAAACTGCAGTGATTCATCCATTGGTATGGTGGTGTCAGAGTCCTGTGAAAGAAATGCAGGCACTTGTTAACTTTGCTTGCTGGTCAGCTCCTGGAGACCCCTGTGTGACTGCTTTGCCTTTGAGCCCGGCCAGCAGAACAGCTGGAAGGAATGGCGCAAGAATCAAAGGAGTCTAATGGAGAAGAAAAAGCAAAGATCTAGAGTGGCTCAGTTCACACAGAGGAAGAGGAACTTGTCTCAGACTTGTCAGTCTCCAATGAGTCCTGCTAACCAGTCTGGTTAATTCCTGCCTCTGTATCTTTACCCCACTTAGGAAAAACTCTCCAGTCCTTCAAGACTTACTTATTTTGGTCCTTCCAAAGGCTTCCTTGGATCACTCACTAACCTAGCGTGTTCTAAATGTTTCTTTACTTGGCTTCCCTTTAATGCAGCAGTAAATGTTTGCTTTTATTCTTTATCAATTTCATTTATAGTTTATGTCTCCAATTATACTGAAACTGACCAAGAATAGAAGAGATGGTGCCTTCTATTAAAGCCCTAACAAGGTTCAGGATGGGACTCTGCTCCCAAGCAGGCAAAAAGAGATCGCTAAATAAAGGAGAAAACACGAATACCGATCAAGTACTTTCCACTTTTCTTAGCACTTTAATGCTCATGTACCCAAAACTCACTGACTCCTCACACCAACCTTAGGAGGAAGTTACTATTATTATCCCCATTTTACATATGAAGAAACTGAAGCCCAGAGAGGTGGAATAAGTTGCCCAAGATCACACAGCTTGTAGAAGTCCAGCAGGGCAGGAATCCAGCACTGAGTGCAGGGCCTGCCCTCTTAACCACCCTGTCAGAAGAAACGCCAAGACCAATCCTGGTTGCTTGGAATTGACACAGATCAGATGGTATACAGAAGCAAGTCAATGCCAGCAGTGATACTCTTCTCTTTCCTGCTTCCTGACAACCACATACTCTTCTGCCAAGCAGTGTTGCTTTTACCACCTAAATCCCAGGTTCAAGTGCCACCAAGTGGTTAAAACCACCTTTTCTCTGCTGCTCAAGTTCACACACAAGTTTTAAATTGCTCTTGCCAACAAGGGAGCTTCTCAAGGTAAAAGTCACGTCTTTTAATTTTTCCACAGTTTTATTTTACTCTTAGCACCCTAAACAGTGCTTTGCACACAGCTCATGCTCAGCGGTCAAAAGACCCCAGTGTTTGAATGAATGAATTCGACTTCTCTTCATTTACATGACAAGCATTTATTAGATGCCTTTTTTACCCTTCCATCTGAAAGGGTACTGCCTTTATCTCTCAGAAAAATGTATTTTATCTCCAGATAGTACAATGACCAGGAAGAAGTTCATTCAGCAAGTAAATGTTCATTAAGGGCACACCATATGCACAGTCACACTAGCTGGCAAGAAACAAAATAAACCTAATGATCATCTCTTGCCTAAAAATGACCTGAACACATCATCACAACTCTCAAAGCCCATGCAGCATCTTTCAGTGTGTCTTACAGTTCAACACATTTTAAAACTGTTAACCATTATTACTTGATTGCTTACTCTTGAGAAACAAAAAGTGTACAGGCACATTCTGAGACACTCAAGGAAATTCACAGCAAAGCATGGAAGCAGCAATGAGAATTAAATATCTGCAATGCGGGAGCTGATCTGAATTCTGATAGCAGGCTTAGTAAGCTAACGCCTCTTTAGAAAATGAACCTCTTTGTAAAAAATAAAAAAAAGAAAACAAAAGAAAACAAAAAACCCCCACCTCTGGTGGAATATATAACGTAGGACACAAGAACAGGCCAGTATATTCTATAGTCAGATACAGGAAATAATCCCACTGAGATTAGAGGGAGGGACAACAGTATTATAAGAAATCAAATGTCCAAACCAACACACTACTTTCAAACAGGCTCAAATCCAGCAGTTCGCCTAACACTAAATGTCTGTTAAATTCTTCCAAACTGCCACTCAGACGAGGAGCAAAAACACTTTAATGCATCTGACCCTGGAACCACACACATGCACAACACAAAGACAACTGCCCAAAGGCAGGTTTGAAATGCAGCCATCACCACAAATGGTCTCAGTTCTAATCATCTGTCTCCACCTGATCAAAAACATTTCTACCATGTGAACTTCCACCTCTCTGCACTGGACCAGTCCAACTGGGTAATTTTAACTTCTGTCTATTCCCCTAATTTAGCTGCTTCCTCTTCAGGTTTTTGTGTTTAAAAAAAAAAGCAAGATTCCCTGTCTAGGTCTAGCCTCTCAGTCAATGCACAAAGTCCGCAATCTTTTCCAGTTGGTTGTCTCATCATCAGTCTGCTCCACACATCCCCTAACAGGATGAAGCCCAGAGGCCTGAGCTCCAGTCCCAGCAAGAAATCTAGTGCCTGTCCAACCCCTACCCAGGTGCCTGGCTTACATTAGTGGTGAAGGTGCGAGCCAGAAGCTCCTCTCGCTGTCTCTCCTGCTGCTCCCTTGCATAGCGCTTGTGCTGGAAGTTTCTGAGAGCACTCTGCAGGTGCTGGACATCATACTTTAACTGGTCAACACGGCTGGAATTGATGGAAAGAGAGATTAAATTCCAGGAACCCAGTACAGCTCAATTTGAGGCAGCCAGGCTTTGTATTAGGAAAGAAGGCATTTCTTTAGTTCTTTCTCTCTATGCCACCCCACTGCCATCCCCTCCAAAATCTGATTTTCATTAATGAAGGTAAAAGTAAGGTAGCTTGTGGTTAAAATAGAGTTGTAGCACACAGAGATTTCAGCAGCTTTACTTAAATATCTGCTGCTCTCTGATTCTGGGTGCACGATAGGGAACGGGTGACAGGAAGCAGGTTCGATGACCTCCTCCTGACCTTCTATGGATTATATCGCTCTCCCGGAAGAAGCCCAAGGGCATCTCTGGAGTAAAGCATCAACAGAGTTTCTTAAAACTTTTGAGAGCAAGAGCTAGGTGGTAAGGGTGATTTCATTTTAATTTCATGGTGGGATAGCAAGCATTAGATCAGTATTTCATTATAAATAGGCTGATTAATATGATTAAGAACAAGATTTCATTTCAACCCAACAATGCAGTGGGAACCAAAGAGCAGAGTAAAACTCCCTGGCATCACCAGGCTTCAAGTGACCATGGGTCTGGTCAGAAAAACATATTGGAGGCAATATTTTAAAACAATACCAAAGAGGTAAGGAGACACAAGGCTTCTGGGCCACGAACCTCACAGGGTTTTTAGTTTGAGGGAATATCAGAATTGTGCCCTTTATGGGGACTTTATCCTTTGCAGAGTCTGTTTTTCAATGTAAAAATGGATTTTCAGAATATTCTATAACCTCCCTGGGAGAAAGGCCAGCCTTGGTGGCCGTGGGGCATCAGAGCCATGTCAGCGGTCAGCACTCACAGTTTGGCACTCTGCCTTTTGTTAGTGGGTTCTTTGCTGCACAAAATCTCCAGACGTTCTAGATGGCTAAATATCTGGTCTATTCTTGCTTGGATTTCGTTTTCTACTACTGCATAAAAGAGAAAAAAGAATAATTGCTAGAAAAAGATAGTGAACTTATATAAGAATAAATCAAATTCATCTTTTTTCCACATTCAATAAACTCAAAAATACATATTTTAAAAGGAGAAAAATGCGCACACTAATGAATAATGTTAAAAATTCAAGGTATAGCAAGTAACCCTGTAAAGACTATTTCCAAAAAAAATCTGTAGAGTTGTTAATGCCATAACAATGTCAAAAAAAAAAAAAAAAAAAAACCTGGAGGAAAATCTGTAGAAATAAATTTCCTGCCTTTCAAAAATAAAATGAACATTTAAAAGTTGTTCCTATAAATATTTAAAGCTAAATCTAGTATTTTCTGATACAGAATGAGTTCTCTTTTCCTTTGAGATTCTTCTCAGATACGGATTATAAACACCCACTATAAAAAATTGCCAACTGAATCCCCTTTAAGCAACAAAGTTTAAAAAAAAAAAAAAAGGCATAAGGGAATGGGAAGATTAGTATGTGAAACATACAGAGAAGAGCTCCCCTTAAGGCTTTCCATTAGAATGGGTGGGCAGAGCAATGTCTGAGTCCCCAAAATAGACTAAATATCAATAGGAAAGGCCGAGAACAGAATCCACAGAGGTAAAGATAAATACAGTCACTTTCCTCATCCCTTTTGATTAGACAGTCAAAATGACCCCTTTTCCATTTCTAATCAGGTAACAATGAGCTTGGTGGGAAGGCGAACAAAGTACAAGGGACAGAAAAAGAAGCATCCAGATCGCTTCTAGCCCCATAAAGAAGCCACAGCAAGGATACTACCCTGTCCTAGGTCTTCACAGCTACAACCAACACACTTTAGAACCGAGAGAAGAGATGCCTTTGAAGTTGCGAAGGAGACATAAAAAACCAGGAGAAACAGGCATGGAGCCAGCCAAGGGGGTGGGTGAGAAAGGAGCTTCTGTGGTGGGAGTGGGTAACCTGCAGAGTCTATCTGACTGACTCAGAAAAAGGTCCTTTTCTAATGGGGGAGGGAGTGGGGGCACTCTTCTCAAAAGAGACCATGGTTGGGAACTAAACTAATTAAGATTGCTATTCATTTCTGAATAATCCTCCTAAAAAGTCACAGTTCTTAGCTCAGAAGAAGTGACCAATTCCAGTTAAACATTTGAATTTTTAAAGCGTACATTCCTCTGAGGACGAGGTAATTAGATTAAGGCAGATACAGGAAAGAACCTCCATTCCCATAGGGCCATGTCGGGTTGAGTGGAGGGGTAATGGGGGATAAGACTTGTGGGATTCCTAGGGCACAATCAAGGAAATCAGTGATTTTGCCATGGGGTTTTTCTGTCCACCCTAACAACAAAATTCACTCCACACTGAATCATTAAGCCCCTGAGGCAGAAACAGCAGTCAGGAAACCCAGCCCAGTAGCACCCAGTCATCAGAAAGAGGGCTCTGGTCTCCACTGTTAATTACTCACAATGCAGAGACTGCTTGTCTGCTGTCTCCAGGCGTCCCATGTGAGACTGGATCTCGTGAACCTGCCTGTCAAAGGAAAAGGGAGGAAATGAGGGAGACAGGAATAATCAACAGGGCTTCAGTCAGGAAAGGCAGTTTTTTCTGATGCCAACATGTTACTGATTTAAATTGACAGCATCACTGAACTGTAAAATTTCTAGGTGGCACTGTAGGTCATCTGTTTTGGCATGGTTTCTAATGCTTTAACCCTAAAATTAATACTAATAATACTGACAGCATTTATTGTTACTACACATACACGACATTCTGCTAAGTCAATGACCCTATGAGGAAGGTACTATTGTCAACCTCATTTTATAAATGAGACAACTGAAGCCAGAAAGGTTATTTAACTTGTTCAAGGTCACACAGCAAGTCAGTGAAAGACCTGGTCTGAACCCAGTCAATTCCACTCTGTTCTCTGACCCAATGTGCTGAGAATTGGTCTCCACTAGGGAGAGTCAAAGGGCATGGGAGATGTAATCCTTGTAATAAGGAATAAAGGGTCAGACAGACATAAAGAAGTCCCAAAAAGATTTAGAGAAAAACAATACATAAAAATGTAAACACTTAGAAAACTGAGGAGCTATGCATAGTGGTGCCAAGCAAAGGCAAGCAAATGGAAGGTTGGGGATATGAAAGAGTAAGCTGGGAGAAGTTCTGCAAGTAGAGGGAGTTCTGAGCATCACTTTGAACAAGGAAGACGTGATTGGTGAAGGAAGACAAGAAGAAAATGAAATGCAAAAAGGCATGTCATGTGGATGACAAGCAGGCTAGCCTGCCTGAGAGGTAGGGTCAGAGAGAGGAAAGGGGGACAAGGCAATTAGTTAGGGAAACCACAAGAGGAAGACCTGAAAGATAGGGATCTCCTGTTTGATAAACCCCTTTCCTCATTAATAATGAGGCTACCAGCATCTCAGTTTGGAAATGCATCACTGTACCCTAGACTTCTGGTGTGGTCCAAGACATTGGGCCTCAGGGCACTCTCTGGAGGCTCCCCAGGGCTGGGCCCAGGCCACCCTCAGAACCTTTCCTAGCAGTCCACCATGATCAGTCCTTGGGATACTGTGTATGCTCCCCCAACAATCGCCTCCTGGTGCTTACGGTCTCTCCATGTTCGAGTCCACATGAAATGGGGCCTGCTGAGCTCTCAGATCATCCCCAACCCTTGAGGTAAAGGTCAGCAAGCATCCTCCAATCGTGAGCACTACAAATGGTGACCCCAAATTTTCCAATGTAAGCCAGGAGCCCAAATTTGATTTCAGACTTGCCTCTAATCTCTCCCAGGGCTTCCCCGAGGTCTCTAAACATGACCCCGTGGCACCAGAAGGAGCCAGGCCAGCTGTCCATTGAATCTCGGAGCACTCCTGGGCAAGACCCGTGTTCCCGAGAAGCAATAAGAAATCAGCACTAGAGTCTGAGAAACCAGATGGCTGCTTCAGTGAGTCCAAGATATTTTAGATGTTTTAGAATGGGGGGCCATGGAGGTATTAAGCTCAAAGTAATTGACATCTGCCATCAGGGTAATGCTGAGGAAAAGGGGAACTGGGACTTTTTGAAGGCCTGGATATGGCAGCAAGGTAAATTTTCAATAGTGACTCAATACAGCAAAACTGCAAGTTGGTCGCCATTCTCTTCCTCTGGCGCGCCAGCCTTCCGCGTGTTTGGCTGGACGCCCCATCTTGCAAGATCGTAAATAAATTCTTTTCTCCTCCAGAACCGAGAGAACGTTTATTCCCTTACAGGTACCACTTTATTTCCGACAATTATCAACAGGAACAGAGACATGACTTTTAAAATAAAGCATGGGGAGGACAAGAATAGCTAAGAACTCTGAAGATGTATGAGGGATCACTTGCCCCACCTGCTAATGACTGATTACAAAGCCACAATAATTAAAGCAACATGGTATTAGTGCAGGGACAGACAAACAAGGGTAGACAAACCCTAACTCCTGACCCAAGAGGAAAACTAGAGCCCATAAACAGTCACACATACACTGGAGAAATTGGTGCTATGAATCAGTGGGACAAGAGTAGAAGACAATAAATGCTGACAGTCTGTTATCCATATGGAAAAGATACCTCAGATAATACATAAAAATACACTCAAGATGGTTAAAAACCTAAATGTAGAAGTGCTGATTATGGTGATGAAGGCACAACTATGTGATGATACTGTGAACAATTGATTGTACATTGTGGATGATTTATGCTATGTGAATATATCTCTCTAAAATTGTAGGAAAAAATATAAATAGGGATAAAAGTGCTGGAGAAAACATGGAGAGAGGGATGTACCTATTTACTGTTGGTGGGGAAGTAGAATGGTGTAGCCTATCGGAAGGACAGTGTGGTGGTTCCACAAGAAGCTAAGTATGTGGGTGCCATAAGGTCCTGCAACCTCATTATGGGGTATACACTTGGAAGATCTGAGAGCAGGGACAAGAATGGATATTTGCTCACTGGTGTTTATGGAGGCAGTATTCATGATTTGCAATGGATGGAGGTGGCCTAAGGGTCCATCGACTGATGAACAGAATGGTGAACTGTGGTGTATGCATACAATGGAATATTGAGCAACTGTGAGAAGGTGTGAAGCTTTGAGACATGCAACGAGGTGAATGGATCCTGTGGACAGCATTTTAAGTGAAGTAGCCAGAAACTGAAAAGACAAACATTATATTGCCTCACCAACATGGACTAACTACAATGTGTAAACTCCGAATTGAATCTTAGAGCACAGCTTATCAGGGGAACGATTATTGTAATGGTCCCTAGATTGTAAGTTCTTACAGCAGTCACATCTATTCTGAATTGTAATGGCTATTTCCAAATTCTGAGATGCTATCTCTCTGTTTATAACCTGGTTGGTCTTTAGAACTTAAGGTATCTGTGTGACACCTGAAACTTAGAGCTAGAGCTTGGCAGCTATGAATGCAATATTAGCGCATACAGCAACTGTTAAAAAAGCTGAAAAAGAGTCCAGACTTCAATTAAAGGTATCAATGAAGCAGATCTGGTTAGGACTAAGGCAAATTAGGCCAAAGGATAAAGGATGATTTTGATTGTGTTTTAAAACTTCAACTTCTACATGGGACCAAGGGAAGAAATGTTTATTTGGTGCAGGATATATATCTTCTACAGCACACCAAATAATTTAACTTGTACAGTCAGTTTATTCAAACACCGTAATTACATGGAACTTTGAATAGGAAGTGAGATCTGGTAGGTTTGTACTGGTTAGGGTGAAATAGCAACACATCCCAAATTTGGGCAGACAACAAAAATACATATGCAGGGGCCCCCTGAGGAGCTGGGGAAAATGTGGAAATGTTGGACGCCCCCACCTGGGTTACTGCTGATAGTCTCACATATATTGAGAACTGACAATTTGGTATGCCGGGCCCTCGATCTTGGGGCTTGCCCTTATAAGCCTTGTTATTGCAAAGGAGAGGTTAAGCCTACTTATAATTGTGCCTAAGAGTCTCCCCCGAGTACCTCTTTGTTGCTCAGATGTGGCCCTCTATCTCGAGCTAAGCCAACTCAGCAGGTGAACTCACTGCCCTCCCCACTACATGGGACCTGACTCCCAGGGGTATAAATCTCCCTGGTAACGCAGGATATGACTCCTGTGGATGAATATGGACCCGGCATAGTGGGATTGAGAACATTTTCTTGACCAAAAGGGGGATGCAAAATGAAACAAAATAAAGTTTCAGTGGCTGAGAGATTTCAAATGGAGTTGAGAGATCACTCTGGAGGGCATTCTCATGCACTATATAGATATTCCTTTTTAGGTTTTAGTGTATTGGAATAGCTAGAAGGAAATACCTGAAACTGTTGAACTGCAACACAGTAGTCCTGATTCTTGAAGATGATTCCTAACTATGTATCTTACATGGTGTGACTATGTGATTGTGAAAACCTTGTGGCTCACACTCCTTTTATCTAGTGTATGGATGGATGAGTAGAAAAATGGGAACAAAAACTAAATGAAAAATAGGGTGGGATGGGGAGGATGGAATGATTTGGGTGTTCTTTTTTACTTTTACTTTTTATTCTTATTTTCATTCTTTTTGGTGTAAGGAAAATGTTCAAAAATTGATTGTGGTGATGAATGCACAACTATATGATGACACTGAATAGTTAATTGTACATCATGGACGACTGTATGGTATGTGAATATATCTCAATAAAACTGAGTTTAAAAAAAGACAAAAAACAAACCTAAATGTAAAAAGCAAGGCTTTAAAACTTCTTGAAGAAAATATAGGAGTGCTTATTATGACCTCAGGTTAAGAAAGGATTTCTTAAACAAGACAAAAGTAAAAAACTAACCAAATGACAGTGTGATTGTGAAGATCTTGTGGATCATACCCCCTTTATCTAGTGTATGGATGAGTAGAAAATGGGGATAAAAACTAAAGGACAAATGGGGTGGGATGGGGGGGATGATTTGGGTGTTCTTTTTTCACTTTTATTTTGTATTCTTGTTCTGATTCTTTCTGATGTAAGGAAAATGTTCAGAGGTAGACTGTGGTGATGAACGCATAACTATGTTATCATACTGTGGACAGTGGATTGTACACCATGGATGACTGTATGGTGTGTGAATGTATTTCAATAAAACTGAATTTAATAGGAAAAAAAAAAAAACTAACCAAAAAACCCACAAGACTTCTTGGAAAAGACGGATAAATTACATTAAAACAAAAAAAACTTCTTTACACCAAAGGCACCATAAACAGACAAGTCACAGACTGGAAGGTATCTGTAGCACATAACTAAAAAGGAACTGGTATCCAGAACACAGAAAGAACTGCTACCAATCAATAGGAAAAGTCAAACAAAACAATTTTTTTAAATGGGCAATGGATAACTGACAGAAAAGGAAATCCAAGTGGTCGAGCAATATATGAAAAAGATGGTAAACTTTACTAGTAATCAGGAAACTACAAATTAAAACAAGGAAATACCACATTTTTCCCATTAGAGTGACAAAAATTTTAAAATCTAATAACCACACACTGATAAACATGTGGGGATATTAGAATTCTCATACACTGCTAGTAGGATTATAAACTGACAAACATTTTTTATCAGCTTTTTAACAGTAACTAGTAGAGTCGAGTATGTATGTATCTTATGACCCACCATTCCACTTCTAGGAATATGTCTAGTGAGATTTCTGGCATGCATTAAAGGAGGAGACACATACAAGAAATGGTCATCAAAACATTTATGAGCAGGTCCATAATCCACCATGATTCTAAAGTCCAAAAGCTCTGAAAAACAAGTTTTTTAGTAATTTTTTTAGCAAACTAATTACGTGGCCGAAACTGACCAAAACATGAACTTATTTATGGTCTTTGTTTATTTTACTTTGTCCAAAATGTTGTTGCAGATATTCATTTAAGCAATTACAGGGTGCTGCCCTTATATTGGGGATGTTATATAACATAGGGTATATGTACTACATTTCTTTCCTAAAATCTAAAAGAAATCTGAGTTTTGAAGCAGATTTCTCCTCAAGAGTTTCAGATAAAGGACTGTGGAATTGTAGCAACAAAAAACTGGTAACAACCCAAATGTTCATCAATAAGGGAATAAATAATTCCACAGTTTAAATAAATAAACTAGATTTACTAGTATCAATATGGAGTGATTACTTAAAGACAGTATGAAATGAAAAAAAGGGTACATATATTTCCAGAGAAATTTAAAAACACAAAAAAAAACAGTAAATATTGTTTGTGGATACAAACATGGGAAGGAAGAGAAGAAAATCATGAACAGGTGGCCACCTCTGGTGCTGAAAAAGGGAATGGGTGTGGGAACATTCAATTCTACTTCTATTTTAAATAAGTGAGCTGAAGCATGCATATTAAATACGAGACTTGGCATATGGGTTAAATTATTCTCTATATTAGCATGTTTGAAATATTTCGTAAATAAAATAAATACAATAAGCATTTTTCCCAAATGTTAATAAGAGTCAATGAGGAGCACCACTCATTTATTGACTCATTCATACATTCATCCATCCATTCATGCACTCATTCAACAAATAAATGGGATATACAATCACTGTGGTTAATGGACAAGTGGGAATAAAACCACAGGTGTGTGTATAGTGGGAAAGGAGAAATACACCAAGGATGCCACAGTCAGTTTACGTTGATTTCAAGAGGCATTTGGTAGTTTTTCATGATAGCTTATCATGAATATGGTTTGATGATTTTACAGATTGAGGGATTCATGGCAGGCTTAAACAACAGAATCCAAGGAATGCTAGGGAAGATTTCCAGTGTCCCACCACAGGGCTGCCTTTGGCCCTGTGCTTTGTTCAGTATTAAAAAAAACAAAAGTCAACTTATGCTTACCAAAATTTACACATGATTCTCTGCTATAATGAGTAGTTAGGATGTTGTATGAAAAACAAATATTAACATTTTACATTTAGGTCAAAACAGTAAGATGAAGTTTATCAGGGATGAAAATTATTTTGCCTTTAGATTAAAAATAAAAGTCAATGCGCAGAGAGGCGGGGCAAGATGGCAGACTGGTGAGCTGTATGTTTTAGTTACTCCTCCAGGAAAGTAGGTAAAAAGCCAGGAACTGCGTGGACTGGACACCACAGAGCAATCTGTCTTTGGGCATACTTCATACAACACTCATGAAAACGTGGAACTCCTGAGATCAGCGAAATCTGTAAGTTTTTGCGGCCAGGGGACCCGCGCCCCTCCCTGCCAGGCTCAGTCCCGGGGGAGGAGGGGCTGTCAGCTCCAGGAAGGAGAAGGGAGAATTGCAGTGGCTGCTCTTATCGGAAACTCATTCTACTGATTCAAACTCCAACCATAGATAGACTGAGGCCAGACACCAGAGACTCTGAGAGCAGCCAGCCCAGCAGAGAGGAGACAGGCATAGAAAAAAAACAACACGAAAAACTCCAAAATAAAAGCAGAGGATTTTTGGAGTTCTGGTGAACACAGAAAGGGGAAGGGCGGAGATCAGGCCTTGAGGCGCATATGCAAATCCCGAAGCAAGGCTGATCTCTCTGCCCTGTGCACCTTTCCTTAATGGCCCTGGTTGCTTTGTCTATTAGCATTTCAATAACCCATTAGATCTCTGAGGAGGGCCGTTTTTTTTTGTTTGTTTGTTTGTTTTTTTTGTTTTTTTTGTTTTTTTAAATCCTTTTTGCTTTTTCTAAAACAATTACTCTAAGAAGCTCAATACAGAAAGCTTCAAAGAATTGAAATTTGGGCACGTCAAGTCAAGAGCAGAACTAAGAGAGCTCTGAGACAAAAGGCAATAATCCAGTGGCTGAGAAAATTCACTAAACAACACAACTTCCCAAGAAAAGGGGGGTGTCCGCTCACAGCCACCATCCTGGTGGACAGGAAACACTCCTGCCCATCGCCAGCCCCATAGCCCAGAGCTGCCCCAGACAACCCAGTGTGACGGAAGTGCTTCAAATAACAGGCACACACCACAAAACTGGGCGTGGACATTAGCCTTCCCTGCAACCTCAGCTGAATGTCCCAGAGCTGGGAAGGGGGAGCAGTGTGAATTAACAGAGCCCCATTCAGCCATCATTTGAGCAGACTGGGAGCCTCCCAACACAGCCCAGCAGCCCAGAACTGCCCTGGGGGGACGGCACTCACCTGTGACATAGCACAGTCATCCCTCAACAGAGGACCCGGGGTGCACAGCCTGGAAGAGGGGCCCACTTGCAAGTCTCAGGAGCCATACGCCAATACCAAAGACTTGTGGGTCAGTGGCAGAGACAAACTGTGGCAGGACTGAACTGAAGGATTAGACTATTGCAGTAGCTTTACAACTCTAGGATCATCAGGGAGATTTGATTGTTAGGGCCACCCCCCCTCCCCGACTGCCCAGAAACACGCCCCACATACAGGGCAGGCAACACCAACTACACACGCAAGCTTGGGACACCAATTGGGCCCCACAAGACTCACTCCCCCACTCACCAAAAAGGCTAAGCAGGGGAGATCTGGCTTGTGGAGAACAGGTGGCTCGTGGACGCCACCTGCTGGTTAGTTAGAGAAAGTGTACTCCACGAAACTGTAGATCTGATAAATTAGAGATAAGGACTTCAACTGGTCTACAAACCCTAAAAGAACCCTATCAAGGTCAGCAAATGCCACGAGGCCAAAAACAACAGAAAATTATAAAGCATATGAAAAAACCAGACGATATGGATAACCCAAGCCCAAGCACCCAAATCAAAAGACCAGAAGAGACACACCTAGAGCAGCTACTCAAAGAACTAAAGATGAACAATGAGACCATAGTACGGGATATGAAGGAAATCAAGAAGACCCTAGAAGAGCATAAAGAAGACATTGCAAGACTAAATAAAAAAATGGATGATCTTATGGAAATTAAAGAAACTGTTGACCAAATTAAAAAGATTCTGGACACTCATAGTACAAGACTAGAGGAAGTTGAACAACGAATCAGTGACCTGGAAGATGACAGAATGGAAAATGAAAGCATAAAAGAAAGAATGGGGAAAAAAAATTGAAAAACTCGAAATGGACCTCAGGGATATGATAGATAATATGAAACGTCCGAATATAAGACTCATTGGTGTCCCAGAAGGGGAAGAAAAGGGTAAAGGTCGAGGAAGAGTATTCAAAGAAATTGTTGGGGAAAACTTCCCAAATCTTCTAAACAACATAAATACACAAATCATAAATGCTCAGCGAACTCCAAATAGAATAAATCCAAAAAAACCCACTCCGAGACATATACTGATCACACTGTCAAACATAGAAGAGAAGGAGCAAGTTCTGAAAGCAGCAAGAGAAAAGCAATTCACCACATACAAAGGAAACAGCATAAGACTAAGTAGTGACTACTCAGCAGCCACCATGGAGGCGAGAAGGCAGTGGCACGATATATTTAAAATTCTGAGTGAGAGGAATTTCCAGCCAAGAATACTTTATCCAGCAAAGCTCTCCTTCAAATTTGAGGGAGAGCTTAAATTTTTCACAGACAAAGAAATGCTGAGAGAATTTGCTAACAAGAGACCTGCCCTACTGGAGATACTAAAGGGAGCCCTACAGACAGAGAAACAAAGACAGGACAGAGAGACTTGGAGAAAGGTTCAGTACTAAAGAGATTCGGTATGGGTACAATAAAGGATATTAATAGAGAGAGGGAAAAATATGGCAAACATAATCCAAAGGATAAGATGGCCGATTCAAGAAATGCCTTCACGGTTTTAACGTTGAATGTAAATGGATTAAACTCCCCAATTAAAAGATATAGATTCGCAGAATGGATCAAAAAGAATGAACCATCAATATGTTGCATACAAGAGACTCATCTTAGACACAGGGACACAAAGAAACTGAAAGTGAAAGGATGGAAAAAAAATATTTCATGCAAGCTACAGCCAAAAGAAAGCAGGTGTAGCAATATTAATCTCAGATAAAATAGACTTCAAATGCAGGGATGTTTGAGAGACAAAGAAGGCCACTACATACTAATAAAAGGGGCAATTCAGCAAGAAGAAATAACAATCGTAAATGTCTATGCACCCAATCAAGGTGCCACAAAATACATGAGAGAAACATTGGCAAAACTAAAGGAAGCAATTGATGTTTCCACAATAATTGTGGGAGACTTCAACACATCACTCTCTCCTATAGATAGATCAACCAGACAGAAGACCAATAAGGAAATTGAAAACCTAAACAATCTGATAAATGAATTAGATTTAACAGACATCTACAGGACATTACATCCCAAATCACCAGGATACACATACTTTTCTAGTGCTCACGGAACTTTCTCCAGAATAGATCATATGCTGGGACATAAAACAAGCCTCAATAAATTTAAAAAGATTGAAATTATTCAAAGCACATTCTCTGACCACAATGGAATACAATTAGAAGTCAATAACCATCAGAGACTTAGAAAATTCACAAATACCTGGAGGTTAAACAACACACTCCTAAACAATCAGTGGGTTAAAGAAGAAATAGCAAGAGAAATTGCTAAATATATAGAGACGAATGAAAATGAGAACACAACATACCAAAACCTATGGGATGCAGCAAAAGCAGTGCTAAGGGGGAAATTTATAGCACTAAACGCATATATTAAAAAGGAAGAAAGAGCCAAAATCAAAGAACTAATGGATCAACTGAAGAAGCTAGAAAATGAACAGCAAACCAATCCTAAACCAAGTACAAGAAAAGAAATAACAAGGATTAAAGCAGAAATAAATGACATAGAGAACAAAAAAACAATAGAAAGGATAAATATCACCAAAAGTTGGTTCTTTGAGAAGATCAACAAGATTGACAAGCCCCTAGCTAGACTGACAAAATCAAAAAGAGAGAAGACCCATATAAACAAAATAATGAATGAAAAAGGTGACATAACTGCAGATCCTGAAGAAATTAAAAAAATTATAAGAGGATATTATGAACAACTGTATGGCAACAAACTGGATAATGTAGAAGAAATGGACAATTTCCTGGAAACATATGAACAACCTAGACTGACCAGAGAAGAAATAGAAGACCTCAACCAACCCATCACAAGCAAAGAGATCCAATCAGTCATCAAAAATCTTCCCACAAATAAATGCCCAGGGCCAGATGGCTTCACAGGGGAATTCTACCAAACTTTCCAGAAAGAACTGACACCAATCTTACTCAAACTCTTTCAAAACATTGAAAAAAATGGAACACTACCTAACTCATTTTATGAAGCTAACATCAATCTAATACCAAAACCAGGCAAAGATGCTACAAAAAAGGAAAACTACCGGCCAATCTCCCTAATGAATATAGATGCAAAAATCCTCAACAAAATACTTGCAAATCGAATCCAAAGACACATTAAAAAAATCATACACCATGACCAAGTGGGGTTCATTCCAGGCATGCAAGGATGGTTCAACATAAGAAAAACAATCAATGTATTACAACACATTAAAAACTCGAAAGGGAAAAATCAATTGATCATCTCAATAGATGCTGAAAAAGCATTTGACAAAATCCAACATCCCTTTTTGATAAAAACACTTCAAAAGGTAGGAATTGAAGGAAACTTCCTCAACATGATAAAGAGCATATATGAAAAACCCACAGCCAGCATAGTACTCAATGGTGAGAGACTGAAAGCCTTCCCTCTAAGATCAGGAACAAGACAAGGATTGCCCGCTGTCACCACTGTTATTCAACATTGTGCTGGAAGTGCTAGCCAGGGCAATCCGGCAAGACAAAGAAATAAAAGGCATCCAAATTGGAAAAGAAGAAGTAAACTGTCATTGTTTGCAGATGATATGATCTTATATCTAGAAAACCCTTAGAAATCAACGATACACCTACTAGAGCTAATAAACAAATTTAGCAAAGTAGCGGGATACAAGATTAATGCACATAAGTCAGTAATGTTTCTATATGCTAGAAATGAACAAACTGAAGAGACACTCAAGAAAAGATACCATTTTCAATAGCAACTAAAAAAACCAAGTACCTAGGAATAAACTTAACCAAAGATGTAAAAGACCTATACAAAGAAAACTACATAACTCTACTAAAAGAAATAGAAGGGGACCTTAAAAGATGGAAAAATATTCCATGTTCATGGATAGGAAGGCTAAATGTCATTAAGATGTCAATTCTACCCAAACTCATCTACAGATTCAATGCAATCCCAATCAAAATTCCAACAACCTACTTTGCAGACTTGGAAAAGCTAGTTATCAAATTTATTTGGAAAGGGAAGATGCCTCGAATTGCTAAAGACACTCTAAAAAAGAAAAACGAAGTGGGAGGACTTACACTCCCTGACTTTGAAGCTTATTATAAAGCCACAGTTGCCAAAACAGCATGGGTACTGGCACAAAGATAGACATATAGATCAATGGAATCGAATTGAGAATTCAGAGATAGACCCTCAGATCTATGGCCGACTGATCTTTGATAAGGCCCCCAAAGTCACCGAACTGAGCCATAATGGTCTTTTCAACAAATGGGGCTGGGAGAGTTGGATATCCATATCCAAAAGAATGAAAGAGGACCCCTACCTCACCCCCTACACAAAAATTAACTCAAAATGGACCAAAGATCTCAATATAAAAGAAAGTACCATAAAACTCCTAGAAGATAATGTAGGAAAACATCTTCAAGACCTTGTATTAGGAGGCCACTTCCTAGACTTTACACCCAAAGCACAAGCAACAAAAGAGAAAAGAGATAAATGGGAACTCCTCAAGCTTAGAAGTTTCTGCACCTCAAAGGAATTTCTCAAAAAGGTAAAGAGGCAGCCAACTCAATGGGAAAAAATTTTTGGAAACCATGTATCTGACAAAAGACTGATATCTTGCATATACAAAGAAATCCTACAACTCAATGACAATAGTACAGACAGCCCAATTATAAAATGGGCAAAAGATATGAAAAGACAGTTCTCTGAAGAGGAAATACAAATGGCCAAGAAACACATGAAAAAATGTTCAGCTTCACTAGCTATTAGAGAGATGCAAATTAAGACCACAATGAGATACCATCTAACACCGGTTAGAATGGCTGCCATTAAACAAACAGGAAACTACAAATGCTGGAGGGGATGTGGAGAATTGGAACTCTTATTCATTGTTGGTGGGACTGTATAATGGTTCAGCCACTCTGGAAGTCAGTCTGGCAGTTCCTTAGAAAACTAGATATAGAGCTACCATTCGATCCAGCGATTGCACTTCTCGGTATATACCCGGAAGATCAGAAAGCAGTGACACGAACAGATATCTGCACGCCAATGTTCATAGCAGCATTATTCACAATTGCCAAGAGATGGAAACAACCCAATGTCCTTCAACAGATGAGTGGATAAATAAAATGTGGTATATACACACGATGGAATACTACGCGGCAGTAAGAAGGAACGATCTGGTGAAACATATGACAACATGGATGAACCTTGAAGACATAATGCTGAGCGAAATAAGCCAGGCACAAAAAGAGAAATATTATATGCTACCACTAATGTGAACTTTGAAAAATGTAAAACAAATGGTTTATAATGTAGAATGTAGGGGAACTAGCAGTAGAGAGCAATTAAGGAAGGGGGAACAATAATCCAAGAAGAACAGATAAGCTATTTAACGTTCTGGGGATGCCAGAAATGACTATGGTCTGTTAATTTCTGATGGATGTAGTAGGAACAAGTTCACTGAAATGTTGCTATATTATGTAACTTTCTTGGGGTAAAGTAGGAACATGTTGGAAGTTAAGCAGTTATCTTAGGTTAGTTGTCTTTTTCTTACTCCCTTGCTATGGTCTCTTTGAAATGTTCTTTTATTGTATGTTTGTTTTCTTTTTAACTTTTTTTTTCATACAGTTGATTTGAAAAAAAGAAGGGAAAGTTAAAAAAAAAAAAAAAAAAAAAAAAGACAAACAAGGAAAAAAAAAAAAAAAAAGATGTAGTGCCCCCTTGAGGAGCCTGTGGAGAATGCAGGGGTATTCGCCTACCCCACCTCCATGGTTGCTAACATGACCACAGACATAGGGAACTGGTGGTTTGATGGGTTGAGCCCTCTACCATAAGTTTTACCCTTGGGAAGACGGTTGCTGCAAAGGAGAGGCTAGGCCTCCCTGTATTTGTGCCTAAGAGTCTCCTCCTGAATGCCTCTTTGTTGCTCAGATGTGGCCCTCTCTCTCTGGCTAAGCCAACTTGAAAGGTGAAATCACTGCCCTCCCCCCTACGTGGGATCAGACACCCAGGGAAGTGAATCTCCCTGGCAACGTGGAATATGACTCCCGGGGAGGAATGTAGACCCGGCATCGTGGGATGGAGAACATCTTCTTGACCAAAGGGGGATGTGAAAGGAAATGAAATAAGCTTCAGTGGCAGAGAGATTCCAAAACGAGCCGAGAGATCACTCTGGTGGGCACTCTTACGCACACTTAGACAACCTTTTTTAGGTTCTAAAGAATTGGGGGTAGCTGGTGGTGGATACCTGAAACTATTAAACTACAACCCAGAACCCATGAATCTCGAAGACAGTTGTATAAAAATGTAGCTTATGAGGGGTGACAGTGGGATTGGGAATGCCATAAGGACCAAACTCCACTTTGTCTAGTTTATGGATGGATGTGTAGAAAAGTAGGGGAAGCAAACAAACAGACAAAGGTACCTAGTGTTCTTTTTTACTTCAATTGCTCTTTTTCACTCTAATTATTATTCTTGTTATTTTTGTGTGTGTGCTAATGAAGGTGTCAGGGATTGATTTAGGTGATGAATGTACAACTATGTAATGGTACTGTAAACAATCGAAAGTACAATTTGTTTTGTATGAATGCGTGGTATGTGAATATATCTCAATAAAATGATGATTAAAAAAAAATAAAAATAAAAAAAAAAAAAAGAAAGTGAAGCATGGGCTTACCACACACAAAAAAAAAAAAAAAAAAAAAAAAAAAAGTCAATGCGCAAATATGGAATGGCATTGGAAGCTTGAAGCCACCTGTTACAGGAACCCCAGCAATTAAAGGTTTCCCCCAAAGGAAGATGAACAGGACGGTTTGGGGAGAGCAGAAGTCAAGTCATAAGAATGAATGATTGAAAGAGTTCATGATCCCAAGCCCCTGGGGCAGCTGGTGCTCTTCAAATATACGGAACTGACAGACAGGAGAAATGGACAGGAGAAATGGGCTTGTTCTGTTGGTGCTCCTCAAGGGAGACCCAGCACCAATACAGAGAAGTTTCAAGATGACATATTTCAGCTCAGCAGAAGGAAAATGAAAACAGTTAAGAACTGTCTCTTCAAGAAAAGAAAAGAAAAAAAAAAGGGGGGGGGCGGGGAGAGCTACTACATGTTTAAGCACACGGTACTTGGACTCTCTTGGGTTGTATAGACCATGATCAAAGTAGGAGATGGAATGAAAGATCCTGCCAGTCCCTTTCAATGCTTAAATTCTAGGAGGTCAGCAGGAGAGATAACGTCAACACCCTCAAAACCCTAATAACATTCTTGAGCTGGCTTTATTATAATATTTTTTAGGCTAAAAAGGATAAACTTTAAGAAGTTGCAGGGAAACACTACTGACTTTTTCCATTCAGTTTCTATTTGCTCTGAATGAACTAAAGAAGATATAATAACCAAAAAAAAGCAATTCCAATCTCTATATTTCATGCCTGAGAGGAAATATACCCAAAATAACAAAGCAAATATGAATGGCATCGTGGGAATTACTCATCTGCCAGGTGGAAAATATGTTTTACACTTAACTGGGAATTCAGATCACACACTCCAAGCCAATAAGGAAAAGGGAAGACACAAACATGACTTGGGAATGTGGATATTAGAAAATGGAAGTCTAGCCCTGTCTAACAAGTCCATGGTGGGCTTGGCCTATATTTGATCTATCCTTTTATAAAATCCACAAAACTACTCCCCATCAAACACACACACACACACACTTTGCATCCATGCTGCCTCTGACGTGGTGGTTGAGTTAAAAGATCTAGTTCCACTTTGTACTAGCTGAGGGACATTGAGCAAGACGTTTAACTCCTTAGTGCCTCAGTCTTCTCTACTGTTACATAGGGATACTAATAATTATTTACAGGGTCAGAGATCCAATCGCAATATGAAAATGCTGCGTATCCTATACAGCATCATACTGAAGTTCACTGTTCTCACTTAACTTTGTTTAAAAGCATTGAGACCCATCTGGCCATTTTCACCTCATTTGGCCATTATCTCATCAGAGGGCAGAATCTAAAAGGGAACAGCTGGTTTTGAGATAAGGTAATAGTTCTCAAACCCAGATGTTCATCAGATCATCTAGAGACCTACTGAATCAGCATCTCTAGGGATAAGGTCCAGGATACTGCACTGATCCTAGACCAGAGTAAGGGGACAACTATGGGCACCTTTACAGACTCAAATCTCAAAAACAGAAGCCTGGCTGCTACCTCCTCTATAGTTCAACCAAATGCAATATTATTTAAATATGAAATGTTTATTTTGTTTTCATCTTTTTTTTTTTTTTCAATTTATTCTTCAGGTTAATTCAGGAATTTTCAAGATATACAACCTTAAAATGTTGATCTAATTCCAATATACTTTCAGGGACATAGCAGGATATAACCACAAATTGGGTTCAAAGTTCTAGTGAAATTAATATGCTCAGTTATTGGTCAATTCAACTACTGTCATTAATTTCTGCAACTGCAAAACTTAATTGCTGATGACTATAGAACTCTGTGTTTTTCCTTTTAAAGACTCTTAAATCACAGTATTAGAGCTAAAGGGAGCCTTACCAGCCCAAAACGAACATTTTACATATAAGGAAAACAAGGCAAAGAGATCAAGACCAGGTTTCCTACTCCTGGCTCTGTTACTTGTGGGGAAAGGCTGATAAAAATAAGAATATATTGTTGCATGAAAGAAGGTAAGCAGGGCTGCACTGCCAGCACTGAGAATGGTGCCTAATCCATAGTAGGTGCTCAATAAATATTATTGGAAAGAATGAATGACTGACAATCAGAGCATCTAACAGTGATGGGCCAAAACTGACCCACTGCCTGTTTTTGTAAATAAAGTTTTATTGCAACACAGTCATAACCATTCATTTATGTATTGTCTATGGCTTTTGCTCTACAACAGTAGAGGTGAGTAGCTGGAAGAGAAATCATATGGCCCACAAACCCCAAAATATTTACTATATGGCCCTTTACAGAAAAAGCTGGTGAACCCTGCCGTAGAGTCCAAGGGTGGGTTGTCGGAGGCCTGCAGGGATAAGGAATCCATCTACATTCCCCAAGTTTGTTTGGGACAACATTTAGTATTCCTCCCCTCTCTTCAGTTTACATAGAATTGAGCTACCCACATTTCCCTGTGATCAGCAACCTGCTGCAGCTGATAACTGGTACAGGCTAAGACTCTCAGAAGAAAATTATTCCTGAAAAGAAAGTAAGTCATGGCTTCCTTAGGAACATACTTTAACCAGATGAGATTCTACATCACAGATTAAAGCACTACTCAGCCCACTGTGCCTTGTTATTGTAAAAGATCTGCCCTTTCTCAGTAACCTGAGCATAATTTTCTGTTTCATTCCTTCTCCAGATGAACCACAGGTCTAGTTTTTCCAAGACCCTTCCTATAATTTTTCTGAGAATTGGTTTCCCCACTGTAAGAGCAAATTCTGTTGTATTCTTACCATTACAAAGTAAGTTCTATATTTTCAGTCACCGAAACCAAAGACTTTATCACCTGAGTATATATATATAAAAAAAAAAAAAATCCACTAACTTAGAAGATGAAAGCATAAGTGGGACATCACCCTTTTATTTTCAATACTCTAAAGCACTTCTTTTGTTGTAAATTCATTAGAGATGCTGGGTGCCTGTATTATTCCATTTCTGTGCTGTGGGAGTGTGATTTTAAGTGTTCTCCTCAGAACAGAACTACGGAATAAAATGGGAAGTTTAAACAGTAGGATAGGTATGGCCCCTATCACCATACTCAACTACAGATCTCAGCAAGGTTTAAAATCGCAGGACAGTATGAATAAGGGCCTCTTCCAAGGAATTTAAGTTATGAGAAGCTAAACCAAAGTTCAATGTCCTTAATGATAACCTGTAACCACATATGAATAGCAAGTAACAATACCAAATGCTACTTGCATAGCTATTCCTTTGTACCATAAAAATATGGCCTTTAGCGTAAACCAAATTGGCATAAAAGGAAAAAATGCGGCAAAGCAGGAACAAACTTAGGGCCAATTCACACCAAGGACTAACATCATTTAGGAAATGTAAGTTAAAATGAAACTTTCTATGATTTCAGCCCAAAGTGATGTATCCCTCTAAATTGCTTAAGGTGGTTCTGCTTGTACCGATCATTTACTCTCTATCGCATCCTGCCACAAACATTAGGTATTTTCTGATATGTATCTCAACCCTCTAACTAAACAGTAAACTCTTACGGGCAGGTGCCATGTCTTCTACTTCATGTCTCCCCACTAGCTCTGCCAACCTGGAGCACGGAGTTAACAGGTACTGGACACAGTATTATAAGCTATAGGTGTGATTTTCCCTCCACCCAGTCTACACAGCAGGTAGCCACGGACTCGCAGACACGGGTGACGACCCCAGGAACCACCCGGCCCAACGTCTGCAAGTCCCAGACCTGACCCTCTGTCCGCCGCTGACCTGGGCATCTCATCAGAAACTAAGCCGACCCCGACAGCGCCCAGGGCGGAGGGAGTCGGCGTCCATTCCAGCGGACGTCCCCAAACCCCAGCCCCGGCGGCTGGCCTCTCCCAGCCTGATTTCGCCCAAGCCCGCGCCCCGCGGGGGTCCTCACTTGTGCGTTTGCTGATACAGCGGCTCCATGGCGCCGGCTCGGCCGGCTTCGGCTCTGAATTTCCTAGAACACGTCCTCACAGACCCCCCCGCTTCCGGCTTCCGGCTTCCGGCCGGAGGGCCCTTTCGCGCCTGCCTGCCAGGGTTGCCCGCACGTGCGCCTAATTGGCTGTGGGAGCGAAGGTGGAGAAGGGGAATGAGAAAAGAGGCCAGGAGAAAAAGGAAAAATGTGGTCAAAAGCCCGACCTCCCATAGAGGACGAGGAGGTGTAGGTTTGGGAGGAAGGTTGACGTCGGGGTTGAATCAGGCATTGTCAAAGAGAGCCTCAGGGTACTGGCGTGAGATCCTTAGAGCAAGGTTGGCTAGCGGGCAGATACCTCCAAACGGTAGTAGAGGAGAGGGTCTTAACTTGGCTTTGCGTTAAACCGTTTGTTAATTGTGGGTCTGGAGATATTTCATGAGCACAAGCTTCTCCTATCTCAGATTTGTCCGTTCACTCGCCCTTCCAACCTCCCCATTTATCCATTCAATAAACCCACGTCGAATGAGTGGTTACTATGCCATGTGTGCGAAGGGGGAAACCAGCTTCCTCCTGCCTTCAGAGAGGTCGCGGTCTAGGAAAGTGGGTAAAAGATGTATACAAATAACCATTCTACAAGGTAGAAAGACCAAAGAGATAAAAAGAGATTGAGCCAAGTTGGAATTGGGTCTGCGGGGAGTTTCAGGAAAGGCTCCAAGGAGATAGCATGCGAGTTAGAACTTGAAGGAGTTGGACACTGCCTCGCCACAAGGACCTATCCCGTTTCCATCCTCCCAGGCTTATCTGCAATCCTTCCCCAGGGAGGAGATGTTCCTCTTCCTTTGATAAATTGGTGCCTCCATTTTCCTGTATCTTGGATTCCACCCAGTTTTGTGTCCCAGGAGACTGCTCACCCTCATGCATTTCTTTCTCTAACATTAATTTTTCCATTTATTCTAATATTTATTGAGCATCTACTGTGTACCAGGCACAAGCACTGAGGGTAAGAATACTAAAACACAGCCTATGCTCTCAGCCTATGCTCTCAAATCTCATAGTCTGTTGGGAGGGCTAAACCATGTCCTCAAGCAATATTATCAGGTAGAATGTGATAAGTGCTACAATTGATACAAAGTACTATTTCTCTGGGAAGCCACTCAGGGATGAGCAAGAAGTGTTCATGGACTAAATAAATTCATTCTTGGAGAATGAACAGAGTTTTAACAGTGTTTTACACACACACTAACCACTCTAAATGTTTATTGAACTGGTCTTGCAGAGACAAAAGGGAAGGCATTTGAAGCTGAGTGAACAGCTCGAACAAAGACAGAGGGAAAGAACATGGGTCTCCTGTGGAAGGCTGGAGCCAGATTATGGACAATCTTGAATACTATGTTTAGATTTTTGTTGAGTCAGTAGTTGGAAGCTGTCAGAGGCTGGGTAGAAATTTTCAATTTTTTCAAAGGTTTTTTGTTGTTGTTTTTTTGCCTATGTCTTGTTCTTTGGACCTCACAGCATCCCTGTGAGGTAGATAAAGCAGATAAAGAGAAATGGAAGTCCAGGCCTCTCCTCTGCCTTGCAGTCTCTTAGATCTTTTTATAAGATTAGGTCTCCTTCTAAATAGAAGAGAACTCCATCCCTCCATCTTGCTGCACTTTTAACTTCTATCCCATTTCTTCTTTTTCTTTCATGGCTAAATACTTAGAAACTTGATCCACACTGCTGACACTCTCTATGGGTGATTTACCCTCCAACCCTTCCCTTGTTCTACTAAAACTGTTTTCTATGCTCACCAGAGACCACCTGGCTTACTCCAGTAGTTTATTTCCATGAATCATTCTACGTATCTTCACTGAGCTCATACTATGTGTCAGGTACAATACAAGGACTGGAGTACAAAAATGAATAAGACATCACTTTGTCTTAGAAGTTCTTTAATATACTGAGAGAGAAACAGCTACATAGATAATTAGAATACCCTGTGGTGAGTGTGGGGTAGAGGTTATTGGGCATTACGGGATGATAGAGAAGGGACATGTTGGGGATTGAATCACATCCTGGTCCTGTGGTATGAACCCATTTGTAAATAGGACCTTTGAAGATATTATTACTCAAGGTGTGCCCAAACTGAATGAGGGTGGGCCTTAATCCAATATGAAGTCCTTATATGCAAAGGAATTGAACATGAAAGGAGAAGCCATGGGAATCACCCAGAAGCTGGAAGTCAACGGAACCTGAAAGAGAAAGGAAAAGATACTACCAAGGACCAAGGACAAGGCCAGAGAGGGAGACTCTGGCCAGGTAGGTCTAAGGAATTTGAACTTCATTTTGTAGGCAACAAAGAGCCATTGAAGGATTTAACCTTGGGAGTCACATGGGTTGACATGCATTTTAGGCAGATCCCTCTGACTGCATGCCAGTGGGCTTTGTGGTTGAAGTGGAGAAAAATCAGACAAATGGCTCTTTCATTAGTGCCGATGGAGATGCTCTGGGAAATATACTCTGGGGGTAGGGGAAGGATGGATGGATGGATAGATGGATGGATGGATAGATAGATAGATAGATAGATAGATAGATAGATAGATAGATAGATCTCTGTCTCTGTTCAGCCTCCTTGAGTGCACCTTCTCATCCCATTACCTCCTGAGTCTCCTTGTCCCTATTGTCTGCCCCACCTGTGCCAATTCTCACTTGCCACCTTGTACAATTGGAGCCAGCTGTGAGCATGTCTTACCTCCCCTAATAACCTGTAAAAGCCTGTGGAGAGGCCCTCATTCCTCAGCCACAGACCTCCCATCAGGTCTGCCTGCTTCCACTCCCTCCCCTTTCCCATTATTTTCTTCAGTGTTGTCCAGATCTTTCTAACACACAGATTTAATGTCATTTATGTGTTAAGCCTTTTGATAGCCTCTTGGTGCCTACAAAACGCAGAGGCAAATCCTTATCTGGCCTTGCCTGGCCATCTCTCCCAGCCTAACTAGAGTGTTTATGGCTCTTCTTCCTTGGGCCTTCGTGCCTCTGGCCTTTGCGTGCACTGTTCCCACAGCCTCATGCCTGATCAGCTCCTACTCAGCCTTGTCATCTCAGTTCTGCTTTAGGGGGCATCCTGGAAACCCAGGCTGGCGGGGAGCTCTTCCACCTGCTCCCCTGTCACCTGATGCTCCCTCTCAGCACTCGTCACTGTGTCCCAAGTCTCTGTCCACCAGTCTGCTGCCCCACCAGACTGAGAGCCACTCCCAGGGCAGGGGATGTGTGCCCCATCACTGCTTTTCCTCAGCATCCAGCTCAGTGCCTGGCACGAGGTAGGAGCTTGTTAAATATCAGTTGCCTTGAAGTGGACTCTGCTTAATCAACTCACTATCCCAACTGTTCTACCTACTTGACCTTTTGGAAGTCCAGAATTATTTGAAAGTTGGCCTTTAGGCAGTTGTAAACTGCTCACAGTAGAGGAGCCGTTCTTGCTGCAGCAGTGTGTCTTAGTTTACCAGGACTGTCGTAACAAATTACCATAAACTTGGTGGCTAAAATAACAGCAATTTATTGTCTCACAGTTCTGGAGGCTGGAAGTCTGAAATCAAGGTGTCAGCAGGACCATCCTCCTGCCAGAATCGATAGGGGAGAATCCTTCTTTGCCTCTTCCTAGCTTCTGGTGGTTTGCCAGCAATTCTTGGTGTTCCTTAGTTGTTGATGCATCACTCCAGTCTGCCTCAGTCGTCACACAGTCATCTTCCTTCCTGTCTGTATGTCTCTGGGCCCAAATTTCCCTTTTCTTACAAGGGCACAGCCAGGTTGAATTAAGGGCCCACCCTAACCCAGTTTGGCCTCATCTTAACTAGTTATATCTTCAAAGACCCTATTTCCAAATAGAGTCACATTCATGGGATCGGGATTTGGACTTGAACATATATTTCGAGGGTGCCCCATTCAACCTATAACAAAGTCACACTTGAAATCAATGCACAGGGCTAAGTAAAATGCCTCCTCTTTAAGCTCTCTCACAACTGGTTTCGATTTCATGCTCATAAGCACCTGGTGAGAAGCAGGACACTGGATTTCAAGACAAGGAGGCTGAGCTCAGAGGTTAGGTGCTTGCCCAAGCTGACCAAGCTAGTGGTAGAGGGGGACTAGGACCAGGCTGCAGTCACGCCCCCCTCCAGGCGGCTGCTGTATCATCCTGCCTTTCTGACCCAAAGAGGGGCCTTGCCACCACAGGTGTGCGTGTGTGTGTGACTGTTGCACAAATAGGACACCTCTGGAACACTTCTGCTCTAGCCAGCAACAACCCTAGTCACACCCACCTGAACCCCACCCCAAAGCCAGAGAAACATAATCACACTGCCTATCAGTTTGCTCCCCGACCCCTTTGGTGTAAAACTGAGCAAACAGAAAGGATGACATTCCCGAATTGAGAGGCTGCAATGAGAGAAAAACAAGCCTCTGTGGCCCCTCCAGGACCCACCAGGTGGAAGGATGTCGCCCCAGGTGCTGTGGGAGGTGGGACGGGGTCTCCAGAGAAGCTGCCCTCCATGAAGACTCCATCAGCAAATTGTCTCATGTAGCCATAACAGCCAGGAGCAAGGCAAGAGGGAGAGGGGTTTTATCCATGGAAAGCCAGTGTATTGTAAACAGGATAAAAGGGGCTGGAAAGCCCCACTTATCACTGACTATTGTGTCCCCAGGTCATTGGGGAGCTGGATCCCCGCCAGCAGCCCTGAGCGAGGGAAAAGGAATTCCCGATTAACCCCATCACCTGTAAGCTGGGCCAGGGCAAAGGTCTGGCTTTTTCTCTTGCTAAGTGATTCCCGCGGTCATTAGGCATTCGCAGGGCTCAACAGTTTCTAGGACGCCTGGGCCAGGCTGGAGAAACGCCTTCTGAGCGCCGCTGCTCTTTGGGGCCACGTGGAGCAGGGCGTGGGGCTGGGGGGCATCCTTGGGAGGAGTGGAGGTCCCAGGGAGGCGGAGGTGGCATGTGGCCAGGGAGTGTCAAAGGGGAAGGGTGGTGTTCTCCTGGCCACGTCAATCCTGGGGCAGAAGGTGGCTGTGTGTGTCAGCACATGGAGTCAGAGTTTGGCTTGGTTTAGATTTGAGGGATCAGTCTCTCTGGGCTTTATATAATAATTATCTCACTCATCCCTTACAACCAGCTTGTGTGTCGGTATCTTAATTTAGAGGTGGGAAAACTGAGGCTCTAAGAGGTTAAGTGCTCAAGGTTACGCTAACTCCCAGCCTGAGTGCTGAAGCATCAGTTGAATCACACGCACCAGATCAGTGTTTACCTGTGAAGACCCCAAGGGATGCTTGGATCAAGTGAGTTCTACTTTCCTCTGAATATTCTTCACCCCTTCAGGGAGCCTCCCTTGGCTGACTCTCCTTCGGGGTCCCTGTTTTCCTGGACTAACCAGGCATGGGGGAGTGGAAAGAGTTCAGGATTTGGATTCAGAAAGCCCAAGTTAAAGTCTCCAACTTTGTCCCTTTGGACAAATCAGTGATTCCGTTTGAGCCTCAGTTTCTTTATCTGTAAGATGGGAACACTATACCACTCTCTATATTTCTCCAAGTTGAAGGAGGATTCAGAAGGGGAATGAAAGGGCTTTGTGTATGACAAGGCGTGTTTCAAGTATTAGTTAGCATCATGGTGGTTGTCACTGAGTTTCTTGCCTCCCATTTTGGCCCCCTTGCCCATCTCCCTGCACATTGCCTTCGGATTCATCTGCCTAAATACCACCTTATGTATGTCAGTCTCCTGCTAAGAAGCAGTCACTGGCTCCCTGTTGCTGCTGCCTCAGCCTGGAAGTCCATCTTCCGTGGACTGGCCCAAGTCTCGCTTCCAACTCAGGAAGTAACCATCCGTGGGCTCGAGTCACAGTGCTACTTGCAGTATCCGAACACATAGCATGCTCGCACACCTTTGGGCCATTGCAGCTCCTTGAAGGGCTGTATCCCTTCTTCCAAGCCAGCTCAGATCCCAACTCTTCCTCCACCAGCGTCTCCAACCATCCATCCTTGTCTTGATCATTCTCTGAGCCTCAGCATTTACCTCCTGGGAGTGCTGGCTTTCTGTGTATTATAAGTCTCCAGGTTAAAGCATAAGCTTCTCGAGGATGAAGACTTGCTCACATCATTGAATAAACATGTGAAACTAACCCAGGCTCAAGAGGCAGAAGATGACAGGGATGTCATCAAGAATAAACTGGTTTACATGCCTTATCACAGAGTACTTGGAAGATCTAGCATACTGGCATTCTTTACTTGGCAAAGAGCACCAACTTACCAGTCCCCTATTCTATGACCCCATAGGGTTTGCCCTGCACATGCAGGAACCCCTGTGTTGTCCCCATTTCTCTCCACTAATCAATGAGTCCTTGGGGTTTCAGGTTTGGGGTGAGAGGCAGGGGTGTTGAGTAACTTCCTTCCACACCCTTGATAACCAATGAACTCTAAAACTCCCATCAGTCTGCTCATTTCCCCAACAGGAAACTGGGTTCCAGAGACGGACACGACCTGCCCACGTCACGCAGAGTTCAAAGCCCATCTGGGTTGGACCCTGCGTGTCCTGACTCCAGTCCAGAGTTCAGTCCCTCCCTCATGCTGCCTCTCGGGTGACACTCAGGGCAGTAGGCAGGACCCTGCAGACAAGCTGAATTCCAGAACCGCAGGCCTGGGATCCTGGGCTCAGGAGTCATCCTTCCATCCAGACTGCCTTCTACCATCCAGGAAGTGGAGCAGCCAAACCCAGACTGGAAAGTCTCCAAGAAGGGACCTCTAACCCCTTCTCCAAGGTCCCCACACCTGCTGCTCCTCAGTGCGTCCCAGCCGATTTTTCTCCTTTGAAATTAAACTGCTGTCCTCACGGCCCAAGCCACATTGTCTAGAGTTGTGGTGTCCAATACGGAAGCCACCGGCCACATGTGGCAACTGAGCACTTGCAGTGTGGCTGTGAGTGTAAAATAGATCTTGGCTTCCAAACAGTACAAAAAAAGTGTAATATATCTCATTAATTCTTCTTTGTATTGATTTGTGTCAAAACAATAAGATTTTGGATTATATTAGGTTAAACAAAATATCTTTTAAAAATTAATTTTGCTGCTTTTTCCTCTTTTTAATGTGACTACTAGAAATTTAAAATTAAACGTGTGGCTCACCTTTGTGGCTCATGCTGTATTTCTGTTGGACAGCCCTGCCACGGAGAATAACTTTTGGCTTCCGTAAGGGACTGCCAGCTTCTCAAGGGCAGGGTCCTGCCATGGATGGTGCTTCTTCACCCGATGCACCCCTCCCAGCCCGGACAGCCCAGGGCCTGTGCGAGCTGATGCACAAATTGGGTCCCAGTTCTCCAGAATGGAGAGCCCTCCATGTGGCTCCTCTGTGCCCCGTGGGTCCCGTCTCAGAGTGGAGTGTGAGGGTCATCAGGGCAGGCTTTCTGTTGGAGGCAAATCCGGCTTCAGGGCCAGGATTAGGGCAAGGGGAGCAAGGAGGAGCTGGCACTCAAGGTGGTGCAGGTGCTGACCCAGCACCTCCCTGGTCTTGCCCCAGGCCGGCCCCGCAGGCCCCAGTAGGGTGGCTTCAGGGGGACTCCTCTCCACAGGCATCCCCAGCGAACCCACAAGGGTCCCAGGGTGGTCCTAACAGAGCCCACTCCCCGTGGGCAAAGCACCTACTCAGCACCCACCCAGCTGGCAGGTGCTGTCCTTTCTCCCATCCAGACCCCCAATCTGCCAGCCCCAGCCTGGGGTTGTCTGCAGTGAGGCAGCCAGGGCCTCCTCCTCCCTCCTCACCCCACTTTCAGTGCCCCCAGGAGACAAGCTGCATTAGTGGTGATCATTTTGCAGCTTTGAAAGGGAAGCACCCAGGACCCCGGGGCATGGGCGCGAGGCATCCTCTGCGGAAAGGGCCAGACGGCAGTCTCCCCTCAGAGGCCTCCGTCCCCTGCAGGCCATGGGGCCAACGTGTCCTGACACTGACAGGCTTCCTTGGCAGAAGCCAGACCTCACAGAGTGAGGGGGGTGCGTGAGGAGGGGCCTGGAGGCTCGACAGGAGGGTTGGGGGCTCATCCATCAAGAACCGTCAAGCAGCAGGGCCACAGGCCTGCCCGAACGTTTGGCTTTTAGAGCCTTCTGCAGCTCCTCCACCCCCAAACCCTTAGCCTCCTGGAGTCAGGCACATTCCATTGGTGAGGGATTAGGGGGTCGGCAACCCAAGCTGGTCTGCCCCCAGCCTGCTCACCCATAATGCTGGCACTGAGCTCCCCCATCCCTGACAACTGAAGCTGTGGTTAAGAGGCCCAGGGCAAAATAGAAATTGGTGGGGCCTCTTTGTCTGCCCCTGCTTTTAAGAAAATAGCATACAGTTTTAGAGGCAGTATTTATTATCTTTTTTTTTTAATCAAGGGGGCTGAGTTGCCATGGGGGTCCCCAAGGCTTTATTTATGCCAAGAGCCAGGGTTGGAGAGTGGAAAGGGTCCTCAGATAAAAGCCAAGTACCGAGCTCAATACCTGTGCCTGCTTGGCCTCTGGAAGCACCAGGGGTTAGACTGACTCTGGTGCCCTGACTGCTGCCATGGCCATCCCCTCCCTGCTGGGTGGGACAAGAACACAGACTTCCTTTCTCTCCTTCCCTCTGAAAGCAGCCCTGTCTGGGGGCCTCCAGACCTGAGAGCAATAGGGCCAAAGAAGAACCCCAAGCTTTGAAGTCACTGATAGAACCATCAAAAAGGCCTGTGTTCGAATCCTGCCCACTGCTGCCAGCCCCTGGCTGCTCGGTACCCTGCCGCCAGTGGCTCCCTGCTGCCAAGGCTGGCTACTTGAATTCTCTGGGTCCTCATTTCCTTAATTGACAGGTGCTCCCAGTACACTCCTGGTGTAGTGGAAAGTCATTTGGCATTGTTATCAGATGGTGGCTAGCTATGCATTCTTGAGCAAGTCACTTGACCTCTCTGACCCTCAGTTTCCTCATCCATTTTTTTGGTGAAGACTAAAAGAAATCACAGATTTGAAAATACCTGATACGACATCTAGTCAGTACTATCATTGGCTGGAATTTATCCCCCGTCTTCTCCTGCCACTTCCCTTGGTACTTCACAGCATAGCTCTGATGGTCTAATTGCTCTAACTGCAGAATAGCCGCGGCATGGTTTTATGCTGAGCCCCCAAGTGGTGGGCTCCAGGAAGGGCCCTGAGACAGCACCTGGCACACACCTGGCACTCACACAGTGCTTTTATTTTTGTGCATTTGAGAGGCAGGATTGAATATTTGTTAAGAGCATCAACTCTGCAGCTTGGATTCAAATCCCAGCTCTGCCGCTTATTAGATGGGCAATCTCTAGCAAGTTGCTTCACCTCTCTTGTAAAGCAGGCATAATAATAGCACCTTCCTCAGAGGGTTATTATGAGGTTGGAATAAGTTAATAATTATAAAGGGCACATGAGACGTGCTATAGGAGTGTTTTGTTAAATGAAATTTATTCCCTGCCCAGAGATGCTCATCTATCCGTCTACTGGCTCCTGTTGAGGCCTTCTGCAGGTCAGTCCTATTAGCTCAGGAAAGTCCTTTTTGACCCTGTGTCTATTTTCTTACGGGAGAGGTGAGAGGGTCAAAGTCCAGTAGAGGCCAGGGTAAAGGCCTTTGCTTGGCCTCTGGTCCTTGCGTCCCACCCCACACTCACACCCACTGGTCAGAAGCCAGGGGCCACAGCTCCTTCCCAGAGCCACCTTTCTGGGGGCACGGGGGCTGGGAGAGCTGCTGTTCGCTGCTCAGGAAGAAGACGACGAGCAGGGAATACATTCGTAACCGCCCAGTGGTCAGCACAAAGGTGGCCGCAGGAGGAGCTTCCTCTCTAGGAGGAAGGGAGAAGGTCGGCGGCCCACATCCGGCCCTGCCCGTCCCTCCCAGAGGCTGTGGAAAGATGTCATGGCCATGTTGTCAGTGCTGGGAGGGGTCTTTCCTTCACACCAGGGCAGGTCCCTTGGAGGACCCTGGGCTGGAGGACTGGGCACACACTCACAGACACACACGCCCCTCTACCCCTGCTCACCCGTGCATATGGCCTGGGGGCTACAGGATGAAACAACCAGTTATGGCCTTGGCTGTTTGCTGGACCCTCCACTGAACTGCCCCGGGCTGGCTAGGGCCTGCTACCTGGAGGCACAGTGGGCTGTTGGGAGTAATGGTTTAGCTGTCAGTATCTCCTGCCTGGGAAGTCAAGGTCATGAGTCAATTCCAGATGGGGCCATGGATTTCCCTCCCTTCCACAGCCAGGAACACCACCCTGTATCAGGGCTTGGTCTCCCATATATGTGCAACATGTACAAAAGGGATCAGCTTGTGACTCAGCAGGAGGATAAAACCATGTCTTCTTGTTACTGCCCCCTCATGCTGGGGGTGGGTTATTCCAAGAATTGTCTTCACAAGGGACCTATGGATTCTGTAATAAAGGCTCTACAGGAAGGTCGTCTCACTGGGCCACTGAGATTCCCCTTTATCTGGTGTAGAAACTGAGGCTCTGGGACGTGTGGAAACCTGCTCCAAGATCACAGGCTGAGCGGAGCAGCAACTTCACCACAGGGATGAGCAGCTCCTGTTCTGTGTGTTGGGAGGGGGGTGACCAGCGAGGGCCCCCAAAGAGACGAGAGTTCCTTATCTCCCAGGGGAGGCAGAGTTCTTCAGGAAACCCTGGTCAAGGTGGCTCTTCCTGAGCTCTTTTCTGAGAAGGTTCCAGTTTTCCTGTGAGCCCTAGGCAGAACTCAGGCCTGTGTTCTTGTGAAGGCTTTGTGCAGGTCTCCTGAGATTGAGACTTTCTGCCTCTCTAGTCCACTCCGTTGTGGATTGAGGATAAAATAAGGACTTGCAGTGTATCTATCCCATCACCTCATCAGAGCAGATGCTGGAGAAAAATGGCAATGAGGGCTGGTGAGATTTTTTCATCCATCCAGCCAGCCAGCCCACCAGCCAGCCAGAGCACCTGTGATAGGCCAGGCTGAGTGTTGGGTGCTGGGGATCCAGAGATGAGGGAGACATAGTCTTTACCTTCAAGGAGTTTGTTTTTCAGTGAGGAGACAGTATCAATTAGGATATGAGTACCTGGGAGCCTATCTGAAATGGCTTAAATACAAAGGGAAACTTATTATCACACATAATAAGGCCAGAAGTAGGAATGCTATTGGATTCGTCAATGCAGGGACTCAGTGGCATCACTGAGAACCCAGATTTCTTCTATCTTTCTGCTTGACTGCCTTCCAAGTGCCTGTCAGGCCTCCTCATGGTGTCAAGGTGGCTGCCTTACATCTGGGTGTTGCAGGCCAATTCAATAAATACCTGAAGAATAAAAAGGCACAGTTTCTTCTCTGTGCTTTTTTTCAAGACAGAGAAGACGTTCCCTACAAGCTGCCAGCAGACCTTCCCCTCAACCCTCATTGGCCAGCATCACATAAAATGCCCATGCCTAAATGAATCTCTGAAAAGAGAAAAGGGATGGCTTAAGTGAATCAGGATTTAACCCTGAACTGGGATGGAGATTCCTTCCCTAACGGAGAATGGATATCTGACCAAAACCAGAAGAAGGGGAACTGGCTATTGGGCTGACAATCCACTGTGTCTGCTACTGAAGGGGACAGCCAACCAGATGAGACATGAGGATTTTGAGTTTCTCCCCCTACCCCAGATGGTAAACCATCTCTGGCTTTCTCAGCCCCCTGCTCTCTGCCTGTTTGTTTTTCTCCCTAGACTGACGGCTTGACCACAAACTGCTCCTTGTTTGTTGTTAAAACTTGGCCAAGGGAAAACTTCCTGTTACAGCATTTTCTTTCTCTGTCTCTGTCTCTGTCTCTGTCTCTGTCTCTCTCTCTCTCTCTCTCTCTCTCTCACACACACACACACACACACACACACACACACACACAATTTACTTATCTAGGATTCCATTGAATTACTCTGAAGCCCTCATCCGTGTGGGGCAAATGCAATTCCAGTGCACTGTCCCCCCTGCCCACCACCGATCCCCCTACCCATTTCTGACCAGGTCTGCATTTTTTCATGAATAATTTACAGCCAAAGACCAGACTCGGTCTAAAGCAAGGGAAAATAACACCTAAACCCACATGCCACACGTGGCCAGACCTGGAGGAAGATGCCGAAGAGGGCAGCATTCAGGGAGAGAGGCTGCTCAGCTGGCGGGTCTGTAGAGAGCTCCAGGAGGAATCGCAACGGGGGGACACATGCTCCGCCCAGCCCGGTACAGCCCGTGGGAGCTGGACGTTGTGGAGGGGACCCAAGGATTTGTTGCAAGTGATTCAATCCTTACTTAATTCCTTAAGCATAAAGAGACACCATAATGAGATATATTCCTTGGATTTAGCTGTCACCTTCCTGTTCCCTCCCGTAAGAGGTCCAGAGCACTTTCCCATGGCTGCCTGCTGCACTAGATATAAAATCTAACCCTTCACCTGTGCCTTTGGCCCCCGCCGACCCCGTAGGTCTCCCTTTGCATCGCTCTCCCTTGCTGCCTCGGCTGCAGCCACACCGGCCTGCTGGCCGTCCCTTAAACATGCCAGGCTTGCTCCCACATCAGGGTCTCCACACTCACTGGTTCCAGTCCCTCGAATGCCATCCTCAAGTCTTAGCTCAGCAGTCAGACGTTCAGGGAAGCTTATATAAGGTAGTCTCTTCTACCTTTATTTTATTTTCTTCATTGCATTATAGCTGATTGGAAAATCCATTATTTACTGGTTTCTTTATTTTGTACCTCCCCGTCTCCACTAGAATATGAGCTCAATGAGGGCCAGACCATGGAGATAGTGTGTCTCAGTCCCCAGAGCTTGGCTTATCAAGAGTGTTCATTAAGGAATGAATGATATCCCCAGTCCAGACCACTTTTCTGGGATGAAATAAAAGAAAAATGTACCTAACTCTGATGGTGAAGTGCCTGATGGATTAGCTGGAAGTTGGAGTCTCCCCGGCCCACTGGGTTCTGTACGGCTCAACACGTAGGAGTGAGCTACGGAAAGAAGTAGACTAGCGTCTCCACCAAACACAGCCGCTGTCTATCTCCTTGTTCTTCACCATCCTCATCCTCCAGTGAGGACTGCACTTACAAGGGGCTTGAGGAGGGCCAGGAGGGGTGGGGGTTGTCAAGGAAGCAGCTCTAATAGCAACGAGGCCAAACGTGCCCTTCCTTGCACTGGCCCTGACAGTTGCCTAGCATATGTAAATAACAGCCTTATTGAGATATAATTCACCTGAAATAAAGCTCACCTTTTTAAAATGTACAAATCAGTGGTTCTTAGTGTCTTCACGGAGTTGTACGACCATCACCACTGTCTAATTTCAGAATATTTTTCTCCACCCCCGAAAGAAACCCCATACCCGTTAGCAGTCACTTTCCCTTTCCCCCAGCCCCTACAACCACTCATCTACTTTCTGTCCCTATGGATTTGACTATTCCGGACATTTCATATAAAAGGAATCACATAATATGTGGCCATTGTTTCTGGCTTCTTTCACTTAGCGTAATGTTTTCAAGGCTCATGAATGTTGTGGCATCTAACTGTATTTCATTCCTTTTTATGGCTAAGTAATAGTCCATTGTAAGGATAGACCACAATTTATTTACGCATTCATTGATTGATGGACATCTGGGTTGTTTCTAGTTTTGTGCTAATTATGAAAAATGCTGCTATGAATGTATTTCACAAAAACTTTTGTGGACATATGTTTCAATTCTCTTGGATATATACCCAGGAATGGAATTGTAGGGTCCTGTAGTAACTCTGTGTTTGACTTTCTGATGAATTGCCAGACTCTTTTCCAAAGTGCTGCTCCATTTTACATTCCCACCAGCAATGTCTGAGGGTTCCAGTTTCTCCACATCCTTGTCCATCTTTTTCACTATAGCTCTCCTGGAGGGTATGACGTGGTATCTCATTGTGGTTTTGATTTGCATTTCCCTGATGACTAATGAGGTTGAACATCTACTTATGTGCTTATTGGCCATCTGTATCTATTCTTTGGAGTTTCCTAGCATTTTGTAAAAGCTGAGGAACAGGGGACCTTCTTTTTCTTGTTATTATCTTGAATTCCTTCCAGTGATGGCAGATTAAGAAGCAAAGAATCATCTTGCACTGACCTGTTGTCTACACGGCAGGGTGTTGGGCCTCTGGCAGACAGCATTTTCCCTGGGTGAGGCATTTAGACCATTTAGTCCCAGCCTAAGTGTTTACAGGCTGGGAGTGATCCCACCAAATGCCCTGGATCAGCTGTGGATGGCGGTGGTCCTGACACCTGTGTTGTTGCACCTGCTCACCACTGCTGTCTAGGCCTCCACCACACACAGCCGCTATCTAGGTCTCACGAAGCCTCCCATCCTAGCCTATGTGGGGCAGCCTGAACTCCCCAGCTCTTGGGGAGGATCAGACCAGTCCAAGCAGAAAGCTTGACTTTGGTCTGATAAATATCAGCTGTTTAACATCTAGCTTGTTGACCAGTACACGTATAAGTAGAAATATGGATTCTCAGTGTCAGGACAATCCCACTTCTCAGCTTCTTGGCCTCTGTGTTCTTAGGGAAGGTGAGCCTCATTTTCTGGTCAACTGGTTTCTAGACTCACACAGAGACTATGCCAGTTTGGATATATTATGTCCCCCAGAAAAAAGCCATATTCTTTAATGCAATCTTGGGGGTGGAGGCAGATTGATGTTTTGATTAGAGTATGACTTCTTGATTGAATGTTCCATGGAGATGTGACTCACCCAACTGTAGGTGATACTTTTGAGTAGATTATTTCCATGGAGGTGTGTCCCCACCCATTCAGAGCAGGTCTTGATTAGTTTACTGGAGTCCTTTAATAAGAGCCATCACAGGCCCAGGCTGCTGCAGCTAAGAGGGACATTTTGGAGACAGCATTGAAAGCAGACTTTTGCCAGCTCAGAGTTTGCCTGGGAGAAACTAAGAGAACACCTCCAGACACTTAGAGAGAAATGCCCTGGGAGAAAGCCATTTTGAAACCAGAACCCCGGAGCAGACGCCAGCCACGTGCCTTCCCAGACGCCAGCCATCGGTGTCCTTCAGTGAAGGTATCTGATTGTTAATGCCTTAGTTGGGACACTTTTATGGCCTTAGGACTATAACTTTGTAACTAAATAAACCCCTTTATAAAAGCCAATCCATTTCTGGTATTTTGCATCACAGCAGCATTAGCAAACCAAACAGAGACTAACATTTCAAAGAGCAATCCCTGATTTCCCTCTAAGTTGTGCCATGATTTTAGATCTGCTTCTCCTTTGCTTCTGATCAGTCTGCAACGAGAAGAGACTTTCTGTAGTTACACAAGGACAGACAGATTCCTGGGGCAAGGCAGTGCGTGAGTCTGAGAGTCCTCCTTCCCCAGCCACCAGGCCCAGCCAGGTGGAGGATGCAGCCTCACGGATCCACAGGCCCTAGCTAGTCCAAGGAGCTGGTCAAAGAGCAGGAACCATGACCAATATGTGGTCACCTTCTGTGGAACACTGTGTGTGTGTGTGTGTGTGTGTGTGTGTGTACACCAGTGTATGTGGTATAAGATTATCATGTATAATTAGAGTGGAAGAACTGAATTTGGGGTCTAGAGACCTGGATTCCATTCTAAACTCTGCCTCTTCCTACCTGTCTGGACTTGGACCAGTTTTATAACCTCTCTCAATGTTCAGTTCTCTCATTTGTAAAATGGGTCCAGTCATACCAAGCTCTATCAGCTATGTCTCTTAGGTTGCAAGTAACAGAAATCAACTTTCACCAGCTTCACACCAAAAGGCAATTGGAAGATGGCCACCCAGCATCCTCCAAGCTTACGTATTACAGGTGCAGCAGACCAGAGAGAACAATTCACAGTTCAGGTGCATGGGACAGTGACTCTGACTGGTCCAGCTGCCCACCACAGGCTTACTCCCCTATGGCTTGGGAGCAAGGGCACACAGACTAGCCAGGGCTGACAAAGGCCAGTCTGTTCCTCTTGGATATGGGAGGGTGGTTCCCAGGGAATAAGGAACTGGGATGAGCAGGGAAGAAGTCACAAAAGCCGTCACCCATACAAACCCAACCTATCTTCCAGAGTTATGTTGGGCTCAAATGAAATTTGTGCATGAAAGCATTTTGCAAGAGGTAATGACTCCAGGGATGATAAACGCTATTGTTAATATTATGTTGAAGTATGCAAATCGTCTGACTCTGTTGAATCTGGCTCCATTAGACAAAGATCCCACCTGGATTTTGAAAGGCAGTGGAAACAAGGGACCCAGGAGCCTGCAGGATATTTTGCTCTTTGGAGCAGAGTCAGTAAGAAGGTTACACCCAGTACCTACATAAGGAAAGCCGTTCATTAAGGGTCAACACAATCTTACCTAATCCAACGTGGATCCAAGGATGGACTACGTATCACTGACTCTGTGGCTCAAAATACTGGCCTGGATGAATGCACAGCTATATGAGGGTACCGTGAGCAGTTGATTGTACACCATGGATGATTGTATGGTATATGAATATATCTCAATAAAATTGAATTTTAAAAAAAAGAGAGAGAGCTAACACAAACCCAGATGCTTGCTGACGCTTGGAGATGCTTGGAGATGTGGACAGAAGGACCGTTAGAGATGCTAAGCTAAGAGTTGAAGCCCAGAGTTTGCCCTGGAGAAATTAAGAGAGGACTCCCAGATGCTTAGAGAGAAAGCCACTGGAATCAGAAGCTGAAAGCAACACAGCCGGGGAGCAAAGGACCAACAGACGCCAGCCACGTGCCTTCCCAGCTGATAGAGGTCTTTTGTATGCCATTGGCCGTTCTTCAGTGAATGTATCCTCTTGTTGATGCCTTTGGTTGGCCACTTTCATGGCCTTAGCACTGTAACTTTGTAACCAAATAAACCCCCTTTATAAAAGCCAAAAAAAAAAAAAAAAAAAATGCTGGCCTGGAGTTCTAGTTTTTGCATGACCTTGTTGGGCTCTTCTGGCATTTTAGGTGCCTGTGCCCTGGTGGCTCTAGGTGGTTCCAGTCGCCAACAGCACCAGGTAATGGTGGCCTTGGGTTTCTAGGTGAAGGTGGCCCTGGCTGATGGTAACCTCTGGTTATAGGGATCAGTGGCCCATGGAAACAGTGGCTCTAGATGTTGGTAGCCCTGAGCCATCTGAGGCATTGGTGTTAGGGGCCTCATGGTTCCAGGTGCTGGCGGCCTTCTGGTACTAGATGACCAAGAACCTGTTGGGTGTTGGCCAGAGCTGGTCAGAGAAGGAAGGGAAGCTGGGCCAGAGTTTGCCCCATGCTCCTGAGGGGCGGCTCGAGTGTCTTCTAGTACAAGAGCACTCACGGACACAGCACAGTTCTTTCTCTTCTACCCTGCTCTGTCTGAAGGTCTCTTCTGAGCACATCAGATGAGTTTCTGGGTCCTCTGTAGTCTGCTCAGGGACACCTGGAAGAATCACTATCTTTAGCATTTTACTTGTAGCTGCAAAGCCCTGGTGAAACCAAAAAGTACAGTACAGCTTTCCTCAGGCCTGGGACTCGGGTGGGGAGTGTCCAGCCCTAGATGTCCCTTGGCCCAATGCTGCATGTCTCTCTCCCCACACACCCTCTTCCCCCATTGGGCGCTGGAATCCAGGGGTGAGAAGAATGTCATGAGAAGGCAGCACTATCTGGGCGGTGGGAGGACTGGAGGCACGGCTTTGCCTTCAGAGTTGCCATGATGAAGTTTTACTGGCCCATGACTTGATCTCTTTAAATCCCCAGCTGGAGCCACCTCTGCCTCCCACCAGCTGCCTCCTGAGGCCGGGCCCAGCCCTGGGCCCCTTCCCTACAAGCTCAGGTCAGGCCGCACCCTGACTCACCCTTTGGATCCTCAAGCACCTGCAGCTGGGCCAGGGTTTCTCCAGCAGCCCCTGATTCCCAAGGGCAGATGACTTAGAACAAGACAAACGTCTTGGGTGGCTGAAAGAACCTTGTTCCATCAACCATTTCTGAACCGTGTTGCCTTGGGATAGTTGCTCCTCTACAAAAGGGGATGAATGGGATCCAACATGCAAAGTTACTGTGAGGACTAGATCAACCATTATTATTAAGAAATTAGAATCTGGACCACTCACATCCTTTCTGAGTCTCTGTAAAGCAGGGGAACAAGGGAATCTACCCCAGCAGCCTGTCGGCGAGAATCAAGCGCATTGACAATGGCCAGTGTTGACGGAGCCAGTAAGTGGCCAGGCCCTGTGCCAAGCACTTCACGGGCAGTGTCTCACCTGACTCACATCCACCTGTTACCACAACACCCCACACCCATCCCACCAAATGAGGAAACCATGGCACAGAGAAGTTAAGTTTGTTGTAACGCAAGCGGGGAGGCTAGGATTTGACTCAAGCAGCGCAGCTCTGGAGGCTGCATGTTTAAGCCCTGAGCTGAGTTACTTGGAAGCCCTTTGGAAGGGACGAGGCACTGTGCACAAGTTAGTTATTAGAAATCACTGACAGGCAGGGGTGGGGGGCCCCAGCTGGCAGCCCCCGCACTGACCGGTGGCTGAACTCAGGCTGGGCTCCCTGCCCTGGAAACAGGAGCGATGCCTGGGGACCGATGGCCCCGTGTCCTCTCGGCCTGGCCCCATGGGAGCCCAAGGCCACCTCCCAGGGGGCTCTGCTGAGGTTCCGGCAGGGGCTGCTGCCAAGGAAGGTGGGGTCCAGCAGGTCCAGGCAGGTCTGCTCTGCCGGGGCCCAGCCTGCTTCCCGGGTGGCTGGGGCGCCCCGGAGCGGGCAGGCGAGCACGTCCAGAGCACAGGCCCCTGCCCGGGAGGCCCAGCTAATGACCCCGCGCATTCCGGCCTGCATGGCCGGGAATTGGCTGAGGGCAGGCCCATTAGCTGGAATTCTCCCAATGCTCACACATCAGAGCGGAGCGGGGAGAAGTGAAAAGTTGAAAAAGAGCTAATTATCGCTTTTATCAGAGCGGGTGGGTTGATGGGCCCTGCCCGAGGGCAGCTGGGGCTGCATTAAAGATTAAACGCAAGGTGGGGGGAGCCAGGCTGGGGCTCGTCATTCCGCAGGGGGGAGGCTGGTGGCTGCCCCATGGAGACTGGGTGGCAGGCGGCAGCCTTAGATCTGTCAGCCGCGCCCTCCATCCCAGCGCCCACCATGGCCACATTCCACCAAGGGACCCCTGCAGCGCCCAGCACTTCCGCCACTGTGGGGAGGGCAGCTGAGGCCCGTGTCTGCTCCCTCAAGGGACGAGGGGTCGGGGCAAGCCTAATTATCCAATTGGTAGGTTTTCCAGGCACCTGTCTTAGGGGGGCTTAAATGCCTCCTGCTCATCACCCAGTGACCTCATGAGTAGAATCTACATGGGAATTATATGAGGCCTGGAAGGACCCAAGGTCAGGTGGTCTGACCCCTTGTATTACAGAGCAGGGCCCAAGGCCTAGAGGAGGGAAGGGGCTCATCCAGTCACCCTGCTGTTTGGTCAATCCCATGGGGTTGTGAGCCCTTGGAGAAAGGGGGCTGCTTCTGCAAGCCCCATCTTTATACCTAATATATGCAGGTTAAAGGAACCGGAATGATACCTTAGAGTAGACAAGGCTGGGGCCATGTCTTCATGCCATTGCAACCCAATAGTGTCTTGGCCACACTGGGTTCGGTGGGTGTTTGCTGGTTGTGTAGGTGACTAAGAGGATGGCACTTGAGAGGACACAGTGGGCACTCTCCAAATCTTGGCAGCAAATCCATTGGCCACCGTGTTAGTCTCCTGGGACTGCCAATAAATGTGCCGCAAACTGGGGGGCTTAAAACAACAGAAATTAATTGTCTCCCACTTCTGGAGGCTAGAAGCTGAAATGAAGTTGTGGGAAGAGCCATGCTCACTCTGAAGGCTCTAGGGAAGAATCCTTCCTTGCTTCTTCCAGCTTCCAGTGATCCCAGGCGTTCCTTGGCTTGTGGAAGCATAACTCCAAACTCTGTCTCCATCTTCACGTGGTTGCCTTCCCTCTGGGTCTCTGGATCTCTTCTCTTCTTATGAGGACACCGGTCATACTGGATTTAGGGCCACTCTAAGTTAGTATGCCCTCATGTTAACTTGATTATATCCTCAAAACCCTATTTCCAAATAAGATTATAGTAATAGGTACAGGGGCTTAGGGCTTCAACAAATCTACTTGGGGGACATGGTTCAAAGCCATGAGGAATGGATGGAAGTAGGTTTCATGATCTTGAGTTACCAGGACAAACCAAGGCACCAGTGGGGACTGGGTTGCTGAGTGCCACAGGCACACTAACAGAAGGCTGGTGGGGTCAAGGCAGCCAGCTGTGCTAGTCCAGTTGTGCTCTCTTGACAAAGATGTCCTCCAGGACTCAAATCTACTCCTGTCAGGTGCTTCTTAAGAAAGGTGAGATAGTCCTAGGCCATATAGCCCAGCACCCTGTAGTTCTTCAGCAGAGCACTTACCAAACTGGTCATCGATCTTTTATTCGTGCAAGTATTTGATTGTCTACATCCCAACTAGATTGCAAACTCCGTGAGAACCAGGACAGTGCCATTTTTGTTTACTGCTGAATCCCCAGCACCTGGCTGGGCATTTTGCAGGAGCTGAGACTCAGGTCTTGCTCACAAGTTGCTCACTGGCCAGTGGGAGGGAGAGACAGGTGTGCAGTCACCTGCAGTACAGGGAGGTTAGCGCCATCATACAGGGCAAAAGTAAAATGTGATGGTGGGTGCTCAGGAGAGGGAGTGATTTGCTTTTGGGAAGGTAGGACATTCTCTAGAGCTGGGTCTTGAAGGCTGGGCAGGAGTGAGTTAGAGGGTCAAAGGCATTCCTAGAAGAAGGGCTGGTGTGAGCAAAAGCTCGGAGTTGAAAAAATGTAGGCAGCATTCGGGGAGAGGGGATGTGACTTGGATGATGGTTTATGGGGTACCTCAAGGGTGCCCAGGGATGTGAGCTTGGGAAAGGCTGAGGAGTCCACCTGGGGGTAAACGGCCAAGGTTTTAAAGCAGGAATGTGACATGTCCAGCTACAAAGCGTAAAGGAAAGGACATGGAAACACTGAGGATGGCATAAACCTTCACCAGAAACAGAAACTGTTTAGTTTGGAGCCAAGAAAGCTCTGGGGTGAGAGCCTGGATCTCCAAGTCCTGAAGACCCTGCAGAGGGTGAGTATCTGGCCCGTGTGAGCAGAGCCCTGGTGGCAGGGCACATCTGGGCCACACGTAAGGACATTTCTGGCTGGAAGGCTGTTAGGTGGGTGGAATGGGAAACATTCCATGGTGGCAACTTTCTCCCTGGTGTTCGCTACAGGCAAACTGACATCTTCCAGACTGAGGCCAGAGAAGGTTTGAGGGACCCAGAATCACTGGGGGGACTCACTTGGGTACCCACAGGAAGCCTCAGGGTGGCATGACTGGAAACATTGCAGAGTGTAGGCACAGATGACCCTCCTGCCTGTTGGAAAAACCCCATTGCAGAGCTCTCCTTCTGCACAGCCGGGCCCTGAAGACCTTGATTTGAATTCTGGCTCCATCATTTGCCACCTTGGCAAGGGTCTTCACTTCTGAGAGCCTTGGTTTCCTCATCTGCAAAAGGTGACAAGAAGGCACACCCTGTCTTCCCTTGGCCTATTGGGAAATTAACAAAGAAATAATAGTCATGGAAGACATTTTGCAAATGGGAATTGCCTACACAAATGTTAGAAGTGATTATTTACATGTAATGCCCAAGTCAGAGAGCCGGGGATATCTGGAGACAGAATTTCACCCAGCTCTTTCAGCAACTGGCCCTGAGATCCTGCTGCACCCTCCCCGTGTCTGTCCTCATGAGGCCCTGCGATGGAAATGGACCCACCTGGACTCAGACCCTGGCTTCCCCTCCCAGCTGCGGGACCTTGGGCCCTGCCTCTCTCTGTTACTCGGTTTTCTCTCCTGTGAGAGTGACAGCAGCCCACGTGTCTCTCCCAGGGCCGCCATAACAAATCTCCACCACTCGGGTGGCCAAAAACAACAGAAATGCATCGTCCCACAGTTCTGGAGGCGAGAGGTCCAAAGTTAAGCTGTCGGCAGGGCCTCGCTCCCCTTGTAAACCCTTCCTCGCCTCTTCCTTGCTTCTGGGGATTTGCCAGCAAGGCTCGGTGTCCCTTGGCTTCGGCTCTGCCCCTGCCGTCACATGGCCTTCTCCCCCGTGTGTCTGTTTCTTCTCCCCTGCTCCAGGATGCCCTCACCTTAGCTAACTCCTCTGCAATGACACCACTTCCAAACAAGTTTATGTTATGAGGTCCTGGGGGCTTAGGACTTTCATGTATCTTTTTTGCGGACTCAATTCAACCCGTAACACTACCTCTGGGAGCCGGTGTGGAGATCAAATAGGATGGGGCATGTGCAATGCCTGGCCCAGTGAAAGTGCTCACTAAAATGCTTACGGGTGTTGCTTTCTCCCTCCCCTGTGTTCAACTACTCCTATGAGCCTTGCCCAGGGCTCCCGAGGGACCCCCATGGCTGATAGGATTGCTGGAGCCTGGGCCTAAGGCAGGTTGGCTTGTGGCTCAGGTCTGAGAAGGTACCCATGGGCAGCACCTTCCAGAAGGGAATGTCCACCTGTGGTCCGGTAAGCTGGACCCCAGCCTGGAGGCTGGACCTGCTAATTTTGCCAAGAGCTGCCCGGTTGCAGAATTCCATGGCTCTGGGGCGCCTCTCCTATGCAGTCCCCAGTGTGGCTCTCTCTGCATGGGACACCAGGCTGAGTCCACCCCAAAGCTGAGATGCCAAAACCCCCATGTTTGGGGGCCTCAGCTGGTCTCGGGCCTCGGCTCCTGATTATAGTCCACAGAGGGGCTGCTCCCCTTTGCCTCCCCCCTCCCAACCCGGCACCTTCTCTGCTCAGCAGGAATCTAGGAGAGCCCACCTGGGGAGCTCACAGACCTGCATTCTTCCTCCTGAAGCCTCCTCCAGCAGGGCAGCCCTTGGCCCTCGCAGAGCACTTTAGGCAGAGCTGGGAAACCACAAAAATTTTAAGCTGAGATGAAGGAACGTAATGGACTCTAATCTGAACTGACAGCAGCATTATTAGCCAGCAAAGGGCTGGAGGAGCAGCAGGGACCAGCAGGGAGGGAAGGGGAGAGAGGAAACGGGGACAAAGAGAGCAGGCGCGGGAATGAGGCAGGGCCTCGGCGATGGAGACTCGGGGTGGCTTGAAGTGCCGGCGGGAGAGGCTGCCCCAGAGTCTGGGGCCGGTATTTTTGATAATAGAAATGATAATTATCGTAACAGCAGCTAAGGCTTATTTCGAGCTGACAACGTCCCAGGCATCATTCTAAGCACCGGTGTCAACCGACAACATACCCGTCCCAATGCAGGTGTTGGTATTACTTTCCCCGTTCTGTAGACGTGTAGAAATTAAGGCACAGAAAGGTCCACTCAATAAAGAATGATGGTCCAGATTGCAAGGTCGGGCCTGGCTGCTCACAGAGGCCTTCTTCTCCTCTCTAGAGGTCAAAAATCAAAGGTCTCCAAAGGGGGAAGCAAAATGAAACAAAATAAAGTTTCAGTAGCTGGAAGATCTCAAATGCAGTCACGAGGTCACTCTGGAGGGCATTCTTATGTACTATATAGATATCCCTTTTTAGGTTTTAGTGTATTGGAATAGCTAGAAGGAAATACCTGAAACTGTCAAACTGCAACCCAGGAGCCTTGACTCTTGAAGTGGCTTACATGGTGTGACAGTGTGATTGTGAAAACCTTGTGGCTCACACTCCCTTTATCTAGTGTACGGATGGATGAGTAGAAAAGTGAGGACAAACTAAATGAAAAATAGAGTGGGATGGGGGTTGGTTTTATTACCCCATGCTGTAACGTCCCGACACCTGCATCACTGTTGTAAGCTTCAGGCTATAGCTGGACGATCACCCTCTGGGGGGCTTCTCTGACATCCCCCAGGCCAGGTTTGCACCACCCTCACCCCCCCCCACACACACGCAGTGCTGTCATAAGCACCCTGTACTTCCCCCTTGCTAAAACCCATCACACTTTTTTATTCTCTGTTTATTTATTTATTTATTTTTGAATAAGTAATATTGCATATGGTTCAAAATTAAAAAGGAACAGCAAAGAATGCAGTGACAGTCTCCCTCCTCTCACACCCCCTGTTCCCTGACTCCTGGCCACAGAGTTCCACCACCTGGAGGCAACCCAGTCAGTCAGTTTCATCACACTGAATAGGGAGGGACCCCGGTTTATCTGTCTCCTGTCCTGTAAGAGCAGGGACCGTGCCTGCCTTGTTCACTGCTTTACCATGTACATAAACTATACATGTGTTTATATACAGAGAGAGACTTTTTTTTTTGAATGAATGAGTCTCAGAGAAGAAAGGTAACTTGCCTGCTCCACTCTGTCTCAATCCCTAGATAGTCCTCACCCAAGGACCTTGTTTATCTGACTTTTAATGACCACCTGTCCTTTCTTCTTGGACATTTGACCATCATCTGTGGCTCCTGATTTCATTTTTTTTAATTTACTTTTTAAAAATTCTGGAGATATATAAATAAAAATAAATAAATATATATATTTACACACACACCATAAAATCTGCCATTTTAACCATTATTAAGTGTACAATTCAGTATCATTAATTACATTCACAATGTTGTGCCACCATCAACAGCATCTATTCCCGAAACTTATTCATCACCCAAACAGAAACTCTGTACCCATTAAGCAATAACCCTCCATGCCCATCTCCCCCCACCCACTCCCTGGGAAACTGTAATCCACTTTCTGTCCTTACGAATTTCCCTATTCTAAGTATCTCATGTAAGTGGAGTCATACAATATTTGTCCTTTTATCATGACTTATTTCACTTAGCATAATGTTTTCAAGTTTCATTCCTATTGTAGCATGTGTCAGAACTTCATTCCTTTTTATGGCTGAATAATATTCCATTGTATGTATATACCACATGTTGTTTACCCATTCATCAGTTGACGGCCACTTGTGAATAACTGTCAATAATTGTGAATATCAATTCATATGGCAATTCTATGTTTAACTTTTTGAGGAACTGACAAACTGTTTTCCAAAGTGGTTGTGCCATTTCACGTTCATCAACCTCAGTAATGCACGAGGTTTCCAATTTTTCCACGTCACACTTATTTACCATTTTTCTTTTTTTTTTTTTTTAATATATATATATAATAGCCATCCTCTTGGGTATAAAGTGGTGCCTCGTTGTGGTTTTGTCTTGATTTCCCTACTATCTAACCACATTGAGCATCTCTTCATGTGCTGATTAGCCATTTGTATGCCTTCTTTGGAGAAATGTCTGTTCAAATCCTTGGCCCGTTTTTAAAATGGGTTGTCTGTTTCTTTGTTGTTTAGTAGTAGAATTTCTTTATATATTCTAGATACAAAACCCTTATCAGATATATGATTAGCAAATATTTTTCCCATTCTATGGGTTGTCTTTTCATTCTCTTGATAAAGTCCTTTGTGGCACAAACGGTTTTACTTTTGATGAAATCCAATTTATCTAATATCGCTTTTGTTGCCTGTGGTTCTGATGTCATATTTAAGAAGCCACTGTGAAATCCAAGGTCACGAATATTTCTCCCTACGTTTTCCTCCAACAGTTTTGTAGTTTTAGTTCTTAAATGTAGGTCTTGGGTCCATTTTTAGTTAATCTTTGCATATGGTGTGAGATAGGGGTCTAATGTCACTCTTTTACATGTGGGTGTCCAGTTTCCCCAGCACCACTTGTTGAAGGAAGTCCCGTTTCCCTCTGGATGGGGTTGGCTCCCTTGCTGAATATCAGCTGACCATGCATGTGAAGATTTATATCCTGACCTCACCCCAACTCGTGCTAAGGAGCTTGCTTTAGGCCTCAGTTCCCTCATCTGTAAAATGGGAAGGTGGTCACTGGGTGTGACATCTTATGGATCTCTGATTTCTTCTCCACTGTAACCCCCTACCAGCTGGTATCAGTTTATGTCTGCTATAAAATGAGGTGACAGCTATGAAAGCCTTTTGATTAAAGCTAAAGCTTGATACCAATGCAATGAATGCATGCATTGGGTCAGGAGGATTTTTTGTGCTGGGCTTCACACCCAATAATCTGGTCATGTCCCTCGCTCCAGCCCAGCCCACAGGTCAGGTACACACAGCTGTAAATCCTCCAACAATCTCGGGAGCTAGGCCCTCTACAAAGGTGGGGGTGGGGTGCAGGAGGGAGAGCTGAAGACCACCTTGGGGAGGGCAGATTGGCCCACCTCCACCTCTATCAAGGGACCAGCAAGTGCTTTCCAGCTGGACCAGCTTGTTCCCTAACTAGGGCTGCGGAAAGCAGCCTCCCACCTTGCGGAAGTTTCTGCCTAGCCTTGTCCCTGGAGGTTGAGGCAGCTGGGGATTCTGGGGAAAAGCAAGAGGGAGTGAGGGGAGGGAAAAGGAGGAGAGCAAAGGGCAGGGAGCAGGGAGCCAGTGTGTCAGGGAGGGACATGGGGCCAGCTGAAACAGAAAGCCAGCTGTGGTAAGATGCTGTTGGGGAGAACATTGGCTGGGGGAATAGCATAGAGAGATTCATTCACTCATTTGTTCATTCATCTTTTCATTCATTCATCCAATAAAGCAAATGGTCCCAATATTGAGAGATAATTGCTAATTGAGGTATATGCACAATGCTAAGGAAATATGAAAGATGGCGCAAATATTTGATGGGTGCAGGAGCGGGGAAGTTGGGGCAGCAGACAAATTTTGCTGGAGATATTTGAGCCAAGCCATGAAACAAGTTTGGAGAAGGCAGCTCCCAAGTCTGCCCCAGCTCTGGGATCCACCCCTTCCCAAACTTCCACATCCCAGCTGTTGTCTTCACTGGGTTTGGTTCCAAGCACTGCCATTTACTTGCTGTGTGACCTCAGGTAAGTGATCTAACCTCTCTGAGCCTCAGTTTCCTCAGCTGTAAAGTAAGGATGATACCAACTTGGAGGGTCATTGTGAGATTTAAATGAGATAATGAGAGGCATTTTGCAGGGTGCCTGGCACCTGTAGGGAATGTGCTTGAAACGACCTGCTGTGGTTACTGTTGGTATCGGTGGCGTTGGAAGATTCTTTAGTGAACCCTGGGCCTCCGTCTCAGCTGCAGAGGAAAGCTGAGGCTGTTCCCAGCACCCCCATCCCTGGCCCCCGGCCCTTTGGGAAACCTGAGAAGCAGAGCATGAGGATCTAATGTGCGCCCCCCACACCCCTTAATCCTTCCTGAACTTGGGAGAGGGGGTGGGCGCGGGACGGGCCAGCACCACTGCAACACCTGCGCAGCTCTGACATCTCCTGCCTCTGGGCAGAGAAAGCAATTTCAGAAATGACATGTTGCCAACAAGCAGAAATCGGCTTCTGAATTAAAATGTGTCTGCATCAGGTGACCCCGGGCTGGGGGGTGGGGGGCTGGCTGCACGAAGACAGCTGCGATTAGGGCTGTCAGCTGCGGGAGGAGCTGCGGGGAGGGGGGCAGGGACCCCAGGGCTGCTGTTGACTCCCCAGGCCGGTGGCCGCCCTGGACTTGTTCAGACAGGGGGGCAGGAATCCAGAAGCTGGGGCGGGTTCTCCCACAGCCCGGTGGGCCGCTCAGCTGCCCACTCGCCAGGGTCTGTGTCTGGGGGGGTGATAAGTCCAGGTTCAGCTCCCCTGGGACCACTGCAGTGTAAACACACTAATTGTCGCAAGAGAGCCAGGGAGGAAGGGGGCCCCGCAGCCCTGGGGGACTTGCGGAGGGAGGGGAGTAGGGGCTGAGACCCCCAAGAGGAAGCCAGCCTCCACTTTGCAGGTATGCAGGGAGAAGGAAAGGGAGAGAGGAGGAGAACAGAGGGAGTGGGGCCACGTGGATCCTGTCCTTTTCCTGACACCCCTCTCCCTGCTCGCCTTTGCCCTGTGCTGCGGGGGATACGCAGTTAAGGGGGCTGGTTCAGGGCCGACCCTGCCATATACCGTGGGACCTTGGGCACGGCAGGGAACCTCTCTGAGCTTCAGTTTCCTCCTCTATAAAATGGGGGTCATAGTTGTATGTGCCTCTAGGGTGGCCGTAGTGACACCAGGTGATACAAGAGGACTCTGTATCACCTGGCACAGGTGAGGGTTCACCTGGTGCAGGTGAGGCCTCGCTCATGGTGCCAAACACCTGCATCCTGGCGATTGCTCCTTGTCTGGCTCCTCAGCTAGACTGTGACCCCCCTGAAGGCCGGGTCTGGGTCTTGTCAGTGTGGCGTCCGGCTTCCTGCCCTGTGCCGGGTGCACCACAGGCAGCCAGTCCACGAAGGGATGCCAGGTGGGAGGTGGTGGGAGGGAAAGAGAGGGAAATGAAAGGGAAGGGTGGGGGTGGCCGAGGATGCCACCCTTGCCGCTCTCCCTCCAGAATGCCCCCCCACCTATCGCGGGCCATCCTTCTGCTCTTTTACTGCCTTTCTTCTACGGCTGAGCTATGCCTGTTGGTTTGACAGTGACCCTATTTCCCCAGTTGGCGCTCAGACGTGGGGAGAGCATTCCGTGTGTCTTAGTTGGTGGGGGAGGTGATTGACCTTGGGGCCATCTCAGCAGCTCCAGGACTTGGGGTCCCCAGAGTCAGGCTCCACTGAGCCCCGAACATGACAAGGGCCAGAGCAAAGCTGGGATGGGGGACGGGGGCAGGTGGGTAGGGGCAGTGAGGAGGGAGGCGGAGTTTTCCTCCGGTTTGGTTCAGGACATCTGAATCAGAAGGGAGCCGCCAGGTGGAGGGGAGACCTCGCCCTCGATGCACTGCTGAGTCTCTAGAAAGGTGGGGTGGGCCGGGGTGGGCAAGAGCAAGGCTGCCTCATGACTTCAAGAGAGGAGATCTCCCTCCGTCACCCCCCACCGGTGCTTCTCTACATGTCTCCCCACCTGCCACAGGAGGTGCCCTGGGAGAGGGCATAGTGCCTCACCTGCAGTTTAGTGCCAAGCCGTCAGAGAAGAACCCAGAGGGCAGTGGATGCGAGTTCAGGCCTGGGAAACCTGAGTTTGCATCTGGGCTCTGTCACTCACTTGGCAAATGATTTAAGCTCCCTGAACCTCAGTTTCCTCATCTGTAAAATGGGGGTAATAATTCCTCTATGCAGGGTGATTGTAAAGATTCATAGGGGTAGCATGAGGACAGGGGAGAAGGGAAAGCTCTTCTTCATAGAAGAATGCCAACAAATAGACAGGGAATGATGGAATTAGAAAATCACCATTTTGCAATCACAAATGTTATAATTGATTTGGGTGAGAATCACCAATGGATGCGAAAACCACTGGGTAAATGGTTGTTGGGCAGCAGGATATTCCCACAGTCTCAAAGCATCACCCCACAGCTGAGTTGCGAATCCCAAAGGGAAAAGCCCACCTTAACCAAGTGCTGAAACGTCACCAGTAATGGACCAATGGACATCCCGTGGCTTCTGACACTGTGTGCTGAGAGGGACACAACATCTGCATCTAATCAGAAGGAAACAATCAGATCTGCACCAAGAGACATTCTACAACACATCCGGTCTTGGGTCTTCAAAATTTCAATGTCATGAAAGCAAAAATGGCAGGGAGACTCTTCTAGATTGCAGAGGACTAAAGAGACACGACAACCAAATACAATGCCTCGTTCTTGAGTGGATCCTGTATCAAGGGGGAAAAGTTACAAAGGACATTTTGGGGGCCAATCGGGGAAATTTGAATATGGACTGTGTAGATCAATATTCCATCGGTGCTAAATCTTTGGATGTGACGGTCTCATGGCCCTGTTGGAGAATGTTCTTGTACTTAGGAGCTACGTGGTAAAGCATTTAAGGGTGAAGGTCTTGGTGTCTCAACATTTTCATAAATGATTCAACAAAATACATTTGTGTATAGCAAGAGTGAGTGAGCAAATGTGGCTAAATATTTTTAAACAGGGGCCTACCATAGGGAAAGCATGCACCCAGGAGTGTTTCAACAAGCCCTGATGCCCCAGGAGGAGAGCGGCTGAAGGTGGGGAGGCCCGAGAGCCAGTTTGGGAACCGGTTTCTGGGCAGGAGCAGGGAAAAGCCCAGATGGGGGTGGGGGAGGCTGATGGCAGGGGTGTGTGGAAAGACCGTGGGATTTGGAGGCAAAAGACCTGAGTCCACTTACCAGCTCTGTGGACTTCAGGGAGTCACTTAACCATTCTGTCCCTCAGTTTCCCTATCTGGAAAAGGGTTGCCCTGGTACCTGCCTTGTGAGGCTCAAGCGAGGAAACAGGTGAGAGAGCCTGGGGTACCGGCACCTGCCTCCAAGTTTGGGCGCTGCCGTCGTTGTCTTCACCGGGGTTGGCCTCGGGGCGCGGGAGCCCCGCGCAGAAGGAATGTGCTAGGTGGAGACGCAGGTGGGAATGCAGGCAGCTCCGGGCGTGCTCCCTGGGGACCCCGGTAGCCAGTTTAGACCCCAGGGGGCCCGAGGGCGGGTCAGGGCCATGGAAGCAGGGGACAAGCACAGTGCTGTTTTTGTTCTGAAAGGAGCCTCCTCCCCATCGGACCCCAGGGGGAGAGGCGTGTGGCCTCCCCCCTCCCCCCTCTGGCAGTGACTCCCTGAAGGCACCACCTTTGCCTTATCCTGCCCCCATTCCAGCGTCCATTGCTGGCCACACTATGAGAAATCTAGAAATACTTCTCAACTCCCAGAGGGGACCCAGTTTCTGGCCTGCTCTGCCACTGACTTGGATGAGTCACTTGCCCCTTCCAGGCCTCAGTTTACCCAGAATCCATAAAATGGGGTGATCCCTGCCTGCCCTACCTGCATCCCAGGGTGGGGCAGTACAGAGAGGGAAGAACCCATGCTTTGGAGGCTTGCAGATCCGGATTCAAATCCTGCCACCACTGCTGGCTAGTGGCCTTCCTGAGACTTCACATCTCACAACCTCCTTTTCCTTGACAACAAATGTGGGCGGGCATGTCCCATGGGCAGGGTTATTGCAATAAATAGAGACGAAGCAGGCACAGCCAGCTGACATGATGTTTATTGGTTTATCATCGCTCTCCCCAGTCAGAACTTCGGCCCACATGGCAGAAGCTTGGCCTCAGCCACTGCTGTCCTCCAGCCTCCAGGGTGGCAGTGCCCAGCCCTCTGTCGAGCTCCCTACAAATCTGTTGGTTGAATGAAAGGACGTAACAGACACTCAGGAAATGCTGGCTCCCGTTTTAATTTTAAAACTCGCTGAGGCAAAAAAGCATTTTGAAGTTTACGGTTGTCGAGAAAGGAAGCTTTGGAAAGCAAGAAATAATCTCCAGGATTGGCGCGTGTCGGCCAGCCTGTCTGCTGGGCACTGGAGGCCACAGGGAAGCCGGCTCATTCAGACCAGGGGACGGGCCCTGCGTGCTCGTGGGAGCCGGGCAGCACCGTCCACGGGTGAGGCAGGCAGGGGCAGGGGCACCTGGAGAACAAGGGAGCACCCATGCGTCCTGCCTGCAAGGCCCCTCAACTCGACTGACTATGGAAAGGTAGGTCTGCATTGCCAACATCACCGATTTTACACGGGAAGCCAGAAATCCAGTGGAAAACAGTTCGTGTTTTGAAAAAAAAAAAAAAAAGATGAGGTTTAAAAACAAAACCTGTCTGTGGGCTGGGAGGGGTCCCTCGATGTAGCTTGGGTAGCGTGGGTGGCCTCCCTGGGGTCCTTGTCTTCTGCCCCTGCCCGCGGTTGCCGATCCCTGGCTCCCACCATGCCTGGCACACACAGCTGTTCAGGGAATATTCATGGAACCAAGAAACCTCTTGTGTGTCACTTGAGCACAGTTCTCCACCTCTCTGGGCTTCGTCTGTAAAATGGGCCCCATGACAGGGCCCCACCTACTTCACAGGGGTATGGGAGAAATCTAAGGAGAGAACAGGAATGCAAGTGTTTCTGAAAATCAAAAGCACCTTTTACAAATGCAAGGTGTGGCCATCCTCGTTGTCATCACTTTCATGAGCAACAGTTTTGCCAGAGCAGAGGAGGGGCACTTGCAACCCAGAAGGGCAAAGAATTTGCAGAGATGGACGAGGGAGGTCCAGATTGTGACCCCCAGGGCCTGTGCACAGGGGGAATCAACACATGCTCCGTCACCCAGACTGGCCCAGTCGTGGGACACAGAAGCCCACGTGACTTCCCCCCCAACCTCCTGGCTCCAGCTCAGTGGGGGCCCCAGTCAGCCCAGGCTGTACCCCCCAGGCAGACGGCTACTTGTGGAGCAGACAAACCCCACGTGGGCTGCCTAGGAGATATAGAAACTATATAAATACATAAATATTTTCTCATATATCTTAGCTATATAAATTATTCTCCTTTGCCCTAAAAACTAGATTATATGAGGTAGATAAAAATACCCTGTGAGTGTTTCCCTTAAAGCTGTGGATTGAGGGGTCAGTGGTCACTCTGGTCCCAAGGGGCCCCAAAGGTGGACCTTTAGGGGTGACTGAATGGGGAGGAGGGGAGGGAGCAAGGATGAAGTGGAGAGGGAGAGGGCTGGACAGAGGACCCCAAGCCCGGGGGATTCGGGCGTGCTCTGTCCGTTCCACTGGCCCAGGCTGTAAGTGCTGGCAGCTAGCAAGGCCTCCGTCCCTCCAAGTCCACCCTTTGTCCTCCCAGCCCTGGCGCTGCCTACATGCAGCTGGGTTGTAGGGGGCATGTCGATGGCTTGGGGTGCTGTGGCCCCGAAGCTGCTCCAGGCCCCTTTTCCTACTAGTGAGGTCTCTACCACTGTGGGCCCAGGGTGGATGCAGAGATGGGGTCTCAGGAGCAAAAGGGAGCAGGCCAGCAGAGAAAAGGTCTCCATGGGGTAGGGGAGTGGAAGAAACTGGAAAACCTATTGTCTACTCTTTCTTCTCTTCCTGCCAAGATGTGGGCCAGCAGCTCAGGGCAGCAAAGCCCATCTAGTGAAGGCATCTCAGGGTCTGTTTGGCTTCTCGTTCAAGTCTCTGCAATCAACGATCCTTCCAGCATCCCCTGGGCTGGCCGGATCCACTGAAGGCAGGGCAGCTCCTCCTCGCCGTCGGAGATCTTAGGGGGTCTCCTGGGGTCCAGCCCTGGAGGCCTCCTCCTGAGGTTGGCACAGACAAGGTTCCCAAACATTCAGCTGATTCTGGAGTTTCCAGATCTGCAGCGGGTCAGCACCTCTGGGTTCAGGGAGAGAGGAAGCTGACAGAGGGGTGTGGCAGGGCCAGCAAAGCAGCCAAGGGCTTCCCGAAGGAGGTCACTGCCTCCTAGCTGGCATCGGGCCCTGCTCTGGGGAAGCACGCGGCCCCCGAGGAAACAACCCCTGCGAGGCCCTCGTGCTGAACCAAGAGGTGTGTGCTGCCAAGTGGAACCCTCAGCTGGCCGGGCCCCAGGGGTGTGCATGCACTTGTGAGCCTGTGTGTGTGCCCATGTGTGTGCCAATCTCTCACCCTCCTCCCAGGCAGGGCCTTGGAAGGTGGCCGAGGAAACGAGCACATTCACTTCTCTTTGTCAGGTGCGAGTCAACACGAGAGCAAGGGGAGGGGCCCCTGCTAAACGGAGAGGGCCACTAGGACGCCAGGCTTGGTAAATGCTCGCAGTCACCCGTAACTCCAGCCAGGACAAAGGGATTAACAAGATGAGCATCCGAAAGAGTAGAAATGGAGCCAGGAGCCGGCTCTTCTCCTGTGTCACGGCTGTCGGCTGGTGGTGGGGCCTCCAGCACAGCCCCGGCCACAGACAGGTGACAGTGCAGGCTCCAGGGGAGGAGAAAGAGAGCCCACGCGTGACACGCCCCTACCTGGCACCAAGAGACTGAGTCACCCCTTCCTGACCCACTCACAGGGACCAAGTTTCCTTTGGCCACTGGGGAAGGGTCACTGTCTAGGGCTCCACCTGGGGTGCACTGTCTGAACCTGGGGCTGGCTCTCCCCACCTGATGTCAACCACTCAAGCTCCTACTAAGCTGGCCTGGGTGGAGAACTCAGCACTCAGGCAAAATGTGGCCTCGATGCCCGCATATTTGAAAACCCAAATGAAGGACACAGGACTCCAGGGTATGTATCTTGACCTGGGCCCACCCGTCTGAGCCTGGAAGCTTTCCTTTCTCCAGACTAACACCTCCTACCACCTGGCCTTTCTCCCCGTCTCTAACACGGGCAAAGCCACAGGGCAGCGAAGGTGTGTGATGCCCGTGGGCCCCAGGGCTGGACTGACCCAGCCTCCAGCTCCTCTGCCTCCCTCTGCATCCCGGGCCCAGCAGCCTCACCTGCGGACAGCCGGCTGGCTCTAGGCCACCCATCCCAGGAAGCAGGATGGAGGGGTGTCCCCTCTCTCCCCACCAAGACCTCAGTCCTGGCCCCTCTTGGTCTTCCTAGCTTCCCTCCCCATCCTTCCCCACTCTGCACTCCTGCTCTAAGTCCTTGGCAAAGCAGGGGTCTTGGGTTCGGGGGTGGGACATGCCCTTCTCTCTGCTGAGTGCCAAGGGGGATAAAAGGCTGGCGAGGGGCAGTGGGGAGATGAGCCCTGAGTCACACACCCGCAGGCACTGGCATGTGCATTGGTGTGAGTCTGCACGCTGCGTGTACATGCCCAGAGAGGCCGGCTGGACAGCTGGGCACAGGCCTAGTGCTTGCAGGTGTACACGAGCTCCTCCTGCACGCACTGCTGGCACTCCACAAAGCAGCACCACTGCACCTGGCAGTGGCAGGAGAAGGCCACCAGGCGGCTCTGGGTGTCGTAGCCGCGCCCACAGCACAGGCTGCTGCAGCTGGCCTCCCGGGAGCACACCCTGCCCGCGGTGCCCGGCGAGTACTTGCTGGGCCGGCAGAAGCTGGGTGAGTCCTCCATGTAGACCAGGTCCCCGGGTCGGGGTGCCAGGCCCTTGGCGGGGCTGCCGGGCCTGGCAGGTGCCCACAGCTCCAGGTGGCCCAAGGCCTCGTTGGTGGCGCTGGACACTTTGACAGCGGAGTCATAGCGCAGCTTCAGCACCTGCCCCATCTCGCGGAACGGGGAGAGCTGCTTCCAGCAGGTGCGCACGGCACAGGAGCCCGACACGCCGTGGCACTTACACGTGGTCCTGAGGCCACTCTTTACGGCCTGTGGGGAGCGGAGGGGGAATAGGGGCAAGGTCAGAGGTCTGGGGTCAGCAGTCTGAGGGCCCTGAGCCTGCCTCCAGCATCCAGCCCTGGCAGGGGAATGGCAGGAGGGTGGGAGAGAGGGAGGGGAAGGTTCACACGATGGGGGTAAATAGGCCCAAAGGCAGCCCACGCAGCACCCTTGTGCAAACCAGTCAAAGGCTCCCCGCCATCCAGGCAGAGGCAGCCCTGTGCCTACCTGCAGCCTCGCTGAGCAAGTTAGGGTGGGGCTCAGCCCCAGCTCCTCCCCGGGCCCGGAATTCTTGTGGAGTAGACAACTTGCACAACTAAACCCAGCAGCCCTGGTTTACACCAGCTCAGAGATGAGGACCCAGAACAGAGAATTCTGTTTCCTAAAGCACTGGAGCCCTGGCCTCTCCCTGCCTGCCTGCCCAATAGACCTGGATACTGCTGCCCTTCGGTTCTCCCGCTGCTGCGTCACTTTGGCTAAACCCCATCCCTTCTCTGGGCTTCTGCCATCTTCCCACCCACAAATGGAGGAGGAGAGGTGGGGGTTGCACCAGATCAAGGTTTTCAATGACGCTGGTTTCCAGGACCTCGGGGAAGGCCCCATCCTTGGAAATGGACACCCCTCTCCCAACATGATCCCACCTCACCCAGGCTCCCACCCGCTGCCCAGTCGCTGCCCAGGCCCAGGCCCCTTCCCGACTCCTGCCGTATTCCTGGTACCTGGTATTGGTCCAGAATAGGTGCCTGGGAATGTCTGTTGAAGGGATGAAGCTCATCCTGGGACAGCTGTGTGTGTGTGTGTGTGTGTGTGTGTGTGTGTCTGTGTGTTTGTGTGTCTGTGTCTCCGGCTCTGCACCCTGGCTGGGGCAGGTGCTTGGGGCAGCCTGGGGCGGCGCTCACCTTGATGCCCACGTGGGTGTTGTGGGCATCTGCCCGCGCCCGCAGGTCCTTGCTTCCTCTCTTGGGTCCCAGGAAGTTGCTCAGGAACTTGGTGCTGTACTTGAGGTTGTCGCCGCACACGCCCCACTGCCAGGCCTGCCGGCTCTCCAGGCCCGGGGAGTCATCGCAGGTGCAGCGCTCCATGCGCCCGGCGCTGCAGGCGCGGGCCAGCACGTGGGTGAGGGCGGCCGCGGACACCGCGTACAGGAAGGCCGTCTCCTTGAAGCCTGTGCCGGGTCCCGGGAAGGGAACCAGGAGGACGAAGGGGTAGGCTCAGAGGCTGCCCACTGCCCTTGGAGGGCAGGAGGAGGTGGGGGGCACCACGAGAGCAGGACGAGGGGGTGGGTGTCTGAGCACAGGGCCTCCCTGCCACCCGCTCCTCAAACTCGGGCTACAAGTTGCCATTTAAAGGGAACTTTCCAATTCACGAGAGAGAATGTGCCCAGATTCCCAGAGAGTGGCAGGACAGGAGTCTCTGCCTCTACTTTACACACGAGAATGCTGAGATGCAGAGAAGTGACTTTGACATCAGTGAGGGGCAAAGCTGGGGCTAAACCAGTCATCTTGACTCCAAGTCAATGTGTGGCAAGTTGGGCCAACCCATTTCTGAGGCCCCTGAAATATGCCCTGCACATGTCCTGTGCTTCATGATGCCTCTCAAACTTTTCCCTGCTCCCCCCTGCAGAGGATACCTGGTGACAGAAGCGACCTCGGGGTCCTGCCTGACTTTGCCCCACACTGACCATCCAGCCCACTTCCAGAACCATCACTGCTCTCTTGCACTGCCAGGGCGTGCAAGGTCACCCCTGCCTCCCTGTGAGCTCGCTACCTCCTCCTCTGGAGCGTACCTGCAGTGCTGGTGACACCTCAAGAGGGGCCACTAAAAAGAAAAAGCAAGAGAGAGTGGAAGGGATGGTGTTAAAGAGTGTGAGAGAGGGAAAGAGAGAGAGCGAGGCCATTAGCTGCCCCCTGCCCCGTCCCCAGCCCTGGAGAGCAGCGGCCCAGGAGGAGGCTGGCTGCCCGTGGGCACCGTCACTGCATTTTGGTAAAGGTCCCTTAAAGCCCTTTCCACTTGGGCATGGGCTCAATGACAACCTGCTTTCTTCCTTCTAGGCCGTAAGCTTCCAGAGGGCAGTCGGGGTCTTGTTCAGTTCTATTCCTCCAGCATCTAGCCCAGCAGCTTGCTCATGTGAGCCTCGAGAGGCGCTCAGGAATGGATGGATGGGCAGAGATGTGAGAGATGTGGGGAGGGAGGGAGGGAATGGAAGGGCAGGATGGAATCATGATCAGGGAATGTGATGCACAAAGAAATAGATGAATTTCGTCTTTCTCTTAGTAACCACTGTCCATCCTTCACATTCTCATACCTTGGTTTATTTGTGTGTGTGGAGGGGTTAAAAGGAGGTGACTGTGGTGCTGCCCATCTCATCTGAGGGCTCCTCCAAGAATGAGCTTGCATCTCCTCCTCTCTTGTGTCTTCCTTGCTCCTCGGCTCCCCAAAACCCAAGGGAAAGCCTGGGCCACGGCTGGCCTTCCAGCACCCCTCCTCCTACAAGACTCTCCCCCCTGGGCTGGGTTGGCAAGGGCGGTGGGGGCTGGGCAGGGGCACCGGGGGCCTCCTCCCAGCCCTCCTCCCTACCTCTCTTGAGGAGGCCAGTCCTCCCCTCCAGGCTGCAGTTCCAGCGCTCGTCCCGGAACTGGAACTGGCACTCGAGCAGGCCGAGGTGCACGGCGTCCCGCAGGGTCTCGGCCAGGCCGGGCTCCCGCCGGCACAGCTGCTTCTGCCTGCGGGACAGCTTCAGCAGGTCACACTGCTTCAGGTGGGCCCCGCCTTGCACGGGGGCTGCCGCCGTGCCCAGCCCCGGGAAGGGCGTCAGGACCTCCCGCCCGGTCAGGCTGGAGAGGGCGAGAGGAGGGGGACACGTGAGCCTTGGGGGTCGTGATAGGGGACGACCAAGAACGACAGTCCCTGAGGACATGGGACAGGTGTGGGGATGGCAACCTTCCCAGGGGCTGTGTTTATTGCATTCCCGCTGGCAGGCTGGCCCCAAAGGGTTACGTCCCTATTTTACAGGGCAGAAAACCAAGGTGCTTGTAACAAGGGCTAGCGCAGAACCTCAAATCCAAGATTTCCAGATTCCTAAGTCTCTGCTCTTCCTGCCCACCTCATTTCCTAAACTTGCCCAGTTATTAAAATACAGATTCCCAGGATCCACACTTGACAATTCTGATCCCACTGGGCTGGAGTGGGGCCTGGGAATCTGCATATTTACCAACTTCGCTTGGCAGCTTCTATGATCAGGGAAGTTTGAGAAATGCTGCACACAGCATTGACTGAAGCCTGGAGGGACAGCCACATTGCTAAGAAGGGCCAGACGGGGGGATACAGACTCTGAGCTGGTGCCCAGAAAAGGTCTCTAATATCCATCTCTCCCTTACACTGCTGCCACCCAAGTGATCTCATGCCAACCTGACTTGTTTTCATAATTCCCAGGTGGACCTTCAACCATCTGGCCACTGGGTGCCTGGTGCAGATTTGATGCTTGGGGAGTACCTGGATGGATGGAAGGATGTATAGAAGAAAGGATAGGAGGATGGATAGAAGGATGGATGGATGGATGGATGGATCAATGGATGGATGGATGGATGGATCAATGGATGGATCGATGGATGGATCAATGCATAGAAGGAAGGAGTGATGGATGGATGGATGGACGGATGGATGGAAGGAAGAAGTGATGGATGGATGAATGGACAGCCCTATAAACTGCTAGATGGACTGATGGATGGTTGGATGAAGGTGAAGAAGCTGAATTTCTCTCAAGCCATTAGCCCCAGACTTCATGTCTAAAATCCATGGATTCTGGAGTCAGGTTGCCCAAGCTCTAAGCCTGACTCTGATATTTTACGACTGTACAACCTTGGAGCCTTGGTTTTCTCCTCTGGAAAGTGGAAAGAGTGATCCTATCTACCTCGTAGGGTTGCTGGGAGGATTATATGACAAATACTAACCACAGTGCCTGGGACATACAGATTTACCTTCCTGCTAGCTGGAGTTTCTCAAAACTCTTTCCTCTTACAAGATGCTTCACTCTCTAACCCAGGCAGAATCTTGCCCTTGTCCAGATGAGGAAATGGAAATCTTATGAGCAAGCGGTGTCTGCCCCAAGTTTGTACAACAGAACAGCAGCAAGTGGGGACTAGAATTAGGACTCACCTTCCTTCTTCCCAGAAGCCCTCTGAAATTGTTCTACTAGTTCAAAATGTTTGCTGCCCTCCTCAGTGTAGGGCTGGAGGAGCAGCCCCTTTCTGGGACATGCTGCCTTATGACCAGAGGAAAAGAGCAATGGTGGGGCCAGGCAATGCCTCCTGAATGTGACACATGTCACTCCTGCTCACATTCCACTAGCCACGGTCAACTGTGGCCAAGCCCTGGATGGTCAGAGAGGCCCACATCCCACTTGAGCTGAGGGCACAGCTCTTCTGTTTGGAGCCACCTGCCTTGGACAGGACATCTGGCTGAATGCCACACCCTCTCTGTCTGTCCCAGGAGCAGGAAGCTTCTCCAGAGGGTGCAGACCAGGTGCCCCAGAAAGTGCCCCCAGATTCCAAATCCATCAGGTGCAGCCAACCTAGTGGGGAGCATATCTCCGAAACCAGCATAGACAGATGCTATCGGGTGCCTCTCCCCTCCCAGACAGGGTGAGGGCAGGGACCCGTTAATCATTAATCTGGGGGCAAATGGGTAAATTTCCAGTCTGTCAGATCTACACCCAAACCCCTCCCTGCAGTCTGGCAGGAAACCTTTACAGCTTGACCCTTAGAAGGTTCTGAGCAGAACCCAATGTCAACTCCAGCCGAGGAGCCCCCCCCCCCGATCTGGACTGACTTTCAGTTTGGAGGTTTGCTTGGGAGCTGCAGGTAGCAAAGGGGACAGCAGTCATCGAGCCCCCCAAATTTCCCCTTCCCTCCCACACATAGTACCTGGGTTTCAGAATTTGTTTGACAAATGGGAGATCAAGCAGGATTGATGCAAATTTTGGCCAACGGTATTGCACATCTTTCAAGGCCTGTCTCAAAAGCCATTTTGAGAATATTAATAATAATTATTATATTATTAGAGCTATAGGATGTTGTATAATACATAATACATTATATATTTTATATTATTATAGCTACCATTTTTGAGTGCTTATTACTAATCCCTGTAAATTACTATTGTGGACACGGATTGGGTTGGCTGCCCACCCCTTCTTCCTAGCTACGTGGCTATTGTGTAGCCCCAGCCACACATCTGTCCCACATGACCTTGCTGCTCTGGCCTGTTGATTGGATGAATAATGATCACATGACCAGGCCTTTCTCTGGAAATGCAGAATTTGAATTAACAGAACATACAGTTCCTTTCTCTCTTTCTCTTCTTGGGAAAGAGAGGCCTGTAACACAAAAGATACACAAAAGAAGCTGATCCAAAAAGAGAGAAAAAGAATGAAACAAAGGCATAGAGAGAAGCAGAAGTGAGGGTGGGAGAGAGAATTTGAGCAGCTTTTCGGGGCCTTCCTGAGGCCTGAGACACCCCCCAGTGTCGAGTCGAGGCTGGTGGCTGGTTTGTCTAACTGGGGGCATCGTCCCTGATCGTGACCTTTTGTCGTTTGTGGAAGATGGAATCCCGCAGGCTACACTTGAGAGCCAGGCTCAGCAGACACACTTCCACCTGTCAACAGGCACCTGCTTTTTAAATTCCGTGTAATAGACTCTGTGATTGATGGCCCCGAGAGTCCAGTATAAAGTCGGTTAATTTTATTAGCGGTAATGACACTTAGCAGCGATTAATGGTCAGGAAAGGCAGCCGACCGCACAGAGGCCTCAGTCTACGCTGGGCCCTGGTCTGCCCAGGGCTGCTCTCAAAAGTGAGGGGGTGGGAGCTGGCATTTTGCCTTGGGGACCCCAGGGGGCCCAGAGAAACAGACTGAGACCTTCCAGGACCCAGTTTCCCTTTTATTTGTTTTCTGTAGTGCTGTTTGGGATCATATTTCCTTTGAAGAAATAATACTATGATATCACATCATGACTCAACCCATTTCACTAAACTGTGTGAGTGAATTTGCCAACACATTCCCACCCCATGGCATCTGCTAGGGAAGGTTTCCTCCTGGACCCCAGAAGAATTCTGGGTGATGCAAGTTCCGCCAGTTCGGGGACTGGGGAAAGTGACTCCCTCCCCTCGAAGAAACCACACATCCCAGGCCTGAGAACCCCACCCACAAGACTCCCACTGGGAAATCTCGATTACCACATGCTGGCTGAGCCCCAAGGGCCTAAGATGCACGACTGGAGAAGATCAAGTGAGTGTCATCTGTCTTATGAATATAGACAGAATTTGGGGTTTTATTGAAGATGCTGCCCTGTGGTCAGGTTAGATATCAGCCAAACAAGTAATCAGCCTTCTGAACTGAAGAGCAGAAGAGGGGTGATTTGCAAACTTGCTAACTGCTCTTCTGGGCTGGGGGCAGGAGCTCCTTGGGGCTTCTGCTGACTCAAATGCTGAGCCGCCCGGGACTAGCCCCCTTACTGGGTTGCACCTGCTTTGGCCTAGCTGGTCTCCCCCATTCCTGTCCTCAAGTCGGGCTCCGCCAGGCTGACTTCCAACCTCTTTACCCTTTAAGAAAGCAAGCGCCCCAGGTGACGAGCCCGTGCCCCTCAAGGCTGACCTCATCCTCGATTTTGGCCAAAGCTGCCTCATCTGGGGTGACCTGGAGGAAGCAGAAGAAGGTTCTTCCAGCCTTTGGGGAAAGCCACCCAGGAGGTCAGCAGGACCCTGGGGTCCATCAAACCCCTGAGAAGAAATACCACTCACCTTTGAACAGTCACCCACTGCCTGCTGGAGCTTGGGGACCCACGGACTTCAAACCCTCAAGGCAGTCCTGGCCTGGAGAGTCTGGTCCCAGGTCTGCCTCTCACTTGGGATGACCGCGAGGGTGCCCACTGCTCACCCCCCTACCCCCCTGAGCCCACTCCATTTAACAAATACACATTGCCAAGTGGGAAGAGCATGACCTGAGCTCATCTGCCTGGGTTCACATCCTGCCTTGACCTCTCACTAGTCGCACTGCCCTGAGCAGGGCACTCACTTTTTGTGCCTGTCTGTAAAATGCAAGTTGTTTGTGAGGATTAAATGAGTTAGCGATAATTGTAAAGCCTTTAGAACAGTGCCAGTCACACAATGAGCTCCATATAAGTGTGTGTCATTATTGAGCAACTCCTATGTGCTAGATGTTGGGCTGGGTTCTAGAGACCCAGTTCTGCCCTCAAGTAGCTCACAGTTTGGCGGAAACTTGGTTGGATGCGGGAGTACTGTAAGCTCTCCAAGGCCCCAGAGAGCAGGCGGAGGGGGGGAGCTTTGAACCAGCCTGGCTCCCAGAGGCACAACCAGCAGCTGCTCAGGACTCCTTGCACCATCTGGGTAAGAACATGACCTTGTGCTCCCTGCAGTGGGAAGCCTGGGGATGGGGAAAGGCAGGAGGGAGCACTCGGGAGCACCCCAGGCCGGCTGGGGAAGACTGGGCAGGTGTAGAGCATTTCTCATCACCTGGGTTTGCCCCAGGCTTTGTTCTTCCAGACCACCCCCCTTCCTCATTTCTGCTTGAGAGGGTCTGATGGTTCCAGCAGGAAGTGGGTGGGTGGCACAGGACAAGGCTGGTGGTTCCCAGGGCACCAGGTAATGCCAGTGTGTCTGAACCTTTCCTTAGCTAGGAGGGGCAGAAGCCATGCCTGGCACCAGGGTCCATGCCAACTGCAGGCAGCTGCCTGGAAACCAGGAAAGCCTTGCCCTGCCTGGAGCAGTGGCTCTGCAAAACCCCATTAGATGCTCTCGATAACAGCTTCCGCGGCTAGGCCATTTGCATGGTAAGCGCTCCCTTTGTCCTTTCATCTCAAACATCTCAGTCCACCTCTCCCACGGCCCCCTGCACCTACCTACACACACACTATCCCACCCACCCCCCAGCTACCCAGCCGCTCCCAGCAGGGGAGACTTCAGCCTGGGCAACCCCTGGCCCGGGGAGAGTGGGCACATGCACTGCACAGACTGTCTTCAAAGATGGGGGCCCTCAGCACCCACTCCGGGCTTCTTTCTATGTGGGGGTACCCTAAGGTTGCTTCTCATCTTTAGACTCCTTTCCTGGCTACAGGATTCAGTGTCACCTCTCACTTCCTCCATGCTGTCCTTAGCGAGCAGCCTGGCAAGTTTGGCTGTTATCATTTCTTTCCTAGACTCCTGCTCCCGCCATCCCTGCGCTCACTCACACACTCACTCCAGCACTCATTTATACCTTTAAGAGGGCTTTACTGAGCATCAACTTCATGCCACGTCCACCCACAGAAACCGAAATAAACACGACCACTCATGACTTCCTGTTCGGCTCCCCTGCCCCTCCCAGATCCAGCCTTCCTCTCCTCCCCAGCTCTTAGCCTCCAGGCCCCATCCCGAGAAATGAATCTGGCCACACCTCCCCCCCTGAAGCCCACCCCTGAGCTGAGCCTCTCACTCCACCCAGGGCTCAGAAAGAAAAGCGCATGGCCCAGCTGCAGGCTTTGTCTCTCCAAGAACAGCTCTATCCACTTCCGGTTTCCCTAAGGATGGCATCAGGGAGGCACGTGCGCGCCAGCTAAATGGGAGGCGAGCAGCCTGCCTAACGAGCATGCTTTGCATCTCCACATCTCGGGTATTTAGAGCGTGGCTAGTTCAACATCTGGGGAGGAAATGCTTCCCTGTTCCTCCCTCCCATCTCCCTGCATCCCTGCTCAGGCTCAGGCTGAAGCTGGGGGAGAGGAAGGCTTAGTCCCTGGCATGCATGGGTCAGGTGGGCACAGTGGCCATAGAGGGTCCCAAAAGTCATTGCTGTGCAGAGGGATCCTCAGCAATACGAGTCTGTGATTATAAATGTCTCCCCCAATTGCCAACTGCATCCAAATGTGTGCTACTCAGATTATTGTATTTCAGGGCTGGAGATACCCATCAAGCTCATCTGCTCCAGTGGCTTTGCCCTGGTCGCTCCTGGGAGGTGTCTCGGAGGCTGCTGGGGAAGGCAGGAGGCCAAGGGGGTGGCCGAGTGTGCAGGTCTCTGCTTCGACCTGTCTTGTGCCCTAGGGGTTTGCATTGGATTTTATTGTCCAAGGTGACTCACTAATGTGCCCCATGTCTCCAGATTCCTTCTTCCAAGCCTGGGGGTGCCTATGTTCTGTGTCAACACTGCAGGGAAGTGAAGTCAGCTAGCACCACAGCAAATGGCTGAGGTGGTGGGAACAAGACCATTTTAAAAAGAAGGAAGCCTGGTCAGGACTCAAGAAGGGTGAAAAGGACCCTATCTCTTTGAAAAGGTACTCTTCACTGGTCTGAAATTCAGTCTCTTTTCAGAGAAAAGACAGAGGTAAGGCTTATAAAAATGTCCTGCCTATTCATACTAAAGTGTGAGAGTCTGCTATAATATCAATGCCTGAGAGCATACTTTGCTAGATAGAGGGAACGTCAAAGGAGAGGATCTGGAACATGAAGAGAGAGACAAGGGCAGGGGCGATTGGGATGGGGAAAGAGAATGACAGACAAAAAAGGAGTTAGAAGCCTTAAAGACAAGCTTCTCCTGCTTCTTGGCTTATAAGGCCCAGCCCTGACCCCGAGTAGGAATAGCTTGTGGGCACAGGTGGGGGCTGCAGGGAAAGACAAGCAGTTGGCCAAGTTTTTTAACCAAGCCAAATTGACCACCTAACTAGCTTGGCAGGCTCTCAGCTGCTCCCTGGCCTCTGGCCACCCTCTTCCCCATGGACAGGCGGTCTGGGGCTGGGCTGTGGGCTCTGGAAGGGCCAGGCCCCTGGAGAGAGCCTGTGTGTGATTGCTCTGTGACAAGAATGGCTCCATTGTCTGCAGACATTCTAGGCAGAGATGCCGCTGCTGCAGATTCCATTTGCACACCTGCAGGTCCTGGGATGGCCCCCATACGTCCCCTCCTGTATTCCCTCCCTTCCCTTAGCTCCAGGATAGCAGCACCCTCCCATCCTGGTCAAGCAGCCACCCACTGAATATGCCTGGAGAAGGGTAGGGTGGTCCAGGACATCTCCAGGGTCTGGATGGAGTCGTAAGGGAGTCCCTCGGGAATAGAACAGGTTCTCCAGAGAGGGACCAGAATAACTTCCCATCCTGGATGGCCCTGGACTCAGAGCCAGCAAAGTCTGCAGCAGAAAGCCACTCTCCTCTTTGTTCTCCTGCCACGTCTAACTCGTTCCAATCTCCATGACTTTCTTCATGTTGTAACCCCTGCCTGGGGTGCCTTCTCCCAATCCCAAAGCCTTCATCAATCTCCTAGACCCCCTTATATCCACTAAGTTTTTCAACACTTTGACTTTAAAAATGCAGAGGATGGGAAACGTGATCCTTGGGCCCCATCTAGTTCTTGCACGCTCTGATGCTGGTCTGCCTCCTCTGAGAAGCCCTATCTACTTGTCAGCCCCATCCCATTCTAACCACCCCCTTCCTTTGTCTTCTCCTGCTTTTGTGGAAATAGCACCATCCATTCTGCATGGTTGGTACTTTCTTCTTAAGGGCTATACAGACAGTCTCTCCAAATAACCTATAAGCTCCTAGGCAGACACCATGGTTTCCCATTCCCTGGTGTTTCCTTCTCCCCATCCCAGCTCCCCCACTCCAAGAAGATGCTCCTTAGACACCTTCTAGATGCATAAATCCCTCAGCTGTCCCACCCCAGGCAGGGACCTTGTAGTCCCAGGTGTCGATCCAGGCTCTCCCTCAGCCCCCCCACTGCTCACCCCTCTGGCCTCCCTGCTGTCTCGCTCCCATGCTGCAGGGACCACCCTACTCTCCCCCAAACCTTCCCATGCCTAGGGTGTGGTGGGCTCTGGAGGCCATGGCTCTGGAGGACACAGCCTGTGACCACGCCCTCCCCAGCCCTGGGATCACCGGCACCTGCCTTCCCCTGTGCCATGTCCCAGGGCCTCCTGACCACAGTCAACCAGACGCCGAGTCCCCTGCCAGCTCAGCCCCAGTGGGGCACCACGACGTGGGGTCTGGGAGAGCCAGAAGGTTTCCCCCCGGCGCCTCAGTTCCTGGAGAGGGGCTGTGCCCAGTCAGTCCCAGCCCCCCTCTGACACCCAGACATGACCAGCTCGGCTCAGGTCTTCCCTTCAAACTCAGCACACACAGCCTCTCAACATGACACACGCTGAAAGTGTGCTGCAGCTTCACAAATCATCCTCAACTCCAAACTCCAGAGAGTTCTGAAAACTAGAACTTTTGATACAGTTGAGGTGAATTCGTTCAGCAGCAAGACCCGACCTGAACCAACAGAAGAATATCCATCCTGACATCTGTGTATTTTTCTGCAGAAATAATGAAGTATTTAATTGCAGGGTGCCGCCCTTGACCTGCTAGAGGTGCTGTGTCATCCATGATACATGTGTTACATTACCTGTCTAAAGTCCCAAAGATTCTGAATTCTGAAACACATCTGGCCCCAAAGGGATTGTTAACTGTTGAGAAAACAGAGCTTCCCTGCTCTTGCCCTAAAAATAGTCTCTCCGGGGTTTCCTGGACAGACTGGAACAGGCTCTTGGAGAGTCTCCACCCTCCCTCTTCAGTCTCTCTCTCTCCGGGGAGGGGGGGCGGGGTCTGGGCCTGAGGGGGCCGCCCTCGCCCCTGCCCATCTCTGCTGCCACCCGGGTGCCCGAGGAACACCAGGTGTGGCCGATGCCGGGAATCTCTGCTCTCTGCTTTGCTTCTGGGTCTCATCCTGACAGGGGCCAGGTCATGGCGAAGCAGCGCATGCCCAAGGGGCCAGGGCACACAGAAGGGAACGCGCGAGTGGGGTGGGGCTGAGAGGGAGGTTCTGGGGGAGAGGGAGAGCCACCGAAGGGGAGAGGCACTGCCCACCCAGACATTCACTGCAGGCCAGCCGACAGCAGGGGCCCGAGACTTCCACTTAAAGGGAGCAAAAAGTGAAGTGGTGACATGAACACCTGGAAAATCAGGTAGCAAACCAAGAGATGAAGACTCACAGTGCAAGAGATGCCCAAGACATATGGAAGACCAGGTGGGGGGCTCGGAGAGGGAGGCAGGGATCAAGCTGGGCTCAGCAGGCAGCAGGGCACAGGCATGAAGAGGTCAGCGCTGGATTCTGACACTCAGATTCAAATCCTGGTGTGGCCATCCACTAGCTGTGCGACTTTGAACAAGGCACTTGACCTCTCTGAGCTTTTTCCCCTCTCATCTGTAAATGAGGATGATTATACCAGCACTTATATCATAGAGTTGTCACAATGGTTAAATGAGATGATGCACCTAGAGTGCCAAGCACAGGGAAGGCTCTTTTATTGTACAAAATAACTGGGGTAAAGATGCAAAGAGGAAGGGAACAGATGCCACCAAAGCAGTTCTAAAACTTCGGATGCCCTAAGACAGACCACTAGAATTCGTGGAATCCTTATATATGGACAGCATTTCAGTACTTTTTTATACATTTATTTAACCCTCACAACAACCCCAAGAGGTGAGGATTAGCCCATTTTACAGATGGGAAAAGTGAGGTCAGAGGGCTAACTGACTTGCCTTGGGTCACAGTAAGTGGTGCTTCAAGGGTTTGAATTCTGGTCTGGATGACTCCAAGTCCAGTGCTCCTTACACTGTAACAGGGCCTTGGGCCGCCTCCCACGCTGCTCGGCTGGTACCAGGGTGGGGGTCACTCGCACAGCACATGGCCCACCTCCTCCTGAGCACACAATCCCAAAGGCAGCAGGACCTCTATTCCTTGGGTGATTCCAACCAGGGACCCCCCTGCCCCGCTGCCTGCCCTCTCCCTTCTCCCTCCTTAGCCCCAGAAATCCCAGCACCATCCAGGGAGGAGGGCTGCCTTGACCCTGTGCCCAACTCCAGAGCCCACTCCTCAGTGCGACAGCTCAGCCAGGGGCAGGTGGCCCAAAATTCCTTCTCCACGCACACTGATTCTTATCAGTGACGTTTGGCTTTCAATCCACCACCCCAAAGCAGTAAAATTTCTTTTACCCTTTGTTCCTCCTAACCCTGTTTTTCTCAGGACCCATTTCAATCTCTAAAAATGCTTTTTTTAAAAACAACACACAATAATACCACCCATATATATAAAACACTTAGGAATAATCAAACAAAATATTTGCAAGACCTGCACACTAAAAACTAAAAATCCCTGCTGAAAGAAATTTAGAAAGCCTTAAATGAAGAGATATGCCCCGTTTATGAATCAGAAGACTCAATATTGTTAGAATTCCTCACAAATTGATTTATATCAGTCCAATCCCAATCAAACTCCAAGCAGGCTTTTGTGTAGATACTGACAATCTGACATCAAGATTTATATGGAAATACAAAGGACCTAGAACAACCTCGGAAAAGAAGGACAAAGTTGGACAGCTTATGGTACTTGGTGTGAAGACTCCAGTAATCAAAACCGTGTATAATTAGCATAAGGATAAGAAAATAAATTAATGGAACAGAATGAGGTCCACACATATAGGGTCAATTGATTTATGACAAAGATGACTTTGGAGAAAGGATCATCATTTCAACAAATAGTGCTGGAGCAAGTGGATATCCATATGGGGAAAAAAATAAACCTCAACCCTTAGCTCATACCATACATAGAAATTAATTTGAGATAGATCATAGACCTAAGTATAAAAATAAAACTATAAAGCTTCTAGAAGAAAACAGGGGTAAATCTTGGTGACCTTTGAGCAGGCAGAGATTTCTTGGATAGGACACAGTAAAAGCACAAATCATTCAAGAAAAAGTCAGTAAGTCGGGCTTCATCAAAATTAAAAACTTCTGCTCTTCATAAGACACCTATAAGTAAATGAAAAGGCAAGTCACAGACAGGGATAAAATATATCAAAATACAAAGGACTTGTATCTAGAACATATAAAGAACTCTTACAACTCCATAATAGGAAGACAAATAACTCAAGGAAAAGAAATATATAAATGGCCAATACACACCTGAAGAGATATTCAATATCATTAATCAGTGGAGAAAGGCAAATTAAAACCACAAATGAAATACCAATATACACCTACTAGAGTGGCCAAAATTAAGAAGACACAATAGCTGGCAAGAATGTGGAACCATTGGAACTCATACACATTACTGTAAAAAGTGGTACAACCACTTTGAAAAAGTTAACATAAAGTTAAACATATACCTCCCATATGATCCAGCAATCCCACTCCTAGGTATTTATCCAAAAGAGATGAAAAGACTTGTACATGAATGTTTCTAGTAGCTTTATTGAGCATAGCTCAAATCTGGAAAAAAAATTCAAATGTCCATCAACTAGTGAATGGATAAACAAATTGTGGTACATCCATACAATAGAATACTAGTCAGCAATAAAAAGGAAAGAACTACTACACATGCAGCAACATGGATGAATTTCAAATGCATTATGTTGAGCAAAAGAATCCAGACACAAAAGGCTATATACTGTCTGATTCCATTTGCATGAACTTCCTGGAAAAGTCAAAACTGATCTATGGTGACAGAAAGCAGAGAAGTGGTAGCCTGGGTCTGGTGGAGTAGGACTGACTGCAAAGGGGCTCAAGGGATCCTTTTGGGGTGATGGAAATGTTCCATATTGTAATTGTGGTAGTGGTTACCCAGGTATAGACATTAAAACTCAAACTGTACACTTAAAATGTGTGCATTTTATTGGATAAAACATTGATTTGGGGTGAAAATGGTTGTCTTTTGCTTTGTCAATGGCACTACAATGAGGACACCTCCACCATCCAGGAAGATGGTTAGAACCCCAGCAACCACCAAGAGCCAGCCTGTAGTGAGCACTTAGAATGCATCAGATGCCCTATAAGGCTCTTTCATTTGTTGTCTCAAACCTCACACCAGCCTTCAAGATTGGTATCCAAAGCTCAGCGAGGTTAAGATGTTTGCCCAAGGTTACACAGCTAACAAGAGGCAGAACCAGGAATCAAGCCAAGATTTAGCTGACTCAAAAGCCTGTGCTTCCATGAACTAATTTGTATTATCCTTAGAGAACAGCCTCAGGTTGCACATTTAAAAAGTACCACCGAAGTCAACTATGATTTAACAGGTTGCATCCACAGGAACTATTTCTAGCTACAAAGCCTTTGGGATGACTTAGGGATGGAACTGGGTGACAGGTCATGTCATGTGCCTGGCTCATCACCTAATGCAGTGTGTGTTCATTTAGAAAACACCACGGAAGTTAATCTTTGTAGAATGCCCAAGTCATCCAAATAAAAACATGAGCTCTTGGGTAATCCTAGACTTGCAGAGCCAGGACCAGGCCGGCTAGGCTTAAGGAAGAGGTGCTGAGGCTCAGGGAGGCAAATGACTTGACCAAGGACAACACTGGAGCATCCTGGAGCCAGGACAAACACAGATCCTGACGTCTGGTCTGGCTTCTGTCCCACGGTCATCATGGCATCCCTGCGGGAATCAAGGCACCCTGCCCCACTACTGAGGACAAAGGAGAATGTTTGTGGACTTGGGAACCCACAGGGTCTGAAAGAGTTAACTAAGAAGAGGGATGCTGCCATTAACCCCCTACCCCATGATGCTCCCTGGCTCCTGGGAGATCACACTGACTTAGCTCTGACTGCTCTCTGTTGGGGGAAGAACCCAGTCTGGAGGCAGAAGCCCTGGGTTCCATCCTGCCTCCCCTAAGTCACCATGTAACCAGGTGAGTCACTGAACCATTCTGCCCCTTGATTTCCTCATGGGAACTATTCACACCCATCCTGTATACCACCGGAGTGGCTCTGAGAGCCAGATGAAAGAAGAGGCTATATGAGAAGATGATTCGTAAGCTGCAAGGCATCAAATCCACACTAGCTCTTACGTGGTTATAGCCATCAACAGAATGAAGCTCTAGGCTCATGCAAAAGCAGCAAAAGCAGCTGCTAGCTCACTGTGGTTGCGAATCTGGAAAATAGGGATAATACTTGATCTGCTTGAAGCAGAGGGTTGGACCAGAGAGCCTTTGGGAGGCATTTCCGACTCTTAAATCTTTGATTTCAAAGATCCCAGGAAGCAGGAAGACCCTATACCAAAAATATTGACCTCATCTGCTTTTCTGATGTTTGAATTTTCTTTTATTAGGATACCAAAGCATTTCATTCTACAATCAGAATTGAGACTTAAAATGCAAATGTCCTAGGGAAGGGAGAAGCACATTGTCTCACATTCTCACTAGAGTGTGGATGACTGATACTAGATTCATTCCAAAGAGCAGATTCTGATGGGAAACTGGAAAATGTGGTCTGAATGAGTCACAACATGTTTTCCTCAGTGAGAACTTGGGCCAAATCCTGACTTTGCTCTGAGACAAAACGTGTTAACGGCAAGAGGCCCCAATTTTAGCTTATTCTCCAAGCATTTGTCCTGCTCTGCAGCCTGGCATGATGATGGTGTGAATGCACTTTACCAGCTCTGTCCAGCTGGGCATGTGACCTGGATAAGGAGGCTCCAAAACTCTCATGGCCCCTTGGCCCTGAAGCAGGGCCAAATGGTCACCTCCCCTTTTATTTTCAGGGCAGCAGGGGCTCCCCCTTGCTCACACTCTGTGCACTGCTGAGAACTCTTTTCCCCTCCAACCACAAATCTCCTAAAGGCTCTGTAGGGTTCCACTGGCCAGGGTGGTCCAGATCTCCTGGGGCCCTCTCTCTTCCCACCCCACCTGGCCCTCACCCCATCCACAAACCCCAAACCCAAGCAGACGTAAGAACTGTGGAAATGACCTGATGTCCAAAATAGTGCAGACACCTTTTGTCCTCTCCATCTCCATTTCAGCTCAGAAATCCCTGCCAGGGCTGGGAAATCAAGGTACCAGACCTGGTCTCCTTAATAATAATAATCATTAGCATTCATTGAGCATTTACTATGTGCCAGGCACTGTTCTACTTGCTTTACAGGGGCTAACTCATTTAATCCTCGAATGAAATAGGCACTCATTTTATAGATGAGCTATTGAGGCACAGAGAGGTTAAGTGTCTTGGCCAAGGGCACACAGCTAGCAAGTTGCAGAGCTGGGATTGAATCCAGAGCCTGTGCTCTGACCATTAAATCCTACCTGTCAAAGCAATAGCAGTTCCTTGAACCCTGGAATTATTGGAACACAAACACGTGTACTGCTCATGTAGTGGATCACTAGAAGCTCAGTCATACCAAGTTCAGCCCTTTCTTTGAGGGGAAACTGAGGCCCAGAGACAACGTGATCTTCCAGGTCACCAGCAACTCCCCTACATATTTCATGGGCGGCCATTGTCCACAACCAAGGCATGTTTTAACCAGGAGTCATACACTGGGAATTAACCCACAGCCCTTATTCTAGCTGATCCAGGAATTCTCAGACCCTTAGACTCTCCCCCCTGGTGGCCCCTTAAGAGCAGCCTGGGGCAGATCACTTGCTTGGCGTTTTCCTGTCTTTTCTGCAAAGTATAAGCCTCTCCCTGGTTTGGGGTGAAGATCACAAAAAGCATCAGGGTTTAAAGGAACAGAGTGCACGTATTTGGAGCAGGCTACGGGTGGATGGCAGGAAGATGCCTTGGAGCCACCCCCCTACACACAAGTCCCTGAAATTCGGGGGCAGGGAAGGAGGGACAATTGCCTCCCCCGCCCTGGAACATTAGCTCCAAATATTCCCCTCATCGCTCCAGCCCCCTATCTCTCCCCAAGTGTCACCCCAACTCCAATTCTCCCTCTCCAACCAGGTACCCGCCACCAAGGAGCCCCTTTCCCTCTCTCCCTCATTCTCCTGAGATTTGCCTGACCCAGTTCTGACACCTTAGACAGGTTTCCCCAGCGGGCGTCCTTGGCTGACACATCCAACGGTCCGCGACTTCTCCCCAATCCTCCTGAATTGGACGCGCCCCCACCCCTACCCCCAATCCCGGCCTTGGTAATGACACCCACAGCCCCACACAGCCTTCAGGGTCTCCGCTCCGCCGGGTGAAGGCGGACAGCTGAGGAAGGAGACCGAGCCGAGGTCGGTGGGTGGACGGAGCTCAGGATGGGGACAGACAGGGCACCCGGGTGAGGGCCCGGAGACGGCATCAGAGCGCGGGCCCGGCGCCCGGACAGGTAGGGCCGGGGCGCGCTGCCACGGGCCGGACCAGGGGCTGAGACGCGTGCAGAGTCCGGGAGTTCGGGCCGGGTCCGAGACCGGGCGGAGCGAGCCGGATGGGGTCTCAGACAGGGCTGGAGGGAGGAGAGCGTCGGCGAAGGGGACCAGAGACTCGGACTAGAGAAGGTGTGATCTGGGGCTGAGCCGGGAAAGAGAGACCGAGCTCCGGGCGCTAACTGCGGCCGCGAGTGGGGCTGGGTACCGCCGGGCCCGGGCTGGGGAGCGAGTTCGAGGCCCCCCGCCGTGGCCTGGGACAGCCGGGCTGGCGAAGTTGGCCCCGCGAAAGCCGGAGAAGGGACAGGCGGGCGGCCGGGGTCGCGGGTTGGGGGCGCGGGGCACACTGACCCGAAGTAGGCGGCGGCGGCAGCGGCGGGCAGCGCCAGCAGGCAGAGCGCGGCCAGGGCCCGCGCTGGTTGGGGGCGCATGGTGCCGGCGGCGCGGCGCCCTCTCGCATCTCCTGGCGCAGCTCAACGCTCGCAGCGCCGCCACCAACAGCCCGCGGGGCTTTAAACCCGGGCGGGGCGGAGCTGGGGCTGCGCGCGGAGGGCGCGGCGCAGGCGGCGCCCCCCTAGGCGGCGAGCCCCCCGCTCGATTGGTCCCGCCGGCCCCGCCCCCCCGTCGCGGGAGAGGCCGCCACCCCCGGCCCGGCCCGGCCCCGCCTCTCCCCAACTTCCACCCGCCGCAGGTGAGAGCTCACCTGGCGCCGTGCCCGCCGGGTGACGCGGCTGCGGAACGTCAGCCCCCAGGCCTGGAGAAGCGGAGATGGGGGTCCGGGGAGGGGATTGGGGAGCTTCTGCCTCTCCGCAGCGGGGTGGAGGGACGCACAGGATTATCTCCCCCGAAGTAAGGCGGCTGGGGGGATAGGAGGAGGGACGCGCTTGGAGTCTACGAAGAGGCAGTGTCAACGCCCCCTCCCCTGGCCGTCGGGGCGGGTCTCTCCCCCCAGTCCCGGGGCCCCTTGAGGGCAAGGCGGTGTCCTGACTCAGAGGTGCTCTTCGGGAGCGGGAGAAAACCTATCGAGTGACGGGGGGGTCCCTCTTGCCGGGCCAGGGGTGTCCTGGGGCCCCTTGATCAGAGGGGAGGGGGAAAAGAGCGCCCGTTTTCTAAACGGGTTTGCTTGGAAGGCGCCGAATCCAGTCTGGCTGTCAAGGCCGAGGTGCACAGCGTGGACCACAGAGGGCGTTTGACAGAGTGCGTGGGCACAGAAATCCGGGCTCTCTGGGCAGTGGGGCAGGCAGAGCCCCAGCGGGGTGGGGGTGGGGGCTGCTTGCCAAGGTGCAGAGATGCCAGAACCTGTCAGACAGGATGGGAATCGCTAGCGTTGGGCCACAAAGCTCCATCTTGGTCATTCTTCTTAAAAGTTTAACCCCAATTCCTGCAAGGAAGGGGCAGTGACCAAGGCAGTTGGGTGACACCAGTCTAGGCGGGAAAGTTAATACAACAAGTGACCCAAGTGAGATTTAAAGTGTTTTTGAGAGTCTGGAACACTGGGTCAAATCAAGCAAAGCAAAATATAACTTGCCATGAATGTCAAGACCTGCATTACAATTTCCAGAAAAATCAGCCATGCATGTAGAACATCAGGTGACAGCGACCTTGGATAGCCGGGTGGGCAGGGAGGGGGAGGTTGGGGTGCGGAGATGGCAGCTGAGGTTACTAGGCAGCGTCAAAAGAGGAAGCCCCCGCCCTAGTGAGCATCTCTGAGGTCAGCTTCCCTGTCCATTGAGGGGAGTGATTAGATGATTTGATGATCTTTAACAGCTCTTTCAGTCCTATCAAATCCCATCGTTCTGTTTACTGAGGTCGCATGGCCCAGTGTGGTGAGCATAGACCTGCAGTCAAATCATGGAAACTAGTGAACCACAGATATGAAATGGGGACAATGATCACCATCTCACAGGACTGTTTTGCAGGTAAGGGTGATGCCAAATGCCCAGAGGGGGCTGGCACTCAACAGTTTGTTATAACTACAGGCAAGGCCAGTGGTGTGCTGGTACAAGGTTTACAACTGGTTCTGGTGGTAGTGAGGGTGGAGGAGGGGTGTGTGTGTAGATTTGTATCATTTGCTGATTTCTGGGCTGTAAATATTCCCACTATGGCCAATTTCAGGCTCCCAATGTGGCGTCATAACTGATCCCTGGAATTAAGAAGAGAGGCACAGTTGGCAAGCCAGTCTGAGCCGGCTCCAGCACACCACTGGCAAGAAATTGAACCACGCTGGACCAGTGTGAGAAAGTCAGAGTGGAGGAAGAGACCGGGGAAGCCCAGGGCCAAGAGCCCCACCAGGCCCCAGCCACCCCCAGGGCACACCCTGAGCGAGGGTAAGTGAGGAGGAGCTGTCCCACTGGGGCTGCCTCTGCTGCCCCTCCTCTGCTCATGCACACAAGCACACACATTGCACACAGGGACACACCTTGCACACAAGGGCACACATCCATGCATGCAGGCACACACCTTGCACATAGGCACACACCTTGCACACAAACCCACCATTCACATGAACACACATCATGCACATGGGCACACACATTGCACACAAGCACACACCCATGCACACAGGCACACTCAAGCATGCACAGGCACACTTCTTGCCTCTGAGAAGGTGGCAAGTGAAGAGGCAGCACATTCTCCAAAAATAACACATTTTCAACGTTTCATAAAAGTAACATGTTGACGTCTGATGGGCGTTAAGGCTGTGCTGCAAGGAAGTGGAAGGAAGCAGGTGTAAAATTCAATGGAAACATCAGTGATTGGACAGTGAGATACACAGAGAAAATATTCAGCTGGATGTTCTTGAACCTCCTCCAGCCAAAGACTGGATCCAACCCTCAGGCTCCTTCCTCCTGATGTTAGGACTGTACCAGGTCTCCGCCTGCTGGGGTGAGTTCTGCTTTCGCCTTCTTGGGCAATAGACCTCACAGAACTGCCTGGGCAGCAGCCTCTGGTTGGGGATAATAATAATAACTCCATCAGTAGCTCCCACCTACCAAGCTATTTGTACTGGGTCTGGCACTGGGTCTGACTGAAGCCTCACACCCCTGGGATGCAGGGGCAATCATTATCCCCATTGTTCAGGTGAGGAAACTGAGGCTCGGGCAGCTTAAGGAGCTGGGGCAGGTGGCCCAGCTGTAAGTAATGGAGGCAGGGGTTGAGGCCAGCTCCAGTGGACTGTCAGCACTGGCTGTGCCTCATGATTGGCAGCGACTGGCTGCAGCCCCACCCTGACAGTCCGACTTGCATTATGCATCATTACAGAGCATCAGGCCCTTCCTAAGTGTCAACCCTTGAGGGACTCACCATCTGCAAGGAGAGATGGCTGTGGAAACAGATCATCCCCACAATTGTGTATTATGGGATCCCCGAGCGAGGACACGAGGGGCGGCCTTGGGGATTTACCACCTTGTGCGGTAAATGGTTTGTTCACCCACCTCTCCCTCTGCCCTGTGAGTTCCTGGGCTTTACTTCCCTCCTTATCTTCAGGGCCTGGCACAGCTAGTAGGTGCCCAGTGAACGTGTGCTGTTGCCAGCTTATTACCTTGGTCCGTGGCCTTTTTATGGGGCTGCAGGAGTGTGTCACACCAACACAATGCACGCTCACAGAAACACCCCTCCCATGCTCAGACACAGGCCCAATCGCACTGATGACACTCTACAACACAAGCCCAGACATTCACTGACACACAGACTCCCCCAAACCTCCCCCACGTATGTCTAAATTCCTAGGCAGACCCCCACACGTTCACACAGGCACGCGGGAGAAGCATTCTTAGACATCCGCGTGCAGCTACCTGTCCCCATTAACCAGCCCAAGGCAGCCGCCGCTCCGGGAGGGAGTGTCCCCCCCACACATACCACACACACACACACTTTGAGGTCACAAACACGTGGCTGTAAGGCTTACTGGACAGCTTCATCACATGCAGCTCCAGGAGTCCCTCCCGTGCCCAGGCCTGGCCACCCCACCTGAAGCGAACCCTCAGCTCTGAACCCCAGCCCCATCCTGGCCCCAGCCAGTGCCCCCCACTCAGAAAATCCTCTGAGCCCAGAGCCAGGCCAGAGGCAAAGGGAAATGAAGAATTCCACACTGCTGGTCTCGCTCTGATCACCCCACGGCTACAGTGGAAATGGGCTCTGGAGCCGACAGGAAGCGGGGCAGGCCCAGGGCAGCTTGGTCCCAAGGGAGAGGTGGGGGGGAGGCAGGACCGCCCTTCTCCCTCCCGCTGCCCTTTCCCCTGCTGCCTGTGGACCAGCGTCCTCTGCTGCAGCCTCATCATGATGGTTCTGTTCTAACAACTCCCAGCGGTCCTCTGGCTGCACATTTCAACCATACCTGGTGCTTGCAACGATCTGGCCTGTGTTATTTGATCCCGGGCAGACGTGAGGTTGGGTGACGGGCAACCCTGTCCCAACTAGACAGATGAGGACACCAAAGTTCAGAAAGATGGGTGACTTCCTCAAGGTCATAGAATTCACTGGCACTTGGTATTTGAGGACCTGGTGTTTCCGGCATGTTAGATTGAAGTGGGACTGAAGTTTAGTGGGGGAGTGGGCTATAGAGTCCCCCAAGCAGGAGACTCACAGCTGTGCTTGGAAACAAGAAAAAAAGATGGCGAGGAACACACAAAATACTAACAGTGGATGTGGGAGTGTGGGCATAAAACATTTTTATATTCTTTATATTTTCCAAATTTTCTATTACAAACATGTTTAATATTTATAATGAAAAAAATTACTAAACAGAGGGGGAACAGATAACAAAATGTGCTATATCCACACAATGGGAAGTTATTCAGTCATAAAAAGGAATGAAGTTCTGATACATGTGAAAACATGGATGAATCTTGAAAACGTCACACTAAATGAAATAAGCCAGACACAAAAGGACAAGTATTGTATGATTCCACTTAGACGAGGTACCTGGAATAGGGAAATTCACAACAACAGAAAGTAGGTTAAAGGTTACTGGGGGCTGGGGAGTGGGAGGGATGAGCAGGGAGTCATGACTTAATGGGTGCAGAGTTTTCTGTTTGAGGTGATGAAAAAGTTTTGGTAATGGATGGTGGTGAGGGGAGCACAACATTGAAAATGTAATTCATGCCATTGAATTGTATCCTTAAAATGGCAATTTTTGTTATATATATGTTACCACAATAAAATGTTTTAAAAATTAAAAGGATAAATGCACAAGAGTTCATCTTTAATGGTAGAACTTTAAGCTTTGGCAGGAAAGATGCTGGTGGTGGCGGGAGCAGGGGAGTTGATCGGGGTGGAGGGGATCCCAGACATGCTTGTATGGCATCCGTCCATCTGTCCTTCTGTAGGAATAGCCCCTGCCTTCCCTGGGGAACTGCCCCACCCATGGGAATTCCAATTTGAGGCCTCCTCAACTCTGTCCCTCCCTCTCCTTTCTCCTCCAGAACAACACACCAAGTGGAGGCTGCGTTGTGCAGAGGGTTGTGTGACCCTGCCTCTCCCCGCGCCTGCCTGGGGACCTTCTCCAGCCCTCTGCTAAAGCAGCATCTTTGAGTTGAGTCGAGGAAGGCTGAATGCAGATGGTGGAAGGGTGCCCTTTAGCATCCCTCCTCCCAGCCATGCTTCTGTCGTTACAATGGCCTGCAGGTTGCCCCGCTGCGGTGCTCTGCCCCTTCCTGAAGCCAACCTTGACTGACCAGCCCTGGCTCTGCTCATCAATCACCCAGGTGCCAGAGACCTTACTGGTTCAGCTCTATTTTGTGCCATGGACTACATTAATGCACACTGCCCTTGAGGTTGGGAGGTATCAGGCATCCCTGCTATGTGTAGATTGCAGATTCCTTGGGGACTGGGACCCTGTCCCCCGTTTCTTTTATATCTCACACCCTCTTCCGTAGTGATAGTGAGTGTCAGTCTACAGTAGAGTGATCATGAAATAATGAATAAATGAACAAATGAACACTGGATCCTGGAAGAATTGGATCTGACTTACTGATGGCTATAAACCCTGCCCTTGATTTTACCATCTTCAGGAGAGACAAGATGCTGAGTCCTCTATACTACATGATTTGAACTGGGGAGAGTGTTCTGAGCAGTCTAGTTATGTCTAGAATGATAGATAGATGATAGATAGATAGATAGATAAGATGATAGATAGATAGACAGAGATAGACAGACACCTAGCAAGTAGCTTGGAGGGACAGTCCCAATTTCAAATAACCTGTCCCATTGTCCTAAGTCCACTCATACATGTCAGGCAACATATATGTCTGTGCTCTGGCTGGGCCTGAGCTCACTATGAATGTATCCCACACCTGGGTCACCATCCCAGAAGCACCAGGGCACAGTAAAAGGCACTGAGCAAGCAGCAATGAGCAGCGTGGGCTCCGTCTTCGATGATCTCAAAGCCCCTATAAGGCCAGCCTGTGGTCAAAGCTCTAACAAAAGACTACATTGGGGTGTTTTACAACAGAAAGATGTTCCACACAAGGCACCACTACTAACACTGCTCAAAAGAAAGAAAGGAAAAGTAAGGAAGGAGAAAAGAAAGAAAAACAATCTCTTAGGATGTAGATAATGCCAGAATTAGAAAAATAATTCCAGATATTTTTAAAATAGCATTCTAAAGAGTCACCTCTGAACAGAGGCATTCTCAACATCTTTTTGGTTTGTTTTCATTGGAGTGATTTCTTGCTCCCTGATAAGGAAGGGTGAGTAGAGAGGTCCCACCTTGGAGTTCAGAGGGTCCCCCAGGAAATGCAATCCCTTGCACAGTTTTAGGAGCTGGCCACCACAGACCATTTCCTCCAGGTTGCATTTTCACAACTGTAGGTGCAAATAAATTTGCAAGAAGTGCTTGTAAACAAAGTCCTGACTGGCAGACATTGGATCACAGTGTATTTTTCCTGCATTCAGTGTGGAATGACAGTGGCCCAGCCAGATGTCTTTCCTTAAACTTGGGAGAGGCTCAAACCTGGGTTTACCTCTGGAAAACAGTAAGCCTGGGCTTAACACCTCAAAAAAAAAAAAAAAAAAAAGGAAAGAAAGAAAAAGAAAAGGAAAAGAGGCGACTAGCTCCATTTTACTGCAGAATTTCCATTTCATATAAAGTATGAGTGTGTAATATTCAATTTAACAAACCATGAGCATCTGGTATTAAGCCTCAGAATGAGAGGTGGCTGAGTTGGTTCCAGTCTTTGAGGAGCACAGTTTGTTGCGAATGACATGTAAGTATTTAAGTATGGGAGGGTGACATTTCTATATAAGTGCAAGGTATTTATTGAGTACTAACTATGTGCCAGCCATTGTACCAACCCGTTTAATCCTCACAACATTTTATAGATGAGGAAACTGAACACAGAGAGTTAGTAACTGGCTGGCTAGCAAGGTTGGGGCTGGGATTAAACCCAGGTTGCTGGCACCAGAGGCCATGCATTTAATCACTGTGCTGCAGAAGAGAGAAGAAAGTACTCAATGAGATAAGAGGCAACCAACTCATTGTTCCAGGGAAGGGATGGCTGAGGTTATCCTGAGATGTGGTGACATTCGAGCTGGATCTTGCAGAGATATTGTTTTGATTCCTTCTTTCCTCTGTTGATCAAGGGGGCACAGTCCATCCTAGTTTTCTGTGCAAATTTTGAAAAGGAAGCAAGTTCTCCCACTGATTGTCTTTAGAATTCTAAAGGATCATCCTGCAAAGCATTTATATGCTATATTGAGTTCAAGTTTGGAGAAAGGAGATTGAAAGGGTGTTGGGGACTTTAGAACAGCAGCAATTATGCCCAGTAGACCAAAAATGCCCATTAGGATTCTAAGCGTGAATTCAGTTTATTCACCAGCTGATTACAAAGCCCAGACACAACTGCTTTGATATTTATTTCAAACTCCTGTTTCAAAATTACCAACATAGCATGCTTTGGAACCCCACATTTGCTTTTTAAGATGTGCTGAACCTTGCCTCTCTGTGGTACTGACTCTGGAATCTTGTTTGCGCCCCCAACTCCCAGCTCCAGGGTCAAGGGCTACCCCAGTTTCCCCCAGTTTTTAGCCCCAGGGATGTGCCCGTCTGCCTCCCCAAGGCTGGGCACTCAGCGCCTACTGTGACTGGGGTGTAATACCACATGTCTCCAGCAGGGGGTGGCTGTCGGCTATGAGAGGGGGCAGCTGGGGTAGCATGGAGAGAACCCTGGGTTCTAGCTTAACTTGCCACTTACTGGCTCTGTGACCTCTCTTTCCTCACTTATAAAATGGATATAACACTCACTGCCCATCTTCCTCACAGAACTATGGGGGGAAATGTGAGGAGGAATGAGGACTTCCAGTGTGACTCAGAGGAGGGAGTTCCTGTCTGAGTTTCTCACAGCTCCTGTGGGCATTAAACAAACAAAAAACGAAAAAACAAAAAAAAGCCAATCACTCTGCAACTGATTTTGAGCATCATTCATTGTGCCAGGGGCTGTGAGGGATTCAGAAATTATTTCTACGTTCACATAAAAGGACTTTTACTAAAAGTTTAAAGCAAAATGGAACTATGAAGATGGGTGGGGTGGGGAGAGCCTCTCGCTCTCCTGATGGGCAGTAGAAGCCTCAGCCCTGCCCTGGGGAAGACAGTGAGGTGTAAAGCAGCAGCACATCCACCTCAGCCTATGGCTGGAAGTCTCTCCCACCCAATAACTCATCTCTTTCTCACACAACTTACTTTGCACATGGGGAAACTGAGGCACGGGGAGGGGGAGTGACTTGCCTAAGAACTTGGATTCCAAGAACTTCCTAGCTAGCTAATTGCAGAACCTGGGGTGGGGAGGGCGATGGAGGAAGTCAAGGGGCCCGAGCAGGCTGGGAGGGAGGGAGGGAGAAGGGAGGACCTTCCCCCCAGGCAGACAGAACCGAGGGCAGCGGCAGGCAGCCTTCTGCAGGAGTGCCCCCTGCTGGTCACCGAGAGTAAAGGAGCATGCTCTGCGCCGGAGGGGCTGTCCTCTGGCAGGATAAAACAGGAAGGAGCCCAAGGGGTCGCCCCAATGCCTTCACTTTGCACACGGCATACACAAGGGTCGGAGGAGGAAGTGCCTTGCTCAGGGGCTCCCAGCCAGCCCGCGGAATGAGGGTTTCCAGGCCGCCTGCCTCCCACGGAGCCCTCCTTCTCCCCTCCCCTCCCCTCCCACCCAGGACTCCTGAGCTCCGGAGCCCAGAGGGCTTCTGTCTGAAAAAAAGGACACCTCTTGGCACTGTGCCCTGCCAGCCACTGTTCCCCCTCTCCTCGGGGACTACAACCCCGGAGCTCTCCCTTCTCCCAAACCTTGCTTCCTCCAGGGACCCCAGAGCTTAAATGGCTCTCAGTGTGGGGACACGGCTTTGTCTGCTCATTGGCAAAATCTTGGGGACTAAGGAGAGACTTCCTTCTTTGGGATTCTCCACCCCATCCCCGTTCATCCCTACTCATCTTCATGGATAGAAACCTATTGATGAGTTAGTTACCTTTTTTTCTTTCCCACATGGAATTTGCCCAGCAGAGCATCTATGGCATGGACAGCCAGGATACCCGTGCTGGCTTTGCGGCTTTCCTTCCTAGCCCAGTGACCTTGGGCAAGTCACTTAAAATCTCACAGAGCCTCTGTTTCTCTGACTGTAAAATAGGGATAAAGCCACTCTTCAGGCTGGTTGTGAGGATTAAGTGAGCGAATGTGTGTGATGTGCCTGGCACTTAGTAGGTGCTCCAGAAACGGCAGGCTGGTTAGTCCCACAGCCGGGGAGCTATGGGCTGGTCGCTTTGGCCCCCTCCCTCTCCTGTTTGGCACCCTCCTTGCCAGGTATAAACCTTCCAACCCTTATCCTCCCCACCCCCACCGTGTGTTGTAAGCAGGATCAGGGAAGGGGCCACACAGGGAAAGGAGGATTCTGTTAGAAGACGGAAAAGGCTCAACAACTAGGCAAACAAGCCACATTGCCCACTAAAGCTTCTCCATGAACATGACTCCCATCTACCCTGGGCCTGCCTCTCTCACTTCCCTTTCCGTGCTGGCTTCCTCACCCTGCACTCTTTCTGCACCTTTCTGCCTCAGCTTCTATCAGCTCCTAGTTTCTGCTTCTTAGAACCTACAGCTGGCACAAGGCCCGTCATGGCCACAGTGACACCCTCACTGTGCCACAGCCGTTTGGCTTTGGGGCCCCGTGCATGGGTCTGAGGAAGAAAGAGGCAGCACCACTGTCACCAGGACCTGGCAAAAGGCTGTGGACCAGCTGGGGATGCCCCCTGAGGATCAGGTGTCCACCCCTGGTCCAGTTGGCTATGGCTGTGGGGACAGGGAGTGTACTGTGAAGACATGATTTGTACTTCTTCTGGTAGAATAAGCGTCCAATAAACATTGATGTCAATAATAATATTTGAACTCATTTGGAAATTCATTTGAAATTCATTAGAAAAGGAAACAATCTCTTGTGACCTATTTTATGTGGTGAATAATTGCCTCTACCTGCAAAGATCTCATGCCAAATCATCTGTTTTGTAAACCCAGATTTTTATGGACTGGATCTTTGTGAAGCTTGACATACCCATTCTCTTGTTACAACAATTAGGGTTCCATGCTCAATGTCCCCTAACTTTGACTGATGTTCCTTTTTCCCTAAACTATGGTGTTATATTAAAATAAAAATTTTAAAAGAAGTCCTGGTTTCTCTTATGCAAGCTCCAGCTAGACATCCCAATTGGCCACAGCATGCCATGCCCTTACCAAAAGTAGTCCCCAAATACCTAGGTCCCTACCTGAGATTCTATAAAAGATGCACTCACTAAGCTCTATCTTTCAGAAACTTAAATCTACTAGAATGTTCCTATACCAGACTAGTCCTAAAACCCAGAGGCAACAGCCTCTTTAAGATCAACTATCAGTTGTGGCCCCTTCCCCATACTGTTGACACCCCCTTTCAATATGAACAAGTTGGGGTGCTCACTGCCTAGACACCACTGAAGATGGAGAAAGAGATTTAATGAGAGGAAGAAGTAGCAACAAACAAGATAAGACTGAACAAAGGTCTATGAACACTGAAACTTTATATAATTATACACATATTTTTTTGAATGCTGGAGTGTTGGAATGCTTGGAAGGAGGTAAAGGACATGGTGGAACAGTAGCCTATAGCATCCTTTGGGATTTGCTCTGTAGCTGCTCATTGAATTGTGCCTTGAAGGTCTTCACCTTTCTGTATACACCTTGTATTGCATAATAAGGAAAGAACTGAAATTGTGGAACTGTAACTCATAACAATTTTTTAAATTACCTATGTAACTGCTTGTCGAGTTGTACATCGCGAGATGACACCTTTCTGTATGTACATTATATTTTACAATAATGGAAATGGCTGAAGTTGTGGAACTGTGACCCATGACATTCTTTGAGATTTGCCCTCTACTTGTGAAATCGTACATTGAAAGCTATCACTGTTATGTATATATGTTAAAATTCACAATTAAAAAAAAAAAAAGTCCTATACCCCTTTTCATCAGGAAGAAGTTAGAATGGTCATTGCCCAAATATCCCTGAAGACTGAGAAAATGATCAAATGAGAGGGAGAGGGTTGTAACCCAGAAGTTAAGATTTAACAAATGATTACGATCACTGAATCATTTTATAGATATTTCTTTTCACTTTCTAGTGTAGTAGAACAGCCAGAAGGAAGTGTCTGAAATTGTGGAGCTGTAACCCATACAATACTTTGAAATTTGCTCTATAACTACCTGTTAAACTGTAATTTGAAATTTATCACTTTTCTGTATACATGTTATATTTCACAATAAAAAAATTAAAAAAAAAAAAAAAAGGAGTCCTGGTCCCCACTTGTTCTGGTTTGCTAATGCTGCCAGAATGCAAAATACCAGAAACGGATTGACCTTTATAAAAGGGGGCTTATTTGGTTACACAGTTACAATCTTAAGGCCATAACCTGTCCAAGATAAGGCATCAACAATCGGGTACCTTCTCTGGAGGCTGGCCAAAGGCGTCTGGAAAACGTCTGTTAGCTGGGAAGGCACGTGGCTGGCATCTGCTCTGGAGTTCTGGTTTCAAAATGGTTTTCTCCCACGATGTTCCTCTCTAGATGTCTGCTTTCTCCTGGGTTGCATTCTCCAAAATGTCTCTGTAAGCTGCAGCTCCTCCAAAATATCACTCTCAGTTGCTCTCGGGGCGTTTTGTCCTCTCTCAGCTCCTGTGCATTCTTCAATGTCCCTTGTGGCTGCAGCAAGCAGTGAGCTCCTATCTGAGCTTTTTATATGGCTCTAGTGATTTAATTCAGACCCACCCTGAATGGGTGGGGTAACACCCCCATGGAAATTATCCAATCAAGGTCTTGTCCACAGTTGATTAAGTCACATCTCCATGAAAACAATCAATAGGCTCCAAAATCTTATCAACACTAATATGACTGGCCCCATAAGATTGCATGAAAGAACATGGCGTTTTGGGGGACATAATACATTCACACTGACACACCACTCCCCTCCCTCCCCTTTCCTGCCTGGTCCCCCCCCACACACACACACACACAGGCCTCCTCCTCCCACACCTCCTCACACACACACCCCCAGCACCTCCAATTACTGATCCAATGCAGCAAGGAGAGCAAAAGCCCAAATCTTCACTAAAATACCTCTAGGAGGAAACAAACAGCAGAACCTGAGGTAAGACAAAGGCTTCTGTTCCGCATTGCCCTTCCCACTACTGCTGGGAGAAGCAGAGATGGGGCAGAAAATGCATGGTGTCCTCCCCCCTCAGCACAGGCCTGGAGTTACAGCAGGACCCATGCCCTGCCCTAGGTGGAGGTCTTGGACAGATGTGGTGTACACGTAACAAAGGCTGGCGAGGCCCCTCTAAGAGATTTAGAAAAGGAGCTTTCTCCTCCAGGCACTTTACTTTCAACTATCAGAAAACAGCACCACGAATATGCAAACCTGCCCTGCCTGTGATAGGAATGTGCCTTTTACGAGGGGTGCCCTTGTGCAGTGCACAACCTACACAATGGTGCATGTCAGTCCTCTGCTCCACGAGGGAGACTGTCACGCCACCTCTAAAGCTGACCCTAATCTGCCCATTCTCAGTGGGGACGCCACATTCCTGTGCACCCTGACTCAGCCCTTTGCAGTCACCTGAGACCCCTGGCTTCAGCATAAGGTGGCTATGGATTCACAGCACTTACTAGGACTGTGAGCTCGGGCCTCAGGCCCCTCATTTATGAAGTGAGGGTGGTGCCAGCTCACGCATGCGGCTCTAGTGATTAGATGTAGAAAACAATGTAAAGCACCAAGGCCAGAGCTTGGCACCTGCTGAGTCCTGAATAAACATCAGTCCCACACCTCCCTCCCCCAATTTTTTTTTTCTCATTTATACCCCAAACCCTGCCTAAGGAATGCCAGCATTTGGGGCCATGGGTCAGTTGTCCCTCCAGCCCCCTCATTACAAGTGGAGTTGGATGATACACACATGGGGTGGGAATCATTTTGGTGTAAGGTGGAACCAATGGTATGAGAAATACTTGCAAGAGTCCTGTGCCAAGTTCTTCCTAAAGTGAAGGGACATTTTACAAACTGAAATTCTTCTCCCTTGATTTTTTTATGTGCACATCTGGCTTTTCATTTACTCCAGGGGTTTGCTGAGGGGCACTCCTCCATGTTAGAAGGACACAGACCAGCTGGTGGCATCCGACCAAAGTATCCCTGGGCAACCCCGCTCACCTCCACCCAGGAGGCCAATCGTTCTCTCCACTGTGGGTTCCATTTTATCAACAAATTGCCCCCAAGTATTGAGCATTTATCAGGTGTCGAGCACTGTGGTAATTCATCTCATAATCTTATTTATTATTCCCAATTTCTTCAGAAATTGATATTACAATGACCACCAGGACTTGCTAATTGTTGACATTTGCAGTATTACAGACTTTTCTTCATCTTATCAATGCAATAAAACACAAAGATATACGGAGCATGAACCTGCTCTTCGCCCTTGAAACTCCATTTTCACATAGAAATACAAAGAACAATCTCAAGTGAACTTCCTTCTGGGTATAGGAGAAAGAGAAGCCAGACTCCGCCCCAGTTCTGAGAGCCCCACTCATGACCACCGTCCCCCACCATGAGGCCCCGGCTCTCCCTGGGATCCGCAGTTAGAATTTCAATGCCCCGTTCCCCCTGTACCCTCTTGTGCTTCGCCCATGGGAAGAAGATGAGGATTCAATTTTGAGGTGAATTTCAAGATTTGTAGTGAGGCTTTGCCAATTGCCCCCACCCCACTCCCCCACCACTCAGTCAGTGTCTCTCCAGCTGCCATTCCTGGAAGCCCCAGCAGGTGTCACTGTGGCCCCAACCATCCTCACAGGCCCGGTCCCGGCTCAGTGGGCCCTGCACCCATGAGGCCTGGGGGCTCCCAGTGGCCCCAGAGGTGGGAACTTTCCTCTGAGGAGCCCACAGGGAGGGTCCTGTCCCAGAGAGAAAGCCCCTGTCTCCATTTCACTGTCTCCTGGGACTGCAGTTCAGGGAAGGGAGTCAACCTCATGGGCAGGGGCTGGGCAGGGGGACAGAGGGTGGAGGGTGAAGGGGGCAGAGGAGCCTAGGCCCTCCTCTGTTCCCTCCAACCCAGCTGGGTCTCCTTCCCTCACACTTAGAGAGACACACAGTCACAGCTTCAGGGACAAATCTCAGTGACTGCCGAGGGCTGAGCCACTCTGGGTCAGGGACCACTACTCTGATGAGGAGACAGAAGGCACCAAGGGGGCTGTCAGTCAGGGAAGGCTACCTGGAGGAGGCAAGCGTGAACCATGAGTGAGGACTAAAAAGGACGAGGGGGTCTGGAGGCCAATCTGGGGATTTGGTGCTGTCTGGGGGAGGGGTGCTGACAGGTGAGTGCTTCTGTGGTTGGGGTGGGCTTCCACGGACTCTCCCCCCAGAAGCCAGAGAAGCAGAGGCCATGGATTAGGAGGGTGCATGGGGGTTGGGGGTGGGGGAGCCCTGAGGAGCTGGCATAGGGTAATGAATGAATAACGAGACTGCTGAGGGGCAGAAGGAGGCCCTCCAGGTTAAAATCTGTGGGTTCCTCTGGCTGGGGGAAGGGGGTGTGGTGGAGGAGAGGGATGGGGAGGAGCAGGCAGGAAGGACCCTACCTGTGCCAAGCCTGAAGGTCTTGGCTGAGCTCCTAATTACAGACCACCAGGTGTGTTTGCTCCCTTGAGCCCTTGGCCTTTCTTAGGATGAAAAGTCAGTGACAGGCCAGGAGATGGGCTTTTCCATTAAAGGGGCCCAACTCCTCCTGTTGTAAAGCTCAACCACGGCAGAACTTCCTTAGGGCCCATCTCTCTTCCCCCGACACATGCCCTGCTGCTTCCCCACCTTCCCCGCCTGCAGCCCTCCCCCAGAGTCACCACTCGTCCCCCGTCCGTCCCCCCATCCCTCCCGCCACTGCCCAGGACACCACCGTCCTGACCCCACCCCCATTTCCCTCTCTTTCCCCCTCTGGTCTGGGAGGATTTGGAAGAGCTGACAAATCTGCCCTCGGTTATCACCTCATGGGAACTGGCCCTTCCGGAAGCAAGCATTGACACCCGGGGTGGGGCCTGGCCCAGGATGGGGACAGAAAAGACTTGAAAGTAGTAAAGAAACAAACAAACAACAACAACAAAGTAAACACGCTTTGGCAGGAATGAGATGCAAAGCCGTTTGGAGGAAAAGCAAGCTTCCCCAACAGAAGCCCCCAACAGATCCTAGTGAGTTGCCTTGCCCTGCTCCTTCGGGAGCCGTTCTCGGTATGCCGGCTTGCATGGGAAACATTTCTGTGCACACTCATACATGCAGTCAGAGATTTCTCAGAAGGTACAGTGATTCCTCAATGGAGTCCAGAATTGGCCCTCTACTGGGCCATTTCACACACTCCCCTCGTTCACGCCCAGGGTGATCCCATGGGACAGCAAGAGGAAGCAAGCTGCCCTCTGCACCAGGCAGGAAATAGGAGCCTTCGGCTCAGGAGAGCCTCCAGCAGTGCTCCCGAGGGTGCGGGTGAAGCCAGCCCACCAGCAGGGAAACTGGGCTGGGCTGGCTGTCCATTTCTTCCTAACACAGACACTCTGATTCTTCTTGGGTGGCTGGTAGTGCTGGCAGGACTAGAACTCAGATCCCTATGGCATGGCAGAGGACCAAAAGAAAACTGCTTTCTCTCTAATCTGACAGAAACATGAGAAATAGAAATTGCCATTTGTTTCAGACGGCGAAAGAACCCAATGTTGAAGGAGCCCTTACCCAGGGAGCTCACACTCAGGTGAAATAAATTGTCCTGGCTCCAGAACCCCTTCTGCACACACGCAGCTGAGGAGGATGTAGTTTCAAGTTTACTGGCAGCCCCTGTGCTGAGTGCACCATCTCGCAGCTCAGCAGCGGACCTCTCTATCGTCAGCCAGAGCCCTGGAGACTGGAGCCCTTACCTTCTGTTTACTCTCGTGGTTGGGCCATGGACTCCTCAAGGAAACATGAACACAGTCACTGACCCTGCTCCAAGAGGACTGTCCCCGCCTGCCAGGGCAGAGCCTAGAGCCTCCTGCACCCACTCTAGGACCTCTGACAACGACAGGGGGTGGAGGTGCAGAGTGCAGGTGGAGGGACACTACAGTTCCCAGCCCACTCCTCCTGCAACCTAGAAGCCTAGACACCCCCAGACCCTGATGGCCCCCAGAACCAACAGAAATACTTTTCCATGGACATGCTCATTTGGATTCCCCTGGCTCCCTGCCCCTGCCAACCTCTGCCAGCTTCCTGGGGCCTCTGACTGGTGAGTTTCACCCCAGAGGTGGCTGTGGGCATTTCAGTGACCAGAGCCACTGACTTTCGGAGTCCTTTCCCCATCACTCTATAGCCCAATCTCGCCCATCCATAACCCCCAGGAGCAGGGGCAGGGCTGAGGGGCCAGGGGCTTGCTTTCGGGAGCAGCAGAGGGCGGGGGCTGGGGGCTCCCCTAACTGCAGAGGCTAGCCTTACACACCCAGCAACACATGTCCCCCTTTATGGCCGGGGCTTTCTCTCAGTGCTTAAAGGCAACTGTGAAAAGAGCAGGGCTGATTCTGGCCGCCCAGCCGTCTCCTGGCAACAGGCCTGGCAGGAGGTCTTTCTTTCTACTCCCCCCACAACCTCCCTTCTCTCCTCCACCACCCCCCTGCTTCTTTTCCCCCCTGTGTCTTGTGTTGTGTATCATTAAAACTTCCCTCCCAGCCACTTCCCAGCCAACAACCAGGCCCTTCTGGGGCCAGTTTCCTCAGAGCAGCTCAGCCAGCCCTGGGGGGCTGGGGGCTCTGAGGGGTCGAGCCCTCAGAGATGAGGCTTTGTGTTCTGGAACCAAGGCTTAAACTCAAGTTGGCAACCTTCCGCGCGTTCACGAGGGGCGGTCTCTTGTAGAGAACCCCCCCCCAACCCTACACCTCTTCCTTCTCTCCTTTTCTGCCCCCCTCCTTCTGCAGCATCTCAGTCTCTTTCTTCTGTCAGCACCTTCAGCCCTCCAGTGGTGCCGCTGGACCCTGCTGGCCCTGCCAAGGCCTCACGGGGCTGGGCACAAACAGCCCCGCACCTGGGAAGCCAGGCCTCTGCAGAAGGCTGGAGCCAGCTCTCGCCCAGTGCCCTGGTGGGCAACAGGGACCAGGGGAGACGGGCCATCCTATCGATGAGTGCAAGACCAGGCGTGCTCATCTGGCCACTTCCACCTAGTAGGACGCTGGGTCCCTGAGCGGGCACGTACCTTGCCCCAGCCACTCAGGGAAAGCTGGGGCTGGAACCTTGCTTTCCTGTCCGCCTTGTGTGTGGCTTTTTACATTCCATACCAGAGGGAAACAGGGGGCTCCCTGAGGCCAATGTGCCTTCTGAGGCCTGACCTGCTCATCTCTGGAGCCACGTCTGATGGCATCTGAACTTGACCTGGCCACCCTCAGGCTCTCCCCTTCCCCCACATAGAAAGCCTCAGAGAGGCCCAGGCCCTTGCCCAGCCCCTCTGCACAGTCACCCAATCACTCAATCTCTGATATGATACCTTGAGAGAAGAACGAGGCTGGGGATGAATCTCAGCTCGTGGCCCAGTGGCTTCCAGATGCAACTCCAGTCCCCCACACTCCATTCTGCCAGCTCCAGCCTAGCTCACCCCTGGGCCCCAGCCAACCAGGTTGCAGGTGCAGGCCACCAAGGAAATGCTCAGACCATGCAAGCTGGCACTTGCAAGGCACCCCTGTCTGCAAGCAAGCAGTTCTGATGTACCTGTAAGCCAGTGTCTCCCAGGCCACCTTGACTCCATAACTGCATGCATCCTGTCCTCCTATTTTCTTAACACTTTTCTTTACATTGATCTGCCTTGTTCTTAATAACTTCAATTATCAAGGAAACTATAGATTACTATGATTTTCAACATTGTAAATGTGTGACCTTCTCTCCTTATTAGAAAAGGATCTTAGTCATGTGGGAGAGAAATTTAAGACAAATGAGCACTGGACTTGCTTCTTGACAGTCCTTGGAAGGATTGAAGGAGAACGGTGGAGGGAGTAAGAACGAATGGGCTTTCTCGCAGTGCGATTCAAAGTTCTTTCACACCACACCTGTGTCCCAGCTAACTTCATCTCATGGGGCACCCGTCGTCCTCTCTAGCCTCTGGAAAGCATTGGCCATGGAAATACTCTCAAAATTCCAACCTTTGGCCAAACTATATTTCAGGATTTCTTAGATCCTAGAGCAGAAAAACAAATAAAATAAATTACAAAAAAATGTATTTTGATTACACCATGTACCCTGATTGGGGATTCAGAAACTATGATTTCCCATCTTACCATCTCTCTCAATACACAGAGCCAAAGACAGAGGGGTCTGGGGTGGATGGAGGTAGTGTTTAGGGGATGAGGGGAAGAAAGCCTCCCAGGCCAAGCAGGGCAGGACCACTAGGAACAACCAAAAATTCTCTTTTATGGATCCTCGAACACTAGACCGCCTGGTCAGGATTTTGCCACTCTTCTGGTCACAAGCTAAGATTCTTCTGGTCTTTGGGAACCACGAGTATTATATACCATATGCCCCAGGCTCTTTGGACGAAAGATGCCATCTGACCCTGTGAGCTGTGGAATTAGTATACCTGTTTGCCAGGTAAGGAAACAAACATAGAGAGGGCTAAATAACTTGCTCATAGTTACAGCTAAGAAGGAAAGGAGCCAAGATTTGAACACAATACTTTCGGAGCACAGAGAGTATGGTCTCCCCACTGCATTCCTCCGACCCCCCCAAACTGCAGAGGCTTTTGGTGGGTGGAGACTAAACCTTCCAGAGAAACTGTCCCTTAGGTCAAAGGGTGAGGCAGATATGCAGAAGCCTGAAAATGGGTGGGAGGCAGAATGCAACCCTCCATCCCCAGACAAGCCTTCCACTAGCCCCTCCAGTGGTGTCCTTAGCAAGTGTTTGTGGGCCGGGGGAGCCAAGAACAGTGAGCAGGGCTGAAACCAAAGAGGAGAGGACAGGGTGTGGAAAGATGGCTGCAGATAAGCTGAGCAGCAGCTGCTGCTGCTTCTTTTAAAAATTGAGATGTAGCTCACATACCAAAAAATTCACCAATTTAAAGGATATAACAGTGGTTTTCATATATTCAAAAAGTTGTGCAACCATCATCACTATCTAATTCCAGAACATTTTTATCACACTAAAAAGAAACTTGGTACCTGCTAGCAGTTAAGCTGCAGCCCCTGGAGAAGGAAGGGGCAGCAGCAGGAAGGACTCTATTCCAGATTCATTTTTAGTCCCACCTCAACCCTATCCCCTCCCTCATTGTTTCCTCCTCTCCCCAAGTCATCTTCGAGTGAGTATCCCAACTCCTGGCTCCTTTTGCAACCTCATCTTTACCCAGACTAAACCCCAAAACAAGTAAAAGAAGCTCTAACCCTCTAGCCCTTAAATTAAAGCAACTCAGTTTGTAAATCAATCAGCAACATTTAATCTAACTGCCCTGTACCAGACACTGTGGGCAAGAGGATACAGGTGTCAGTTAGGAGGCCGTTGGCTACAAGTAACAACCTCAAGTGGTCAAAACAACAAGGAAAATGTATTCTGTCACATAACAAGAAGTTCAGAGGCAGGACTCCCTGGGAGTCAGTTAATGTATCAGTATTAGTGTCAGGCACACAGCTTCTTTCCCTCTCTTTGCTTTTCTTCCTCCACTGATCAGTCTTATCGTCAGGCAGCAGCTCTCATGTCACAGAATGGCTGCTGCTGCTCCAGGCATCCACTCAGACACAATGATATTCAAAAGCATGAAAAAAGGACATCTCTTACTATGCGTCTTCTTTTAAAAGTCCAAAAGAACTTTTCCCAGCAATCCTCTTGTACCCTCTAGCATACCTCCTCTTATGTCTCATTGGCTTACACCTATACCAAACCCTGGCAAGGGGAATGGGTCCCCAAGATTGGCTTAGACCAATCAGAATTTACCTCTGAGCCAGATGGGGAGGGATAGACACCAAAATAAACTCGGGGTTTCTGCCCAGCCTGCAGGAAGGGTCACCAGCAGCATGTGCTGCCCCACAATTAAAATAGAAGGCCTTGCCTGCAAGAGGTTTAGGAAAAGCATCTGACTGCTCTAAGGAAATGGAATGGACCCTTACCAATCACTTAACACGCCCAGGTGCCATTTCAGCACTGCACAGATATTATGCCACTGAATCAGCAGCAGCCCTTTGAGGCAGGTGTTATTGTACCCATTTTGCTGGTGAGACCCCAATGTCACACAGTAAGAGGCTAGGATTCTCTGGGGTTGTGGTGGTGACACAAGATCTGGGCTCGAAGGCAGCGACTGAGGCAGAGAGTTTTCCCAGCCAGACACATGAAACCCCATCAGGCCTTACCTGGAAGCCAAGGTGAGGGGGCAAAGGAGGCTGGTTCCACCAGGAGAGAGGCAGTGCCAAGCAGATGCCCCTAGTCTGCCCAAGGGCCTGCCCACTCCTGGGCCAGCCCCAGTCACCTGAGCCCCTGCTGGTGAGGCAACTTTGCTCCATTGCCAGTCCATGGGGGTCTCATCCCTGTTTCCAGGCTCCCAGGACCCAGAGCCAATGGCTGGCTCCACCCTGAGTTTTCAGCAATGGCCTCTACTGGCTGTACTGGCCTGTGGAGAAGATAATTAGCTGGCAGACCTACAGAGGGTACAAAGTAGAGCTTGATCAGACATTTCTGCACCATTTTTCAGAAATCCTTCTGCTCCAAGGATAATGTTAGGCTTGTTCCACCCCATCCCCTAATGGACCCACGAAAGTCTTGCCCCCAGGATCCCTAAGATGGAAAGAACCTTCACTCTCTAATCTTCATTTTTAAAGAAACATTTGTGTGATCATTTGATGAACAACTGTCTCCCCAGCAAGCTCTGTGCAGGCTAAAACCCTGGCTGTGTTTGCTCCCCAGGGCTCGCCCTGGCTAGGGGCTGCACACACATAGGAGGTGCTCATTTAAGATGTGTGGCATAGAGCACAGAGCACCTACTGTGTGCAGCAGTGGGGGCTGGAGCAGTCGATGTTTGTGGGTGATGAGGAAAATAGGAACTCTTTCCTGCCCTCAAAGCCCAGGCAGAGGGGAGGCCCCAGCTCAGCTGAGGTCACAGACAGAAGAGAACTAGCAATGACACTGAGCCTCTCCTGGGCTGCAGCTGGGGCTCCCCTCCTCTCCCCTGCCTGGTGACATCCCACACAAGGAGAAGTCAACGGAAAACGCAGGTGTGATGGCTGCAACCAAGAGAAACCAGGCCACCACCAGCGTCTGGCTGTCTCTCCTTCCTCAGGTGGAGGCCAGGCCAAGGAGGGGTCTTGAGTTAGAACCACAGAGAACTCGGGCCGCCCAGCCATTCCGGGGGAGCAGGACAGGGCTCCCAGGCCAAGGCAAGTTAAAAGGGGAAGTGGGGGGTGGGAGTGGAGGAAGGCTGAAGGGAGATGGAAAGGGAAGGAGATAGAGGCAAAATGGGCAGAGAGGCCAGCGGAGCAGCATGGGGAAGGCCAGCCCAAGGGGACGCCAAGCCCAGGTGCCCCAGAGTGGTGTCATCCTCCCTACAGGCTGCCAATCCTGATCTCATCCCACTCGAGGCAGCACAGGTGCATCTGAAAGGGAAGCAGGAGCCAAAAAAACAGGGTGGGGTAGCCAGGGAGAGTGGGGAGCTCTTGGGGCCAAGATCTACTCAGGATGGGGGCATTGAGCCCCACAGGGCCCTACGGAACCCAGACAAGAGATGGGGTCCTCCCATCTGAGACCTCACCCCCTGCTTCCTTCCTCCTCCCATGGACGGTCATTAACAAGGTTTATGTGGACTTACTATGTGCCTGATCCTGTTCTAGGTGTCGGGGGTTCAACAGTCTCATGGGGTACAGAGTCTAGGCAACACGCCAGGGAGCAAATCAAGAAACAGTTGGCTTGTAAGCTCTGTAAGGTAGTGTCAAAGAGCTGGGGAAAAATCAAGCTGAGTAAGGGGCCCAGAGGGGAGGAGGGGCGGTTAGTGGTAGGAGGAGGGGGCTCTCGGAAGAGATTCTTGAGGTGGGTCCAGAGTTGGGATATCACACGAGACAAGGCTGTCCTGGATCAATCCTTCTGGAGTAGTCTCCCAGGCACCTGAGGAGGAGCCTTTGAGCTGCTGACTGGGAGAGAGCCCAGAGGAGAAAAAGAAACCCAATATTTATTATTCACCATCCGCGGTGGGGCCTTCTGTCAGCACCCGTCTCATTTCACACTGTCAGCTCCCCGTGAGAGATCCACGATTATCTCCACTTCACAACTGAATAGATTGAAGCCGGGAGAGGACACACAGCTGGCCAGCCCCGCCCGCCCCCTTTCCTTCGGCGGCTCCCTCCCTTCTAAAGGACTTTGACCCCAAATCAAACACTTTCCAAAATGTCCTTGGGGAACTGGAGATGACTAGGCCGGGAGGAACGACGGTGACACGTTTCCGCGTGCCTGATCTTGGGGCTCCGGTGGGGTCAGGCCCGGGGGGACTCCGGGAAGTCACCCTGCGGTTCGCAGCCTCGATCTCTCGGCCGGAGGCTGAGGCAGGCAAAGTCCCGCGCAGCTGCGCCACCTCGGCCCGGAGCCACCTGGTTGGGAGCCGAGGGGAGCGTGAAGCCACGCACACCTTATCCCTAGCTAAGCCCGGGGATTGCGAGGTAGATTAAGGGTATTCTCTCACGAGGACGCCAACTTAACCAGGGTCCCCAAAGATCTGGGCAGCGCACCAACAAAGGCGCCGGCTCCAGGCCGTCCGGGGCGGGACCGCGCGGCCCCCTTCCTCCCGCCTATCAGCTCCGCCGCCAGGGGGCGCTCCCGGGCCGGGCGAGGGAACCGCGGACAGGCTCCTGCTCCGAGCTCCGCGCGCCTTTGCGCCGTTGACATTTGTTGTTCACCTACCACGTGCCTGCCCCGAGCAGATCACGGTTTTTCATCTCCAGGACGCTGCTTGGACTTCAGCAAACGGGCAGTTTAAAGAAATCTTGTCCAATTAATGCCCGCTCCCACCAATCACAAGATGCCCACACCCTCACGCCAGCCGTTCTGTGGCTCCTATAGCTCTTAGGAGAAAGCTACCCGGCCCCCCGGTACCAGAATCCACGGTGACCCCCAGGCGCCCCGTCCATGCCATTCCCCTCGTGAGCCCCATTGTTTTAAGCCTCTGGGCCATCGCACTTGCTGTTTCCCTTGTCTGCAGCAGCTTTTCCCTCTCCCTTCAGCCTCCCGAAGCTGGCCTGGGGACCCGGCTCTGGGCCCCCCCCAGCGCCCCCAGCATGTTCCAAGCAGAAAATCGGAGATTTCCCCCTTCCTGCCTGCGACAGACGGGTAGCCACCTGCGGGCGGGCGGGGGCCTGGCCTCGGTCTTCTTTGTCTCCTCGGGGCCTCGCAGGAGGCCGGGCCGAGCGGGCGGCGCTCAATACCCAGTGGCCGACCGAGTGCCCCGGAGAGCGCGCATATCAAAAGTAACCTCAGGGCAGCTAAAGGCGTGGGGGTGGGATGGGAGAATCAGTCCGCAGATCTGAGGTCCCCGACACTCAAGCACACAACACACAGTGCTTCCCAAGTGTCACCCCTCTGTCCGCCTCGCGCCCAGGGCCCGGGTTCTCGCTGCCTTCTCTGCTCTCATTCAGGAAACCACCTTCCCATTCGGGCGGAGGCCTCGGGGTTCACTTCGGAGGCCTCCACCCCGCCCCCCCTTGCTGGCCTCGAAGTGAATTTAACCCTTTTCCCACCAATTGCAGCCTACCCCCTCTGGGGTTCAGAATGTCGATTAGAAAGAGGGTGTATCCGTTTATGAAGCATGGCGCGGGGCACACTGCTGGCACGGGCAGGGACCATTCGATGTCCCTACCCGCAGCGCAGGGCGCGCGGGAGAAGGAAATTAAGCCTGTGTTGAAGGAAGGACACCTGGCGCAGGAGAGGAAAGGGCTCAGGAATCCCCTCCTCTGGGGAGCTTTCCAGCGGGGGGAAATTCCCCACACACTCCTACATTCTCCGGGGTGCCACTGGGGCCTCTCCCAGGTTCCCTCCTCGCGGCTCCATTCCTCTCCTCCTTTGCTTCGCCAGATTCCTGCCGCCAGCAAGCCTGTGGAGATTCCATCCTCCCACCCACTACTGTTTCCCAGCCCCTCTTCCCGTATCTTATTCCTGCCCCGATGCTCACCACCTGGGTCCTGGGGTGCCCCCGGGCTGCTGGAGGAGGCATCAGGACACACACAGCCCTTCAGGAAAAGACTAGCCTTGCCCACATGGCCCAGGGCTGGGGGCTGGGCTCCAGGTGGGCACATCTCAGCCAACCTCCACCAGACCGGCAGCCACAGGGACTCTGGGTGCTTCTACCTCTTAGGACTGAGATGTGAGGACTCCTGGAAGGAAAATGACCCCAGGAGGTCATCCAGTACAGCCCTCACCTCCATGGCACACTGAATCCACAGTGGTGTCTTGGTGGCCAAGGACATTATCCCTCCAACCCCCAAAAAGATGATTATGATTATGGGGTTCTGCCCTGCTCCCCCCTCAACTGTCCTGCAGGATTTGAGCTCCAGCTTCCAACTCTGGTCATAAAACCAGTGGGTGGGGCGGCAGACAGGCAGGCCTGGGTCCACACGTTGGGAGTGGAGGGCTTCCTTACCCCTGCAGCCTCGGTCCTGGGGCTCCTGCATCCGGCAAGTCACTGCGACCCCTTTCCCAGTGAATCAGAAACAGGGGACCCAGAATCAGCCAGGCTGCGGGGACATCTACAAGGGTCCCCATCCTGCTCCTCAGCAGGTTTGCACTGTTTCTTTGCCTTGCTTCTCCTTGGCCCTCCCATCCCCTTCTCCCTCCCTTGCCTCTGTGGCTCCCACTGCTCATCCCACTACCCTCTCTCTCCCTTCCCTTCTCTCTCTCTCTCCTCCACTCCGTTTCTTCCTTGTCTTCCCTTCCCTGCTCTCTTTCATCTCACCCCCTACCCCACCCCCTCCAGTAGGGCGCTGGGCAAGGAACGCAGCAGAAGCCATGACAAGCCCAGGCGCCTCTCCCGACCCTTGGTGCCCTCGGGGCCGGTTGCCCGCGCTCCCGGAGCCAGTAGCAGTCGGGGCCGAGAGGGCTCGGGGGACCAGCAGGGGCAGCGGGTTGGAGCCATGGGCACGGGCGGCCCCGATCAAAGGCCAGGAGTATCTGGCCCCTGAAGAGGGACTTCTCGGGCTGTATCCCCCACTTCCTCGAGAGCCTGCCCGTTCCGGGCGTCAGCAGGACCCGGGGGTTGCGCTCGGTCTCTACCCCTCCTCCTGTCGCAGTCCCCAGGGCAGCGGTCCCGACCTCCCTAATCCGCGGCCTTGCTTCCTTCCCCAGGCCCAGGACCGCTCCAGAGCTCCGAGAGTCTCAGGTGGCCTGGGAGGGGGCTGGGGTGGGTCACCCTAAATCTGGCCTCAATCTTAGCACTCGGTGCTGAGACCCAATTCATCAGCTCTGAAGAGCGAAAGGAGAAAAAAAAAAAAAAAACCCGAGTTGCTTGGAGGGACTTTTTTCCTACAGGGACGGGTATTTGGACACATTTGTTGTCCATACAGGGAAAAGGAAGCTTATCACCAAACGCCAGGTTGGACCTCCCATCGTCAGAAGGGCCCAGGGCCTCAGGGAGGAGATCCGGTGGGGAGGGAGGCGATCCTGGAGGGCAGTGGGGCTCCTCCGAGAGCCCGGGCTGCTGCATTTTACCGGCGCCAAAAGATTCAGCCCCCAAACCCAAATGGAACCGCGGTGGCGTTTCTGCCCCCCGGCCCAAGGCCTGCCCTGAACCCCTTGAGGAGGAGAAAGTGACCCGGCCCCGCGAGCAGGAAATGCAACTGGCCGCTGGTGTCAGTTGCAGGAAATGCAAAGGCAGCAGGAGGTCCCGATACCGATCTGATCCCTGACAAAAGACTCAAATGACACTCGGCTCTGTCCCCCGGCGCCGCCCGCAGCCAGACCTGCGAGCCTCGGCGGACCCTTCCGCGGACACCCGGGGAGTGACCTCCTGCGGCCGGGTCGAGTGGCCGGCGGGATCCGGGCCCGGGAGGCTGAAGGCGCGGGAGGGGGTTGCATTTCCCAGCGCCCCCCGAGACCCCCTGGTCCTGCCCTGCCTGCCCGAGCGAGGCTTCTGGAAACATCCTTGTGCTTTCTACTCTCGATTCCGCACGGGCCCAAGTCCCGAGGGTAGACGGTACCCGACAGGACAGGAGCCACCCATCAATGCCCACGCCAACCGGTCACCACGTCAAACGCCCGGGTCAAAGGGTCAAAGCCCCAGGTCCCCAAACCTGGCCGGCGAGGGGGCCTGCAGCGGTCCCGGGCCAAAAGAAGGGCCAGCGTGCCGTGTACCCACCCACCCCCACCCCCAAGCTCCCCTTGGGTCCGGGGCGCGGGCTTTACCCAAGTTTGCGGGGCGATGCCCTTCCCGGAGCGCGAGTTGTGGGCCGGGCGGGAGGGGCGCGTGATTGACAGGCTGAACTACAGACTCATCTCTTACCTTAGGCCGCGGGCGCTGATTGGCTGCTCGCTGACATCCTCAAGCCCGGCTGCTCCGCGCTGGGCTCGCGAGGGGGGCGGCTGCGGGTGGAGGTGCGCTTCTGACAAGCCCGAAAGTCATTTCCAATCTCAAGTGGACTTTGTTCCAACTATTGGGGGCGTCGCTCCCCCTCTTCATGGTCGCGGGCAAACTTCCTCCTCGGCGCCGGTTCTAATGGAGCCCCACCTGCTCGGGCTGCTCCTCGGCCTCCTGCTCGGTTGCACCAAGGTCCTCGCCGGCTACCCAATTTGGTGGTAAGACTCGCCTCTTGTCTGCCCACGGCCCGATTTCTCCGCCGCGTCCGGGGTAGGTGGGGGGTGGGGTGGGGGGCGACCGGCGGGGGTGGGCTGCGGTAGGGCCGGGGGTCCTTTCTCCTTGCCTCCCTCCAGCCCCCCACCCGCCCACCCCTCCTGGATTTTCTGCTGGTGTCGCCCTCAGAATCCAACTCCTGGCTTCTCTGATAATCACCATTTTCCTTGCCACTCGCTGCGGTGGCTGGAGGACTTTCCCCGTGTCAGAAGGTCTCTTATTCTTGGATCCTAACCCTCCACTCGACCCGGATCTGCCCTCCCCCCCACTACCCCGAAGACCCTCCATTTGCTGGTAGCTGGCTTTCTGGAAATCCAGTGCTGTCCCTGGGGCCCAGCCACTCCTCTTCTCCATTTTGGGGTCTTCATGGGCAAAATCATCTCCTTCCTTCGTTGCCATCCCCATCTCCTCCCCGTGCCTCCGTTAGGAGATTTCCCCACAATAACCCCCTTGGCCTTCCTATTTCAGCCCGCAAAGGTTTCAGGGGTCCCCTGGGCAGGGGAGTGGGGAGGGGGTTTCATCTCATTCTCCCCAGTCTGCTCTAGATTGATCTTGAGCCTCCGAAGTGAATATGGTTTTTTGCTGCTCCGAGATGCCATTGCATTTGGATTTTATTCATTTCTTGCTTGGCTGTCCTGGCCAAAGGGGGCTTCTTGAAAACGTAGTTGTTTTGGAGGGGGTGGGTTTGTTGTTCTTTGACCAAAAACCCAATTCTCCATTTCAAATTCGTTCCTTTTGGAAAAACCGAGGAAGGAGGAGAATGGCAGAGAGGGAAGGGAGAATTCTGTCCCCGAGAAATGCGGATACAAAAGACATTTTGGTAAATACGGCTGGAAAGCCAGGCGCGGTGCTGGGGGTGGTGGTGATGTGTTTGGGGGGGGGCAACCGAGGAATGAACAGCCCTTTGGGAGCCCTTGTTTCCCAAGCGGCCCTATCACCCCCCGGCAGGTCCTAGGGGCCAGAGAGGAAAGACACACTGAAACCAGTTCTCCAAATTACACCCCGCCTCTCCCCAGTCTCCAGCCCCCTGCATTCCGGAAAACTTTAATTAAAGAATCTTCCCCTTGTGGACGGAGGAGAGCCTCGGCCTGGGGGGTGGGAGGTGAGTAGGAAGAATTTGGGATCTGCGAGTTAGAGTGCTGCTGTGGCCTCTGGGGTGAAAGCCAGGGGCAGAACACCCCAGGGTGCAGGGGCTGCCTGCCCCCACTTTCCCTTCCTTGTCCTCCCCAAGCCTGGGGTAGGGAGGGCAGAGCCAGCGAGATTTGGGGGCCACACCCCAAGTCTGCCTCCAGCTGTTTGTGGGTAGCAGCTTTGCGTCTGGGTGTTTGGGGGCTGGGGAGGGGGGCAGGAGCAGTGCCTGGCCGAGGGTCTGTTGAGAGGGTACTGGGAGTCGCTCCCAGGACGGACGGCAAAGGAGCAGGCGTCTTCTTCCCCGCCCACCCTTCCCCGCAGTGTTGGGTGGGCCTGAGGCCCCCTGCACATAAAGAACTCCAGGGGGTGGCCGGGGCAGCCGAGGGCTCCGGGATGGGGGTTCTGCTGGGGTGGCGAAGGGGGCTGCTGCCACGCCGCCGTTCCTGGCCCTCTTGCGGGCTGCTTTTCACCCCCACAGGGACATGGGGACCCTGGGGGGATCCCGGTGGGAGGCTGGGAGCCCCGCAGTTGGCAAGGACCCAGGTTCCCCCACACTGTGAGCTGGAGGAGGGCACATCCTAGGGCAGAGCCTGGTGGTAGGTGATGGGGGGGTGGTCTGGTGTGTGATGTTGCCTTAGGGAACATCTCGATAGGGACCACCCAATAGGAAGAAACACTGAGGAAAACGGTAAACCTGGAAGTCCAGGACATCCGCCTTAATGAAATGCTAGACGCACGCCTTCGGGGGCAGGGGGAGATAGAGCTGCTGCTTTGTCTGAGTGAAGGAGAGATGTTTGTGTGTGTGTGTGTGTGAGAGAGAGAGAGAGAGAGAGAGTGACGTGGGGGTGGGCAGGTCCGAGTGTACCTATGTACATGTCAGGGCCTGTGACTGCCTCCATGTGTGTGCTTGTAAGTGTGGGTGTTAGTGTGGGTGGGGGGGGTCTGGGTCTATGACTCTAAGAGGTGTTGTCTACACACTAGTGTGTCTCTGAATGCAGGAGTGTCCCCACACTGGGCAACAGTGGATGTAAACTCATGCGGGGTGTGCCTGGGGGCACCAGGGCCTGTGGCAGGGAGGGGATAGAGGTCTCTGTGTGCTTGTGTCTCTGCATTCAAGTGTCAGCAAGTGGCTGGTCCTGTGATTTGTGTGTGTGTGTGTGTGAGAGAGAGAGAGAGACAGAGAAAGAGGGAAGTCTAGAAGTGTCTGTGCCCACGAAAGGGTCAGTGCCAGCATACGCTTGTGAAGCTGCGCATGGCTGTGATCGTGACAGGGCCTGTGAGTGTTGTGTGTGTGCCCCAGTATGTGTATGTGAGTGTTGTGTGTGTGTGTGTTCATGACAGCGTGAGGGTCTGGCCCCAGTGTTTGCGGCCAGGACCCAACCATGCTTATAGGCTGTGCATGAGCCTTGCACCCACACCTGGGTGAGGGCTGGGTCTGGGTCTGCCTGTGACCCCGTCCCCTAGGGCCAGTGACCAGGGCTGGGTCCATGCCCGTGTGTCTGTGGACATGTTTGCAGACAAGTGACCTGTGGGCATGCGTAACGTCTCGAGCTTGGGTGCTTGGTGGGCATCCATGGTCCTGGTGGGAAGGTCCCTGGTGGCCTAGCAGGAGACGAGGAGCCAAGGAGGCTCCAAGGGCCCCAGCTGACCTGAGATCCCAGGCTGGGGGGCCAGGGCAGACCCCTTCCTTGGCCCAAGCTCATGCTGTCTGCTTGAGTTCTGTGGTCTCCAGCCTTCCTTTCTTGGATCCTTTTCCTTTTCTTGGGGTGGAAGCTGAGTCACCTTCTCAGGGTTGGGCCAGGGCCAGGGCTCGGACAGGAAAGTGGATGGGCTTCAGATGCCTTCCACTGCTCTGCCCCTGGGGCAGTCAGATTCCAGTCCTTTTACCATCGCCCATCACGGCCTGCCGTCTTCGGCCCACCCAAAGCACGCATTCCCCAGGAGGGATTGGCAGGGCAAATTGTTTAGCTGGGATTTCTGTCCATGCCAGCTCTGAGGCAGGTGCCCCTTTCCCCCAGTGGCCTGTACTGCCCAAGAGGGGTTCTGGAAGTGAAACCGCAGATGACAACACTGAAAGGGGCCTCTGACAGCAGCTCCTGGAGGGCAGAGGTATGCTCCAGGGCTGCACAGCCAGGTAGTAGCAGAGCTGGGACAGGAAGCAGTGACAGCAGCACCGACTTCTAGAATATTCCTTGGCAGTCCCAGTGAGCTCCTGGTGGAGAAACTTGTCTTTCTTCTCCTTCTTGGGGATGGGGGTGGGATGAACCTATCTTATTAGGGCCCATCCTAACTCCCTGTACACTCCAGAGGGGGAGGCCTATGCTGGGGGGTCGGGCAGCTCGTCCTGCAGCTGGGTGACTTTGGACCACCAGTGACCCACCCACTCTGGGCCTCTAGGGCTCTGTGTCTTCTCCTTCCACTCGGGGATCACAAGCCTGCCTGCCTCCAGCTTGAGGGAAAGTGTTTTGCAGAGTACAAGGGCAGCGAGCTGGGAAATGAGGATTCCTGAATTCTCATTCCCCGGTCCTGGGACTCATTCCCCCACTCTGGCGCCTGCCCTAAACCTTGCCTCAGTTTCCCCATCTGTCAGATGGCCCGCTGCCTCCCCCACCAACTCCACCTCCACCCAGCTTTCAGAGGCTTGCGAACATGTTCAGTCAAACCCGGTGGGGGTCAGAGGCTGGGCCGAGGAGGCATCTGGAGACTGCGGGGGAGGAAGGCCCCAGGCCAGGTGTTTAACACTTGTAACAGGCAGGAATTACAGCTGGCTGGGGCTGGGATGGGGCTGGAGGAGCTGAGCTGGCTGGAGGCTGTTGATCCCACAGACAGACAGACAGACAGATGGGCAGATACCAGATCGGATGGGATGGCCAGGCTTAACAGGGTGGTCTCCCTTTACCACCCTTCAGGACAGGATTTTCCCTAGGGGGATGTCGTGAGGGAATTAATCCAGGTCTCTTGGAAGTGAGTTAATAGCCCTCTGCGCCCCCATTGTGGGCGGGGCTTCAGCATCCAAAGGGAGCTCATTTAGTGGCTTATCTGTTTGTATTCTTCTGATGAGACCACACTTTGCTTAAAAGAAAAGAAAAAAAGTCAAACATTAAAATAATACCAGGAGCCTGGAGCTGAGTTATGTCCTTGGGAGAACCTGTTTAATATGTGGGGGGAAAGTGTGGGGGAAAGGGCAGCTGTCAGGGGAAGGTTCTCCCAGAATCTCAGCACATTTTCCCAACAGCTTGGGGGCCAAGAGGCAAGCAATGGGTGGAGCCTGGACCCTTGCCCCTGAGCATCACCTACCCCCACCCACACCCCCACCCCAGGGATCCTGAGGGCCTCTGGTCTGGGAAGCCTGCCCTGCAATTAATCCTGCCCCTGTGGGAAGACCTTTACGGGGAGGTCAGAAGCAGCAGGAGCTGGAAACTTCGGGGTCAAGGCCTTTGGCAGGCACCCTCTCTCCCCACTCCTTGAAGCCTTCCCAGCAGCACACCCAGCCAGACCCTACCAGTGCCCGCACTCTCTGGCATCCGGGTGCATGCGCAGTCACTGACGAAGGTGGAGAAACTGAGGCAGGCAGGGAGGACTCTGGATGGAAATCCCCCAAGGGTAGACTTAGCCAAGCGTGACTTTCCCATCCCACTGGTGACAGAACCTAGTGCTAGCAGACACCGATGGTCCTTGGGCAGGTGTAGAATTGAGCATGTAGCATGGAAAAGAGGTGGAAGGGGGAAGCTGTGACCCTGAGGTTTTCTCTAGACTTTGAATCCGTTTCTTCTTTTGGGGTGGGGCGGGAGAGGTGATTCTTCTCAGAGGAGGTCACAGCTAGCAGATCTTCCAGAGAGAAAGTGGGGGAAAGAAGGGTCCTTCTGGTCTCAGAATGTGGCGAGCCCCCAAAGAGGCTCTGTGTGAGCTGCAGAATCCCTTCTAAAGCCGCCAAGGAAAGAGGTTCTCCGCCCCCATCCCTAACAGGGGGAAGGGGTGGGTCTAACCCATCCCTCAAGGCTTACGGCCATCCTGATATTACATCCGTGTGGTCATGGTGTCCTGTGTGCTGGGAAATGGTCAGAGCTGGAAGTCAAGGGACCTGCCTGCGAGTTTACCACCGACTGGCTGTGCAAACTGGTTGGGTCCTTTTCCTTCTCTGTGTTTCACATCCCTGCCTCCCTCTGGGCTTCTTTTACCTTGATCGCACTGAAGGGGCCCTTCTGCCTCTCGGTGTCCATGGGGCTGTGCAGGGGTTCAGCTCATCGCTGTGAACCAGGGAACTGCACAGCAGACATCCAGAGCCCACCTTACACAGGCCACCCCTTTCCTTCTGCAGCTGCTGACCTAAATCCCAAAGCTGACTTCCACAACGGCTGAGACAGCCTCCGTATACCTCCAAACCTCCCTTCCCCCAAATGCCCACTTGCCTCTGGAGCCAGGTGGCTTGCATTCACTTCTGTCTTTTTCATGTACTAGCTGGGTAACCGAGGGCATTAAACCTCTCCGAACCTCGGGTTCCCCGTCTGTGAAATGAGCATAGTGACTGTGCCTACCTTATAGGGTTGTTGTGAAGATTAAATGAACTAATACATGTAAAGACTTAGAATAGTGGCTGGCATACAGGAAGTGCGCTACAAATGTTGGCTCTTTTCACCTCCTGTCTGCAAGTTATTGGCTGCTTTCAGTCCTGGCTCCAAACTTGCCTCTTCCAAGAAGCCCTCCCAGAGTGGCTCCACCTTGCTCTGTTTTCTCCTTACTTGCAGAGCCAGCTTGCTTTGCACTGGTGAGCCTGAGTCTGTAGACCTAACCTTGGCCCCTTGCCAGCCCAGGAATGGGAGGGCAGTGTATGGAGGGCACCAGAGTCTCCCATAACCCTACCCTTGCACTCCCCCCTCCCTAGTCTGCCTGACCCTTGCAGCTACTGCCATTTCCAGCTGGGACCTGGAGCCACCTCAGACTGGCCTCAGGATGCCTGGGGGAGGCAGACTCACCAGGGGGAGTGGCATGAGGGCCGGCCGCCTAGAGCAGCCCAAGCAGCAGTTGCTCCTCTCAGAGCTGAGAGATGATTCAGAAGGTGATTTATAGACGGAAGGCAGAAAGCTTGGCTCCTGGCAGAGGCCTGCTGCTTAATTACATTCTTTGGGGGGTGGAGGTGCATATGGGGCAGCAGCAGGGGATAGCCCTCTACCTCCTCCCCCTCCAGGCCTTGTCTTGTGGCTGCCCCACTCCAAGCAAGGTCCCTCTTTCTCCTGCTGCTAGAGAGGGAATTCCCTGTTCTTAGTGAGAGATTAGGCCAGGAGAGTGGGAAGAGCTTCTGGCAGTGGAGGAAAAGGGGGGCGGCAAGAGTCCCACCTCTTGGGATTACTCCTGAAGAGTCTGGGGTGGAGCTGGGGGCTGGAAAACAGGATTGCCTGGGAAAGGTCACTTGGTTTCCTCTCTGCTTCTAGGCAGGTGAATAGCCAACTCACCCAGGCAGAGGTTTCTAGAGTCTTCCTGAGGGTAGCAACTCCACATTTTCTCTCTGCGGTCCTTCCTTCAAGCAAACTCCTCTTCTGTTGTTCTGTCCTCAGTGGGCCAAGGGGCCTGGGGGCTGGGGACCGGCCCTGTGCTCAGAGGCCGAAACCCAGTTCTTGTGGGATGTGAGCGCAATGGTTGCCTCAGCACCGGCAAGTTCTTAAGGCAGAGAGAAGGGAGAAGACCTTTCTTTGTGTCAAACCAACAACTCAGGAGTCACCACCAGCCAACTGGCCAAAGCTAAATCATTTCCATGCTGTTGACAAGCAGCAGCCAACAAAAGCCTTAGTTACTGTGATGCATCTTAGTTCCCAGGCATTGAAACCACATACTTTACTTCTAGTTTGTGAGGCTAGAAAGGAGTGTGTGGAGGAGGGGGGAGGTGAGGGTCGCCTAGGCCAATAGAGTCTATTTGTCTGTTTGCAGCATGGGGTGCACAGCCCGGAGGAGTTGGCAGGGGTCAGAATGAGGACACTAGACAGCTCTCCGGTCCCCCGAGGCAGGCCTTCTTGAAATGGCCTCATTACGTGTGTGAATTCCAGAAATGTCAGGCACACCCATACATCTAGAGGAAGGACGGAGACACCGAAGTATGCTCGGAGACAAGAGGGGGGCTGTGGGAGGTGGTGGGAGGCTTCTGGGCAGGGAGCGAGGGTAACTGAGACCTGGCTGTGCCACTTGCTAGAGGTGTGATGTTGGACCCAGCTGGCCCTGGGGAGTTAGAGCAGTTGGGTGTGCTGCTGGGCAAGGTGTTTTCCAGGTTCACAGTCCTGAAGGCTGTGTTCTGTGTTCTGGTCACCCAGCTTTCTGGATTTTCTGTGCCCGATGGGGTTCCCCGAGAGCTGAGTTTGGGGCATGGTGGGGGTGAGGAGCACTGGCCTTTACATCCCAACAGCTGTGAGATCTTAGCTGCATCTCTAACCTTCTAGAGCGTCAGTTTTCTTACCTGCAAAATTAGGATAAAAACACAACTATGTGCCCCCTACCTGCAGGGCTGTTAGGAGCTTCAGATGGAATAATCTTCATGAAATCCCTTTGAGGATTGACATGTTCTTTCCAAAGAAGCTAACTATCATCGCTAGTCATACCAGAAAACAAGAGCCCACCCCAGCTCAGAGGGTGCTGGGGACGGAGCCAGCAGAGCTCTCACAGCCTCTCAGCTTATGGAGCCAGTTGGTGTTTCCGGGAAAGGAGAATGGAAGAGGGCTGACACCCTGGAGTTCTCAGCTCTTTTCTCTGGGGGGGAGCATAAGGCTCAGAGGGGAGCACCCCAGGTAAGGGGGCATAGGCCACGTGGCCACGGGGCTCCTCTTCCCTGACTTGGGAGACCTCCTGACATAATGCACAGACCATGGGCCCCACCTGGACTGAAGCAGACAGTGAGTGGGATTCCCAGCCCAGGACACAATGTTGGGGGGCGTGGGTGGGGCTGAGAAGGGGCGAAGGTGAAGGGCTAGAGCTGGAAGGGGCTCCTCTGAGGCCTGTGGTCTTCAGGAAGTCCCAGCTGCCTAGATAATATCTAGCAAACAGGCAGAAAATGGCAGGCCGTTCACTCAAGCCAGGCCAGGAAGGCAGGAAGAACTGAGCATTCGTGCGTGTGTGTCTGCATGTGTGTGTGCATGTGTGTGTGTGTGTGTGTGTGTTTGTGTGTGTGTGTTGGGGGATGGGAGCAACAGGACCCAGTGCCCAGGTCTGTTGGGAGGGCCACCGTTCTGCAAAACCTGCCCCCTGGGCACAGAGGCCCACTTATCTGCCAGAGCCAGCTGGGCCAGCAAGGAAAACCTATCTCACAGGGACCATTAGGAATGCAAATGGGGGCTCGTGACGCTGCATGAAAACATGTGTCCTGCCTCCTGCCCAGCTCCCCATGCTTGCCATCCTCCTTTAGCACCACTTATCTTCCTAACGTGGATGTCCAAGGGTGTCACTCTCTTGCTCTAAGACCTCCTGTGGCTCCCCACTTCCAAGGCTCCCCATGATTTGGCCTCGACCCACCTATGCAGTTGTACCTTTCATAAACCCCCTTGGGCCCCCCAACACTCCACTCCAACCAGAATACTGACCTCTGGGGTGTCCATGGAAATATTTTGTCCCCCCACCTACCTACCCCCGCCCGAAGCAGGGGCTATGTCATCACTCCCTCCTCTTCTCCCCAGGTTGGACAGACTTGTCATTTACTCTCCCTGTGTTCTACCATAAGTTTTGGGGTGTCTTATTTTTCTCTACTTGAATGCAGATCCCACCTCCTCCCAAGGAGAGCCTGTATTTTAGTGTCCAGCACCTGATAGAGATCAGTAAACTTTGCATTGAATGAGCAGAATAAATAAAAACTTCAGCCCCTCAGATGTGACCTGAGGCTCGGAGAACATTGCCTCTGCTGACTTTTCCAAGGCAGCCAAACCTGGTCCCCCTCAGCCAGCGGGCAGCCCAGGCCCCTTGTGACTCAGGCCACGTGGCTAGCAGCCCTGAATGGTGGAAGGCCCTGGGGAGGCGATGGGACTCCTGGCCTCAGCAGGCTGCCATCCCAAAAGCTGAGGTGGGCCTCAGTGCACTCGCAGCTCCCTGGGCTTATTTTTTTCCATCCCAGCTCTGTTTGCAAACATTTCCCTTCTGTGTGTTCTTCTCCCACCCTCCAGGTTCACTAGCCTACACTATGCTTAGCACTAAATTCCATTTGGCAGGACTTTTCTCCTCACCCACAAAGGTCAGTAAGTTTGTTGAGCACCTACTATGTGCTGGTCCCTAAACCCCCAGCATGATGTAGAATGTAGTTCTCCCCAGTTTACAGATGAGGAGTGCAAACAGCCTGTCCATGGCATAAGGAGACTTTGGACCCATGTCCCATTGGACCCAAAGCCTTTCCCTTCCTCACCATTTGTGCTCAACAGTGGGGTTCTTAATTTGGGGCAAGCATGTGTTTATTCATCATCTACCTTTTTTCCCAACGGATTCAAAATGATTTTGAGCCAAGTTGACACTTGACCTTTAAATTGGCGGCTGCTGATTTGGGTTTATTGCTAATTCAGAACCTCCAGGAGTCTCGTATTTGGGAGTTGGTTGCTAGTCACTGGCAAACTTTGCACATGTCCTCAAGCTGGGATGGTGCGTTGCTGTCAGGAGTGGCCAAGTGAGCATTTGGTTGCCCCTGAGGGCATGACCTTGGAAAAATCACTGCTTCCTGGGTCTCAGAATTCTCACCTGTGAAACACTAAGGAGATGACGAAATGACTTCTAAGACGATTGTCCACTATAAGCTTTATCTTCCTACTTAGTCCTTTTGTGCTCCTTTGATCTGGTCTCCCTGATATGTATGCCAAGAAGCAATGGGAGAGACTCTTCTTTCTTTCCCAGGTCCAGTCTTGGTGTGAGTGACGCTGACCTAAGTGATATTTACAATTCACCCTTCAGCTTTCTTTCCCCTGAGGAACCAGCATGATTTCTCCTTCCAGATAAAGCAGGTTTCCCTTTATGTCCTGGCTGTTGAGAAACCCAGAGGCCAGCGTGAAGCTCAGTCCTTGCACCTGTGCTGACCTTGGCTTGGCATCTTTGTCTTCTTTACCCTGATTCTGATTTCATTATTGCATCCGATGTGTTGATATATTACAAGCTCCTTGGGGGCTGGAACCATTTCTGCACACCAAAGTATTCTCGGCACCTGGCATGGACATATAGTTGATGCTCAATTATCACTTGTTGCCTTTGGAATAAACATTTGCTGCCAGCCACTTCAAATCCTTTCTGGGAAGAGTCAAGGCATACATAAATTAAAAACAAAATTAATATTGCTCTTTCAGGGAGCTGGATGTGACCAGAGAGTTTTGGAAATGGAGAGAATTCCAATCAGTTTCTTTCTGTTTCTTTATCGTCAGCTTTTCCTCCAAAGCCTTGTGTTCAGGAAAGTTGCCATCTTTTCTTTTCTCCATGATCTATTTCATTCTAAACCTGAAGCTGATACCTAACCTTCCTCCCAGGAATCTCTGTAGTCAGCTGCCAGTGATTGTGCATTGGCTCCATCTGGCTCCCTTCACTTCTGGCTCCTTCCAGCTTCCCTGGCCTTGGAAGCTAGCAGGTGCTATTTGCGGCCATTCCAGCCACCCCACCCCTCCAGCTGGGCCACTCCTGTCCCTCCCCCATCCCCCAGCAGCCATCATGAGAACTTCCATTGCTTTAAGGCACTACAGGAAAGGAGAGCAGAGGGAGGCAGGACTCAGGGACAGGGAACAACCAGGGTCCTTCACTGCCCACCCAGGCCCTTCCCATTAGCAAACCCCTAGAAGGGGCACTGGCTTAGGCTGGGAGGCACTGAGCTCCCGTTGGCGGGATGGACCCTTAAGGAGGGACAGAGGGGTGCGCTGGCCAGGAGGCCAGGCCCCTGCACCCATTTGGACAAAAGGTGCTGCCCTCAGCTCTGACTGGCTTCTCACCCGTGGAGAGACCCAACCTCCCTCCCCTCTGCTTCTGCCCTCGAGCACCCCACCCAGTGCCTTGACTCCAGGAAAGAGATAGTCCAAGCCCTGGGCCAGGTGCTCTTCTGTCTTCACTGGAGCTTCTATGGAGAGGGAGACTCTAGAGCTGTCAATCAGGGTGGAGTCTTTGACCTTGCCAATGACCTTGGAGCAAAAATCGCCCATGAGATCGGCATCTTCATCCCCATCTTACCTGTGAGAGACCGAGGCTCAGCGAGCCCAGGTAAGGAGCCAAGAGGCACGTGGTGAAGCCAGGATTTAACAGCCAGGCATTGTGCGCATACACATTAGCTCATCCTCCCAAGAACCTCAGGAAGCAGATATGCTTCTTATTTCCATTGTACAGATGAGGAAATCGAGGCCTGGAGAGCCAATCCCTTGCCCAAGGCTCTGCAGCCACTTCACAGACAGTCTGAAGCCAGGCCCGTCGGGCTCCACAGCCCTTTCAGTGATGCCACACCATGTCCCTGCTGCTTAAGACCTCAACTGCCAGGAAGTTCCTCCTTAGGTCTGACCACAGTCTTTCCTGACCTAGTCCAAGTCCAGATTCTCTGGGAACAGTAGGTTTTCAGCTTGTGCTTGAGGACCAGGATGTTTTTCTCCCTGAGCCTCGTGTGACCCAGCCTCCTGCACGTCTTTAATCACCTCTTCTCCCTTTTTGGTCTTTTGCCACCTCCTCCACATCTTTTTGCAAATGCTGTGACCCAAATGCCTTTAGACCAGAGCAGGAGGGGTCCCTGTCACAGGTCCTTCGATATAGAGGGCTCCACTCAGGCCTCTTATGTCCACGGAGTCTGGGGGCTGGGGGTTGGTACCCATCCAGAGCCCACACCCCTTCCCCTCCAACTATGCTCTGGGCACCCAGGTTTCTGGCGTTTTCTGCCCCAGTGGCCTTGAGGCTGCTTCTTCCTGGGCCCATCCCATCAGGGCAGGCCTTGCTGCTGGGGTGCGTGTGCTCAGGCTGAAGAGACAGTGAGGACAGGCTGTTGGCAGGGGCTGTGGACAGAGCTTAGAGGTTCAGCAAGGGTGTCCCATGGGAGTGGGATGGGTGAGAAGGCTGCTGGCTGGGGGCTGGCTCTCCCCATGTCACCATTTTCTAGCATGGAATTCTGTAGAGAAGCAAGCCTTCCAGATGGTGTCTAAGATATTTTGTCTTTTTACTTTTTATTGTTGTGTAGCATATACATATGGGAGAGTACACAGATCATAAGTGTACAGCTGAATGGGTTGTGTAGAATATATTATATTTAATAGTTTGTGAATCTGACATGAAACTTTTAAATATTGGTCTTATGGTGCACAAGCCTTATTTGTCCCCTGACCCCAGGCCCTTTAAATGCTCCAGTCAGGCCCTAACAGCAAATGGGGTGCCACCAGGGTCTGCCAGGCACGGTTGACTTCCTTCTAGTTAAGCAGCACTGCCAGCTCCCTTGCAGCCTGTGGTGACCTCTTATCTTCGACACCCTTTTTTGGGCCTTGTCTTACCCATTCTTGCCTCAAAGCATCTTCTTCCTTGTGTCGTCAGTTCGGTCATTTTAAACAGTTTAATCAGAAGAGCACACAGATGGCGGATGTGCCTGTTGCCCCTCGCTGCCCAGCGTGGCCCGTGAGATGATCTAGCCTGGCCAGCCCCATTCCCTCACCCCCACTCCACATTCTCACCCTGCAACCTTCGTTCGTTTGCACAGGTAGGAGCAGGGCTTGGGGGGCAGCAGTCCTGGGCTCTGGCTGGTTCTGCCTTTAGTGTCTGGCTGACCTCAACCTCTCTGAGCCTCAGTTTTCTGTCTGTAAAATGGGGATCACAAAGGCTACAATGGAGATTAAGGGACATGTTGCGTGTGAGACTTAGCAAAGCGTCTGGTGTCTACAGAGTGAGAAATCCACACATTTTTGCCAACGTTAATCTCGTTATTAGTTTCTGTTTTTCTTCTGCTCCCTCACATCTCCAGGCCTTTGCACATGCTCTGCCTTCCCTTCGAATGACTCCTCTTATCCCCAGTGAACTCCTATTCACCCTTCAGAACCCAGGCAGGCAGGCACCACTTCCTCTGTGCAGCCACCCCTCAGCACCGCCCCAGCTGAGCCCCTTCCAGGAGTGTCTGTTCTGCTGACAAAACCATGAGCCCCCTGCGGGCACAGCCAGGGATCATCAGCCTTGTACCTAAATCACTGAGTACGGGGGGTCCTCAAAGAAGGGTTGTGGGAGGAAGGGACACCAGCAAGTCACCTGCCAGGCACAGCTCAGTCTTCTATCCCTGGCTGGTCCCCAGTGCTTCCATGAAACCTTCCAGGGAAGACCTTCTGGCCCTCATCACATCTTTTCTTGTTTCCTTAGTTGCCTTTTCATGTACATCTGCCTTGTCTTCCCAACCAGAGTGTCAGCTCCTTGAAGACAGGAATTCTGCTTTATGTGTCTCTTTTTTCTGATTATTCCTTTTTTTTTTAATTAAAGCAATTGTAGGTTTACAGAAACATCACTCAAGAAGTACAGTTTCCCATAACACCCTTCCACATGCACACAGTTTTCCTTGTTATTATAATTTTGTAGTAGTGTGGTAACTTTGTAACAATTCATGAAAGAATATTATAATTATTATTATTGTAATTATGCTATTAATTTTAGCACATTGTTTACATCGTGTTGTATGGTTCTATGCATTTCTGTGCATTTCCCTTTTCTCCCTTTTCAAATGTACAATTCAGTGGTGTCAATTAAATGCACAAAGTTGCGCTTCTGTCCCCATCATCCATTGCGAGAACTTTTCCTGCTTTACATGTCTTTGTATCCTTTGTGAGCCTCACCCACATTATCCTGAATCTTGCAGGTGCATGGTTAGTAATCCTATTGATGACTTGGCCGATGGATGAATCAGGTTCCTTCCCAAGCAGGCTCAAGTCAGGGTCCAGTGGGTTCCTCCTCCCTGGGACAGCATTCCCCCCCCCCACCCACCCTCATTTACCAGAAGGTCCAGCTCTGAGATTTTTCTAGTTTCTGTGCTGGAAGGCAGCATGGTGTTCCCAACCAAGGTGTGAATCTTGAATGTGCCACTTAATAATTCTGGAACTTTGGGTGATTTCTTTAAAATCTCTGCATCTCAATTTCATCTGTAAAATGTGGGTAAAAATTTCAATCTCAAGACAGGGATGAGGATGAAATGAATTAATGCATGGGAACTGAGTTGAAGGTGAATAAATCTTGAATGAACTGAGGATTTTCTGAAGTTTGGCTTGAGTCATTCCAATGTGTCACGTCAAGAGTTATAAAGCCAGGTTTTTTTAGAACAGAAAGATCTGAACTCCTTCCAAAACAAGGCATGCTCAGGGAGAGCTGTATACTTTATGTTGGTTTATCCCAATTAATTAACTTGTTTGAAGAAAGAAAGTGGGTGATGGACAGTGGCAGAGCTCTGTGACTCGGTGGACCCAAAACAAGTAGCTGTGTTCTGACCTTGTGTCCTGGTGCCCCCTTCAGCCGAAATCCTCCCCGAGGCCTGCAGTTCTCTGAGAAGGAAAGGGGTAAATCAAATGTGGTGGCTGTTGGTCATTTTCCCTTGGGAATTTTACCGTGGTTCCGAGGACTGGTCTGAGTGGGTCTCACGTGGCTCTGTTAAGAACTCTGACCCTGGTCTTTGCAAGCCCTGCTAAGCACAGCTGGTAGGTTTGGCCGGGGGCACCTGGAGGCCTGGGTTGGATGCCAGCTGACCAGGGCACCGTGGTCTCTGGGCACTTCCCAGCCTTTAGGTGAGAGGGGCCCCTAACCCGTGAGGAGGGGTGTGGTGGTGAAGAAGGGGTGGTGTGCCAATGGTGCAGCAATTCCCACCTTACACGGAGGGCAGCTGCTCTCGGAGCACAGGCCCCGGTGGAAAGCAAGGCCAGCTGTGTTGAGCTCTAGTCAGGTTCACCCCCAGACCCTGGCAATTTGGCATCAGTCCTACAGTCTAATCCTGGACACCTTAATACAGTTTTTCTTTTGCACCCTAGCCAAGTGACAAAACCTGGGGAGCTATGAGAGCTGTTTAGGGATTTTCTTTATCCCTTTCCAATGCATCGGCCCTTCCTCCTCTCCTCCTCTCTGCCCTCTGGAGCCTGGGGGCAGGTGGGGGAGGGGAGAGGTCTGCTTGCTCCCTAAACAGCCAGGCTTCTGGAGACACACACACAGAATCTCAAAGCCAAAGATGAGGAAACTGAGGCACAGAGAGGCCATGTCATGCTTTTTGTTCTTAAAAATGATTTTTATTATGTAATTCTTGATACACACAAGAGTAAACATAGTGTACAGGTAAGACATGAAATATAAAAAACTGAAAACCTGGGACTAACCACACCCCTGCAGAACCAGAACAGAACACGACCAAGGTCAGTGCCTCCATCTGTGGGCAGCCCCCCGGCCGGCTGTTAAAAACAATAGTTTTTCCAAATAAGAATGCCCAAACAACATAGTTTCATTTGGCTTATTTTTAGGCTTTATAAAACCGGTGCCAGTCTGTACGCAGTCTTCTGTGATTTGCTTTCTTCCTTCTGCCATATGTTTCTGAGTCTCAGGCTGTTATTGGAGATTACTGTAGTGCCCTCGTTCTCACAGCTGTGTCATAGTCCATTGTCCGATTAGACCACAATTTATTTATTCCGTCTCCTGTCAATGGACACAGGTCTTGTGGTGCACCTGAGGGAAGATTTTCCATGAGGGTCCCTACCTAGGAGTGAGACTTTGGGTTGCAGAGTGTGTGAATGTTCTGCTTTACGTTATTGCCAAACTGTTTTCCAAAGAGGCTGTGCCCATTTGTACTCTTTGCTCTACATTCTCACCAACACCTGGAATTGAGTGACTTTCTCATTTTTGTCAGTCTAGTGGCTGACAGGTGGGCTCTGTGGTCTTCATTTGCAGAAACGGGGCTGCTTGAAACCCCTGAGCTGGGAGAAGCAGAGGCAGGGTTCGGACCCATGAAACATGCATTTGCAAGAACCTGTGGCCGCTGTCCAGCTGGAAATCCTCCCCGTCTTCAGCTTTCCTGCCTCCGGGCCCCCAACCTCCTCACACTGTCCACCTAAGGCACAGAAGGCATCACTGGCCATTTGGTGACTGGGGCAAAATGAGCTGAACGACCAAGCCTTCTCTAACCTCACTCATCTCCATTGACAACTCCCCTCCCTGCTCCTCGCATGCACTCTCATGGGCCGTGGAGCCCCTGCCCCCTCACCTGAGAAGCCCATCCTGGCAGCACTCCCAGACCGGGCACCTTTCTTTCCTGCCCCCTCACCGCCCCTTGGCCCCGGCGGGCCCTGCCCGAGTCTGGTAGTGATGCCCCCAGTGCCAGGGCTGCCTCCTGTTTGGGCTGGAAAGAATTTGGTCCCACTTCAGGGAGGGCCAGAAGGTGGATCCTTCCCCACAGTCTTTATCCTTTATTTCGAAGGATTCCTTCCTTCTCAAAGGAAAGCTACGGGCTTCTCAGCGTGTATCAAAGACCAGATGCAGCAGCCATGCAAGCTGGGATTTTTATTCTCACGCCAAAAGCCTGTGCTCACCCCTCCCTCCTGCCCCAGAGCAAACCCATCGAGTGGACTCCGCTTCCTCCGGCCTTTGCCACCTTTCCCTCAGGACCCCTTTCCCCACCAAAGAACCTGTGCCTGTCACCCCTTCCACCTGGCCATGACCTTCCCATTTTTCAGAATCCGGCCCTGACCTGCCACCTTCTCAGAAGTCTTCCCGGCCTAACTTCCACCCTCCTCTACTCTCTCCCAACTCTTCTGCACACCTTTTGCACCAGAGCAGGAAGTCACAAAGTTTGTTTCTTGCAACACCAGTCCCACATTAATCCAGCTGGGAAAGGGCTCTGAAGTCAAATAATATTAGCAGGTACCACCTCCTACTGGGGGCCTTGGGCATTTCTGGTGTCGTTAGCGTATGAGCAGCCCGGAGAGGCCTGCCAGGATAGCCACTGTCTTCACTGGTTTAACCTCCCATTTTCAAAGTCTTTAACCTGGGGACGCTTCCTTTATCCCCCAAACAGCAACTATTACCCACTTGGAAAATGCAATCTAGAAGATTCTCCTGCCCATTCCTATGTCCGTTTGTCCTTGTGGCTTTATTTTTCTCAGCAACCAGGCAGTGACTGCTGTGACTTCTTTTGTAATCATCCTGTGTCAGTTCAGGGGCTTGAGCTGAAAGAGTGAATGAAGCAGTCAGCCAATCGGTCAGTCATACCAGTCATTCACCTCTCCTGTGAGGCAACAAAAACCAGGGATTGATCAGGCCCAGCTGGTCTTTGCCGCCCGGGGAATGGGATGAGTTTTGGGGGCCATTGAACCCCTGTCAGACCCTCTCCACAGCCTGTCCCTGTCACCCCGGGTAGAATGCATCACTCTGCCACATGAGGCCCCTGTCCTTGTTGTTTTTTTGGTATTTGTCTCTCGGTGTCTCCCAGGGTCTGGAGGCCCTGCAGGGACCGTGGCACCCGTGCCTCACTATTCCCGTAAGTGGGTGCTCAATCGCCCACCGCCGATTTTGTGACCGTCTCCCATCTGACTCCTTCGGAGGGGCCGGCAGACACCGTGGCTAAGCCTGCAGGCTCCAGAGCCAGACTGGATGTGCTCCGAATACTCGGGTAATCTTGGGCAAGTTATTTAATCTCTGCAATATAATTTCTCTTTCTAAATGGGAGTGGCGATGACAGTACCTTCCTTACAGGGTGTTGGGAGGATTGAGCAAGTGAATATGTATAAAGTACATAAAACAGTGCCAGGCATGGCGAATGGCATTAGCACTTAGAACACCAGCAGCCACCCTTCACTGGGCACCTACCTGTGCCAGGGACTATGTGGTAAGACTCTCAGCTCCATCATTTCAATTAATCCCTCCCTCCAGCCCCTTTGAAGTAGGTGACGTCGACATGTTTGCAGTTAGGAAGCTGAGGCCTCCCAAAGGGGCATGGTGCTGGGCAGTAGCAACGGGACAGGGGTCAGGTCAGCCAGGGAAACTTGCTTGGCCTGTGGGTGCTGAGGAAGCCGCTGCCTGGCGTGGGACTGGGCAGCTCCCCCATGTCTTGTCCCCTTCAGAAAGGACAGGAAGTGGCATTTCCTTCTCCCCTCCTTCAACCCTTCTCTAGCGCACTCCACACAGACGATGTCATCTACAACTGTCCCATGGAAATCCAGATACTTTTTTTTAATCCTTTGTCCATCCCAATAAAATGGAAATGTGCTGAATCTGCTGCATCACATGGTTGGGTTTTGCATGCATGCACGTGTGTGTGCAGTGGGGAGAGAGAGTGCACAAGCGAGCAAGAACCTCCTTGGTACATCCAGCAAGACCAAGAAACTGAGGCAGGACTCATCTGAGAACAGGCAGCAGAAAACCCTGCTGTGAGTTGGCAGTGCCACAGAACAGGCCGAGAGATCCTGGAATTCAGCCTGGTACCAGCCGGTGACAACTCTCACGGGCCCCATGTGTGCTTGGGATGTTTGCAGGCAGCACACCTGCAGCTGCTTTTACCTGGGTGGGTTACCAGGTTACCAGCCATGGGGTAGGGATGGCTGTAAAAAGGGGCATCGGGCACTGGGGGCTGGACCACTTTCCCCTTCTCCAGTCTCGTGGGCTGACTGCATCACCCGTCCCCACTTAGGAGGAGATGCCCAGGAGCCATGGGCTCAGCTGTCCCCTTCTGTGTGCCCTGGCCAGGCTTTATTCCAGCACCATCCCCAGTTCCGGCTCCACAGCACAAGGGAGAGGCAGGGGCCAGGGGGAGGGGCTGGATGTGGTGATGGGGACGGAGGAGGTTTCCTATGCGTGTGCCAGAGGTGGGTCATCTTGGAGCTGAGAAGGGAGTGGGGCGTCATCCTAGGCTGGGGAGCAGCTGCTTCCTTTCCAGAGGAAAGGACATGAGGGCCAAAGTGGCAGCTCACAGGAGGGGAGGGGAGGGGAGTGGGTAAGATTTCCCATCGGGCCACGAAGCAAGGCACTGGAGAGCGGAAGCAGCCAGGGAAACTTTGGCAGAAGGAGTAGGAGAAGGGGGATGTTTTCTGGCCTGGCAAGTGGAGGGAATTCCCAGGAATCTATGGACTGGTCTGTCCAAAGCTGGACTGGTATGAGGCTCTGGTAAAGTGTTGATTTTTAGATTTTCTTTATCCCCTCCGTGGTGACACAGTGTGTTCTGTGAGCAAGGGAGAACCTGAGATCCCCTACAAATTTGGAATAACCTGTCTTGGTCTCCCAGGGCTGCTGTAACACAGGACCACAAACAGGGTGCCTGAAAGCAACAGAAATTTATTGTCTCACAGTTCTGAGAGCTAGAAGTCCAAAATCAAGACATCAGCAGGGCCATGCTCCCTCCGAAACTGGAAGGGGAAAATCTCTCCCCACCTCTTCTAGCTTCCGGTGTCTGCCAGCAATCCTTGGCTTGTAGGTGCGTCACTCCCATCCTGGCCTCTGTCTCCCCATGGCCGTTTTCTTGGTGTCTGTCTGTCTGTGGGTCCAAATTTCCTCTTCTTATAAGGACAACCATTATATTGGAGTAGACCCACCCTCATCCAGTGTGGCCTCATCTTAATAATCACATCTTCAAAGACCCTGTCTCCATATAAGTTCACATTCTTTTTTGGGGACACAGCTCAACACATAACACACCCTTTTTCAGGGTCAGCTAAGTTCTTCAGCTCTTCTTGTGATCCTGTCCGAAGCCCCAGACTGGAGCCATGGTGGCCACGGGTATGAAGATAAGGTCCTAAGATCAGCTATGTGTCCTCGCCCTTCCATACCCGTACAAAATTCAGGCCAGGACAGACAACCCACAATGTTCCTTCCAGCTCCGACTGGCTCCTTTCTGAGGGCCCCAGCCCTGCAGAGAGCCTGGGCTCCTTTCAGGCCACAGAGGGTCTCCACTACCCCAACAGCCTGGGCTCCTTCCTTCTTTGCCCCTTGGGTTTGGCGGCTCACGTCACATCGGTGTCTTAGAAGAGACCTTCCCCTTCCTTTCTTCTCAGAGCATAAAGGTCCCCCCAGAGCACAGCCCTGTTAGGTCCTGTGGCTTACCCACCCCCCACTCACTTGGTCTCCCCATCTCCACTAGGGCCGGCGTGTAAGCAGGCTCGTCTCCTTGCTAATGTCCCCTGTTGGCCGTGTGCATTGGCTCCCCCATTAGCAGGCCCTCCTCCAAGGTAAAGAGAGTGATGATGCCTTGGTGATCCCCTCGTCCTGCCCAGCCCAGCACAGGGCACACAGTGGGTGTTGAATAAAGGCCTTTTGCTGGAATGAACTGGAATCTCCAGGGGACGGGATCTAGATGGAGTGGTGAAATGGCAGCACTGTTTGGGATTTGAGGTCAGACAGAGGGGGGTCAAACCCTACTCCCCCATGTACTGGCTTACAGCTCCCATCGGAGCCCGGGGTCCTCAGGCATGCAGTGGAGACAAGAACCTCTACCCCTCAGGGCTGCTGAGGATTAAGCAAAATTGTGTGGGGAGAAACACTTGGCAAACTAGAAAGTGCTGGAACGTGTCTCATCATCTACCCGGACCTCTCTCGGGAACTTGATGCCCACACTTGTCACCGTCTGCTGGGCCCCCTGCCCCTGGAATTCTCCATGGACCAGGCGATTCCTGCCAGAATTCACACCCCCATCTCATACTCAGGTCCTTCTGGTCCTCAGGTAGGGGTCTCCTCCCCCTGGGGCTGCTGTGTGTGGGTCTGACCTGGTCTGAGATTCAGAGAAATAAACCTCAGTTATGAAAGATCCATGACAACATTCAAAAGAAAAAAGATCACTAGGCAGAGGCCCAGTGTTTGAATTTACGGGGCTGCTAACTTGGAGGATAGCCTGAGCAAGCAGACAGGGCTGAGTAGTTCCTTCCCTTCTTCAGCCCTCTGTAAATGTGCTTCTTGTGGACCTGGTCCTAATAAACAGTCTCCCCTCATTGCCTTATTAGCCATCGGTGCCACCATTTCCTAGCTGTGTGACCCCGGGTGACTTACTTAGCCTCTCTGAACCCATTTCATCATCTGTTGCATGGGGATAATCATAACCTCATAGGGTTGTTTGACAAATTAAAGGATATAATCTATGTAAAGTGCTTTACATGGTGTCTGGCACATAGTCAGGGCTCAATAAATGTCAGCCATTATTATTAAGAATAATAGCCATTCTGTGTGCCCCAGTAAATAGGCTCCCTCACCACCTTATAGCAGAGTTCGGTAAATTATTCCCTCATGATCACTGTTCACCCAAATAAATACATCCCATGTTATTTCATTCACCTCTAGGGGTGCTCCTCCTGTAAAGTGTTCCCCTTTACTTCATTTACAGCTCTGAGTATCTCCAAGATGGTGCCCCCCAATACCTCATCTGCCCCTGGGTTTGCAGGTGCCCCTCCTGCCCGCGGAGCCCCAGGCTTCCCTCTCAGGCCGTGGTGATTCCTGAGGGGCAGCCCCACCTTGCGAGGACAGGGACTGCGATCCGCGCTGCCAAAGGGGGTGGGATGCGTTTGCAGCCACTCAGTGCAGGGCTGGGGGTGGGGAGCACAGGGGGTGGCCTCTGTTGACTGTATGAGGGTCAGAAAAGCTATCCTTGAACCTGAACTGGAACCAATCTGCATTGATATTTTGTGCCTTGCGTTGAGCACAGGTCCCATTTGTAGAGAAATTGGCAATTAACTTTTTTTTTTACTTTAACTGTTTGCTCTTGTATGTGTGTATGTGTGATTTTATTCTTTCTGTCCAAAGTGTGTTTCCCTCTTGAGGCTATTCCTATCTACTTCTGTAATGAACATGAATAGAAAACAAGCTTAGAATATAGACGTTTGCTGTGTTTGTGCAGCGTGTGCCCGGCCGGGTGGGGTGAAGGCTGTTGCACACAGAGTGGAGGTGACCGAGCAGGAGGTGAGCAGACTGGGCAGGGCTCAGTCAGCAGAGTGTACTGTCCACTTTGGGGAGAAAGCATTTCAAGGGAGAGCGGAGCGGGGAAAGCAAAGTCCTGGGCAAAAGATGTCCCTGGGAGCAAGAACTGAGAGATGTGGAACCCAGAAGGAGAACCCTTGAACCCCACAAGTGTTTGCTCACATCCCGTATCTGTGCAGTGAGAATTTCAGCTGACCCACAAGCACGCACATCCCCACCCCCCGCAAGGTTGAGGAGAGTCAGTGGGGAGAGTGGGAGGAAGGGAAAGGCAAGGCTGAATGCAGGCCCTGGACAGGCTGCAGCTAACTGGGGCCATGGGCAGGGGTCCCGGAATGTGTGTATGTGGGGGGGCTGTGTGCGATTTCTTTTGAAGTGTATTTTTATCTCGTGCTTTTCTAATGTATATCCACATGCATTTTGTAATACACATAATATGAGTCCGGTAACTCCAGCTGTGATTTATACTTAAGTGTATGTAAATGGAGAGGCATGCCCAAACAGTTCTTACTGATGTGCCGCTGGATCAAAAAAGGGTTTGCTTCCATTGCCATAAAGATGGAAATTTGTTGAGAGGCCTGGACAGAGAAGACGGAGGTGGACAAAACCGTGGGTTGGAGGAGAAAAACCAGGGGCTGGTCCTCTTTGGAGAGGGTGGGCAGGTGCTGGGAGTGGGGGTGGGGCACGGTGAGAGTGTAGGCAGGTCCCCAAGCCCTGTCTAAGACCTTGGGGACCCCCATCACAGGAGTGGAGGCTGGGGTGCCACAGTGGGGGGAGGGGCACCCAGACCAACTGAATCCCTTTCTCTGGGCAGGGCCCAGGCATCAGCATGTTTGAGCTCCCCAGGCCACGTGACCTGCAGCCGGGCGTGGCCCACCCCTCCGAGTGCCGGATCGTTCCCTGAGCTGGTGCAGGGAATTCACCCTGTAATAGGTGCTGAGTGGATGCTGGCAGAACCCAGGCGCCTGCGAGCCCCTGGAGAACAAACGACGGAAGGAAGGGGATCTAATGACCGTGCGGGGGACTTGGCAGCAGGACCCGAGGACTGATGAATTTGAGGGGTGCAAAGGGAGGCGTTGGGGCTCGCTCTGGGCTGCCTCGCCTGGGGACGGGGCTGGGGGGGAGGAGCAGCCACCGCTTTGAACTTGGGTGGAGCCTCCCTGAACAGAGAGCGGGGAAGTCCAAGGCCTGGCGCGGCTGCTTCCACCTGCGCGGCCCCGGCGGCGCGGGGGCGAGGCGCAGGGAAGGCCTGCTGGGCATGGTGGAAATGCCCACCTTGAAAGGCAGAGAGCAGAGCGGAGGGAGCGGCCTGGCTTGTTCCGGGCGCCCCTGCCGCGGCCGGGCGGGGCTGGGGCTCGGGCTGCTACGGGCCGTGTCCCTCACGTCCGTGGTGCCCCTGGCGTCCCTGTCGCCGGCCGCCGCCCCGCGCGTGCGGCAAAACCCCGGGTTCGAGCGCCGGTGGGTTCCCCAAAAGTGGGTTGGAATTTTTGTTGTTCCTTCAAATTTTTATTACAAACAGATTTAAATCAGAAAAAAATAGAAAGAAGAGTACAAGGAGCTTGCATATACCCACCTCCTAGTTCAACAGTTTAACATGTGCCATAGTTGCTTCTCCTCTCCCCTTCTCCCTGCCTGTGTGTGTATACATACATGCACACATATACACATACATGATGCACACATAACATACACACACATATATACATGCATAAACGTGTATGCATATGTAGATTATTTATTCTGTTTTTGATGAACCCTTTCAGAGTAAGCTAAAGGCATCACAACTCTTCACTCCTGCACCTCCACAATATAAATTAGGATGTTCTTCCCATGACCATATAGCATTATCACACAATAAAAATTAATATTGATTCCTAATGATTTGAATTCCTCCAGTTATCCTCAAGATGCCTTTATGGCTAGGATATTCAAACCAGGATCTGATTGTTTGATAATTGGTTCTCTTAAGTTTCTTTTCACCTGGAAACACCATCCTCAACCCTACTGAACAATGGCCTTGGCTTTTAAAGAGTTCGGGCCTGTAGTCTTGTGGCATGTTCTGCATCTGTCTGGTGACTGCCCTGTGGTATCATTTGGTTTGTTCCTCTATCCCTCATGTTTCCTGACAGCTGAAGGTACCTCTAAAGGCTTGGTTAGATTTGGGTTAAACATCTTTGGCCAGAGAACTTCACGGGGATGCAGGTGCTTCATATTTCATCATCTCAGGAGGCGCGCGGTGTCACATTGTCACGTTTCTGGGGAGGTTTCTAGTGATCTGGTTTCCTGGACTCCTCCCCAGAGTCTGATTCAGCAGTTCCGGCTTTAGAGCCCAGGCATCTCTATTTTTCAAAACCACCCCAAGGTCCCTGGCCCTAGCAGCCAGCTGGTAAATGCGTGTCCTCAGCCTTCTGAAGGGCATGTTGTAAGGGGACGTAGTGGGACATAGAGGGACAGTTGAGGTGGGTGAAGTCCTTGGAGCTCCTGCCCTCACCAGGGCGGCTGAACGGTGCTGCCTGGGTGTAAGGCAGTGGGGTGCAAAGGTGGGTCACACTACGGGAAGGGGTGGCTACCTTGGGGCAGCTCCGCAGCTTGCTTGGGGGTTCTCAAAAGACCAGGAGTGCCCCTACCCCATATCTGGGCTCCCAGCACCCAGCATAGGGTCTGGCCCAGGGTGAGTGTTTGTTGAATGAAAACATAAACCAGGCCAGTGGCTGTCTGAGGAGCCCTGGGAGCCACTGTCCAAGTGAGCTCCCAGCCAAGAAGCTCTGTTTTCTCTGTTCCTAAGACTTAAACAAAGGATTTCCACACCCTAGGGCTGGCATCTGTGTAAAAAGGCCCAGAGAACCAGTCGGGCCATCCCCTGCCCTTGTCTTGTCACAGTGGCAGCCTGTGGGGTCTGAGGTCACTGTGGTGAGAGGTGACAAGGAGGCACTTGCAGGTGTGTTGTGCCTTTTGATGAACCAAGTACTCTGTTCAAGATATAAGATCGAATGAAATAAAGCCTCCCCTCAAAAACTCATCAATTGGCAGGGAAATAAGAGAGTCTGTGGAAAATTCAATGGGGTATGATTGATAACTGAGGTATGTATAAGAGCTGGGGAAATGCCCTGAGGGAGCAGCTTAAACTGGACACATTAAAAGGGGATTTTTAAATAGGACCTTGATAATTGAATAAGAGTTCAAAGTGCACAAAAAGTCTGGGTAGGCTCTGTCTTGTCTTTTGCCAGAACTGGGCTTGAAGGGTAAGGCTGTGTGGGGAACTTGCAAAACCCTGGCCTGGGAACCAGCAGGCTTGGCTTCTAAGAACAAGCAACCTAAACCTGTAAAGCCCTCATTTCCCCATCTGTAGAATGGGAGATTAACTCCTGCCTTATTTAACTTAGGGACTGGAGGGGCAGGGAAGGGAGAAGTGTTAGGCTAAAACGAGCTAAAGATGCAAATGTGGATTAGGAAAATTTTAAATTAGAATTATTATTGGTGGAGTGGCAGAGCTCCAGGAGAAAATGAGGTCCGAGCTGTACTCAACCTCAAGGCCCAGCTCAAATGTTGCCTCTTTAAAGAAGATGTCTTCGTTGCTTTCTCCAAGTCCCTCTCCCCTTGGTGCTCCTATTCCTTGTGATTTCTACCCTGAATGGGACTGTGGTCTCCTGTGGGGAGGTCTCTCCTGAACTAGAGAGGGGGCCTCTGAGAGGCAGCCACATCTTATACACGCGAGGTGCTCAACGCACGTGTACAGAATGTGGACCCAGCCCCTGGACCATCAGATCTGGGAGGCTTGGAGAAGGAACTGAGTGGGTTAAGGGAGCTCTGGCTGGAGCTCCAAAGGCCTGAGCTGAACTCCCTGCTCTGTCTGCAACCAGTAGAGGAACTCTGGGCAAGTCGCATCACCTCTCTGGACTCATTTTCCCTTGAGGAATTGGACTAGATGATATCCAAGGTCCCATCCAGCGTTGGCATTCTATGGCCCACCACTGAACTGGGATAACGACCAGGTGTGCAGCTGTCTACAGAATATTTCAGGGCACTTCCATATTCCACACCCTTCTCCCATTAGCAAGAAACCAGCAGAAAACCTCAGGCAGAGACTTTTATTCACCACCCTTATTAAGCATCTATCTGGTACCCAGTGAGCACCCCAGGGACACCTGGTCCCACCATGGTTTCTGGAATGCTCTGCATCACTCCAGTTGGAAAGACTGAACTCGTTTGGATGGAGCTATGAGAGAGTCTTCTGAAACCCACATGCAGGAAGGTTGTGAGCCCCAGCAGGTCACTTAGCATCTTTGAGCCTCAGTTGCCTCATCTGTAAAATAGAGAGCATGACAACCCTCAGCATGCCTGAAGGCAGAGGCTGGGCCGCAGCTTCCTGTGCCAAAGGGGCAGGGCTCTATCTGAGCAGGTGTGAGTCCAGAACAGCTTGGGGCCAAGTTGGGAAAATGGCCCAGCTCTTGGCAGCTGCCCTTGTGAGCTGTCTGTCCCCAACAAATCTCCAAGTGTTTGTTGATGTTGGGTCTTGGTGCCCAATAGGGAGAGCCTTCGGGGGTCTGAGGAGTCTGGCCCTGCCCGGCCCTGCCCTTTCCTTCTTCTCTGGATACTTCCCTGCCTCCCAGTGCCTGAGTCATTCCCGGGGGAATATCTTGCCTGAAAGAAGACCCCGTGTCCTCTGGGGGGTGCTGAGGGAGAGCTCAGACCTGAGGAGGACCCAGGCTGGAGCTGCTGAGGCGGCCAGAGCTACTGGAACCCCTCCTGCCCCCCACTGCCCTTCTCTGAGGCCTCTTCTCGGCTTCCCCCTCCCAGTTCTCCACCCCCTCCCCTATTCCCCATCCTGCTCTATGCCCGTCCCCCAATTTGGCTGAAGGGGACAATCCCTGTCTCCCACCCTCCTCCCCTTCTGGACTCCGATCCACTCCATTTTCCTGTGAAATGGAAAAAAAAAAAAAAAAATGCTGACAACACAACCAAAAAACAGGTTTCAACATTTTACAGGTTTCAACATTTTTCAGTCCATCTTGTCACATCTTATCAGATCAGCCGGGAGCCGCGGGCCAGGCACTCAGCGCAGCTTTGCAGAACAGAAGCGGTAGCATTCCAGCCAAGGCTCCGTCCCGCCCCGCCCTGCTGTCCGTCCTTCCTTCCTCCTCCCCAGAGAAATGTCCCCCAGGGCTCCTGGGGACGCCCCGCAGCCTCCGCGCCCCTCTGCTCTGCGCTTCCGCCCACACCCTTCTCTCCCCACCTACAGCTGTCCAGAACCGCGGCTCTCGGCTCTCGGCCCCGGCAGCGTGTGCCGCCTCCTCCAAGGGCCCCGTTTGGCCCTAGAAGGGCACCTCTAGCTGTTGGAGGGGCAGAGGGGAGTTGTCAGGGTCACCCACAGAATGTAAAAGTAGCTGCCTGGGCAGGAGGGCTGGCGAGTTGTGCTGGAGCGTTTAGAGAGGGAGAGGAAGATGGGGAGCCGTCTCCCCCCACCCGCAGGCTCCCAGGGCCTGTCCTCTGCAGCTGTACCCAAAGGGAAGGAATGGAGTTTAATTTCATTTTTGTTTGTTTTCATGTTTTTATGTTTCTCACCAATGGCAGGGTGGCTCATTGGCCTGGAAGGCCCCTTCTCTTTGCACTCACCTCTAGTGACCTTGGTGACACCATAAATGGTGACAGCCCAAGACTGACGGACAGGCTAGGCCCTGAGTGAGGGACAAGCTCTTGACCCAAGGTTTTAGCTCCCCTGTTTGACATCACTGGGACCTCTGAGGCTTGGTGGCTGGACCTTCTGGGGCCCCCTCTGGGCATCCTCCCTCCCAGGGGTCCCTGCATTTCTTGTATTGCTCACCTGTGTGTGGTGAGCCCCCAGCCTCACCTGTGTGTACGCTGGAGGAGACCAGGCTTAAAGTATCGTTCAACTACTAGCTCCAGGACAAAGATTCCCAATTCCGAATGTCACCTCCATCTTTCTCTTGGGCTCCAGCTCTTGCACCTCCAACACCATCTGGACACAGGTGCCTGGAGGCCTCTTGGCCCCACCAACGGATTCATCTCTGGTCTCAAACCTGATCTGCCTCTTTAGTTCCCTTTCTTGGTTGATGTCTTTTCCAAGGCTCAGAACCTTGGTTATCTTTTCCTCCTTCCTCTTGCTTCACATGTGGCCAAACGTTCACGGCTTCCTCTATTCCTAAGGCTGCCGTGAGCCAGACCTCGTTAACCCTGGTTGCACATATAAGGGTAGTTCTCAGCCCTGGCTGCACAATCAAATCACCCTGGACCCATAAAATCAGAGTCTCCCCGGGGGTTGCAATGTGCATCCAGGTGCAGAGAATCTTTAGAATAAACGGTGGCCCTGGCCTCCCAACCGCTTTCCCAGTCTTCAGTCTCTAGTGCTCACCTCCTTGTCCCATTTTGCACCTAAGTAACAGATGAATGTTCCAAAGTCCAGCTCAGGAACCTTCAGTGGCTTCCCAAGGTGGTCAGAATAAAGCCTGGCACCCAGGGCCCCCTTAGCCTTTCCACCTCCTCTGTTCTTTCCGACAGCCCCTCAACTGCAGCTGGGATGGGTCAGTGGCTGCTAGCCCTCCCCTACCTCCTGGGCTAGGGCTGTGCCCCCTGCCTGCGGTGTCTGCTGCCCTGGCTCCCCTGAGGGAACCCCAGCATCCTTCGGCAGCTCAGCGCTTCTCCTCAGTGGCACCTTCCCGATCGTGCTGGCAGGAACCCACTGGCTTCTCCATTCTCTAACGTGGGTTGCTCGTGTGTCCCCTGGTGTGGCGTCTACATGGATTATAAGTTACAAGTACCTGGGACCACCTCTCACTCATCCAGGGCACCCATGGCACCCAGATCTAGAAGGAGCTCGAAACAGGCTTGCTGGTCGGTTACCGACAGAGGCCTCTTGGTCCCGTGCACCTTGGGTGTGGCTTCATTCCACTCCACGTTCCCAGAGCCTGGACTGCCGCCAGATCCAGAGTCATTACTCAACAGATGTGTGCTGAGTGACTCGGCAGCGAATGGATTTGTTTGCCATGGGACACTTTAACCAACTCGCTGAAGGACAGGCCCCTCCCTTCACCCCATGTACTCATTGCCCTCGCTGAGTCCTGGTCAGGATGGCTGGGACCAAGTGAAAACAGACACCAGCAGAGGCCCAGGACCCATGGTCTCTCTGAGCTCTGGTTGTTCCTTCCTTGACTCATCTCTGGCCCAGGGTCCCAGATTAGAGCACGGAGCCTCTCCGCACTCACTCACCCTTCCTTCTTATACACATAGAAGCCCCAGCTCGCTGGAGGCGTATGAGAGCTCAGTGTCCATCCATGCCTGTTGAGTGAGCAAGCCAACGATTAATGGGGAAGGTCAGAGAGATCTCCCCACTTGTCTGATGAAGGCGTTCACTGGGGTTTCTGGACTAGCTGTGGGAACCATAGGTGTCGTTTGGACTCACCAGCTCCCCACCGCCCTTGGCCCTGCATGGAGATGTTGGGAAGGGTATAGGCCTGTGCTCTGCACTCATGCGGTCCACAGGTGTTCCAGGGACGGGCGAGGAAGAGTGGCAGCTGGTGAATCCTGGAGAAGGTCCCTCCTCTGGCTTTGTCACAAGCTCGCCGCTGAGGCACCAGGGCAAGTGGCCCCCACCCAGGGCCCATTCCTCCCATTTGGGGAGCAGTCACTGCCTCGCCACTCTGGGGTTGGGCTTCTTGGACCCTCCAGGTGCTGGGGGCCTCGGGGCCGCCCTGCCCAGCCCTGCCTGCCCCACCGTGCACCTATGCCTGGACCTTGTTGGGCTGCACCTGTGACATCCACCAGCCTCTTGACCTAAGTGGAGAGGGAGTGGCCATGGGTTCCAAGGCCAGTGCTTGGCTCTTCATTTCCTGCCCATTTCCCAAGCTTTTCCTTCCCCTTCTGGAATCCTTGGTCTTGTCCCATGTCAGGGTGGGGCCCCTGTGGACCCCGGAGCAGGGCGGGCCTCTGTCCACTACTGCCCAGGAGTCAACAGTGGAGCGCCAAGCTTCTGGTTATAGGGCTACAGAAACTCAGCAGTCACTGCTGGAGGAGGAGAGGACAAACAACCACAAAGGAGATGGGTTCTGACTCCCTCCTGCCCCTCACCAGCTCCCTTCCTCTCTTCTCTCCCCCTCAGCATCCATGCCTGTCATTTAAGAGATGCCAGGTCTTTGGGCCAGAATTTTAGGGTGCCCTCTCTCTGGGACTGGCAGAGAAGATGAAGCAAGGTGAGGCCGAGGGGCCCATGATCCAGGAAAGGCAGGATTGGGGAGGCCTGGCTGTGAGCTCGGTCTGAGGCTGGTGGGGGAGGAAGGGAACCAGGAAGCTTTCCCTGGGCTGCTGCCGGGGATCCACCTCCCACAGCCCCTACCCCATGGGGACTACCTGCAGGTCCCGTCTGTCCACTCTGTGTTCAGTCCCAGAGAAGCTTCATCCCCCGGGTTAGGGGTGCTGGTGGATGGTAACGGTGTGGCATCTTCCCCCAGCGAGGCACAAGGTACAGTGAGAAGAGCCTCAGGGGGATCAAGAGCTCTGGGTTGTGCCAGCTGTGTGACCTGGGAAAATGACAAACCCTCGGGCCTCAGTCTTCCCATCTATAGAAGGAGGGGATTAGACAAGGCCAGTGGCTGTCGAACTGTATCATTTGGCGGCACCCTAGGCGGGGGTCCTAGGGGAAAGTGGAGTGGTGGCGCTTCGGGCCCCTCTTGCTGTTTTACATGCAGGGCAGGGGGGAGGCAGTATATGAAGTCATTCGGAAAAATGGCTAAATGAATAAGAAACATCCAGGACTAAACGCCCCCCGAGGCCTTTCTGTCTCTAAACTCATGTCTGTAGTTTCCAAGGCCAAAAACAGACAAGTCTAGGCCCCAGGGGATACCTGGTTGGTTGCGGGACCCCTGAGGGAAGCAGGCTGGGCGGGGGCAGTGCCCTGTGCTCTCCCCACCGGCCTGCACCTGCAGGGGCTTGGGCACTGCTGGGCAGGTGGTGGAATCTATAGGTCCCCAAAGGGCGCATGTTGGTGTCTCACCACGTGTCATGATGTGTAGATGAATTTGGTGTCTAGGTTGAGATGAACTCTTTAGCTAAAAAAATTTCTTCTCTGCCCTGCGCCTGCCAAGAGGCCCACCCTCAGCCCCCTGGTGACAGAAGGTGTTGCCACCATAGAGGCAAAGAATTAGGGCAAGGGGTGGGGCTGTGCAGGACCTTTAAGTCTGTCCTGTTTGGAGAGGGTTTCACCCTGAGGGGTCAATATCTCCGTCTCCACAAACAGCCTGTTGCTGGCAGCTGCTGCCGGTCCACCTGGCCGCCTGGGGATCTCCTTGGCCAGCTGGGTGGTGGGTGGTTGGGGTAGCGGATGAGCTGTCCTCAGGGAGGTGGCGGGGCCCTGGGGCGGGGCAGGGCCAGCAGCTGGGTATAAATAGCCCCTGGCCCAGCTGGGAAGGCCTGGCAGTGCCCTCCGCCCTCCCCCTCACCAGCTGCCAAATCAGGCAGGTCCCCTGCCTCCCTGCCTGGCCATCGTCGTCTGAGATGCTAAACGTAGGAACTTCGTCAGCGGAACCGAGGAGGCTTGTCCTGTGTGTAGGCAGAACCTCCGGATGCCTGGAAGCCTGGGGAGTGGGGATGAGGATGCAAGATGGGGGCTGCAGGCTTCAGACTGGCCCTTTGGGTATGAAGTTGCTCCTTCATTCCTTTCCTTGGGGATTAGCAAGTACCTATCATGTACTTTACAGTCCGCCCTTTGCTTGGCTGAGCTCACGTGTGCCTGTGTGTGTGTATATGTGTGTGGGGCTGTTCTGATTTGCTAATGCTGTCGCTATGCAAAATACCAGAAGTGGATTGGCTTTTATAAGGGGGGTTTATTTGGTTACAAATTTATAGTCTGAAGGCCATGAAAATATCCAAACCAAGGTATAAACACGAGTATACCTTCACTGGAGAAAGGCCATTGGCATCTGGAAAACCTCTGTTAGCTCAGAAGGCATATGGCTGGCATCTGTTTGCTCTCAGGTTGCATTTCAAAATGGCGTTTTCCAAAATGTCTCTAGGCTTAGTTTCTCAGGGCAAACTCTGGGCTATTATCTCCAAAGCATCAGCAAAAGTCTGCTTTCAACGGCCGTCTACAAAATGTCTCTCTAAGCTGCAGCATTGAGTTCCTTCTTTTTGAGCTCTTAAAGGGCTCCAGTGATTTAATTAAGACCCACGCTGAATGGGCGGGGCCACACCTCCATGGAAAAATCACATCTCCATGGAAACCACCTAATCCAAGGATTCCAACCTAATCAACACTAAGATGTCTGCCCCCATAAGATTTCATTAAAGAACATGGCATTTTGGGGGACATAATACATCCAAACCAGCACATTCCATCCCCTGGACCCCAAAATGACATGATCTTTCCATATACAAAATACATTCATTCCATCACAATATTACAAAAACTTAAATCATTTCAATAACAATTGGTAACTACAAGATCTCGTCAAAATTAGTTACAGGCATGGTCTGTCCTAACGCAAAATTCCCCTCTGGCTGTGGACCTGTGAAACTCAGAATAGGTTCTCTCTTCCAATATGCAAAGGAGGGATAGTCATAGGATAAACATTCCCATTGCCATAGAGAGAAACTGAAAGGAAAACAGGGTCCATGGGACCAAAACAGTTCTGAAAACCCACAGAGAAAACTCCATTAGATTTCAAAGTCTGAGGGTCATTTATAGAATGACGTTTTACCCTTGGGGCTTGAAACAGCAGGAATCCAACCCTTTCCAAGGGCCTTTGTGGCAGCCCTTTACTCTCCAAACGCTGTGGTGAGTGCTCCAACATATCCACACATTGGGGAGACCACCTTCTCAGCCCCACCCTCCTTAAGCAGCAGGGTGCCACCCGGACTCTGCCTCTCTCCAAACAGTGGGGTGGCGGCCAGGCTTTCCCCAATCCCTGGGGAATGTGCTCCACCCTCTCTGAGGCCTGGGGTGGTAACTCTCTTCCTGAGCATCTAGGCGGAAGCCCTGCCCTCTGCTTCCGGAGCAAACCAACCCTTTCCATGTGTGTGGGCTTCTCCGCTCTCCCTGCCAGAGAGACCTCTTCACTCCAGATCTCAACTTCCATGGCCCTGTCTTTGAAGAAATATTTCCTTCAATTTGTTCCTTCTCCATCCCCTCCAGTGCAGACAAGCAGTGGTTCTGTCTAAACAGATCTTGCAAAAATTCTGTAGGTTTGGCATGCAGTTTACAGGGGTCAAAACTGTCAGACAACAGGACTTTCTGCAGATCCTTTGTGAATAAAATTATCTCCAAGCCTGGCTTGTACTGAAATGGTGATTGGGTTCCATGTTTGGTTAAATCCTCACATGGGGCTGTAGCTTCTGGGTCTTAACTTTTTGGAAGCTCAGAATTTTCCAAACTATCAGTTACTGGTTTCTTTGTACCCTAACGTTCAATTCTTACCTTATCTCTGTCCTCTTGCGTTTCACTATAAGCTGCAAGGAGAAGCCAGGCTATATCCTCCATATGTAGTCTGGAGATCTCCTCAGCTAAGTATCCCAGGTTGTCACTTTCAAAGCCTGCCTTCCATCTGCCACTTTAAAACAAGGATTGCCTTTCTTCCCAGTTTGCAACGACATTCAACATTTCTGCTCAAGGCCTCATCAGAAGTATCTTTAGGGTCCATATTTCACCAACAGTCTCTTCAAAGCCATCTAGGCCTTTTCTATCAAGCTCCTCACAATTCTTCCAGAATCTTCCCCTTATCCATTTAAAAAGCCATTCCAACATGTTTGGTATTTGCAAACCCAGCAGCAGCAGCCCTCCGCTTCTCTGGTACAAAATCTGTTCTGGTTTGCTAACGCTGCCATTATGCAAAATACCAGAAATGGATTGGCTTTTATAAAGGGGGTTTATTTGGTTACAAATTTACAGTCTGAAGGCCATGAAAATGTCCAAACCAAGGAAAAAACATGAGTATACCTTCAATGGGGAAAGGCCATTGGTGTCGGAAAACTTCTGTTAGTTGGGAAGGCACGTGGCTGGCATCCACTTGCTCCCAGATTGAGTTTCAAAATGGCATTCTCCAAAATGTCCCTGGGTTTAGCTTCACAGGGGGGGATGTGGAGGTTTGGAGAGAATGCGGGGAGATGCTACCTCTATCTTCAGGGAACTTAAACCAGCATAGCCAGAGGGAACTGGAAACAAATCAGCTCAGTACTTTGCGATAATAGGGTTCTGAACAAGGTCCTGGAAATCCTAGAGAGGAGAAGCTAGTCCTGTCCAGGAGCGCATGGGTGTCTTTAGAATGGAGGCGAGCCAGGAACAAATGGACAGTTCAGTGGTGCCAATCACCTTCAGTGTCATGATGCCACCACCACCATCCGTCACCCCACACAGAAAGCCCGTACCCAGTGAGCAGTGATTCCCCACTCCACACCCCCACTCCCACCCTGGTACCCCGTAATCTACTTTCTGTCTCTGTGAATATGCATATTCTAGTTCTTTCATATCAGTGAGATGTACTGTATTTGTCCTTTTGTGCCTAGCTTATCACACTCAACATAGTGATGTCAAAGTTTGTCCATGGAGTGCGTATATCAGGACTTCAGGAGGTTTTGAGGCTGGGCAGGATTGTCTGCCAGGGGCTTGGGCAGTGGCAGGTGCTCCAGGTGGAGGGCTCAGCATGTGCTGAGGTGTGAAACTTGCTGGGCTGCAAGTCAGGCCGCAGGGCTGGGCCAGTCCAATGAAAACCACTCGCACTGTGCACAGCAAGCTGCCTTCCCAGGGGACCTCAGGCTTCCATAGTGGGACAAGGGGTCTCCAGTTAAATGAATGGGTCTGTGATGGTGGAATTTCAGACACAAGCAGTGTGTGGGTAGGAGGCTCAGGGTCGGGGGTGGCAGGGCGGGTATGGGGAAAGCAGCTGTCCTCCAGAAGTCAGTCCCACAGCCATCACCTCCTTAGCCTCAGCACCGACCCGTAGAGCTAAATCCCCTTCCCCAGAGGCCCCTGCTAGTCACCAGCAGGACGTCCAGATCCCAGCTGAAACCTTTGACTGGAGCATCCTGGAAATGTCCCAGTGTCCTTGCCCTCCTTGTTACCTTCGCACTCAGCCGGACCGCAGATGCCCGTGTGCAGCCACCCCAGTTGGGACAGGGCTGCCGTGGGAGGGGCCGGTCCAGGGCACCCTGTTTCCCAGTGGGGAGGTGGATAGGAAGGGGCTCTGGAAATTCTGACGTGTTCTCCCAAGTCAGGGGTGGGAGGATGGAAGGAATGAGGGTGACAGGACGAGACAAAGTGCTGGGGACAGCCCTAAATACACAGAAACCCCAGTGACCACTGCTAAGAGCTTCCCATATGCCTGACTCCGGAGTATATCATTTGCTCCTCCCATTAATTCTATTTTACGGATGAAGAAACTGATCATGGAGAGGATAAGCAAGTAAATGGCCTGAGATTGGTAGCTGGGAAATGGCAGAGCTGGTCTTGGCTCCTGGATCCACACTCTGCTGGGGCTGGGTAGCTGGAAGGAAGCAGGGTTTGGTGGGACGGGGAAGCAGAGCTGCTTGTCTCTGAAGCTGAAGAAAGCTCCTGGGGCAGAGGTGGGACGTGGCTGGGCAAGGACAACACACTTAACGTGATGCTGACCGAAATGAGCTGGACACAGACAGACAAATATTGTCTGATTCCACTTACAAATATCTAGGATAGGCAAATCCATAGAGACAGAAAGGAGATTGGAGGGTCCCAGGGGCTAAGGGGAGGAGATTTGGGGAGTTATTGCATAATGGGTACAGGGTTTCTGTGTGGGGTGATGAAACGATGTCAGAAATTGATAGTGATCAGGGTTGCACAACACTGTGAATGTAATTCAGGCCACTGAATTGTACACTTACAAATGGTTAAAATGGCAAATGTAATGTCGCTTGTGTTACCACACACACAGACACATACAAAGAACATTATACTTGGGAGTCAAACAAACCCCAGGTGTGAATTCTGGTTCCACCATTTTCTTGTGTGAGCCATCCAACTTTTCCATGCCTTAGTTACCTCTTCTGTAAAAGGAGGATGATAAGTCCCACCTCACAGAGCTGTCATGTGGATTAAACGAGAGGAATCATGCACAGTGCCTGGCATACAGTACACGCTAAGTTAAAGGTTGTCGTTATTACAGAGGATGAGAGAAAATTCATTTGGGTTGGAGGAGAGACTGCGGTTAGACCACAGGAAGAACTTCCTGGTCATCAGGGCCTTGGTGTCTGTGAGGGGAGTGGAGGGAACCATGGGGCCCCCTTGTTGGGAGATGTTTGGGGAGTGACTCTGGCCTTTGGGCCGACTGAGTCATGCCAGCCAGAGCCCAGGGCAGGCCCCTGGGGGAGGGAACTGGTGCAACCAGGGAGCAGAGAACATCCTGAAGGTGTGGGGCCAGGAGCCGCCTCACCGAGGGGGGAAATGAAGAGCCCCCGGCGCCCCACTCCTTGGTCCCTTTACCTGCAGTAGAAAAACCACAGGCCCCAAGCTGGCTCTGGATCAGCCTGTGTGGCCTTGGGCCAGCCTCTTCTCGCTTTTGGCCTCTGCTCTTTCATCTGAACAATGGGTTTTGTGGGATCTTGGTGCTCCTCCTAGTTCAGACACCTTGTAGGTTCTGACTCGGCACCAGGGCTTGAATCCGGCTTAGCTCGAAGGTGCCCAGGCCTGCCAGGTGTTGGCAGGGAGGAGGCAAAGGCTAGGCGAGGGCAGGAAGGAGGAGGGAGGACAGGCTCTAGAGGGCCCCTGAGGCCCCGCGTTCATCCCTTTGGGTAAAGGGAGGCTGGGAGCCCTTGGGACCTGGCTTGGCTGTAAGCAGACCAGGAAATGGGGGGCAGTGTGGGGTCCCCTGGTGCCAGAGGTGACCATGCGTCAAGCCCACCCAGGTAGAGCATGCAGTGGGGGCTGGAGGCCAGGCTGAAGCCTGGACAGAGGCACATGTACTGAGGAGACTGGCAAGGGCTCTGGCCAAGGGATCCCCTAAGAGGGGCACTGAGGGAGAGTTGGCGAAGTGCAGAAACAACCCTCTTGGGCTGTCCCTGGATGGGCTTTGGGTCCTAAACAGCAGAGGAGTTTGGGTGGGCAAGGCCTGGGCTCCCGCCCAGGATGGCACTGGCCTGAGTTGTCTGCCCTGCACCCTTGCTCGGTTTCCCCCCCAACAGCAGGGCTTGCTCAGCTGGAGCTCAGCCTAGACACTTAGCGACCCTGCAGACCTGGGCAGGTTACTTAGCTGGCGGTCCTCAGTTTGCTCATCTACGAAATGGGAAATGACAATGAAGTTCCGGCCTCACAGACGTGCTGTGAGGATTCAGTAAGGAAATAGACTCAGCACCGGAACAGTGCCAGCACATGGTGGGCATGCAATAAATGATAGTGATTTTATTATCATAATTCTCACTCTAACCTGTTTACAGCTATAAACAGGGGTGGTGGTGGGGTGTCCCTCTGCAGGGTGCTGCCTGCTGCATGTCCATCGGGGGTCTGGGCTGACCCGCTGTGACCCACTCAGGCGTGGGCTCAGCGCTGAGGCCCAGGGGGCAGAGGAGCCAGGCCTGAGTCTACCTCCCCCCACCTCCATCCCCAGGACCCCAGGCATCACCCGGAAGGCAGGGTGGCCCACCCCATGGGCTCTGGAGTCAGACGGCTTGGGTTCCAGTGAGTAACTCTGAGTGGGCCTGTGGCCTGGCTGGCTACTCAACCTCCAAGGCTAAACGGTCTATAAAACGGGGCTGCTGACCAGGACCCCACTACTCTGTAGGGTGTTATAAGGGTTCAATGAGGCTCAGCCCAGCTCAGCACAGGCACAGTGCTGGGCAATTAGCTATCATCAGAGACAAGTTAGGCCTTTGGATAGCTCAGTCCTTCTCCCTAAAAGGACTCAGGGTTCAAGATCTGGAAATGTCTCATAAATGTTGCCGTCTGTCACTGTCCAAATCCCAGATCTTTCCCCTCAAAAGAAGTAAAAACAAGTGGTTGAGTTGTATATAATCTACTACAATACATAGTTAAAAAGCCCAATGACAACAAATGGCAAAAGGAAGCCCTGCCTCTCCCTCGGAGAGCTGAGCCCAGATCCCAGTCCGAGGTGGAGGGTGCCACCCCTTCCCATGGTGACAAGGGGAGCTCTGGCTCCCGGGAAAGCACACAGCAGGCTCAGCTCTGCCACAGACCTGGCACCAGAGAGCTTTGAGCAAGCTAACCTACTCTTTAAACCTCAGCTTCCCCATCTATAAAATGGGGATCGTAATAGTATCCGCTTTGAAAAATGGATCAGAAGTGTTACACAGTAGGAGATTGATAAATGGCAGATGTTTGGTTTGTCCTTGTGTCCAGTCCAGAAAGTTTATGTACTTTCTCCTGAATTGCTCTTGGGATCTTCTTCTGACCCCTCTACCCAAGGCTTCTGCTGGTCACTTTGTGTGGGTGACCTGACCAATGGCCAATGTCAGACCAGAGCCCTGGTCAGTGCTTGGCATCAGGAGGAAGAAACAGGCCCCCATACACCCCTTCCTCACCTCACACCACCCCTGATCACAGGGCTGATCACAATTGGCCTTGAAGTCCACTGGGACCCACAGATCATTTTCTCACCTTCTTGTACAAAATGCCTTTTCTGCTGTTCCTGTCCTGGGGAAGGGGTGGAGGGTGGAAGAAAGTGACACCCACAGCACCTTGGTTTCCTAGTATTTTAAACTCTGGTTCCTCCCCCAAGGGCCTTTCCTTTGACTCTTTGGAAACCCTGAGAGAGGGTGACAAGATACCAATTGAAAAATGACCGGCAGCAGAAAGGGGTGACTTGTCCATGGTCACACACATAGTGTTGGATGGGGACGGTGGGAAATGAGGTCTACTTCCAGATTCTGAATGAAACTTGTCTTGAAATAAAGTCAAGCTCCCATCTGCAGTGAATCTCCTGGGGAGCTATGAAGGTGGTCATGGAGCCCTAATCGACAGAGAACCCTGTGCCAGGCATCAATCCCCTGGGGAGATGCTGGGGTGGGGTGGGGGGGGTCTCTGGGTTGGGCAGGCAGTGTCCTGTGGGTGAGGCCGGGGAGCACTGCCAGGGTGGTCTGTGTGTGTGCATGAGCTTGCACGCACCAACAAGCTCCCTGCTTGGGCTGAGGCTTTTCTTGCCATTTTGGAGATGGGGGCAAGGTCAGAGCAGCTCCTGCTTCTATGGGCTCCTTTCCATGGGTCATTGGAAGTCTCCATGTGGCCCCAGAATCCTAGACTCCCCAAAAGGCTGCCCAGCCCAGCCCTTTGGATGCCAAAGACTGGAAGGGTCTTGATTGGGCCCCAAATACCATCTTCCCAGTCCAGGGTACTTTTCATAGCATTGCACTGCCCCAGGTGCCCCCATGAGAATTCCTGCTGGTGCCCAGGCCTCTGCAAGCTGGATATGTCTTGTCAAGGGGGTGAGTCTGCCCTTCGAAGGGCCGTGTGCTCCTGAGGTCAAAGGCAGGCTTCTGAGTGCAGGTTCCCTGCACTTGCCCCAGAGGGCTCACGAGGGAGCAATGATGCCCATGAGGAGCTGGGCGCTGTGCCCGCGGTGCCACTGCCCTCTGTCTGCCTGCAGGTCCCTGGCCCTGGGCCAGCAGTATACGTCCCTGGGCTCACAGCCCCTGCTCTGCGGCTCCATCCCGGGCCTGGTCCCCAAGCAGCTGCGCTTCTGCCGCAATTACATCGAGATCATGCCCAGCGTGGCAGAGGGCGTGAAACTGGGCATCCAGGAGTGCCAGCACCAGTTCCGGGGCCGCCGCTGGAACTGCACCACCATCGACGACAGTCTGGCCATCTTCGGGCCTGTCCTGGACAAAGGTACTACTCTGGGCTGCGTGGGGGCTGGGCGAGGGCTGGGTGGGGGGAGGGAATCAGGACACCGTGCCCCCCCAAGGAAGGCAGTAAAGCTGATCACAACCCACAGTCTCTACCCAAAGTGTGTTGGTCCCTCTCTAGACAGTCCCAGGCTGACACCATCCCTGCACACCTTCCTGGTGCTGTGGGGTGGGTGGTGTGGAAGGTGGGTGGAAGATGGCTCTGCAGCCTTGAGATGCTCTGGGATCCTGAGAGCAGGCACCAAGGAGGCCACAACCTTTCTTGTGCAGCTGGGTGGGGAGCAAGCTTTGATGTGGACATTTGTGACATTTTCCCAATGCTGTGCTAAGTGCTATGCAAATACAGCCTTGGGGTGGGGGTGGGAGGACATTCCCACCCTTCAGTCCTCCCATATAGAAAATTCTGGAGCTGGGGAATCCACCTGGTGCTGGTGGGGACAAAGGATGGAATTGTGGTGGGGCTGGCCTCTGGGTAATTTTCCAGCCAGCTGGGGTCTAACTGGCTGCTCCTTAAACAAATGGGAGTCACATGACTTGATATCAAACAAGGAAGCACTGGAGGGAGGGAAGGATGAGATGGGACTTGGGAGCTCATGAGTTCTGGGCTAAAGATGGGTAACTCTTTGAAGAACTGCAGTGTCCAGGAATTTAATGATGCCTGCTGGGCTCACCAGGTCTCTGGGGAGCCACCTCTCCTTTTCCACAGGAACTCAAACCCCTTAACACACACACACCTGCCCTCTTGTCTTTGACACCAAGATGGTGAGGCCTGGGGCTTGTTCCTTTTGGAAGGGCGGGAAGTGAGAGGAGCAGCCTTTAAAGCCTGAAAGAAAAGGGATCTGAGCATCCTGTTGGACCTGGGAGGGAGAGAGTGGGTGGGAGCTGCCAACTCTCCCCATTTACCTGCCTCAGGTACGCAGGGTCTGCCTGATCCACAGACCAAATGCTGGCCATTGTCGTGGAACAGAAGGGCAATTAGCAAATCAATGGATGATAATTCCGTCGGCGCTTCTATTACCAAAGCTAATTATTTCTTGTTTACATAAAAGGTTTGCCCTCTAATTGGGGCCAAGTGGCGGCGGTTTGCATTTCAAACCTGATCTTGCCGGTGTGTGCGAGAGTCTCCTCGCCTTCTGGGCCCCACCTCGGGCCAGGCAGCTCTTAATCAACCAGCCTCCGCGTCTAGACGCGCTCCCCCAAAGCAAGACTCACCTGATTGCCCTTCTGGGCATTAGCCAGTGAGAATCAGGTCTTTGAGCCCACTGCCCTTTCACTTCTGTGTGTGACTTTTAAATCATCGTCGTAGGTTCTGCTACATGCCTTAGTCCCTAAGTGGTAAGAGGGGGCGTTTGATTTGGGGTGTATGTCAGAAATTCTGGAGAATGTGAGTAAAGCAAAGAATCTCCGAGAAGACGCTCCATACACCGGGTTCGAACCCTTGTCCAGTCCCCATGTTTGCACTCCGCCCCTGGCAAGGCCCCCTCCCTGCTGTGCGGGCCGCCAAGAGTTCATCTCTGCGCACCCTTGGAGACCCAGGACCGCAGAGAGGTGCCCGGTTTCGAGGCGCGCATCTCCGGCGCGGGCGCAGCCTGGGAGGGCTGCCTGGGGCGGGGGCCGAGGGCGGAGGGGAGGGGTCCGGCTGCGGCCCGAGCGGCCCCGGTCGGGGCGGGGGGCGCAGGGGTCGGCGGCCGGAAGGCGAGAAGCCGCGCTGCGAGCCGGAGCTGCCTCTCCCCGGGCGGGGCCGGGGGCCGGGGGCCGGGGCCCGGAGGGGCTTAGGCGGCTTGAAAAGGGTCCGAGCGCCGCCCCCCGCCGCGCACCCCGGCCCCGCGCCCGCTGCGGCCGCCGCGCCATTCACACGCCCTCGGGCCATTCGGCGCGGCGCGGCGCGGGGCCGGGGGGGCGCCTCTTCAATGGGGATTTCGCCGGCCGGCGCCGGGGCCCGGGGCGCGGCCCGGCCGCGGGAGCCGCCCGTTGCTACGCGGTGGCGGCCGGCCCGGCGGCCCGGGCCCGGCGGCCGCATTATGCGGGTAATGCGGTGTGACACCGCGCGAACAAAGACGGATTGAGCGGCCCAGCGGGCCCCGCCGGACGGGGACGGGCACAGCGGGACAGTCAGCCGCGCTCCCAGGCTAATCCCCGCCCCACCCCCGCCGCCCCCTCGTCCCCTGGTCCCCGGGGCTGGGAACCCCGGCCCGGGCGCCGCCGCCGCCGCCGCCAGAGGCTGCGAGCTCGGCCGGAAGCGAGGGGCGCCCGGCCCTGCGTGCTCGCCCTAGGCGCCCCCAGACCCCAGCCCTAAGGAGTGGGAGCGGAAGGGCAACCCAAAGCGGACGCATGGCTCCAGGCCTCGGCCGCCCCTGGCCGCGGTCCCGCCACGGCTGCGCCGGCTCCGTGCTTCGGCAGGTGCCGTGGCGCACGCCCCTCCATCCCGTTTGTGGACGCGGAAGGGACGCCTCCCCCGCTGGTGGCCCACGGGGGCGTTGGGGCTGCCCAAGGAGCAGTAAAGGCTACGAGGGGTTACCAGGCTCCCCTGGGACCCTGAAACCCGCTGCGGCGCTGCAGCCTTCTTCAGCACCCGGGACGGAAGCCGCCCAGGAGAGGGGGCCGGAGCCCGGGCTTCTAGGCCGGCCAGTGGTCTCCAGGCGGAGCAGCCTCGGGCAGGACACCTCCCCGCCCTGGGCTCCTCCCCTGTTATCAGAGGCGCTGGACAGCAGGTCTTTCAGGCCTCTGCCTTCCTGAGCCTTAACGTCTCTTATCGGTAAAAGGGGCTGACAATAAACCTCTCCGCCTCAGGGTTAAGAGGACGAAATGGGATAAAGCACAGGAAGAGCAGCGTCTGGCACAGGGAGCACTCGCAGGTCATTACAGGTGGGATGGGGATCGCTCCTAGTTTCCGTACCTGGAACCTGGCCTGGGGCACAACCCAGGGGGCTGTCCTGTGTCCCCGTCCTCAGTCCAAAACCTCTGGTCTTGCCTGGGTCAGGAGGCAGGGGGATGGGGAGGCTAAGTGAGGCACCAGCCACGGCATTCCTGACAGGGAACTCTGATTCCAGCCTTGGTGGCAAGAAGTGGAACCCATTTTACAAGGAGGGTAATTGAGGCTCAGAGAAAGAAAGGGTATGCACAAGGTATCCAGCTCAGAATGGGTGGATTTGGGTAGAGCTGGACTGTAGGTTCCCAGGCCTCCCTTCTCGCAGACCTTGGGTTCTCTCAGTTAGGAGTGGGAGGCCCAGACAGGCGCTGGGGGTCTCTAGAGTTTGAGAAAGTGGAGGGCAGCAGGCCTGGGGCCAGGGCAGAGCTCCGCTGACCTCCCTTCCCAAACGTTAGGGCCATCGTTTCTGTCCCTGACCGTTTCCAATAGGCTTCGGCTCTGCTCCGCACCAGTTGCTGAGGCCCTGGGCTAACCAGTTAGGGACCCTGGGCTCATCCCTTAAGTGAGGTTCGCCAGCCAGCGAGGGCTGGGAGCAGCATTTCCATTCCTTCCGCTTCCCTCGGGCTGCTGAGCCCTACGGCTCTGCCCCTCCTCCTCTTCCTCCTCCCGACTGGGGAAGCTGAGGCCGGGGCTTGAGCGCGGCCTCTGCACGTCCTCCCCGCAGCCACCCGGGAGTCGGCCTTTGTGCACGCCATCGCCTCGGCTGGCGTGGCCTTCGCCGTCACGCGCTCCTGCGCCGAGGGCACCTCCACCATCTGCGGCTGCGACTCGCACCATAAGGGGCCGCCCGGAGAGGGCTGGAAGTGGGGCGGCTGCAGCGAGGACGCCGACTTCGGGGTGCTGGTGTCCAGGGAGTTCGCGGACGCGCGCGAGAACAGGCCGGACGCGCGCTCGGCCATGAACAAGCACAACAACGAGGCGGGCCGCACGGTGAGCCGCTCGCCCCGACCCCTCGCCCACCCCCGTCCCTCCTCCTGTCCCCGCCCCTCTCGGGATCGGAGGGTCCGCGACCCTGTTCTGTTCTTTCCCCTTGGGGTGACTGGGCCCCTACCCACACCCGCCACCACCCCTCTGCCCACCCTCCTTCTCCGTGGGGCTGCTCGGGTCTCTCCAGGGGTAGAGTCAGGGCGGGAGTGTGGCCGCCCCACGGGAGCAAGTGCCCAGCCCCCCCATCCTGTGCCCTCCGGCTCTGCACTCAGGCCCACTCCTTCCTATGGATGTGTGACCTTGGGCAAGTTGCTTAAGCTCCCAGCCTCAGTTTCCCCAGCTGTCAACCTCCTGACTCTAAGAAATGGATGTGGCTGTGTCTGTCAGTGCTGGTGTGTGAAAGGGAGGGACACCAGGACCATTCTTCTGGGCCTCAGTCTCCATCAGTTCTCTTCCTGGTGCAGAGTAGAAGAGAAGTCAGGAGGGATGGGGGAGCCGGGCAAAGGGGAGGGTCCTAGAGTGTTCCAGGTGGGGTCAGTCTGGGGGCCAGCGGCTACTCCTCTTCCCCAGACCATCCTGGACCACATGCACCTCAAGTGCAAGTGCCATGGGCTGTCGGGCAGCTGCGAAGTGAAGACCTGCTGGTGGGCCCAGCCCGACTTCCGCGCCATCGGGGACTTCCTCAAGGACAAGTACGACAGCGCCTCCGAGATGGTGGTGGAGAAGCACCGTGAGTCCCGCGGCTGGGTGGAGACCCTCCGAGCCAAGTACGCGCTCTTCAAGCCACCCACTGAGAGGGACCTGGTCTACTACGAGAACTCGCCCAACTTTTGCGAGCCCAACCCTGAGACAGGCTCCTTTGGCACCAGGGACCGGACTTGCAATGTCACTTCCCACGGCATCGACGGCTGCGACCTGCTCTGCTGTGGCCGTGGCCACAACACGAGGACGGAGAAACGGAAGGAGAAATGCCACTGCATCTTCCACTGGTGCTGCTACGTCAGCTGCCAGGAGTGCATCCGCATCTATGACGTGCACACCTGCAAGTAGCCAGCCAGGTAGGCAGGTGGGGAGGGCACCACTGGGGAGCCTTGAGGCAGGGAACTGGCTTTGCCTAGCTCTTCTTGATGACCCTGTACTATAACTAAGCCATCCAGAACACTTGCCAAATTCTGGAAATAAGGATTTCCCAAGCTCATTGGGAAGGTCCTTTGGGCAGTGCCTTGGGGATTAAACAAAGGTGATAACCAAGTGTGCATACAGGAGGCAGCAAGCAATTCTTATTGCATAATGAGAGGGTTAAAATACTTGAAATAGGCTGAAAGGTTATCTCTCTTCTCCTGGGGCAAAGTCATTTTACATCTACCTTGAATTTAGAGGGCAAGTGTTTTCACAGGCATAAATCCTAGCAACCTCTGGGAAGTGGGCGGATGGGGGGAAGTGGTGCATAAGCCCGCATCCTGACAGATCTGAAGGTTGGGTGGAGCGGGGAGCACTCACTGAGTTTATGGATGGCAATGGGGAGGAGGAGGGGTCCAAGTTCAGAGTGAGGGTGGTGAGTAATCAAGGGATCAAAGGCTGGTGGATTATGTTCCCAAGCTTCCCAGGAGGTGGCCTGCGTGGGAGGCACTGTGCACTGGCCTTGGGATCCAGGAGTCCCCAAGCTAGGTCAGGACTATTATAGGGTAGTCCTCGAGGCTCTGGGCTTTATCGTTTCTAAGGCCCGTGTGTCCTTTCTCCTTTCTTTGTCACTTGAACTTAGTATATTGAGGCATGACCATGGGGTTTGGAATTAATAGCCCCAGCTGTGGTCTGGCTTCCACCACTTGGCAATTGTGCAACCCAGACATGATATTCTTCATAGACCTGTTTTCCTCACTCTCTCCAGAGTGAGGGATGAATGAAAAAGAACAACGGGACAGTGCTGGTTCGATGGCAGAAGGTTGCCTGCCTGGGGTCGCTGCTGCCTGGGGCAATGTTAGGGTTGCAGTGGGTAGTGATCACACCAAGTGTGATGTCCTGCGCTGCATGGGACCGGGGAAGGGGCAGGCGTCTCAGGGGTGGGAGGTGCCCGGCTTTGCTATGGGAAGTAGCTGTGGTTGAGGGCAATTTGCCCAGCCCACCAGGGATGCCCCTAGGTGTAGCTTAAGTTCAAGCCTTGACCCTGAGTAGGAACGATGTGGGGTGTGAAAGGAGGATGAAGGTGGGTCCCAGCTCCACCTCTGACCAGCTGTCTAACCTTGGGAAACTCAACCTCTTGAACCCCAGTTTCCTCATCTGTACTCTGGTGGTGATAATGGGGGTTTTGCAGAGATTTTTGTGAGGCTCAAGTGAGCTAATGGATGTGAACACCGGTCCAAATATAATACCAAGAGAAAGTGTGATAAATACCATCAGAGAGCCATGACATGATGGAGGCATCATGCAAGAAAGAGTGTCATCACTGGGGCAGTTTCACTCACTGCTTTTCAAAACGCTGGAAGACAAGCCAGGGAGTGAGAGAATTCCCAGGTTGATTACAGCTAGTCGAGGCGGAAGGCACATTTTGGGAACCGCAGTGGCCGCCTTCTTCTGCCCACCACACTCAGAGGCAACACGGGGACTGTACCGTCAAGCAGGACAAACTCTAGTGGTTTTGACAGGTGGCTAGAGGGAAATCAGTGTTTTAGAACATAAATGCTGGTTGGGGTCTAGGGGACCATTTGTCTAGCCTGCCCATTTCACAGATGGGGACACTGAGTTAGCAGCTGAGGCAGGGTCCAGATCTCTGCCTCCGGAAAGTCCCAGAATGTGGGGAATGGTCCTGCAGAGGCCCCAGTAGCAGCAGCCGCAGCCACCAGTGGTTCTGGGCCAGGGTGTGTCACAGACTGTGACCCTGCAGCGAGATAAGCCACCCACCAATGGGGGAAGGTGGTACTGGGTTGGCCTTCAGGGTCTTCAGGAGACCCCCACCACTGACCCCTGCACTACTACCAATTTAAACCAAATCAGTGCTCTTCATCAGCCCTCTTGTCTCCTCCATTTCTGAAATATCCAACTGGTGTTTTTTTCCAGTCTCATGTGAGGTGCTACATCCACATGGCTTCAAGACAACATGCCCAAGTAAGACTGTGGCAGTTTGGAGCCTTCATTCTGTGACCCATGGAGAAAACTTCCCTCATGTAGTACCCTTTTGATAAATACTCCACTCATTGAGTGATTTCAAGCAAGCTGTGTTGCCTGAGCTCTGCTTTCCTCATTTGTGAACTGGGGTTAAGAACCATGCACCCTACCAGGTCGTCCTGTGGACCAGCCATCGTGAAAAGCCGCTCCCCGGGGCCGGGTCCGTGGTCCCGGTGATCCCAGAGAGGAGATCTGCAGAGGTCTGCAGCTGAGCAGGGCCGACCTCCAGAGCATCTTGCTGCTGGGTCTGCAGCCATAGGCCAGAGATAGGCGGAGACCTGGTTCCTCCTTCCCATCCTTTTCATCCACGCTGACACTTTGCGGGCACGATGGGAAACTGAGAGACAAGCCAGCAGGGACCCAGGGGATAGAGCCTCTGGCTTTTCTCTTGGTTACACTGTCTGTCTTGACAGTGCAGGTAGGAGAGAGAAGGGCGTCCTGGAGCAGGAAGCACTGGCCTGCCCTCCACACATGCAGAGGAGAGGAAAAGGTCACGAGCCCCAGTAAAAATGGCCCTATGTCACAGGAAGGACAGATTTTTGCCCGGGGACCTTCCTGGCTGGGGAAAGCATCTTTTCCATTGCTTGTAGCTTTTTTCCAGGGTCTCAAGCTGACCACTGCTTTCCCTTACAAGTACCAAATTTATTCCTTGTTATTCAGATGCTGTGAGCCAGGAAAGGCTCTGGATAAGTCACGTGGACCGGCTGGCCCCACGTCCGGGCTCTGTCATTAACTTGTTGTGGGACCTTGGGCCAGTCCTTGTAACCTTGCTGAGCCTCAGTTTCTGCCTCTGTTAAATAGGCTTATACTAGCCCTATTTGCCCCCTAGAGGAGTTGAGAGTTGATTGGGAATGCCTGTGAAAGCACTTTGTGCCTCAAATCCTTTGTGAGATATAAATATATGCATAAATGTACAAAGGAATAAAATGAACATATTGGAAGGAATTACTCATAACTAATTAAACAGACTTTTTCCTGTTCAGAGAGCTCATTCTCAAATGATCCAGTGCAACAAAAAAATACAGACTTGAGTGCGTGCAGGACACGGGCTCAGTTGAGGACCTGCTCTAAGTTGGGAACTGAGCCTTCCGGTTTCTCCCCATCTCTCTATGAGAAGAACTCCAACTTCAGGGTAACAATTACTGCCCCTCAGCTTCCTGGTGCCCAAGGCCTCTAGCTAGAAAGCAGGCAGGTGGGACTTGGACCCCAGGCTGTGGACTCTAGAAAGCTGTTTCTGTAGATCACACAACCTCCCCGGATGACAGACCCCCAGGTACAGGAGGGAGCATGAGAAAGCCACTCGAGTTCTCCATCTCTTCGAAGTACAAGAGATGTTGAGAATCTCCCCAGTGGGTGGGCTCTCTGGGAGAGGAATTATGTTTCCAGTTCTTCCTGCTTGTTTTCCCAAAGGGTGCTGGGAACGGGTGAAGTGTGTGGCTGGGCGGATTCACCGGAGCCCCACGGCACGCAGGACCCAGAGCCGGGGCGCAGCCTCGCATCGGACAGCTGGAAACACGGACTGTTCCAGCCCCATGTGGTAAATTCCCTGGACCCAAGCTGCCCACGGACTGGTGGCTCTCCTTTCTCATCTTAGGTTTCTCACCCTACTCTGGATGGTGTGTGGTTTTTAAAGAAGGGGCTTTCTTTTTGGTTCTCTAGGGTCTGATAGGAACAGACCCAAGGCTTATCTTTGCACATGTGAAAGAAAATAAAAATGAAAAAAAAAAAATTCTACTCCAACAGAACAGGCTGGGCTAATGTGAGCTCTCTGCCTGGCGGTAAAGACATCAAGACGGCGAAGATTTCATTTCCAAACTGCTTCATATGGTGACACTCCAAGGTGACTGTGAGGTGGGAGTTACGAAGTAGGATGAACCCCTGCAGCCCCCTTTGCTCTGTCTACTCCCATTCACATCTGATGTACTTCCACATTTGATAAAAACCAGAGGTTTAGCTAGGATAAAGTGGTAGGGACGCCCAAGGCAATTGTTAGGAGAATGTTTTGAATTTTGAAGAACACGGAACCTTAGGTGAGGTGGCAAGCTCTTTGAATAGCAGCCATGGGTTCTTCTCAGTCTCATTTTCTCTACAGCCCTCTTCTACACAAGAGGCTCTTGTGAAAACAGATCTCAAAATCTTTGTCTACCATTCTGCAGTTTCCACCATTAATGCAGGGCGACTTTTTAGTGGATGTTGGGAATAAGTTAAATATGGGGGCGAGCCTTCTCCAGCTCAAGTGTCTTCCTTAAAGAAGCTGCATCTTTGGAAGGGGCCAATCCTCCCGAGCCCTGCGCACCATAGATTCTCTATAAAACAGCTCTGGGTAGGGCAGTTGGACTGTAGGTCATCTTAGTATAGTTGTTATAAAATTAGACAAATTAAAGCATCAGTGAGAGAGTGGTAATCTATTCCTGAAATCCCAGTTTTGGATTTAGTAGAAGGGGAGGATAAAAATGATTCCTTCATTTCCTTTCCCAGAAGGGCAAGCCTTCCTGCATCCTTTTCTTTCTTTGGCCTCTGTGAGTAAACACCGAGTTCCTTAACGTGATCGTCCACCCTCATCTGAATTATGAGATGGCATCAGTCCATGTGGTTACTAAGGTTCAGACTCCCTCCCTCCCTTGGGTAAAGCATCTCCCAGCCGAGTTCTCCTTGATCCACCCTGGTCTACAAGCCTAGGGCGTTCCAGAGGAAGCTAGTAAAACGGAGGCAAATGGTTTTGAAAATATGAATCAATCCAACAACTCTGTCTTACAAAGAATCAGAAAGAAGAGATACACCAGGGGCACAGAGTAGAACCAAATTGTTTTCCTTCTTTTCTCCCTTCTCTCTTTGGTCTACCTAACACTGACACGGGGTCAGCAGTCTTCCTGTAACTCAGGCCGGCTTGCCAGGATGACCATCTACAAGCCAGACCCGAGTGCTTGAATCAGCTGGCAACGGAGCTCTGCTAAGATCTATGTCCCACCCCCTCTATAGAGAGTCTGAATTGCCCCTCCCATCTCACTTTAGACTGCAAGGTTCTAAACTATGTCAACTGGATAATGCTCGCTTTATGTGAGACTATTTCAGCAGAATGGATGCAAATTTTCAAAACAGTCTTTTCATATCTATGTATTCTATATTAAAAGTGATAAAGTCATGTTTCTGGGGAGTATTCAAGTAGCTGACAAGTAATTATTTAATAATAGTACATTGAGTGCATTGTAATTATTCTCACTGTAGTCAGGTATTAGTATCCAACAGAAATTTCCTACCAACCTGCTGTATCCAAAGTTTTGTAAAAAGTTGTAGAAGTTGTTGATCTTTTTGATTTTATATTCAAAAAGTCTCTTTTTATAAATATTATTTATTATACAATGTATATACCTTTGAGTTAACTAAAATTATATATTATATAAATATATATATATTTGGAGAAAATATATTTCATCATGCAGTTTTTTCTGTTAAGTCATTAAAGAGAAGGTAAACAAACTTAAAATGGGTACATTGTACAATGTGTGGAGTTTCCAGATTAATGTTCAGGAGGTCAAGAATATCCGCCTCGGAATGTGGTGGCTGGCCGCACTGTCACTCTGATGAGTGGACCAAACTAAGGTGGTTTCCTCTGTTCTCTATATAGGAGCCTCTGAAATGTTGTGGACAGTAGGTCTAATCTACTATAGGGTGTTACGGGCTTACTTTGTTCTAAGTCAATTTCTACAAAAGAATTTCCAGTTTTAGAAATAAACAATTTGGGCAGCAATTCATTTCATAGACTCTAGCACTTCCGGTGCACGAATTGTCACAAACACTCCTCAAAGATGCAGCTCGAGGCCAGCAGACCATCGGGTAGGCTGCTGGCTAAATCCCTTCCTCACCCCAATGTTTTCAACTCCACTTATTTATTGGGAAAATAGGATTCCCCTGTTGAAAATAAAACGTCACTGGAAATGGTCTCTGCCCTACCAGTTCCCCTGTGCGAGCGAAGCCACAGAAGGGGTGGGTTGGTTCGGGAATTAAGAACGGTGTGCCTGGGCTCCAGATTCTCTGGAGCAAGTGTCACCTGAGGTTCTGGACTGGCGTGGACGGCAAGGACCTTTGAGTGGACATGCCTTAGGTGAGGGCATTCTTTCCCACTGCTTCAGAAGGACTCATCTGAGGCACAACGAGATGGCATAACTCAATTTAATGGCAACGGACAATCCTTTAGTCTTCAGACCTACCTACAAAATGTCACCTCCGGTTTCTTTGGCACATTGTCTCTGAGGACAGATAAAATGTCAGTTTCCTGATCTACCTCTATCAGGGGCAAATCTTGCTCACCTCACTTCATAGAAAAAAACAGCAAGAACAGGAAAATAAAGCAGTCTGTCTTGGAATCCATTTAGATTTCTGACTGCAGATTAGGGATGGCCATAACAAGTTCATGAATTTTATTTTGTCCATGATGTGTCTTTGTTTAGCCCTTGAAAAGCTTAAACCACAAAAACACTTGTTTCAGCTGTGTGGAATTGGCCATGTGAAGTAATGCATTTCCTCTCCACATCTCTCAGTGCTGTACATCTTTATATTTCACTTTTACATAAAGTGAGTACTCACCTAGCCCAGCATTCTGGGTCCTTTTTTTTTTTTTCTCTTTAACCTATAAGATTGCCAAATATTCAAATGGTCCTTATTCATACTGACCAAGGCCATTTATAATCTTTTCCATGATTAATCATTCTACAAGTGAAGAGAATACAGTTTATAACCGTGCCTGAACATTCAGACTCTCCACAAGCAAAAATTCTCACAAATAACTAAAAACGAGAAAATTTTAAAAATGCAAAAGAAAGAAAAGAGACAATGAAATGAGAAGATACATTTCCAAGTATCATTTTATGAAGAAGGAAGAAGGGAAATAAGGTGTGAGAGAGAGTTCAAGGATGAGGGAATGAGGTACAAAAAGGGCAAAAGGAAAGAAGGAAAAGCAGAGAAGGGGGACCAGATGATGAGATTGTTCCAGGTGTATGTATCTAACAACGTAGCTCAGGCTGGCCCTGGGGATGTGGACATGTACTGATGTGCATGGCTGATCAATACACAAAAATGAAGTTAATTTGGCAAAATTATGGCTGCCATGCTGTCATGTTTCTTCTAGCTTAATGGATAACTTTTTAAGAGGCCAAAAATTATCTTACCATTAATCTTGGGTAGGTGGGTTCTTAAAGTGATTCCAAAAAGTTAGTTGTGTGGAGACTGCGCTGGGAACTGTCAAACATGAGACCTCTTTGCAAATTCTTTCTTCTCCTCCTTTGGACTCTTGCTGATCACAGGCAGTATCTCTTGAACCTTAATGCCACAGCGTCTATAAAACCCACACCCACAATGGGCTCACCTCCAGGACCCAGTCGCAGCACTGCTTGTCAGCTGGTGAGAAACTTTTACATCATTTTGCAATAACTTCTGAAATTTACATGCTTTTCTGAACTCGCACACACCCTTCCCAGTCACTTCTTTAAAGAGGCTTATGGACCCAGTCACCAGGCAATGAAAATGAAACACTCTTTTACCCTCTGTGTTTGGGTTGGGGTGGTTGTTTACAGCTGACTCAAATGTTTCAACAAGTCTGTTTCCTAACAAGTTTGTCTGATTATTATGATTATTATACACACTTGAATCTACTCCATGATTTTGTGATTTGTTGCTGAAACTTAAAGGGGGAAGGAGCTGTTCACTGCAGTTTTTAAGATATGAAAAGGTAGCCTTAAAACCAAACGTACTTCAGATTTTCAAAATTATACAATTTTTCTGGGTTACATTAAAAAAAAAAAAAAAACCACAGTGTCTCAGTGAAGATGTACAAATCTAGTAAAGACACAATAATCTCCCCTTTGGAAATTTTAAATACATCTTATGACAAAAAAAAACCCCACGTTAATAGTTACCCACAGATGAAGACATCCAAGGCAGCAGCTAGTAAAGCTGCCATGTGGGAGCCTCCCGGCTCTATCCTCAGGCCATGCTGTGATCTCAGAAACCCCACTGCCCATCCTCTCAGCACCAGCTTTGGCAGCACTGGCATAACTTTAAGAATCCACCTACTCAAGGCTATGCAGGGACCAGGTTGGCCTCCAGGTCCTTGTCCCAGGTGGGCCTGGGGAGCTCCTGGGGAGCTGGCCCTGCAGGCAGAGAAGCGTGCTGTTGATCTGTTCCCCAGGGAGCCTCGCTGACTCTCCGGGACGCCACATTCCCAACTCTCGGGATCAGGGGCAAGGCTAAGATAGCCAATAGTTCAAAAAAAGATGTAAAAACTATGAAGGGTACCAAAACCAACCATGTGAAGAAATCCTCTCTGAGAGTGGTCGAGTCCCCTGGTTTACACATTTCCCAGAAAAGAGTAATTCTAATTGAGAAAGTTTCCCTTTCTGGTTATATTACTGACCTCATTTATGGCTCTGGTTCCTCAGTTTTTTAAGAAGGTAAAAATAAGTAAAATAAGTAGAAAGCATTCTTCACGTGTATTAACTTTTTTTTAATATGCTACTGTGATGGTTTGGATCTATTAAGCTCCCCCCCACCCCAAAGAGACATATTCTTTAATGCAATCTTGTGGGGGCAGATTGATTAATCTTTTTGTTTTTGTTTTTGTTTTTGTTTTTGTTTGATGGAGATGCCAGGGACTGAACCCGGGGACTCATACAATCGATTAATCTTTTTGATTAGGGTATGACCTCTTGATTGAACTTTTCCATGGAGATTTGACCCTGCCCATTCAGCATGGGTCTTGATTAGTTTACTGGAGTCCTTTAAAGGGAGCTCACACAGAGAGCAGAGAAATGAAAATGCCCTGGGATATGCTAAGCCAGGACTCAGATGCTTGCTGATGCTTAGAGATGCTTGAGGATGTGGATAGAAGGATGTTTGGAGACACTAAACTAAGAGGTTAAGCCCAGAGTTTGCCCAGAGAAGCCAAGAGAGGAACCAGGACAGACACCCAGAGACATTTTGGAGAAAGCCATTTTGAAACACAACCCAGGAGCAAAAGAACAGCAGATGCCAGCCACGTGCCTTGCCAGCTGACAGAGATGCTCCAGATGCCATTGGCCATTCTTCAGCGAAGGTAACCTCTTGCCTTAGTTTGGACACTTTTATGGCCTTAAAACTGTAAATCTGTAACTCAATAAATCCCCTTTATAAAAGCCAATCCATTTCTGGTATTTTGCATAACAGCAGCATTAGCAAACCGGAACAGCTACTGATTTTTTTCTTTTTAAATTACCATCCTTTCTATATAATTAAGAGATTTTATGCTAGTTGTAACACAAGGAGGACTGCTTTTCTGAGCCCCCTCTTCCTCACACATTCTTATCAGTTATAACTGTTGATTTGTACAAAATATTGGTCTACAGAACATTTCCAAGTATAGGTACTGTTTATTGCATTCCTTCATTTGCATTAAACAATATAATATTTATATTTTTCAATATAGTTTTGGACAAAATACAACATTAACCTCATTTACTAGAGACATAAGTTAATACGGAGCGTGCTGCTTTCATGAGAAGAGGCAAAATCTTAACCAGATAAGGGAATCCAGATAGTGGCCACCAGCCACCACAGAATTTCACAATACAAATCCACTTTTTAAAGAGCCACAAAATAAGCTAGGGATGACCATTCAAAAACAAAGCAGGTATGATGTGCAAGTCTCTACCAAAAGAAGGTAGCAAGATTTGGAGATGGTCTGCTTACTACCATGGGGACTGATGACAGGACCGTGTCCGAGTATCACTGGGCCACAAGCCTTACTGGCGTTGAGCACCTTCAGATGGCTTCCACTTTCCTTGCATTTTCAACAGCAGTGGGGAGACTGGCATGCTCTATGTCTTATCAAGTGGGACAATCTAATTAAATTCCTTCTAACTCAGTTGTATGAAAAATCATCCTCAAAAGGACTCAGTGAGTTCTTCTTTCCTTTGGAAGAAGCACGTAGAAGGTACAAGAAATGTGTTAAATGTTTTGGAATGGACGTTAAAGGGTGGGGGAGAGGGCTGGAAAGTGGTTTATTTTTCTGGAGAACAGTATTTTATTTTGAAACTGCATCATACAGATAATTTAAATAAAGGAAGTATAAGTTCTAAGTAAGTAATTAAGATTAAGAGGAAAAGTAGAGATACCAATAAGCCCTTCATATTAATCTAAGGAACTGTCCCACTTAAAGTTGGACACTAATGTTGAGAGGTTTGCAAATATCTTTTAATAACTAATTTTCTTCTGTTTAGTGGTGCACACTTTTTCCATATATATCTTTCACAAGTTTTTAACATCTACCAAGTGGTAATGATTAGCGTACCTCCTACCACAGAGCAAATTAATTGTATTAAGGGGATGTCACAGCCAACGCAGTAATAATCTGACTTTCTATTAAGAAAGCTCTCCTGATTGCAACTTGGAAACATCTCTGAAAATGATTAAGAAGAGCATCTTAGAAATTCAAAGCCCTGCTTCTTTAGGCAAAGATAATAGCCAGTTTTCTGGGGAACCTTTAACCAAATACCCAGTTACCTTTAGTGCCAACACAGGGAGGCTATGAAGTGGGCCCTTGAACCCCGAGCTCTAGTCCGTTCCTGGTTCGCATGTCGATTCTTCCTTGTCTTGTAACAGTGACTACACTTATTGTGAGTTTTGGGGTATGGTGGTAGGGAGCTTGAAAAGTACAGTGTTCACAAGTATAGTATACCTCCTCGAAAACTGAGTAAGAAGGAGTCATGTTAGCTTGCACGGAAAGGTAAGCACAGCATTCTAAAGCAGATTTGTACCTTCCACAAAATACTAGAGTATCTCAATAAGCATATGGAAGGGAGTTTTATTGCACTAAACATGCAGAGCAAGTAAGTGTTGAAGGCAGAGATCATTTCACTTAGTCCAGTGTCTTGAGTAAGATGAGTGATGATTCCCTGTCATCTTCACATTGGTCCCTTTCCTTGGTCACTGTGTGTTGCAAATAGTCCATTTTCAATCAAAGTCAAGGGGGCTACTGCAAAAGAAACACACCAAACACACACACACACAAAACAAATGAGGGTCTGTCTAACACCATTCACTGCAAAATCACTAATAGCTTCTTAATGATTTTTCTACATTTTTCACTATGCATTTGCTATCAGATAAGCATTTCACAATTACAGGTACATGCGTTTAAAAGCAGGTTCTAATAAATATGTACCATCGAGTTTTTTCTTGCATTGTGACAAGTAAGTTTTGCGAAGCAGGACAGGGGAAGCAAACCAACAGTATAATCAACTTCCTTGCTTGGTCTCTCAGACCTACAACACAGTGAAGAATTCTTATAAATGGTAACAAAGTTAGCTAATGAAGGCTGATAATTCAAATTTATATGCACTACATAGCAACTGTTAGAAAAAAAAAGCACTGAAATTGTTAACAGAGTGGTAAGTTTGGTTGACAGTCTTAAGTGTTGTGTCTACTTAAGCTCCTTCTTCTCTTAAGAGGGCCAAGAATTTTCTCACACGGTATTCAGGATCCATCTAAATAGAGAAAAAGTAAACAAGATGGGTTAATGGGACCTTCTCATACCCATGCACCTCATGCCAAGACAGTGCTCGGTTTCACATCAAAACCCCTGTCAGGGCTCTGCTGATTTATGGAGTTGTGTTCGTCACCTGCTCCTTGACCAGTACTGCATCTCAATACACAACCAAGTCGAGCACCTGATTCAGGTGAGTGGGATTTCCTAGCCTAGGGAACCATTGTACTCTAGGTTCTCAACAGCCCAGCTGGTCATTCAACGACCCCGCAGCAGAGGGCTCCCTTAGCACCCTGTGAGGCATCAGTGTGAGACCGAGCTGGTGGCCATTCATGGGGGTTCAAGTGACAACCAGTTCACGGGACTCATCTGGCGCACAAAAGCAAGACCAAACTTGAGAAGACCAAATAGAGGCCTACTAAACCACTAAAAAATAGCTTATTAACCTATATGGTCAATGGCTTAGCTTTTTTCTTAGCTTCTGTCTTTCTTGATTTATTTCTTCTTTGCAGTTAATGAAAAAAAATTGGGGCTGAAACTTAAAAAACAAAGAGTGGAGCGAGTACTCTGACATGATCTCTGGATAAGCTCTGTCTCCTGCTGTAGCTGAGAACGGTGTCCTAAGTCTAAGAAAAGACGTGTGTGTGTGTGTGTGTGTGTGTGTGTGTGTGTGTGTGTGTGTGTGTGTGTGTGTGTGTGTGTGTGTGTTGGGGGGAGTGGGTTGACTCAGGTGCTGGGTTAAGGTTACTATGATTATTCTCTACTGGTTTCATTCACATTCATATTTAAACTAATTTGTTAAAATACATTTTATTTTCATTGGTCTATCAGAGATGTGAAGTTATCTGGAAAACAACCATTAAAAAACATCTTTAATTCCTTATGATGAATTTTTATGGTAAGAAACACACCTAACTTTTAAAAAATGTTCCAGGACAGGAGTCTGCTTCCCAAAAGGGAACTCCCTGCCCTGCAGGAACAGCTTTCAGATCCTCAGTGCAGCAGCTGCGGGTGAACATGCCAGTGGATTCCCCTCCAGCCTCTCTCTCTCTCTCTCTCTCTCTCTCTCTCTCTCTCTCTCTCTCTCTGATTTTTCTTCTCTTCTATCACAGAGAAACATCGAAGAGAAGTTTCAAATGTATCAAAGTTAAGAGGTCAGACTACAAAGGACTAAGAAAAAGTGTGAATACCTAACAAAAGAAACATTTTTCCTCTTTGGGAATAGAATTACATATGAATCAATTGTCAAGTTCTTTTTTTTTAAAAAATGGAATTGGCTGCAGCTCTGTTGTAGTCAGTACTTGCAGGTCTTTGCCCATTAAATATATTTAATATGTGTGAGCAACGACTTACTGACTTGCCTGTAGCTATGGAATTAAAAGTCAAGAGAAAGGGAGGAAAAAAGTAGTCTAGATAAATGACTTTATTCCCTCAGGTGACATCCAGTCAGTGCAGATCCTCAGTACCGTGCAAGTTTTAACAGAATCGTGTAGAGTGAGCAGAGAGGTAACATGACTTATATTCTGCTAAACTACATGCCTCTTCGCCCAGGCTCAGTCTCTCTCAGGCAGATCTGAAGAGAATTCACTCAGCTGCACGAAATCCATTTGACAGGAAGGGGTTCAAATTCAGAAGCCTGTGAAGTGTCAGTCGCTGCAGATTAGGCCTGAGAGCCACACTCTTACTTTCTACCCCACATACATAGAGGCATTAACTTGATCGCTGACCGGTAGGCATCAAAGAAAGAGGAAGGGATGGGGGCGAGGGAGAAAAAACCCACATAGTTTCTTCTGTGCAATTATTGGAAAAAACATTGTGCTGAGACTAAAAATATGAAGAACCGAGCTGACTGACAGATTAATCTTCTTTCAAGGAAAGAGCCAATACACCTGTATATATACCTTTACCAGGAATAATCCTAAGCAAAGTGATTAGTCTGTAATTTTAATTTACTGCTCATACTGTAAAATAAAATAAAAAGTCTAGCTTAAAGTTCAGTAGATTAAACTTTAGATTTCTGAAAGCTGCAAAAATTTTATTTGAAAATAAATTTACCAGTGAAGATAAAAAAGAGCATTCATTTCATGTTCCCAATTTGTATTGGTCTAGGAGCCTATTCAATGCATCTGTGAAACTTAAACTTCACCTCTGCCGCGGCTGCACAGATGGATTGGATGGCAAGACCAATAGGGGACATATGATGCCTAGAATGCAGCCAGTCCATCCACACAGCACCAGGGATGGATTCATTCATTCGTTCAACAAGTTTACTGAGCATTGTACTGTGCACCCAGCTTCATTCTAGAGTCTGTGGAGTTAATAATGAGTGATAGCCAAGGTCCCTGAATTCATACAGCTTGGTAGAGATATGCTGATTGACTATTATGTAGGATAGGGACAGGAAGACACAGAATGGACACACAGAGGGGCTCCAAAAAGAGGAAAGGGACGTTTCCCACAGACGTGAGATAGTCCGAAGAATCCTGTCTTTGCCCAAATGCCTCAATCCTACAGCAGTTTGCATGAAATTTCTAGAAGCTCAGCCAGGGGAAAATATACAGAGCCTAAATCTAGTCTGCATAAGTCAATTCACTTGCCCTTTACAACAGTCTCCCAGGCCCCTCTTGGTGTATGTGCAGTGGTTTATTGTCCCTGTTCCATCACTAACTGGCCAGGTGACCTTGGACATGTCACTGACAACCTGTGGGACACTCAATACACTCACCTCTAAAATGACAGGGCAGCTGAGAAAATCCTCTTTGAAGTCCTGTAAAGTTCTAAGGTCTAGTGACTTCCTAAATTAAAACCAACATTGTAATCTTTTCTAATTTTGAATTTTAAAGGGTAGGAAAGAAAAGTACCAATAAGTTACTGTTTGATTTCAGAAGCAACCTGAGTTGCTTCTCAAATACCAACATGAGTTTGGGGATGATTATAATTCAAATTAATTAAAACCTTAGCAAAAGGAAATAATAAAACCTCTTGGTAAATCATGCAGCTTCTTTCTACATCTGAATCACATGGAGAAGGAAGCATCTTACCTGTAGAGACATCTCAATCAACATTAGTAACTTCTTGATTCCTATCCAGACTTTCTTCTCTTTGACTTGCTGTGCAATTGTGATACGTTCCTTATCCTTGAAGTTACCCAAAAGCTATAAAAACACCATCAATAATGAAAGCACTTTTAATAGTAAGCACATCAATAATATTGGTTAATTCTCACATTTACCCTTAAAAGAACAGTGAGACTACCTGACTGGATCAAGCTGACAGGATTCTCCTGTATTTTAAAATCTAACTTGACCTTCCTATACCAATCAAGATAGTGAAAACCGGTTATCCTAGGTCCTGTTTCTTACAGACCTCCATTATAACTTAGAGATGCATTTGCTAGAAAAAAATTTAGCTCCAATCCATACTAAATATCAAAATGTTTAACATTCCTTCCCAGGAACAACCTGTATGTGTCAAAGCCAACTAAACTTTAATTCTCTTATCCAACCTGAGCACAAAAGCTGCTCAAACAGATAACCTGAAGACATCGATCATATACGTGATTTCTATTTTGTTGGGTACACACCCCAATTCCATGGGTCTGGGGATTTTAAGAAGCCTTACTGACTATCACTGCTGAACAGCTCACTGGATAATATTTTCCAACAGTTCTCACCAAGTCATTTGTGTACACTGATATTAATCAAAAGTTTACTGTAGGATATACCCCTGGGAAAATTAACTTATATTATAAACTTGTTAATAAAGAAATTCCTTTTACTTCTGTAGCTTTTATGATATTTCTAAGGTTTTAAACATTGTTCTAATTCATTAAAAGCAAGGAAATGTGCTAGAAGCCGCTATGAATGGCTGATCTCCCAATACAAGTTTCTGGTCCATGTAATCTATATGCATTCCTCATGCTGAGCATTGGAGTAATTCCTTCCTGACAGTTTTTATGCTGTCTTGATCCAGGAATGGGAATTAATTCACTGTCACTTATATTCATCTCTTTTCCTTCAAATTCCTAAAAACAATTGGAGGTAATATCCCAGGTCCTGGGTTCTAGGTTAACCTGGAAACCAAATACCAGGTGCAACATTTATGGCACCCCTTAGCTTTATTTCCAGCCTCATTTACTCCTTTCATAGAAACAGTATACAATTCATTGACTCCTTTTCACCTCCAAAGCCTCCAACAGCTGCTCTCCCGTAGCAATGTTGGGTACGTGGATGGTGGTGCTGAAAGCGTTAAGCATTTCCATCTCCTGCAGGACATCTTTGCGGCTAGTGGTTCCAATGATAAGAAGCTTGCGGCCCTGATCATAAGGAGAAAATGTGTTAAAGTGTATAGAATAAGCCTAATTAAAAAACTGGAATAAGACTGAACAAAACGTGCAAAATCCATCTATTTAACTGCAGAAATGCAAATGATTAGGCAAAAGCAAATTTTTTAAAAATTAGAATTTTCCTCATATAAATCTGAAAAAGAGTACCAAAAGCAGATTCAGAAGTGGGAACATTTGAACAGCTCCTTCTTCAAGATTCACATCAACAAAATAATGGATTAGTATATCAGGAGACAACAAACCAAACAGAAAGATGAAGTTTGCCTATAAATCATTTCTCAAAGACAACATGATGTATGTATGGTGAGAATCGGGGAAAAAAAATGAATTAATAGAAAGTCCTTGTATCATCCTCTTAGCAAGATTTTATTAAGTTTTTTAGGGGTAGGATAAGAATAATAGTTTACATTTATATAACACTTAAATGTGAAAGGCACAGGCTAAGTGCTTTATATAATGGTCTCATTTAAATTTTTATATCTTAGTTTTAATTTTAAACGATATATAAAAATCGAAAAACTAAACCAGGCTTATACCACCATTCCTGATTCCCTCTTTCCAGAAGCAACCATCTTCAACAGTCATTGCTTTTCTTCTTGTATTTAAATTTCCTTATCATTAAATAAGAAAGTTATACTGTGTACTATCTTTAGAACTTGTTTTCAGTTTTAAATATTAATTGACTCCCTATTACAGAAGATCAGGTTCTATTTAATCTTGCACTATCCCCACCCCCACCATATGCTCCTCTCCTCATTCTTTCAATTTACGTTATTTCACAATTTTTGGTTAAATCTGTACTCAGTATTTATTTTGACTATGTACATATGATTTATAGCTAAGCCATTTAGTGTACTATTACATTTCCTGTCTTGGACAATGTTTTGTGTTTATGGGAGTTAATAATTGCCTTTCCCCACCTTTGTTTAGTTTACCAGGTACCCCTCAAATTCAACCCCAAGTGAACACATCCACGAATCCCCTTTCAATACACTCCAACACATTAGGTAATTTCAAAGTTTGGTGTTTTTTCATGAAGACATTCCCCTCCTGTAGCACTCTGTCCTCATAGTTCAATCTGAACTGCTTGCTGTTTAGGCCTGCTGCACGGTTGTAGTTCTAGAACGTCATTCTCTCCTCTGTTAGATCCCCAGGATCCTAGCATTCCTTTTCCTTCATCTGTCTCCTCATATCCCTCCAACAGCTTCTGGAGAAACGGTGCATGGGAGATAATTTAATGGTTTTGCATGTCTGGAATGCCTTTATTCCACCTTTAATCCTGTACCCTCTATCTCATACTTGATAGTTTCATTTCCTCTGTTTTCTTTCTGGAACCTACATTAGTTGGATACTGGTCCTCCAGGACTAATCTTTTAATTTTTTTTATTTTTTTGCTTCTTGTTCTTTCTCTTTCTAATACTTCTTGGGTTAGCATCAACTTCATATTCCAAGCTTTATATTAATTGTATTTCCATAATAATTTTATTTCTTACAGTTCTTTCTTATTCTCCAAACGTTCCTTTTTCATTCCATCCTATCATATTTCATGGACACAATATCTTATTTTTAAGATTTCTTGAATATTATAGATCTTAGAAAACATTTTCTTCTGTTCCCTGCTCTGTCACTGTTTTCTCTGAGTTCCTTTTTCCTATTTATTTATTGGAGTCTTTCCTCAAGCTTTTGGTCTCTTTGGATGACTATTCATATTTAACCATTAAACTAATGACTAGATGCTCTGTATCTGAGGGCTTCACTATAGGAGGATCAGATGAGACCTGCCTGATTATTGGGGGTCCCTCAAAAGTCAGTAGACGTAGCTTTTTTTTCCCCAAAGAATCATCCAATCTCCTTCCTGAGGGCACACACACACACAAACACACACACACACACACACACACAGTGCCAGCACCTGGGAGTCCATGGAGACAGGGCAGGGGTCGGACACTTCATCAGTCAACATACAGACTTTCAAAACATAATCCTATCTGCAGTATGACACCACTCCAGATCAAGCTCTCATTTGATAGTCGTTATAATCATGAGAGTTCTAGTATTATCCTTTATTTTATTTTTTTAACCCATGAAGCTACTGAGTTCTCACAGAAATAAGTACTTTGCTCAAGGTCAAACAACTAATAATTGATGGAGCCAGGATTGGAAACCAGATCCAGAACCCAAAATTGTATACTGCCTCCCTTCATGACAGACATTAAAAAAAAAAGTTTACTTGGGAAATGGAAGAGGAATGAATTTTAAATATATGTCACTAGATTTATGATACACACTCATTCTATAGATAAGCCTTTGATAAAATCATTAGACCTATTCACAAATCTTAGAAACTCTGGTCATTAAAATAAATGTGTTAGCAGGAAAAGATTTTAAGAAACTGTAAATCAGATGCCAGAACAATTCCAGTTTGGGTTTTGTAAACATTATAGCACTACTGTCAACAAGGCAAGCTAGCCTTTCTCAGTCTTACTCATTGTTTTTGGCCATCTACTATGCCAAGAATAGATATGGATAATGTACCAACATAAAGAAATAAATTTGATATACTCTGGTGCAATTAGCCATTCCTATTTCAAATGACTGCAAAAACTATGAGATAGAGGCATACCTGCGAAATACATAGATTAAAGGGCATCATTATTATTCAAGAACTCAAGTAGCTAAAAATCAAATGCATGTCAATAGACATTTACCAAGCTCCCAGATGAATATGGGATAGACCTTGTATAGAGGAGGAGACAGGTACAAAACAGATAATCAAAACCCAATATGGAAAGATGGAGGTTTTATGCACAGGATGTCATGGTGGAGGGAAGAAACGTGGCAGGGAAAGTTTCTTCCTCTGGAGGTGTCTTAAGGAAAACCTAAATAGAGACTCAAAGAATGAGTAGGTGGTGAGCAACAAGGAGGGGAAGGGCATTCTACTACGTGGGAGGAGCAGAAGTCCATGGCCCCAAAGCAAACAACAGCAACAACAAACAGAAAACAAACATGGGGCACTGGGGCATTACAAACATGCTAAGACATACGAACTTCTACTATAACAAAAAGTGGTGCTTTTAAACTCAAAGTATTTTCAACACCAAAATTCTAGTGGCAGATTTAGGAATATATGCCTGAAGGCTAGTGGATACCAAAGGCTACACAGGCTAGTCTGGTATCGCCTCATGACAGTGAAAGGTAACCATAGCTTCTCTTTTTCTTTGGGTTTTTAATGTGCCACAGCCTGTAATTCAAACTCCCTCCTCTTGGTCCTCTCTCATGGAGGATAACGTTGGCCCTAGAAGACTAGCTAGCATTGAGGAAAACACTTCTTACTCATTCCAAAAAGCTGAACTTTTAAATCATTGCCATTTTCCTAGGGAAACTTTCTCTTACATTAATAGTGACTGTGTTCTTCAGAGTGTTGAAAGATTGGGAAACGCAGAGCAACTTATAATGGAGACGCTAATTTATGTTTTGCTTTTCTTCTTGTTTAACAAGACTGCAAACACTGCAAAGAGGTCACGACTCAGGCAAGTTCAGGCCTTGACTTGTAAAGTATCATCTTTAAGAAAACATTGAAAAACATTACCAAATAATTAAATTGTGCTGGGTCATTTTGTATATTAATTAGTGGTAATTCTCCTGAGGAAGCTTTATTGCAGAAAAAACAAGTCTGAATGTATTCATGTAACAAGTCACATTGGATAACATTTGGGGGGGGGGGGAAAGGCTGCCAGCAGTATGAAATGGGGATGCCAGCTTTAAACATGAAGGGGAGATCAACCCAAGAAAGGAAATCCACCCTGCTAATGAGTGGCCACTATTCTTAAGTCCACAGTGCCTAAACATGCCCCTTGTTAATAAGGAAAAAAGAAGGGAGAAAACTTATTTGGGGGAAAAATGGCTCCCAGCATACTCTTAGATTTCCTAAGTCCTGATAATATAAAGAGAAAATGACGATCTGCCAATCGGATTATGATAAACATTGTTCCAAGGTTAAATAAGTATTAGTTAACTAATTCTTTGTACCAAAAGAAGCAACTCAGGTGAAAACATTACCATGAAAAAGGCCGGGCTCAGTCAGGTGTTGATCCTTTAAAAAAACACTTCTTTACATGATGAAGAATGAGCAAAGTACTAAGCAGTATCTAAGCCTTTTGCCACACAAAGAACCAACCGGATAATCCACACCCTTTCATAGGTCCTCCCCATTGATTGGCTCCAATAAACTGATTTGTAACAAAAGTTCATGTGGAAGAAAGCTTTTTTTTCTTCCTAAATAAAAATGCCACCAATGATACTGCAGTGAAATGGAAGGGCTGATTTCAACCTGTGAACAAAAGTAAAGTCCGTTATGCAGCACAGAAAGGCCATTCTTTCCATATCATTCAATGCTGAGCAAGTGTTATACATCCTCGATAAGAAGAATTAATCTTGTGAACAATTTGAAGACCTGGAATGGATCAAGAAATGAATTTAAAAGTGTACCTCAAAAACGCTGTGTGTTGGATGCTTAAAATTGACTTTTGAATATAAGAATTTGAGGTTTTTGTAAAGGAGAAAGAAAAATTTCAGAAAATTAAGAATTTGTGAACCTGGTAGCTAAAAGATAAAGTACATATTAATCAATCAGACCATTAACAAGAATTTATTCTGTTCCAGTGCTTATGGAATTATAAGACTTGGTTTGAGTCTTTGAAATGATTACAATTTAGCTGGGCAAAACAAAGAAATATTCAGGGACCATTACCCAGTAACACTTCAGTGAATACAGACTAATAATGGCTGAGGCGACACAGTGTATGGGGACAATTTCATTGGACTGGGGCTACCTAGGAAGATTCCTGGAGTATTGTAGAGACATTGGCAATGCCCTTGAGGAGAAGGGATGGGTCTCTGATGCTACTAAATCCTATGCTGGGGGTGGAAGCAGCTGAGCCCAGAGCACTAAGGGCTGAAAAATGAGGACTTTTTGGAGAGATATGGAGTGGCCAAGGCTCAAAGGATAAACTAGGGAAGGAGATTTCATATAAAAAGCAATAGGAAACCGAAGCAGGTTCTTGAGGAGGAAGACCTGTGACAGAGAGAGGACCCCGGCGGCCGGCGAGGGCTGGCCTGGTGAACTTCGAGAAGGGTGCTGCCTGACAACAGGCCCATTCTCAGTCGGCAGCCCCAGGAGGGCGGCTGCACCTTTTAACCAAGCCCTCACACATATGATGTCCTTTTTAATGCAAGCCCAGGGCTGGCAGAAGGCAGAGAAGGGACGGGTGGCTCGGCACAGGAGAAAACACACAGGCTCCATCATTTGTAGCGGAGTGATTTGGGGTAAATTACTTTTCTTAGCACCAGTCTTCTCCTCAACCATAAAAATAGGGTAAAAAAATCCCACTTTCCTGTGAGAACAGAGCAAGTGGTAAAGAATCCGGGGGTGGCAGTGGAGTGGGGTGGGTGGGTAAGTCTCTGCCCTCATTGTCAGAGGAGGCGAGAATGAGAGGAAGTGAGAGCTTGAACAGACGGTCTTGAGGAGAACATGAAAAATCGTCCTCTGCGTAGGATGTCAGAAATCCACACCATTAGGTCAGGGGAGTGAGCAGTGGGGAGCCTGAGAATTCTTTGCAACAGCCCCAGAGTGCACTGGCAGCAAGTGATACAGAGAGAACGCTTCTCCCAGGGGGAAGATGAGAGCTCAAATCTTCAACCCACCTAGGGCTGTGGTAAGGCCCACAAGAGGCCTGAAGCTGAAGACCACACAGCCCTCGGAAGGAGCCATGGCGGCGGGGAGAGGAGTGCCTTCTGAGGGAGAAGCAGTTCAATGCCCGAGGGCGGGAAGAAGCTTTCCTGGTAGCAGGATACTTCACTCCATCAATTACCCTGGCTTCATTCTTGAAATGGGAAAAATTTCTCATATTTTTATTTCACTTACATTATTCGGTACAAAGACCTTTTTAAAAAAGGGCCATCATATGTGTGAGTGATAAAGCATACAACTTTATCACTGCATTTATTTGCAAGTCTGAATCATGTTTCTAATCTGTCAGCTCCCTGGGAGCAGGAACCATGTTTATTCGTCTGTGTCCCTGCAGTACCCAGCACAGCAGGCCTGGCACAGAGAAGACATGTGTACGTTCCCTCTGCCTGGAACGCTCTTTCCTTATACAGCCACATGGCTCTTTCCCTCACAGTCAAGGCTTTTCTTGAACGTCACCTTTTCCACAAGGCCTACTCAAACCCCCAGGCCTCCCGATTTAAAACTGCAATCCTTCTCCCCAACATCCCCCCAGCACTCTTCACCTCCGTTTATCCTGCTCTTTTCCCCCCACAGTACGGATCACCTTTTAACACACCAAATTCACTTATTTATTGTATCTATTGTTGGTCTTCTTTCATGAGGGCAGGACTTTTGTCTGTTTGGTTTTATTGGTGTATCCAGGGATAGCATAGTGTCCTACATACAATGAGAAGTTAATATATATATTGAATGAATGATAACGATTCCAGGGTAGTTTTCAAGAGTAGCAGATCACTCCCTCTTCCGGCCCTAGAAAAATGCACATTATACCAAGTGTTCAACAGGAAAACAACTACCTACCATTTCAGAGTCTGTATCTCTGAGCCCCAGTGTTGAATGTCATGATAGGGACAAGCTTTAAACAAAATAATCTAGAATGAATAGAATGTATGCTTCATTTACAATATAAATAGATGACAAAGGCTGTCATAACCTATCGCTTTTAGTTAATTAATTGGTCAGTGTTGACTGAATAATACAGAATTCTCTAGCATAGGAAAGATAAGTTTCATTAAAAGCCATTGTTTTAAGCTGGTTAGACATCAAGTATTAAGGAGCCTCTCCTAGGACTGCTGGTTTCCCAAACCAGCGGAAAATGTTGACTACCATCAAGAACTAGGAGTCTGAAAAGTGAAAGGAGAGAAAGGGGTCTCTTTGCATGTACCTGAATGCATTTCTGATTTCTCATGCTCAAATGTCTGTAACTTTTTTTTTTTGTAGTTAACTGTTTAAGTTGAATACCAAAGGAAGGATGTTTCAAATAAATCATGCTACAACTAGGCAGACAACTACACTTAACCTCTCCATTAAGTTTTTCCCTGAAGCAAATTCTTAGTCTACTTTCTTTGTTACCATCCTCACTGTGTTGCAAGCAGCCAGAGGACCCATGAGGCGGGGAATTCATGATGCAGTTGGGATATGAAATGAGAAACTTAACCACAAATAATTTTAAATAATTACTTTAGTCAAAAGTAGACCATTTCATGACACTAGGAAACATTTCAGCACCAATTTATGAAAAAGACACTGAATCACAGGATTTTATACTTGGAACAGCTCGTAAAGATTATTTAGACCCTTGCAACAAGAGAAGATTTTCCTTACCTCTATCAGCTTTTAGCTTGATACACCTACTCTTGTGCTCTAATTAGGTCAATTTTCTCCCTTTTCCTAATTTAATTCCTACAATTGTGATTTTTAAAACCCACACTATTCCTCTTTATTAAAGTGCTTTCCAGAGTCTTCTACCTGTATACAATCACCTTTTATGTTCAAGATATTTCAATACTTGCCTTCTCTTGACATTCTGCCCTTATTAATCATACACCACGCAGTTTATTCCTTCAGGCCCCAATCTCTGAAAACAGGGATTCAATATGCACAGTAATAACATGGTGCTTATCTGGAGGCCAATTCTATAGACAATTCAACCATCCACAATACAGCCAAAAACCAAGAAATAAGCAAAAAAACCTCCAGCTTTCAGGACAAAACAAAGTGAGTCTGGCTGTTCAAGTTACTTCACCCACAAGCAGGGCTGACTTATCCATCCGGCACAGGAGGCCCAGGGCCAAGGGTCCATAAAACTTTTGGGGCTCATGAAAAATGCTTTAATTTTATTTAAAATCAGAAAAAAAAAGAAGTTTTAGGTCAAAGAAACAATTTTAATATATAATAGTGATATATTCATCTTTATACCAACACATTGTAAAGTTTTCATATTTTTTTATGGAGGAAGGGGCACAAGAAAGTTTTAATATGATCCCACTCACAGGAAAGTTCTTCCAGCTCTCACTATAACCTAGCCATTCTTATTTTCAAATGATTCGTGTGAGTCATCGTATTTGCCTTTCTTAATCCACAGCCGATCAGAAACAGCAAATTAGGAGAAGGGAACCGCCAGAAGCAGGCAGACTGATGCAACTCACTTGGTTTCTGCAAAACAGCTGATAGCAAAACCTTTTTTAAAAAATGGTACAAAAAATTCCAGAAACAGGGCTCACTGGGCCTATTCAACAGCTACCAGGGCAGAGTCCTAGATGTTCCCACAGTTTCTCACTCATGGTATTCCTGATCCATGTGATTATGGTTTGCAATGATGATCCTCATTCACTAATGTAGTGTTTGCTATATTTTCCTTCAGACATATGCAGCAAATTTTCCTCTTAAAAAAGGCTAAAATATTATATAATAACAATTCATATTTAAAGAGGTCAAGATTTAGTCATTTGGAAAAATGAAAGTCTTTGATTCTTATGAATTCCTATTCTTCCCTCTAGTGAAACTGAGTAAGCTGTATGAAGCCTAAGGTCAGTAACTGTACACCAAGTGTATCCTCAAATTCCCAAGAATCAGCTAGTATTGCTAATTCTGCAACAGGCACATCCTTCACCATCTTTCCCCATTGCTGCTGACATGGAATTCCTTAGCCTGGCACTGGCCTAACTAATTCTCCCTTTTACTCATCTTTCAAGACTAAGATCAAGAATTTGTAAAATGTTTGCAGATTTTTTCTCAGTATAATGGACCATACTATCTTCTGTGTTCCACCGGAAGCTGCATAACTTATAAAACCTAAGTACATGCATCTGTTTATACATATTTCTCCCTCACTAGATTCTAATGGGGACACCAGCTAGTCTCTGTGTGAATCAGGAAAAAACATACCCCTGGTTGGATGAATTAAAGAAAAGCAACCTTCTGCTTTTCAGGGTGAGTGCAGCAACCCTAAAAATCTCCAGCACTTTGTATGAGCATAAAGCCATCTCTTTTCCTTTTCCTCAGGGCTAAGTTTACCAGATAAAACCCTGAGTATAAGTATAAATATTGCATGGGACTTACTTATACTAAAACAATTATTTGATGTTTAGCTGAAATTCAAACTTAACCGGGCAACTGGTATTTTCATTTGCTAAGTCTGGCAACCTTCCTCCAGGCAGATTCAGCCCCCCACCAGGGTGCAGAGCTTGGTGAGGAGGGTGTGGCCTGCACTGACACCTTTGTTGGGTACTTTTGTACAGTGCACCATCTGCACAACTAAACAGATGGTACTGGATTATAAACTTTTTGGGGGCAAGTACAATGTGTTATTCACCTTTTATTCCTACAGTGAACATAAATGTTAATTAATTACATGTCCTAAAAAAATAATGTTTGAAATTTGCATGTCAAAAGAAACAGTTTTGGATGTACAAGAAACTTCCCATCTCCTTTATATGAAACTCGAAACAATTTTTTCTATCTATCTTGGTCAACCTTACACTGGCATTCAAACACCCTAAGTTCCAACTGGGAGCACCACACTGGGCTGAGTGCCACGTGGGTTTCCAAGGACAACTGTGAGAGTCATGAGGCACTTCCACACTTTACTGTCAGGACCACAGGGTGTCTTACAGAACTTAAATTAAATAAATATTAAAGGAAAAACAAGGTTAAAATTATATCACACATAGATGAGCTTAGAGAAAAAGGTAGACTCATTTAACTCTGGTTAATGACAACAAAAACAGCAAATCAGCTGCAAAGGAATGGAATGAAAGAATTTTGACACTTATGCTGCTAAGTTAAAAATGAAAATGGTTGTATATGAATTAAGTTATTTTTTTCCTGATTACATGAATTAAGTTTTTATTTTTTTCTGATTATCGAAGCAATAAATACTTAATGTAGACAATTTTTAAAATACAGGAAACAGTAAAGCAGGAAAAAAAGATCACTTATAATCCTACCATCTAAGACCAGTTGTCTTTAAAATGGAGAAATAGTAGAACTTCCTTTTATCTTTATTTTTAATTACATTTTTAAAAAATTTCTTTTTAATATTTGTTTTTAAAGGAATATCATCTTACAGAATAATGCATGGATGAAAATATTGGGGAGATAAGCTCAAATGTTTTTTACCGGGAGGAACATGTGTTCAAAAAGTTTGGAGACCACTGATATGAAGGCAGTTACAAAAAACAATTTTGGCACTCCTCCTTCCAGTCTTTAATTCTTTATAACTGAGATCACACTATAAGAATAATTGAGCACTAAGTGAAAGGCGATTTCATAGTTGCATAGGCAGTTTCTGACTTAGGCTCAGTTTACATATTTAAAGGGACACTAGCTGGGTGGCCATAGAGCTTTTCTTTTCACTGCTGCCATTTGGTATTTCTTTTCCTCCTCTCTTTTCTCAGTATCCTGTCTGAAATTGGCCTCCTTTCCCCTTCGCTCCAGGGCTGGCTAAGGCAGGGCCTGCAGGAGAAAGATGGCCAGTAGCTAGGGAAAAAGGAAGCTGCTTTGCTCTTTCCAGGTGATATTTCTAGGGCGGGTTTCTTCAGCAGCTGTAATGTAGCTCCTTTGTTATTGGTTGGGTTACTTTGTTGGTTTTATTTATTATTCATGTAAGGGAAGGCAGTGTCAGAATTTTCTTTGAAATGAATAATAAACTAACATTTGAGTTGTATGCTGCATTTGTAGTTCACAAAGAACTACTACACACATTTATCTTATCTAGCTCTCACAACTCCCAAATATTACCATTGCTCCCGTTTTACAAACAAGAAAAGTGAGGCTCAGAAGTTAAGTGACTGGGTTCAAATTCAAGTTTTCTGATTTTAACTTTTGGGCTTTTATTTGCCCTGCCAGTGCCAGTTCTATGTGCGGTTAAGATCCACCACCTTCAAAATATCCATTAAACAAATATTATCATCTATGTAGCCTAAATAGTGTGTGTGTGTGTTTTAAGGTACATTCAGGAGCCTTCCTTGCAAAAAGCACCCTTTCCACTCCCCAATGTGGGGAGTAAGTAGGCTTATCAAGATGAAGATGTGGTTATAGACCCAGGCATGACTAAAAAAGACCAACGCCTGATTCCATCTACATTCCAATGAATATGAGGAATGCTTATGGAATATTTTGGATCCTTTGTAAGTTTCCCCTAATTGGCTTGTCTCATCCAACAGCTGTTACGTCATATAATATAAAAGCCCTAGAAAATCTCCAAAGACGTGCACTTGTTTGAGGCACATGAAGGTATGAGGGGAAGCTGTGAAACACTATTCTGTTCTAGTACGAGTTAGAAGAAAAGAGGTACTTTAGTCAAAAGCAACAGGTGGCTGCAGGGAACAAGGAAGTAGCCAGGCCAAACCCAGGAGGCTGAGGACAAGTGCAACTGGGAACCATCCCCAGGGATCCCATAATGGCCTGAAATCCTGGCCCTCCCGCTACTCACCCTGCTGAGTTCTGAAATTCCTGTCTCCATTTCACTCTCTTTTACAACGGGGATCTCTAACCCCCAACTCAGAGTATTTTCTTAGGACTTAAGAAGCTTCTAAAGTCAGCGAATGAGAAATGGAGCAGCAGTACTTGTTCCAGTGATTCAAAAGAGGGAAGACGCTTTATGGACATCGCAAGTTGGAACTGCAAACTCACTTTCCGTGGAAACTTGCCATATACAAGTTACGGTGGTTAGTTTTCATATCTTAAAAGCTAAAACAGTTCTGTAGACTATCTGAAGTAATATTTCTCTCTTTTAAACTGGAAAATACATTTCCAGTTCCACATAACAATCTTAATAAAACACTAATATGTCTTAAGGACTTTGAAACAGCAACAAAACAGGAAGAAATTGAACCTTACATGTCAACCCCTGGACCCCAGGTTACGGGAATATCCAAATCACACAGGACAGGTAACCATTCACTTTTTGAAGATCTCAGGATAACACTATACAAACTGATTCTTTACAAATGGCATTCTCTGTGGACAATGGCAAACTCCTGCTTTTCAGTAACTCCATGCTTCTGACAATATGGCATTAATACCTTACATTTATGTAGTCCACAGGCTTACAAAGGGCTTCATTATATATTTCCTTAGTTGACTCTCAAAATGACCCTATGGGGTAGGTAAGACAGGAGGATTATCTTCATTTTACAGATGAAGAAATAGAAATAAGTTAAGGGACAAGTTCAAGGCTATAAACTGGATGTTGTCTCGCTAAGACAAGTTCAGGTTTTCTGGCCCCAAGTCCAATACACACAGCCAGTCAATTCTGCTGAGAGGGGACTCATAGCTAGACCACGGCACCACAGAATATGATGATACTATAATCAGCACCTTTCTAATGATGAAGTCATGTGGTCACAAATTTTAAGAATATATGTAAGGCAAAGGGGCTAGAAGAAGACATTCTGGCAGTGAGAAAATATTTTGTCTCAGCACTGTTAGCATTTCTCTGATGATTAAATTTAGACATTTAATTTTGAGTTATCTGAAAATGGCATGATAAATATCTTATGTTTTTTGTATTTAGTAATATCTATTATAGATGTACTTTCCCCTTTTGAAAACATGGTTTTATTCAGCAGATAGCATATTTATAGCAATGTTTCATAAAAGGATTCACCAAATATCTTTCACTGTTTTTTGATATATTTGAAATCATTCTACACACACACACACATATGCATTATATATATAATATTCAATTTACACAGTCCTTTCCAAGACATTCTATTGCACTAAGCAAAGTATATCTATAGAGAATTTTATAAAATACCATATTTTATAGTATATCTAATAATGTCAGTGACTTAATAAATGGGAAAGTTGGGCCACTAAATTGCCAATCTTCCCATACAGATTTTTTCAATGCAAAAGTCACCACATCAGTGATTACAATCAACGTGTCTGGCAAAATGACTAAACCTCTTTCCTAAAGTGGTTATATATCTTATTGAGTCATATTGTAGTCATTAACTGGAGTTAATTTTGAACAGATAGATGGGGAGATACTCCTGTTTAGGCCTGCATGATCTGTAGTCTCTTCCATTGTCTGCTTACTTCGAAGAGTTGCTTAATATTAGCAAGGCTTCCTAATAACAAGTCTGAAATAAGAGTGTACTGAGATGTCCTATAAGGGTTACATAAAAAGCAATCTTGTTTAAAGACTGGTGATGCTAAAACAAAACCCACTGAGAAACAAATATGTCTGCCTGAGTTCCCATCACAAATATGCTAACATTTTCTTCTTGGTTCACATGTTATGTCCTTCCCAGCACTAAATCCCATTTCTTTCTTATTAGTTAATATTCCTAGATGCCAAAGCAGTGAGGAAGGGTTATTTTTTTTCAACAACTTTATAAATGAGCTAAAACTCTAATGAAGTAATACCACTTTAAATTTGTAGTAATATATTCTTCTTTGTAAAATTTTATATCCAAAGAGTTTTCCAATTCATTTCCAAATGAGTTACAGGCAGACTGAGATAATGATTTTTCTCAGCCCTTGGTGAGGCTGGGTGGCACTTGGGGTGGCTGGACCTCTGGCTAGTCATGAGTGGCCTCTTGCTTTTAACCCAAAGTGTATCATCAGATGTTATCATTTGCTATGTGCCATGATATGAAAAAGCCTGGGAAGCACTGAACTGAAACAGTAATGGTTTTCCATAAATTACAAGGCTATTTTGTTACATACAGATGAGGTCTTCCAATCTGATCCCCAAAAGTGTCAAGGAAACCGAGTATTAAAGCAGTTCGTAGGTTAATGGGTTTAGCCACTCACATGTATTGAGGAAACTGGGAAGCCATGTACAGCCTGAGGTGTCCACGCCTCCACCCCCCACCCCCACCCCTCCCACCCCCGGCATTTATTTTGTCTTCCAAAAAGAGAAAAATACAGCCACTGGTTCTACAGGTTGCAGGAAGATTTACCTGGCCTTCCTGCTTTACTACTGCTTCTTCCTTGACATTAAGACTAAGGCTTCTATCCTCCCGATCTTAAAAAGACATTCGCCTCAACTTTCATAAATCTGCAAAACCCGAAAAGAGCCCCAGTGTCATCAAGTGAAAGAAACGGCTTTAGGAATTGCACTGGAAGGAGGGGTGTCTTCAAGCCTCTCACTGCTAAGCCGGACATTTCCTAACACTGGACAAATTGTACGTCCAGCTCAGGGAGGGTGAACTGCAATGGTCTTTTACCCTCCAAGCCAATTGTTAGCTTTTCACAGGAATCAGCAGGGAAGCACATGTGAAACCTCTGTGGTGACGGTGAGCACCCCCATGCCTTGTGTGACTCTGCATGTAGATGAAGCAGGCTGGGCGCTTTCTTAGCTGCTGCTGCTGAGTTCTCAGAGAAGCCCTTTTCTCCGGCTTGGCTCCCTGCTGGGACAGCCCTTTTCAGTTTTTCTATCCCCCCTCGATCTCTTCTCCTGCAGAACACAGGGAAACTTGATTGAAATAAAGACCTAGGGAACATGTTTTATTTTCTCCTGTTCAATCCATTTTAGAAAAGCTTTTAATTGGTTTTAAAAAGATGCTAAACAAAATGTGATGATGTTTTTCAGTCTTCTGAACCACAGATACCACTTTTTATACTCTCAAAGGGCTAATAAATCAATCATGAAATCAACTCTCCAGCTAAATTTAAAGCAAATCCACTGAATACCAGGGTCATTAAAAATCTATGCATTTTTTTAGAAAAATTTAAAATTCAAAGAAAATTATCCTAGTAACTGAAATCTGACTTGCATTTTTAGTCCTACACTGAATTACAAAGGGAAAAAAGAAGGGTTTGTGAAGCAGTTTTAATAAGCCAACTTACATGAGGAAGGGGGGCCACGGGGGAGGGGTAGAAGTAGAAAGAGAATATCTTGATACATAACAACACAGGGCGCCTGAAGGGATTCTTTTATTTGAGCATGTGCACACATGCACACACAATTTTTCTGTGTGAAAGCTGGAATTACAACAAATATAAAAATTAAGGATGCTGTGACCGATATGATTACTGTATTATATACATATGCAATTCCTCTTAAAGAACAATGCCTACAACTTTTCTTTCTTGCCAGCGATAATAGCTTTCTACTACTCTATACATCTCTGCAACATTCAGATTCATATACTTTCAATATTTAATTGAAAACATCTGAAAAACCTATATGATAATGGTTTGATAAGACGAATGCTTCTACTTTAGAATGACAAATATTCTTGACAGTGAATCAGTTTGCAAAAATTCTCTTATTTTCCTGAGAGAATACAAACTAATTTAAAAAGCAAGGTGGTACAGAGAAAGCATATTTTTATTTTTAAAAAATATGTGCCAATTAGAAATATCATAAACATAAGGTTCTCCTGCCACTGATTCTCAGATTCACATCCTAGTAACTCAGGTCAGAATCACCAAATTCTGATAAAGGATAGGCTGATATTCCCTTAAAAGAGGTTCCCTGCCATTTCCACTCACTAAGGCAACCAGATCTTTTATTACTTACATATCCCTATATCCTTCCTCTTCAGTCCTTAGAGAAATTTGCTCCACGTCCCTTTTTAATGATCTAACTCCTGTTTCTGAGAATTCTCCCAAGCTGTGCCATGTCCCTTGAATGTTCACCCCTTACTTCCAGCTCTCCATATAATTCTCCTTTCATCATTTAAGTAGCTTCTGAAACCTCTTACTTTTTTTTGTAACCACTTTATTGACATGAATTCACACCCCATACAATTTGCACATTTAAAATATACAATTCAATGGTTTTTACAGATGTGTGCAATCATCACTACAATCAATTTTAGAACATTTTAATCACCCCAAAAAGAAGCCCCATACCCATTGGCAGTCACCCTCCATTCCTTCCAACCTCTCCCAGCCCTAGGTAACCACTAATCTATTTTCTGTCTCTATAGATTTGCCCTTTCTGGACATTTCATATAAATGGAATCATACAAAATGTGGCCTTTTGTATCTGGCTTCTTTCACTTTGCATGTTTGCAAGGTTCATCGATGTTGTAGCATGTATTAATACTTCATTATTTTTTATGGCTGCATAATATTTCATTGTGTGGATATACCCCATTCTGTTTATTCATTTATCAGTTGATAGACGTTTGGTTTTTTCACATTTTTCCAATTTTTTGGCTGCTATGACTAATACCGCTATGAATGTCTGAGTACAAGCTTTTGCATGCACATATGTTTTCACATCTCTTGGGTATATATGTAGGAGCAGACTTGGTGGATCATATGGTAACTCTCCGTTTAACCTTTTGAGGAACTGTCAGACTGTTTCCCAAAGAAGATGCCCTATTTCACATTCCCACCAACAGTGTATGAGGGTTCTATTTCTCCACATCCTCATCAACACTATTACTGTCTATCTTTTTTTTATTCCAGCCATCCTAGTGGGTATAAAGCGGTATCTCACTGTGGTATTGATTTGCAGTTCCCTGATGGCTAATGAGTCTTAGCAACTTTTCATGTGTTACTGGCCATCTGAACTTCACTTACTTTTTAATATTTCCACTCTAATCATATCTCATCCAAACAAACTCCAGCAATACTAAAACACTTAACCCTACCAAAATGAGAGGACACCCGAAAAGCATGTTTTGTTGAGTAAGTTATTAATCAAGTGCTTATGTATAAATCTGTGCTAGATTTTGTGAGGTTTAAAAGCATAAAATAATCTTCCTTCCCTCACAAATCTTACTATAATTTTTACAAAATAGAAATAGCTATTCTTATTAAAGTCTTAACTTACAATGTTGCAGGTCATTTGTTAATATATTTTGCTTATTTCTCTTAGGGTCTATTTTGGATTACAAATAACTCTCAGCAAAGGAATTTCTTCCTGTTTAAATCAATGTGTATAGTATTTAGCAATATAAAGGCTAGCAGTTTAAATATATCATTGAAAAATTATTCCCTTCTTTCCCAAAATGGCTTCTAGCATAAATTCTTTTTAGTTAAAAAAACTGAATGCTATAAGAAATAAACTTAAATGCCTGGAAAAACTCTCCCATTCTAATATAACTTCATAAAAAAGAATTATTTTTGTGATATGATTAGATACTTGGGAGAAATTATTTATTTTTAAATTCCAGCAACTTTAAATATATCTATTTACACGTTTATAAAAATATTGAAGGAATCAGAGAAAGAAAAATACTCTCACTTCTCCAACTTCAACCTTAGTAAAAGCTAAATCTCCAATTATTGGGAATTATAGCTTATAGAAAGATGATTAAAAAATTCTCTCACAGAGCATATATGTAGTTAATTTTCAAGTTTGTTGTAGGTTATGTTTCTTTTCACTGTTCTAGAAACACAGAAAAAAATAACCCAGAAAATCTAGACAAGTCTTTTACCTTTAGCTCTAAAACACATGCACATATAATTTTAACTGTTAAATTAAAAATCAGATTCACCAGCTTAACATTAAATATTTTCAATACAGATCAGTTTACCTCTTACTTCAAATATGAGATTCCCATAGAGACATTAAGAGGTTTTTCAAGTTAATGCTTAACCCTTTGTATCTGCCTTTGACTGGCATTTCTTGGAGGTTACAGCACACAGAATCAATCAAGAGCGTTCGTGTTTTGTGTCATAGTCAAACATGCTCCGGCATCCTCTACATAATTAACATATTTAACCAACCCTCATAGGTTGGTTTTAAATTTGTTAAGCTATCAAAATCACTGTCTTTAACAGCCGCATCAGGAAAGTATGCAACCACATGAACTAAGATCCTGAGTAGAAACTTACTTCTCAAAAGCGCCACATGACACAAGAGAAATAACTCAAGCTCATCTGTAAAAACAATAAATCTGCCTACAAGAAATAAATTTTAATTTCCCCAAATACAAATTCTTAGGAAAACTCTACGAAATGATCAGTGAAATGAAAGGAGACGTATATAATCCCTTCTACATCAATATCATTTCTCATGAGAGATGGAGGGGGTAGGGAGGTGTTTTATGGTAGAGAACTTATAAAACAAATAAAATACAATGATAATCTCAACTGTGGGATTTTTGAGAAAAGGAACAGAAAATTCCCGATTAAGACAGGCTGTCAGATCAGTGACCTTCAAAAATCCCTTCAACGATAGAATGTTATATGTTTATGGTACCTGCTTATTTAGAGAACATGCACCATTACTTGCAATCTTTTAGAAAAACTTTGTGCAAAAGTCATCATCAATCTCATCCTCATCCTCGTTACTATTTTTACCTGAGGTGGTGCCTTTTTCAGTAATACAAGAAGAGCCTGTAACACCAGGTTAGAAAATCGAGGGCCAATAGGGACATAATCTGGAAGAGAAACATTATTGCTTTTAGGGATTTGATACACATATGCACATATTCCAAGTATTCAGATTTTTTTGTAACAGGAGTAAACACAGTACTAAATAACAGTGATGCATCTACCAATAAGAAAAGACATCTCCAATAACTTAAATGCTTAAAATATTATATAAGAACCTCTATTGTAAAATTGTTGACAAAGTTCCAAACAGACATTATGAGTTTATGTAGACAGTTTTGTCTGCTTTACAGAGACACTGTGTTTTTAGGAAAAAAAACCAACAGGTGTATTTACCAGACATTTCTAAGAAATTACTGCAAACAGTACTTAGGCAACAAAACGCCAATACAGAACCACTGACATTGTTACTCAGATGGTAAAGAACAGTAATAACTTTCTACCTATTAAATTTCTACAAAATTCCTCAAGGCTCGGTACAAATGCTTTCTCCTTAGCTTTCTTTTCACATCGCATATGCACTCTTGCCCTGTGCTTAGAGCTACCTGCAGCATCACCCCCTGCCATTGAAAGTGATTCTTCTCTGTCCTGAATATCCGAAACGCACGGCAATTCTACTTTGCATTGAATTTTTGCCAGTATATGTTATTTAATGGACAGACAGCATCTTATTTATTTTTCGGTGACCCTAATAATTCTAGCACAGTAGTAAGGGCTCACCAAGTGCTTGTTGAATGAATGAACAAATAAGTACAGACAATAACCATTCGTGCAAGTGAATATATACTCAGGTCACACATTCCTGATACAGTAGTGTTGCTGTGACCACACATCTCAATTGCGTTTAGATAAAGGAATTTACACAGAGCTATGAGGATGTGCCTAAAGCCATTTTAAGAAATAATCCTATAAACCGGGTTGCGATAATAAGAAATAGCAGACCAAACACCCAGGTCATCAGAAAACACTATCAATTTAAGGAGACCTCACAGATACACTAGCCTTGCTTCAGAACAAATATTGCCAAAATGGAGGAAAATGAATAAGTAGGTGGCCTTGACAGAGGAGCTGCAGCAAGTCTGAAAATCATGGGGCAAGTGCAGTAAGAACCGTTAACTTGAAGTCATCACCCTATCATCATGGACAGCTTAAGGAAGAATGGATTAACTAAGTTTTGGGTAGGACTTTCAAGCATTTATTAAGTCACTAGGTGGGTTTGTATTTCAATAGCACTTCATAGAGAATCCTGTAATATTCCAGATTGATCTAATTTTTACAGGGAAATATAATGTAAGAGTAACAACAATTTTCCAGCATTTATTTGTAGTTTATTACTTATGAGTTAATACAGTGCTGGGACTAATTCTTACTTATCTTTGTTTCCTATAGGACTGCACTTAAACATAGGAGATATTTAATAATTTTAAAAAATTACTGTAGAGCACTTTCTACAGTTTTAAATTTTTATTAAGGTGAGATTCAGTAACATAAAATTAACCATTTTAAAGTAAACAATTCAGTGGAATTTAGTATCTTCACAATGTTGCACAACCATTACCTCTATCTAGTTCTATAAAATTTTTATCACTCCAAAAGGAAACCCCATACCCATGTAGCAGCTCCCCTCTTTCCCTCAATCTGTGTTCTGTTTCTATGAATTCACCTATTCTGGGTATTTCATAGAAATAGGCTCAGACAATATGTGACCTTTTGTGTCTGGTTTCTTTCTTTCACTTAGCATAATGTTTTCGAAGTTCATCCAGGCCTTAGCATGTGTCAGAACTTCATTTCTATTTATGGCTGCATAATATTCCTCTGTGTGTATATATCACAAGTTGTTTATCCATTCATCTGTTGATGGACATGTGGGAAGCTTCCAACTTTTGGCATTGTGATTAGTATTGCTCTGAACATGTGTGTTCATGTATTTGTCTGAGTACCTGTTTTCAATTCTTTTGGGTATACACCTAGGAGAGAAATAACTGGGACATATGGTAATTCTATGTTTAACTTTTGAGGAACTATAGACCGCTTTTAACTTTAAGAATGTTTTCAACATTTATTATCCCATTTTTGTCTTTACAATTATTCTGTAAGGAAGGGATTATAATCTGTTTTACAAGAGGATAAATTGAGGTACAGAGAGTTTGCAACTTCTGCCCCAAGTTATAGCTAATTTGTCCTAAACCTTTCTTTCATAAATTCTGTCAAAGGTCACAAGTAAAACCTCTAAGCCATAGCAGCTCAGAGGTACTAAATGGAATATATATCCATTAATGAAAATTACTAATCATGTATTATCGGCAGGACACTCTGTGTGAGATACAAAATAATAGGAGACATGGGCCCTTACTGGAAAGCATTTTATAATGGAGTTACGGTCATAAGACATATTTAACAGGAATAACACTGTTGACTTCAGCTATGAGAGGTAATATTATATTTTCTTGTAAGACAAGGTATTTCTATTGCTCTACAATCTACAAACACCTGTTATTTTTCTCTTGTAACTTTTGAGATAATAGCTGCAATGTGGCATAAAGATAATACAATGATAAATTCGTAACTCACCAAGCAGTCTCTCAATGTCATCCACAACCACGCAACTGAGCTGGGATTTGTATGCATCATCAAAGATCTGGAAGAAAGGAAACTATTTATTAGTTTCTCCTTATGTCTTTCTTGGAGAAAATACTGGACAGCAGTTTCTAACTCCAAATCTTTAATCAGTTCAACTCCTCTGCTTTCTATGCCCCATTCCATTTACCCCTCAATCACCTGCCTACACTGTCAAAATCCAATCTACGCTTTCATCCTCAGTCATCCGTCTCTCCATTGGATGGTGAAGTGGATAAAAACTTTACTCTATCCATGCTATCTCCAGTATCCAGGCATGGAATCTTATGCAGTAATGATAGGTGCTCAATGGATTCAATGGTTGAAACAATCCAAGTTCTAATTCCACCTTGTCATAAGTTGCTTGTCTTTCCTTTCCTTTGGTCACAGCATTTTGTATATTATATATCAATTATGGGTCATTGTGTTCTTTCCTGTATTATAGTAGATTGTAAGCCCTTTTAAGGTAAGTACTATCTTAATTATCTCGATATCCTCATGTCACTTAAAATAATGCTTTACCAGAAAGTAATCAATAAATATTTACTGAAAGTACAAAGTGAGAGTTACACATTTTAAATTAAAGTAGGAATATCAAGTAAGTAGGTAGAGATGTATGATGGAAGTCAAGGTACAGAAAGCACCTGCGTGGCAGTGATTGCTGACCACCAGAGGAAACTGAGATTCCCAAGAATTGTTAGAGGCAGAAAAATAAAGGGTCAGGGCTAAGTCTTGGAGTGATGCCTTATTCATTCATTCAACAAATATTTTTGAGTTCCTAATAATGTATCAAGCACTAATGAAGGCACTGGAGAGAGAGCAATAAATAAGATAAATGTGACCCTATCTTCACAAAACTTAGACTGGGGAAGCAGATTACAGATAACTATAACAATAAAGCATCATTCTATTATGCTGGAGGAAATACGTAATGATACAGGGGTACGCTGCAAGGCAGCCATGGTAGATGTTGTCACATAACGTTCTGGTTTGCTTTCAGAGCATGTGGTAGGATTGTTCTTCCCCGCTCCCTCTGAAGTTATGTGTGAATAAGGGACTCAGGTTAAGGAAATATGTGTGGAAATGATGTATACCTTTCTCAAGGAAGCTTTAGGAGCCACTGTGTGATTCACCATATACTCTGTTTCCTGCCTTGGCTAACAGGGAACCACATGTGAGATGGAGCCTCTACTATGTACTCACAGACAGGTCTCTGAGGAACTTCAACAAGCACACCTCCTCTGCTGAACCATGTTGGTCATGTACTGTGAAAAATACACTGTGCTGTGTTAAGCCACTGAGATTTGGGGATTGTTTCTTATTGCAGCGTATCTTGACGGATATAGCAACTTAGGGGGTCAAGGATTGTCTCCTAAATTTAGAAAGTGACATTTAAGCTGAGACCTGAAGGATGAATAGGCGTTAACCGGAAAAGTGGGGAGAAAGTGCCCTAAGAAGAGAGTACAGAATATTAGAAGCCAGAGATGAGAAAGTTCAGGAGCATTGCAGGAATGGACATAAGACATAATAAGAATTAAAATGAAGAGTATGGTGTTGGTGTTGGTGGTGGAGTGTGTATTTCGGGGAGGTGGGGAGGAGGGCATGGTAAAAGATTAAGCAGAAGAGGTAAGGAAGGAGCCTGGATATGGTGGGCCTTACTTATTTCAAATGAGTTGAAATTTTATTGTAAAGGCAATAAAAAAGCCACTGAAGGGTTTTAAAGCAAGAGACTGACATGTCAGGTTAATGTTCTGGAAACATTTTTCTGGCTGATGTATAGGGAAAGCATCAGAGGGGATTAATAGTTGTTTGAGACTCTGGAATCCCAGGTGATGATGGTGGCAGCCTGGAAAAGAGCAGAGGAATGGGTGCTGAACAGATTTTAGAGATATTAGGAGGTAGAACTGAAAGGACTTGGTGAATGAGTAGGTTTGGCAATGAGACAGAATCTGGAGTCAAGGATCCTTGTTTAGCAGTTGAAGTAAGGAACAGAGGAGAAGCTTTTTTGAGGATGGATCATGAGTACACTTGAAGGGCAGGAAGAGAAGCCCCTTTACCCTTATCCCTTCAAAGAAAAGGGAAGAAGAAATGAGAAAAATAGGGTATTTATTTCACAGCTCTTTGATCAATAATGATGGCTCCTTTTGGCTTTGAGTCAAAGACAAGGGAAGAAGAAATGAGAAAAATAGGGTATTTATTTCACAGCTCTTTGATCAATAATGATGGTTCCTTTTGGCTTTGAGTTGGTGAATTCAAAGATAATAGAAAAGTTTGGAAACAGTTCCACAGTGGTTCATTGCTATTTTTTGAAGATTGGATCAATATAGCAGCCAATATGGAATCCTATAAACTCAGGTGATTTCAAGAAATCACTGAAAATAATGCTTTCCCTTCTCATTTTCAGAATTTCCATTTTCCAGAATTCTACTAAAGGCTCTGATACAAGCATGTAATTCTGTCTATCAAGAAGGAACATCAGGGATTAGAGTCACAGGGCTCTGGGACATCAGGTTTGACTGGCAAGTACATGATATCAGCTGCCAGACTAAAGCCTAAATAAGATATTTACGTGCTGAGCTGGGAAATTCTACCACAATTTTGAGAATATAAAACCTGAAAAGGAGGAAAGGTACTAGAAGGAAAGATGCAGAAAAAGCAAACTCATTCAAACTGCCCTGGTAAGCCTACTACAACTTTAGTGCCAAACCTACCCCTAGCATACAACAGACAGGCAATGCCTGCTTCAGATCAAATGATGCCAAACTAACAGAATTAGCCCCATGGGTTGGACTAAAAAGGCTGTATATTACAGAATCTCAAAAAAAAAAAAAATTAATTTAAATCTGACCCTTGTGTTTTGTAAGATAAAAGTATGACGCTCAAGTTCCCTTGCTGGAGAGGTTATCAGTAGGTGATCATATAACATAATCCAGCCAAGACGCTTTGAGAGTGAAAGGGGGAGCTATTAATAATCATACTAGGACAACAGGTATACACCAGGATGGCTCAAGCAGGGAGCTGTTTGTGCAGCAGGCAGAATTACCGGCATATATAAAGGGTCTTAGAGTCAGGTGGGAAGTCTGAAAGAGAAGATTAAAGAAAAATAATGGATTGAAGGAAAAACTGCGGAAATATGTGCCATCAGCATGGAAATAACTTGGAGTCTATTCCAGAGGATGAAGAACATCTCCAGAAAACAGAATCCCACAGCCAATGTCTTGCTGTGCACATGAGATTCTCATCATTAAACCCCTGGGGCCACCTTATTTGCATGCAAAGGTAGTAGAAGAGACACAACATGGGCCTGAAGTCACAAGAGACAACCCCCAATGTGGGGAGCCGGGGCTCACAGCAAGTGCCTGGCTGGCAGCTGCAAGTCTGGGGGAACAGGAGGAGGAGTGGATGGAGTGGAGCATCTGCCACATGTGGGTTAGGGCACGGTCCTCAGAGAATCCTCAACCCCCTGGGTTCTTCAGACTAGCTGGGAGCCACCAGTGTGTAGGGGAGGGAAAGCAGCTGCAGACCCTGGAGTTCACGTGGACGCACACGGAAACAGGTCAGTGTTAGCTCCCGGATAATCCTGGCCTTTCAGAATCACAAATCACAGCAATGGGTGTTGTAAGGAGACTCTGTCCTCTATTTCCTATAACTTCTTTAGTGCTCTTAGGTTCTTGAAGCCAAATTCTCTGGTTCTTTTAGGGGCTGAAAGAGTTCATCTCAACTCTGAGGTGGCTGGGGTGAAGTACCTAATTAGCAGGATTACGAAGACAGTAGGAATCTGATGGCCTAGAAAATCCCTAATATAGTAAATCTGCTAGCAATTAGCTGAATGCATACTCTAATCATATTTGGTAGCATTTAAAAAAATTAATGAACAAATCCAAATAGATGTTATCAGTAACAATCTCTAGTTTCTAAAAATAAGTTGGGAATAGACCAAGGAAACATTAGCTACATTAATGAAACTGCCCTAGGAAGTGGACCTCAAATTTGGCAAAGCACCAAAGCTCCCTGGAAGGACCTTAAAATCCTCTATTTGTTCTCCCTGCTTTTCAGGAAAAACTCCTACATTTTTACGTAACATGAAGCCACAGAGTTGGGTATTCTTAGTAATACAAAAAGTCACAGGACCTGAAAGTTCCGCTAAAGATCTGCACCATCCTCCCTTGTGTGCCAAACAGATACAAGGGCCAAAAGACTCATGTATTATCAAAACAACAACCAGTGCCCACCCCCCAGCCATACAGGGACTTGGAGTCACTTCCGGAATGTCCGCTTCTCTCAGTTAATACATGCACACACTTCAGTGAACCAGCTCCATGATATATTAGGATGTTAACCCAAAACATCCAAATTCTGTTGCTTAGTAACTGATGTCAAAAGATCCAATTTCCAGCTCTGCTCTTTGTATAGACTAAACCATGAAAAGAGGAGGATTAGGCACCATGATTCTGTTCTGTGTAGACTAAATTTGCAGTAGGATTTACAGGAGGATATTCAAAGAAGATTATTTCTTTTTTGCAAAGTTAGTAGAAAAGAAAATTTCTTCCATTAATTTTCAATCCTTTTGTTAAAAACAAGACTACATCATGTTATTGGTGGGTGTAGTTTTATAAATTGCTGATAGTTTTACTTAATTTTGTTCAACTTATTTAGTCACATCAGGTTGCCCTATTTCATCTCTGTACTGATTGTGTATCCAGGAAGTATCAAGATTAGGTAATTAGTTAAAAAATCAAATTCTACTGCTTTGTTCTATGTTCATTTAATGCCACTACCAGAACTGGTAAACTAGATTTTAAAAAGTTCAGATGCAAAAGTGGAAAAGGAAATTACAATTTAAAAAGAGAATGAAGTTGGGGGCACAAAGTGGGGGGAAAAGAGGAAGATCTGTGAATAATTCAAATATCTTAATGGAATATATCCCAAAATGTTAGGGTAACACACCTCATACATATTTTTGCAGTGTTGAAAAGATCATCTACCAAGAGAATGACTATATTTATCTGCAGATAAAGAATTCATTAACAAATTAAGAGAAGTACAAAGTGAATATTAAATTGAGAATAAACTACTTCCATGCATTTGAGAACTATCCTAATTTGTGAACAAGAAGTAATATCTTAATTACAATGAAATCTTCTACTAAAAATAACTCTTCTATGTTGGTTTAAGTAATAAAGTGGTATATTAAAATATTCTACAAAGTAACTAATTCAGAGCACCCCTTTTAAACACAAGTGAATGTTACAGTACTGAACTTCACAAAATATTGCCACTGCAAAGCATTTTGAAAAATCTTTAAAATTGAGCAGTCATTAAAATGTAGTTGAAGAAATAATTTAATGCTAACCTTTTGCTCAACAAATTGGCAAAAAATACTTTAATAACATCAATTATGGGTGACAATCCAAGAAAACTGACACTCTCATTTGCTGCAACTGCAAGAATAAATTGGTGCAACTTTCTGAAGAGATGGGTACAACTTTATTAGCATTTTCACATATGAGTTTCGATAGTAATCGGTATCAAAAATCTTAAAAAATATTTGTATTTTAAACTTAGCAATCCCAATTCTGAGAATTTATCCTAAAGAAGCAACCAGAAATGTATGTACAATAATGATAATTAAGTAAAAATAACCACTACCATTTATTAAGCACATATTAAGTTTCAGGCCCTGTGTAATACTTGATACAAATTAGCATCTCATTTAATTTTAATAATAACCCTATGCGGTAGCTATGGATATCATCCTCATTTTACAGATGAGAAAACCCAGGCTTTTAGGTTAACTGGCTTGTTCAAGAGCTGTTAAGTGTGTGGTAGAGCTGCGATTCTAAGCTCAAGTTTTTAGCCAGTACAATACGATGCTACTCTATCTAAGAAAAATAAATGGGGGCAATAATTTCCCTTGTTTGGTACTTCTACAGAATATTATTTATAATTGTGAGAAAAAAACCTGGAAACACCTAAATGCCCAACAAAAAGGACTGTTTAAATGAACATTATATAGCTACTAATTTAACATAATATTGAAGTATAAAATAATACTGAAAAAAGATCACGATATTTTAAGTGAAAAAGCAGGTTTTAAACAATATGTCCTGTTTGATCCTCAATAGATGTGTTGTGTGTGTGTCTGAAAAGAGAAACAAATTAAGGGACAAGAACAAATAAGGATTTGTTTTTATTTTCTCCAATGTTCTTTTCTGTGTTTTCTAAATTACTTTTGTAATTTGGGAAAGCTACATTATTTGGGGGGGAGCATTTATAAGGAAAGAAATGTCCTCTCTAGCTAAAACTTTACAAATTATTTGTACTCTGAAAAAAAAAAAAATTGACACATCTTCCCATTCTAACATTAAAAATGAAGGAAAGAGAACGGTGGCGGGAGGTAGACTAGAAATAATAAGAATGGCATTTATATTTCATTTTCAAAAACAACCTGGAAGACTTAGCATCTTTAGACTGGTTTGAGCCCTCAGGCTTTTGTCAACCTATCATTAGATAACAATGTGAAAACTATTTGCCAAGAAAGATTCTGCAATATTTCTAATATATTTCTAAGACGCCTAAGCTTCATTCTTTTTCTCTGTTCTGTACTTTGGTTACAGGGAATAATATTTTTTCCCCAAGGAAAACCAAAAAGTTTAATATGAATTTATTACACTGGTGAGGCAGAAATAATTTTTGTAACTTCAAGGGTGTACAGATGATACAGTGAATCATGAATTGAAACAGTTTTGAATAAGCTTGTGTAGACACTTATTTCTATATTCCTTAGCCTTCTACTCATCTAAAACTCTACCTTGAAAGGCTTCAACCATTTAAAGATTAAATCTTAAGTTATTAAGCCATTAATTTAACCATTTAAGCCTCTAAAATCAACAACATACTACCTTCCCCCCTCAAGTCAATTTGCAAGAGATTAAAATAATAAAAATGATAATATCTCACACTTACAAAGCACCTTTGATCTGTAGGAGCCTCAAGTACTTTTTAAAAACTTTACAGAAAAACTAGGACCATCCACCCACATTACAGTACATCTGAGGTAGAAGCTGGCAGCTGGTGGGAAGATAGGGGGTAATTTATCATCTGTACAGGAGACTACTACTTTTGAACAAGTATAAGAAATGGATAATTTAGGGAAATGCAAATAGAATTAACTACTCAATTAAATGGGAAGTTTAATGGCCACAGAGTCCAAGACTATTATTTAAATTTTTACCTAAGGAAGAGAACGATAGTGGCTTGAGGATTCCCTTTAAAGGGAAAAAACAAAAAAACAGAAAAACAATCTCTACCTACTCTAGGGAAGATACTGGTCCCAGTTATTCTGTCCTGATTTTCCTGGGAACAAAAGATACTACTGGTTTCACATAAGAAATAGAATAAACTGATCTTGGTATTCTAAGTTATTTTTGGGTCTGGCAACATTTCCCTCTCTTTCACATTCAATTTGAAAGATCTTTATATATAAAGATCTTAATAGAGCTATATAAAGATCTTTATATAGATCAGCATGTATGGCTCAAATCCTGCTAGAAGCACCACTTCCTCCAGCATTTCAAGCATCCTACGTAAACAATTTTCTGCCATCTTCACAAACAAGAGACTAACTTCTCAAATTTACATTTTTTGGAGTTTGCATCTTCTTAAATATATTTTTCCTCTTCAGTATCTTTCCTCAAGAAAACCTAAGGTAATCCTATCCTACATCTTTATAAAGTGAGGGCCTAGGAGCAATGGTTAAAGAACACCTTGAGCTGTCTTTACTAGGCAGTCTTCAAATCTCAAGATTCTTTTCCCTGATTCTGATTTTCCCACATCTCTTTAAGTCAGTTCATATCTATAAAAAATCAAGCTTGAAAAAAAAACTAGGATTTTAGTGAAATAAATACTTCAGCTGGATATAAAAAAGAATTTCTTCACTATCTGGGAGTATACAAAATTAGAATATCAATGGAAACACTGGCTACCAAGCGAGATGAAACAGCTATTAAGATTTTTCATTGATTTTTGTTGTCCTTGTTTTTGCTTTTTTTAAAGAGCAATCACCTAGATCCTAGATGGTTTAGATGTCATTTGTTTGAATGTAAGAGAGGTGGACAAGGTGATCTTAGACTCCTTCCAACTCCAGGATTCTATGTTGTTCTAACTTTCACTGATGGTTCAAGGAGACTATATTAAGAAAGTGATAAGTGGCACTTAGAGAAAGGAAAAAGTATGAGGACCAAATTGAGTTGCCAAGCAGACTTTGATTATTACCTAATTGTTTAAAGCCATTATTTTGTAGGGTTTGTTGAGAATATCTTCCCAGTGATGTATTTCTGTTTTTTTCCCAAATTATACAGCCAATTTAATTGACCCTAGATAGTTCCGCTTTATACATTAATGGAAGACGTTTAAAAAAACAACAGCAAAAAAAAAAAAAAAATAAATAAATAAAACAACTAAATGAATTTGCTCCACTCTACCCAAACATCCTTAAAAATGATTCTTCTTTCATTGAGTTGATACAAACTTAAGAAATGAAAATTAATGTTATGTGCTAAACAAAGCATTATTTGGAAGATAAAGGTAGTCTAATAAAAATGTATTAGAAGTTAAATATATCTAAAACCGTCACCATTCCTTCCCAAATTCTATTGATAATTTAGTTCTATTTTGAGAACACTGTCGCTATGGAATATATACACATATGTACAAAGTTAGATATATATGTACATGTATACACACATACACACATACCTAAGAGATAGGAAATTAAAATGAAAGCAAAACTCTTGATACCTTCTTCATGGCCTGACATTTGGCTGTCTCAGAAAAGCCAATCATCTTATCAGGAGAACAGATTTTGATGAAAGGGAAGTTGGATTCTTCTGCAATCTTTGCAGCTAAAGCAGTCTTCCCACTGTGAGGAGGGCCTGCATAGAGACAGGAGCAAGTCAGGGAAAAAAAGCCAATCTGAGCAAAGGGGAATAAAGCAAGTTTAAACTTTTATCTACAAGGTACTGCGGTCTCAACTAGTCGCTCATTTACATTTCCTAACACAATTTCACAGCAGACATGTTTTCTCTTATTTATTAGCAACTAAACTTAATGAACTGATTAGCATTTCTCATAAGTATGATGAAATACATTCCTTCTTACTTTCTTACATAGCCTTAATCTTTCAAACCTCTGGCTAAACATATAAAATGCAAGGGTTTTTGCATCTTAAAAAAAAAAGTCCATTCAAATGCATATCAGTATTTAGGTTATTAGTTCTATCAAATTATTTGCCTAACAAAAAAACCCACAATGTTCATAGGAAATGATATCGGGGGCAGGGAAAATCTGCCTTATTAGAAACAAATTTGACTTTAAAATCCAGAATTCAGAAGACTCAGGCCTTCACATAAAGGCAACCATATCTACAAAATCATCTGCATTTAGACATCCTCTCTTCCGCCCTTCTGTGCAAAGGAAGAGGTGTCCCTCTTCTAAACTATAAACCAATTCTTCCTTCCCATCTTATCTCCTCAGGAACCTGACATTGTCCAACTGTCCCCTTTCTCTCATATGTTCGCGCTCGTCCTCTCCTCTGGAGCCTTTCCAACAGCATTTAAACCGAGCCTTCCCGGTAGTTTAATAAACAAAACAAAACAAAAATCTTTCTGGACTTTACTCCACTCAACACCACCCTTTCTTCTCCCCTTCAAAGTGGAACTCCCCTAAATAATTATCTGTACTGGCTGCCTTCACTCTTCCTCTCCCATCCACCCTCAGGCAATCCTGTGGCTTCCACCCCATTACACACAACAGGCTCCCATCAAGATCACCAAAGACCTCCATGTCACCAAGTCCAACAGACACGTTACTGTTCTTGGCCTCCTAAGAGCATCTGACACAACTGGTAGCTCTTCTCTTTCTTGAAATACTTTTCTTAGCTTCTGTGATAGCACATTCTTTTTTGTTCCTTCTTACCTCTCTGGTTGCTCCTTCTTAGTCTCCTTTGCCAAATCTTCCTGCTCTACTTAATCCTTAAATGTTGACACATCTCAGGTCAGTTCTAGGCCTCCTTTTCTTCTCAGTCTACACCCTTTCTGTAAGTTACTTCATCCTCTTCCATGGCTTCAGTGACAGTCTATAGACTGATAACTCATGAATGCATACTGCCAGTCAGACCTCCCTTTTGAAAGCCAGACCCACTTATCCAACAGGCTACTCAATATTTCCAATTCATTTATCCCATAGGATTCTTGAACTCATCACGTCCAAAACTGAACTTATTCTCTTTTATCCTGAACTCTGCTTCTCCAAGACTGTTACCAACCTTAGTAAACAATGCCATTTACGAGGCTGTGTATGCCAGAAATCTGGGGGTCTTGTTTGACTAATGTTCAACCTTGTTAGTTAACATTTTTAAGCTTCGGCTTCCCCATCCACAAAACAGGAATAACAGCAGCATTTATCCTCACAGGATTGAAGTGAGATTTAAATGAGATAATTTAAATGAAATAATTATAATAATTAAGTCTTTTTGATTGTCTACCTTCTAAATACTTCTCAAATTGGTCTTATCTTTTTTTCCACTATCACCACATTACCTCAAGCCACGATCTGCTCTAGACTAACACGATTGCCTCTGATTGTTGGTCTCTCCTGCATTAGTTTTGCCCCTCCAATCCATTCTACATCACAAAGCAGCCATGAAGATGTTTTGAAAATACAAACATGATCATGTCGCTTCGCTGCTTAAACCCCTCCAAAGGCTTCCAAATTTTTAACATGGCCTACCAGGCTTGACATGAACTGGTTCCTGTCTATTTCAGTCTCGTGTCCAGCCAATTTCCCTCACTGTTTTGGGTTCCCTCCTGCCCAGGACTTTTCACATGCTGGTCCCCTGTGCCGAGAACATCTTCCCTCACTGCTTTGCCTGGCCAGCGTTTCCTTACCTTTCAGGTCTTGATTCAATGTGATTCTCCTTCTTAGGTCCCTACCCCCAGACCTATAAAGAGGGTTAGGTTTTTTTTTGTCATGTGGCCTCACAAACATTTCTGTTATTGTACTAATCAAAACTGTAAATAAATTATTTGTGAATGGAATGTCCTTCCTTTTTGTCCACTTTGTAAAATCCTAACTGATCCTTCAGGGCCTAAATTAAACGTCACCTCTAGCTCCACACCCCCTTCTCCCCCAGCAAAATGACTTGCATTCACACACCTTTACACATATACACTATAGTCAGGAAGTTGTTCACACATCCTTTTTTCATGACCAGACAACTCTGTGAACATCTTTGTATCCCTAGCACCTAGTTCAATGCCTCAAACTAGCAAACACTTGGTAAATATTTAATTGAATTAAGTACTGTGTAATATGATTAGGTCTACTGGCACCAAAGATATCTTGAAACAATCCTACAAGAAAACTAGCTGCTATCCTTTATCAGTAACATTTTATCTTAAGAAAATTTTAATTTGTGCACAATATGGTACAATAAACTGGATTATTATTTTCAGATCATAAACAAGGTTTAGCACTGAAAATAAATAACTTTTCTAGAATGTACTAAATAACTTCCTAACAAGTCTGCTTTTTAACTCAAATGCCATCTCATGGTCCTTTCTCACCTTCCAAAAGGACGCTAACCAATGGTGTACGGTCACTGTTTTTAGTCTGTTGAACAAGCAGTTCCCCATCTTCTAGAACCCGAGTAACTGGGTCACCCCATTTGATGATACCATTCATAATGTAACTTGCATAGTCCTCTTGGTTTGTGCCAAATGCCTATTGAGGAAAAGGAGAGTTGAAAGCATTTTGAACATTAGTATTAAAAACTAAAATCAGCAATAATTCCTATACATTTAAAGTGTTAAGCACTATTCCATATTAATGCAAAAAGCCTGATAAGCAAAACACACACAAAAAATTGCTGTATAACTTCTCATTAAACTTTTTACTAAATAACTTAAAAAGAAAAACTGTTTTGGGGGACATGATGGAACAGAACAATAGATTATTTGGAACAGAACAATAGATTATTTAGGCTCAGATTCTGCCACAGCCCAAGTCCTTATCTTAAAACAGATCCTTCATAGTCCCTAAGACAAAGAGTATGTTCCACTGCGTTTGTTTCTATAGTAAGTACATTGGGTTGTGGTCATTCTGTTAAGAGCAAAGAGAGAGAGATCATGGACTTAAGAACTTAGAATCAGTTGGCTCAGAGACAAAAATACTCTCCTAGCACTGACTGGAGGTGCTATGAACTAAAATAGGAATACAAATAATCAGGAGACCATGTCCACAAAATCCTGGTGGTAGGGAATATAAGTTAAATGGCACCAAGGTTAGGTATGTTTATATAAATACATGATTTAGAATGAGGTAAATATAAGATTTAGAAATGAACAGCTGTAATTAAAGATTGAAGGGTTAAGAAAAGGAAATAAAAGCAGTTACTATATATATTAACTTTGTATTTATTGAATATTGGAGCTTAAATCACATCATTCTTTATTCTCAACTTCTCATCTCAAATTTTAACTTCCTTCAGCCAGGTGCCCAAAGTAGCCAATGATTTTAGTATATAGCAATTATATTGGATTTTCATAAGGAGAAGAAATGAGTAGGAAAACAATCCAAGAGACATGTAAAGGTCACATATCTTGAGAATTTCAAAATTTTAAATACTATATTCCTCAAAAAATAAATTTTTGATTACTCAATGTATGGAATAATTTTAACAGTTCTTTAGAACTTGTACCTCATAGAAAATAATTCTTTATATTCTTTCTCTGAAACAGTATCCAGTGATCTCGTGTCTCTATTTCTTTGTCATGAAATAATTTTGCAGGCCACTCTCTTGCATATACTAGACCTTTGCTTCCTGGGTATATAGGAAAGTCCTCATTCCCTGGTCTGCATATCATAAATTCTGTGGCCCTGTAAAAAGTTATAAAGAATCTAACAAATACTAGTTGAATGGTTGTTCTAGGAAATATGTAGGTTGGCTGTCTTTCTGTCTTTAATTGTTCTGGTTTATACTCTAAGCCTTACAGCAGCAGATTTAAGATGACTGAACCAGAAAATAGTGACTCTCCCAGGCGACACAATATGTATGAATCTGACTTACTCATTTCATTCTTTACTTTATCCTCCAGACACTTGGAATAAATAAAAAGTAACTTTTTAGTTCCACTTCTTCATAGCCAAATTATTTGGCATTTTAAAAATCTTGGAATAGATCAGTTAGGCCAAGTTCTAATATTTTTTAGAAACTATTACAAATGACAACAGCAAAGGATTAAACCATCCCAATTGCTCAGTAACTTTTGAAAGTAATTACTTTATAGTTAAAAGTCACAACAGTCATAAAAAGAAGACAGGGCAAAAACAGACTGATTTTTGTCTTTAAAGGAGATATTTGCAACAAATAATTATTGTCAAGCATATAAAGAACTTGTATAGATCAAGTAAAAATAAAGAATGAACAATATGATAGAGAAACAGGCAAAAAATACGAACAACTTTTCACAGTAGACACACATATGGTCAATAATCCTATGAAGAAATGCTTAGGATCTCTATGTACATCACTGAGGCAGTGCTAATTGGTTCAATCACTGGGAAAACAGTTTGAAATTATCTCTTAAAGTTGGGCATTCACATATCCAACAACCTAGCAATTTCAATCCTAAATATATAGCTAAGAGAAATTCATTCAATAATGTTTCCACAGCAGCATTTGTTTGTAATAACAAAAAACTAGTAACACTCCAAATTCTCACCAACAGGAAAATGGATAAACTGTGGTAGGTACACAATGGAATGCTATTTGACATGAAAATGAATGATGCAATAGCTACAAAAAAATCATACAGATGACTTTTGGTAACAAAATACTTAATAAAATAGCAAGTCCCAGGAGATTATATGCACCATAATTTCCTTTTTATAAAGTTCAAAAAACAACTAAAACCAAACAAATGAAAGAAAAAAATGGAACACGAAATTCGGAAACAATGGTTACCTTGAGTGGAGGGAGGCAGAGGACAGGATGGGAGAGGAAAACATGAGTGGAGAACATTCTTGTTCTTAGCTTGGAGATAGTTCATGGGTGTCATCATATTATTTTAAAATAAGACAAATAAAATAGGGCCACATGTAAAGACGAATGACAACAGAGTGTCATGAATCAAAGATTAGGATTAATACACTTCTGTGCACCTGGGTCCATTTTTTTCCTATACACATTTCTTTAAGAATGGGCCATTCTACAATTTGTTTTTGTAGTAAAATAGGACTCCAAACAATGGTTACTCAAACATTAGTGGTTGTTTTAGAGAAAAATGATTAGTGGTCTTATACTCTATTCTAAAGCTCCAACTATGACTGTTCAGTTTTGAGTACATTTTAATAATACTGACTTTTTTTTTTTTAAGGTCACCTAGGATGGTGGAGAGTATTAGACACCATGGCAGTTAGAGGAACTAAAGGTATTGAGCAAGATAAAAGGGATTCCTTAGAGGAGGATGAGGAATTACGGGAGGGGGGAAAGGAGGTCAGAACAGTTAGTGACTGACACGTGGAGGACGGTTTGAAATTAGGTTTCCGTAGCTTCAAATTGCTTAAAAACCAATGGGAAAACTAACTCTAGTTCAATATTAAGTAAGAACTGATAATTAAAAAGTCTCAAAATTAAATGGGCTGCCTTATAAGATGGTAAGCTCCTTATCATGAGAAATATTTAGGTAAGTACTAGTTAATCAGTCATTTACCATGTTTATCATACAGATGATTCTTATATGGGACATTAAGATTTTCTGATTTTATAAAACTATATATGATATAATCTTCCTTAATGCTGGGTACAAAAGCCTTATTTTTCTAAATTATTTTATTTTTTGTCTTATAGATCACTCTATATACATACTTACAGGTTTGATATCATTCTCCAAAGAAGCAAGGAAGTCCCCTCTTGTCACCTGAAGGCTCTCTGCTTTCTCCATGTCCACTTCTACTTTAGTGCTGGCCTAATTAGAAATGAAAACAAAAAGTAAGGACTTCCAAGATTCAAGAATAGTTTCAGTCTAACAAGAACAGAAAACCTGAGGATTTAAAAGGCATCTTTTCACAGACAAAACTCCTCTCTCTCAAATTCACAAATACATATACCTTTGCCTGAACAATTCTATTTCTAGGAACTTATAAATATATTCATGAATGTGGGAAAAGCTACATGTACAAGAATATCTACTATAGTAATTTGTAACAGCAAAAGCCTAGGAGCAAATTAAATGTCCACAAAGGGAGGACCAGTTAAGTAATTTATGACACATTTGCACCAAAGAATATTACATAGCCATTTAAAAAAAATGAAGCATGAGTGGGAGAAAGTAGGTATAGAGGGTCTCTAAGAACAGTGGCTCTCAACCTTGCTGTACATCAGAATAATTTCTAGAGCCTTTAAAAATATATAGGTGCCCAGCCCTCTCCCCCTTAGGATTTGGATTTAACACATCCAGCAGAGAGCCCAGGCATTCAAAAATGCAGCACAGATGATTCTGATGGTCAAACAGGTTTGAGAATCATTACTCTAGGAGACCAAAGACCCAAAATTTGATTTTTACTCCAAATTTGTGCTTAAGAATCTGTTGTCTGCACCTGGAGTCAACACTTAGACATCTGAGAAGCATCGAGGCCTTTATCAACACTGGCTGATTGAGATATCAACACATTTTTTAATGCAACTGGGCTCACTACCAATAGCACAAGGCAAGAAAGTCTGATTCTTAAAGTGGTATCAAGACTTATTTATTTTTTTAAAAGAAGGAATCTACAAAAAGAGCCAGTTATAAAACTAAAGTGTGTCACACACATATTAACCTTCTATCAATTATAAAATATGACTAATTTTCCTCTAGGAACACACTGCTGAACAAAAAAAAAATGACAGGTCTTTTTTTTTTTTTTTTTTTAAAGTCCACCATATGGGATAAAAAGAATTATGTCAGGAAACCAGATCAAGATGGCAAACTGAACACATTTATTTATCTCTCTTCCTACCCCTAATCCTGTGACATGAAAGTGAGAAAGGTTAAAAGGCATGGAAGATTTATGCAGAAGTTTCAAAATTTATCTAATAGGACTTGCAGAAGGAGAGAACAGAAAAAATGATGGAGAAAAAAATGAAAAGAAAAAACAATTTTTTTCACAGCTGAAGAAAGGTGTGTCTTTGCAGTTTAAAGGGTCCAATGAGTGTTGAGCAGGATAAATGAAAAGAAAACCCACATCTGTCTAGACATACTGTTGTAAACTTTCAGACCACCAAAGATGAAGAGAAAGTCCTAGGACCTTATTGAGAGACAAAAACAGGTTACCTGCAAAGAAGTCAGAATAAAATTGGCATGACACCTCACTGGCAACCCTAGAAACTAGAAGTCAAATGTCTTTGAAAATATGTCTGGATATCTACCTTTGAAAAAGATTCCCATATGCACATAGGGAAGCATATGCAAGAATTTTCATAGTAGTAGTATTTTTTATAGTCACAACCAGAAATAATCTATAGGTTAAGTAAATTATATTTACTGAGTACCTACAACATTCCATGCGCTGTTTAGGCACTGAAGACACAGCAGTGAATAAAACAAACAAGGTCCCTGTCCTCACGGATCTTACACTTTAAATTATGATATTCTAGAATGCTCTGCATTTGCCCAAAATAGCCATGGAGACTTATGTGGACTGACAAGAAAAGTTATCCAAGACATATCGTCAAGTGAAAAATGTAAGTTGCAGTACAATATATCTAGTACGATTCCATTAGTGTTAGTTTCATTAAAAAGTACATATGCACGTGAACGTAAATGTCAAGAAAATGAACCACAAAGGTATATCCCAAATATTGGTTATCTTTGGGGAAGGAGAAGGATAGGGTAAGGTTAGAGAAGGTCTTTCTCACTTTTTCTTATATGCTTCTGCATCCCCGAGTCTTTTACAAAGAGGATGAATTCATGTATGACTTCTATACATTTTAAAAGAAAAAAACAAAGAGTTAATAGATAGACATATAGTCTACTTAAATAAATAGAATGACTAGTATTTAAATTAACAGGGTTTTCATTGGCACATATTAGGCATTTGATAAATATTAATCACATTTATTTGACATTTCCAAGTTTAAAAAAAAGTAAATGGTGTCATGGGAAACAAACATCTCCACAAAAGAATTATGACACTCAGTTCATAGTACATAAATCTCTTCAGTACTTTATAGTTCATAAAGTATGCTCAAATATATTATCTCATTTCACCCTGGAGGTATTTATAAGTCAGTAAAGGTCAATATAGGATTTCCCCCCTAGGTACCCTACATAAAAGTTTTAACTCTGATTAAAACTTTTTGACACATCCAAAGGGATTATATAGGATGTAAACTCTCAGGTGAAAGTGAAAAAGTGAGCTCTAACAGAATCATAATAAAATCCTAATGAAGCTATCAGCCTCATTTTAAATGTCTCCTCTCTATGTATAGTATTATGATATTTTTTTATTTTTATTTGCTTTTATCATAAAACTTAATGCAAATGACAAAAATATAAGAGTATGAAAGAAATCTTTCCCATCTTTTAACGTTTGCCAGAAAATATGATAAATTTCAGGACTGACGCTGGTGTGAAATTGTTGTTTTTTTTCATTAACTATTAAGAAAGGAGTCCACTCAATGCACTAAAAATGGATTAAGTTGTTTTTAGACACCCCAGGAAGTTTAGAAGTTACCAAATTGTATAAAAAAAAATTTCAATTGAAAATTATTCCTATCTGTTCATTAAAATAAGTTTTCTAAGGACTTCACTTAGCCAACTTTTTTTTTTCTTAGCCAACTTTTACTATTTTATCAAAAGTGGCAAAATCTTATTTTAAAAAATTCTACAATTCTTAATTTTACTCATTAAACTTCTCATTTGTCTGAATTAGTGAGATTTTCTGCATTTTATTTATAACAGCTAATCAATATAGAAGAGGCAGCATCTTTCAGCTTGTATCTGTAGAAACTAATAAACTTGTATTTCAACACCAGCAAATATCAAGTGGTCACCCTGAAATTTCATAACCTTTTAAATCTGACCTTTCAAAGTTCTTATCATTCCTTTTAAATTAAGGGTAGAATGGCCTTATAATCAATGAAAAATTCAACAGAAAATAGGAAATAATTTTATTGAAATTCTGCAAACATAACTTAGATCTTTGATTCAGTTGTAAAGAAGTGTGTGTGTGTGTGTGTGTGTGTGTGTGTATGCACACCTTCAACATATTTCCTTACAGCAGATTAGAGCAGAAGAAATATGGGTTATGAATCTTCTCTACCTAAAGCAGAAATTCCTTTCAAGATAAAAACAATCAAATGTCACATGAATTTTAGTTGACCAGGAACATGGGTTCAAATACAAATGACATGAACATCAGGATTTTATGACTGGATTTTCCACTTCTTTCAGAAAACCTGAAAAAACAGTTTAATAGAGAAGTCTTGTTTAATCCACCTGACTTTTTAGGCCTAAATTTTTGAAAAGGAATCAAAACACGACTAGTAATAGCTTTTTATAATACAAAGAAAGAACATCATTATAAGCAGTTGAAGGTTATAGACATTTTAAAGTTCTATGCCAATTTTAATTCATAAGCTTCAAATGAAATATTTATTTATCAATCACTACTAATAAAGCTATGAATTATCTACAGGTATGGGAAGACTAAAACTCTAAGTCTTTTGTTTGGCCAAGGAGATACAACTTGTTGGGTAAACAGTGCTTAAAAACCTTTTGACAATGCAAATTTTTAAAACTGCAGAAAAGGAAATGTCAGTAATGTTTCTTCTTTGGGGTGAAGTTAGTTCTTACACAAGTTCATGTCTTTCTCTTCTGTGAAGTGCCTACATAATGCCTTGCACTAGATATTCCACAGATATTATAAAAAATTAGAAGGTGTTTGATACAAAGGTGTTAATCATAAATCAATAAGTATCACCTAAAGCTTAAATTAAGGAGGATGCAACCACATGGAAAAAATAAGGGAAATAATGTCTACTATTTGCACTACTTCCTACTTGCAAAACTGAAGGATAACATATTCTGTACAGTGGTAACAAAAATTTTAGGTCTATAACTAGAAAAATAACTGCAAATAGTCAACAAACGTTAGAAACCCAGGTAACAACAACAGTGGAAATAAAAACTAGCATTTATATTGTTCATAAGATACTTCCACATACACTATTTGATTTCATCCTCATGGAAACCAAGCAAAATAGGTTAGTATTTCCCCTTGACAGTTGAGAAACAAATGAGTGAAAAGAACTGTAATGCATAACCATACCTTCTGTGAAATCTGTGATGTTTTCACCATTTCTCATTGCCTGTTATATAGATAAACCCAATATATGCTTGAAGAAAGCATGTTTCTTTGTGAGACAATGGGTTACAGTGACATTTTGGGATAGGATTATTGTGGTAGAAATGAAAAATGACTAAGTAAGAGAAAAATCGAGTGACCAATGCATGTGAAAAAGCTCTGATAACTAGTAAATAGTTATTATGGATTATATAAAGAAGCACTTGTATGGCCTGAGACAAAAGATCAGTACAGTGGAGGGCAATTATCACATAATTTACACAATTTTTCTGGAAGTCACTAGAAACATAGGTAGAAGGAAGATTACCTATGTAATTTCTTATGGCAAGGGGGAGTAATGAACACATAGGCCTTGAATGAGTGAATGATCCGTTCTATAAAGGATCCAATACTACATACCTACATTATCCAAACCTTTGGCATTCTTGAGCTAGAACAAAGTCACTTCTATTTGTAGGGAAATTACAACTTACGATAGAGTTCGTCAGAGTACACATATCAGTTTACTCATTTAAAAAATATTTACTAAATACCTACTTGTGCTTAGTACTTAGACCTTATTTGGGTTGTGGTGGGAGATTCTAAGAGATGAACAAGATATGAACAACTTAAAAGTCTAGAACAGGGGTTGACAAACTTTTTCTAAAAAGCGTCAGATAGGCTTTGTGGGCCATGCAGTCCCTGTCACAAATACTCAGCTCTGTCATTGCAGAACGAAAGCAGCCAAAGGCAGCATTTAAAGAAATGGGTGAGGTTGTGTTCCAATAAAACTTTATTTACGAAAGCAGATAGTTGGCCAGATTTGGCCCAGGGGCTGTAGTTCGCCAGCCCGTTTGGAACCACTGAAAAGACGTTCCCAAATGACCATGACGTACTCATCCTAAGTGTTCATGCTTTTATTATTTCCTGCCAGAACTGTTACAGGAGTTCCCCCCTCTTGTCTTGTTGCCAACTCCGCTCCTCTAAATACTCTACTTGACACTGCTGCCAGAGTGCTACTGCTGCCAGTGTTTTAACACTGTCACTGCTATTCTTAAAACTCTTCAATGGCTTACCACTACTTTCAGAAAAAAAAAAAGCCCACACTTCTTAGCACAGTATCAAAAGCTCTTTGTGCTCCATCCACTGCTGTAGTCTCCTGACTTATCCCCCATAATGTCTCTCTCTACTTCCCCTCTTTCAGCTTTCATGTTGAAGCAGTATTCAACTACCTTCACACACCATGCTATTTTGTCTCTGTACCTTTGCATATGTTATTTCCTCTACCTAAAATACCCTACCCCACCAACAGACCCTCACATCACCCAGAAAATTCCTCTGTGAGGTTCCCCCCACCTCACAAGTTGACCTCATCTGACACCTTTTCACTTTCTATTATTGCATACAGCAGATTAGACTATGAGCTGGTCAAGAAGAGGCAATTTACTCTTCTTGCAGTTATAACATTAGCCTGTAGCACAGTGTCTGGCATATAGTATGTACTGAATAAATCTATTTTGAATCAAAGTTGATGGTACCATGAATGATATATTACCATTTCAGGAATGAAGAGAGTATGCCATTCTTGAAAAGGACAGTCAGAAAAGGTTTGAGGAAGGCAGATGAACCAGGTATTGAAAAGGCAGATAAGCATAGAGGGTAAAGAAAGGCTTTCAATGAGGCATAAAGCAAAAGCAGAGAGGTGAAAAAATACATTTCTGTCTGATAACCAGTGAGTATTTCAGTTTGGCTGAAGTGTATGAAGAATAATTGGGAACACATCTGGAAAGGTCAGTTTGGAGTCAGATCTTGAGGATCTTAGAGGCCAGGCTAAGTCTGTACATTGTTCTATAGATAATGGAAAGTCATTGACAGTTTTTAAATAGCTGAGTGATATGAAACAGGAAGATAAATCAAACAAAAGGTGGGTTATGGCAGTGAGAACTGATGCTTCCAAGGCAGATCTAACCAAATTTGGCAAATGACTTGTAAAACACAGTAGGGTGGCAGCAATCAAAGATAATCCCAGGGGAGAACCTAAGATGGCGGCTAGGTGAGACAGGGCAAAAAAACACCTCCGTGAAAAATACTAGATAAAAAGTGAATCAGAACACTAGTTTCAGCGATGCACCAGCTGGACAAGGTCTGCTAAACCACAGGGATCATGCACTTGGCGAAACCGGGAGTCTGCATTCTGAAACAAGTGAGTAAGCCGGCTGAAAGTCCTGCGGCCGCACTACAGTATGGGGAAACTGGGGGTTAGCGTTTGGAGACAGACTAGTTCCTTTAAAAAAACAAAAAACAAAAAAAACCCAGGAGTGGCTGCAGTCACGACAGTGAGAACCGTGCAGTGAAGCATGGCAGGAGCAGGCTGTGCCAACCTCTCGGTGTCTGGCGTGGAGGATAGACCGCTGCTGATTCCCTCAGGGCCAGGGGAGCAGAGGGGAGAGCCAAAAGGGGAAAGAAACCATGCTGCTTGCAGCCGGCTCCCTGGCGGGCTGGAGACACTCCTGCCTGGGGCCGTACCCACAGCCCAGAGCCGCACCAGGAAACCCAGTGTGACGGGGAGTGTATCCCACGGCACCGCGCACAAGCCACAATATCAGCTGTGGACAGTGGCCTTGGGTGCACCCACAGCTAGTTGTCCCGGAGCTGGGAAGGCAGAGCTGTGTGAAAAGGCGGGGGGGGGGGGGGGTTGAGAAGCCCCATTCAGCCATCTTTGCATCAGGCTGGGAGTGCCCCTGCATGGCCCAGCAGCCCGGGGCTTTCCTTGAGGGACAGCGCGCACTTCCCTCAGCAGAGGTCATGGAAGATCACAGCTAAGAAGGTGGGCCCGCTTGGAAAACGCAGGGAAGCTACGTCAATGCTGGGGACTTGTGGGTCAGCAGCAGAGAAAATCTGGGGCAAAACTGAAATGAAGGCTTAGACTCTTGCAACAGCCTTCAATCTCCAGGAACACCTGAGAGGTTTGATTATTAAAGCTGCCCTGCCTCCCTAACCACCCAGACACACGCCCCACAAGTTGTATTTTTTACAACTTGAAAGAACCCTATCAAGCAAAGCAAATGCCAAGAGGCGAAAAACAACAGAAAATCTGAAAGCATATGATAAAACCAGACGATATGGAGAACCCAATCCCAAACACCCAAATCAGAATATTAGAAGAGACACAGTACTTGGTGCAATTAATCAAAGGACTACAATCAAAGAACGAGAGCATGGCACAGGATATAAAGGACATGAAGAAGAACACGGGACAGGATATAAAAGACATAAAGAAGACCCTAGAAGAGCATAAAGAAGACATTGCAAGAGTAAATAAAAAAAAATAGATCTTATGGAAATAAAAGAAACTGTTGGCCAAATTAAAAAGACTCTGGATACTCATAATACAAGATTAGAGGAAGTTGAACAATGACTCAGTGTCCTAGAGGACCACAGAAAATGAAAGAACAAAAGAAAGAATGGGGAAAAAAATCGAAAAAATCGAAATGGATCTCAGGGATACAATAGATAAAATAAAATGTCCAAATTTAAGACTCACTGGTGTCCCAGAAGGGGAAGAGAAGGGTAAAGGTCTAGAAAGCGTATTCAAAGAAATTGTTGGGGAAAACTTCCCAAACGTTCTACACAATATAAATACACAAACCATAAATGCCCAGTGAACTCCAAATAGAACAAATCCAAATAAACCCACTCCGAGACATATTCTGATCAGACTCTCAAATACTGAAGAGAAGGAGCAAGTTCTGAAAGCAGCAAGAGAAAAGCAATTCACCACATACAAAGGAAACAACATAAGACGAAGTATTGACTACTCAGCGGCCACCATGGAGGCGAGAGGCAGTGGCATGACATATTTAAAATTCTGAAAGAGAAAAATTTCCAACCAAGGATATTTTATCCAGCAAAACTCTCCTTCAGATTTGAGGGAGATCTTAAATTTTTTACAAACAAATACTGAGAGATTTTGCTAATAAAAAACCTGCCCTACTTCAGATACTAAAGGGAGCCCTACCGACAGAGAAACAAAGAAAGGAGAAAGAGATAGAGAGAATTTTTACAGACATATATAGAACCTTACATCCCAAATCACCAGGACACACATTTTTCTCTAGTGATCATGGATCTTTCTCCAGAATAGACCATATGCTGGGACATAAAACAAGCCTCAATAAATTTAAAAAAACAAACAAACAAACAATTGAATATATTCAAAGCACATTCTCTGACCACAGTGGAGTACAAATAGAAGTCAATAATTTTTTATTTGTAACTCCACTATTTACTTCCTACAGGATATAAAATACACACACTCTATTGACAAATCAGTAGTTTTGGACTCAATGTAAAATATGTAATTTGTGACAAGAACTATATAAAGGTGGGGCAATGGAGGAGTATAGGTACATAGTTTATGTGTCCTATTGAAGTTAAGTTGGTATCAAAGAAAAACAAGATTGTTATGGATTTAAGAGGTTAAATTTAAGCCCCACAGTAAACACAAAGAAATTATCAGAGAATATGACCATAGAGATGAAAAGTAGAGTGCAGGTTATGAGAAGTGGGGGAAGGGGCAATGGGGAGTTAAGAAATGAATGTAGGGTTGCTGTTTGAGGTGAAGGGAAATTTCTAGTAATGGAAGGTGGGAAGGTGACAGCATTACAACATTCTAAATGTGATTAATCCCACTAATGGAATGCTAGGGAGGGGGTGGAATGGGAAGATTTAGGCTGTATATATGTTTCCACAATTAAAAAAAAAAAAAAAAAAGAGTCTAAATAGATGACGATTGAATGCCAAGGATAATCCTGAATGGGATCTGAGGATGGAGGACAGGAGGCTCAAAGGGACACAGTTGAGACATAAGAAAAAAAAGGAAATACAGAATGTAAGCTTTGTATCAATGTCGAATTTCTTGAACTACTTCACTGAGCTTAATGGGATTGCATAAAAGAATGTTCTTGTTGGTGGGAATTGTATATGTGAATTATAATGTTTATTCGAGGATGTGTGCAGCTTGCTCTTATATGTTCAGAAGACAGAGCAATAAATGATGGATGACAGATAGGGAGGGAGGGAGGGAGGGAGGGAAAGAAAGAAATGGTGGTGTGACAGGATGTTAAAGTTGGTGGATTGGGGTATCGGGGGAGGGGGTCAGGGTATGATGGAGTTCTGTGCATGGGGTTTGTATTGTTTTTGCAACTGTTCCTATAACTTTGAATTTATTTCAAAACAAAATTAAAAAAAAAAAAGATAATCCCAAAGTTTTAAGCCTGGGAAACTGGGATAAACATGGAAAAAGGAACAGGAAGGAAAGTAGGAAAAAAGACAGTGAATTTGGTTTTGGAATATTAAATTTGAGATCTGATAAAATATCCAGGTAGAGGTAGTGACTATAAATCTGAAAATGGGAGACAGACACTTTTAAGAGATGAGACATAAATCTGGGAGGCATTCATCTGCAGGTGATAACTAAAATCTTAGGAGGAGAGTAGATTGTAAAAGATCAAGAACAGGCCCTTATCCATATCAAAATGAAATTATCCTGGAAGATAGTCTACCATAGCATCAATAACACTGTTGTACTAATTTTCAAATATGACTGTTTCCCTGACTCTGAACTCTCTGAGGGAAGAGGCCATACATTATTTATCTCTGTCTCTCCAGCTTAGTATCTGGAAAATGGCAGCTATTTAGTATATTTCCTGAATGACGCTGCCCCCATAACTCTAGTATGCGAAAAATCCAACTTCCTGTGACATGTTACAACTCAACACAGCACAAAGATTTTAAAAAAGTTCTTAGAAATATTCATCTTCACACATCCATGTCAGATGGTGGCAACCTAAGGTAGACAGGCCAGTGGTTACCATGGGGCAGATGCTAACATTATTTTCCTTCCTGCTACTCTGAAGATTTAACAATTGACAATTAATTCCTTTTCCTTTTGCGGCCTCTCTTCTCCACCAAGGGTCAGCGTTAGCTTAGCAGCTGCCATCTCGAAAGGAAAGAGGTGGAATACAGGCCTGGCATCTATAGGGCTGCAAACCCCTTATCTGTTTAGCTGTTTTTACTGACCTTTATGTGTCTGTTCATAGCAGTGGACTGTGCTGCTCGCACCAGACCTTCCAGCTCAGCACCACTGAAATTCTTGGTCTCCACGGCCAGTTCTTTAATATCTACGTCAGCAGAGAGTAACTGATGTCCTCTCATTCTTGCTGTGTGGATGTGAAGGATCTGTAGTCGACCTTTCTCATCGGGTAAGCCTGATAAAATTAAAAATAAAATAGATGTTTTCCTAGTCTCAAAAACACAACAGAGGAGAGTACTATAATCCTAACGCTTTTCTTACAGATATTCAAGCAAGCGAACATCTGCTACTCATGATACTCAACTTTTTAAACAAATGCTACGTTATATGACTTTGTCCTAGCAAGTGAACTTAATGTCCCCCTGATCAGTGACACGTCTGCTTACCGATCTCCATTTTAACTTCCAGTCTTCCAGGTCGAAGGAGAGCCTCATCTATCAGATCTGGTCTGTTGGTCATTCCTGAGCACAGATGTTAAAACAACAAACAAATTAACAGAGTTCAAAAACAAGATAAAATTTCCCTTCATTATAAGAAAGAACAGTAAATTCCCTCACAAACTAAGAGGACATTTTGTAAGTCAAACAGAATATCAAATTATTCTCAAATAAAAACATCATTTGTCCTTGATCTGTTTTTTTTTTAATGCAATTTTATTGAGATATATCCACATACCATACAATCATCCACTTGATCTGTTTTAACAAAAATACCTGGAGACTTTGCTTTAGTACTTCAGTACTGTACATGCCAACGGAATATAGTGAAAACATCAAATATTTAAAAAGAAAACTTAAGGTTCAGAGAGGGTAAATATTTTGCTGAAGTGACAGAGGGGCAATGTGAACACAACTCCAAAGACCTTTCCTTTTCTATCTGGCCAGCAGTTTCCAACCTTCTATGAAGCACATACATTCTTTTTCAAAAGAAATCTTAAGATGAATCTCAGTACACAAAACAGTTCAAAGAAGTTATAACAGGGATGCGAGATCTGGAGCTAACTCCCTGGCCCTCCCTGACTGTGAAGCACCTCTGAAGAAACCTGGAGGCCTACAGGACTCAGTCTGAAAACCATTAGGTTACATGGGCAGCCTTTTTCATCTGTGGGTGAGCTACCGGCTTAAAACCACGAATCACTAAAATCCATCCTTTATTTGTCCTATTGAGTCTAGATATTAAAATAGTCAAATTCTTTACTATCACTTGATTCTAATTTTAATACACTGGCAAAATCATTTAATTACAACCTACACAGATCTCAACTCAGAATCTATGTATCCCAAGACCTTGAAACCATAGTACTTTTTTTTTTTTAAGTAAACATACCAATAACTAGGATGTTGTTCAATTGCTCTACCCCATCAATTTTGGACAGCAGCTGGTTGACAACAGTGTCGTGAACTCCTGTGCTGCCAGCCATGCTCCCTCTCTGCTTGCAGATGGCATCAATTTCATCAAAGATGATGATGTGCAAACCGCTGTTAGCACCAAGCTATTAAGGGAGGAAATTACATTAAAGGTCATAATTTGAAGGTATTATTAAACAAATTAATCAAAAAAGCAAAATGCTCCTAACAGATTGACTTTGTTCCATTTTGACTAATAAATATAGCAAGGAAGATTATGACTGTTGCCCTCTCAAAGGTGTTGGAACTGTTCTTAGAATTCTGCAACCTGAAAAGGCAATTCAGGACCTCATACACAGGAGTCACAAAACAGAAATACACATTAGGTACTGATGAAAGTGAACAGTCCATCAAATAATTGGATGTTAACTTACATGCATTCCTATATCTCACTATGTGAAAGAACTCTGATACCTATCAGATACATTTCTTAAGTCAGTGTGTGGCAATTCCCCTCCATTTTCCTGGAGTTTTGATGAGAGGATTTTCCCAGAAGCAGATTAATGCTTGTTTGTCATATTATAGAGTTAATTAAACATTAACTCCACCCAGGGGGTATAGGTGGGGGTTGGAGAAATGGGGCAAAAGAGTTGAATATGAGTCACTTATATCACATGAAAATTGATTTCTTCTTTCTAAAGGTAAAGTGAAAACAAAGACACAGTTTATAAAAAAAGAACAATCAAAAGGTTGGTGTTCCTTCTGCATAGTGATTTCTGTTTTAATTGTGGAGTCATCAGTAAAATAAATTAGTTTATATATTTTGACACTTTAATAGCTGCAAATACTTTTAAATACTAATAATTCATTAGGTTAACAATTTCTATTTAAGTAATTAGGTCTCCTATTAGGGACCAAAAGAGGAAGTACAATCCAGAAATTTTCTTTTCTTTTTATAAACAGAAAAGAACACTAGGGTTTAAAAAGTAAAACATGTGAGAATGAACTCAATCTAAATATGAGAACATGGATAACATAAATTAATTGGTGGCACAATGGGATTCTGCGTTAGGTTTGGTTAGTACTCATTAAATCTTTGGCAAGGGTAAGACCATTTTTAATAAGAGTTTTTTTCCTTTTATTATAAGAGAACTGTATGGCAACAGAGCAGAAATTGTAAAATAAAAATAAAGCTAAAAAAGAAACTATTTTATATCATCTAGAGATAAATGCTGTTAACATTCTGCAGATCTATTTCATATTTTAAAATTTTAATTAAAAATTTGATACCACTGCATCTTGTATTCTCCAGAGAATTAATTATTCTTTAAAAATGATTTTAAATGATTATCTTTGTTTCTAATTGCAAAAAACATGATCATTGTAGAAAAATTGGAAAAATACCAAAAAATATAAAGAAATCACAATCATTACAATTTAACAAAGCAGAGACAACTAAGGTTAATTTGGTGCTATGTAAATTATCAATTTATAATTGACAGTGCCTATCTTGGTATATTTTACAAGTAATGAATATTAGAAAAATATAAAAAAGAGTTCCAAATTTGATAGACGAATATTGGTATCTCTGTTGTTTTTAACTGACATTTGTTTAATTCCTGACAAGGCTGGTACTTTAAAAAAAACCACACATTTTTGCCATTGGTAATTTTTCTCATTAATTATTTGTTCATGTCCTCTGTACATTTTTCTGTTGGGATTTAAGAACTTTTCTTATTGATTTATAAAAAACTATATTAAGGGTACTATTATATTTGTTATAAATATATTATGCCACTCTGCCATTTGTCTTTTAATTTTATTTATGTATATTTTTGATAAATGGGAGCTTTTTTGGCTGTGTTTACTGTATAAACAGCCAACATAACCAATTGTTTTTTATTTTTTTTTGTGATGTTTCCTGTTACTGTACTTCTATCCTTAAAAGTTCGTTCCCATTATAGATGCTGATGGTCACCTACATTTTCTTCTGTTTAAAATGCCTATTTACATTTAGTTTTTGGAGTTTTATTTTTACATATGGTGCAAATGAGGTGAGAATCCAAATAACTCTTCAAATAGTTAACTGACCCAGCACCACTGACTAAATAATCCATCTTTTTTCATCACTGATTGGGATACCACCTCTATCATACTCTAGATTTTGATGTATGCTAGGTAATTGCCAGGATATCTATGGACTCTGTTCCATGGATTCACAGAGATTTTAATCTCTATAAAGAGTATATTTTAATATTTGATAGGGCAAGCTCTTCCCCTCCATACATAATTCTTCTTTTTCATAACTGTTTGGCTATTTTCAACAATGTTTATTTCCAGATGAACATTAAAATTATTAGTTAAAAACAAACTAACAAAAAAATAAAAGTAAACAAACCATCCAAATTTTGACTGGAATTAGGTTAACTCTCTAAATTAGCTTAGAAAGTACTTATCTTTAGAGCATATCAGTCTTCTCAAGTAGAACAGTACATCTCTCTAATTATTCAAGTCGTTGATGTCTCCCAATAAAGTTTAACAGTTTTTGTCATACAAATTCCTTTGTAAAGATTCATAACTATCTATGGTTTTTGGATGCAATTGTGAATGGAATTTTCCCATTTTATTTCAGAAACAGTATGCAAACACAAAACCTATTACTTTTGTATATTTATTTTATTTTTTGCCACTTTACTCTTATTTATAACATCTAAGTTTTTTAGCTGATTTTTTTTTTAATTTCCTAGGTAAACATTCATATCATCTACAAATACAGCTTTGTGTCCTCCTTTCTACTAGGTACATTTGTTTCGGGGTATGAGAAATTATTCCTGAACAAAGACTTAAAGGAGGGAGAAGTGAGAAGTGAGGGCCTACCATAAAAGAACTTAGAAGCATGCATGACCACCTCAGCAAAAGGTTTAGAGGCAATCTAGACCCTATACAGGGATAACTAAATTTACTAATATGAGAAGCAGAAGTTATACTAATACAATGACAGGGACTGAAATCCAGAAGCAGGTCTTTCTGTTGAAACAGAGATCCCCAAAGGATTTACAAAGGCAGAATGTTCCTTATGGAAGATGATTTTAATCTTGACTTAAGGATGAAAAGGGATAAGTATACAGTTGGAAGGTCAATGAGAAACAAACAATGGTACATAAAAGAGGTGAATGCAATCTGTATGGGAGTTCTGGTTACTGGAACGGTGATGACTAAAAAATGGAGCCCCAGATGTGATTGCCGTCTGCATGGGGAAGGGGAAAGAGACAGGGAAGATAAGAAATTACCCTCTGAGGTAGCTGCAGAAGGGAAAAGAAGCAAAGAAAAAAATTTTTTTAAGTTTCTACCTTGATGAAAGTGTTACGACATCTAATTGAAAATGTCCTACAAAGAACAAGATATATACAACTGAACAGAAGGGGACTGAAAGACAGATCTGAAAGTCATTTATAGACAGTACAGAAGAGTCTAGAAGTAAACCAGATTCTGTAAGAAGATAAACTATATTGTTAAGCTGAAGAAATGTAAAAACAAGGCAGATTCTAGGTTATAGCCCCAGAAGATGCTTACAACAAGAGCAGCCTAAAGAAAGGGGAATCAAGAAAACATGACAGAGATGAAATGTGAAATGTTACATCAGATGTGGGAAGAAAAACAGTGCCAAAAATGACCTGAAGGAAATTAGATTGGCTCAATGACAAACCTGGGTATGTAAAATTTTTATCAAACACAGATAAAACACTGTATGATCCAGCAATTTCATTCCTTGGTTTATAGCAATTCTGTTCAAAATTGCCCCAAACTGGAAACAACCCAAATGTCTTTCAGTGGGTGAGTGGATAAACAAACTGTGGTATATCCACACAATGGAATACTACTCAGCAATAAAGAGGGATGTTTGATACAAGCCACAACTTGGATGAATCTACAAGAGAAAACTATAGGGATGGAGAACACATCAGAAGTTACCAGGGGTTATTGGTGGGAGGCAGGTAACTACAAAGGGACAGCATGAAGGAGTTTTTTGGGATGATGTAAATGTTCTGTATCCTGATTTTGGTGGTGATTAACATGAATTAATATAAACATTAAATTCATAAAACTACACCAGAAATCAATTTTATTGCATAATAATAAAAAGCCATATAAAATTCCTTATAATACTTACATTCTATTATTCATATTGGGCCTTTTATTCTTTAATACAATTTTATGCAATATGATAGTCATGTGTCCATCAAGATTTCTAAAATTTAACTAGGTTTTATTTTTTTTTCCTGATCATTACTTACAAGCTGTTCTCCTTCCATAAATATTTTTAAACTACATTCAAATCTGAAAAAAAATCAACTTCATTTCTCAATATCATTGTATTATTGAACAGATGTCTGAAAATAAACCTCAGCATGCTGCTTTAAAAAAATCACAACCTAAAACGGTTCATCTTGCCATCTGTAGCAGGACTGGGAATGAGGATTTGGAACCATAACTTTAGCTCTGTCAAAGTACTTATATATGGGAGGGTATTAATTCTTGCTGTCTTCTGTGCAAAACAAGGACACTCCTATTTGTGACTGAAAAACTGTGAGATTTTACATTATTTTTAAGAGAACATTTTTATTCAAGGTTGTCTGTCCAACATGGCATGAAACAAAAAGCTGCTATTAGGTACACTTTTTGTTGCCATTGGAATCATGGTTTCCTTCTCAGCTCAATGTCAAAAATCACCTATGCGGACAGGGAAGCCTGAGACAATAAGAACACTGTACTTGAATAAATGATTGCAGGGGCAATCTGTCCTAAACATAATTCAGAACAACTCTGACCTTTTCAAAACCTTACTAATCTTGTGACCTGTCATCAGTTCCCTTCCCCCAACCTAGTCAGTACAATAATATCAATTTTTACAGGTGTGTTACTTAAATAAAGCCACTTTCTTATTGCTACCAATTAGGACTCAGGTAAGGAAGATGTCAAGATTAATGTTCATAGATTAATATAGTTGAATCATCAATAAACTCTTTATCAAAGGGTTTAAATCTCCTTAATACAATCTTCAATTCATTGGTTTCTGGCTCTGTTGTTACCAGCTGCAGTCTTTCTCCATAGAGACAGATCCAATGCTGTTGAGCCCCTGGCAACAGCCTTCGAAAGCGGGTGTTCTATATTTAACTGGTTTGACCTATATGCAAGTGTTCATCTCTGTCAGGCTGGCCTGTCCAGAATCAGAGAAGTGATGCTTTTCTTTATTATGTAATGCACATATACCTTCCATGGGGTCATTAGCTGAGTATACCAAACCATTTCTGGATGTAAGGACTGAGAAAACTACAACTGAAAAGGCTGGCTATGATTAATCCTACCTAGAAATTCTTGTAAACTCAGTTTTATCATTAATAGTGCCATATTTAAACTGCCTGCATATTTAAAAACAGCCAGGTTACCTATGCAGCCATGTGGAAACTATTACAACTGAAATTTTATAAATGCTTCTTTATAGGACATTTAAACTCACCTGTGCCTACTGTTTAGTCTTCAGTACTCCACCAGTCGAGATCCAATTTCAGTATTTGAGTTTCTTTTTTGAGCAGTTCTAACTATTTTTAAAGATTGATATTTCAAGACTTTTACTCTTTCTTAGAGGTATTCCAAAGAACAAAAAGGAAAATGTATTTTTAAAATACAATAAAATTCATTCTATCTTGCAATTACCATATGGTTCTATCGGATCTTTCTATAAATCTAAGTTACATTATGGGATCTTAGTGAACTTGTTTTTCTTACATCTTGAAACACCGTGCTACTTCATCATACTAGAAATTACTTCATCATCTGTCATCAATTATTCCCAACTATGCTAAAAAGAATTAAAACAATAAGAAAATGGAAGAATGATGGAATTGCCTACAAAAATGATACAATAGTAAAATTGTGTCAATATGACATCATCCTTCAGTTTTCTTGTTGCATTGTCCAAGGTATTGCAAGTTATTCCATCATCTTTCAAGAATGTATAAAAGTCTGGAGATAACATCTTTGTTACCTGATTTTAGTTTTTATGATATATAAAAATACATAATATAATACAATATAATTATATTACATTATAATACAGCTAAGAATTCAGAATTTTAAAATCTCTTACCCATAATGGCAAAGAAAAGAAAACTAGCAAAGGAAGATGTTTCACAATTATTAGATGAAGCAGAAGATGACTGCAGAGAGACACAGCAGCACTAGAGACTCTAATGAAGATGGTGAAATTGATCATATAAGTAAAATCTCAGACTACGTGTTTTCAGATGATGATATCCTACATGAATTTTCTCAAACTCAAGAATTGGTCAGTAAGTAATATATATTTAAGGACAAAAAGAAAATATGGCATTTCATCTAGTAATTTATTCAACTTGAAATCATCATTGCACAATAGTTTGTGACAAGAAACTAGGCTTTCTCATTTCTCTAAAAAGATAAATGACAGTATTCTTTCACCTTTTATTTCATTTGTGCAACAAACTTTCCCAGATAGGATTTGTAAATAGGCAGATGCTGAAGGCAGGCATTATAGAAGGAGGACCAGAATGAAATAGATGATGTAGGCATTAAAAAATTAATTGGCACAAGCATTGGGGACTGGTGGTTTGATGGGTTGAGCCCTAAATCCACGACTCTTGCCCTTGGGAAGACTGTTACTGCAAAGGAGAGGCTAGGCCTGCTTATAATTGTGCCTGTCTCCTCCTGAGTGCCTCTTTGTTGCTCAGATGTGGCCCTTTCTCTCTAGCTAAGCCAACTTGGCAGGTGAAATCACTGCCCTTCCCTCTACGTGGGATCTGACACCCAGGGGTGTAAACATTCCTGGCAACGTGGAATATGACTCCCGGGGAGGAATCTAGACCTGGCAACATGGGATGGAGTACATCTTGACCAAAAGGGGGATGTGAAAGAGAATGAAATAAGCTTCAGTGGCAGAGAGATTCCAAAAGGAGCCGAGAGGTCACTCTGGTGGGCGCTCTTACACACAATATAAATATAAATAACCCTTTTTAGATTCTAATGACTTGGAATAGCTAGCAGTAAGTACCTGAAACTATCAAACTACAACCCAGAACCCTTGAATCTTGAAGATGATTGTATAACAATGTAGCTTATGAGGGGTGCCAATGTGATTGGGAAAGCCATATGGACCACACTCCCCTTTGTCCAGTGTATGGATGGATGAGTAGAAAAACAGGGGCAAAAAAAAAAAAAAGGCACCCAGTGTTCTTTTTTACTTTTATTGTTCTTTTTCACTTTAATTTTTATTCTTACTACTTTTGTGTGTGTGGTAATGAAAATGTTCAAAAATTAATTTTGGTGATGAACGCACAACTATATAATGGTACTGTGAACAATCGATTGTACGCTTTGTATGACTGCATGGTATGTGAATATATCTCAATAAAATTGAATTAAAAAAAAAAAAAGAGGAGACTGAGTCAGGATTCAAACCCAGGTCGGTCTCCCTCCAAAGTCGGTGCTGTCTCCTACGGCTATGCCTCCATTTACAGCACGTCCATCTCTACTCTCTCATGTACACACATCCCGGGGTGCACACTGTCCTACTCTTGGGGCCTCATTCTCTTGAACAACTCATTTGCCTATTCTTCCAGGTGGCTTAATATAAATAATCATCAAAAAAATTAATTGGATTGATCATTCTAAAAGAAGTTGACATATTTTGCAATGACAGAGCATCTGATGGCCATCCCCTCTTCTATAAAGCTATGAGCCAAAAATTTCAAAAAAGTCTTCAAGTATTGTGTTTTAACAACATAAGTAGAAGAAAAACCAGAAGTAATGACAAGCTAGAACCTAACAGAGATGTATCTGAAATTGAGAATCAGTATTAACAAGTTCATACATGAGAGCTAGTTGCATTCAGTGGATCCTGATCATTTTGGGTATATTATCTTCATAAACAGGAAAATATGAAGTAAAAATTTGGTTTGCTTTATTTAAGGTCTTAATAAATACAAGTTTTTACACTACCTTTTTATTCTTACTTTTGTAAATTATTTATAAAATAACTTAAAAACAATTTTTAAAACAGAGGCCATTCAACCCAGAAAGTAAATAGTGATGACTATTTTTCTTGGGATACTAATGGTTAAAAAGATAATTGAAGCAGATAATATTGCAGTATTAGGGATGAATTGTAAAACTGTGTTGATTCTGGGACTCTCTGAAGAGCTGAGATCATGAGGACCAATGCCTGCTGGAACCAGTGTGGCTGAGCTAGCCAGAGACTGGAACATGGAAAGGAGCTTAATGAGATGCTGGGAAGGAGGGGAGAAAACCAACATGTGTACACCGCAACAATCGATCACCCAACAACAGACCTGAAGCATTAAAACGGCAATGTTGAAAATTTATTTTGCCCTCAACCAAAAAAAAAAAAAAAAAAAGAAAAATGACAAGGTGGACTAGATTTTATAAAGTTTTCTACATTTAAAAAATATATAGATGAGATGTTTTGTTTCTCCTATTCTTATTAATTCATAATCATATTAACCCTTGTAAATCTATTATTCATTTTAATATTTGTATGACATTTCTTTTCCTACTGAGGAATGAAAAGTCAAGCTGTTCCTACTTATCCCGCACTACAACAGAGCAAAAATTACCATCCTGGTACATCTCTGTGCACATGCATCAGAGTGTCTCTCTAAGGCAGGTGTCTTGAAGTAGAACTCACAGGTCATGGGGTTCCTGCACCTTCATTTTCGTAAGATGTCAAATTAATCCGCAAGGTATTAACCACTTGGTGTATTCTTCTAATTTATATTCTGACTACCAGTGTATGTAAAACTGTTTCTCCACAACCTCACCAACTCTTGGTGTTCTCAGACTTTGTAAATTCCTCTGAGAATTGCCTGTTCATATCCTTTGCCAGTTTAAAAAATTGTGGTGTCTTTTCTTATTTATTATAGAAAATTTTTTAAATAGTATAATGGATGATAATTCTTTGTGGATTACATGCACAGCAAGTATCTTTTCCCATTTGGAGGCATTTGTAGTTACTCATTTGCCATACAGAATTTTCTTTATATTAATGTAGGAAATTAACAATTTTTTTCTTTTATGGACTTGCTTTCTATATCTTGATAAAGAAATTCTTCTCTAGTCCCAAATCTTAAGGATTTCCCCCTATTTTTCTTCTAAAAAAGTTTCCTGTTGTAAGTTTTAGTTAGTTTTTTGTTTTTTTTTTTGCATTTGGGTCTTTAATCCATTTGGAATTTCTGTATGATGTAAGATACATTTTTTTCCCAAACAGCCAATTATTTCAGCCCTTTGCATGGAAAAGTCTACTCTCTTCCCTCTAATTTACACTTGTCTTATATCAAGCTATTCCTGTGTTCTATTCTATTTCCTTGGTCCATTTTTGCATGGACCACTGTTTCAATTAATACTATAGCTTTCTAGTAAGTCTTGATATCTGATAAAACAAATATTCATTACTCTTCAAAATTTTCTTGGTTGTTTATGGCTCTTTAAGCTCCATATACAATTTCAAATCAAGTTTGAAATCATATTGCAAAAAAGTCCTCTTGGACTTGATTGGAAATGCACTGAATTCACAGATTAATATGCGTAGAACTGCCATTTTATGATATTGTCAGTATTCTCACACAGGAACACATTAATATCACCGTTTTTTTGCTTTTAAAAAAGATTTTCAAAAATGTTTATAATTTTCTTCTTACAAGTCTTGCACATTTTCTTTCAGAGTTACTCTTAGGTAACATCATTTTGGTTGCTGGTGCAAGTGAAACTTTTTTTAAAGTTACATTTTCAGTATCTTCACATTTTCTTTGGCTCTTTTTATTCCTTTCTTGCCTTCTTAAGTATCGGAGTTTTCTTTAATCTTTCTCAAGCTATTCCCCATGCTTTGGAAAAGTTTTAGAGTTAGGTACAATTTTCACGTGCATATTTGACTTAGAGTTTCACGTTATTTAACATTTTTAGCTTCTTCCCAACTAATGCAAGGATCTTACATGGATTTAATCTATGCTTGCCCTTCTCATATGTTGTGTTCCATATTTTAGCTCCATTCTTTAAACAAATCTCTCCTAGACACTATTGTTGTTGTTTATCAATTCATTTTAAAATTTATCTCTTTTAAACTTTCTTGTTGTAAGGAATGTTAGAAAAGCTCACAAATGACTGCAGGCTTCAATGAGTCGTCACAAAATGAACATTCATGTAACCCTAAAGGAGACAGAACACTGCCAGCACCCTGAGGACACCTCCTCTGACCCTTCCCCAATACCCTCTCCCTCCCCCCACCTTTCCCCACAGGCAAACACAATCTGATTTTCATGATAATTATTTTCTTACTTTTCTTTATAGTTTTATCATCTAACCTTACATCATTAGATACTCTGGTTGAGCTTTATATAAATGGGATCATACAGTGTGTACCCTTTTTGGCTGGTTTCTTTCTCAACATTTGTTCGTGAGATTCACAACTAACTCTAACTGTAGTTTCTTTTTATTACTATATAGTACTCCACAGTATGTTCATATGACAATTTACTCATTCACTGGATATAAAATTCTAAGTTAACAGTTATTCTCCTTTAGCATCTTAAACATGGCATTCAACTTTCTTCTGGTTTCTGTCATTTCTGTTGAGAAGACAGCTGCCAGCTAATTGGTATTTATTTGAAGGTAATCTTTCTTTTTTCTCTAGCTGCTTTAAACATTTTCTCTTTGTTTTTGGCTTTCACCTTTTAACAGTGATGCCTGTGGTGTAGATTTCTTTGATATTTATCCTGCTTTATGTTCATATCACTTCTGGAATCTATGTGGGCTGATATTCTTCATCAGTTTTAGAAATTTTGAAACCATTTTCTCTTCAAATACTATTTTTGCCCCATTTTCTTTATTTTACCTTTCTGGAGCTCTAAATATATGCTCTCAATCTTCTCATGATATTTTCTGTGTCTCTAACTTTCTCTTCATTTCTTTCCAATCTCTTATCTCTAGTTATTTTCAGTTAATATCTTCAGCTCACTAATTCTCTATTCAGATACAGTATGTCTAATCTTCTGTTTAAACCTGTTTACCAGAGTTAATTTCAGTTACTGAATATTTCATTTCCAGAATTTCCATTTGATTTCTTTTAACAGTTTCCAGGGCTCTGCCAAAATTCTCATTCTTGTCTTTTATCTCTTTGATCATGATAAGTATGGTTATCTTTAAAGTAATCTATATCTGAGAATTCCAATATCTGGAGGCTCCATTTCTGTCATCTTTTGTTTCTCTCTGTTCATGTTATTTGTGTCCTTGTGTACCTGGTTGCTTTTGATTATAAGCCAGGCATTGCATTTGCAGAAACAATTTGCAGCCCTGCATGTTATTACTTTCTTCCAGTAAGGATTTACAATTCTGTAGGTGCCTGGGAGCACTAGCATTTAGGATCTTTCAATCTAATTTTAGGGAGTGACATGATTCAAAGTCTATCTGCAGCCTCTTTGAAAGCCTGTCTACTTCTGGTGAACCCTTGCTCCTATGGTGCAACCTTTTAGGATCCCAACTCAAAAAAAGGCATGTTCATCAAGTGTCCCCGCTTGGTGGGCCTTGGGTGCTAACTACTGTTCCCTTTACTCCTAGACTGTCAAAAAGGGTGCTTAGCTTTTCAGCAGCTCCCTCCAGAACTGGGTACTATCTCCAGAAACAGTGACCCCAAACACCAGGACACTTTTTTCTGGGCCTCATTCTCTCTCTCTAGATCTTGTAAGCTCTTTGATGCCTTCAAGCAGAATTTTAAAATCTATTTGTTCAGCTTTTCTGGCAGTCTTCAATGGAAGGCATGATTCAAATGATATAATCTCTATCAGCAGAAGCCCAGATTTTATCTACCTTTTCACCAAATTCATTGCTCATCATTTTTTTCTCCCACCCACTGTTCCCTTTTGCATTCAATTTCCCTCAGCCTCGAGTGAAGCAAGCATTTGTGACAAGTAAATTCTGTTGGCTTTTGTCTGAAAACAATGTCTTTATTTCACTCTCATTCCGGAATGAGAATTAGGCTGGGTATAAAATTCTAGGTTAACAGTTCTTTTCACTTAGCCCTGTGAAGATATTATTCTTCTGTTTTCTGTTCTTTCTTGCTGTTGTTAAGTTTGGCTGTCAATGTAATGGATATCCCTTTGTAAGTCGTCATTTCTTTTTTTCTTTTTTTTTCCTTTTCTTTCTTTGACATTCTCTAGTTTCACTACAACAGCTCCAGGAATAAATTAATTATCCTATTTGGGCTCATGGTGCTACCTGAATCTGAGTATTTATGTCTTTTATCAATTCTAGAAAATTCCCAGCCATTGTCTCTTTGAATATTGCCGCTATACTATTCTCTCTATTTGGACTTCTCATTTTAACTCTGTTATCTCAACTTCTCTTTCATATTTTCCATCTTTATATCTATCTCCCTGTGCTACATTTTGAGTGATTTCATTAGATCTAGTCCCTTGTTTACCACTTCTCTCTTCAGTTGAAATGTACTGGCTGTTCAACCTGATTGCTGAGTTTTAAATTTTGATGACTACATTTTCCATTTCTTGAAGCTTTTATAGTTTTCTCTCCCCTGCTCCATTTCTGCCTATTTACTTTTCGCAAGGTTCTTTTCTTTCGTTATGGTTTCTATTCCTAATTTTATGTCTCGGTTTTAATCAGACAAATTTACTTTCTCTTTTAAATTGTTTTATTACATCAAGTTCTTGGTTGTTGCGATTGCTGACTTTCACTCAGAGTAGATCCTTTCCTCGTGTGCTTGGTAAAATTTTTTGTGAAATCATCTGTAGCAGAGCTTACTATTATTATTTTCCTGTGAGAATCCATTGTGACCTGGATTGTGGGAGTATTCCTTGGGGTCTGTTTATATCTACAACCATATGGTATCATTTGTCAAGGTCTAATTTTAAAACTTAATTTCTAAGTTTGGGGGCTCCAGACCACATAGACAGTATATATTCAAACCCTAGACCAGATGATTCAAGGATCTATGGTTTAGAATTCCCAAGGGAGACTCCTCAGCTCCTACTCTAGAACTCAGGCAGACAATTAAACATTTTGTTATTTCTCTGTGCTGGTAGACAGGTATTTTTTTAGACCACTCTTTTCACTGAAGGCACAACCCTTTGAAAGTCACAGTTTCTAATCTACATCTTAAGTGGGCTTGAGGTCTCATTTTCTGCCCCCAAGTGGATGTTAAAACCAAAACTCATAGTTTACCAAGACCAAAAGCTTCAGCACACATCCTTACCACTCTAATTTTCAGAGTTTTCATTTCTGGAGAGTGCCTTTTCTTTCCTGAAAGCTCAATTATGCATTTCAAATCCTTTTAGTTATATTTTACCTATCGTTTGGAGGGGTTTATAGAAGAAAGGATTCTAAGTTACGTAGTCTACCATATTGCCAGAACCAGACATCCCACATGGCATTGTTTTTAAACTTCCTGTCAACGAAATAAATACTGGTATTAGTAAATTTTGGTTTGATTCTTAATTAATTTTATTTTTTCTAAGACTCAAATCAAGTTTTCCTTTGAGTCCTGGCAACTCAATCCTGTCACTCAACAACTGAGGTGACTCAGCTAGCTTTTTGTCTATTTATGGATTTAATCCCCCCCCCCCCCCTTTAAAGGATAAATGAATTCAGGTTTCTGGAAGCAATGAGTAATAGAAGTGTCACCTGAAAATATATACATGATCTGTGTTTGCAAACTTTTTGGCCTATACAATCATCTTCATATTATGAACATGCAGGTAATAACTTCACTCATATCATGAACATCCCTCATAAGCCCTAGTTCAGTGCATACGTTAACCAAAATATAGAACACAGTAACATTTCAACCATAAATCTGGGTCTCATTTATCGTAAAAATGATGACAAACTTTTACTAAATTACACCTATTTTCACATTACCCTCCTTTGTTCCTCTTCAGCATCAGCAAAAAGTTTACGAATGTTGGCCTCTGATTCTCCCACGTATTTGTTAAGGATTTCTGGTCCGTTAACCACTTTGGGCTCTCTTGCATTCAACATCTTGCCAATCTGTCGAGCCAAGAGAGTCTTACCACAACCTGGGGGCCCATATAACAGGATGCCTTTAACATGTTTGCAACCTAGAAAGGAAAAGAAAGCAGTCATATCAACCAACTAAAATCCAGGTGAGACAACTGAAAGAATGTTTTCTTCCTCCCTCATATGCATTTTAGGAACAATACAGTGATACCTTTATTTAATATATATTAATATTCACAACAATGAACAACCAAAGCTCTGTTTTAAAGAAAATACAGAAACAATTCCTGTATCAGTACTAATGTTTGAGGGGAAAAAGTTGCCAAGTAAAGGTCATATACTTGAACTATTATTTGAAACAAACATTTTTAACTCTGAAAATGTCTCTTGGGTCTCAATACTAAATATTACTTATTTTTCCTTATCCTTTAAGGTCAGGGAAAAAGAGACCTGGTTTTAGGCAAATTAACCAAAAACAAATCTATCATGATATACCAGGCTGTGAAAACTACCTTACTCATAATAACACTGTCAATACACACACTTAAAAAGAGGGCAGACATCTCTGAGTTGGAAGGGCATAGAGCAATCCATAGGGTCCGGATGAATGTTACAGATTTTTGTGGACAAAGCTGTATGTCTAACTGTGTGACTGATGCCAAGGGAAGCATATGTTTCCTCAGACCAACTCAGATGAAGATGAAGTTTTGGACAAGAAGTAGTCAATTATTTTCTAGGCACATGTCGATAAGGTATCATTAAGAATAGCAGAGGAGCAAGACTGACTATTTAGACCCCCCAGGATTTCTTTAGCCAACTTTACATGACTATTTACTCCATTTCTTAAGATTGAGATGATTTGTGGTATCTGTTTACTGACTCTAGGAATCTTCATTTTACTAGCAGTTTCACAGTTAAGATGCATAACTCCTTTCTGATGAGGTTTTTCTCTATATTACACCAAAAAAACCACCACTCTGTGAAATAATGACTTCCCAGATTTCAATGTTCTACTCCAAACTACAAGCGAAAAGGAAAATTTCTGGAAATGGAATATAGTGTGCTTCTAGGGAAAAAAGTTTGTCCTCATTTGGAATGAAAATCTTAAAAAATCATATCTTTAAGGAAAAACTATGACAATTCATACTTAATGACTTAATTTAATACTTTAATCTCAAACAGCAACTCTATCAGAAACTTTAGATTCTGAGGAGGAAGACTTTGGGTTGCCATATGGTCATTACTTCCATCCTCATTTCAGGAAAAGACTCCCTTTTAAGTCCTTGAGAGTTATGAGATCTGTGCATATGGTTAAGCTTGTAGAGACAGAAACTTAGTCAAACTCTTGTACATAGATTTAGAGTCTTAACACTCATATCATAGTATAAATTACTGCCCCAAGAGCCAAGGCCCAATAAAATGTCTTTGGTCCTTGACCGATCCTTCAAGCATGAGTGGTAGAGAGAAAAAGGGATAAGCTTTGAACTTCTCCTATAGGGGGATACCACTAAGCACAGCCAGCATCCAAGCCACTAGAACACATCTGATGAGGACTTGAGAACCTGGCTCCTAGTTTTCTCCTCCAAATCAACTGCTACCATCACAATTTGAAACTATTCATATGGATTAACCATAGTGGGGGCAGGTAGTGGTGATGGTGACACAGACACAGGAAAAGGAGAGCCAGAAAGGAGGAAATGGGCTTATCCCCACCTCTAGTTTCTTGACTTCTTCAGCTTCTCCGAGTTTATCAATCACCTAACTATACTTCCTCCCATAGTAAGCCATACTTTCTTTCAAAGACTCTCAACTTCTTGGCCTTCTTGCACTTCTATTATACATCCCATGAGCCCTCAACACAATACAGCTTTACTGCATCTTCACACAGGCCACAGAGCACAGCTGGGGAAAACTACACACTGTGCTGACTGATAGCCCCACAATCCTTGCTATCCAATTTCAGCTCTACTCTCACTGCTTTCAGAACACTACATGCCACCTTTCACTTGTCTCAATTAGCTCATCTCCCTTCTTCTTAGCAGTTATCCAGAGCTTCATCTTCTCTTCTCAAGAGCCACTCTATGCTATTTTAACTCTTATAATGACCTTGATTCCTACATATATATATATATATGTATATATATATATATATACATATATGTATATATATACATATATATACATATATATATACATATATATATATATGTATATATATATATATACATACATATATATATATATATATATATATGTATGTATGTATTTTAAAACAGGCTATCAGGCATCAACTCCCTTCAGCTACCTGCTCTTCAACCTACAAATTTATCTGCAGACATACCCATTCTCAACCTTAACCTCAGTCTGAGAGGAGGAGTTTTCCTTCCTTTTATCAAAGGTTTAAACTACAATTTTTAATTTATATGATTTATTCTCTATTAGACTATGAACTACTCAAGGGCAGGTAGTGCCTCATAAATCCTGAATCACAAACACCCAGCATGATGCCTAGCACATAATATGCACTCAATAAATGGCAGGAAAAATAAATTGTTTATCCTTTCTCACAAAATTCAAAGAAAATAAGGAAGAGAAGATCACTTTAAAAATTTATTTGATACCTGAAACTATCAGACTGCAACCCAGTAGCACTGACTCTTGAAGACGATTGTATAACAATGTAGCTTACAAGGGGTGACTGTGTGACTGTGAAAGCCTTGTGGATCACACCCCCTTTATCCAGTTTATGGATGGATGAGTAGAAAAATGGGGACAAAAACTAAATGAAAAATAGGCTGGGGGGGCAATGATTTGGGTGTTCTTTTTTACTTTTATTTTTTATTCTTATTTTTATTTTTTCTGGTACAAGGAAAAAGTTCAAAAAATGGAGTGGGTTGAAGAATGGTACTGTGAACAGCTGATTGTACACCATGGATAATTGTATGATATGTGAATATATCTCAATAAAACTGAACTAAAAATTTATTTGAAGTTCTTGATTTATTCACAGATGAACTAACTTAAGTAAAAAAAATTTGCAATGACTGGGGTTTTGCAAATTTAGTAAAACAAATTATATAATATATACATAATAGACCCTTACTTTTGTAACATTTTTGTACATGGAAAATGCTCAATTTCATGTGTTCTGAATTAAATGAACTCAGAGCTCAAATCTCTGAAATGACAAAATCTATCCAATATAACATCAATAGTAATGTCACAGAAGTTCTAGTCTACATTAGAACTGTAATTCTTTTAGGGTCTCAAGAAAGCACATAAAAATATATATTGATACACAAAGATTTCAAAATCCACTTCCACAAAAGGAAGCAGTTACTTGAATAAGCACTGGACATGGAACTTTGTTGTTATTATTATTATTATAGCCCATTCTGACCTACTAAATAAGGATTGGTCTCTAATTTTAAATGAGTCACAAAAACTCTTTATAAGTAATTCCATTCAACAAAGGTGTATTAAATTCCTGTTTGGACTATGTGCTAAACTCAGTGTTAAGGATACAAAGATGAAAAAGGCAGTCTCTATCTGCAGGGCATTCCTTGCATAGTAGGAAATACGGAAATATAAATAGGTTATCTACAGTACAATATGAAATATCAGAGCTATATATTAAGTGTTTTTGTTACCCAGCCATGAGAGACTAATTCTGCCTGGGTGATGGCAGAAAATCTGGGATGGACATAGGGAAGTGATAACATTCAATTTGGGCCTTTTGAAGGAAGAGTAGGAGGTTCATGGATGAGTAAAGGAGAGCAATCGGCACCCAAAACAGAGAGAACAGCATGATCAAAGACATAAAGGTATGTAGCCAGAAGCTGTTCTCTCAAAATGGCCAGCAGTAATCTGTTGTGGCTAGAGCTTTGTTGGTGGGGAGAGTGCCTGGCGACGAGGCTGACGGGTTGAGCCAGACCCTAACTGTGGAAGGCCGTGAAACCAGGCCCAGGAGTTTTAACCGTGTGTTCTAAGCAATGGAAAGTCACCTAAGGCTTTTAGTCAGGGAAGCTACATAATCACATATATGCTTAGAAGTTAACTGAAAAAATTGAACAGAATTTTTTTAAAAAAAGTTAATTCTGGTGGAGGAAGGACTAGAGAACAAAAGAGCAGAGGGTGGAAGTCTTGTTGGTGGAATGTTCTTAACTTTTTTCTTGGGACACTGCCCCATTGGCTGGTTCTGGATTTTCACCAGTAAAGCTTTCCAATCCCTCCAAGTTCCCTGGAAGCAGGTGAACCAAGGGTCCAGAGGTCTCAGAAGGACACCCCGCCACCCCATCCCTGCCAATGTCCAGCTTTCTCCTGAGCGTCTCTAGGACTTTAAAGCCAGGCTCTGACGCTGGAGAGCCTCTGACCTCAGGCTCCTAGGCTGCCTGACTGCTGAGCTGTGCTCACTTCTCTGATACATTTTTTTAAATGTCTTTGGGGCTCCTTCACTACTCAGAGGTCAGGGAACTAAACAGCAAAGAGCGGGCATGGAAAGATAAGACATCAGTAGAACTCACTCATTTAAAAGGTAACATTCTCTCATTCTATCTCTCATTTTCTTTTTTATGCAATAGTCTAATGGACCTGCCCAGAAAAATGCACATATACAAAAATTTGCATATAAAGTTTGGGGATCCTCCGAGGTCCATTCATGGAACACAGATTAAGAACCCCTGAGTTACAAACTACTGAAATAATCCAGACAAGAAACTAGGAATGGAAAGAGGCAATAGTAGCAGGAAAAGAAAGGAAGAGACCAAGGTGGGGAATATTCCTCAGTGCTTAAGGGCCAAGTCAAAAATCAGAGAGTTGGAGTCAAGGATGACCTTAGGGTACCTAATCTGGGCACATGAGTAAAATAATAACTTCAGAAATTTCAAGAAGTCAGCAAAAGGAAGAGGGGTCAATTTGGAGAATAGGAGAAATCATTACTTTGCATTTATTTGGCTATGTTGAATTTGAGATTCAGACAGTACTGTTTATTAAAAATGCTAGTTGAAAGCTCAGAAAAGACATCAGAACTATGGCTCAATATTTTCTGAATGTCAGTTCTGGGTACAGAAAGTTTTAAGAAAAGGAATATGACAATGGGGAAAAATGCTGCAGAGATAGAGGAAAGAGACTAGATTTAAAAGTCAGAAGTTCATGCTGATCTGGCCTTAGGGTCTTAACGCAGGGTCAGATTATATGAAAGCAGCCGAGTGGTGTAAGCAGATACAGAGATCATGCTTTCAGGAACTCGGCAAACAAGTGGAGAGGTTTAGGGAGGCAGCTTGTAAGGACACCTTTTCTTCTGAGACTAGTTAAGTAAAGGGGAAAAGAGGAAGGAAGGAAGCTGAGATGATGCCTGTTGGATTCTGTTTACTATATGAAGTGGGGGGTAGGGCATCTAAAAAAGGAGGAATGATGAGAGGAGACTGAAAGGCAGGTAAAGGTTTGAAAAGAATATGAAGAATTGGTAAAGTATGTGGAGAATTGTGCACCAGCAGACAGATGTCATTAGTTCAGTAAACTCAGCATACGGAATTCACGTGAGGGGTACTATCCTCTTCACTGTAATTATAGAAACAACTTGCAGTGTGAGGTAAGGTGAAATTCTTATTCAATTCTTTAAAGATATGTTTCATCAAAGCTGGCAAAAGAAACTTGACTGTTTCAGTTTTAACTATCTCTTTGAATGTTAAAGTTTAGCAACACGAGGTAAATAACCAGATTAAATTAAATTTGAAGTCAACATATCTATAATCGTAATCTATTATCTAATTTTCCCATCCCAAGTGTGAGGGAAAAATTATCATGACTTGTTCTCAACTTTTTCTCTCCTGTTTTTCCCACAAAGTTTAAGGTTTTGTGTTTTTTTTTTGTTAACTTTTCATTTTGAAATAATTTCAAACTTACCAGTTGCAAAAATAATACAAATCTCATACAGAGAACTCCAACATATCACCCCCTATACCCAGATCCACCAATTTCAACATTTTGCCACCTTTGCCTTTTCACTCTATCTATCATCTAACCATCTACCTACCTACCTACCCCTCACCTCCCTACCCATCTTCTGAACAGTTGAGGGCAGGTTGCATACATCATACTCCGTGAACACATAAAACTTCCACGTACATTTCCTATTTTTTAATCATAATTCTAAATTAAATCAAGAAATTTAACATTTAATTTAAAAGTCTGAGATTTTAATCTTCATTTCTAAGTCATTCCCATCTTTTCTCCTTCCTCTATAACTTATATAATTAAGAACTGTTGTGGGCTAATAATATAATCAAATATATTTCCAAACATTGATTCTCTTAATTCTCTGTGTTCAATTACTTAACTGCTTGTTTTACTAACTGCTCCTATTAATTACCTTCTTAAAAATACCTATCTTTTATCTGGATGAGGCACAAATATAAAAACAACTCTTAGTTATGGTGACATAAAGGAAGGTGTCAATGAAAAGCATAATTCAAAATGCCCCAAATTAGATTTATATATTTGGTTTTTGAATTCAAGCTATCATTTATATTTGAATATAGGAATAAATGAAATTCTAGGATATAGTGTTCTTTTACTCTTTCAACAAATGATACATTTTTGTGGGTGAGAAGATGAGAGAGTTCTTTTCTGATTGCTTCTATTTGTTCAGTCAAATAAGATTCCACGTTATCAGCTGCTGGTGAAGTTGGAGGAAGGGAAGAGATGGGGTTGGAAGTTTTGGGAGAGTGGAGAAGGTATGAACTAGTCATCTCAGGGAGTAAGAGAGAAAACTGAGCAGGCTGAGGAAATACAGAACAAATACTAGGAAATACTGAGAACCTAACTGAGGTATAGTTCATAGTTCAAAGTGAGATGAGACACCTTGGTTTTGTGTTTTTCTTTGGTCACATTTAGCAGCCAGGACACTGGTACAGAGCAAGCAGGGACCTGAGAAACACTTGGGCCTTTGCCACACATTAAAGATGAGAGGCAGGCCCTGAGGGTGATGCAAGGAGGATAAAAAGTGATGAGACTCTGGAATCTAAGCTGAGTAAGGAGGGAAGAGGGGACAAAAAGATTTGGAAGTAAACCAGAGCTTCCAGTGCAATCAAACATGCTGGGGGTGGGGTGGGGGTGGTGGGTTGCTAAAGGTAAGCAGGGAAAAAATTGGGAGGTGGATGCTTAGAACTAAGATCACAGAAGTGGTGTGGTTATTGGTAAAGACAAAGTCTTGGGTGTGACCAAAGAGTGGGTGGCTGAGGTGGAGTGAAGGAAGAGTTTATTGGAAGTAAGGTCAGGCTGTTGAACAGATCATCTACATGGATGTTAAAGTCACCACCAACACACAGATAAATAAAACACCTAATGAAGACTACGCCTAGGAGGAGCACGTAAGCCAGACAACTTCTTTATCTGGCTCCTTTGTTCATTCCTCTTCAGCAGGATTGCTCTCACTTGCTCTCAATTCATTCTCCAGATGTTAGAGACAATGAGAAGTGTTAATGTTTATTATTATACATTAAGTATTAGCTATTATTCTAGGTACAAATAATATAAAATGCCAAAGGAAGAAACAGAGCAAATGATAATGCATTGCTTACTAAGGATCTAAGTGAATGAGATACAGGAACCTCACTCACTATAAGACTATTTACTTATAAAGAATTTAGTATAAGACTGATTTATATCCCATTCTAGACCCCTTGGCATAAAGCATTTCAAATGATTTCCAAGAATATGAACCACAAAGACTGCATTATGTTTCACAATAGATATTTGTCAAAAAGGCTGAAAGTATGATTTGCGGTCAGGTGCCAGATAGGAGGGTTGACTGGATTAAAAGCATTAGGAAATAAATCAGGTGAAAAATCTCTACAGAACATTCAATATCACCAACTAGGAGTTCCAGTTTTCTGACCAGTAGTTCTCAGACTTGGATTTCACAAACTAGCAAAAGGCTTTTTTTTTTTTTTTTTTTTTTTTTAAATGGAAAGAAGTGCTGTCATTGGGTTGCTTAGCTTTTATTTCGCAAGGTAAAATTTTCATTAAAAAAAATCAAACCTGACATCATCTATCACCACCATTTCATTTGAGAAAATACATTTTAATAGTAACAGGTAAGATGGACATAACCTCAGAATAAAGGAAAGTCTTTTGTATGAAATAAACTCAGTTTAATGTATGTTGTTAAAAGTGGGGGCTCTGGAGTCAGCTTGCTTGAATTCAAATCCTGTTTCTTCTACTTACTAGCTGTAGAATCTTTGAAAGTTACCTCACCTTCTTAGACCTCAGTTTCCTCATCAGTAAACTGGAAATGATAAGAGTAACTACCTCAGAAGGTTATTATAAGGATTAAGTATAAAACGCATGAAACATTTTGTATCCTTCCTGGCTCATGGCAAGAGCATAAATATTGGCTATTACTACTACCAGCTTATTTTAATCTTGCTGTGGATGAGTGATGAAATGGAATCAGACTGACAACTGGCATGTGAGAATGAGATCACTATTAGGTGAACATAAATAATTTGAAAATAAATGGCTATTTTGCTTATCAAATTCTTTCTGAGACCGACTATTGTGACCATCTGACTTCTTAAAACTTTAACACTGTTATCTCTTGAACTTTGCTAACTATAGTACCCATTCCATCGATCTAATCCATTGACTAAGCTCCAAAATAATGTAGTAGTTGAAGAGTTGGACCTTAACAGTCTCACAGAGATTTACTGGTGGTTCAGTAAGTCTAGATTCTCCATAGCTTTAGCTTCTCTTCCAGCTGGGCTACCAGCAGAGTCAATCCAGTCTGTTTCTCTTATTCTCAGGCAAGGCCAATTCAAACCTATTTCTCAAAATTTCCAAGTCCATTTAGGGTCAATTATGTAGTCCATCCATAAAAACCAACCTACTGTGATCAGTTCCCCAGGTACAGATCCCTTCATCATCCTTTCTCCCCCCGTCTTATCATAATAAATACATATGTTCTTTTCCAAAGTTCCCCTTATCTCGCTAATCACAATCTCACCATCCCTAACCACCAGAAATCAGAAAGCTGCTACTCACCTTTATAAGGGAACACGCACCCTCCTCTGCTGGCACTCACCTGGCATGACCTGGCTCTACTGAGAGGAACTGGGGCTATTTCTGGGTACTTCAACCAAAAGAGTATTTGCAGTGCTAGACCACCATAGCCCATCCTTTGCCTCTTAGTTTGAGGTGGATTAATATTATATGCCTTCTCACCTCCTAGCTATCACTTTGTTGAATCAGCCATCCTCTAACAATACACAAAATTCAGAAGACTGAGCTCAAGGTGTCGATATCCAATGATTACAATCAAATTTTGGTGGGGGGAAGCTTCAAAAGTGTTTAAGGTGTGTACTACAACAGCTTGAAATGACTTCTAACATAAAAATCGAAATAGGACATTATCCACTATAATAAGCACATCTAGGCCCTCTGATAAAAATGGATACATGAAAATACTTAAGGTATCTAATGTCTTAACTGTAATCTTTTTTCCTAAAATAGCTCAATGAAAAATACATAGTGTTCCTTACTTCTACAATAAAAGAAATAAGCTGTAATGTTTACTGTTTGCAATCTTTTCAAAACATCATCCAAAATAGTGATGACAAATTTGTATTTGCTAAGCATTTCTACTTTAAAAAGCAGGGGTTTTTCTTTGTTTTCCTTAGATCTTATCAGAGGCCAGCTGCACCGAGAATAATTGTCAGTCAACTTCTGGTATCCAAAAAGGGAAAAAACTGTAACAAATAGTAATTTTACACAAGAGTAAGCAGGATGATAATAAATTGATCTCGTCAAATTAGCGTCAGGATAAGGAGTGCTAAATTCATTTTGTGGGCAAACTGATCTGTAAAGAGAGAGAAGTGTGAAGTGGGTTTTGACTGATGACAAGTTCAAAGGGGAATCCCAAGTAGCTTCCAGTTCAAATGCAGACAGATTCGCCATGTTTGCCAAATAAGGAGGCTATCAAAAGACTACTGGCAAGTCAGGACATATTCACAAGTCTTGCAAGCTTCTCTCTGCATTTGTGCACACCAGATTTGAATGCTTAATTTTAAATAGTGCATGCACTTGTAGAAAATATAATCACAAATTAATATCTGATCTTTTGTTTTAAAGATTGCATAATTCCAGCTTCTCTTACGGTTTTTTAAAAAACGTTCATTGGAACTTGAGTCATGAGTATTTTCTTAGCTCTGATGAACTTACCATTTTAGTAGTATGATATGATTATTTTATTCTAAGAAAAGTTTTGTCTCTTCCAGTCATGCAATGAAGATGTAGAACCTAGCTTCTATCAATTCATAATATGAGGGCCTTCTGTTTGTTTCAAAGACTGTCAACCAGCTTCTAAAACAGATTACCAGAGGATGTGGGGAAATTGAAACTCTTATTCATTGCTGATGGGACCGCATAATGGAACAGCCACTCTGGAAGACAGTCTGGCAGTTCCTTAGAAAACTAGATATCGAGTTACCCTTCGACACAGCAATTTCACTTCTTGGTATATACCCAGAAGATCTGAAAGCAGTGACACAAACAGATATTTGCACACCAATGTCCATTGTGGCATTATTCACAATTGCCAAGAAATGGAAACAATCCAGATGTCCTTCAACAGATGAGTGGATAAACAAAATGTGGTATATAAACACGATGGATTACTACATGGCAGTAAAAAGGAACAAGGATGTGGAACGTATGACAACATGGATGAACCTTGAAGACATAATGCTGAGTGAAATAAGCCAGACACAAAAAGAGAGATATTGTATGTTACCACTAATGTGAACTCTGTGACAAATGTAAAATAAATATTTTATATTGTAGAATGCAGGGGAACTAGAGATAGACAGCAACTAGTGAAGGGGAAACAACAATCTAATAAGAACAGATAAGCTATGGAGGGTAATATCATTGTTATGGGAATGCTCAGGAATGATTATGGTTTGCAAACTTTCTTGGGTATGGTAGAATCATGTTGGAAGCAATGTAGTTACTTTAGGTTTTTTGTTTTTCTTATTCCTTTATTTTGTTAGGGTCTGTTAATTTTCTTGGGGCACGGTAGGAACATGTTGGAAGCAATGTAGTTATTTTAGATTACTTGTTTTTATTATTCCTTTTGTTTTGTTTGGGTTTGTTAATTTTCTTGGTGTATGGTAGGGACATATTGGAAGCAATGCAGTTATTTTAGGTTATTTTTCTTATTCCTTTGTTTTGTTTGAATTTTTTTAATTTTTTTGATAAAGTAAAAAAAAAAAACCAATGCATTTAAAAAAATAAATAAAACAGATTACCATATACATTTGCTTAACTGTGTGCTTATCAAATCTTTAAGAAAAGGAAATATTTCAGACTAAGACCACAACTCTTGAACCCATTTGCGAGTCGAGTCTTTGATGACCCATTCTCTGGGTATCACTTTATCCAGTAGGGACTTGCTATAGCCCCACCAACTTTAAAATGCCAAGAACTCCGAGTTCCTTTAAGATAAGGTGAGAAAGCCGTATGCCTTGAGCACCAAGCAGCTGTGCAGGATGTCTACCACCTGACTGGTCTACATCCAAATTATTCAACCAAGATTTAACACAGATCTTCTCATCAGATAGCCTAGAACTAAAGATGGGGTATGTGTAGCAACTCTCCAAACTAATCTCTGCTGACACCCCCACCCTTTTACACTCCCTCCTAGGGTGTGGCCTGGTATTTCATGAATTCTTGATGACAAAGATCATGCTTCTACTATGGCAGGTCCTGCCTTGCTGCCACTTGGCAGCACGTATCCTTATTGGTTTCAGAATCTTACAGTTTTTCCTCTCTTTCCCTCTGTTCCTTAGCTTCAAACTCATTTTACGTGATGATCTATAGGGCCTCTGCTTCAGCCTAGCAGATACCTGGTCTTCTCTAGCAGACAACTTACTTCTTCTTCTCCTACACCTGGAACTTCTACTCATTCTATTAGTCCATGTTCTTCTGCTCCTCAGAAATCACCTCCTTAATTAACACCACCTAACTCTGATCATATCTTTGTGCTCTATTCTTCAATATTTATAGTAGTAGCTGCCAAACTTTAATGTGCACAAGAAACAGACAGTGGAGCTTGTTAAAATGCACATTTCCAGGTATCATTCCTGGAAATTTGCATTAAGTGTGGAAGCTGAATTTAACAAGTGCCCCTAAATTCTAACGCAGGCCAGAGGACATTTTGAGAAACACTGTTAATACTTATAACTGACACTATATTAAGTTGTCTCTTAAGAGTTCTTAGGTTTTCATTTTATTTTATTTACTATATATATTCTATATACTCAATTCAATAATAAGATGATAAAAACACATTTTTTATTTCTTTTTTTTTTTCACTAGAGAAGTAGTGGGTTTACAGAACAATAATGCATAAAATACAGGATTCACATATTCCACCCCACCAACACTGTACATTGGTGTGGAACATTTGTTACAACTGATAACAGCACATTTTTATAATTGCACTATTATTGAAGTCCCTGGTTTAACTTAGGGTTCACTGTTTGTGGGGTATAGTTTCATGGATTTTTTTTTTTTTAATTTTCATTCTGTTACCAGATATATAATCTAACATTTCCCCTTTTAATCATATTCAGATATATATTTCAGTGCTGTTAATTGCATTCACAATGTTGTGCCACCATCGCCACCATCTGTTACCAAAACATTTCCGTCATTTCAAATAGGAACCCGGTATATTTTTAAGCCTTAACTTACCATTTCCTATCCCCATTCCATCCCCTGGTAACCTGTATTCTAGATTCTGACTCTATGAATTTGCTTATTCTAATTTTTTCAAAACAGTGAGATTATACAGTATTTGTCCTTTTGTGTCTGGCTTTTTTTCACTAAACACGATGTCTTCATGGTTCATCCACGTTCTCACATGTATCAGAACTTCCTTCCTTTTTGCAGCTAAATAATATTCCAGCACATGTGTATACAACATTTTACTTATCTATTCATCAGTGAATAGACACTTGGGTTGCTTCCATCTTTTGGGATCTTTCGGGTTGCTTCCACTATGAACACTGATGTGCAAATAACTGTTCACATCCTGCTTTCAATTCTTCGGGGTATATACCAAGTAGTGGATTGCCAGGCCATATGGTAATTCTATACCTAGATTTCTGAGGAACTGCCAAACTGTCTTCCACAGCAGCTGTACCATTTTACATTCCCACCATCAGTGAACGAGTGTTCCTATTTCTCCACATCCTCTACAACACCTGCAGTTTTCTGTTTTTTTAAAAGTGCCATTTTAGTAGGTGTGAAATGATACCTCATTGTGGTTTGATTTGCATTTCTCTAATAGATAGTGATGTTGAGTATCTTTTCATCTGCCTTTTAGCCATTTGCACTTCCTCTATGGAAAAATGTCTATTCAAGTCTTTTGCCCATTTTTAAATTGGGTTGCTTGTCTTTTTATTGTTGAGTTGTAGGATTTCTTTATATATTCTAGATATTAAACCCTTATAGATATGTGGTTTCTGAATATTTTCTCCCATTGAGTAGACTACCACAAAGTCCTCTGATGCATAAAAGTTTTCAGTTTTGAGGAGGTCCCATTTATTTATTTCTTCTTTTATTGCTTGCATTTTGGGGTAAAGTCTAAGAAACCATTGTCTACCACAAGATCATGAAGATTCTTCCCTACTAAAATAACAAAGTTTGAACCTTTCAAGAACTCATTTCAGTAAGAATTCTAATGAGATGGTGAAAGCATCTGGAGATACAGCTATACATTTAGTCTTTGTAAAATAACTTTTACGTCAATTCACAGGAATGACTGTTTAAAATGGAATTGTTAAACTTCATCTCTTTGAGCTGCATATTATTTGTTCATTGGGTCATGATGGGGGAGAGGAGTGAGGAAGGCAGTTCAGGTGAAAGGGTTCTATGCCAGTGCATTCTTAGACAAATTCAGATTTCCTATCCATTGTTCCGTAAGTGCACTGAGCTAATACTGTTCTGTGTGTAAAGGCCAAATAAGTCCTTGATGCTGACAAATGCCCTAAACAAAATAAAAGTAAAAGTAGCAAAATGATCACTTTATAATTATCCTTTGGTTAGAGTTTCTAGGAAGGTTTGTCTTCTGGAAATGACCTTTGTTAACCCACCTCTTGAAGCAATACCAATTTCTGCACCATAATCACTGGAATGGAGGAGAAGGGAAAAGAGGACAGGCAAAGGAAAGGGTTCTTTGCTCAATATCTTCATATCTAGAAGACAGTTTCAGAACATACTCATAGTTCTATGTGTGTCATTTTAAAGTGCCTGTGTTTATGGTGGACAAATTTCAGTTCTTATTTTACAACATTAAGCTTTCTAGATGTTTTGAAGTGACAAGGTATGAAAAAGTAGAGGTAATGAATTAACCAATTTGTAAATATATTTTTGTTAAAATTAATAGAAAAGCAGTGTCTTGAAAATGGAATTGTTAAACCACCTCTAGGCAGTATATATCAGTATTTGTTCACTGAGTTGTCAGGAAAGGGGCAGAGGGAAGAATAAGGAAAGGGAATATACAGATATGTTTATATTTAAAATCTGATTATAACTATTGATGTAGTGTGAATTAATTCTGACTATACTATATGAATACATTGTCAAACAATTAAATAGAAACCTCACTTATTGCTAATATTTTAATAGTGCAGATCTGATACTGAATTGTCTAAGAAGCATTGTACTTATTTTACTCTATTGCTTTATGGCTCATTTTAAATTGGTCATGAAGGGAACACAGTATTTAATCATAAATTTATCAATATATATCTCCAGAAGGCTACTATCATTTTATTTTTTAAGGTATTTTTGTCCCCACAAATGATAAGGATATGTATCTTTCCTGTATTCACTGGTAGTATATGCTTGAATATCAGAACACCCACGGGCTTTGGAACTTGGACATTGGTAAATTTCAAGCTTTGTGAAAAAACACAAAACATACTATATGAACTCAACCATGTTAAAAAAAAAAGTATAGTCACACACAAGGGCCAGAAGGGTACAAAATATAAATACTCAAAATATAAACTGCTTGTGATTATGGGTGACTTTTTTTTAAGTTCTTTGCTTCTTGGTTTTTTTTGTTCTCTATAATGAATATATTAACTTCAAAAGTTGAAAAAATATAAATGTTATTTTAAAAAGAAATGAATAAATAATAAAGGCATTTAAGACCCAAGAAGTGACAGATATAAGGACAGAGCTACAGATTTAGGAAGTACTATACTAAGTGATTTAATATGTTCTCTAGGTAGTTATTGAAAAAGCCCTGTGGGCTAGGTATTATTCTTACCCTCTTTTTAGAGATGAGGCAACTGTGGCTTACAGTGGTGAAGTGACTTTCCACAGGAGACACAGCTAGTAAGTGGTAGAGCTGGATGTTGAACACCTAATGCTGAAGCTAAAACCACAGGGACAGTTCAGCTACTGACGGCACTGGGTCTCAGCTTTGCCTGACACTCAGAATCCGTGGGCTTGAGGCACAGATTTGAAGTTTGTATTTTTTAGAGCTTCAAAAATTACTGTGATGCATGTCAAAGAATGAGAACCACTGTGTTACTGGATAAAATATGTACCAGAAGAGGAAAGAGATTTTGGAATAACAACCCAAACTGAAGAAACATGATGAGTTCTTGAGAATAGGAAAAGACAATACTCAGCAGGAGTAGGCCTGGCTCTTTGTTTTTATAGGCTGGAGACACAGGGGCCTGGGTATCACTCTCAACTTCCAGAAGTAATTACTGAGTCTCTAGTACATACCCAAGCATTATGCTGAGATCTTTAGAGTTCTTTAGAGAGATGAGTAAGATAGTCTCTGTCCTAAGTAGCTCATTAATGAAAATCAAAGACGTGACTATATAGAAATGAAATAGAGGGTTATGGGAAGCCAAAGGGAAACAATTACTTCTATTAGGCAGAGCATATTGTGAGGGGAAGAGACATTCAAGTTGGAACCTGAGGGATGAGCACATACATGGCAACTTCCCTGCCAGAGAGGCTTCATATGGTAGCAATTCAGGAAAACTTTCTGTAACTAGTCTAATTTCCACTTTTTACAAATAAGCAACCTGAGGTCCAAAATGACAAATCTAAAACTAGACTTAAAGTCTTCACACCCTGTCCATTAGTTTCTCACTAAATGATTATATTTCATCATATTTGTCTCCCTTTCTGAGAACCTTAGTGACTGATTTTATCTATAGAACATTCAACTTCTTAAAAAGGAAGTATAAATTTGACAGTGCACAAAAAAAACCTTTAACCTTGTGAACGCAATTTATAATTTAGCAATTCCTCTTCCAGGAACTTATCCCAAGGAAATAATAGATGTGCAAAAATATTTAGATTCAAGGCTGCTTGTCACAACATACTGTATAATAGTGAAAAATTGAATATAATGTCTACATTCAACTATAAGGGACTGATTAAACAAATCATGGCACTATCATTCTATGAAACAAAGAATGTTATAGAAGAATATTTAAGAAAAACTATTAACTTATTGAGTGCAGAAAACAGATTACAAATAGTAAAACTAACTTTCTCTCTCTCTTTCTTTCTCTCTCTCTCTCTCATTTGCAAAGCAAAATGAGTAAAATGACATACAACAGAATATTAACAATATTTATCAGTGGGTGGTGAAATTGACCATCACATTCCTCTTTTTACTCATTTGTATTTGTGAAAATTTCTACAATGAATATGCAATACTTATCATCAAAAGAACTAAGAAAGATATTTTCATAAACAGAGATCTAAGAAGCCCTATAAAAGATGGGGAGATAATCACCAGGTAAAAGAACTATTCTCCCTGGGCCCACCAGGGACTCTGATGTGACCAAAAGGCAGAAAGGGGCTTTTTGGATCAAATTCAGCCTCCAGAAAATAGAGAAGCTTATTCTAGAGAATGGGAAGTATGGCTTCACATCCAAGTTGTGTAATCCAGAATAAAAACCCAACAATAAACCAAATTACTTAGAGTGGTCGAATCATGCAGTGTAAAGGGCACCAGACTAGGAGTAGGCAATCTGGATTCCAGACCCTACTGTAACTTCAGCTTAAACTAGTTGCTTACTCCTCTGGGGTCCCAATGTTCTCATCTATAAAATAAGAATGGCATGTACAAGATTAGCATTTTCAAACTGGTATTTCTTGGAATAGTAATAGGTGTATCCGTATATAAGTTTGTTTAAGAAAGATTAAATAAATTTGGGAAATGCTAAATCAGAGACTTTCTAAGGTCTCCTTCTCTAACAATGTCTAATTCTGATTCAAATAGATACTTAACTAATACATTTAAATCTACTACATTTACAGATATACTGTCTAATTGGTTATCTCATATTAATTGAGAGGAATATTAGTGAGATAAGTCAAAATAAACAACAATACTCTCTAGAAATTTTCATACCTTGAGAGCAGCAATTGAGAGCAGGAGGCAAAGAGTCTAACAGCAAAAGGGGCAAAACAATGTTTGAGAAAGGATTGCATAAAGTAAATGAGTTTAAACAACAACTTTCAATCTGTTTTTGTCTATCCTTCTAAATGAGCTTTCTCTTCATATTCTTACATAAGAGTTGCTAAAAAAGACTTATGCCAATACAGTTCATCCCATCAATTTTTTAAAAAAGTCATTTTTAGATAAAATGGAGAAAAGCAATCAATCTCCTAGTGTTGCAATAAACTATCATCTTTCTTTCCTTGTGTTGAAAGAGTATCCCACCTAGAGCCATGACTACTTATAAAACAATTCCAAATTTTGAACAGCTGAGTGCTGTCATTTAGTATCACATAAAGGAAGATTAGACTGCAGAAGTGTTTACTGAGGTAAAGTTAGTCTTCCCTCTTTCTCTTTTTTGAAGTGCATCACAGCTATAACTGGTTGCCTGAATAAAGAGAAAGCCTAAGTAATCAGGCAGCAGACAAAAGAGCAAGAAATACCAACAAAGGGAAATTTTACAGAAAGAAAAGTTTATTTACCCAGGAAAAGTATCAGGCAAGAGAGTAACTGTAGATCAACATGGACATGTCCCTGGAATGCACTAATAATCTGCAATTTGGATAATTCTCCCACATATACTTGAGATTTAACTGAATATACCTAATGTGCAGATTAGCAGCATACTAATTATAGGTTTATCCTATAGTAACCATTCATTATCAAAAGGCTCTTAAGTTTTTCTAAGATTTCTCCCTCATGACAGGATTCTAGGTAGATTTAAAAATCAAAGCATTTAAAAAAATTCATATTGTTGTGGATAAATTCTAGTAAATACATGTATAAATAGCACAGAAGTTCAAACTACAGAAGTATGCACCTTTTATATCAGTTTTCAGTCACTTTGGAATAAGAATAGGACTCAAGCAATTACTTGCTCAGAGAGAAAATACTGTATTAAAGATAGAGGTATTGGTGAGGAACTCAAAATCACAAATAAATCTTCGAGTATTCGATGCATTATCTACAATAACTTTCAATGTCAAATTCTGCACTATCAGTAAAATGGCATATGGAAGGGATTTGCTGCTGTCTACTATACCTTCTTTGAAAACTTAAAAGAACACAATGTTAATTCTTTAAAAAGCAGAACAACAAAACCCAAGTTTCTTGAAGGTATTTTTTTTTCTTTTTTTATGTATGAGCATATTATTAAAGAAAGATTGTTTGAACTAACAAATCATATGGAATTCCAAGGAAAATGCTGTTTGAATCACGGGAGAAGTACTCTTCCTAAATAATAATGTGTACGCTCTGGACAGGTTTTTGTTAATGATACTGCTAATTCTTTCTTCTGCTTCCCTTCCTCCAACATCCTGTTCTCTATTTTGTCTATTAGGATGGTGGTTGTTTCTCCAAGTCAGTATATCACACATAAGAAACTGACAAGATTTATAGAAATGGAAGAGCACTTATCAGCTCCTCTCTGATGGAATGTGATAAAAAGTAAATATAAATCAGTCAAAGTATGAGTTCACAAATAAAGAAAAACTATCTCCAAGTGTCCCCTTGACTACCTTATCAACAAACACTGTTTAAAATGGCTAATTATAAAGCAGCATAGAAGGATAATCTCAGGCGTTAACCATCTTCAATAGCAACAAAAGTCTAAGGTAAGAAGGAAACATATTTTAACATTTGACTAAGGGAATGGATTGGATTTTTACCTTTAACAGAGCTATGAAAGACCTCTGGCAACATCATGATACCTAAGACCTTCCATGGAGTGCTTTATAGTGAGCCAGGTACCATGTTAGAAAATGTACACACATGAACGCTGCTCTGACAAGAAGTCTACGAAGTAAATGTTACCCTCACTTCACAGGTGAAGGTACAAAAGCTCAGAGAGGTTAGGGTCCAGGGCCCTTCACAGTCAGGAGGCTCACGGCCACACAAGTGGTAAGTGATAAAGGCAGAGACTCAAAGACAACCTTGCTCTGATGTGCCCAAGAGCTTTCTTTCCATTGAGGAAGAGATGCTAATTTACCATTACACAGGGCTTGTGTGGATATAATTTTCATGATTCTATTTATCTCATTTAAAAATAAAATGTTATCTACTTGTTCTACCATGGAAAAAAGATACAAAGTTAAGAAAAAAAGTCACACAGCAGTATCTAATGTTATCCCATGTTACTAAAATAAAATCTATACATGAGTATACATGGTAAAAAACATGTATGTTTATATATTCTTAGGAAAAGTCCTGGAAAGAATCACAGCAATCTCTTAACAGTGATTACCTTGGGGAGAGGGAGTAAGACTGGGGTAGGTAAAATGAAGGGGGATTTTGCTTTTTACACTGCCTATCTGTGTCATTTTAGGAGGATGCATTACTTTTATAATTTTTTTAATAAAACACACACACACACACATACACACTACTGACCTGACGCACTTAAATTTGAACACTGTTGTTACAGCACCCTTACTAAAGAATGGCAGTTCCCAATGAAGCAAATGGTAGCTGACAAGTGCCTAAGGAAAATACTTTCTCCCCTTTTTGTTTCCGGAGTTTAGTTTTGTTTGGGACCAATCCAAGGAGACTTTTCTAGATTAAGAAAGAATCTAAGAGGATCTACAAAGATTTATAAATGAACTACCAACATCATATCTGCTCAAGTCTTGACTCCTTCCCTGCAGCTGCTGCTCCACCCTTTTGCCTATTTTGCTACTTTGATCACAATGTGCCCTATGCTTTATATAATACTGCACTGGAAAGTGCAAATATTGTGTCATTCTCAAATGGACTGTAAGCATCTTGAGGGCCTGGGTCTAAATGTCTACGTGTTCTATAACTGATATTTAATTAAGTTCGTGGCATTTATTCATTTCCTGAAAGCTCATATTATGAATCAGGCACATGCTAGGAGCAGAAAATGCACTAGTAACCAAAATAAACAAAATCTTTTCCTTACTGAATTTATATTATGTTTTCTAGGGGAAGGGCTGGAATACAGACGTGTAATGAGCAATTATAGTACAACATGATAATGTCTAAAAGAGCATATGAAAATACTGGAAGACAAAGGAGGAACACCAAAGTCAAAACACTCTGGAAAGAGTGAAATCAAAACTAAGGCCTTTAGGATGAACAGGAGGTAGACAAAAGATGATTAAAAAAAACCCATACACCCTAGGATAGGGAGGTGAGAGACAGTAACATGGCCCTGAAAGTAATACAGGTTGGCTGGAACCCAGAGTATGGGAGAGGGGCAAGGCTAAGAGGCGCTGGGGAGTTGGCAGAGGCCAGATCACACAGGGCTCATAAGTCATGTGCAAAGTCAAGGGGAGCTACTGAAGAGTTTTAACCAGTGGAGACAGGAACAGACTTGCCTTTTTATAAAGATCCCTCCAGTTACAGTGTGGAGAATGGATTAGAGATGGGCAAGACCGAAGGCTTATGGAGCCATTCAGGCAAGAGATAATAGTGTCCTGAAGAATGGGAGTGGGAGGGACAGAGAGAAGTGAACAGATTTGAGATATATTTAGGAGACTGCTGAGTTGACAGTTTATTCTGTGACTGACTGGAAGTGGGGGTGATGGAAACAGAGGCATTAAAGAGGGTGTCCAGATTTTCAGCTAGAGCAATTGGGTATAGATGATGGTAACATTGTCTGAGCTAGGAAACTCAGAAGGAGGGGTACATTTAAGGAGGATGGATGGGGGCAATTGAATGAGTTTAGTTTTGAACATACTGTGTGACCATGAGATAGACTAAACTGAGACTGAGATAGAATACATATATTTGAGATTTTATAGCATTGGGATAGTAATTGAAGCTACAGAAATGGATGTGATCAATTTTAGGGAAAATAATTACAGAATGAGGAGAAAAATATGTCAAGGGCAGACTCCTGAGCAACTCCAACATTTAAGAAACACAAAGAGAACGCAGAACCCGTAAAAGAGACTGAGACAGCCATAGAGGGAAAAGGAAAATCAGAAACATTTGGAGTCAGAGAAGCCAAGTAAAGAAGATATTTCAAGAGTGGTCATCAAGGTGATCCTTAAACATGGGTAGACTGATGTAGGCTAGCTTTAAGTAAGTTAAAAGTTCAGTAATTTTTCAGTTTCCAGCTTCTTTTTGTGGTAGTAAAAATATATGCAAAAATATAAAACACTTGTCTCAAAAATACAATGAATATTTAGATACAGTCTAATTATTATTGCAAATAGTTACAATATATTTAGATATATATAATTCTAGCTATTACTGAAGATATAGGCCAGCTAAATACAAACTCCCCACTCCCCTGAACTATTCTTGTTTTCTTACCGCCAACATTTTCCCAATGAAACCTGGGTCAGAGGCATCAATGACTCTTCCAATTTCATTACCCATGATAACTAATCACCAACTTCTGCCTATCTCCTCTTTGTAATCTTTTTCATCTCTTCTCTTCCCTTTCCATTCCCACAGCCACCACCTGCATCCAGGTTCTAAGTACCATACAACTGGACAGCTACAGTCTACTGGCTTCCCAGAAAACTCAGTTATTCATCTCCCCTCTAGAGCAATTCATTTCACACAGAATAACCACATTAATTGTCCTAAAATACTAACTTTAATTGCTCTATTCCATTGCTGGAAATTCTCCTATGACTTTCCATTATAGACCTTTGTTCAAAATTTTCATTCATTTAGCAAATATGTAGGGTAGTGCTTCTCAACCAATCTGTGTCTAAGATCCAGTTTTTGTTTCCTTTTCAATTTCCAGTCCATTGCAGATTGATACTTTTGTAAATTTTGTAAAATGCTGCAGTAAAGTCAAATGGCTATCAAAGTTTCTAAATGTTTACTTTCAATTTCCAATATTTATCTTACTGAGGGCTGGTAACACTTCATGGCCTACACTGGTCTTCAGCCCATGTTCCAAACAACACTGATGTTATGATATGTATAGATAAAAAGATGTTGTGCCTTCAAAGGCCACAGAGCAGTGGTTCCAAACAGGGTGATTCTGGCCCCCAGGGGAGACATCTTCTATTGTCACAACTTGGTGGCAGGGGAAACTACCGGCATCCAGTGGGTAGAGGACAGAGATGCTGCTCAACATCCTCCAGGAAACAGGACAGCCCCCACAGCAAAGAATTATCAGCCCCAAATGTCAACAGTGCCCTGAGTTACGAATGTCGTACAAATGAATAACTATAATACATTAAGAACACAGCTAGATTCTGGGTATACACAAGGTGCAGGAGAAGGGTAGGGGAAACTCCTAACTCTGTCTGGGATGTTAAATAGGATCAGAACTTAGAAGAGTCTTCACCTCTTGAGTGCTGCATTCATAGCTTTCCATGACCCAACCCATCCTACCTTTTTAATCTTAATGCCTGCTTCCCAACAACAGCTCTGCTAGACTGGTCTGTCATGAAGTCTATCCCTTGGTTAGTCTTTCACCCTTCACAGATATGGGCACCCATCCATTCCCCTTCTCCTATCCAGAACCACTCCACGTTTAAGGCCACTCTCAAGTTCCTCCTCCTCCATGAAGTCTTCTGTGATTCTCTTTCTTTCAATTCTCATAGGATGTTTTATCCGTACTATACATTTGGCACTTAATCATATACTGGCTTTTGACATGGCTTGTTAGGTTATGTTATTTGACTTATAGACGATTATATAATTTTAATATTTTTGTTCCATCTCTAGGTTGACAGTTCACTTAAGACAGAACTTCTCTAACATACCCATAGCAACTACTTCTTTCCTGTATTATGCTACAATAGGTGCCAAAAAACACAAGAGAAAAATAGACTAGAGTTATTAGGTATTAGGCAGTAAAGTCCTACCACCAGCTCTTGGTGTCTCTTGAGCTTATGACAATTTGAATATATCAGATTACTAGAAAAATAGCTTATTTATAATATCTTAGTCTTAGTTTATTCACTTGCACATATTGAGCACTTATATTCCTTACTCTGGGCCAAGATAAGGCCACTGATTCTTGCCACTTGCAATCAAAGGCATTTCTAAAAAATCCGCCAGAAATAAGAAAATTAAGAAATCTCAATTGAGACAGATTCTCTACTCAAACTTTAAACCTAAACAGATAAAGAGATCTTTATGCTTTTAGTCAATATACTCAGTCTTGACAAAAATATGAAATTTTAGAAAATATTTGTAAACTTTAAAAAAAAAAAAGGAGGAGAAGGTGGTAGGTTATCTATCTAGCACCTTGCCTTGCTTCCCCTCCCCCTTCAAAGGAAGGGAAAGTAGAGCAGATGAGGGACTAGAAAAGTTTAAACAGTTGTCTTGTCTGATATCTAAATACAAAGGTCAGACTTCTATAGTTTATAACTAACCTTATACATACTCAGTATGTAGAATTCTACCAAATTATTAAAGTACTGCATAATTTCTGAATGTAAGGATATCATTTATAAATGCATACAGGAAATGGTGGAGGTGAGGGTGAATCTATAGATTTTCAATGTTTTAATAATTCTTCTTTTCCTTTTCACCCCCAGAACCTATTATGTCTAAGTTCTCAGAACCCTTATATACGGAAAGCTTTATAAATTTCTTTGAGAATTACCCAAAGAAGGGAGACAAAAGTGGAATTTATTTACTCAAAAGGTAATTTTTTGAGTAAAAAGTCAAGGCTTTATTGACTACTTGATTCTTAGCCTCATCTCTCTGATATCCAGAGAAACAGTAGCGATTCAGAATACAGACTCAGGAACTAGACTTTCAGATTTCCAATCTCAGCTCTGCCACTTACTAGTTATGCAGACTGGTCATTTCCTTCCCTTCTCTTCAGGGTTCCTGAACTGGGAGAACCAGGTTCTAGTCCTAATTCTGCCTGTAGCTTGCCTAGTGACCTGGGGCCATAGTTTCTGCATCTGTAAAGTGATGGAGTCAGGGGACTGGACTAGACCAGTCTTTCTCCACTGGGTTGATTTTACTACCCACAGGACATCCGGCAATGTCTGGAGATATTTTTGGTCATCACAAAGGGGTAGAAGAGGTGGGGGTAGCAGTGCTACTGGCATCTAGTGGGTAGAAGCCAGGGGTGCTTCTATGTACAGAACAGACAGCCTCCCATGACAAATAATGTACAGAACAGATAGTTTCCCATGACAAATAATTATCTGGCCCCAAAGTGTCAATGGTGTCACGGTAGAGAAACCATGGGCTAGACTGAAAACTCCCTCTCAAAGACAGGAGGTGTTGCTGAGAAGGCCCATTTTTATGGTTTAACGTCATAGGCTTTCATGAGAGAATAGCACAGACATTAAGGGCTTGGACTCTGGGGCCCCTCTGCCTGGGTTCAAACCTGACTCCACCACTTACTAAGCTGTGTGACTTGGACCAGTTACTTAGCTTTTCTGAGTCCTAGCTGCCTTCTCCATAAAATGGAGACAATACAGTATCTATCCCCTAAGGTTTCTACAAGGATTAAATAAGTTAATATTTGTCAAGCACTGAGAACAGTGCCTGCATTATGTTTATATCAGCAACCATCATCATTCTTGCCAATCTAAAAATGGGTGTAAAAAGAAGAAAACACCAACCATTCCACTTTAGGAGTCACATGAGTTAGACTCCTCAATAGAAAAGGCTTCTGAAGACTCAATTTCAGGTGCAGTTCCTCAAATGTCAGAAAGACTGCTGCCCCTCAACCCGGCTTCTGTCAGCCTTGCTACCCCAGTGCTTCCACAGCTGCTTAAAGGCCAGAGTTAAAGGCCTGGATACAAACATTCTCGCCGTCTGGAGGGAAGAAACTACATACACCATTACTACAATGCAAACAGTAATGAGAAGCAGTGGTTTGTATGTATCAAGGAATCATTTTTATCTTTTTAGCAGAAAAGGACAGGTGCTTCTGCCTACCTGCTGTACGGGGCTCTGTCCATGCCCTTCACCCTAGTGCCCTTCCCCCCCAAGGGAGACGCCAGGAGAGGAGGAGAGCACACCCACGCCCCTGCTGCTGGCTGCACTGGCAGCAGAGCAACAAGAGACAAACAGCCTGTGAGGGGATCTTTTTGTTGCTGTGGTTTTTATTACATAAGTTAGAACATAATATCATAGCAAAACATTCAGACAGTGAGGTATACAGAATAAAAGAACAAAAGTTTCCCTTTATTGCCATCCTAACTTCCCTTTCACGCAGTAAACACTTCTTATAATTTAATGGGCATCCTTAGAAATGTCCATAATGCATTTACTTTCAGTTTCATAAGTTTTTATTAATATAAACATCTTTCTGTGTCAGGACATCTAGAGGTACATCATTTTAACATTTGCTCCACTGGATTCCATAATGAGGATGTAGCATAGCTTATTTAATCACTTCCTTACTGGTGGACACTTAATTTAACCTTAGACGTCAATTCTGTAATGATGCGAACATTGATCTGCAAGTAACTAGCTGTTACTTAGATTTGTTGCCAGCAAATCTAATTCATTGGTGACTCTGCCGGCAGCTCTATCTCGATAAAAGATTTATTTCTAAAAGTCTATCTATAAATCCATAAATTAAAAAATACCAGCTAAATTTACATATAGTTTGACTTTGAGATATAAACAAAACTATATTATTTCTATTCTAATATAAATTTAACTTAAAAAATTGAAACCAATGACACATACTGATTCAAGGTAAAGCATTTCACTTTCTAAAAGGTACATCTAGTAGTTTTTAGGATACGTGCTTTTGTTTCTAAATTCTGCTATAAAGATTTTGGAAACCACAGGGTCATAAGTCATTTTCTTCTTCTAATTAAAAAAACTTTATAAATTTCCCAACCTTATATCAGAATTAGTAAATTATTATATACCTCATACACAGGTCTCACCTATAAGTATTTAGTGGAAAATCAGAAGGGAGAATTTTTGCATCTCTAGTGAGCAATTGCTTTCTTTTCCTCTCCTAATAAATTACAGGCAGACTTGAACAGATGTCATGTTGGCATTCAAAACCTAAAATACAGCTGAAAAGCAAGTTATGACTAATACAAGGGAAAAAGATGAATGTCAGAAAGCTTCTTCTTCTTCTTTTTTTTTTTAAATTTCAGATAAGCTCTTTAGCCTTAGGGTTCCTTTCAGAGTCCTGGAGTTCGGCTAGATGTCTTAACCCCCATTTAAATTGCAATCTTTCCTCATGAGTGGGGGTGTGAAAATGCATTTTAAGAGTGTCAGTGTTTATGTTAATCTCAGCAAGAACTCCTTCCCTCCCAAATGTGGCATGTACAAAACCTTAGCGCCCTTTCTTCCAGTGTATTTTAGTTGCACTGTTCTTAGCATGTGAAAGATGTCTGCCTGTGCCTGAAAGGCTCCTGATCTTCTCGGCAGCTCCACTTTATAGAGTAACTGCAGTTTCACATAGAAAAGAGCTGCTTTCCTTTAGAATTTCAAAAGAAACCTTAAAAATACAGATTGAAAACTGGCTTAGAGAGGGAGACACTGGGGAGAGGGGACCAAAGAAACTACAGTGTCAGTTTCAAAGAACGGGGGCCCGGGACCCTACCACGGAGCTCTCCTCCCCACCAGGTGGCCCGGGCCCTATCAGCCACCGAGTGCCCCGGAGAGACACGGTGGCTTGAAGCCTCAAGTCTCTGCGCCCTTTTCCTTCTGCTTAAATTGGATCACTTCTGCCAAAGCCCCTTTTCTGGGGTAGATATGACCCTATTCCCAAGATTACACTGTCACTAACTAATTCTCTAACAATTATTCCACTGTGCTTAGTGAAGGATTTGTTTTTTTGCTGTGACATTTACAGTTTAGAGGTAATCGCTAGGGATGCTGAAAAATGAAATGTCTTTGCAGAAACTCTATCTTTGCCAACAAAATAGCCAAAATGAAAGAACTGAAGACAAGCAGCCAATTATTTATTCCAGGCACTCTCCACAAAACTGCATGCAAGGAGTAAGTGGGATAGATGTCGGAACAGAAGTGTATATTCAGTTGGCACCTGAATAGGGTAAAAGAATCTAGGCACCTATACTTCCAGATACCAGTCTTCTTTCCTGGGACTCACATGGTGCTTCCATTATCCTACAAAGTGAGGATTTAAGGTCATTCTGGATTAAACATCTATCACTGTGGGGGTTGGAGGGCATTCCGACTAAATATTTATTTGGCATCCACTAAGTGCAAGGTATAGGTCTAGCTTTCTTTGCAAATGCTTTCATCTACTTCCAAGAAGAGCTGTCCCACTTGAATTTAGACAACCTAAAATCTACAGACAACAACAACAAAAACTAAGCTGATATTTCCCCCTAAGTAATCCCTTTTCCTATTTCTATACATGACCTTTATCCCTCTGTCTAGAGCTGTGTGCAACTTTTTTTCCCTTTAAAGTTTTCCTTGATTTTAATTCTATAAAATATAGCAAAAGCAGGAAGATACACACTATGAATCTGAAAGTACTTCAAGACAGAAACTAACAGATTGGAATCTTAGGACACTGATTTTCATGTATATTACCTCAAGCAATTCCTATTTTTACTGCATAATCACATACTTCTGTTGTCATTTAGTTCTATGTCTCATCAGCAACATTTTGTATATTTCTAAACTATTTTCAACTTTGAAAAGGCAACAGGAAGTTTTACAAACAAAAGTAAAGAGCTATCTTACATAAAAAGCATAATAATTATCAGCCTCATAAACACAAAGACAGAAGAGAATTCTAAATTTGTCACTTTGTGAATCTGGAAAATTGATATTAAGCAAAAAGACCCACTTGGTTAAGATTCCTGTAGACTCTATAGGAAAGATAGTGATTTGGTCTCAAGGCAAAAGTAAAAAAGTTCTCCGCTTAAAACAAAACCAACCCAAACTCATATTCTACATAAATTATTCTTTCCTAATCACTTTTTTTTATTTGAATTCATTTAACCAATTATAACCAGTGTCTGTTTATATAAGTTTGTCCATTTAGTTAACAAAGAGTGAGGAAAAAATAGCCAATTTTATTGCCAACTGGCAGGGTAAACAAAGCACAAAGTATATATAAAAAGAAGTTGTGTAATTTTATTTTATATTCTGTCCAAGTGTAGCAATTTGTACTTTTATATACCTTTACCAAAGCTTAATGAGAACTTTATAATCATACCGTACTTGGAGTGCCATGAATTACTCTCCTGTATAATTCTCACAAAATTCAAAAGAAAAAAATGTCTCTATTAGGAAAATAGAGAATGATATGCATAGCAAGAGAATTATTATTGGCTATTTTGCCATAAAAATGAGTAGCTTTAGGATACTCAGAATCTACATTCAGAATAAAGAGAAAAATATCTTTCAATTCAGCCCAAAGGTCAAGGTATTTTTGCATTAGTTTTCTTTTTAAATCAGAATGATGACACATGCTTCTTGACAGCAAAAAGTCATAAGGAGAATATATATATAATTTTTTAAAGGCCAGAACTAATTTTTTGTATAATTAAATTAATGTTAAAATATTAGCAAAATAAATCCATATAAAAGGTTCTGGGCAGTAGCACTCAGCAAATAAAAATCCAAATCCACGGTCCTCAGTCAAAAAATGTACATGATCAACAACAACAAAGCACACTGTTATCATTCAATCCACTTTCATACAGATTGTAGAAAGAGCTTAAATCCACTATGAATCCCAAACTTGTTTTGACTTAATTTCAAACTTCTCCATAGCTGGCAAAAAGTCACAAGTTAATTAATATAGTTTTATTCCTTCATGCATTTTCTATCCAATCTCAGACAGAGGTCCATAAATATGATTAATTACAGAAGCAGCTATTTTTCTACTTGTTAGCTGGAGAGTATAAATGTTCAAAGAAACAGAATCATTAGAACCCTTTCTGTCCCAGGTCCCAGTCTGGAAAACCAACAAAAAATATTCCATGAGAATAACTCAAACTATATTCAAACAGCATTTCCATGTCTTGATCAAAAAGCTTTATGAATTCATCGTGCTTCAAAATAAACATTACCAAGATAGTGAGCTACCACATTTTTTACCATTTTCCAAATTAAAATTCTGTTTTTTATGGATTTGGCCTTTGCATCTTTCAGATAAAAAAAGTATGTTATTGACATTTCAAGGTGTATAAAACTCAGGTGATGAGGGTCTCTGTCATTTTCTCTTAATCCAATTTCAAACTCGACCTTTACCCAGCCAACAGGTGTGTGCTGTGTCTGTAATTTATCAGAGTGAGCGACCAGGCAGAAAAGTTACCAACAATAGGAGGCTGATACAGCCCAAGCACTTAGTGCCTAGAAAGCAGTTCTTATCCTCACCAAGATGAATATACTTTTATGTCACAGTAGCAATTTAAAGATAAAAAACGATGGGGATGAGGGGAGTAACATATTTATAGTCCTTCAGTTTTTTGGGACACTGTTTTTTTACTAATAGTCTGCCAGAAGCTGTTATGTTACAAATTCCTTTCTCAGATATTCTGTTGCTCACATTCCAATCTAACCTATGACATGAGAATGAAAATGGTCATGACAGCATTTCCACTAGGGCAAATGTGAAATGTGAACCCACTTACACAGATAAATAAACCTTCAAAAAGAAAATGATAAATGAATAGAGTATTTCTTTGTATGCAATATGGAAACTCCTATGTATAGCCTGCATTTGTTTCTGGATCAAACTTACTTAATTTAAAAATATGCCAGGGATCCATTTACTAGGTATGAATATGTACTAATTAGGTGATGCAAAAGCACAATAAAAAGGAGCAGCAGCGAATATTAGAACAATGCCCACCATCTAATAATGATTATTAGCAGGGTAAATCCAATTCATATCAGATCTTTAGAGTCAAGTGAAATTCTAAATATGTCCTATAGAAATACATTCTAAGGAAAGAAAGAAAAATAAATAAGTAAATAAATAAATAAATAAAATGGGGCAACCATGAACATTATTGCTATTATTTCTCCAGAAAACTAAAATGTAATTTTGAAAGTCCTAATACTTCCAAGGTTTTTTAGAAAATGTATCTCTTTATTAAAAGAATGAGTTAAAACAGAAAAATACTTTGGTGAAAAAATAACTTCAAAACATTTTTGAAAAGAGATTCTTCATCATACTACTTCTTTAACAATATAAGCTTTTCTCAAATTTTCCTTTTTAAACTCACCCATCTGCTCCACAATCTCTGGAGGAAATACTCGGGAAGCAAATGCTCGTCGAAAAATATCTGAAAATTCCTTGTCCAGACCACCTATTCCCATTTTTTCAAAGTTCCAGTCAGGATTGATGATAGACTGGCGATTTTCCTTGGTTTTAGCTTTGCCTACGTCAAACAAATATAATCAAGTGTGAAACAAGAACTTCATCACAAAGTGGAAAAAGACAGAACTCCCTGGGCACCCTCAATGCATAAAAAGAAGCTACCTTTATACAAAGATGAACAACATGCTCTTAGCTGATTTTCTAAGAAGGATGAGTGTTGCTATGCTATCTATTTTGTCTGGTCCCCATTTATGGTCAGAAATACATTTTCAAAATAACTAGCTAAGCTTACACTGTAGTCTATTTGTAATTAATCCATGGAGCTTGGTTTTATTTAATCTCTAACCCTACCAAGTTAACTAATTTAGTTCACTAGAAGAAACACTATGTACATATCTGACAACACTAGTTGCCAGAAATACAACTGAAATATAACAGCCTCTCAAGGCTCCTAAAGCAAGTGTATTTTAAAATTACATATATTTGCCTAGATAAAGTTTGTAATTGGGTATAACCCTCAGCCTGAGAAGATATAATGAATAAGTTTGATGTCTTATTGCTTTTTGTTCACTTGCAAACAAGTCTACAATCATTCTAAAGACTTTAGTGATTATAAAATTCATGTTTACAAATGCTCTAATAAAGAAGATACAACACCTAACTTAAATGTCATAGTGCCACCTAAAGCCACTCAAGAGTACCACATTTACTATATCAAACAGAAAGAATAAAGTACCTTAGCATACTTTACTATAAAACAGAAAAGTGTAATATTATAGTTTTTATAAAATCAGGGAAGTCACATCAGAAATAGTAAATTCTACATGGCAACTTTATGTTTATGATCAGTTCCACAGACCCAAGATTTCCTTTATGAAGCTATCAAAAGTATTTTTCTTTTACTCTACTGCCCTCTTGTGACCAAATTTACTGCATCCTAAATCACTACATAATTTTATTTTCCAATGGGAAAAACCACCAATCACATACTTCGTATGAATTACTTACAAAAACTTAGATTGTATGAAATCTATGCAACTCTCTTGGGACAAGACACCATACAAAAGGTATAAGAAAATAAAATACAAATAACTTCAGAAATGTATAGGCTCAATAATAGATTATGATATATCCTACATTTATAAAATGACATACTAAGTAATCATTAAAAATTATTTTGTAGATGTATATTTATGAAATACCCCAATGATTTTGTAATAAGTCCTCTCAAGGGGATGTGCCCTTTTCCTTCTTCATTTGAAAATCTCCGTTGTTAAGCCACATATAGTAACAAAGTCCTATGTCAGAATAGTCTAAAAACTGTAAATCTTACCAATAAGATTTAGTGAAGAATTTTCTGCTTTTTCAAATGCAACTTGACTGTTTCCAACAACCAGTCCTACTTCAATCTGTATAGAAAGATAATAATTAGTGCAATAGCAGGCAAGGCCAAAATGAAGGAGAAATAAGATATTTCTGTGCAAAGCAAATCTTCCAAACTAGTATCTAAGTTACATTTACTTCTCTTACAACTACCTCCTACTATTTCTATTTTCCTTATTTCAGTGCCTATATCTTTTCTATAATGTCTTCCTTCTTATTATTTAGTTAACTATATTACAATGAAAACCATCTGTTTTCAACCAGGATTCCAAGTGCATATATAAATTTCAATAATTTATATATATTACAATAAAAATCATTGGTTTTCAACCACGATTACTAATGCATATATAAATTTCAAATTAGTAACAGGTCTGCAAATAAGTAAATTTTAAGCTATATTTTAATAACTATATATTATACATATACACATTTACATATTATCTGTATGTATTTTAATAACAAAGCAATTTTTCTCCCTACTATTTTACAGGACAAAATACACAATACAAAGAAATCACTGAGCAAGAGAATGGTTAGGAATATATTAATCTGAACAATTCACATCATAAATATTTCCAGTGTTAGAAATAAACCATACCTTCTGTCTTTTACCTGTCGCAGGCTCCCCCTTCAGGATGCTAGGATCCATGGCTTCAATATCCTTCACCAGTAAACCAAAAAGCTTGTCATTGAAGCTAAATACAAGCTACATATAAAAGGGGAGAAAAAACATTTCATGATATGATGGCTTGATTCTCACATCATCACCAATGTTTTCTAAATGCAGAAAAGCAGCTTTCTCCTGTATTCCTCCCAAATATGCTCCACAGTAAAACTACCCACATAGATAATGGGAGGAAAAGAGAATTAATGTTTGCTGAATATCTGCTATGTACCAAACACAACAGGAGGTGAATGCATACATGTATTTCTTCTTACTTAATAACACTCTTGGAAACACAAATTATTACTCAGTTTTACTAATGAGGAAGCTGAAATCCAGAGAGTGGTTAAAAAATATGTCCCAGAGTCACAGTAAACCAATGTGCCAGGATTCAAGCCAGATTCAATCCATGCTGTTTTCACAATCAACACAAAATGCCTACCATACAAGTACAGAGGCAGCTTCTGGAAGCTCAGTAATTCATTCACCAAGTATTTATCGAGTGCCTTCTACAAGTGAGGCCCTCCTCTTCATGCTGGGGATACAACAGTAAACACAATAGGCCAAGCTGACTGTCAATCCTACCACTAGTAATTACTATAAAGAACAGTGATTCAGGGAAAGATATGATTACCTCCCTACATTACGGAGGATTTTCTCTTCATGGATTTACAAATATCTGCATGCTAATGAATTTTAAATTATTACAAATATCTAAGCATTTTCTGATTCTTATAAGCATTTTCTATCTATGTACTGAAGCTAAAGGAAAAGGTAAATACAATGAAATTTAGCTGGGCAATTTGAGCCCAATCATCAGTTAAAAATGCAGAAATCTAGAAGGAATATCATATAGCAGAAAAAACAATGAACAGATAGCGCACACAATAGCAGCTAAATGTCATCTCAAGAAGCCTTCTCAGACCATCCAACCCAAAGTTGGACCCCAGTGGTTCCTTAGTGCATCATCTTGTTTTACTTTCATTAAAGTACTTGACAGTGTATGACATTTTCTTTTCTTTTCTTTTCTTCTCTTTTTTGTCTGTCTCTCACAACTAGAAAGTATGCTCTATGAGAGTAGGAATTATGTCTATTTTGTTCACTGTTGATCATAGTGTCTAAAACAGTGCCTGGAACACACTAGGTGCTTAATAAATATTTGTTTAATTAATTGACTAACTGATTAATAGGTTCTTGTTTCAGCTATGCCCAGGGCTATGGAGCCATGGGCACGTTGCTTATCTTCTCTAGACCTAAAATTCCTCATTTGTAAAGTGAGGAGGTTAGACAAGATAAGCTTTTAGGTTCCTTCCAGTTCTAGCACCCTTCAATATAATAAATACACTGTATTCTTTTCCTGTAATCCAGTTTCCACTTGCAAAAGTTTGATATTATAATATATAAATCATCCATATCCTTAGAGTCTTGTCCTTGCAGGTTCACACTGTTTCAGTTAGACACAAGAATGAACAGAGAGAGCGCTCCTTTCACTTGCTCTTTTCACTGCATAGCCCATTCCTTCTACCTCTTCCCTCACTCCTGTCTCACAGACCTTCCCGCCTGAGAGACACAGGGCAGACCAGGAGAGTCACTAGGGAGCCGAATGCCACAGAGCGGCAGTTCTCAACCACCTGAGGCTCAGGATCCCTTTGTACTCCTAAAACTTTTTCAGGACCCAAAGAGCTTTTGTTTCTATAGGATATATCTACTGATATTTACCATATTAAAAATTCAAGCAAAAAAAAAAAAACTTTCAAATTTTTTAAAAGTTCAAAATAAATCCACTATATATGAACATAAGTGACATTTTAAAAAAACCACTATTTTCCTAAACAAAAACCACAAGTGAGAAGAGTGGCGCTGTTTAACACATATTCACGTATCTCTTTAGTGTCTGGCTTAATGGAAGACAGCTGGGTTCTAATGTCTGCTTCAGCTGTCAATGTGCTGCACTAGTGCACATCATGAAGTCTGCAAAATCCCACTGTACACTCAAGAGAAAGTAAGAGGAAAAATACAAATAATGCCTTAATATTATTATGAAAATAGTTTTGACTCCACAGATTCCCTGAATGGGTCTCAGGGACCCCCAGAGGTCTCTGGACCACACTTTGAGAATTGCTGCTGTGAAGCTATGGTATGAGTAAGGAGTCAGGAATGGTTAAAAATGTAAGAGGCAACAAATGAATGCAGTGGTTCAGTCAAAAGAGCAATTTCATTCATGTGTGCAGGCAAGTAACAATTCATGAACTCACACATGTTTTTAAGTAAAATTTTAAAAGAAAAGATCTTTTTCCTAGGAGGTTAATAACATAATATTAACTGAGGTCCAAAAAAGAGGCAAGATCAGCAAACATCATTTTAAATGAGAGAAAACCTGGGCCTCAGAGTTTCCATGAAAAACTTGAAAAACATAAATACTTTTTTTTAAGATTCTGAAAGGTCTATAACTCAAAAAAGCTAAGAACTACTTTTCTACAAAAATATATCAGTGAAAGATATATTCCAGACACAAAACAAAAGAAATATCCCACAGTAAGAAAAGAAGTAAGACATTTGATATATATATCTATCTGCAGGGTTTCCAAAATTGCAGGGGAAAAAGTTGCTGTATTATGATGCAACTTAAAAGCTATTTTAGAATTTTTCTTGTGGCTTGGGCAGAACTTTCCTTACTCAAAGCAAAGCTTTTTTTTTTTTTTCTTTTTCTTCTTCTGCATAAGAAAGGGTGGGAGGGATAGATAGCTAGAGACAGAAACAAGGAAACAGGATGCCTGACCCACAGACCCCGGCAGCCTAGTAAGCACATCTCCCCTCAATTTAATCACTCATCTTTATACCCTTGTTTCGATACAAAGCTCCTCTTTGTATTTAAAAAGTAGAATTACTTCGGGATAACTGCAATTCAGAATGTCTATAAAGTGAAAGGAATGAAAGAAAATTTAAAACTACCTGTTGTCCCACAGAGAAAGCCTGGTTGTTGAACTGCTGAATAAATTCTGCTGCCATCTTGTCAGTGTCATAGGGGTTGGAATCAATGCTTTTCTTCTGCAGGAAATCGATCTCGATGGTCATCGTGCCGATACACTGCTTGGCCTTGTCAAATGTATATAAAGACACTAGGGAAAAAAAGCATTCTTTTAAATCACAGAGACACCACAATCTTGCTGTACGATAAAGTAACTGAAAGTTTCACATAAATGAATCATAACAGAACTTGACCAAAGAGGACTCTACATGGCCTTCACTGGAGAGTCACAAAGACACTGGGGATCTTCTTTCCCATCTGAATTAATAAGAACACACTGAACAGTGCTCTGCTTCTACTTTTACTCCCAGCTCCATCCTTGTGGGAAAATCATAGCCCTGCCCATGCAGCCTCTCATATAACAGAGAACAAAATGACAGCATGGGAACTCCCAGTAGAGTTGGCATAGCATATTGCTTCCAAACACGATTTTTGTTTGAATTTTTGTTTGAATCCAAGAAGAACCAAGATGAGAGGTGGGTGGACTCTTTTGCCCTAGCAAAGTAGGATGCAGGACAAAAAGATTTGAGAAACAATGTTTACTAGGTATTTGCACCAAAGCAATTTAGACTTCATTTGACTTTTTCTTTTTAACTACAAAAATATGTACTGAGCACCTACTATATCCAGGAAACCATAGTAAGTTCTATATACATATGTAGAACAGGGCTGGGACTGTTTTTTTTTTGTTGGTGGTGGTGTTTTAAATCCATCCTAAGTATACAATCAATGGCTCCCGGTATAATCACGGTCATACATTTACCACCACTATCTATATGTGAACATTCCTATTTCTTCCTAAAAGAAAGAAAAAAAATCTCATACCCCTCCCTCAATCCCTCTATTATTAACATTTAGCCTGGGTATAATGCCTTTGTTACAGTTAATGAAAGAATATTACAAGGTTACTGTTAACAATAGACCATGGTTTGCATTAATTGTATTTTTACCATATACCACCCCATTAACATCTTGTAATACTGACATACATTTGTTCCAGTTTATGTAAAAACTTTCTTATATTTGTACAATTAACCAATCATCATCCATCCTAGGTTTTTCTAAGTTATACAGTCCCAGTTTTCATCCTCCAGCTTTCCTTTCATGACATGCACAACCCAATCTTATTCCTTCAGCCATACTCACACTCAGCTTTGTTAATTACACTCAAAGTATTGTGCTACCATCACATAATACTGTGTGATTTATTTCTGAACCTTTACAATCAACCTTATTAAACATTCTGTATTCCTTAAGCATCAATTGCAAAATCTCTGTCCTCTTTTAAAACGATAACCTGTGCTCTTGAATTTAACTCTCAGAGTTTGTTCATTATAGTTAGTTCATATTAGTGAGATCATACAATATTTGTCCTTTTGTTTCTGGCTTATTTTGCTCAAGATAATGTCCTCAAGGTTCATTCACGTAGTTGCATGCATCACGACTTCATTACTTCCTGCAAAGCTGCACAATATTCCATAGTATGTACACACCACAGTTCACCCCTCCACTCATCAGCTGATGGACGCTTGGCTGCTTCCATCCATTGGCAATTGTGTATAATGCCACCATAAACATCAGTATGCAAATGTCTATCTGTGTCCCTGCTTTCAGTTTTTCTGAGAATATGCCTAGTAACGGGATTGCTGGATCATATGACAATTTTATACTTAGCTTCCTGAGGAACTGCCACACTGCTCTTCAGAGTGGCTGCACAATTCTATTTCCGGGACCAATTTTTATTCATTTTTGTTTTAACAGCATCTAACAGTATCTGTTAGGTGCTTGATATGTTTATGAACTGTTAAAATAAGACAAAAACACCAAAAAACCATAGTCTCTACACTAATAACAATGAAGGCAAGACAACCATATATAAACACACACACACACACACACACACACACACACACACACACAGAGCTTTGGGTAAGAAACCGCCTCCTCAAGTCACAAAATTCTTGTGACTGGCTTTTAGTGTACAATGTCATAAATTCATATTTTAAAGCACTATGCATAATTTTATATCATGTAATAATTGTGTAACCAAAACCCTTTAATTGTAGAACTATAGCACACTTTACATATTAAGTTTTTGGAAAAACAGACATTAAAAGAAATTTTCCCAATGACCTATATTACAATAAAGAATCATTTCCAAAGGAAAAATTTATAAGTAATTTATAAACAAACTCTTAAAGCAAAAAATATTACATTGCACTATATCGTATTGGGGCCACTATGAAAAAGCAGGGAAAGCTATCTAGAAAAGTTCTAGGGATTCTTACATTTCAGTTTTCCCAAAAGGGCAACTTTATTATGCCTAGTAAACAAGAGCCTGTTAGGCTCTTAGTAGGGTCTAATGAACGTACACTTTACTTTCCCTTGGTGTTCCCTGAAGATCATTGTCATAAAATTCTCTTAAACAATCTCCACCAAGCTGATTCACCAGAATAACTAAACTGTGTCCCTCTAATATATACCAATCTGCCTATGGCTTGTCCGATGCTCAGAGCTTACAGGCTCCTCGTGCAACACAGTAGTTACTACTCACCATGAGTCAACTATGTACATTCCCTAATCTGTTTATGCCAGTTATGCTTGTTACAGTGTTTATATAATATTATAAAACAGTATAAAATCTGCTGAAATTCTGACATTTTAGAATTGGTGTCTATAAAGCGAAGTTAATCCTTTGGAAAATTTGAAAAAAGTGTTTCATTTAAAAAATTAGCGTTAATTAGTGTTAACTAATGTGCTAGGAAACTACAGAAGATTGCGGAGAAGATCCACAAAAATCCAGAAGAATTCTGCACTCTCAATTGCTTCACAAGGTCTAAATTCTCTGCCCATTTCAAAGAAACCCATAAGGAAATTACTGGTGAGGTTTGTGCACAAAAGACAATACAGAATTCCAAGCCATGGACCAAAACTCCAAGAAAAAGCTTTCAACCAACTTTTTTCAATTAACTACCAATCCCAAATATATTCAATAAAAGGACTTCTATAGTTCTTAAAAAATAGGTAATATTTTTAAAAATAGATTTTCTCATTTGCTGTGAACAAATATGGTGCTTTTGTGAGCTACTGAGGTCAAACATTGAGAAGCTAAACAAAAAAATCACTGCAGTGTAGCTTTCAATTGATCTGTTAGTACTAACTGTCTGTTGCAAAGATTCTACTGGTTTGCAAACAAAGCTATTCTTTTCAAAGTGACTTTGGAGTCTGCCAGTAATTAGAACCACTTAAAGCTCTCTGTGCCTTGATTTTTCACATCTATAAAACAAGCAGAGTGTACTAGACCTTTATGATCCTTTCACCTGCTAAATTCTATTCTGTGATGGTTAAGTTCATGTGTCAACTTGGCCAGGTCACGGTACCTAGTTATTTGGTCAAGTAAGCACCGGCCTGATTGTTACTGTGAGGGTACTTCATGGATATAAACTATTAGTCAGATGGCTGCATCTTACAGCTGAACACATCTACGGTCAACAAAGGAGAAGAGACTGCCTTCAGCAATGAGAGAAGTCTCATCCAATCAACTGGAAGGCCTTCAAGGCCTGATGATTTCAACAGTCAGAAAGAAGAATTTCTGTTTCTACTTAAGCCTATCAGCTACTCCTGGGAATTCATCAAAACCATCAGAGTTCCCAACCTGTGTCCGTCCTACAGAATTTGGACTTACCAAACCCCATGGTCAGGTGAGCCAATTCCTATAATAAAACTTATAATATTATAAGATACACACACACACACACACATATACACACATACATGATACTGAGTGAGAAAATCAGACTTCAGAAGAATATGTACACTATGATGCCATTTTGTGCATGTAAAACTCCAAAACAAAACTATAACGTCATAATGTATGCATATATATGCATGCTTGTGTATGTACCTACATACATATATAATATATACATTATTTTATATAAAGAAATATGAATAAGTATGCTAAAATATCATCAAGACTTGTTTTCAGATGCATTTTAATTTAAGCTCAATGTTCTTAAGTAGAAAACAATGAGCTGTTACAATCACAAATGCTGTGGGCAGCACCATGGACAGTATCCGAGGCAGCACCCTGGTCAGCACCCTGGTCAGCACCACGCTCCATCCCACCAAGTGACAGGTGTTCTGGTTTCATCCAGGAGCAAAGAAGGGGGAGAAGGTTGTGAATGATTCCTTATTTTATATCTAATGCAATTTAATGTCATAGACTAATAAAAACCATTTAAAATAAGTATTGCAGGCTGAATTGTGTCCCTCAAAAAGATATGTTCAAGTCCTTAAGCCATGGTATCTGTGAATGTGACATTATTTGGAAATTTCCAGTAGGGTCTTCACAGATGTAATGATTTAAGATGAGGTCATTCTGTATTAGGGTGGACCCTAATTTCCTATGACTGGTGTCACCGTAAGAAGAGGGAAATTTGGATACAGAGACAGAAACACACAGGGTGGAGATGACCAAGTGAAGATGCAGACAGAAGTTGGAGTCAGATTGTCACCAGACAAGGAATGCCTGGGGCTGCCAGAAGCTGGAAGAAGTAAGGAAGGATTCTTCTCTAGAGCCTTCAGAGGAAGTATGACCCTGCAAATACCTTGAGTTCAGACTTCTAACCTCCAGAAACTGTGAGAGAATAAATTTCTATGTTTTTTTTAAGCCACGTGGTTTTTGGTAGCTTGTTATAGCAGCCCTTGGAGACTAATGCAATGAAGCAAAAAATAATTTATAGGCAATGCTTTCAATAAACCTAACAACACGTTTAAGCATTATAATGATAAGTATACTGTGCTGGTTTGGTTGTATTATGTCCCCCAAAACGTCATGTTTTTTAATGCAATCTTGTGGGGGCAGATGTATTAATGTTGATTAGGTTGGAACCTATTGACTGAGTTTTCCACGGAAATATGACTCAAGTAACTGTGGGCAAGAACTTTGACTGGATAATTTCCATGGAGGTGTTACCCCACCCATTGAGGGTGGGTCTTAATTAAATCACTGGAGCCATATAAAAGAGCTGACAAACAGAAGGAACTGAGAGCAGCTAACAGTGACATTATGCAGCTGCAGCTTACAGAGACATTTTGGAGGCAGCTGTTGAAAGCAGACTTTTGCTAGCCCAGAGTTTGCCCTGAGAAGCTAAGCCCAGAATGCTGCCACATAAGCCTTTAGAAAGGACCTGGGAGAAGAAACCAAGAATGCACAGGAGCTGAGAGAGGAGCTGGAACACAATCCAGGATGAGCAGATGCCAGCCACGTGCCTTCCCAGCTAACAAAGGTCTTCCGGTGACATTGGCCTTCCTTCAGTGAAGGTATACTTGTGCTGACACCTTAATTTGGACATTTTCATGGCCTTTGGGCTGTAATTTTGTAACCAAATAAACTCCCTTTGCCAGTTTGAATGTATTATGTCCCCCAAATGCCATTATCTTTGATGTAATTTTGTGTGGGCAGACGTTATCAGTGTTGATTAGGTTGTAATTCTTTGAGTGTTTCTTTGGAATGTGCCCCAACCAGCTGTGGGTGATGACTGTAATTGGATAATTTCCATGGAGGTGTTGCTCCGCCCATTTGGGGTGGGTCTAAGTTGATCAGTGGAGCCATGTAAATGAGCTGACATAACAGGAGGAACTCAGTGCAGTTGTGAGTGATGTTCTGAAGAGGAGTGACAGCCAAGAGGGACACTTTGGAGAAAGCACAGGAGCTGCAGATGAGAGACAGTTTGAAAGTAGACTCTTGCTCCAGAGAAGCTGAGAGAGGACAATATCCCAAGTGCAACTAAGAGTGACATTTTTGAGGAACTGCAGCCTAGAGAGGAACTCCTGGGAGAAAGCCATTTTGTAACCAGAACTTTGGAGCAGACGCCAGCCACATGCCTTCCCAGCTAACAGAGGTTTTCCGGACACCACTGGCCATCCTCCAGTGAAGGTACCCAAGAGCTGATGTGTTACCTTGGATGCTTTATGGCCTTAACTGTAACTGTGTAACCAAATAAACTCCCTTTATAACAGCCTATCCATCTATGGTGTTTTGCATTCCAGCAGCATTAGGAAACTAGAACACCCCCTTTATAAAAACCAATCCATTTCTAGTATTTTGCATAACAGCAGCATTAGCATTAGTATATGAACATATACTACAATGGTCAAAACTATGTGTTAATTGATCATCTTCTGTAACACTTAAAATATGGTACTGACAGATGGAGAGAAGACAGACTAAATGGTTCTTCCAGAAGATTCCTTCAGAGTAAAATCACTGACTTGAACAAAAAGTCTCACCTTACAGACAGAACTCCAGTTCTAGAATAACTGAATTAGCACTTCCCCTTCTGTCCTACCTTTTCCCACATCGTTACTTACAATGAACCAGCTTCTACCCTATGGCCACATCAGCCACATCACACAAGCCCCAAACCCTTCCTTGTCTCAAGCTTACTCTTACCAGAGCACCTGGCTTTACAATTTTGTCCATTAAATCTGTTTGATTCACCTCTTTAAAGAAATGACTTTACAATCAAGATATGTGTCTCTGGTAGAAGAGAATGCCTTTATAAATAACTTAAACCACAAAACATGTTTCTCAACTGATCACTATTTAAAACCTTGGATTCAATATCTTTTCAACAACAGAAAATATCTACATGAAAAGTTAAATGTAACCACACTCATTTAACCTATATTTAGAAAAAAATATTTAAGGAAAGTAGAAACCTTAGCTGTATACAAACACATTTTCTCATTAGTTTTTAACAAATGCTCATTTTTATCCCTGCCAAGGTCTGCAGGTAAAGAACCTTGGCTCCATGTGCTGACCCACTTCAATTTGGTGTTAAACTCCTCTACCATCGAGCTTCTCACAATGCTTCAGGCAAGGAAGTGATAATTAAGGGAATCACTTATGATAGTGTTTCCCAAAATGTGATGGGTGGTAAGAACCATGTAAGGGTGATTATTAAAATCACAGATTCATGAATCAGACTCCCCAAGTGAGGAGTCTAGGAATCTCTTTTTTTTTAAAAAAAAAAAAGCTTACCAGGTGACTCAGGCATCTTGGAAAACACTAATACGCAACCCTCTCCACCACTACCCGTACCTAAGGTAATTTCCTTTATTTTCACCTCTAATCAAGAATTATCCCTTATCCTACTTCCACAAAGAAAAAGGAGGAGCATGCTAAAGACAACCCCAATGCTTAACATTTCCTCTCACTCAGAAAAAAAAAAAAAAAATAAGTTGCCACATTCCTGAGTGAGGAGTACAATGTTCTCTCCTGCCACGTTACCAGCTTCTCTTCCCAGACATCTCTACTTCAGACCAGGCTAGAAGTGTGTTTCTGGCAACTACTTCAAATATTTGACTTCTTTTAACCAGTTTGGATTTAATGTAACTTTAAATATCTCTAAAAGATAATTGAGGAGTGACATCATCAACATGGCAACGTAAACAACTACTGAAAACTTCTCTCCAGAGATTCAACAACAACAAAAAAGGACAGTTCTGAATTGTTTGAAACTCTGGAGGAGGATATAGACTGGAGAAGGATCCTGCAAATGCTGAATTGAAGAAAGAGAAGAAATATCAGGTAAGAACTTTCCATCCCAGACCAGTCCTCTCTCCTCCCCCTCACTCAGTCTCCATGTGGAAAAGGCACAGAGTCAGCAGACAGAACCCCTCCCAGCAAGGACACAGTCTATAAAATCTCTCACAGCAGTGAGACAGACCCCCACCATCTGAAGATCCAGGGAACAGGGAAGGATACTTCAAGGCCCAGGCAACTGAAGGACAAAGAGACTAAGAAGACGTGGACAGAGACTGCGTTTCCAGCCCTGGGTCTGAAAACCCTCCCCCCACCCTTGAGGGAAGCAGCAGCCGGCAGCCATTTCCTTGCCTTGGGGACAGCTGCAGTACTGGGTCAGTTGAGGGAGTACTCTATCACAGGTGGAGCCCCACATCAAGCCAGATTTTGGCCAGCAAAGTGAGGGCATAGGAATCCCACAGTTTCACCTCATCTGTGTAGATGCAGCCTGTGCTTGGAGGCAAAGCAGCCTCTGAGAATGATGACATTACCAATCAGCGCCATCTGCCGGACAGTCCAGAAAGTGCAAGGAAAGTAAAATACTCTTTAAGAGATGTTCCAGACCTTTTATTAGGATGACAGGAGCTGGTCTACATGCTCTGTATGGAAACCTGGCCCTGTTTTGGCTGAGAAATATGGAAGGCCCAACTGTTAAAGCAGAGCTCTAAAACAAACCCAGGTCTTGCTGGCCGGCAGAAAACAGAGCACCACTGGAAGCCAGCAGATTTGTATTGCCCACACAGTGAACCTGCTGGGGTTCCCAGTGCCTACCTCCCATCTCTGTGGCAGGCCACGGTGGGCACCTGATTTTGGGGGAAGACTGGGTGAGCAGAGCCAATCTGACAACTGGCTGAGAGAAACAAAGAAAAGATAGAAATCAAAGACAACCATCAAGAAACCCTAGGCAAAAGAGAGAAAACAACCTCCAGAACTGACAAACTAGACAGCAGAAAATCACAAGTCACACCAGGAAACATGAAGATATGGTCCAGTCACAGGAACAAACTAACACCTCAACTGAGATTCAGGAGTTGAAACAATTAATTAAAGATGTTCAAACAAATCTTCTAAATCAAATCAACAAGTTGAAAGAAAATGCAACTAAAGAGATGATGGATATAAAGAAGACACTCAGTGACCATAAAGGAAGAATTTATAAGCTTGAAAAAACAAATGGCAGAACTTACAGGAATGAAAGGCACAACAGAAGAGATGAAAAACATAATGGAGAAATACAACAGCAGACTTGGAGAGGTAAAAAAAAGGATTAGTGAACTAGAGTACAAAACATCTGAAATCCTACACACAAAAGAACAGATAAGGAAAAGAATGGAAAAATATGAGCAGGGCCTCAGGGAACTGAAATGACAACATGAAGCACATGAATATATGTGTTATAGGTGTTCCACAAGGAGAAAAGTTGGGAAAAGGGGCAGAAAGAATAATAGAGGAAATAATCAATGAAAATGTCCCAACTTTATGAAAGACATAAAATTACAGGTCCAAGAAGTGCAGTGTACCCCAAACAGAAATGATCCAAATAGACCTACTCCAAGACACTTACTAATCAGATTTTCAAATGTCAAAGACAAAGGGTGAATTCTGAAAGCAGCAAGAGAAAAGCAATCCATCACAAACAAGGGAAGCTCAGTAAGACTAAGTGCAGATTTCTCGGCAGAAACCATGGAGGCGAGAAGGCAGTGGTATGATATACTGAAGATACTGAAAGAGAAAAATTGCCAACCAAGAATCCTATATCTGACAAAACTGTCCTTCAAAAATGAGGGAGAGTTTAAAATATTTTCAGATAAATAGACACTGAGAGAGTTCATGAACAGTAGACCTCCTCTACAAGAAATACTAAAGGGAGTGCTATAGACAGATAGGAAAAGACAGGTGAGAGAGGTTTGGAGAAGAGTGTAGAAATGAAGACACCAGGAGATAGAACGAGAGTACAGATTGAGCATTTAATGCTGAAAGAGTACAGAATGTTAAAAAGGAGTGACTGTATAGATCCATAAATGGATAGCCCAATACTGTGTGATGGTAGCACAATACTGCAAGCACATTAAACAAAGATGACTGCGACTACGGTTGAAAGAGGAAGGTTAGGGGTATGTATGACACCAGAAGGAAAGATAGAAAATAAACACTGAGACTGTATAACTTAGTGAAACCTAGAATGGCCAATGATTGTGATTAAATGTACAAATATAAGAATGTTTTTACATGAGGGGGAACAAATGAATGTCAGGTATTGAAAATGGGATGGTATTGGGGAAAAAATACAATCAATGCAAACTAGAGTCTATAGTTAACAGTAACACTGTAACATGCTTCCATTAATTGTAACAAAGGCAATATACCCAAGCTAAATGTCTATAAGAGGGGGATATAAGGGAGAGGTATGGATTCTTGGCATTGGTGGTGTTGTCTGACCTTTCCCTTTTTATTGTATTTTATTTTATTTTTCCTTTTTTTGTCATCATTTTTTCTTTTTTTTTTTTTTTTATTTCTTTTTCTCCTCTTCCTCATGCTTTGCGGAAGAAATGGAAACGTCCTCATATAGACTGTGCTGGTGAATGCATAACTATGTAATTATACTGGGAAATGTTGATTGTTTATTTAGGAGGGAACATATGGTGTGTGAATAAAACTGTTTAAAAAATAAAGAGGGATACAAGTGCTGGAGAAAATGAAGAGAGAGCAATGTACCTAATCACTGTTGGTGGGGAAGTAGGATGGTACAGCCCATCTGGAGGACAGTGTGGTGGTTCCACAGGAAGCAAATATGGGCTGCCATATGGTCCTGCAACCCTGTTATTGAGTATATATTTGGAATAACTGAGAACAGGGACACGAATGGACATTTGCACAGTGGGGTTTATGGTGACAGTACTCACGATTCGCAATGGATGGAGGTGGACTAAGGGTACACTGACTGATGAATGGAATGGCGAACTGTTGTGTACACATACAATGGAATATTGAGCAACTATGAGAAGGAATGAAGTTGTGAGGTATGCAGCTAGGTGAACGGACCCTGGAGACAGTATCTTGAGTGAAATAAACCAGAAATGAAAAGACAAACATTACAATGCCTCATTAATATGCACTAACTATAATGTGCAAACTCTGAGAATTGAATCTGACAGCATAGGTTATCAGAGGAAGGCTTATGGTAAAGATTCATTGATTGTAAGCTCTTATAGCAATTACATCAATTCCTAAGTCATAAGGGCTATTGCTAAATTCTGAAATGATGAGCTCTTGTGTATAACCTTGTCAGTCCCTGGTATTTCAGGTATTTGTGTGATGTGACACTTGAGACTCAGAGCCAGAGTTCGGCAGCTATTAATGTCAGCATTACCCCAAACAGCAAATGTTAAAGAGGCTGAAAAAGAGATCAGACTTCAGTTAGAGATATGAGTAAAATGGACTTGGTTAGGCCTAAGGTAATTCAGACTAAAGGGTAAAGGATGATATTGACGGTGATTTAAAACTTCAATTTCTGTGTGAAACACCAAAGGAAGAGATATTTATTCAGTGCAGAATCTATATTTTCTGTAGCATACTACGTAATTTAACTTGTATGGTCAGTTTATTCAAACACATAATTACATAGAACTTTGAACAGGGAGTGAGATCTGGTTCGTTTGTACAGGTTAGTGTGAAGACCCGATATATCCCAGAGTAATATGGGCAAAGAATAAAAATGTATTTGGCAAAATCCCCTTGAGGGACCGGGGGAAAATGTGGAAATATTAAACTTCCCCACCTGGGGAATTACTGATATTCTCACAAGCATTTGGGACCACCAATTTAGAAGGCTGAGCCCTTGATCTTGGGCTTGCCCTTATGAAGCTTGTTACTGCAAAGAAGAGGCTAAGCCTACTTAAAATCGTGCCTAAGAGTCACCCCAGAGAACCTCTTTTGTTGCTCAGATGTGCCCTCTCTCTCCAAGCCAACTCTGCAGGTAAACACACTGCCCTCGCCCCTATGTGGAACATGACTCCCAGGAATGTAAATCTCCCTGGCAATGTGGGACAAGACTCCAAGGGATGAATCTGGACCCAGCAGTGTGGGATTGAGAAAGCATTCTTGACCAAAAGGGGGAAGAGAAATGAAACCAAGTTCCAGTGGCTAAGAGATTTCAATGGAGTTGAGAGGACATTCTGGCGGTTATTCTTATGCATTATAAAGATATCCCTTTTTAGTTTTTAGTGTATTGGAATAGCTAGAAGAAAATACCTGAAACTGGAATGGCAACCCAGTAGCCTTGATTCTTGAAGACGATTGTATAACCATATGAATATACACATATACAATGTTACTGTGTGATTGTGAAAAACCTTATGGCTCACACTCCCTTCAGCAAGTCTATGGACAAATAAGTAAAAAATGGGGACAAAAAGTAAACGAATAATAGGGAAGGATGGTGGAGGGATAGGATGTTTTGGGTATTCTTTTTAAATTTTTATTCTTATTCTTTTTGGGGGGAGTGTGCCAGTTTGAATGTATTATGTCCCTCAAACGCCATTATCTTTGATGTAGTCTTGTGGGGCAGATGTTTTGGTGCTGATTAGATTTGCTTGGAATGTGCCCCACCCAGCTGTGGATGATGACTCTGATGAGATATTCCCATGGAGGCATAGCCCCACCCATTCAGGATGGGACTTGATCAGTGGAGCCATATAAATGAGCTGACTCAAAGAGAAGGAACTCAGTGCAGCTGTGAGTGACGTTTTGAAGAGGAGCAAGCTTGCTACAGAGGAACGTCCTGGGAGAAAGCCATTCTGAAACCAGAACTTTGGAGCAGACGCCAGCCACATGCCTTCCCAGCTAACAGAGGTTTTCCGGACGCCATTGGCCATCCTCCAGTGAAGCATTAGCAAATTAGAACAGGGGGGTAATGAAGGAGTTCAAAATTTAATTGTGGTGATGAATGCACAACTATATAATGGTACTGTGAACAACTGATTGTACACTTTGGATAACTGTATGATATGTGCATATATCTCATAAAATTGAATTAAAAGAAAAGATAACTGAGTAATGGATCTAGAAGATAATGGTGGCTCCATGAATATGATATCCCCATATATATCTTCCTCAAACTCTACAGAAGCAACAAAAATAATGTCACAACAAATGACCTATACCTTCAGCCTTACTGGGAGACAGAAAATACCAAGAAACTCAAATTACCTGAAAGTAGAAAAATAAACACCAAAATTACACAGAGTTCTCACCATGAGAAAAAAGAGATGGGAAAGCAGGGCATAGACAAAATACAGACAATATCACCCTCCAAAAGAGAACATCCAACACCAAATGTCAAAATACTGAACACAGGTTTGAGACTTGAGAGCTCACAACTGCAGATACGTGGAAGGCCCTGTAAGTGAGCAGGGCTGGAGGAGGCAGCACTGAAGAATCACTGAGAAGAATCACACATTGAGAAAGGATGGTGTCCTTAGAGTGACTGTGAAGGGAAAGGAGGCAGTAAGAGGTGAAAAGTAAGGATCCCAAGCAAGAAAAATAAAGCATGCCAACCCACCTCTCTGCAAAAAAAAAAATCTCGAAATGAAAAATAAAGTACAAGGTGCCCAAGGAAGAATATACTGGAATGAAAATTTAATAAGGGGGGCCCTCCCCAATCAAGATGGTGGAATGAGACACTTCAGGGCTCTGTCCCCACACAGAAGCTTGGAACAACCAGCAAGAACTGGCAGAAGCATCTTTTTCAGGTCTCCAGAAAACAGGGTGAGTGCTGAGTCAAGAAAAAGGCTTCTTTAAAGCAATAGGATCTCATGGCACCCTGGCCAGCCCCTCCCTCGCCCTCCGGAGCCAGCCCATGTTTCTAGTGTAGATCCCTGGTCCCCATCCCAGAGGGAGCAGAGGGGCCCTCGTGCACATGCTGGGAGCATGTATGTTTGCCTCAATCTGTCTGCTGGTGGCCTGAGGTTCTTGCCGTCCCAGAAGTTGCCCTGCGTGTAGAAGGCGGCTCACTGAGCTCACCTACAGAATGCTGTGTGAGAGCAGTTAACTCATGCTGCCTGGGGCCAGGAATTACTGGTGTAGGATGCAGTACAGTGCCCAGGACCATGAGGAAACTGTTTCATTGGGAAGAGGGAGACATTTGTAAAAATTCCTAGGGCCACACAAGAATGCCCCAGACAAGATGCACGCACAGAAAAGAATCATGAAGGCCCCTATCCTTTGGCCTGGAGCTATTCTCATACAAGCCTCCCCTACCAACCGGCAGTCTGGACCCACAGCACCTCATGCCTCAGAGGCTCTTCTGCTCTGGAGGAGTGGGCACATAAAAAGGGATTGCCTCTAGGCCCATCACTAAAGGCTGTGACTTGTGCACCATATCCAAACATCGGCATCCCATACATGCCACAGGGTGGGGTTAAACCCTCTCCCATTGCCATATTAATTACATAGGATCATTTTCCATCACTGCTGGAGCCACTAGGAAGTAGAGATTACAACGCCCAAGCCAAGTAGTGGAACAGTCTGGGTCACCTTTAGAGGTGAAGAAAAGCTATGTCTGGTGGCTGCCAGTCACATAAAAAAAATGATCTCCTTTTACCCTGCCATGAGTGCCTATTACCATCCAAGGCACAACACCTGGGCTTGCAAACACCAGACACAGAGCAAGTCCTGAGAGAAAGCATTTTGCAATGTTTCAGCAAGGAAGAAACAACACCAGGTCCGGTTGTCATGATATAAGCAGCAGCCCTAGTGTAATGTCAGTGTTCACCCCAGCTCTGGGTTTTAGTATTTTTACCAGTTGCACGGTCTTAGGCTTATTTACTGACCTGTAAGATCTCACCATGCAAGCCCAGGAATGCTTAAACAGTATTCAGGTAATCCTAAAATTGTACCCAGGGATGGGACAAAGGAGATTGCTTATTGTCACTCCTAAACCACCTGCACCCAGCATGCCACTGAGCATGGCTGATAACCCAAGGCTATCCAACCAACATATGAAATGAGTCCACTGGCATCAATGCATAAATGATTCTCGACCCAGGCATACCCTAAATAAGATTCTCACACAGTACCAATGGCTTCCTGAGAACAAATCAAATCTACAAGCTAATTGTCCTCTACCCCAGCCTACTGGACCTATTATTTAAAACAAGAGCTTAGGTTACAAAGAAAGCCTAAAAAAATCAATATGCACTTGGCAGGGAAGTGTGGACAAACAAATTCTCCCTGTAGAGGAAAGTACAGGTGGCCACACTGGAACACACAGCCAAAGTCTTTGCTAGATACGTTCTAGATGACCCCCTAAAAGTCATGGAGCTCTGTGATGACAACCATTTTACAAAACCTACAGAGATATCATAACTAGAGCTGCTCAATGGTATTTAAAAGCCTATGACACAAACATTGGGACTGGCAGTTTGATGCACCGAGCCCTCTATCATGGGACTTGCCCTTATGAAGCTTGTTACTGCAAAGGAGAGGCTAAACTTGCATATAATTGTGCCTAAGAGTTTCCCCCTGAGTGCCTCTTTGTTGCTCAGATGTGGCTCTCTCTCTCTAACTGAGCCACCTCAGCAGGTGAACTCCCTGCCCTCCCCTCTATGTGGGACCCGACTCCCAGGGGTGTAAATCTCCCTGGCAACATGGGATATGACTCCCGGGGATGAATCTGGACCCAGCATCGTGGGATTGAGAACATCTTCTTGATCAAAAGGGGGATGCAAAATGAGACGAAATAGTTTCAGTGGCTGAGAGATTTCAAATGGAGTCGAGAGGTCACTCTGGTGGACATTCGTATGCACTATATAAATAACACCTCTTAGGTTTTAATGTATTGGAATAGCTAGAAGTAAATAAAGGAAATACCTGAAACTATCAAACTCCAACCCAGTAGTCTGGACTCCTGAAGACGATTGTATAATAATGTAGATTATAAGGGGTGACAGTGTGATTGTGAAAACCTTGTGGATCACACTCCCTTTATCTAGTGTATGGATGGATGAGTAGAAAAATGGGGACAAAAACTAAATGAAAAATAGGGTGGGATGGGGGGTGGTTTGGGTGTTCTTTTTTATTTTTATTTTTATTCTTATTCTGATTCTTTCTGAGGTAAGGAAAATGTTCAGAAATAGATTGTGGTGATGAATGCATAACTATATGACCGTACTATGAACAGTTGGTTGTATACCATGAATGATTGTATGGTATGTGAATATATTTCAATAAAATTGAATTTAATTAAAAAAAAAAAAAGCCTATGACAAAATCCCCCATCCTTTATGGACTGCTACTCAGGAGGGTTACCCATCCCTGGGTTGGGCCCCAGTGATCACCACCTCAGATGACATCACCCCAGCCCATAATTTCACTGTTGGAGATGACCTTGTCTCAGACAACATTGCCACAGTCCATGATCTCATTGCTGGAGAGAACTTTGCCTCTGGTTGAATCCACCACAGGAGTTGGAATACAAAACTTATAGCACTGCTTGCAGCCCTGGAATCAGACTTGTGATTATCTAGTGCAGAGACTGCCAACTGCCTACCCAGAGAGCCCATGCAATATCGTACAGCCTGCAAAACTAAGCCACATCCCTATGACAACAAACGGATATCCTCCAGGTCAAAATCAGTAGTTGTCAGGCTCGACAGCCCAAAAGGTGCAACTGGTACCCCAGAACCTGGGCCTCATACAACAACAGCATAGCTCCCTAGCTCAAATGGTCTTTGACAATGGACTAGCATTGGATTGTCTGCTGGATAAGGAGGGAGGAGTCTATACTATGACTTGCAAGGCCTGTTGTTGTACATCAGCAACCCAGGGGAAGTCCAATATACTTAAAAAAGATGTAATGCCAGATACACATTATTAATAATATCTTTAACACCTCTGTTAAAATGTATAATTCTTCCCAAACCCTCACTATATTCAAGCCCGCCTGAAACCTTTTCTCATGGCTTGGGGAGACTGACTTCACCACACCTTCCAGCTACTAGTCATAGACTACTTCTAAGTATGATTACGGTGCCCTTATTTAGACCAGCCATTCAAACAACAACAAATAGCTTAAATATGTCCTTAAATATCTCAATTACTCAAGCCGTAGCCATGTTAAAAAATGATGCCAAGGCACCACAGGGTGTATTGTAATGTCATAAAAGAAATAATATTTGGTGCCTCGTCATTTCTGCCTAGTCGTAGGTTCCCTCTTTGAGTAAACAGCCCAGCTAGCAACTTGCACTGCATACACCTGAGAATAACTGCAACTTGCACTGCATATGCCTCCATATGGTTTGGATAATAAGAACCACCTTTAGTTTCTCTGGAGGGCCCCTGCTGCTTCTTTTCCAAATGGCCCCTTGCCCTTTCACACCACTGTAATTTACTAGCAAGGCCTACATTTCCATATGGATTGGATGATAAGAAACTGCTCTCAGCTTCTCCAAATAGCCCTTTCTGCTTTTGTTTTTCTCACTTTATAGTTTGAAACTTCCAATCCCCAGTATCCATGGAAAAGACCTCCCCTCCCCTCTAGGTTACAATAAAGGCAAGTGCCTGGGACCACATGTGCTTTCACACACACCCCACCTCCCACTCCATGGACGCTCACAGGAGCCTAGGTTAGGTAAACCTGGGCCCCTATACTGTTTGTGCTGGTTTGAATGTATTATGTCCCCCAGAAAAAGCCACGTTCTTTGATGTAATCTTGTGGGGCAGACATTTTAGTGTTGATTAGATTGTAATTCTTTTAGTGTTTCCATGGAGATGCGCCCCACCCAACTGTGGGTGATGACTCTGGATAATTTCTGTGGAAGTGTTACCCCACCCATTCAGGGTGGGTCTAAATTAAATCACTGGAGCCCTATAAATGAGCTGACAAGCAGAAGGAACTCAGTGCAGCTGTGAGTGACATTTTGAAGAGGAGCTACAGCCAAGAGGGACACTTTGAAGAATGCACAGAAGCTGAGAGAGTAGCTGCAGAAGAGAGACAGTTTGAAGATGGCCGTTGAAAGTAGACCCTTGCTCCGGAGAAGCTAAGAGAGGACAAAAACCCCAAGAGCAACTAAGAGTGACATTTCTGAGGAACTGAGGCCTAGAGAGGAATGTCCTGGGAGAAAGCCATTTTGAAACCAGAACTTTGGAGCAGATGCCAGCCATGTGCCTTCCCAGCTAACAGAGGTTTTCCAGACATCATTGGCCATCCTCCAGTGACGGTACCCATTGTTGATGACTTACCTTGGACACTGTATGGCCTTAAGACTGTAAATTTGTAACCAAATAAACCCCCTTTATAAGAGCTGATCCATTTCTGGTGTTTTGCATTCCAGCAGCATTAGCAAACTAGAACACTGCCCTTATTCTCCCTTTCTTCCTCTAGGTTCTTTGATCTAATACAGCTGCCTTTTCATGCATTCTTGGCTGAATGGTTATCTGTATTTGTACCTCATTACCCAAAGAACTTCCAGAACACCACTGTACGGATAAGCCTCGGAGGAGAGCACTTGCACAGGTCAATCTGTAAAGACTGGGAAAGGTGTCCCCATCCCCTCCATCCCTACCATGTTCCAGTAAAACTTTATTTTCAAAAACAAGTATAGAGGACTGGATTTGGCCCACGGGTCCTAGTTTGCCGACCCCTGTTCTAAGCAATGCTCTAGAATGGGTTTAAAAAGAAAGATTGTGGGCCCTTACGGAGATGTATTGATCTCCAGGAGTTTGTTATTATTATAGTAGTTTTCAGCCCTGGCTACATAATAAACTCACTTGGGGAAGGTTTAAAAAGTCCTGATGTGCAGACCAATTAAATCAGAATCTCTGGGATGGGGTTGTAGGCATCAATCTTTTTTACAGGCTTCCCAAGTGATTCAATGCAAAGCCAAGGTTGAGAAGCATTGTATGAAGTCATGAAGTAGTGTCAGGTTAACCTAACTTCTTTCTTTCTTTTCTTTTAATATAAATGTTTTGTATTAGAAAAGTTATAGGTTTATAGAAAAATCAAACAGAAAATTCAGAGTTCCTATATACCTCCCCTATTATTAACACCTTGCATTAGTGCGGTACCTTTGTTAGAAATGATAACAAAATATTATTATAATTGTACTATTAACTACAGTCCATAATTTACATTAGTTTTCATTGTTTGTGTTGTACAGTCCTATGGATTTTTAAAAAAAAAATCTTATTCTAGTAACATATACACAACCTAATATTTCCTCCCTTAACTCCATTCAGATATATAATTTAGAACCGTTGATTACATTCACAATGCTGTCCTACCAAAACAGAGCTGTTATCCATTACCCAAACTTCTCAATCACACCAAACAGAAATTCTGTACCTAGTAAGCATTTTTTCCTTCTTTTTTGTTAGCTCCTGGCATTCTAGGAAAACTCAATCATAACACTGGCTAGATACAAGTATAAGGAACAGAGGCCAGAGATTCTAAATTTCAACAGTAATCCATTAAAGCATCAAAATGTCCAAGTTTTAACAAAAGGTTACAGAACATACAAAGAAAGAGGAAGTGATGGCCCAGGCAAAGGAGAAGATTAAAGCATTAGACACCATCAATGAGAAGGAGCAGACCTGGGACATATCAGTAAAAGACTTTTTAAAAATGGTCCTAAATATGTTCAAGAAGCTAAGGGAAACATGGACAAAGAACTATGAGAAATCCAGAAAATTATAGATGAATACAAAGGGAGTGTCAATAGAGAGATGGAAATCATGAAAAAGGAACCAAACAGAACTGAAGACCACAGTAACAGAAATTTAAAATTCACTACAGGAGTTCAACAACAGATTGGAGGTGGCAGAAGAAAGAAAACAGTGAACTTGAAGATAAAAGTATTGAAATTATCCAGTCTGAGGAGCAGAAGGAAGAAAGAATGAATAAAGGTGAAAAAGTCTGAGGAACACGTGGGACACCAACAAGCATACCAATATATGCAAGACGGAAATCCCAGAAAGAGAAGAAAAAGAGAAAGAGGCAAAGAGAATATTCAAATAAATAATGGCCAAAAACTTCCCAAATTTAACTTAAGACATGAATATACACATCCAAGATGCTCAAAGAACTCCAAACAGGATAAACCCAAATAGAACCACACCTCAACTTGTTATAATCAAAGTGTTAAATGCCAAAGATAAAGAAAAGAATTCTGAAAGCTGCAGGAAAGAAGCAACAGGTCGCATAAAAGGGAGTCTCAATAAAATTAACTGCCGGTTTCTCATCAGAAACCATGGAGGCAAGAAGGCAGCAGAACGACATAGTTAAAGTGTTGAAAGCAAACAACTGCAACCTAAGAGTTCTATATCCTGCAAAACTGTCTTCAAAAATGACGGAGAGATTAAGACATTCCCAGATAAACAAATAGTGAGGGAGTTGTCACCACTAGACCAGCCCTATAAGAGAAGCAACAGAATTCTGTAGGTTGAAAGGAAGGAACACTAGACAACTGATCAAAGCCACAAGAAGAAATAAATATCTTCAGTGAGGGTAATGATATAGGTAAATATAAATGCCAGTACTATTTTATTTTTGGTTTGTAAGGCTGCTTTCTACTTCCCATAGAATCTAAAGGGCAAATGCATAAAATGCAATGATAAATCAGTGGTTTTGGATTCACAATGTATAAACATATTTGTTACAAGAACTACATAAAGGTGGGGGGATGGAGGGGTATAGTAACATGGTTTGCATACTATTGAAGTTAAGTTGGTATCTAAACAAATGAGACTATTATAGATTTAGATTTAAATTAAAAATTTAATTTAATTTAATTTAAATTAGATTTAAATTTAACATTTAAGCCCCATGGTAACTACAAAGAAAATATCAGAGAATATGCAAGCTTATAGCAGCAGAAATAGAGTACAAGTTGCCAGGGGCAGGGAGCAGCGGAAATAGGGAGTAAATGCACAATGGGTGTAGGGTTTCTGTTTGGAGAGTGGGGAGTTTCGATAATTGAAAGTGGTGAGGGTACTTAAATATTGCAAATGTGCTTAATCTCAATGAATGGTATGCTTGGGAATGGTTGAGATGGGAAAGTCTCAACGTATAGTGTATGTATGTTCTCACAATAAAAAAAAAAGAAAAGAAAGAGAAACAAAAGAGACGATGACAATTAAATGTAATGTATGATCACAGATGGGATCTAGCAAAGGAGGTGAAAAGATTGAAGGGATACTACTGAGATATAGGAAAAAAACAGAATAAAGACTGTAAGCTTTATATCAAGGTTAAATTGCTTGAACTTGATAAATATACCTAAGGCGGTTGCATAAGTGATATCTTCGTTTTTAGGAAATTTACGTGGCACTATTAAGTGTTCAAGAAGAATGATGTACACAATATACACTCAACTGTTTAGAAAACGGATTGACAAACAGATAAATCGATCAATGAATAAACAGAATGATACAGCAATGTGGCAAAAGGTTAAGATTGATGAATCTGGGTATCTGGGGATGTTGGGGTATGCTGGAGTTCTCTGTATGCAGTTTGAATTATTTTTGTAACTCTTCCTTAAGCTTTACACACTTCAAAATTAACAGTTTAAAAAAATTAATAAGGGCCATTGAGGAAAGACAGGAAAACAATCAATATAATAAAAATGAGATAAATAAATAAATAAATAAATAAATACATAAATAAATAAAAAGATCAAAGAGAAAATGGTTGAAATGGAAGACAAAGAAGGTTCAACATACATAAAATTGGAACCCTGGAAGATGAAAGGCAAAGCAACTGGAACAGAACTAACATTTAAAACCAGAACCCAAGAAAATTTCCTGGAAATAAAAGAAAAGTTAATACTGACAGGACTCATTGTATACTTGAGAAAACTGACCCAGAATGATCAATTCCAAGAAATATCCTAATAAGGATATCAGACTTAAAGACAGAAAAATCCTCAAGGCCGTTAGGCAGAAAAATCAAATTATTTATAAAAATAAAATTTAAAAAGACAAGGGAAAGTAACTAATGATACAGAGGAAATTTTTTAAAATCATAAGACTAGTTTCCAGACCTCCATGCAAATAAATTTGAAAACCTAGATGAAACAGATAATCTCTTAGGATAATAGACTTACCAAAACTGACCCCCTAAAATATACAAAGTTAAAACAGACCAGTTTCCATAGAAGAAATAGAGAATATTCTCAAGGAACTAACACAAGCACATGCAATATACACACACCCACCCCTTAGGTTTCACAGGAAATTCTACCAAACCTTTAGAGACCAAAGAGTCCCAATGCTACCTAAATCGTTTCATGGAATAGAAAATGAAAGAAAACTTCCAAATTCTTTTAATGAAGGATCTATAATATTAATACAAAAACCCGACTGAAAGCATAAGCAAAAAAGAAAATCACAGATCAATAGCATTTGTGAATATTGATGTAAAAATCCTAAATAAAATATTAGCAAACAGACTCAACATTACATTAAAAACATGACACACCATTAACAAGTGGGGTTCATACCAGGAATGCAACGAGAGTTCAATATTAGGAAAACTATTATCTTAGGATTAATCTCTACATGCTGAAAAAGGCTTTGACAAAATTCAACACACATTCTTAACAAAAACCCCCAAGCAAACAGGAATGAATGGATACTTTCTTAACTTGATAAAATATGTATAACTCAATCTTAAAATCATCTTCTTTCTTAAATGGAAAATACTACAGACATCTCCCTTTAAGATTAGGAACAAATAATTATGAAATATAAAATAATTATAAAAATGGAGAGGGAAAAAAGACCAAAAGTCTTATAGAAAAATGGGCAAAAGACATGAACAGAAAATTCATAAAAAGATATAAAAACAGCCTATAAAATGTAAAAATCTTTATTTCACTCATAAAATGAGAAACACAAATTAAAATTACACTGAGATACAATTTTTTACCCTTTGTGTGGGCAAAAATTAAAAAAACTGACAAACTACTCTGCTGGCAAGGTTGTGGGGAAACAGGCACTGTCACACATTGCTAGCAGGAATGCACAATCGTACAATTCCTATGGTGGGTATTTGGCAATATCTAATGAAACTGCATATGAATTATGGTAGTCATAATCATAAGGTGGCCCCCCAAATTCCAGGTCCCTGTTGTATACCCATCTCCTAGCTATTCAGTCAAACACTAATATAGGTGTTGCCTTAACAGGATTTTGCAGATATAATTAACGCCCTGTATCAGCTGACCTTATGGTAGGGAAAATATCAGAGTGGGCCTGACCTAATTACATGAGTCCTCTAAGTCTAGGTTTAGGGGTCAGAGACAGAGAAGTCAAAGAGATTTGAAATGTGAGGGGGATTTGATGAAAGGGAGATTCTCTGTTGCTGGCTTCTAAGATGGAGGGGGGCATGTGGCAAGGAATGTGGGTGGACTCTAGGAATTGAGTATGGCCCTCCAGTTGTCAGCCAGCAAAAAAAGAGGATCTCAATCCTACAACTGCAAGGAACTGAATTCTGCCTCAACCAAGTACACTTGGTAGAGGACTCCAAGCTCCAGATCAGAATGTGGACGGCTGACAACTTGATTCCAGCCTTTCGAGATGCTAAGCAGAGAACCCTGCCACACTATGCATGGACTTTCAACCCACAGAACCACGAGCTAACAAATGGGTATTCTTTTCAGTCACTGAGTTTGTGGTAATTTGTTATGCAGCAACAGAAAACTAATATGCACATTTCCCCTTTGACCCAGAAATCTCACTTCTATGAATTCACCTTGAAGATAAAACTCCAACAATATCAAAATTGCAATGTTATTTGTAATTGCAAAATAACCTAAATGCCCAAACACAAGAGATCAGTTGAACAAACTAGGCTACATAAAAAGAATGGAGTACCACACCGTTATAAGAAAGAATGAGGAAAATCCCTATGAATTGATATGGAGTGATGTCTAGTGAAAAGGAGTAAATATAGCATGTTACCTTTTGTGTAAGAAAGAAGGGGGAATAAGAAAACATACATAAATTTGTTTATTTTTGAAAAATAAAAAGACACTAAAAGGATAAACTAGAAAATAATGAAATAGGTTGCCTACAATGTGGGGGAAGGTATGGAACAGTATGAAAGGGACACCGGAGAAAGTGACACTTCTAAGTACATATCTTTTTGTATAATTTTGACTTTTGAAAGCATGTTAGTGTTTTACATTTTTGAAATAATATAGTAAACCAAAAAAGGATGGGGGCCTAAAACTGAACACAAACAGAAATAAACAAATCCAGATGCATATTAAGTAAACAACTAATCCAAGTAACTTTTAAACACATTATCTTAACTATATTTCCTCAGTCTAGGGAAAAAGAACTGCAAGCCCCTATGGAATTTGTTAGTAGGTATATTTTTTTAATAGTTGGGTATGGCAATTCAGAAATTATTTTATATATTTTGTAGGACAGAGCTAAGAAACAAACATGTTGATGTTGTTGAGAACCAGGATTCTTAGAGTGGAAAAAGGAAGATGCAAATATGGAATGGGGAAAAGCAAGGAAGATCTCTGTGGGGTTCATCTGACACTGGAGGTGTCAGCGTGAACTCACGACTTCTAATATTTGTTTATGTGAATGGGTCCTTTGCTCTGTCTGCAGAAAGAGCCTAGAAGTAATGACAGTCTAGTAGCAACGAGCATATTTAGCAGCCAGAACTTGGTTTCTAATACCATTCCACACCAAAAGGAACCACGTTTCCTTGGAAAAATGGCTGATCTGGAAGCTGGGGCAGGAAAGGCATACAACGAACTAGGAATACCTTTTGCCAAAAAAAAAAAAAAAAAGATGGGAGCCTGTCAAAAAGACAAAGAAGCCAGCCTGAAGGGGTTCCTACTGACCAAATATGGGATAATTTGAACATCAAAATGAATAAGAAATAAGGACAATAATAGATCATAAACCAACTGAATAGAATAGGGATCTATGAGTCCATACTGATAATAGGTAAATAAATGAATACATAAATGGGAGAGGAAGAAGGCCTTTTCCAAATGGGAGAGGAAGAAGGACTTTTCCTTGGTATGCAGACTGATAAATCTGGAAGGAGTGCTGCAGTTGGAAAATCACCACTTTGCAACCATGTTAGAGATGGGCTTGAGCAAGAATCATCAATGGATGCTAAATCTATGGCATGAAGTCTTATCTGGAATAGGATACTTACATATGGTATTTAAAGAATATCTTCACAGATTACTTATTAGTTGTAAGGGGAAAAACAGTAAATATACAGTAGAAAAACCCGATATCTTCACTGTATGACCAAAATTAATATCACCAGTGAAAATAAACAAACACAGAGTATCTTTGGATGTTTTACTCTGAGAAGGACACACATCTCTTGTGTGGTATTCTGGCTAGGGATGAATAACCTAAATCTAATCACAAGTGAACATCAGACACACTTAAATTGGTTAACATTCTAGAAATGTATTCTTCAAAAATGTGAAAGTTATGAAAGAAAAAAAACCCTAAAGAACAATTTCAGATTAGAGAAATGTCAACTAAGCACACTACTTGATCCTGAACTGGATCCTATATTGAAAGGGGAAAGATGCTATAAAGGAGATAATTAGAACAATTAACAAAATTGGAGAAAGTCAGGGAGAAAGAACGATGAAGCAAATGTGACAATAGATGAATCTGGGTAAAGGTATTCTATAGACATTCTCTGTATAATTCTTGCAACTTTTCTGTAAATATGAATTGTTTTTTACTTTAAAAGGAAGCAGAAAATAAACTTTCTTAATTACACTTGCATTTTCTTTTCTTCCTCTACAATACCCATGATGTTGACGTGAAATTATCTGACTAAAGAAGATTCATACTCCATTTCTGCAACTTTGCCACACAACCTAAAGACAACGCCAGTTTTCTCCTATTAGTTCTTTGGCTTATAATCAATTCATAAATAGCTTAGTCTTTTTTTCCCCTGAAGTCATAAATTGTTTTCCTTGACCATCCCTAATAAACTACAATGACTTCATAACACACTTCACTAAGAAAATTACACCATATGTTTATGTACTGCCACCCTTTCTTCTCCTCCTTAACCTAAAATATCCCTTCTGCAAATCTGACTTATCTTTCCAGACAAACACAAAAGAAGAAAATATATCTCAGTATACAGCAAAATGGAATCACCAAGCAATACCAATTATTCCTCTTCAACATAACTTAGACTCCTTAAAAAAAATCTATAGCTATAATTTCTACAAAGTCCCATTCAATTTAACTCTAGACAAGTCAAATAACCTCCAAATAACCTTTGACTTCTCCTTACTCCTCACTATACTCCATTCTGAATCATTTCCTAGAGGTAGGATTCTGGTGGGTCTATCAGAAATTATTAGGAGCTCCCAACTGCCTTTGTTTTTTAAAATCCAAAATTTTCACTATGTATCTAGGTCCTCCACTTCCTGCATACTCAATTCTCATCACTTAATATCATTCATTCAGATCTTCCCTTTCGATGAAGCAAACATACTTCCTGAGCACCACCTATGATTTGTTTGCTCCCATTTCTATGCCTTTTATTTATATTACTCCTCATCCTAAAAGTCTTTCTCCCATCTCTACCATGAAATGCTTTTCCCCTACTTCATACCAATGCTTAAAACTCTAGTGCCAAGAAAGACTTCCTGACTAATTTTGCAGTCTCCAATCAATTCAGTCACTCTTGCTCTATCTCAGCACTTTTGCATACAGCTTCTAAAGTAATATTTGTGCACATATTTTCCTTGTACCTGTTCTGTGAGCTATAAATATGTGGACATTTTTCCCCCATTAAATTGTAATTTCCAGGCAGAGAGGTAGGCAGATAAAGAAACAGGGATACAAATACTATAACTATTTCCTTCCTGTTCTCATAGATCTAATCAGTAATCGGAATAGAATGAATGTTTAATGGCCGGACAACCAATAACAGAAAACTTTACAGACCTCAATAACTGCATGAAAATCATAAAGAAAATCTACCTCAGGTAGCTAAAAAGTATACCTACCTTCTATTTCTTGTCCAATAGAAAGTCCAGCCCACTTTCGCTGAAAAATAAGAGAAAATAAAACACACTTAAAAATAAATCAATCAAAATTAGAGAAAATGAAGAAAAATAGGTATTTCTATGGGTTTCAGGAACACATTCAAAGACCAAAACATGGTATGCTATCATCTAGCTTTGAACACCTGTCCCCAAATATACAAAGCCAGCCTTTCTGCAGTAAGGCCAGCGCCTCTGAGTAAGGTGCTCCTCTGCATAACTAATGCTTCTGGTTGCATCAGACAATAGGGTGCTCCTCTGCTTCTGGTTGTATCAGACAGCATTTCAGTGTTCTGAACATACTATGTTTAACTTTATTGACTGTTACAGAATCACAAAAAGAAAGACTTGCAATTCAGTAAAAATACATTAAAACTTGTCAGACAATCTACACTAAAACTCAAGCAGGAACTCAAATAGTTAGAGGGTCATGACTACTGCTGGTATGTCAGCGGAAGGAATTTCAGGCAGTCGTAAGCAGAATTGAGCTTCTCCCCAAGTTCTGACTGGTTACAATGGTAGGAATGTAGAGGCAGGGCAGATTGTGTTTAGGCAGGAATTTGGGACTAGCTTGGTATAGATTCAAAATTAGTAATTCCTGATAACACTCCAAAGAACAGTGAGAAAAATAATTTTGGGTTGGAAATCAAGTTTTCTTACTCGTCTGAACATTGTGGATTTTTGTGGTGCACAGTTTAGAAGGTGTTGCCTTGTGAATCTGTGCAACAACAAATGTTCTTCCTTACAGCTTTCTTCCTGTAGGTCCCTTCTCCCTCCCTTCTGCCCTTCACCTTCCCTAAAGGACTTCTTCTGTAACATCCCATCCACCTCCTGCCAACCCAAAATTTAGCAGCATGCAGATTAAGCCCAGACTTTGGGTCACAAAGCAGCCACATTTAGGTTCTGAACTTCAGCCCATAGGACAGCCTCCAGAGATAATAAAAATAGTACCTACCAGATGGGGTTGTTATGAGAATAAATGAGCTAACACATGCAAAAGTGGTTAGAATAGTGCCTGTCATACAGTCAATGTTGGAGAAATTTTTTTAAAACAAGCAGAAAGGCAAGGAGAAATGGCCACACCTCAAGCTATGTCTGGACACCAGAATCCCAAACAAGTTTTGTAAAACCTGGGAAATCCTGGAATATGATTGATCGTCCAACACCTATAATCTATGAAAACAAATGTGAAAAGTAGTCTCGATAATGGAGAGACACCCAAACAACCAATGGAGAGAAAAGAGGAAAAGTGAAAAAGACTTCCATAATTTTTGAGGGCTTCAAGAGATCTTCATAGTTCCTAAATTTGATCTCTTTCCCTAAACCTCCAACAGAGTAAATCAATACTTATTAGCATACAAGAAAGGGGTAGGGATTACATTCATAGTGCTTAGGATTGTGAGATAAGCAGTATAAGAATGATGATAGGGGAGAAAAGAATACAGATTAATATTTGTGGTGCTTCTATATTATGTACCTGGGATAGTGCCGGGCAATTTTCCTTTCATAGTATCCACCAAAAGTTGTAACTGTAATCATAACACTTCGAGTTTTCAGGGGACTCTAGCAAATTAAGTTGTAATTTGAGATAACAACTACTTCAACCATATTCTTTGGTCTGACATCATTACATTTTAAAATCATTAATAGATTTCAACTTTACAAATAAAATATTATTCTTATATCTTTTCTATTACCCTGGGAGTTAACATGACAAAATAACTTGACACTTTTATCTGACAGCTGACTGATACTACTGCAGAATTTTTAAAAATCAGAAGAATCAAGATAACAGGTAGCTATAGTAAAAATTGGCAATTAAGAATATATTGTTATTTAAAAAAATGATACTGTGAGCCATTGATTGTATACCTTGGATGGACTGTATGGTGTATGAATATATCTCAATAACAATGCATTAAAATATAAAGAAAATATCTTTAAATTCCTTATATAATACTTATATGTGGTTCTCCAATATGAATCAACACAGTTAAGAGGGTGATGTGTGCTTTAAATGAATTGATTCTTCTATGATTTCCAAAAACAGAAGAAGAGAATAAATTAACATCTAAGTTACCTGGGGTAAGCTGAATGCGATGCTCCCTGGAACCACTGACGGATGGGTCCTCAGTGTAAATGTGTACCTATGGTTGGGAGAAGTCCTCACTATCACATGCCTAAAAGACAGAAACACAGTCTGTACTCCATGTCAGAGGAAATGAACATAATTTTCCACTGTGTTCATTTTCAACAACCAATGCTTGATGAGTACCAAGTAGAAACATAGCCTTATATGAGAGACTTGAAGGAAAAGAACCACAAATTTAGTTTCCAAAAACTGGCAGCAACTTAAAATGTTTTCCAGGCTATAAGGAACATCTTGGGCCAAACACACATTAGGTAGAATCTGGCCAAGTTAAAAAACAGTATGCACTCTCCAAAACATCAACTCATATAAAATTGAAGCCAGAGATTTAGAGTCCTGGATATTGAGTAAAAACTAGATGAATTTCCTCTCCTGAAAATTATTTCACACCCCAATAAAATAAGGAGGGGAGAATCAAGGATAGAAGAGCCAGGATATAGCAGTAAAAAAAGTTAGTTTTTAGGATTATTCATTAAATCTCTTTGCAGACTCTTACAACAGGCTGAAACAATAATCTGCAAAATTAAGAAGACAATAAAAACACATGATGTGCCAGTTTGAAGGTATTATGTCCCCCCAAACGCCATTATCTTTGATGTAATCTTGTGTGGGCAGACCTATCAGTGTTGATTAGATTGCAATTCTTTGAGTGTTTCAATGGAGATGTGCCCCACCCAACTGTGGGTGATGACTCTGATTGGATAATTTCCATGGAATTGTTGCCCTGCCCATTCAGGGTGGGTCTGAATTAAATTACTGGAGCACTATATAAGATCAGACAGAAGGAGAAAGCTGCTACAGCCAAGAGGGACACTTTGAAGACAGCACAGGAGCTGCAGATGAGAGACAGTTTGAAGACGGCCGTTGAAAGTAGACTCTTGCTCCGGAGAAGCTAAGAGAGGACAAATACCCGAAGTGCAACTAAGAGTGACATTTTTGAGGAACTGCAGCCTAGAGACGAACGTTCTGGAAGAAAGCCATTTTGAAACCAGAACTTTGGAGCAGATGCCAGCCACGTGCCTTCCCAGCTAACAGAGGTTTTCTGGACACCATTGGCCATCCTCCAAATGAAGGCACCTGATTGTTGATGTGTTACCTTGGACACTTTAAGGCCTTAAGACTGTAACTGTGCAACCAAATAAACCCCCTTTTATAAAAGCCAATCCATCTCTGGTGTTTTGCATTCTGGCAGCATTAGCAAACTAGAACACATGAGTTTTCATGTAAACATCAATACTTACTATTTCAAAGAACTTTGTTCTAATTCAGAAACAATTTTGTACTGCTTAGAAGCTATCTATAAATAAATAAAATTTAGTCATCTCATGATAATCTCCCCTACTAAGAAACAAACTAACCAGCACTGTATATGAGACAGATGCTTTAAACTGTTATGCAACAGCACTATCTTTTTAAAATTATCTTTTAGAATGCTGTAATTTTTAAATATTAATGGTTAATATTTTTATACATATTATTTTGTCACTAGAATACAAGTTTCTTATATCTATTATATTTGAAGCAATCTCACCATGAGTACAGTAAACATATGACATATGTAAAAGAATTCCATAAACAGATAAATTCTCACATTAATTATTTATACTCAGTTTATTTGTGGTAAGTCCTGTGTTCAACTTAGCATCCTAGAATTTTTAGGGCTGGAAACAATGTTAATACAATCATATAGTACAAGCCCTTAATCTGAAGCTGGAAACCACATCTGATTAGCAATTCTCCCTCTGTAAAACCCACGTATTTCACAGAGAACTTAAAAAAAAGAGGCTCTATTACAATCTAGCTTCTGCTTCTGGTAGAGCCCCTTCATCTCCTTACCTCTACCAACCTCAGAAGCATATGGATGGTACTGAACTTGGTAGCAGTGGGTGATACAAATCAATTAAAGACAAATTACGACGGAAAATGCCTGTAAAAATTCTACATCTCTTGTGTGTCTTCAATTCTCATGTGCCTTAAGATTATCATAGGAAGAATGATCAAATAGCTAACCTTTAGTGAAGGCTTATTAATGTGCTAGGCACTGTTCAAAGTGCTTTATTTGTGTAACTCACTTAATTCTCGTAACTACCTTGAGAAAGATTGTCCTAATCCCCATTTTACATTTGAGGAATAGAGGCACAGAGATGACAAATAAATTTACCTAGTTTGCAACTGGCAGAGCCAGAATCCAAGCTCAGATCATCTGACTCCAGAACCAAATATCTAATGACTATGCTATAAATTATTTACGTAACCAATATGTTCAGCTCTACTAAGAAAACAGATAAAAGATTATATATAAAAAGCTTATTATGATTTTTAAAATATTATGTTTATCAAAGTTTGACACAGTAAAGACTGAAAAACATTTCTTTCTCATCTCCATTTTACACTCAGCAATAGGAATTAAAAAATTATTTTCAAAAGTTTCCTAAAAGATAAGGATGCTCCAGAAGTTTTTGAATACCACTTAGCAGGCTAGAGAAAAGCAAAGTCAGATACTCACTGTCCAGACTGGAAATCCTTTTCATTCACAACTGCGCAGTTGGTTAAAGATAATTCATCTGTAGGACATCGTGCAGCTTGCATACTCTATGAGAATCAACAATCACAAAAATAAAATTAAGTCATGTTTTATTACCTTAAAGATATTTTATGCTCCTGCTGTCCTCTATTCCTCATCACCAAAAATGCTGTAAAATTCTGTAGTAAACATCTATTGTTTTTTACTCCCAGCATCCTTTCTTTTTTGTGGTAACTGCGACCCTTTCTTTGGGAAACTGCTCCTTCCCCATTCCATGTGATTTTGTGGGGCTCCCAATCACATATACTCCAATCCTGCCCGTGGGCTTTTAACATACCAGCACTAGAAGAAATGCACTCTCCCTTGTCACAACACCAAATGGAGGAAGTTTTTCTGCTCTAAAAGAGAGCAAAAGTATCACAGAGAAAGCAAAGGTGAGAGTGACAGATGGACTAATAAACAACTTGATATAGACACCTGACAACAAAGTTAAAGACCTTGAGAAAACTCCTGGACACAGATGATGAGCCAATAAATTCTTCCAAAGAAAAATCTTCACTGGTACAAATCCAATGAAAGAAATGCAATAATTTTATAAAGTATAACATGAAAAAATATATTTTTATGAGAACTCTCAAGTGGCTATGAACCATCTCTCCTATATATTGAGAAAAACCATCTTCCAAATACCTCTTAACAAAAATAATTATAGGGTATATTTTTTTAAACCCAGCAATTAAAAGTCTTTTTGGTCAAGAGCTACTAGCAAAACATTCCTTCATATCATTTATCCTTGCAATACTAATTTAATGACACAATTTAACTAATAACCCTTCCATTATTTTCTGGGTTTCCGAGTGAGTGAGATGGACACCCCCACTCACAGGCTGTTTTTGACCACAGTGCTCATTCTTCAAACCTCAAGCCAAAGCTGATTCTTCTAAAATTTGTCTCCCAAATGCAAATTTATAGGTGAAAATAAATTACTTTTTTCTTTTGCTTTTGTTTAATTTAAAGGCTAGTTCCAATGGGCTAGTTTCAACATACTTATCCCAATTGTGCAGAATGGCACTCTCCCAAGGGAGATATATGCCTCCAAAAGGTTTTACAGGGTGATCTTTTGAGGTGCCAGAAGAAAATATTAGCACTTTTATTTAGATTCATTTTATACCCATTTTTGTTAAAGATGAACCTTACCCTAAGTGTATATATTATGCCTTAAAATATAGCATAATGATACTAACTGTGCCAGTTTGAAACTGTTATGGAACCCAGAAAAGCCATGATCTTTTAATCGAATCTTGTTGGGTGAAACCTTTTGATTGAGTGTTTCCATGGAGATGTCACTCACTCAACTTTGGGTCAGAACTTTGAGTAAATTATTTCCATGGAGATGTGACCCCGCCCATTCTGGGTAGGTCTTAATTAGATCACTGGAGTCCTTTAAGAGCTCACAGAGAGGAGAAGCTCAGAGAAGCTGAGAGAGACATTTTGGAGAGAAGCTAAGAGTCAACACAGACCCAGATGCTTGAAGATGCTGGGAGATGCAGACAAAAAGACGTCTGGAGATGCTAAACTAAGAGATTTTGCTGCGGAGTTTGCTGCAGAGAAGCTAAGAGAGGACTCCCAGATGTTTAGAAACACTCCAGGAGAACCAAGCAGAGAGCTGAGAGAAGCTAAGAGGGAAAGAAGGCTGGAGACATTTTGGAGAAAGCCATTTTGAAATGCAACCCAGGAGCAAAGGACCAGCAGACACCAGCCATGTGCCTTCCCAGCTGACAGAGGTGTTCCAGACGCTATCGGTGTTTCCTCAGTGAAGGTATCCTCTTGTTGATGCCTTAGTTTGGACACTTTTGTGGCTTTAGAACTGTAGATGTGTAACCTAATAAATCCCCTTTATAAAAGCTAATCCATTTCTGGTATTTTGCGTAACAGAAGCTCTAGCAAACCAGAACACTAACAAAGTCATAACCTTCCAGGCCTTTAAAAACCAAGTATCGACAGCAAGAGAAAAACCTCTATAATTTTTCCACCTGTATTTAAAGCCACATGCTATTCAATGCAGCACTTCAGAAAATCGCATTAAAGCTAAATAAATGAAGAAACTCCAAAGGTTTCCTAAGAGAAAGCACAGGAAACCACAGACCATAATAAAAATGGCTGAAATGATACATGGAAAACAATCTGGCAAAAAACTAAAATGTATCCTTTTATTGGTAAATACAGTTAAAAGCTCTTAAAAAACCCCAGAGAGCTGAAAATATCAGGACAAATTACAGAGCGTGGGCGTTTGCTCTACAGTTGCATCAAAAGATACATGTTTCTTTCATCTTAGGGAGTATTTACTGGGTAATAATAAAGTACACCAAGAACTACATTTTTGTGAGCTACTAAAGAAAAGTTGTACTGAAAACTGTAAATAAAACAATGTGCTTTATGGGAAAATTGTGAAATGTAAGCACTGATGGGATGGCTGCTTTCATTGGAATAAAGCAAAGAATTCCAGAATAGAGTTAAAAAGACAGCAACTTAGGTGAAAACCATTCACTGCTCCATTATGAGTAAACTATTGCTGCAAAGAAGTCAGAGCCAAAGGGATCCACACAAAGTGCCTCGGGATGTCTCTCAGATTAATTTTAACAAAACAAGACCTTTACAACATAGTAGAATCTTCCCTGCACTCTGTAAAGAGATAGGAAGTAACAATTGAAATCTTTTTTAACCACACATGGTTCAATGGTTACCACAAGTAGGGTACTTAAAAGATTTGTTAAACATAGATGAGCTACACAATTCTCTTTTATAAAAAAACTAGTGTTCAAAATTGGCTAAATATTTTTGTGATGAGAAGAGGTTGTAAGTAATATGCTACCAAGAAGATATTAAAAAAGAACTCACTCTTCTCTAGAAGACAAAAACATTTTAATAATATGTTAGAAACTGCTTTTACAAAATAAAAACAAAAAGTAAAGAAATACTTTGTGTTAATGAAGCAAGCATTTCAAAAATGGGTATTTGGAAACATTTCCATTACTAAGTGATTCTGCTAATGAAAAAAATGTATGTTACCTAAAAACAAAGAAACAAAAAACAAAATAAAAAACTCTCCTATCTGTATGTTTTTAAAAAAATGAGAAGCAGAATTTTACAACCTTTTAAAAAATCATTCAAATGAAAGACTTTCAGTGATTTTTGAACACGTTTATTTGCACTATAAAAATGCAATACATTCTGATTAGGCTGCAAAAAAACTGATGGAAATTGACCAGCTGCATTTCAACAAAATGTTTCCAAAATATGGATAAGTCTGAAAAAAGGAGAGTATTATGATTTTCAAAGCGTAGTCAAATTCCTCCATTTTAATCTAGGTTTGGCAGCCATTAAAACAAAGTACCAAAATAAAATTAATTCAACTTAATAAGAAGGCAAACAATCTAATTTAATAATGGACAAAGGACTTGAACAGACATTCCTCCAAAGATGATGTACAAATGGTCAACAAGCACATAGAAAGATGTTTAACATCATCAGTCATTAGGGAAATGCAAATCAAAACTTCAATGGAATATTGCTGCATATCCACTAGTATGGCTATTACTAAAAAAACAAAAAACAAACAAACAAAAAACCCACAAGTGTTGACAAGATGTTGCTGGTGAGAATGAAAAGTAGTGCAGCCACTATGGAAAACAGTTTGACGGATCTTCAAAAAAGTTAAACACAGAATTACCATATGACCAAGCAATTCCACTTCTAGATATAAACCCAACTTGAAAGCAGGGACTTGAATAAATACTTCTATACTAATGTTCAAACCAGCACTATTCACAAGAGCCAAGAGATGGAAACAACGCAAATGTCTGTGACAGATGAATGGATAAACAAAATGTGGCATATACACACTATGTAATATTATTCAGCCATAAAAAGGAATGAAGTTCTACAACATGCTACAAGGTGAACCTTGAAGACATCACATTCAATGAACTAAGTCAGACACAAAAGGACACATATTCTATGACCTCACTTACATGAAAAAAAAACCAGAATACGCAAATTCACAGAGATAGAAAGAAGATGACAGGTTATTAGGGGCTTAGGTGGGGATGGGGAATGGGTAGTTAAGGCTTAATGATTACAGGGTTTTTGGAGGGTGGTAGGAAAGTTTTGGTAATAGATGGTAGTGATGGAAGCACAACATTGTGCATGTAATTAACACCACTGAATTATATACTTGAAAGTGGTTAAAATGGGAACTGCTACCACAGCAATTTTTTTTTTTAAAAAGGAATGAAATTCTGATACATGCTACAATAAGGATGAACCTTGAAAATATGCTGAGTGAAATAAGTCAGACACAAAAGGACAAATACTGCATGACTCCACTTTATGAAATATCTAGAGTGAGTAAATCCATAGAGACAAAAAGTGGATTGGAGATTACCAGGGGCTGGGGAAAGGGGAAATGGATAAGTTATTGCTTAATAGTTGGGATGACAAAAAAGTTTCAGTAGTGGGTGGTGGTGAAGATACTGTGAATGTAATCTATACCACTGAATCGTACACTTAAAAATGGTTAAAATTTTATGTTTCATCTATATCTTCAAAAAAATGTTTTAAATATATTGAATTTAGAATTAGACCTCTGAATAGTTATATCACAAAATGATAAATCAAGATTATAAAGATTAATGAAGCATCACTTTCCTTTCTATATTTTTAGCAAATAAAATTAAAATGATTATGAAAATATTGCAGAGTTCATCTTTAGTACATCCTCGTTATTTCTTTTTTTGTTTATGTTTTATTGTATTTATACAAACTATCAGCATATCAATTATAAATCAATATGCATATATTGAGGATACATGATCAAAACATTTTTTACTTACGGGATTCATGATCAAAACTGTTTTGAAATCACTAATTTAGAGCATGGGATGAAAAAGTCTGGGTCACAGCTTTGCTTTCTGAATGAGATGGCATTTTCGCCCCAAGCTCACAGCTTGACCAGCCATCTGACAAACGTGCAGAAAGTTTTCCGTTTCCCACCTACCCTGGGCTCTCTTTCACCTGCAAGCTTCTTCCTTTTATACTTTTCTCTCCCTCCCAACTCTTTGCCCCTTTGCCTGGTCAACTTCTACTCATTCTTCAATTCTCAATTTAGACACCGATTTTTCTAAGAAGCCTTCCCAGATACCCCTCCCCACTAAACTAATTATAATAAATTTAAATGAAAAAAATTTACCCAATTGTATTTTTATTGTCTGTTTACATGCTTGCAGTGCACATAAGACTGTAAGCTTCTCAAGGACTGAGACTATATCTTGTTCCCATCTATGTTTCCTGGCGTTAGGACAGGTCTGGCATACAGTGAGTACTCACTAAATATTTGTTGAATAAATGAACTCGTGAATAAAAACAAATCTATCTCAACTGCAAAATAAACAATTCAAAGAACAGATACACAAAGGACTGATCATTTCAAGGTTATTTAGGAAGTGATATAATTTAACAAAATGATCTAATACTTCAAAATACACAGAACTGATAGAGCCAAAGTAATAAAAAATATACAAAATGTTAGACTAACCTTTGATTTGTAAACCTGTTTATTTGCCAAGGAAGTGGTGTCCTTCATAAAAAAGAGTGAAGGCATTTGCCCGGCCAACTAAAACATGCTCTGGGCAAAGGCACCCCTGCTGGGATCTAGGAGCATCTGTGTTTTTACAGTAACCAAGCAGGGTAGCTCATTTTCTCATCAAAGTGTAAGTTCCTATAAATAGTAACTGTTTAATTACCACAGTAATGCCAAGGGAAAAGCCACCATTTTTCTAACATTGACCTTGCTTCTAGGAAGCAACAACAAAAGCCAGCCACTACAGCTATGCAGCTATTAACAAAATATGAAATTTATAAGCAGTTTCATGTAAGTTTAGTTGTCTGATTTACTAGAACTTTTAACTGAAGACTTCAGAAATGTTTTCATTTTAACTACATTAAATGTCAAAAATCAGGAACTCATTGCTACTTACCAGAATGAAAATTTCAACAAATCTTTAACAGAACCCTTGGTAGGAATAATTTTATCAGTACTTATTAGAGTCGCAAGTGCAAAAGAGAATTTGCTTCTGTTGACCATAAAGGGGGGGGTGGGGCAGGTGGCGCACGATCTAACCAGGACTCCTCTGGGCAACACTGTATACTTTTAGAATTTAAATAACATACATTTGTCCAAAAGTCCACTTTAAAAATTGGATTAAGTATATGATTATTGTGTACTAAAGAATTTAGTGGGACAAAATAACAGAAAGGAAAACACAGAATGAAGGACCTAATTAAAGAGCTTATTAACAAAAAGCTACCCTCATCCTAACTGCAACACCTGTGAATCCACTGATTCTTCCTCTGTGGCGCTTCAGCCCTTGGTTACAATTCTCTAGAGATGCACAAATACTCTACAAGGAAGTGAAGCCAGAAAAATGAACTTCTCGGCCTGCTCAGCTGACAAGTCTCACTCAGACAATTATTTCTCGTCCGAGGATCTGAAAAATAACATTCTAGAACTGTGCTACTCAATAAAGTAGCACCAGACCCATCTGGCTATTAAAATTAAATAAAAATAAAAACTGAGTTCCTCACTTGTGCTAGTCACATTTCAAGTGGTTATCACTGCAGAAAGTTTCATTGGATAGTGCTGCTCTAGAACAGCACAAGAAAGACCATTAGTAATACCTGTCTTCAGAGTCCAAGGAATCCTTCTATGCTATAGACTCCTGGAATATTAATTCTGAAGTCAGGTGGACTAGACGTGATGTGCCAGAAATAAGTTAAACTTGTATATCCCATAGTAATCTCTCAAAGAGCTCTTAACAGTCTCCATCTCTATTCAGATAGAGGAAACTCCTGACATCCCTTAGGGTCTTAAAATTCCTTTATAAATTTATACTGAAAAAAAAAAAAAAAAAGAAGTTTCCATTTTGGTCTTTTGAAGGGGAAAAAAAACAATTTAAAAAATATGGAAGAATATATACCATAATATATTTGTAAGAGTGGTGAGACTATAGATTACTTTTATTGTTGTTTTTTTAGTTCTAATTTTTTTATACTGAACATGCATTTTCTTTGAAATTAAAAAAACAAAACCTACAGATGAGGAAACTGAGGCGAAAAAGATTTACCCAAGGTCATATTAGCAATTAATTTGCAAGCTGAGATTGAAATCTATCTTTTCCAATGACAAAATCCATGTCATTTTTCCAAATAGCTACCTTTTTTTTCTACCCATACCAACACAATTGAGGAATGTAACAACTCACAAGTCTCTACTGGGAGTGAGGGCTCAGTGCAGGGACTAATCAAATCCTAGGGAGGGTAGAGGTTGAACAAAAAACCCCCAGATGGGAGTTAGGAAAGGGTATTCTCACACACTGTAAGTGACTGTGCCAGTTTGGATATATTATGTCCCCAGAAAAGCCATGTTCTTTAATGCAGTCTTGTGGGGACAGACTTATTTGTCTTTTGATTAAGGTGGTACCTTTTGATTGAGTTTCCATGAAGATGTGACTCAACCAACTGTGGGTAAGACCTTTGATTAAATTATTTTCATGGAGATGTGACCGCATCCATTATGGGTGGGTCTTAATTAGATCACTGACGTCCTTTAAAAGAGCTCATGGAGAGACGGAGCTCAGAGAAGCTGACAGAGACGACTTGGAGAGAAGCTAAGCTATGTAATAAGAGAGTTTGCCCTGGGAGAAGCTAAGAGCCGACACAAGCCCAGATGCTTGGAGATGCTGGGAAATGCAGACAGAAGGACATTTGGAGATGCTAAGCTAAGAGATGAAGCCCAGAGTTTGCTGCAGAGAAGCTAAGAGAGGACTCTCAGATGCTTAGAGAGAAACACCCCAGGAGAACCAAGCAGAGAGCTGAGAGAGGCTAAGAGAGACAGAAGGCCAGAAACATTTAGGAGAAAGCCGTTTTGAAATGCACCCCGTGAGCAAGGGACCAGCAGACACCAGCCTCATGCCTTCCCAGCTGACAGAAGTGTTCTAGAAGCCATTGTTCTTTCTTCAGTGAAGGTATCCTCTTGTTGATGCCTTTGTTTGGACATTTTTATGGCCTTGGAATTGTAAATTTGAGACCTAATAAATCCCCTTTATAAAAAGCCAATCCATTTCCGGTATTTTGCATAATGGCAGCTTTGGCAAACCAGAACAGAGACACTATAAATTGCTGTGAGACGCAAAAGGAAAGATATTGTATGTTACCACTTCTGTGAACTATCTGAACATGTAAAATCAATGTCTTATAATGTAAGAATATTGGTGACCTAGTGATGGACAGTAGATAGTGATGGGGAATGATAGTCTAATATGTTCAGATATGTTAATGATGGTGAATTCAAAGGTGTGGTGATGGATATGGGTGACAATCGTTTGTAATGGGATTATAAGTATCAGAGCTGTTTGAAGGTGAATTTGAAGGAATTTAAGGGTTGTTTAAAGGCATGTTTCCCACAGTTCAGCACCACAAATACAGATGGGTGCCTGCATGATATACTGCTAAGGTATGTCACTGGCACAGAGTTGACAACAGAAGGATACATGGGAAAAATCTACACATTGCGTACTAGGGATTATAATTAATAGTAATACCATACTCTATCAAAGTTTGACACACTAAGTTTATTCATCAGAAACTTAAATCCTTCAGAGTAGCCCTATGCCAGCTAAGTTCAAAAATGTAGAAGCAATAGCCTCTTCAAGAACATCAACTAGATATGTCCCCTTTGCTTATAAAGTTGACACCCCTTTTCAACATGAACAGGTTAGGGTGATCACTTCCTAGACGTCCCTGATGACTGGGAAAGTGATTGAACTAGAGGAAGAGGTAGCAACATGCAAGATGGTATATAACAAAGGATTATGAACACTGAATCTTTATATAATTGCCTTTTCCTTAGTAGCTAGGGTATTAGAGTAGTTAGAGGGAAAAAATTGAAATGACGAAACTGTAACCTATAATATCCTTTGAAATCTGTTACATACTACTTCTTAAATTGTAATTTGAAAGCTATACCTTTTTGTATATATGTTAAATTTCACAATAAGGAAATGACTGAAACTATGGTATTATAACTCATAATAACTTTGGAAATTTCTTAAATATCTACTAGTTAAATCATGTTTTGGAAGATAGTACCTTTTTGTATATATGTTATGTTTCATAATAAGGAAATAACTGGAACTGTGGAATTGTAACCTATAATATTCTTTGAAATTTGCTGTCTTAACTACTTGTTAAATTGCACTTGGAAAGTTATCACTTTTATGTATATATGTTATATTCTACAATAAAATGTGATACAAAATTGTGAGTTTTTGGAAGATAATTTGGCAGTATCTATCAAAATATTTGTTCATACCCTTTGACACAGCAATTCACCTTCTTGAAGTCTACCCTCAGAACATCCAGAATGCTTGCACAAATATGCAAAGATATTGGAGAAGCAGTATAATAAAGTCGTTAAGCCCATTAGGTTTTGCCCTCCGACAGCCTGGATTCATTTCCTGGCTCTGCCACTTACGATTTGTGTGATCTTAAATAAGTCATGAAATATTCTTTAGCCTCAACTTCCTTCTCTATAAAGTAGGAATAATAACAGCATCTCATAAATATGGTTGTTGCAAGTGGTAAGGGTACAGGGTGCCATTCATCCCTTCTCTAGTCCAGGGTTTTGATCAATGGATTATAAGAACAAAGAGCAAAGGTAAATTATGAGAACTTTTGCTTCTGCACAAGAAAGAATAATTGGTATGAGACTTGCTCTCTGCCTGAAACAACAAGAAAATTGTACAAAAATATATAAAACAATTTTTAGACACTGGACAAGAGTCCGTGCAGATGGTGATTGTTGAGAGAAGGGATTAAATGAGGTATATCTTATAGTTATCCTGGCTTTCTCCCTGGAAGCAATTTTCCAGCCAGCTGCACAGGAAGAGAAAATGGCTCATGGTCTCATGAGATGAGGGGACAAGGAGGCCAAAGTGGCTGGAATTTGAAGAGGAAACAGCTCCAGAAATGTCCATAGGGTCCCCGAGTCTTTGGCCGAATACCAATCTGCACATGCATAGTAAGAAACTCTTCGAGGCCAGGCAAAGAACAGCTTCCAAGGCACTATAAGCTGAACAATTCTCAGAGATCACACCAGACTAGGAGATGTTCAAATTCCTATCAGCCAAAGTATAGAGACCTCAATTAATACCTGGGACATTCAATAAAACCCCAGAAGGGTGAGGCCTTAGTAGTAAAGCTAACCTATTACCAACATAAAGGCTACTCAAGACTTAAGAAAGCTTCAAAATAAGCCTCAATAACCCTATACAGAATCAGAGTCTGTCTCCAAGGCATGAGACCAGAGGAGATTGGGCTGAAATGAAAGTCTCTGCCTGGGGCTGGGAAAACCCAGTGGTACCACTCTAAGACCCACTCTAGTTAAGAACTCAGGGAGGAAATATGATTTGGTATTTTCAGGGTAGGGCAGCCTGAGAAATTATGTCATTTTGTTTGCATTATAAAATGTTTTGCCCCACAAAGGAACTATCAATGTGTGTTTTGCTCATTACCATGTGTCCTGGTTTGCTAATGCTGCCATTATGCAAAATATCAGAACTGGACTGGTTTTTATAAAGGGGGTTTATTTGGTTACAAATTTACAGTCCTAAGGTCATAAAAGTGTCCAAACTAAGGCATCAATAAGAGGATACCTTCACTGAAGGTAGGCTGATGGTGTCCAACAGTTCTGTCAGCTGGGAAGACATGCAGCCGGCATCTGCTGGTCCTTTGCTCCTGGGTTGCATTTGAAAATAGCTTTCTCCAAAACGTGTCTCTCATCTTCTCTCTCTGTGAATCTTTTCTTGTTCTCCCAAGGCTTTTCTCTCTAAGCATTAGGCAGTCCTCTCTTAGCTTCTCCAGGGCAAACTCTGGGCTTCATCTCTTAGCTTAGCATCTCCAAACATCTTTTGGTGTGCATCTCCAAGCATCTCCAAGTGTCAGCACCTGTATTGGCTCCTGGCTCTCTTAAATACTCCCGTGAACCAATCAAGACCTACCCTGAATGGGCGGGGTTCATACCTCCATGGAAATAATTCAATCAGAGGTTCCACCCTAATCAACAGACTAATCAGTCTGCCCCCAGAAGACTGCACTAAAGAACATGGCTTTTTGGGGGGACATAATATATCCAAACCAGCACACCATATATTGGGTGAAGTAGTTCAAGGAACATACTACTGTGTTACAGTTTTCATAATCCCAAGTAAGAGAACCTGTAGGAAATGGACTGTTCCCTTAGTACAAACCAATAAAGTCCTGCTTAATCAGATAATACCAATCCTAGGTAGGCAGGCATTTATACATTGAGACTTCTCTAAGAAAATACCAGTAACTATCTAATCAAGGAATCAGATATTATTTCTAAGCACAAAAGGATCAAACCCTTCTGTATATTAACAAACTAGGTTAAGTAATATACTGAGGGAATATACCTACAGAGACAAGAAAAGTGTTATTTAATTAGTATATAAGAGAATAGGTGATCACCCAAAGGAAAACACCAGCCAAGAACGTGAACAGACATTTGCAAATGAAGAACTACAAATGGCCAATAAAGATTTTCAAAGTAAAAAAACAAACAAAAAGTCATGAAAAGATAAAACCAATTCATAAGTAATTTAACAAAACAAATTTATACATTCTTTAAAAGAAGACAATAAAATCCAAACATTCAGTATAACATTCATAATATCCCACACATGAAATAAAAAATTACTAGACATGTGAAGACACAGCAAACCAATCTGAAGAAGTTATTTTTTTAAGGTTTTTTTTTTTAAAGTTATTTTTTTAAAAAATAAACAAAGCCTGAGAGACCTGTTGGATAATATCAAAAGGTCAAACGTATGTGTAATTGGACTCCCAGGAAAACAAGAGACAAATAATGTGGCAGGGAAAATATTTGAAAAAATAATGGTAGAAATATCCTCAATTTGATGAATGATATACATGTACAGATTTAAGAACTCAGAATTTTTAACAAATGGTGCTGGGGCAATAGGACAGACACATGCAAAGCAATGAAGTTGGGCCCATATCTCATATCATTCACAAAAATTAACTCCAAATGGATCAAAGACCTAAATGTGAGAGCTAAAACTATGAAACTCTTAACGATTTCTTAGATATGACACCAAAAGCACAAGCAATCAAAGAAAAGCTAGATAAATTGGACTGCATCAAAATTGAAAGTTTTTGTGCTTCAAAGGAAATGATCAAGAAAGTAAAAGGACAAACCACATAACGAGTGAAAACATTTGCAAATCATATTTCTGATAAGGGTTTACTATCCAGAACATAGAAGGAACTCTTACAACTGAACAATGAAGATAAACAACCGATTAAAAAAATGGGCAAAGGACTGATTAAACATGTCTCCAAAGAATATCTATAAATGGCCAACAAGCGAATGAAAAGATGCTCAACATCATTAGTCATTAGGGAAATGCAAATCAAAACCACAAGACACCACTTCACACCCACTAAAATTACTACAATAATTTTTTTTTTAAATGGACAATAACAAATGTTGGAAAGGATGTGGAAAAATCAGAATCCTAATATATTACTTGTAGGAATGTAAAATGGTACATCTGCTATGGAAAACAGTTTGGCAATTCCTCAAAAAGGTAAACATAGGATTACCACATAATCCAGCAATTCCACCACTAGGTATATAACCAAAAGAATTGAAAGTAGGTGTTCAAACAAAAACTTGTACACAAATTTTCATAGTAGCACTATTCACAACAGCCAAAAGGTGGAAACAACTCAACTTCCATCAATGGATACATGGTACATCTATACAATGTGGTATATCCACATGATGAAATATTAATCAGCCACAAAAAGGAATGAAATAGTGGCATGCTACACTGTGGATGAAACTTGAAAAAACATTTTGCTAAGGTGAAAGAAGCCAATCACAAAGGACTACACTATATGATTCATTTACATGAAATGTCCAGAATAGCAACATCTCAAGTAGATTAGTGGTGGCTTAAGGCTAGGGGAATGGAGTTTTAGGCGATGAGGATATGGAGTTTCTCTTTGTGGTGAAACATTATCTAAAATTGACTGTAAAAACTGTTACATATAACTGTGACTATACTAAAAACTACTAAGTTATACAATGAGTCAATTACATGGCATATGAATTATACCTCAATAAAGCTGGTTTTGTTTTTTGGTTTTTGTTTTTTTAAGAACCTCAGCAAACTCCATGCAGGATAAATACCAAGAAATCCACACTAAAGCACATCACAGACAAACTACTTAGAACCAAAGATAAAGAGAAAAATTTTGAAGCAGCCTTATAAAAATAAGACAATAAATCCAAAGGAAAGATAATTAAAAAAAAACCACTGACTTGTCAGAAAAAAAAAAATTGAAACCAGAAATCTGTGAAAAGACATGTTCAAAATGCTTAAAAAAATAACAGTAACCCCCAAATTCTATATCCAGAAAAAATATTCTTCAAGAACAAATGTGGGGAGAACCTAAGATGGCAGCTAGGTAAGACCAGGCAAAACAACACCTCCATGAAAAATACTAGATAAAAGCCAGAAAGTGACCCAGAACACCAGTTCCAGCGATGCACCAGCCGGACAAGGTCTGCTAAATCTACAGGGACTGTGCATTTGGTGAAACCAGGAGTCTGCATTCTGAAACAAGTGAGTGAGCCAGCTGAAAGTCCCGCGGCTGCACTGCGGTGTGGGGAAACCATGGGTTGGCGTTGGAGAAGGACTAGTTCTTTTTTTTTAAAAAAAAAAAAAAAATGGACGCGGCTGCGGTCAGGATGGTGAGAACCGTGCAGTGAAGCACGGCAGGAGCAGGCTGGGCCAACATCTCAGTGTCTGGCATGGAGGACAGCCTGCTGCTGATTGTCCTGGGGCCAGGGGGGGCAGAGGGGAGCCAAAAGGAGAAAGAAACCGCGTCCCTTGCAGCCATCTCCCCAGCGGGCTGGAGACGCACCCGCCCGGGCCGGAGCTATAGCTCAGAGCCAGGCCAAGGGTACCAGTGTGACAGGAAGTGATTCCTGCAGCACTGTGCACACTTCACAATATCAGCCGTGGACAGCGGCCTTTAGTGCACCCACAGCTAACTGTCCTGGAGCTGGGAAGGCGGAGCTGTGCGAAAAGGGGGAAATTAACATGGCCCATTCACCCATCTTTAAAGCAGGCTGGGAACACCCCTGTACAGCCTGGCGGCCCAGGGCTTCCCTGGAGGGCCCGCGCAAACTTGTGATGTGGCACAACCTTCCCTCAGCAGAGGTCCTGGAAGAGCACGGCTAAGAAGGGAGGCCTGCTCGGAAATCCCAGGGACCCTACACCAATACCAAGGACTTGTGGGTCAGCGGCAGAGACAATCTGTGGCAAGACTGAAATGAAAGCTTAGACTCTTGCAACAGCCTTAAATCTCTGGGAACACCTGGGAGGTTTGATTATTAAAGCTCCCCTGCCTCCCTAACCACTCAGACACACGCCCCACATTCAGGGCAGACAGCACCAACAACACACCCAAACTTGGTGCACCAACTGAACTCCACAAGAATCAGATCCCCACACACCACAAAGACAAAGTTGGGGAGAACTGACTTGAGGGAAATAGGTGACTTGTGGATGCCATCTGCTGGTTAGTTAAAGAAAGTGTACGCCACCAAGCTGCAGATCTGACAAATTAGAGATCAGTATATTTTATATCCTGAAAGAACCCTATCAAGTAAAGCAAATGCCAAGAGGCCAAAAACAACAGAAAATCTTAAAGCATATGATAAAACCAGACAATATGGAGAACCTAAACCCAAACACCCAAATCAAAAGATCCGAAGACACACAGTACTTGGCACAATTAATCAAAGAACTACAGACAAACAATGAGAGCATGGCACAGGATATAAAGGACATAAAGAAGACCCTAGAAGAGCATAAAGAAGAAATTGCAAGAGTAAATAAAAAAATAAAAGATCTTATGGAAATAAAAGAAACTGTTGGCCAAATTAAAAAGACTCTGGATACTCATAATACAAGATTAGAGGAAGTTGAACAACGACTCAGCGTCCTCGAGGACCACAGAACAGAAAATGAAAGAACAAAAGAAAGAATGGGGAAAAAAATTGAAAGAGTTGAAATGGATCTCAGGGATACGATAGACAAAATAAAATGTCCAAATTTAAGACTCATTAGTGTCCCAGAAGGGGAAAAGAAAGGTAAAGGTCTAGAAAGAGTATTCAAAGAAATTGTTGGGGAAAACTTCCCAAACCTTCTACACAATATAAATACACAAAGCATAAATGCCCAATGAACTCCAAATAGAATAAATCCAAATAAACCCACTCCGAGACATATTCTGATCAGACTGTCAAATACTGAAGAGAAGGAGCAAGTTCTGAAAGCAGCAAGAGAAAAGCAATTCACCACATACAAAGGAAACAACATAAGACGAAGTAGTGACTACTCAGCGGCCACCACGGAGGCGAGAAGGCAGTGGTATGACATATTTAAAATTCTGAGAGAGAAAAATTTCCAACCAAAAATACTTTATCCAGCAAAACTGTTCTTCAAATTTGAGGGAGAGCTTAAATTTTTCACACACAAACAAATGCTGGGATATTTTGCTAATAAAAGACCTTCCCTACTTCAGATACTAAAGGGAGCCCTATCGGCAGAGAAACAAAGAAAGGAGAGAGAAATAAAGAGAAATTTAACAGGGATATATAGAACATTATATCCCAAATCACCAGGACACACATTCTTCTCTAGTGATCACGGATCTTTCTCCAGAATAGACCATAGGCTGGGACATAAAACAAGCCTCAATAAATTAAAAAAAAAAAATTGAATTTATTCAAAGCACATTCTCTGACCACAATGGAATACAAATAGAAGTCAATAACCATCAGAGACTTAGAAAATTCACAAACAACTGGAAAGTAAAAATGAGGGGGAGATGAAAACATTCCCAGATAATCAAAAGCTGAGGGACTTCATCACCAGCAGATCAGTCCTATGAGAAATGCTAAAGGGAACTGAGTAGGCTGAAAGGAAGGGACCCTAAACAATTGACTGAACCACATGAAGAAATAAAGATGTCCAGTAAAGATCACATGGTAAATAACAGTATTACTGTATTTTTGATTTGTAACTCCACTATTTACTTCCTACAGGATCTAAAATACATAAACTGTAATGACAAATCAGTGGTTTTGGACTCAATGTAAAATATGTAATTTTTGACAAGAACTACATAAAGGTGGGGGAATGGAGGAGTATAGGAACCTAGTTTACGTGTCCTATTGAAGTTAAGTTGGTATCAAAGAAAAACAAGATTGTATAGATTTAAGAGGTTAAATTTAAGCCCCACGGTAAACACAAAGAAAGTATCAGAGAATATGACCACGGAGATGGAAAGTAGAGTATGGGTTAAGAGAAATGGGGGAAGGGGCAATGGGGAGTTAAGAAAGGAGTGTAGGGTTGCTGTTTGAGGTGAAGGGAAATTTCTAGTAATGGATGGTGGGAAGGTGATAGCATTACAACATTCTAAATGTGATTAATCCCACTAATGGAATGCTAGGGAGGGGGTGGAATGGGAAGATTTAGGCTGTATATATGTTTCCACAATTAAAAAAAAAAAAAAAGAAAAAGACAGTCTAAATAGATAATGACAGTTAAATGCCAAGGATGATCCTGGATGGGATCTGAGGATGGAGGAGAGGAGGCTCAAAGGGGCACAGCTGGGACATAAGAAAAAAAAAAAGGAAATATAGAATGTAAGCTTTGTATCAATGTTGAATTTCTTGAACTTCTTAGCTGCGCTTAATGGGATTGCATAAAAGAATGTTCTTGTTCATGGGAATTGTAGATGTGAATTTATATCGTTTGTTCAAGGATGTGTACAGCTTGCTCTGATATGTTCAGAAGGCAGAGCAATAGATCACAGATGATAGATAGGGAGCGAGGGAGGGAGGGAGGGAAAGAAAGAAATGGTAGAGTGACAGGATGTTAAAGTTGGTGGATCAGGGTATCGGGAGAGGGGGCTCAGGGTATGCTGGAGTTCTGTGTATGGGTTTTGTATTGTTTTTGCAACTGTTCCTGTAAGTTTGAATTTATTTCAAAATAAAATTTAAAAAAAAGAACAAATGTGAAATAAAAACATTTCAAATGAGAAAGAGAGAGTGAGAGAATTAGTTGCCAAAAGACCTGCAACATAAGAAATGCTAAAGGAGGTTCTTCAGGCCAAAGGGAATGATACCAGATGGGAACCTGAATCTTCAGGAAAAATGAAGAGTAGAAATGGTAAATATAAAGACTATTTTTTTCTCTTAATTTCCTTAAAATATATACTGCACATGGCTGTTTAAAGCAAAAATCATAACATTGTATAGTGAGGCTTATAACATGTAAATTTAACACATATTACAACTATGACATAAAATTTGGGGAAGTAAATGGCTGAATTCCTTGTATTTTATGTGAAATGGCAAAATATTAACTTAAGTAGGCAATGAAATTTTAGGATTGTACACTGAAATCCCTAGATTAACCAGTTAAAAAGATTATGCTAAAAAGCATTCTATTAATCCAAACAGTAGCAGGAAAAAAAATAATAAGTAAAAACAGAAAACAAACAGTAAAATGGTAGACCTAAATAAAATTACATCAGTAATTAGACTGAATGTTAATGGCTTAAACACTCCAAATAAAAGAGACAGATTGTCTGAATGGATAAAAAAGCATGACACATCCATACGCTGAGATGCTTATAAATACAAGAGACATATTTTAAAAATAGGTTGAGAGTAAATGCATGGAGAAAGATCTGCTTAGAAACAGGAAATCTTAGAAGGCTAGGGTGGCTATATTAAAAATGGATAAAGTGGACTTCGAGATAGAATATTACCAGAGATAAAGGGCATTTCATAATGATAAAAGGGTCAGTTCATCAAGAAAACATAACCATCATAAATGTGTCTGCAACTGATAACAGAACTTCAAAATATGTGAAGCAAAAATAAACAGAATGAAAGGGAGAAACAGACAAAGCTACAAGCACAGCTGACGATTCCAAACCCCTCTCTTGCCAACTGATAGAACAACTAGACAAAAAAAAAAAAAAAATCAACTTGAAGGATATTGCTGTAATTATAAGAAAAAGAGGACATGCTTATTCATAATTGCCAAAAGCCGAAAGCAACCAAGATGTCCATCAAAAATAAAGAGATAAACTGTGATACAGCCACACAATGGAATACTAATCAGGGATAAGAAGAAATGAGCTATCAAGCCACCTAGGAGTAGAACTGCTGGGTCATATAATAATTCTGTGTTTAACTTTTTGAGGAACTGCCAAGCTGTTTTCCACAGCAGCTGAACCATTTTACATCCCCACAAGCAATATATGAGAATTCTAATTTCTCTAAATCCTTGCTGTGCGGGTTTAGAACTGTACGTACCCAAGAAAAATGTTCTTAGACTTAATCCATTCCATCCATTCCTGTGGCAGAGATAAAGCCACAGGAAGCAAGAAGCTGAAATTCAACAGAACCTGGAAGAGAACAGAGAGACCAGGAGAGGCCACTGTGTGCACTGCCATGTGATAGAGGAGCCAAGGACCAAGGATTGCCAGCAGCCAGACCCAGAACGCCAATCGTTGGGAGGAAAGCATTGCCTTGATGATGCCTCTAAATCATGAACTAATAAATTCCCACTGTTTAAACCAATCCATTGCATGGTATTTGTTTGAGCAGCCTGGGAAACTAAAAAACTCAACAACATTTGTTATTGTCCTTTAAATAAAAATTATTATAGCCATCCTTATGGGTGTTAGGAGGTATCTCATTGTGGTTTTGGTCTGCATTTCCCTAATTACTAATGATATTGAGCTTCTTTTCATGTGCTTATTGCCGTTTGTATATTTTCTTTGGAGAAATGTCTATTCAAATCCTTTGCCCATGTTTTTTTCTTAATAAACTTATTCACAAAAAGTGAGACTGCAGAAGGACTGGGGGCTGAACACAGGCAGGAGGTTTCTGAGTTCTGTACACGGGGCTGGGAGACAAGGAAGCCTCCAGGTGGAAGGGTACTGTTCAACAGAAAAAAAAAAAAGGGACCTACAACCACTCCTCCCCACTCCTCAATTAAAAAGACCCAAAAATAGATGTCTCTTAGGTAAATGGGGAGCCTGGGGCTTAAGGGTTTCACAGGTGTTGGGGGCTTAAAGGGGTGTCACAGACATTGGGATGGCTCCTGCATCAGTTGGTAGAATAGTACGTAGCCCTCACTGGATGCCACCTGGTTTTCACTGACAGGGGAGACATGAGAGTCATGGTAGACATGCCAACAAGTCTGGCACTAGCACAGGTCTGTGTAATGGCCATAGTGCACACACTGCCTGAGGGAATGAAAAGGGCATATAGCTGGTATACAGGGCTTCCTGCTTTGTCACTGACAAAGTCCCCTAAGCTCAGTCACTGCAGTGGGAAGTCTACACCTACACAAACTTGGCCGTACACCAGAGAATTCACAGTGGAGGGAAGCCTTATGTATGTAATGAGTATGGGAAGGCCTTCAATCAAATCTCAGATCTTACTATACATCACAAAATTCACACTGGAGAGAAACCTTATGAATGTTATATACGTGGACAAACATTCAAAGATCCCACCTTGTCATACATCAGAGAATTCATACTGGAAAGAAACCCTTCAAGTGTAATGAATGTGGAAAACCCTTCAGGCAACGTTCACGCCTTACAGAACACCAGAGACTCCACAGTAGAGAGAAACCCTATTAATGTTATAAACAAGGGAAGTCCTTCAATGGACACACAGTTTTCTTAAACATCAGAGATTACATACTGGAAAGAAACGTGAATGTGAAAAAGCCTACACTCCTGAATTGGACCTTATTGAACAATAAAGAATTTATAGGGAAGAAAAACCTTATGAGTGTATGGAGTGTGGAAAAACTTTCCAGAGAAGTTCAGATCTAATTCAACATTGGATAGATGAGAAAAACCCTATCAGTGCATTGAATGTGAGAAAGCCTTCAGGCACCATTCACTCTTTATTCAGCATCAGAGAATCCATAGTGGTAAGAAACCTTAGGAATGCAAGGAATGTGGAAAAACCTTCATTTGGCATATGGCTTTTCTAAAGCATCAGAAACTTCATGCGGGAGAGAAATCTGAAGAAAATGGGGAAAACTTCAGCAAGGATGAGGACCTTTCTCTTTCACAAAGAGAAAGCTTATCAGTGTAATCAGTGTGGCAGAACTTTCCGAGACAGCTCAGCTTCACCAGACATCAGGTGCTTCTTACAGGAAACCATACGAATACAAAGAATGTGGAAAAACTTTCTGCCAGAGCTCTGCCCTTAAAGACATCACAGAATTCACAGTGTAGGTATGCAACAGATGTGGGAAATCTTTTCTGGGTGGCTCAGATCTCATTAAACACCATCATGTTCATACTGGGGAGAAACCCTATGAATGCCCCAAATTTGGGAAGGCCTTCAGTCAGGATTCACACCTTATTAGTAATCAGAGAATTCACACCAAAGAGAAATCCTTCAAAAGCAGCAACTGTGGAAAGGCCTTCAGTAGGTGCAAAGCTTTTCTTAAACACCCAAAATTTCAAATTGGAAAGGAATTTGGGGAATGTGAATGAGTCTTCAAACAAGACTTCCTCTTATAGGTAACAAAACCTAAGGAATGTAGTAAAAGTAGGAAAAGCCGGATGGAGACCACATTGAATTGCACTACAGATGATTTTATCTTTGAAAAACCATTTGAAGGTAGGAAAACATTAGAGAGGCTTTACTGGATGGAAAACATACAAGTGTAATCAGGTGGAAAGGCTCTTTAACATAGCCTTTTTTTCTGCCTCAGGGTTGACAGTGAAATATGGTCCTATGGATATAATTATTTGGGAATGTTTTAGGACTTCTATCATCATTAAAATCACCAGAAATCACTTTGGCAACAACCCCCAAACTAAATTCTTCATAAGCCATTTCAATCTTGACTACCTAGTCCAGTGACAAGTATAAATCTACTTTAAGTACTTTAGGGTGATTAATCTTTCTCTGGGATAAAACAAACAAACAAACAAAGAACCATTATGAATCCAACATCATGTACCAAACACCCAGTATAAGAAAGATATTACCATTTTTTTAAATCAACTTATTTAAAATAAACTTACTGTTCCAGTTTGCTAATGCTGCTATTATGCAAAACACCAGAAATGGATTGGCTTTTATAAAGGGGATATATTAGGTTACAACTTTATAATTCTGTGGCTATAAAAGTGTGCAAACTAAGGCATCAACAAGAGGATACCTTCACTGAAGAATGGCTATTAGTGTCCAGAACACCTCTGTCAGCTGGGAACGCACATGGCTGGTATCTGCTGGTCCTTTGCTCCCAGGTTGTGTTTCAAAATGGCTTTCTCCAAAATATCTCTCAGCTGCTCTAAGCTCCTTCTGTCTGTGAGCTCTCTTATAGGACTCTAGTGACTTAATTAAGACTCACCCTGAATGGGCAGGGGCCACATCTCCATGGAAATAATTTAATCAAAAGTTTCCAAACCCTTATCAACACACTAATCAGTCTGCCCCCACAAGATTGCATTAAAGAATATGGCTTTTTGGTGGACATAATATATCCAAACCAGCACACATATATAAAGGGAAGTACATTAATTATAAGTGAATGAATTTCCACAAAGTGAACATACCTAGGTTAACCAACTACAGTTCAAGAAAGAGAACATGAGGATCCCACACTGCCCCCTCCTAGTCACTATCCTTACATCACTCTCAACAGATAACCACCATCTTGATGATTTAATGAGGTTTAGCATCTTTTCACATGTTAAACAAACTCCTGTTTTGAGTCTTTTGTCCACTGATCTATTAGCTTTCAGTCCTTTCTTTTCGTTAGTGATTTATAGTTCTTTATATATTCTAAATACAAGCCCTTGTCAAAAATATGAATTTAAACTATCTTCTCCTAGTCTGTGGCCTTTCTTCCTACTGTCTCAGTGGTGTCTTTTGATAAAGTCCTTAATTTTAATGAAGCCTAATTAATCGATTTTTTCTTTATATTTAGTGCTTTTTGTATTCTGTATAAGATATCTTTCCCTGCCCACAATTTTCCAGTCATGTTTTTGTCATAGATTTCTAATTTACTTGCATTGTCAGATTATACAGAGATCTGTATGTAGGTGTGGTGTTCAACATTTATCAATTTAAAAATTGTTAATTATATTATTTAAGTCTTCTATATCAACATAATCCAAATAAACAGTCTGTGCTGTCCAATACAGTTGTAACTAGTCGTGTGTGGCTACTAAACACTTGAAATGTGGCTAGTACAACTAAGGGTCTGGGTTTCTCCTTTAATTTAATTAATTTACAGCTGTAACTTTTGTCTTAGATTTATAAATTACGAGAGAGGCTTGAAACTCCACACTATGGTAGATTTGTGTATTTCATGTTACAATTCTGTCATTTTATCCTTTGTATATTGAGGCAATTATTGGGCTTATTTAAGTTTAGACTTGTTATACCTTTATGGATGATTGAACTTTTTATCATTGTTTAGGGACCCATCTCTAATGATCCCTTCTGTTTTAAAGTTCCTGTTGTCTGCTTTTCTTTTGGTTGGAATTTGCATGACATATTTTTATCCACTCTTTTGTTTTCTACTTTTTTATATCCTTATGTTTTAACTGTCTCTCTAGAAAATTAAGACTGGATTTTGGATTGTTTCAGTATGTTTGTTTCAGTGTGTTTGTCTCCTGCCTTCTATTGTTACTGTCAGGAAGTTAGCTGACAATCAAATTGTCTGTTGAAGGTAATGTCTTTTTTTTTCTCTGACAGCTTTAAAGATCTCTTTCTCTTTTGGTGTTACGAAATTTCTTTATAAGCTGTTTAAGTGTCTATTTCTTTTTATCTTCTTGGGATTCTTTAGGCTTCCAGAATTTGTGGCTTGGTGTTTTTCATCAGTTCTTTGTCATTATCTCATCAAATATTGCCTCTGTCTCATTCTTTTCCATGCTTTTTTTCCTTGGTTCTGACTAGACCAGATCTTTTTACTCTATCCTGTATTTGCTTAACTCTTCCATTGTTTTCCATTTCTCTGTTTCTGTACTGCATTATGAAGAGTTTTTCAGATATTCTAGTTTACTAAATCTCTCTTTAGCTATATTTCATCTGTTATTAAATTTATACATTATGTTCTCAATCTCAATTATTTTATTTTTCATTTTAATAGTACTATTTGATTTTTTTTCAAATCTAACTGGTCATTTCTAATAGGTTTGCTCTTCACTCATATTTTCAGTCCATTTTTTATTTCTATAATCATATAAATATACTTAATTTACAATCTCTGTCTGTCGATTCCAATATCTGAAGTCTCTGCAGGCCTGATTCTGCTCTGTTTCTGTTAGCGTTCATTTACTGTGTCTTGTTTCTTTGTGTATTTTGTGATTCTCAGTGATTCTCAAGAGTGCAGTATCTGCAGACCAGCAACAACAGCATCACCCGACCACATATTAGAAGTGCAAATTCTCATATTTCTTACAACTTTTTGTGTAGGAATTCTCTAAGTTCTAGGATGAAATTGGGGTCTTCCAAGGAAGTTTTGTGTTTACTACTTCTTACACCTTTTGTGGCACTCCACTCTTGTACCACTTTAAACTAAATTATTGGCTTAAGATTTTCAGACTGTCCAGGTAGAATGAAATCAGGCTTCAAACCTGCATGAAAGTCAGTTTGTGGATAAAAATTCTCAAGGTACTTTTTTTACCCTTCCCATCATCACCAAGGTTTGAGACAGGGAGTTTTCCTTTCAGATCCCTGGATGAGCAAGTTTATTTCTAGTTTACACTTATCATGAAGTGTAGTCTCTTTGAGGTCCAACCCTTTAAAATCACATCTTTATGGAGGTCCTCCCAGAAAACTACCCACCTTTAGCTCCGGCTCCTTGTGCCACTTCAGGCAGAAGTACAGGCTAACTAGTTTTGCAAATAATAACCTCAAGACAAAAGTGCTTGGCTTACATCTCTGGATTCCCACCTTCACTTAGTTTTGGGCCCTGTTCCTTATTTTCTGACCAGCTAACTCCATGCTTTCAAATTGCAAAAAAAAAAACCATTTTATCTAGCATTTTTAGTTGTTTCTGTGGGAAGGTCAGTCAGAGTATTTAACTCACTGTATTGCAGGAAATGACAATGCTTTCTTAAATGTTTGAAAATTGGATATAGGTACAGATATTTAAGGGAAAAAAAGATAACCCTAAACCCAGAAATAACAAGATTGAGCATACAGTTGAAAAGAAATCTGGAAAAAAATATCTTCAACAATTTGTAAGGAATTAAAGATCTCAAAATACTAAGTCAACAGTTCTCAAAATTTAGCACATATCAAAACCACCTGTAGAACTTTTTAAAACGGACGACTGGGCCCCACCCCCAGCACTTCTAATTTAGTCAGTTTGGGGTGTGGCCTGAGAATTTGCACTTCTACTATGTGGTCAGGTGATGCCAATGTTGCTAGTCTGCAGATCCTGCACTCTGAGAATCACTGTACTAAGTAAGGAGAAATGATATTTGTAAAAACAGGTACAATAGTTTAATTTCTTTCTGTAACAGAAGAGAAACAATGGATGGGAAATAGATTTCAATAATATTCTTGGATCATTTCACCATTGAACTTGTTCAATATAAATACGTTTATTTTGATGCTTGATAAGTAGTAACTTGACTGGAAAGCCACATGCAAAAAGTTATTTGATTCGGTATCAGACTGAATATCAATATATGCAGATGGAGAAAAAGGACCATATTGGAGTCCAGCAGCTGTTTAAATTTAGATCTATGCAATATTACTAATGATTTGGATAACAGAATAAGTAACAGCATTATTTAGAGTATCTAATAGCTTGGCAACGAATGTAACATTAAAATTCAAGCTATAAATATTGTCAGAAATGATAATATATTAAAGTATTCAGAAATAAATGTGCTATACATTCATTAATTCATTCAACAATCATTTACTGAATAATACCTCCCTGCCAGGCTATATTCTAAACAGTGGGAACTAATTCTGCTACCATCTCACAAAATTTTATAAATGTTATTCTCTAGGGAAAAAGCAGCTGAAGAATAACTTTTAAAAAAGAAAAATCCCCCAACATAGAAGTTTTTTAATCCCTACAATCAGAATTAGTGATAATTGGCAGTTTCAACGCTTGTCAAACCAACTAAGAAAATGTTCATAAGCAAATAACACTAAAAACACTTTACATTAAAAAAAAAATCACCACTGAATACCTAAAATACTCATTTAGTGATTTCACAAAATAAATAAATGTTAGATTTCAAAAATAGCTTTAACTTGCAAATTATTTCTTACCTAAATTAATAGTTTTCCCATTTCTTCTTCTACCAAAGATCTATATGGCTGGTGCAAAATCCACCACCACTTTATCACCTCATTCTGAATTTAGCAAAGGACCAAAATACTCATAAACATTATTCATAAGCATTACTCATAAACAGCTGATGCTAATTCATCAGGTTTTAAGTCTATAGAAACAGAAAATCGTGATTAATTATTAACACGTTTTGGCCTAATGTCAAAAAAAGAAAGGAAAAGGAAATCAGTTTCCTAGAGTAATTAGCTGAATTTATTGAAGTGCTCTTTGTGTCCTCTCTTGTAAAAAATAAGGAAAAAATGTAGGTCAAAATCAGTACCAACAGATAAAGAGTGTACTTTTAAAAAGGAAGGGTTATCAGCCCCGAGAGTGCAGGAACCTGGCTATCGCACCGCGGTGAAGGCGCTCGGGTGACATCATTCTCACCTACTGATGAAACTCCCATGCAGGAACAACAAGCAGAACCTAAGGTTGTGGCAGCAAAACCTAAAGCCTCAGATGTGAGCCTCAGATGTGAGCCTATCAGAGACCCAAAATGAAGATGTGCCTGAAGAAACGGTGGAAGCTGGAAGTTAAAAATTCCCAAGGTCACTGTTTGTCTAATATTGGCCTGTGACATTGGGGGTCACAGTTTCCATAAGTAGAAACGGAATCCAAGAGGGTGAGGCCTGTCAGTTGCTCCGGAAATGAGGAGCGAGTGGAAAGATGGTTTACATCTCGAATGGACACGTGTTGGACAGCTGGAGTCAGTCCCCACGGAGATTATCTTTGACAACAGATTTCTTTTGGGGAATAGCCGAATTTGTTGTTTTGTTTTTCAAAACCCTGCTTCAGCAAGATGTGAAGAAAAGAAGGGGCTATGGAAACTCATCTGATTCCAGATATGACAATGGAAGAGGGCCACCAGGAAACCCTCCCGGAAGAATGGGTCGAATCAGTCATCTACGTGGACCTAGTCCTCCTCCAATGGCTGGTGGATAAGGAAGGTAAATCTGTGCTCCAAGAAGCAGACAACTGAACCTGCACATTCATAGTGGACGGAAACCATCAAGAAGTGGAGGGCAGATCTGCTGAATAAATAGATGAATGTGTATGTCTAAACAAGGATTGCTCTGTGTCCTCACAGATGAATGAGGTCGTGCTGGGAATTCCCTCTGCAGGGATCCGGCATGACTGACATGCAGTTCTATAAATGCACATGTTTGTCTCATTTTTTTTGCATAGTTTATTAAAGCATTAATATAGTTTTAATAAGTAAATATTTTTAGGTTGCAAAACTGACTCATCTTTGTATAACTAAAACACACAAACTCTTAATCTGAAGAAAAGAAATAAACGGCTATGTACTCAGTACTCTGTCACCTTTTTCAACTTCTGAATACTGTTTGTTAATGTGTTCCCATTTATAAAAATCACATTGTATTTATTAAAAAAAAAAAATCCCCAAAACAGTCTATTAATGTGGGCTTGTTGGAAGCCCAAAATGGAGACGTGTGTAATGAAACAATGAAAAACGTTAAAGTTAAAAAATCCCCAAAGAAATCTGCTGTATTAACCAGTGGGAAAGCAGCAACACAGTCACCCAATTCAGAATCAAAACAGAAAAAGAAGAAGAGAAAAATCATAGAAAATGCTGGGCCTGATACAAAAAAAGCAAAAACAAAACAGAAAGCGGAGTCTGAAGAAGAGGGTGCTGCAGCTCCTGAAGAAACAGAAAATACTGAGAAGAAGCCAGATGATGAAGATGACAATGAAGTGTCAGCTTGCCCCTGGGACCGACAGGAGCTTTTGAGGAGACTTTTTTCGCATCCCTAACTAATCTTGTCAATGAAAACACTCTTAAGGTGATAAAAGAAATGGGCTTTACAAACATGACTGAAATTCAATATAAAAGTATCAGACCACTTGTGGAAGGCAGAAATCTTCCAGAGGCTGCAAAAACAGGCAGTGGCACCTCGGCAGGTGATCTCACTGCCCCCCCTACTATGTGTGACCTGACTCCCAGGGGTGTAAATCTCCCTGGCAACACAGGATATGACTCCTAGGGATGAATCTGGACCTAGCATTGTGGGATTGAGAACATCATCTTGACCAAAAGGGGGATGTGAAATGAAACAAAATAAAGCTTCAATGGCTGAGAGATTTCAAATGGAGTCTAGAGGTCACTCTGGTGGACATTCTTATGCACTATATAGGTAACACTTTTTAGGTTTTAATGTACTGGAATAGCTAGAAGTAAATACCTGAAACTACCAAACTCCAACCCAGTAGCCTTGACTCTTGAAGATGACTGTATAACAATGTAGATTACAAGGGGTGACAGTGTGATTGTGAAAACCTTGTGGATCGCACTCCCTTTATCCAGTGTATGGATGGATAAATAGAAAACTGGGGACAAAAACTGAATGAAAAATAGGGTGGGATGGGGAGGATGATTTGGGTGTTCTTTTTTATTTTTATTTTTTATTTCGATTCTTTCTGGTGTAAGGAAAATGTTCAAAAAATAGATTGGGGTGATGAATGCACAACTATATAATGGTACTGTGAACAGCTGATTGTATACCATGGATGACTGTATGGTATGTGAATATATCTCAATAAAACTGAATTAAAAAAAAAAAAAAACAGGCAGTGGCAAAACCCTGGCATTTCTCATCCCTGCTGTTGAACTCACTGTTAAGCTAAAACTCATGTCCAGGAATGGGACAGGAGTCCTTATTCTCTCACCTACTAGGGAACTGGCCATGCAGACGTTTGGTATGCTTAAGGAGCTGATGACCCACATGTCCACACATACAGGTTGATAATGGGGGGGCAGTAACAGATCTGCTTAAGCACAGAAACTTGCTAATGGGATCCACATCATTGTGGCCACACCAGGTCGACTCCTGGACCATATGCAGAATATCCCAGGGTTTATGTATAAAAGCCTAGTGTCTGGTTATTGATGAGGTTGATTACATCTTGGATGTTGGGTTTGAAGAGGAATTAAAGCAAATTATTAAACTTCTGCCAGTACGCAGACAGACTATGGTCTTTTCTGCCACGCAAACTCGAAAAGTTGAAGGCCTGGAAAGAATTTCTCTGAAAAAGGAGCCATTGTATGTTGGTGTTGATGATGATAAAACTAATGCAACAGTGGATGGTCTTGAGCAGGGACGTGTTGTTTGTCCCTCTGAAAAGAGATTCCTTCTGCTATTTACATTCCTTAAGAAGAACCGAAAGAAGAAAACGATGGTGTTCTTTTTATCCTGTATGTCCGTGAAATACCACTACGAGTTGCTGAACTACATTGATTTGCCTGTCTTGGCCATTCGTGGAAAGGAGAAGCACCCACTTCCCGTTCCGCAATACAGATTCGGGGATACTGTTGTGTACAGACGTGGCAGCTTGAGGGCTGGATATTCCTGAAGTCAACTTGACTGTTCAGTATGACCCTCCAGATGACCCTAAGGAATATATTCATCTGGGTAGAACCACCAGAGGCCTAAATGGAAGAGGACATGCCTTGCTCATTTTGCCCCCAGAAGAATTGGGTTTCCTTCACTACTTGAAGCAATCCAAGTTTCCATTAAGTGAGTTTGAGTTTTCTTGGTCCAAAATTTCTGACATCCAGTCTCAGCTTGAGAAATTGATTGAAAAGAACTACTTCCTTCATAAGTCAGCCCAGGAAGCATATGTCATACATTCGAGCATATGATTCCCATTCTCTGAAACAAATCTATAATGTTAATAACTTAAATTTGCCTCAGGTTGCTGTCCTTTGGTTTCAAGGTGCCTCCTTTTGTTGATCTGACTATGAACAGCAATGATGACAAATGGAAGAAGAGAGGAGGAGGTGGCGGATTTGGCTACCAGAAAGCCAAGAAAATTAAGAGGTCCAAAATCTTCAAAAACATTAGCAAGAAATCATCTGACAGAAGGCAGTACTCTCACTGAAGACACACCTTCCTTTCATCCTGAATAACTCTGTCCTGAAATGGAGTTTTTTTTCCTTGCTCTAACAAAGGAATTTATTTCCATGATTTGTACTGATCTAATAAAGGGTATTAATTAACTTGGGTTGCAAGTACTGAGCACTGTTTATTTCCAGCAAATCTCTTTTTTATTTTTTGGTAGAAAACAGTTCAGTTTTTCTTGGTTGCCCAGGGGCAAAGAAGGAATATTTTGATCTTTGTTGTGATGATACAATACTTTACTTTAAAATCTTTTTTTCCCCACATTTTATGTCGTTATAGAATTTTTTCTGTACCTTTCTTTCCTGGTGCCTAAAAATTTTTATGGCAAAGATGGTTATACTAACTCACCGGAAAAGGCATGTGAAAAGGTGTACTGGAGAGGTGGTGATAACAAAAAAAATAGTCTTGGTTTAGTTTTTGGTTTTGGTTGTTTCTTTGGACTTCCACAGTAGTTCTTGATCCTTCCTGGAAATGCTGCAGTATAAAAAGGCAGAGAGCTTTGGGAAATAACCTGGAAACACTTTAGGTTAAACGTGGTATCAATTTTTATACACTGCCTGCTATTTGAATAAAGCACCCCTTGCAGGGGAGAAAATCTGGGCTTTCTGAGCCTCATTTATACCAATATAGGCGTAATCTACTGCTTTATATTTAGACATTTTGCAAAGATCCTTTTTAAAAAAACAAAGATTGGGACACTCCTCATTCAATTTGTTAATTTCAAGGTAGTTTGGATTTTGGTACTTTTGACTTTGTGGAGTATTTAAACAGCAAGACTGCATATCAACAGACTCCTAGCAAAGCCATCAAATAGTCACTGCTCTGTGAACATTCACATTAGTGTCTTTATGAGAAAAATTACCCCTTTCAGAATCCATGAAACAAAAATAGATTGGCAGTGAAAGCTGAAAATGAAGGAAGGTCAGAGAAAACCAGCAAAGCCAATGGTTTAGTCAGGTGGATTTTCTGGTGTAGGAGCACTTGATTTCTGGTGAGTTTTATGTTGTGTGGCAGTTCTATTCTTAGCGATTCAAAACTAAAAGTTGCTAGCATCATTTTTGCTATTGTGCCAGGTTACGTTCATAGAGTCCCAAGAAACAAGTACACTGAGAACGTCAGGTGTAGGGCACACATTCTTACAAGTGGCATTCCAACAGGAAGAGAAGAGAGCAGTGTTCCACGTCTGGGCTTGACCACAGCCACTGGGCTGGCCCTGGCCTCCTGGGGATCAGACATGGGCTGCTGGGCTCCCGACTCCCAGCGCTTAATAACTTTCCCTCGAGTAGCTTGTTTTGTTTATTTATTTCAGAAATAATCATGTTTCAGAAAAGACACAAAAGCAAAAGAACAAATATTTAATCACTGAACAAAACTAAACACCATTGATATTTGGGTATTTAATTGCAGTTTTTCCTAGGCATACTGATACATTCTAACTTTTTTTTTTTTTTTACCAAAAGTGAAGCTATCCTCTACCCATTACTTTGTAATAACCAGCATATTTCATAAGGTGTATTTTCCCATGTCATTAAATAATTACATCAATTGAAAAAAAAAAAAGGAAGGGTTAAGTTGCTCCTTTAATTTTTTGTATTGAAAATTAAAGGGCCAAGAAATGCTAAGTGAAGAAAAATAAAGAGGGGGCTCATCCTACCAGATAGCATGAATAATTTTAAAGCTACAGTAATTGAAACAGTTGTATTGGTACTCACATAGACAAAAAAAGGAATGAAACACAACACAGTCCAGACTCAGACTTACAAATACATGGGAACTGGGAATAAAACAGAGATAGCAACAATACTGGGACAACTGGCTATACACATGGAAAAGATAAAATTAGCTTCATAATTCATAACAAACACAAAAATAAATTCCAAATGAATTAAACAGCAAATGTCAAAAACAAAACTTTAAATCGTTTTGAAGAAAATTTTTATGATTTCAGGGTAGAGAAAGGTTTCTTGAAAAAAAACAAAAAAACAAATACTAGAGGTGAAAAATTGGTAATTATAACTATAACAAAATTTAAATCTAAAACTATAAACAACATGAAAAGATCATCACTGTCTAGAAGCTATTCACAACTAACAAAGAATTAGAATCCAAAGCATCCGTTTGTCCTCACCATCTCCCCCCACAAAAAAGAAAATCTCTACAGATCAGTAAAAAAAAATACAAGCAGCCCAACAGAAAAATGAGCAAAGTACATACAAAGGTAATTCATAGAAGAGGAAATTCCAGTGAGCAACATGAAAAATGCTCAATTTCACTATTAACTAAAAATATGCAAATTTAAACAAAGGGATAGTTTTTACTCATTGGATTATGTACAAATTAAAAATGTCTACAATATAAAGTGCTTCAGGGAACATGAGTAATGGGTACCATATACTGCTGGTAAATGTAAATTGGTATAAACTAGGTAAAGATGAATATAACTTATCACCTAGCAATTCTACCCTTATATATATACCATAAAGAAAGTCTCACATATGTACAAAGCAGACATACAAGAATGTGCACTCCAGGAAAAAAAAAAGAAAAGAAAAGAAAACTGCCTAAATTGCCCTCTAATAAGAAAACGGATAATTGTGGTATAGTTACAAAATAGAACACTAACAGAATTAACTAACTATATAGCAACATGAATAGACCTCAAAAGCCATTTTATATTTTTAAAAAATGCAGATTGCAGAAGGAAATATACAGCATGACACCACTATATACATTTTTAAAACGAACAAAACATTGTTTATGGGCACAAACATACCTAGATGAGGACAGAAAGGATCTATACCAACTTTAGAAGAGTGGTTACTCCTGGGAAAGGTCAGTAGACTCAAAAAGGTATCAAGAAAGGGATTCAATGGGATCTGTAATGTTTATTTCTTTAAAAAATATATACCTGAAGCAAACATTACAATATGTTAACACTTCTTAAACCAGAGTAGGGGAGAGGCGGGGCAAGATGGCAGACTGGTGAGCTGTATGTTTTAGTTACTCCTCCAGGAAAGTAGGTAGAAAGCCAGGAACTGCATGGACTGGACACCACAGAGCAATCTGACTTTGGGCATACTTCATACAACACTTATGAAAACGTGGAATTGCTGAGATCAGCGAAATCTGTAAGTTTTTGTGGCCAGGGGACCCACACCCCTCCCTGCCAGGCTCAGTCCCGTGGGAGGAGGGGCTGTCAGCTCCAGGAAAGAGAAGGGAGAACTGCAGTGGCAGCCCTTATCGGAAACTCATTCTAATGAATCAAACTCCAACCATAGATAGACTGAGAACAGACAACAGAAAATCTGAGAGCAGCCAGCCCAGCAGAGAGGAGACAGACATAGGAAAAAACAGCATGAAAAACTCCAAAATAAAAGCAGAGGATTTTTGGAGTTCTGGTGAACATAGAAAGAGGAAGGGCAGAGCTCAGGCCCTGAGGCTCATATGCAAATCCCGAAGAAAAGCTGATCTCTCTGCCCTGTGGACCTTTCCTTAATGGCCCTAATTGCTTTGTCTCTTAGCATTTCAATAACCCATTAGATCTGTGAGGAGGGCCCTTTTTTTTTTTTTTAATCCTTTTTTCTTTTTCTAAAACAATTACTCAAAGAAGCCCAATACAGAAAGCCTCAAAGCAATTTGGGCAGGTCAAGACAAGAGCAGAACTAAGAGAGCTCTGAGACAAAAGGCAATAATCCAGTGGCTGAGAAAATTCACTAAACACCACAACTTCCCAAAAAAAGGGGGGTGTCCTCTCACAGCCATCATCCTGGTGGACAGGAAACACTCCTGCCCATCGCCAGCCCCATAGCCCAGAGCTGCCCCAGACAACCCAGTGTGACGGAAGTGCTTCAAAGAACAGGCACACACCACAAAACTGGGCGTGGACATTAGCCTTTCCTGCACCCTCAGCTGGTTGTCCCAGAGTTGGGAAGGTGGAGCAGTGTGAATTAACAAAGCCCCATTCAGCCATCATTTCAGCAGACTGGGAGCCTCCCTACACAGCCCAGCAGCCCAGAACCGCCCCGGGGGGACGGCACTCACCTGTGACATAGCACAGTCATCCCTCAACAGAGGACCAGGGGGTGCACAGCCTGGAAGAGGGGCCCACTTGCAAGTCTCAGGGGCCATACGCCAATACCAAGGACTTGTGGGTCAGTGGCAGAGACAAACTGTGGCAGGACTGAACTGAAGGATTAGACTATTGCAGCAGCTTTAAAACTCCAGGATCACCAGGGAGATTTGTTGTTAGAGCCACCCCCCCTCCCTGACCTCCCAGAAACACGCCCCATATACAGGGCGGGCAACACCAACTACACACGCAAGCTTGGTACACCAATTGGACCCCACAAGACTCACTCCCCCACTCACCACAAAGGCAAAGCAGGGGAGAACTGGCTTGTGGAGAACAGGTGGCTCGTGGATGCCACCTGCTGGTTAGTTAGAGAAAGTGTACTCCACAAAGCGGTAGATCTGATAAACTAGAGATAAGGACTTCAATTGGTCTACAAATCCTAAAAGAACCCTATCAAGTTCAGCAAATGCCACGAGGCCAAAAACAACAGAAAATTATAAAGCATATGAAAAAACCAGACGATATGGATAACCCAAGCCCAAGCACCCAAATCAAAACATCAGAAGAGACACAGCACCTAGAGCAGCTACTCAAAGAACTAAAGATGAACAATGAGACCATAGTACGGGATACAAAGGATATCAAGAAGACCCTAGAAGAGCATAAAGAAGACATTGCAAGACTAAATAAAAAAAATAGATGATCTTATGGAAATTAAAGAAACTGTTGACCAAATTAAAAAGATTCTGGACACTCATAGTACAAGACTAGAGGAAGTTGAACAACGAATCAGTGACCTGGAAGATGACAGAATGGAAAATGAGAGCATAAAAGAAAGAATGGGGAAAAAATAGAAAAAATCGAAATGGACCTCAGGGATATGATAGATAATATAAAACATCCAAATATAAGACTCATTGGTGTTCCAGAAGGGGAAGAAAAGGGTAAAGGTCTAGGAAGAGTATTCAAAGAAATTGTTGGGGAAAACTTCCCAAATCTTCTAAACAACATAAATACACAAATCATAAATGCTCAGCGAACTCCAAATAGAATAAATCCAAATAAACCCACTCCAAGACATATTCTGATCACACTGTAAAACACGGAAGACAAGGAGCAAGTTCTGAAAGCAGCAAGAGAAAAGCAATTCACCACATACAAAGGAAACAGCATAAGACTAAGTAGTGACTACTCAGCAGCCACCATGGAGGCGAGAAGGCAGTGGCACGATATATTTAAAATTCTGAGTGAGAAAAATTTCCAACCAAGAATACTTTATCCAGCAAAGCTCTCCTTCAAATTTGAGGGAGAGCTTAAATTTTTCACAGACAAACAAATGCTGAGAGAATTTGCTAACAAGAGACCTGCCCTACTGGAGATACTAAAGGGAGCCCTACAGACAGAGAAACAAAGAAAGGACAGAGAGACTTGGAGAAAGGTTCAGTACTAAAGAGATTCGGTATGGGTACATTAAAGGATATTAATAGAGAGAGGGGAAAAATACATATGACAAACATAAACCAAAGGATAAGATGGCTGATTCAAGAAATGCCTTCACGGTTATAACGTTGAATGTAAATGGATTAAACTCCACAATTAAAAGATATAGATTGGCAGAATGGATCAAAAAAAATGAACCATCAATATGTTGCATACAAGAGACTCATCTTAGACACAGGGACACAAAGAAATTGAAAGTTAAAGGATGGAAAAAAATATTTCATGCAAGCTACAGCCAAAAGAAAGCAGGTGTAGCAATATTAATCTCAGATAAAATAGACTTTAAATGCAGGGATGTTCTGAGAGACAAAGAAGGCCACTACGTACTAATACAAGGGGCAATTCAACAAGAAGAAATAACAATCATAAATGTCTATGCACCCAATCAAGGTGCCACAAAATACATGAGAGAAACACTGGCAAAACTAAAGGAAGCAATTGATGTTCCCACAATAATTGTGGGAGACTTCAATACATCACTCTCTTCTATAGATAGATCAACCAGACAGAAGACCAATAAGGAAATTGAAAACCTAAACAATCTGATAAATGAATTAGATTTAACAGACATATACAGGACATTACATCCCAAATCACCAGGATACACATACTTTTCTAGTGCTCATGGAACTTTCTCCAGAATAGATCATGTGCTGGGACATAAAACAAGCCTCAATAAATTTAAAAAGATTGAAATTATTCAAAGCACATTCTCTGACCACAATGGAATACAATTAGAAGTCAATAACCATCAGAGACTTAGAAAATTCACAAATACCTGGAGGTTAAACAACACACTCCTAAACAGTCAGTGGGTTAAAGAAGAAATAGCAAGAGAAATTGCTAAATATATAGTGACGAATGAAAATGAGAACACAACATACCAAAACCTATGGGATGCAGCAAAAGCAGTACTGAGGGGGAAATTTATAGCACTAAATGCATATATTAAAAAGGAAGAAAGAGCCAAAATCAAAGAACTAATGGATCAACTGAAGAAGCTAGGAAATGAACAGCAAACAAATCCTAAACCAAGTAGAAGAAAAGAAATAACAAGGATTAAAGCAGAAATAAATGACATAGAGAACAAAAAAACAATAGAGGATAAATATCACCAAAAGTTGGTTCTTTGAGAAGATCAACAAGATTGACAAGCCCCTAGCTAGACTGACAACATCAAAAAGAGAGAAGACCCATATAAACAAAATAATGAATGAAAAAGGTGACATAACTGCAGATCCTGAAGAAATTAAAAAAATTATAAGAGGATACTATGAACAACTGTATGGCAACAAACTGGATAATGTAGAGGAAATGGACAATTTCCTGGAAACATATGAACAACCTAGACTGACCAGAGAAGAAATAGAAGACCTCAATCAACCCATTACAAGCAAACAGATCCAATCAGTCATCAAAAATCTTCCCACAAATAAATGCCCAGGGCCAGATGGCTTCACAGGGGAATTCTACCAAACTTTCCAGAAAGAACTGACACCAATCTTACTCAAACTCTTTCAAAACATTGAAGAAAATGGAACACTACCTAACTCATTTTATGAAGCTAACATCAATCTAATACCAAAACCAGGCAAAGATGCTACAAAAAAGGAAAATGACAGGCCAATATCCCTAATGAATATAGACGCAAAAATCCTCAACAAAATACTTGCAAATCGAATCCAAAGACACATTAAAAAAACATACACCATGACCAAGTGGGGTTCATTCCAGGCATGCAAGGATGGTTCAACATAAGAAAATCAATCAATGTATTACAACACATTAACAATTCGAAAGGGAAAAATCAAATGATCATCTCAATAGATGCTGAAAAAGCATTTGACAAAATCCAGCATCCGTTTTTGATAAAAACACTTCAAAAGGTAGGAATTGAAGGAAACTTCCTCAATATGATAAAGAGCATATATGAAAAACCCACAGCCAGCATAGTACTCAATGGTGACAGACTGAAAGCCTTCCCTCTAAGATCAGGAACAAGACAAGGATGCCCGCTGTCACCACTGTTAGTCAACATTGTGCTGGAAGTGCTAGCCAGGGCAATCCGGCAAGACAAAGAAATAAAAGGCATCCAGATTGGAAAAGAAGAAGTAAAACTGTCATTGTTTGCAGATGATATGTTCTTATATCTGGAAAACCCTGAGAAATCGACGATACAGCTACCAGAGCTAATAAACAAATTTAGCAAAGTAGTGGGATACAAGATTAATGCACATAAGTCAGTAATGTTTCTATATGCTAGAAATGAACAAACTGAAGAGACACTCAAGAAAAAGATACCATTTTCAATAGCAACTAAAAAAATCAAGTACCTAGGGATAAACTTAACCAAAGATGTAAAAGACCTATACAAAGAAAACTACATAACTCTACTAAAAGAAATAGAAGGAGACCTTAAAAGATGGAAAAATATTCCATGTTCATGGATAGGAAGGCTAAATGTCATTAAGATGTCAATTCTACCCAAATTCATCTACAGATTCAATGCAATCCCAATCAAAATTCCAACAACCTACTATGCAGACCTGGAAAAGCTAGTTATCAAATTTATTTGGAAAGGGAAGATGCCTCAAATTGCTAAAGATACTCTAAAAAAGAAAAACGAAGTGGGAGGACTTACACTCCCTGACTTTGAAGCTTATTATAAAGCCACAGTTATCAAAAGAGCATGGTACTGGCACAAAGATAGACATATAGAACAATGGAATCGAATTGAGAATTTGGAGATAGACCCCCAGATCTATGGCTGACTGATCTTTGATAACGCCCCCAAAGTCACTGAACTGAGTCATAATGGTCTTTTCAACAAATTGGTCTGGGAGAGTTGAATATCTATATCCAAAAGAATGAAAGAGGACCCCTACCTCACCCCCTACACAAAAATTAACTCAAAATGGATAAAAGATCTCAATATAAAAGAAAGTACCATAAAACTCCTAGAAGATAATGTAGGAAAACATCTTCAAGACCTTCTATTAGGCGGCCACTTCCTAGACTTTACACCCAAAGCACAAGCAACAAAAGACAAAATAGATAAATGGGAACTCCTCAAGCTTAGAAGTTTCTGCACCTCAAAGGAATTTCTCAAAAAGGTAAAGAGGCAGCCAACTCAATGGGAAAAAATTTTTGGAAACCATGTATCTGACAAAAGACTGATATCTTGCATATATAAAGAAATCCTACAACTCAATCACAATAGTACAGACAGCCCAATTATAAAATGGGCAAAAGATATGAAAAGACAGTTCTCTGAAGAGGAAATATAAATGGCCAAGAAACACATGAAAAAATGTTCAGCTTCACTAGCTATTAGAGAGATGCAAATTAAGACCACAATGATATACCATCTAACACCGATTAGAGCGGCTGCCATTAAACAAACAGGAAACTACAAATGCTGGAGGGGATGTGGAGAAATTGGAACTCTTATTCATTGTTGGTGGGACTGTATAATGGTTCAGCCACTCTGGAAGTCAGTCTGGCACTTCCTTAGAAAACTAGATACAGAGTTACCATTTGATCCAGCGATTGCACTTCTCGGTATATACCCGGAAGATCGGAAAGCAGTGACACGAACAGATATCTGCATGCCAATGTTCATAGCAGCATTATTCACAATTGCCAAGAGATGGAAACAACCTAAATGTCCTTCAACAGATGAGTGGATAAATAAAATGTGGTATATACACACGATGGAATACTACACGGCAGTAAGAAGGAACGATCTCGTGAAACATATGACAACATGGATGAACCCTGAAGACATAATGCTGAGCGAAATAAGCCAGGCACAAAAAGAGAAATATTATATGCTACCACTAATGTGAACTTTGCAAAATGTAAAACAAATGGTTTATAATGTAGAATGTAGGGGAACTAGCAATAGAGAGCAATTAAGGAAGGGGGAACAATAATCCAAGAAGAAAAGATAAGCTATTTAATGTTCTGGGGATGCCCAGGAATGACTATGGTCTGTTAATTTCTGATGGATATAGTAGGAACAAGTTCACAGAAATGTTGCTATATTAGGTAACTTTCCTGGGGTAAAGTAGGAACATGTTGGAAGTAAAGCAGTTATCTTAGGTTAGTTGTTTTTTTCTTACTCCCTTGTTATGGTCTCTTTGAAATGTTCTTTTATTGCAGGTTTTTTTTTTTTTTTTTTTCCATTTCTTTTTCATACAGTTGATTTAAAAAAAAAAAAGTTAAAAAAAAAAAAAAAAAAAAAAAAGGAAAAAAATAGGTAGATCCTCTTGAGGAGCCTGTGGAGAATGCAGGGGTATTGGCCTACCCCACTTCGATGGTTGCTAACATGACCACAGACATAGGGGACTGGTGGTTTGATGGGTTGAGCCCTCTACCATAGGTTTTACCCTTGGGAAGATGGTTGCTGCAAAGGAGAGGCTAGGCCTCTCTATAATTGTGCCTAAGAGCCTCCTCCAGAATGCCTCTTTGTTGCTCAGATGTGGCCCTCTCTCTCTAGCTAAGCCAACTTGAAAGGTGAAATCACTGCCCTCCCCCCTACATGGGATCAGACACCCAGGGGAGTGAATCTCCCTGGCAACGTGGAATATGACTCCTGAGGAGGAATGTAGACCCAGCATCGTGGGATGGAGAACATCTTCTTGACCAAAAGGGGGATGTGAAAGGAAATGAAATAAGCTTCAGTGGCAGAGAGATTCCAAAAGGAGCCAAGAGGTCACTCTGGTGGGCACTCGTATGCACAATTTAGACAACCTTTTTTAGGTTCTAAAGAATTGGGGTAGCTGGTGGATACCTGAAACTATCAAACTACAACCCAGAACCCATGAATCTCGAAGACAATTGTATAAAAATGTAGTTTATGAGGGGTGACAATGGGATTGGGAAAGCCATAAGGACCACACTCCACTTTGTCTAGTTTATGGATGGATGAGCAGAAAAATAGGGGAAGGAAACAAACAAACAAACAGACAAAGGTACCCAGTGTTCTTTTTTACTTCAATTGCTCTTTTTCACTTTAATTATTATTCTTGTTATTTTTGTGTGTGTGCTAATGAAGGTGTCAGGGATTGATTTAGGTGATGAATGTACAACTATGTAATGGTACAGTGAACAATCGAATGTACGATTTGTTTTGTATGAATGCGTGGTATGTGAATATATCTCAATAAAATGAAGATTAAAAAAAACAGAGTAGGAAGTACATAGATGTTTATGTTCTGTTATTTGCTGTACTTTTCAGCATGTTTGAAATCTCTTAAGGTATATATAAATTACACTTATTTAAAAAGCATAGAGATTATAGAAATAGTTATAGTCACCCAAGAAATAATAAGTTTAAGTTGTAAATGATGAGATTAAGTCACTAGAAAATGGAAATCAGTATAAGGTACATTTCAGAGCCTATCCATGGGTATTAATTACAGAAGTATAAAAAAAGATCTCATTAAAATAGTATTTTTATCTAAAATACTATCCCCAGAGTTTAGACACTTAAAAAACAGCATTATAGCAAATGTCCAGTGTATCTTCAAAGCAGGTGTTTCTAAGGGTTTGCTGTTCTGCCAATTCAAGAATTTTCAATAGTAAGATAATATACTTTCACCTTACAGCTTGCCCCTTGATTTAAAGGGTATAATTCTGTTTTGAAAAAAGAATACATCCTTCATAAGCAGAGATTCCTCTGGGTTTCAGAAAGCAGCAGCTGCCTAAAGGTGCTTTAAAAAGTCCAATTTTATTTTCTAAAATTTATTACATTAGAAGTTACCTTTTTTAATCTCTACTAAAGTAATATACAAAACAAAAACTACTGCACATAAGGCTGTGGAAAGTTGATGTGTAGCAAAACTTTCACATAGGAAATAGGACTACCAAGCACTTTATATGTATTTTGATGCGTGGTACTGCATATGAGCTATCCTGGTTTACAGCTTGTGTTCTAAAACTTCATATGAAGGTTGACTATTTGGAAATGATGCAATTTACCCGTAAAATGTTGTAAAAGGCTGTCTCTAGCCTAGGATACAAAGCTTCTTCAATATACGAACTGATATTGAACATACTGGTCTGCCTGGTCAAAATGTTGAATTGGGTAAATTTTGTCTCTAACACCTTTCCACACACACCTTGAAACTTCTAAGGGAGTTCTTCTCTCCCTTAGGTTCCTATCTAACATCATTTATCTTCACAAATTACCTCCGCTAGGTGTTGGGACTTAATGAAGAAAGAAATTCATTGGTTTTATTTGCATTAATATATGTATATTTTCAAAAAAGGGACTGCTGAATCTCCAGTAAGTGAGATTTCTGGCAGTTTCACAAGATAGAGTGGAAAAAAAAAAAAAAATCAGACAGTGTGGAAGACCTTTTTTCTTTTCTTTCCACCTTTTTTTTTTTAAGTGGGGTGGTGGTAGTAATACAAGGGGCCTAAGAGAGTAGCTTTACCAGAGATCCTTTACCTACCAAGAGTCAGCTCTCCTAAGCTATCACTGCTGCATTTCACAGATTCTTTCTTTCCTCTACTTCTGATTCTATGATTCCAGGAAAGCTGTACATGTGGATTCTGAAGGAGGGTGTTGAGTTCTGGGGCAGTAGAAGCCATCTGTATGTGAAGTTCATTTATAAGTAAGTCTTATTTATTTTCAATGTACGTAATATGGATTATAATTTTAGAACCTACTTTATTACTAATAAAAACTTTAAAAATTATAAAACAGTTGAACAGATTTATTACCAAATTTCATCTTTTTGAAAGGCCAAAGGCCAATTGATCATTTTATTATAAAATGTGTCCAATTTACCATTCCATATTTTTTCCTCATACAGAACATGCATTAAAACAATAATGACAAAAATTATTTTCTTTTTGGTTCTTTATTTCTCAGATCAGGGATTCAAGGCATTTTAAGGATTAATCAAGTTCTAATGCCCTAGATGCTATATACTAAATAACATCACATATTTTAGTCTTCAGTCAATTTTCAGATGAACTAAATATTACTTAAGTATGATGCCTTCTTTATTGGACAGAAAAAGCAAAGAAGATATACAGGTTACTAATGCTATTAACAGCAACAATCAGTGATACAACAAAAATATCTTTAATTATAGTGCATATAATAAACACCATTTACAAGATATGTTTAGAATGTCAAAATTAACTAAATTAACTAAAAGTAATAATAACTCAAAATAGCTTTTCTCCTTAAAAAAGGAAATACAGAACCCATTTCAAGAGTATTGCCACAAGGCTATCTGCCGAACATCAGTAGGTGGTTACTGGGAAATTAAGGCTATCAGAAGAAATGATGACAACCAAAGATGGGCCAAAGTTGTTCAAGTTTCCAAAAGGTAGAAGATAGGAGGTAGTTTCTGAAAATTAGGCCTTGACATAAACCTCCAAAAAGTTCTACATAAAGTAAATTAGTCTTCATTACCTTCTTGCAACTAAGTTGGGGAACTAGACAGCAGTATCATACTGGCCTGAGTTCAAATCCAGTCCCTTCTTGCTGGCTCTGTGAACCAGGACAAGTTACCGAGCCTCTCTCTGGGTAAAACAAAGATAACACCTCCTACCTTGCAGGGTCAGAATTACATGAAATACATTCGTAGTTAAGCAATGGTACCCAAAGTTATTGATAGGTATCATCCTAAAGGAGGGTCTCCAGCAGCATGCTCAAGGGCTACATTTCCAACCCTGTCTTATTCTAACCTTTATTAATGACTTGAGTATAGACAAAGAAGTCATGATTATCAAACTTACAGATGAAACTAAACCGGAAAAGAGAACTACTATGTTGTATAACATGAAAGAGTCAAGAACCAAGAGGACCTTCAACAAGTAGAAGATTGTAAAGGGGATAATGTAAGTCTTGACCCCAGGTTCAAATAAGCAATTGCACAATATCTAGAATGGGAGTATGGAAGCTGATTTTTAAAGTACATGAGAGCTTTAACTGCAAGCTCAGTATGAGCTAAGAGTGTAATTTGCTGCAGAAAAAAAGCTAATACAATTTTACCCTTTATTAAAAATGGTAGTGTCCAGCTCAAGGTAAAAATAGTTGTAGTATACTCTTCACTGATTGATGTGTTCTATTCTGGGCACATTTTAAAAGAAACACTGACCAAACAGAGCATTTCCAGAAGAAGGTAATTTAAATGATGGAAGTTTTAAAGTAGGATATGCAAGGAATTGGGAGACGTTTAGCTTGCAAAAGAGAAAATCCGAGGGGATATTTAACCTTTTTTCAAATATCAGAGGAGATATCATATGGAAAAAGAGTTGTGTTTAGGTCTGTATTGCTCCAAACAGCAAAAACAATTATCTCTATGTAAAAGCTACATGGAACTCCATATAAAAAAGGCCTTTCTAAATAGAGCTGACACTAGAATGGCCTGGCTTTAGAGGTGCACCCTCTGTCATGAAAACAGTCAAACAGAGATTAGATGCCTTTATTTTTTTCCCCTTTTTATTAAAGCACTTGTAGATTTACATAAATATCATGCAGAAAATATAGAGTTCCCATATATCCCTATTACTAATATTTTGCATTAGTGTAGTACCTTTGTTAAGATTCATTTTTAACAAAAATTTACTGAACACCTAGGTTCCAGACAGTATGCAAAACACAGATGACAATAGCCAGTGAAGAACAAACATTGTCTCTACATTCGCAGAAGTTAAAGTCTAGAAGTAGAGGCAAATAATCGCACTAATAAATTTTTAATGGCAAACAGATAAGTTTGAAGAAAAGGAACAGCTCTCTTCAAGAACATATAACAAAGGATCCTGACTAATAATGTGGGGAAAGAACAGGCTTCTCTTGAGTAGTTGAGTAATGTACGAGTAGGAGTTAAATGGATGGGCTCACTGCGCTACAAAGAAAAGAAATAACACATGCAAAAACCTCATGACAAACTCAAAGGCGTATATGATCTGAGCACAGACAGTAAGGGAATGAGTGGAGGGAAGCAGGAGGAGAATCACAAATGGCCTTGAAGGCCCCTTTAAGGATTTGATCTTCTCCCCCAAAGTAATGGGATATTACTGAGGGTGGGGATTAAGTAGCAATGGGGCTGGAGAGGGAATAATCAATTTTGGGTTTTGAAAATATCAATCTGACTGCAATGTGGAGAATGGACTGGAGGTGGGCCAGAATGATGCAAAGAGGCCACTTGGGAGCTTCTTGCTGTAGTCCATACCAGAAATGACAGTGTAGGCAAAGGAGGTAGAAATGAAGATGTAGAGAAGTGGACAGATTGGACAGTTTTTTAGGATGTTAAAATGACATGACCTTTGAGAACAGTATAGTGGGTGATTTGGATATAGTTCAAGGCAGCAATGCTCCAAGCCAGATTCTCTGGCCCTAATACATGGGGGGTGAGGGTGGACAGAGTTCAGTGATGAATTTTACTGGAGGGCATGTAGTGAGAGAGAAAAGGCATAAAAGATGACCAAGCTTCCAGCATATATAAGTAGATGGATAATGGTGTCATTCACTGATACAGGAAACACAGGAAAAGTGCTAGTTAAGTGGGCTAAGAAAATGGGTTCAGGTTTTGAAAAGTTTGAGTCTGAGGGGCCTTGGTTTAAATAGGCAGCTGGACATACTGATTTGGAACATATAGGATAGGTCTATACTGGGGATAAAAGATTGAGAATCATAAGCATATAGATAGTAGTCAAAGCTGTGGGCTTAGAAGAGATTAACCAAGGAGAAAACAGAGTGAGAAGGCCTTGAGGAATGCCAGTTCTGAGTGACAGGATCGAGGAAGGTGAGTCTGCAAAAGAGAGGCAAGAGTAAAAACAGAAGCGAGGCATCACAGAAGCCAGGGGAAGAGCATTTTCCATGGAGGAGGCAATAGTCAACAATGGCAAATGCTGCTGAAACATCAAGACAAGGACTGAAAAATGTCAATTAAATTTAGGGATGAGTGTCAGTTGCAGAAATTAGACTGCAGTGCATTGAGGGGAGAGTGAGCAGCAAGCAAATGGAATATAATAAATATAGACGACTCTATCAAGATTTCTGGCTATAAAGTGGGAAGAGAAAAGGTGATAGCTATGGGAGGGTTTGTTTTAAGATGGTAGAAGCTTGCGTAAATTAAGATAGAGCAGGTAAACATACAGGAGAAGGTTTATTGAGAAGGTGGAAACAAATAGAATCCAAAGCATTAGCGGCCAGACTAGTCTACAATAAAAGATGAGACTATTGGGAAAGGAAGAAAATGAGGCAGAATTAAATGACCTTTAAGGTCTCTTCTGACTCTAGAATCTCATGACTTACCTCTAGATACATATCATATCTTTAGATGTGACATTTGCATATACGTATAAACCTATACAAAATTATTCAAATATTTTGGTGTAAATAAATTAGCCAAGCACATCCTTAGTCCCTAATGACGCAGTTAATGTCTTCAGGTTTAGGGCCAGTGTAATCTCTAGGCAGGATGTAGCCCTCAGAGAGCTTTTAGCTCAAGGCACACTGCAATACAGCACAGAACCCTCCAAACCCATCCTACAGGCGATCCTAGAAGCTAAAGGAGGAAGTAAAATTTTAAATCCTGAAACTACAGCATATACTGCTGCATTCGAAGCGACTGTTATTCATAAAAACAAGACGCGATACCCCAAATCCTTCCCCACCCCAAGCTAAACTCACTCCTGCCTGACCCAACAGTGACAGGTCCCCAGATAGCAGGGGTTTAGCCTTATAAGTCACTGGCACCCTCTCTTCCTTTCACAAAACCTTGTATTTGCGAAGATCCAGAAATGGGTTCCTAATAATCCTTCCCACATATCTCGCCCCTGCAGGAGACGGATTCTCCGCAGTCATACCAGCGGCTTTGGGGTGCGGAGAAACCCCCGGAGCCCATCAGCGGGGGCTTGAACGGCCACAACGCTAAGGCTGCCTTGAAGGACGAGAGAAACAAGCCCCAAGGGATGGAAACAGAGACTTAAGGGAGACACGGGAGGCACGGGTGACGAGGGGATCATCTCCCCTCGAGCTTCCTAAAGGGCGATGAAGTTTCTTAGGAGGGTTTAATCCCCTGCCACTGCTCCCGGTTCTCACCCTCAAGCCCTTCTCTGGCTTCTCGCCCCCTCTAATGCCCCATTTGCTCAGACTCATTTCCCCTTCCCTGGAGCCGTCTCGACTTCAGAGTGCCCGCGAGCCCGGCACCGCCGTCTCGAGCCTTGGCTCGGGGACTGGTACTCACCCGACCCGCCATCTTCGCCGACACGTCCAATACAGCGGCTGCAGCGCTGCTCTCGGGAGAGCCCGCCCCCGCCGCGCGCGCTCCCGCCGCCCCCCAACCTCGCGCAGGCGCGCAGCCGCCGTGAGGCCGCGCGCGTCCCCGACGCCCCCTCCCCGCGGGGCGCGCGTCGGGCTCGGCGGCCGCGAGGGGCGGGGGGAAGGGCGGGGAGAAGGCGGGGCGGGCTGAGCAGCCGCGCCATTTTGAACCGAAGCCGCAAATGGCAGCTGGTGCTGTGACTTGGATTTTTTGGAGAGTGTGTGCCTGTGTGTGACTCTCCTTTTTCGGATCTCATCAGAGATGGCCGTTTGCTTTGGAATTTGTAGCCAAGCCTTTGATGCTGTTAATCGCTGAGCCCGTGTTTCGCTGTCAGCTGCTGTTTGCTTTTTAATGGCCATTTTAGCTTTATGTTTCCAGACGCACTTAAATGTGGTAATGTATTTCAGAGCACCCTGCGCGGTACTGGCCTCCCCCCAAGCAAGATCAGCAATGAACAGTTGGTTCTGAATTCCAATTCACCATAAATTCTGGCTTTTCTTTACAGGCGTCCTTGTTTTCCTAGCTCCTGGAAAACTAAGTGTTGGCATTTACATTTGTGTAGGCAGGAAAACGGAAGTTAATATTTTCTTCAAATTTGAAAGTGAATGGTGATATATTTATATCCTTATTTTTATATATTTTAATTTTATTGTTATTAAATATATATCATGATCATTTGTATCTTTAATAACCTTTTTCCTTACCCAGTGTTGTTTCATTTTAGACAATGTATATAGTGGAACTTGAATAAAATACGTCCTAAATTCAGCTCTTGTTTCCCAGATGTTTCCTTTCCACCATACCATTTCCAGAATAGCTAACTTCAAACAACCTGCATGGATTCTGCCAAATGGGTTTCTCTGATGCTTTTATTGCCCCTTCTTATTTTTCTCTCCATGTTTACACAAGACAGTAAAGAATGATAGGATCTATTATCTCATTTCTCACAGAAAAAAGTTAGTTTTTTTCCAATTTCAAGAAAAGAAGGAAAAAATCAGAAGAGCTAGGTATGCTTAGCAATTCAAAATTGAGAACTAATAAAATCAGAGTGACCTGAAGAAGGGTTATTGAAAGAAGAAAAATTCATGCCAATTTCGTAAACTCTCATACTGAACCCAGAACCAGAGCATTTAATGCCGATAAGAACAGGAATGCCCACTGAAGTTTGGTATAAAAATGGTAGGTCTTCAAGTGCTTTAGAAGACATGGGTGGATCAGAGAGATAATCAGGAAAGATAGGGAAAAAGTAACACTACTGATCTATTAACTTACATAAGCTATAAAAACAATTATTAGAATGAATTGAGTCAGAAGGCTTAAATTCTTGTCCTTTCTCTGCTATTCACTTGCTGTGTCCCTTCACCTCTCCAAACACCAATACCTTTACTTGTAAAGTGAGAGGTATAATTAAATGAGTTTAACAATCCCCTCACTTCTCACATTTTGATACTTTCAAATCTGAACCTCTAAATCAGTTTGTTTTGTGCAAACAAATACAGGATCAGAAGATAATATTGACTATCGGTCCAATGATCTGGCATTATTTTAAAGATTGGAGTATAATGCAGATGTGTTTATCTACACCACTGGTTTGTTTATCTTGTTTTACTAGATAAGCTACATTGCAGGGCAGAATATTTATCATCTTAGAAGGTTATACCTGCTGGAGAGGTCTCACTGCAACAGCCTAGTTGCACATCTAGCCATGATAAGGGGTCCTTTCCATTCTCTCACAAATGGAATAAATTAAATAGAACTGTGTGTGCCAGCCCTGCATCTACCAAAGAAATCACAGCCAGACAGGCCCTGTCCTTATGGTACTTAGCATCCAGCAGGAGGAGAAGGATTTGGAAGCATTGCACCAGATGGTCTATGTGCCTGTACATCCCATCTGTGCCTTGCTCTGCTATTCAAGGTCATCTTAGAAACTCAGTGAAGCTGATTTCTGTATCACCCTGTAAGCAGTCTTTGCAGTGAAAGTCAATAGACAACAAATATTTTTGCTGCCCCAATCCATTCCTCCTTCTTCTGGTAACAGTTTCCCAGTGCATGCAGCCTTGGAAGGACTGACAGGGTGCTCTGCTCTGAGCATAGAACCCAAACTCAGTCACTCAGATGCTCTCTCTCCCAAGCAAATGGAATCTGACTATCCTGAGGAAAAGAAAAATATAGCCAAAGCTGATTTACCCCAATGGTGACACTCTGAAGAGATCATCCAACTAGTTATCTAGATCCCTGAAGTTTACCTGTCTTCTGTCTTCTGCAAAATCTGGTTGTCTCCTTTCTCTTAATTTCTTGGCATTAGTCACTATCCTTCTCTGCCTCAAAAAATACTTCTGCTATCCCTTCATTGATCCCTGAAATGCTTTAATATGTTTTCCTTTTACAGTGAAAAAAATAGGTGAGGCAGCTCCCAGAATGATTTAAATTCACCCTAAAATGTAAATGACTAACATCATTTTCTAAGACGGGGGCATGGATGAGGTGGGACAAGGGGATAGACTCAGGAAAGGGGTACTGAGCGCCTGAAAGATAGGGAGACAAGATGATGACATGAAATGGAGATAACAGGATCCAGGATAAAGAAAAGGCTTTAGAAGAAGGTCCGCTTTTGCTGAACACAGCCACCTTGAGACCCGGTTTCTTCCCAGGGTCATGGAGGTGATTCTAGTCTTATATAGTGAAACTTAGATTGCCTGTTGCTCCCCTGCAGGTAACTGACATCTACAGAGGACACCTGATTCAGACTTGCGGTCAGTGTACAGATTTAATTTTATGCTCATCAATTTCCCATGGAATGAAGCTGAGTAACTTTTCAGTTACACAGAAATTTTGGTTTGTAAGGGTTGCAGTAATAGACTTTAACTGGGGGAAATAAAAACAGATTTCATCTGTGTTTTGAGGAATGAGGGCAATATTGAACTACTTTGAAGTGAACTACGTCAGTCCAGTTTTTTTTTTTTTAACATAGCAACGTGACTTTTTGGTTCCTTCCACAATTATCAAAGGGAAACTACCTCTAGTCTGTGGGAACTGTCGGGTTAAACAAATGGTGCTGGGGACACAATAGTTTTTTTTCTTAACCTCTTCAAGGTGTGGGTGTCAAAGGTCTCACAGCAGGATTGTATGTAGGTGTTTCAGGGAACAGAACTGTTCAGTGAATTTGCCACTGCACTGTAAATATCAGAGGGAATGCTGTTGCAGGCTGTGTGTGTGACAAGGCCCTACACTATCCCCCTTGCAGACAGTGCTATTGTGAAGCCCACAAAGGTGGTCTTCAGAGCCCCTTTTACACCCTTTCCTCTGCACCTCCTCTTTACTTTCCCAAGTCTTTCCAGCATTAGTATTTTAATGTGTTACTTCTCCCAGAAGTATATGCAGTTTAAAAGAATATTTCTGGGGAGAGCAATGCCTAACCTAATGAAGCAAATCTCTAATTGTAAAATTTCAGAGACTGTGACTATGACATCTATATGGGGAGCAATGTGGGCAGAGATCCTGATTCTTGCCCCTCCAATCATAACCCACAGGCCAGCCCCCCATTCCATATAAGCCCTTGTTCAGCATTTGATTTTGCAGACTCATCACAGCCAGTTTTAGGATGCTGGAGGTGCCACCTGTTTGTTTTCTGTCAGAGAAATCTATTTCCCCAAAACGATGGATAAGGTTAGAGAACGGAGCAGAATGGAGAAAGGATGTGGAATTTTAAGAAAATGGGGACCAGAAAACAAACAGAAAAGCTAAACAAACAACAACAACAACAAAAACGGGAAGCAGATGATGAAATGCAGCCTTCTAGCTGCAGTCTTTTTTTTTATTCTTTGATGGATAAGTCTTTTCTCTTGAGAGATTGAAGAACAAACACCTATGGTCACAAAAATCAATTCATTATGGAAAATCTGAGCGGGCAGGAGAGAAAGACTCCTCAGTGGAAAAGAATGACTGTTGCTATGGAAACCAGAAGAGCCTTAAGTGTGAGCCCCGGCTCACTTGCCTGGCTGCCAAACTCTGCACATTAACATCATGGGTCCAAAGAGCTGCCTGCTCTTTTTGAAGAGGGATTAGTCAGACATTGGTTTTACAAGCTTTCATCCATCTTCAGAAAAGGAAGTCAGAGTCTCCTGAAACAGGCAGAGTTGCCTAGAACATTGTTCCAGTTTGCTAACACTGCCATTATGCAAAATACCAGAAATGCATTGGCTTTTATAAAGGGGGTTTATTTGGTTACAAATATACAGCCCTAAGGCCATAGAAGTGCCAAACTAAGGCATCAACAAGAAGTTACCTCCATGAAAGAATGGCCAATGCCATCCAGAACACCTCTGTCAGCTGCGAAGGCATGTGGCTGGCATCTGCTATTCCTTTGCTCCCGGGTTGTGTTTCAAAATGGCTTTCTCCAAAATGTCTCTGGGTTTCTCTTAGCTCCTCTCTCTCAGCTCCTGTGAGTCCTTGCTTCTTTCTCCCAGGATGTTTCTCTCTAAGCATCTGGGGGTCTGTGCCAATTTGTGTGTATTATGTCCCCCAAAATGCCATGTTCTTTAATGCAATCTTATGGGGGGCAGACTTATTAGTGTTGATTGGGTTGGACTCCTTTGATTAAGTGTTTCCATGGAGATGTGACTCAATCAACTTGAGTGAATTGTTTGATTGGATTATTTTCATGGAGATATGGGCCCTGCCCATTCAGGGTGGGACTCGATCTAATCACTGGAGTCTTATAAAAAGAGCTCATAAACAGAAGGACCTCAGAGCAGCCAAGAAAGACACTTTGAAGATTGCACAGGAGCTGAAAGTGGAGCTGGAATACAACCTGGAATCAGCAGAAGCCAGCCATGTGCCTTCCCAGCTAACAGAGGTTTCCCGATGCCACTGGCCTTCCTTTGGTGAAGGTATACTTGTGTTGATGCCTTTATTTAAACATTTTCAAGGCCTTCAGACTGTAAGTTTGTAACCAAATAAACTCCCTTTATAAAAGCAAATCCATTTCTTGTATTTTGCATAACAGCAGCATTAGCAAACCAGAACAGGGTTCTCTCTTAGCTTTTCTGAGGCAAACTCAAGGACTTCATCTCTTGGCTTAGCATCTCCCAACATCCTTCTGTCCACATGTCCAAGCATCTCTAAGCATCAGCAAGCATCTGGGCCTGTGTTGGCTCTTAGCTGAATGGGCAGAGTCAAATCTCCATGGAAACATTCAATCAAGAGGTCACGCCCTAATAAAAAGATTAATAAATCTTCCCCCACAACACTGCATTAAAGAATATGGCTTTTTGGGGGATATAATATATCCAAACTGGTACATTCCACCCCGGGACCCCAAAAAGACATGTTCTTTCCAAATGCAAAATACATTTATTCCATCACAATATCACAAAAGCTTAAATCATTTCAGTAACAATAGGTAAATACAAGAGCTATCCCTTGGGAAGAAGTTTGACCAGAATGGAGGAATACATAGTGATATTTGGGGGAAAATTGTGTGGGTATACCCCGTGATATTTAAACTCTCTAAACGTCAGTGTTTTCACATGAGAATTAGGTAATCACAAAGTGCGTAATACATTCAGCTCCTGCTGTTACACAGTAAATACTCCTATTACCAATATTACTATTACTACAACGAATTCTAATAAACCAATTTTAAATTCTAACCCAGAGATGGGGCAGCTTTCTCCAAATAAGAGGTATCTCTGGGTGAAATTGTGTCTCTTCTTTTCCCAAGAGCACTTGGTACTCTCCATGTTGTACAAATAACAATATATTTACAAGGAGTGTTTCTTTTAAGAAAACAAAAGATCACTAAATCAATATCTCCATAAGCAATTTATGTTTATTGAGTCACCACAGTTTAAGCTTGATAAACTTCCCCTGACTAGCCTTGTAATTTCAATTAAACCTCCTTCCTAAAGACAGGATTTTTTTTTTTTATTAAGTTGGTGTTCTAGTTTGCTAATGCTGTTGGAATGCAAAACACCAGAGATGGATTGGCTTTTGTAAAAGGGGGTTTATTTGGTTACACAGTTACAATCTTAAGGCCATAAAGTGTCCAAGGTAACACATCAGCAATTGGGTACCTTCACTGGAGGATGGCCAATGGTGTCCGGAAAACCTCTGTTAGCTGGGAAGGCACGTGGCTGGTGTCTGCTCTAAAGTTCTGGTTTCAAAATGGCTTTCTCCCAGGATGTTCCTCTCTAGGCTTCAGTTCCTCAAAAATGTCACTCTTAGTTGCACTTGGGGTATTTGCCCTCTCTTAGCTTCTCTGGAGCAAGAGTCTGCTTTCAACAGCCATCTTCAAACCTTCTCTCACCTGCAGCTCCTCTCTCAACTTCTATGCTTTCTTCAGTGTCCCTCTTGGCTGTAGCTCCTTTCAAAATGTCACTCTCAGCTGCACTGAGTTCCTTCTGTTTGTCAGCCCATTTATATGGCTCCACTGATCAAGGCCAACCCTGAATGGGTGGGGCCACACCTCCATAGAAATTATCTCATCAGAATTAACACCCACAGGTGGGTGAGGCACATTCCATGGAAACACTCAAAGAATTACAATCTAATTAACACTGATAGCTCTGCCCGCATAAGATTACATCAAAGATAATGGCGTTTGGGGGACATAATACATTCAAACCAGTGTAGTTGGTTTTCCATTATAAAATTAATATACCATTTTCTGTCAATCACTTAAAAATTCATAATCCCATCTCCTGAATATGATCACTACTAGGTTAAGGTTAGGCCTAATTTCTTCTAGTCTTTCTCCCCCATACATTCCCCATGGATATCATTATAAAACATACTACTGTATATAGGTGTGATTGTGTATATGTGTGTGTGTGTGTGTGTGTGTATTTGTGATTGTAATCACACAGCAGTTGTCCCTAGAATCTTAATTCCATGTGGGCAAGGACTTTGTTTTATTCACAGACAAGATGCAGATCCTGGGAAAATAATGCACATTCTGAGGCTGTGCAGAGTGGATGGACAAAGCCCCTTTATTATCAACTCCAGCATTCCTCCTGTAGGTAAAAACAATGGTAGACAAAAATCTTATCTTTGCTACCTAGCATTTTTTGCGTGTTATGATGACTCCATTCAAATAAGCAGACTTCATAATTGCTGGCAGAACAACTTATGTCTTTGCCTTGGAAGTCAGGAGAAGGCCATGAATAGGTAATTTGTAGTAGAAGAAATAAAAATGCTAGTAAACATTTGGGAAAATATTAATTCCACAAGTAATCAAAGAAATGAAAATGACACCTACAAGAGATGATTTGTAAACTTTTTGAATATCAGATTAGCAAAAAGAGCTCACCAAACACTAAAAGTACAATGAAGTAAGCACAGCTTTTACTTGAATCACAAGAATGTGAATTTGGTAGAATATACTTGGAAAATGATTTGGTAACATAATGACTATTGAGAACCTTAAATATCTTTCTGTTTTAACCACTTTTGGAATTCTTTGCTAAGAAAATAGTGAAGAACGCAGAAAAAAAAGAAAAGATGTTCACTGCAACATTATCCATAATAGAAACATTTAGAAACAACCTAAAATGTTAAACTACATGGAAATGATTAAATACATTAGGATTCAGCCATGTGATGGACTATCACACAGCCATCAAAAATGATGTTTAGGAAAAATGTTAAATAACGTGGAAAATGCTCAAATTAAAATGGTAAGTGGAAAAAACTTGTATTTTTTCAAATCTGAACTATGTAAGATGTATATAGAAAAATGGTTGGAAATAAAATGGTATAGTGATTGCTTCTGGATATTAGGATAATAGGTGATTTTATTCTTTTCCTTTCCTTTTTCCTCTCTCTGCCTTTGGAGGGGGGCATCTTTTATTCCATATAGTTTAAAAAACAACTATGAAAAAAGCTTTGAATAAGTTTTTTATAATTAGAAAAAATATACTTTAACTTTTAAGAAGTCATGTAGAAAAAAACTCTCATATATACTTATATTTACCCTCACATATGCAAGCACAAGAGTCAAAGTATTTGGTTAACAAAATTAAAGAATAGATAAATAGATCAATGGAACAAAATAGAGAGCCAAGAAATAGACCCACACAAATATAGCCAACTGATCTTTGACAAAGGAGCAAAGGCAATTCAATGAAGAAAGGATAGTCTTTTCAACAAATGGTGCCAGAACTAGATATCCATAAGGGAAAAAAAAATTAATCTAGACACAAAAATAAATCTGCCTTTCACAGAAATTATCCCCAAATGAATCACAGACCTAACTGTATAATGCAAAACCATAAAACTTAGAAAATAACATCTTCTAGACAATCTAGGTGATGATGGATATGATGATAGCTTTTTAGTTGTAATAGCAAAAGCACAAACCACAAAAGAAAAATTGATAGACTGAACTTCATTAAAATTAAAACTTCTGCTGTGCGAAAGACACTTTAGGGAATGAAAGACAAGCCACAGACTGGGAGAAAATATTTGCAAACACACCTCATAATGGACTTGTATTCAAAATACACAAAGAACTCTTAAAACTCAACAAGAAAACAAACAATCCAATTTAAAAATGGGCAAAAGATCTGAACAGACACTTCACCAATTCACAGAGGACAAAAAAGCATATGAAAAGATGCTCAACATCATATGTCATTAGGGAAATGCAAAGCAAAACCACAATGAGATACAACAACACACCATTTAGAATGGCTAAAATCCAAAACACTGACAATATCAAATGCTGAGGGGGATGTGGAACAACAGGAACGCTCATTCATTGCTGGTGGGAGTGCAAAACAGTACAGCCACTTTGAAGACAGTTTGGAAGTTTCTGACAAAGCTAAACATAAGCTTACCTCAGGATCCAGAAATCATAATCCTTGATATTTACCCAAATGAGCTGAAAACTTATGTACACACAAAAACCTGCACACAAATGTTTATAGTGGCTTTATTCATAATTGCCAAAAATTGAAAGCAACCAGGGTGTCCCTTAATAAATGAAGGGATAAATAAACGGTGGTAAAAAGAAATGAACTATCAAGTCACAAAAAGATATGGAGGAACCTTAAATGCATAATGTTAAGTGAAGGAAGCTGGTCTGAAAAGGCTACATACTACGATTCCAACTATAAGACGTTCTGGAAAAGGCAAAACTATAGACAGTAAAAAGATCAGTGGTTGTCAGGGGTTGGGAGAGGGAGACAGGGAGGGATGAAAAGGTTGAGCACGGGGCATTTTTTAGGGCAATGAATCTATTCTGCATGATACTGTAATGATGGATACGTGATATTAGCATTTGTCAAAACCCGCAGCACTGTACCAAACAAAAAGGGATCTCTAATACAAACTCTGGTCTTTAGTTAGCAAAAATAATGTATCACACTAACATAAAACGTTAATACTCGGAGAAACTGGGGAGGGACAAGGGTATATGGGAATTCTCTGTATTTTCTGCTCAATTTTTCTGTAAACCTAAAACTGTTTAAAAAATGTCTATTAAAAAAAAAAAAAAAAAAAAGATGTCAGATACACCTAGGCTTCAATCCCTGCCAAGACGCTGAAGTTTTCTTGTTGGAAAAATACGGACGATAATAGTTCCTAACCCAACCAAGTGTTATAGTTATGCACGTAAAGTCCTTGACACAGTTCCTGGAACATTCAGAGTTCAATTGACGGTGTATTCTGATTATCTCAGTCATGTACCATGCCTTTTTAGCTAATCAAGTTAGCGTTTACTGGGCTGGGTTATTTCTGAGAGTATTTCTCAGAAAGTGAAGACTGTAGTTCTGCGACGTCTTAACGAAGTTGCAGGTGGGCAGTATCTTCCCCAATTGTTGGAAATCTGCTCAGAGGCAGGGCAGCAGTCCATCTTCAGACTGAAAAGGAAACCTTCCTTATGCCTCACTCCGGTATCGGTGTCTGCGAATTTCCTACACGACACACCACCCCAAGCTAGTTTCTACTTTTAGCGCAACCACGGCCAATTTCCTTAAATAGCACAATGACTTAGGCCACGCCCACGTACCCCCACCCAATTGGTCCCAATGCTCCCGGGGCTAATTCAATCCTTGGGATTTATCCGAGTTGATTGGCGGAGCAAATCGAGCTCCTTTTACTTTTCTGATTGGTTGAGCGTGGTCTTGGGGCGGGGCGCGTGGGCAAGTATCGCTGGAAAGCGGAGACCGGTCATTGGAAGATGAACCCGGCATTTCCAGAGCTTCGTGCCGTCGCCTAGGTCGCGAGGGGCGGGGCTCCTTCCACCCAGGACCTTGTTGTCGTTTGTATTGGTCAGAATGTGTTATCACTCAGGGAACTTCGAGCTCATTGGAGCAAAAGCTCCAAAGGGCAGTGGGCGATTGGTTGGTTGCTGTTCCCGCCTCTACGCCAGTCGCCATTTTGCTGAAGGGAGCCGAAATCCTAGACGCTGCGGTACCCCTAGTTGTGGACCGGGAGACAGGTGAGTCTCGGGCTGGGGAGAAGGGGCAGCAGCGCTCCAGGCCTGGCTGGATTTCCGCACCGTCAGCGGGCGGGAAACTAGAGAGCGGCGGGCGGTCTGCGGAAAGGCGTCGGGTCCGCGGTCCGCTCTCCTCCCTCTTTAGTGCTCTCCAGTGCCCTTGAGCTCTAGCTGTTTTCTAGCTGACGGGCATTTGGTGCTTGTAAGCGTGCCAAGGAGATCTCGTGGTCGGCAGCGTCTTACTCTAGAGGGTCTCCGGCAGTATAAAGGGGTCTGGGACTGCGGGCGTCTCTGGAAGAAGTGTAGGAAGAAAAGAGAGACGCGAAAGAAAGAACATAGGTGTCCTGAGCCTCAAGTGACTTCTTAGTGGGAAGGAAGTGCCATCCCTCCAGCCCCGGCGTATTCCTTAGTGTTTTTCTCATTTATCTGTGAGATGTGTGTTTTCCCGGAAACAAAGAAACGGAATCTTCAGTTCAGTCACCCAACAAGATGTTGAGTGCTGCAGTGCGCTGGACTTTTATATACCTTTTAGATGACTTTCTATGAATGATTAAAACATTCATTATTCTTTTTGATCTCGCTTACATACAGCGTAAGTCCTGTTCTCCTTTACTTGGGTGGTAGGAGGGAATGGTGTGTGCTTGGCCATATTCCATGTCGTTAAACTGCTGTGGGACACTTGAGTTTCATAGGTGGGGCCTCTGGAATTTAGTGGCCTTGGCTCTGAGGTCATCAGGGTAGGGATGAATGGGAGATTGGCTGTCCTTGCTGCATCTTGCCCCGGCCGTGCTCGGGAGTAAAGCTTTCCTTGGTTTGCAATTTAAAAGTAAAATTGTAGTCTCTGGAGCAAGGATATGTATGTCTGTCTTCAATTTTGAACTGTCTGTGTCTGTAGGCATCCAAGAGTTTGGTTAGAGATGTAGAAACAGTACTACTTTTTTAGTCTTTAATTAGAATGTCAAGCTCACACTCCAGATAGTGTAACCTGTTAAAAGGCACACGCACACACAAAAGGCTAAATTTCTACAAACCTAATTTACCATTCCCTTCTTTATTTTTCTCTTCCTGTATATAACCCACCATGCATTCCACTGAAAAATAAAATATTGAACATTTATGCTGTTAGGAGTCAATGCAGCGATTCCCCTTTGCTGGGAGTAGTGACTGGGAGGGGGTACCCGATCTTCTTGCTGGTGATCATCTCTTTCTTGACTTGGTAACACAGGTGTGTTTGGTTCAGGAAAATTCATCTTCCTTTACAGTTATTGTATGTTTGTATTTATATGTAAATTACATTCCAATAAAGCATTTGAAAAGAAGGTTATGGTCAACCCAGTAGAACACTGGATATTATGGTATACCCTCAACTCTGCCTAGTTTTTATTTCCCTCTTAGCAGTACAGTTTCTCATTATCTGTTTCCTTACTTCTGAAATATTTTATGTTCTTTTCTGGGTACTGGTGTATTATCTGCTAGCCAAAGGCAATTACTAAATTTCTAAGGGATATTGTTATTTAGCCTTCCTGAGAACTTAACCTTTGCTGTGTGTAAAATAATCTGGTTCCAGCTTTGTAATTTCTCATTTCAGGAGATTTTAGAGGGCGGTTGTGTTGTGGCATTACTTCCGTACTTAAGATGACTAAAGCCTGCCACCATGTTCACCATGTTCACCATGCTGCACATTGAAGTAATGCTTCCGCATCCCACTTGGATACTATAGTGGGAAAGAGTTCTCTGGCAAGGCGTGAAAAGGTTGAGTTTAATTTTCCTTAGAAAGCAAGGCACACTACTCTTTATTGGCCAGGTGGTTCTTAAAATTGCCTAACTTTTGCTGGGAGCAAAACCTCTAATGGTGACTTGTATTTACATATGTTGCTTCTCTTATTTCTGCCAAGAATAATTGCTTGATTTACCTTTATTTTTATTCAGGTAAAAGAATTTGGTTACAATGGGGAACGTTTTTGAAAAGCTGTTTAAAAGTCTGTTTGGGAAAAAAGAGATGCGGATTCTTATGGTGGGTTTGGATGCAGCTGGAAAAACCACCATCTTGTATAAATTGAAGCTGGGAGAGATCGTGACTACCATCCCTACAATAGGTATGTTAATGACCCATGGCAAGGCCATTTGTTTTAGTATGTTATACTTTCACATGCTTCTTATGTTATTGGACATTTCCTTTTTTTTTTTTTTTTTTTTTTTTTAATCATCATTTTATTAAGATATATTCACATACCACGCAGTCATACAAAACAAATTGTACTTTCGATTGTTTACAGTACCATTACATAGTTGTACATTCATCACCTAAATCAATCCCTGACACCTTCATTAGCACACACACAAAAATAATAAGAATAATAATTAGAGTGAAAAAGAGCAATTGAAGTAAAAAAGAACACTAGGTACCTTTGTCTGTTTGTTTGCTTCCCCTACTTGGACATTTCCTTTTGAAATTCTTGTCCGCCCCAAGAGCGTAAACTTTTTGAGGACAAAAACCAGGTTATATATACATTCCTAACTGCCCCCAACATCTCTAGCATATTCCTGGGTGTACAGGGAAGCCATATGAACACATTTAGGTAAGAAATTTAACCCTATCATCTTGGCAAAAAAAAACAAAAAGTTAATAATGGTTAAAGTAATGCAGGCAGTTTTGCCCTCCCTTCCTTTCGGTGTGTGTCCCAGGGTATGCCTGGGGTGGGAGCCGGGAATCTGCTGTTGCCTTAGTCAGTCTCAGTCCAGTTGGCCTCGCTTAGTGGAAGCTTCTCTCCACACCACGTGTGATTCTAGTGTTTAAAGATGCAGTATGAATTTTTTTTTCTTCACTCTATCTCAAGCCAACTATTTGAACTTCTGTCCAACTAAAGAAATTGTTTTTTTCCAATGTTGGAGAAAAATCTGGCTGCATTGATCTTACTGCAGACTGACACTGGTGGGCTATTTAAAGGGTTTGCAAAGGCAATTTTGAACAGATCTCAATCTTTGCTTTATGAACTGCCTTTAGAATCAAGCTTCTAAGAGAGGATAGGCTCCACAGGATGGCAAGTAAATGTCAGTAGCATCCTGAGTATTGGATTAGGCACAGGAACTAAAAGATCAAGTGCTGGCACTACCTTTCAACTTCCAATTTGGGCAGTGGCTTCAGATTTTGCACCATTTGAAGGAGGAGGAAACCAGATGGAGAGTGTTCATACCCACAATTTTTAAAATGTATTAATTAATACAAAATGAAAATAGCATGACTGGTTTTCTCCAATTATAAAAATAATGCGAGTTCGATTGGTAGTGGGAACAGAGAGCAGATCCCACAGAGCCCTGAGCAGCCCCACTGCCCCCCCCCCACCCCCCCAGCCTAGTTAACTATCACACACTGGGAGGAGCCGCCGCTGCTGCAGCCAGCCCCAGTCAACATCACCGCAACCATGAGCAGTGAGGCCGAGATCCAGCAGCCACCCACTGCCCCTGCCCTCTGCGCTGCCGACTCTTAAGCCCAGCACCACCAGCAGCTGGGCCTCCCGGGCGGCCTCATGTCAGCGGCCCCTGCCCGCGGGGACAACAAGCTCATCGCAACGAAGGTTTTGGGAACAGTAAAATGGTTCAGAGTGAGAAACGGATATATTTTCATCAACAGGAATGACACCAAGGAAAATGTGTTTATACACCAGACTGTTGTAAAGAAGAATAACCCCAGGAAGTACCTTCGCAGTGTAGGAGATGGAGAGATTGTGGCGTTTGATGTTGAAAGAGAAAAGGGGGCAGAGGCAGCAAACGTCACAGGCCCTGGTGGAGTTCCAGTGCAAGGCAGTAAATATGTAGCAGGCTGTAACCATTATAGATGTTATCCAAGTGGTAGGGGTCCTCCATGCAATTACCAGCAAAATTACCAAAATAGTGAGAGTGGGGAATAAAACGAGGGATCAGAGTGTGCTACCGAAGTCCAGCCCAACAATGCTGGCCCTACTGCAGGCGACGATTCCTACCTTAACTATGTGCGGAGACTCTATGGGTGTAGACCACAGTATTCCAACCCTCCTGTGCAAGAAGTGATGGAGAGTGCTGACAACCAGAGTGCAGGAGAACAAGGTAGACCAGTGAGGCAGAATACGTATCGGGGTTATAGACCACGATTCCACAGGGGCCCTCCTCGCCAAAGACAACCTAGAGAGGACGGCAATGAAGATGATAAGGTAAATCAAGGAGATGAGACCCAAGGTCAGCAGCCACCTTGACATCGGTACTGCCGTAACTTCAGTTACTGCCGCAGATGCCCAGAAAACCCTAAACCACAAGATGGCAAAGAGGCAAAAGCAGCCGATCCACCAGCTGAGAATTTGTCCGCTCCTGAGGCTGAGCAGGGCGGGGCTGAGTAAATGCCAGCTTACCATCTCTGCCATCATCCGATTTAGTCATCCAACAAGAAGTGAATATGAAATTCCAGCAATAAGAAATGAACAAAAGATTGGAGCTGAAGACCTTAAGTGCTTGAGTTTTGCCTGCTGACCAGATAACTAGAACTATCTGCATTATCTATGCAGCATGGGGTTTTTATTATTTTTACCTAAGGATGTCTCTCTTTGGTAATGACAAATGTTTTTTTTTAAAAGCCTGGTTTTTCTCAATACACCTTTAAAGGTTTTAAATCGTTTAATATCTGGTCAAGTTGAGATTTTTAAGAACCTCATTTTTAATTTGTAATAAAAGTTTACAACTTGATTTTTTTCAAAAAAGTCAACAAACTGCAAGCACTTGTTAATAAAGTTCTTAAATAATTGTCAAAAAAAATGCATGCTTCTATAATTTCTTACATACAGAGAAACAGATTTTTAAAAAAGCGTTTGCCTACTATTAGGACTTTGGTGAATATTTTTGTAAAATCGTATATATGCTATTTGCTGACTGACATTGCATAAGATGATATGTTTGGACCTCTTTCTTTCTATGTCATTTCCTCTAGTGGAATGCTTCCTGCCTTCTTCCTTGGCCCCCTCCCCCTTTTATCGAGCCAACGCCAGCTCATTCTTTTGGTCTCAGTTTAAACAATATTGTCAGGGGCACCTTTCCTGACCCTGTGTACTGGTTTTCCCTCTCATAAGTTCCCATGGCAACCTGAAAGTATGTTGGTAATTATGTGCTCCTTGTCTTTCTTCTTCGTAACAGTGTAATTAACAGTAGGATTCATATCTGTTGTTTACCACTGTCCCCAGTGCATCGCAAAATGCCTGGCACATGGTAGGAGTCCAGTAATATTTGGTGAATGAACGAATTGAATATAGATCTTGTGGTGGACTGTGAAACTAATGGCCCCCAATGAATCATGGCCCCCCATTTCCATGAACACCCTTATGCAATACCCGCCTACAGTGATGCTGAGCTTGGCCACATGACTTGCTTTGGCTAATGGGACATCAGTAATTCAAGCAAAGATTTGATAAGCACTTGTGCCTTGGGGCTTGCCCTCTTGAAACACTGCTCCCATCAGGTGAGGTCAGCACTCACTGAGGATGAAAGGCCACCTGGAGAGAGGTCCAGCTCAGGGCTGACTAGCAGGCTCACTAGCAGAAAGCAGCTACATGAGTGAACCCAGGCAACCTCCAGAATTGGGGGGGTTGGGGGGGGGGGGTGGGAATCATTGTTCTAAGCCACTAGTTTTGGGGCTTGAATAGTAACTGCTCCACATCTGTGTAAAATTCTTATAACTTGGTACTGTTCCATTATATGCACCAAATTTCCATTGGTGGATGATCAAGTTATTTGCAATTGTTTGTTCTTGTAAATGAGGCTGCAGTAAATATCTTTGCTTAACATTTTTGCAAGCATGTCCTTTTTCTCCTTGCCATAATTTCCGTAGGAGGGATTGCTATGTTAAAACAAATGTATGTTTAAAATGTGGATATATATTGCTGAACTGCTTTCCAAAATGGTTGTGCCACCAACTATAAAATTTGTTCGTTTCTCCCAGGAATTTGCCAGTCTGATAGGGAAAAGACACTGGCTTTTCTGTTGGGATTTTTTTTTTTAATTATAAGTGAATATATTCAAATGTCTCTTGGCCATTTGTATTTGTTTTTTTCTGAATTGTTTTTAATATTGTTTGATGGTTTTTCTGTTGAGATATTTGTCTCTTAATGATTTGAAGAAGGATGTGGGTCAGGAATAGCTCTTGATATGTGCTATAGTTATTTTTTTCCCAGTGGATCATTTTTCTTTCAAACTTGCCTATTCTATGTTTTGCCATACAGGAGGTTAAGATTATTATGTAGCCAAATTTATTGATTTTTTCTTTTTTTAGTTCTGGTATCATTTTTTGAAAGGTCTTCTTCAAGATTATAAAACTATTCACCAATATTCCCTCCTGTTAATTTTATGGGTTTTTAAATTTCATTTTAAAACTTTTAAATATTTCACCCATTTGAAGTTTATTTTGCTGTTATAAGTGAGGTAGAAATTAATTAGATTTTTCAAATGAATTGACTAGTGCTGTCCAGTAGAATTTTCTCTGATGATGGAATTGTTCTATGTCTGTACTGTCCAATATGGTAGCCACTAGCCACATGTGGCTATGGAGCACTTGAAATGTGGGTAGTGTGACTGAGGAACTGAACTTTTAATTGTATTAAACTTTAATTAAATTTAAAGAGCCACATATGGTTAGGGGTATATATTGGATAAACAGGAGTAAACAGTTATCAAATGCTATTTATTGAATAATTTTTTCTGTACTGATTTGAAATGCCTTCTTTGTCATACACTAAATTCTCATATCATGGATGCACATGTCTTTTTCTGGGCTCCCTATTGTATTCATTTAAACTCTGTTACTTCAGGTATTACCAGGGCTTGATAATATCTTTAGAAATAATTCAGTATTCATTTTCAGAGTATTCTTGGTTATACCTACTTGCCCTCCTACCCCCCACCCTGAAATCACCTTAGGATTGGAATGGCATTGAATTTATACATTTATTACCAGGAATTTAGATCGTGATATAATAAGTGTCCCTTGCTAAGAACACACATGAGTAGAAGTGAGATTTGGAAGGTGAGCAGGGCCAGGTTGCAGTCAGTCATGTTTGGGATTTGGATATGCAAAGCCAAGGAGAGATCCATCCATCCTTCCTTCCTTCCTTCCTCCCTTCCTTCCTTCCTTCCATCCATCCATCAAACATAAACATGTAGAAAAGTGATATGATCAGATATAATTAGAAAATGGTGAATAGATGAAGGGAGAAAGAGTGACTGCAGGGAGATGAGTTATGCTATTTCAGTAATTGAATCTAGAAATTATAGTCTCTTGGGTTAGGGTGATTATTAGATATTTAGGAAGTTGAATTGATAAGGTTTGGGATTGGAGTTTTGGGGATGAGATAGTTGGAAGTGTCATGGATGATTCCAATTTGTGGAACGAAGTCAACAAAGGGATCACCAGTAGAGGAGCAGACTGAGGCAGAGGGGATTCTTAGTTCGGCTTTTGACAGGTTGCCTTATTGGGATCTTTGAGACATGTAACCAAAGATGGATATATGAGTCTGAAGATCAGGACTTTGCTAGGGGATATAAGCTTAAGAGTTGTTAGCGTGCAGATAGTAATGAAGGCTTGAGTGAATGAGATTGAATAGAGAGGGTGTGTGGAAAGAAGAGAATCGATGGGGCTGGACAGAGCCATAAGAACGCCAACATTTAAGGGTCAATTAAAGAGGGCTGAGCTATGTGAGGAGGGTGAAAAGGTACAGCCAGAGATGGAAGGAAATGGAAAGAGGAAGAGTTTCAAGGAGGGAGCAAGCAGAAGCACCAAATGTAAAATCAAGTTATATAAGAACCGAAAAGCATTTGTTAGATTTATTGTCATGGTGATCATTGCTGACCTTGGTGAGACAAGCTACATAATATGATAGAGCAAAGATAAAAGGTGCTGTTGGGTGGGAGGTGATAACATAAGCACAATGAATGTAGCTAAGCTTCTTAGAGAAGTTTGATTTTAGAGGGACAAATAGAGGGTGGTAGCAAGGTGAAGATATGAGGGCAAGGAAGGAACTTTTTGAAGATGGAAAAGACTTAAGCATGCTGAAAAAGACGGGTTGAAGATATTCAGGTGAGGGGAGAGAATAGCAATAGTTTGGAACCCAAAAGTTTCAGATGATGTGGGTGAATCCAGCACATAGGTAGAAGGAATTGCCATTAGATTGTTGCCTCCTTCTGTTGAAGAGGGAGGGAGGAAAGTGTGGGTTGTACATCTAGGTAGGTTTCTAGATTGTGTGGTGGGAAGTGGAATTAGGTCCCATCAAATTGCTTATTTGCTCTGAAGTACCCGGTAAGGTCTTCTGCTCAGGGTAAGGAGGTGGGTTGTATGGTTGAGATTGGAGAGAGTAGAGAGGGTTTGGGACATCTGTCATGTTGAACAGGAGAGCAAGCTAACACATTCTGGTTTGTAAGCTGTGGACCTTTGACAAGCAAGCTACTTTGTAAATTAAAAATACTATCCAAATGTTAGTTGGAATTATTTTGAATTGTTCAGCCTGTAAAGTCTTAATTAATAATTTTCGCTATCTTTTTAATTTAGGGTTCAACGTGGAGACGGTAGAATATAAAAATATCAGCTTCACAGTCTGGGATGTTGGTGGCCAGGACAAAATCAGACCTTTGTGGCGACATTATTTCCAGAACACCCAAGGTAAAAATTATCTAATATATAGCATTGGAAAAGTTTATGTTAATCTGTCTAAAGATGGTGCTCTGCTTTATTTGGACTGTCAGTCCTTCTCTCTCTTCTTACGGTGCCCTCACACTTGGGAAGTTTTTTTGAGAAGTGGCAACCAAAAACCCAAGTCTACTGTCCTTTTATAATTTGCAGTATTGTTTTAGCTGTTACCTTTGGCACTTAACTCTATTTGCAGTTTTCTTCTCAGCCTATAGATTTTAGAATGGCTTTCCTTAAAATAGTGCCTTTATCTCTCTTCTCTTTTTTTTTTTTTCTGCTTTTTAATGGAAAATTGAAAACAAATACAGAGCAGATAACATAATGAACCCATCACCCAGCTTTGATAGTTACTGACATTTTGCCCAGCGTGTGTTAAAGAAAGTCCTGGATTTGATGCCCTTTCACTTGTACGTCCTTCAGTGTGTGTTTCTCACTGAGAAGTCCTTTTGTGTTTTGTTTTGTTTTGTTTTTTAACATAATAGTCATGCCATTTGCTACCTACAAAATTAATAAAAATTATTTAGTATTTAGCACATAGTCTATATTGAAATTTCCCCAATTGTATCAGATGTGTCCTTTCTTATATTTGATTTGTTTACACAAAGATCAAAGTTCACGCATTGCATTTGGCTATGTCTCTTTAGTCTCTTATTTTACAACAGCCCCTTCCCCCACCTTTTTTCCTTACCATCTTTTTTTTAGATGTGTATCCCACATTCTGGATTTGATTGCTTTGTTGTGCTGTTTAACTTGTTTGTCTGTCTTTGGGCTTCCTGTAAACTGTTTTTTTTTTCTAGAGTTTAGATTAGTTTCTGGTTCATTGGGGTGGCAGAATACTTATAAGTGGTGCTGGGAACTTCCGATTACATCACATCCTAACACAGAAGTGTGGTTGCCACACTTTAATGATGCTAAGATTGATTCATAGGTTCAAATGGTATTAGCCTAATTCCCCCAAAATAAAGTTCCCCATTAACCCTTCACCTATTAGTTTAAGCATCCATTGATCTGTTGCCTAGATCTGTTATTTCATTAGGAGTTAAAGAAAGGTGATTTTCTAAATCTGTTGTTACTTCTACATTAGCTGAAATGTTTCTAAGCAAAGAATTCCCTCATCAAATGTTTGGTTTCCCTGAAATACAGTTAGTACAGAAAGGTAGGAAAATGCTTAATTCTTTCCCTTTATCAATTTTCAGAGAAATGCCTTGATACCCTGGCAACTTCTGTGGAGACTCGTAGATTTTTTATATCTTATGTTTCAGTCCACTGCAGACAATAATTTTTTTGATATTCAGAGTGTTGATTTATCTTTGGACTTGCTACATTGACCAAACCATTGCAATTACATATCTCTAATAAAACTAGAAAATGTAGGTTTTAAACTATGGCTCTGTGATGAAACCTTGGAGTAACTAGGTGATCTTTTCTGCCTCAATTTCTTCATCTTTGAAATGGAGGTAATACAACCTGGGCTGGATCAGTGGGCTTAAAGGAGATGAATTTTTGTAAAATGCTTAATTCCATGGCTGGAAGGTAGTACACACACAGTGGGGAGCCCAAATTGTTTGACATTTTACTTCATCATTTTCTTTCTGGTGGGATTCTTTTTGCTCACCCTATTCAGAGTTGCCACATTCAAATACTAAGTTAAATGCCTTTTTGCTTTCAATCTTCTCTTCATAACAAGACTAATTTTACAGAATTTCATTATCTGTTGCTTTGATGGCAGAGAACTGGCTATATTCTAGGACTTTGGAATTAGATAATTTAAGCTCTTCATGAAATTAGCAAGTGGGAGCTGTTTGAAGAATGGATTTGTTGTCTCTGGTGGGTCCAAACAACTCAGCCACAAGCAGTTTTGGATGCTGCCCCCTTTTTTTTTCTGCCAACTTCCCAAAGGTCTGGCCATCTTTTTTTTTTTTTTTAATTTTAATTTTCATCATCAGTGTTGAATGTGACAGAACTTAAGGATAGCTTTTAGCTCTCTGTTAAGACATTTAACTTTGTGAAGGTTTCGCTTGTGTAGATTGGAATTTGGACTGTTTATGTGATTTCTTAGTTTATTGTATGGAATGTATAAATAGTCCATTAATTCTTATGTAGAAAAGGTTTTTTTTTCCTTCATAGTAGGTTTATTATTTAAATTTTAATAGTCTATATATCCATATGGTTCAAAATTTAGAGAATAAAAGGTATGGAGTGAAAAGTCACCCCACATTTCTGCCCCCTAACTACCCAGTTCCCCTCCTATAGACAACCACTTTTATTTCTTGTATACCTGTCCGTAGATATTTTATGCATATACAAGCAGATATGGATATACACCCCCACCCTTAAACAAATGCTAGCATACTCTTCATGTGTAAATTTACTGGTAATTATCCTTAAATTAGTCTCTCATACTCCTTGGTTCTCCCAGCCATTTGAACTAGAAAAGGTTCTCTCTGTTCAAAAGTTTAGTCAGTCTGATGCTAGGTTCTTCTGGTTCTCAACTAAGGAATTATATAAAAACAGAGTGTAAAATGGGACCTAATCTATAAACCTTTATTTTTATTAGGATTGGCAAAGGGATAACATGTCAAATTTTAGACACTAAAATTCTCCTCAAATGTCTGGTTAACCTGACTTACTTAGTTACGATCAGACTCCAGAACTGCTGATAGTACATCAGATCTTTGGGGGAGTTTTTAATGTTTTGCATTTTTCTGTCTGATGTGATATAATAGACATGGCTTTAACTTATTTGCAAGCCCCAAACCCGCAGAAGCCTTGCACCTGTCTGCCCAAATAGGCTGCTCCCAAGCAGCTGGTTCGGGCAGCTGTTGTGTGGGCCTGGGAACACAGAGGGAAAGGGCAGAGAGCCAGTGGTGGTTATGCCTCCAAGACATAGCTGTGAAATCTCATTGTCAAAAGGAGCCAAGAGATCATCTCATCCCACTTCCCTGCCCTACCATGGTTCTGTCTGGAGTGTCCCCACAAGTTGTGGCATGACCTAAGCACTAATATCTCTGGTGACAGGAAGTACCACCTCCTAAGACAGCCCATTGCATCCTCAATGCTGTTTTGACTCTCGGTTGCATTGACTTCCTGCACTGATCATCAGCTGATCTTATAAAGCTATAGGAAACAAGTTGAATCTCTATGTCATAGCCCTTCAGATATTTGGAGACAAGTTGAACCTCTGTTTATGTCATAGCCCGTTAGACATTTGGAGACAGCTGTCAGCCCCCCACCAAGTCTTTCCTCTAGGTGAAATATCCTGTTACATCAGCCTGTCTTCATGCGGTGTGGTGTCTCATCCCCTTGCCTGAGTCTCAGAGTGTGAGGTTCAGCACTGACCCTGTTAACGTTCCCAGGATGTTTACCTGATGTAAAATAGAATTGGCTTATCACCTGTATCCTAAAAACTGAGCTATTGTCACTCTTTTGATACAGCCTAGGATCAAATTAGCTCTTTTGGCAGCCATTTCACAGTTTCTTCTCACAGAAGGCTTACTGGCAGCCAAATACTAAGTTGTTATTATCATTACTGTCACATGGACAACTGCTAAGTGAGTCTTCCCCATCCTATACTTGGATGGTTTGTTGATTCCCTCCTGTGTACCTTCCCTGAAAATCCTTTTGGTCCCACACCTTCCTCTGGCCAATGTAGTGGTGATGGGTGTGTGCAGGTTTCACCCACCTTTGCTCAGATGCAATGTGATGATGCCTTTCTTTTGCCTGCCCCAGATAGCTCTTGCATCCTTGCATTTCTCTGATGGTGCAGTGGGGATACCCATGGGACTCGCTGAGCGTTTCATACAGGTGTGACCCAGAAGTGTGGGTGGGTTGACACCTGTTGAGCTACTCCTCAACCAGCCCAGGAGGATGGGTACTAAGGATGAATGTTTCCCCTTTTCCTCCCTGGGTGGACAGTTCCTAGAGGCATTTCTTACAGCTCAGTTGTGTAGGCTCAAGCACCAGTCGCATAGTGGTGGCCAGCTTAACTCATCCTTATGCTGAGTTTCCTACCTTCTCCGTTTCACTGCCAATGTCCCTTACTCATGCTTCCTGGGATCACTTCCTGAATAAACTACCTGTACCTGAGCCTTTGTCTCAGTCTTTGCTTTTGGGGGAACTGAGGCTAAGACGTAATTGATATAACTTAGGCCGAGAATTAGGTTTTGAGTAGCAGTTTTCGGGTAGTTCGTATACCTCAGGGTTTCTCAGCCTTGGCTCTATTGACATTTTGTTGCTGTCCTGTGCATTATAGGCTGTTTAGCAGCATCCATGGCCTCTACCCACTAAATGACAGTAGCAACCCCCCACCCCACCCAGGTGTGACAACCAAAAATGTCTCCAGATATTGCCAAATGCCCCAGGGGTCAAAATCGCCTCCCTGCCTGGTTAAGAATCACTTGTCTACCTTCTGGGAGATGAACTTGCTAATCAAGGAAGTCAGGAATTTGTCAGCAATTGAATTAAAGCCAGGTGAGTCCCTCTGGCTGCTTTTTAAGCAATTGAGGTCCCTCATCCCTACTTTTTTTTGACCCAGGCCGGGAACACATCATCCGTTTCTTCTCTCTGGCCTCCACTCCATTCCCAGGAGTTTGGCATGTCTCTCCCTCCCTCTGACTTGTACCTGTATGTGCTACACTGGGCCACTGGCTTCAGGTTTGCTGTTCTCCTTGCAGCTATCCCCTGTCTTCTTCAGCTTAGCACATAGCTCAACACTCTGCCTCATTTCCCAGGTTGCCTGGATGGAAGACAAGGCTCAATTGCCATCTTGAACCCTCCTGCTCCCACGTCACCAAGTTTTTATGAAACCTCTGAGATATGGTTTGCCTTATGTTATAATCCAAAGTCATTTGTTTACAATGGGAAGGATATTGGATCTTTGAAGTAGTAGCTATTTACAAATAGTTATGTGATTTCCTTGTAGAAAAATTAGCTATTTCCCAATGGCTACATTACCCAAATTTTACTTATTGAAAGTTGAGTCAACCGAATAGTTTCTTTGTAGTCGCTTCCTGCTTTGAGCTTGTCTCCTTTGATGATATTTGCCATCTTGTGAACAAGTTGTCAGTTAATGTTTCTCCTGAAGGAGTTGAAGGTTAAAAAGAAAAGCAAAATCATCCCATTTTTGAGTAAAGGATTATTTCCTCTCATTTTATTCTAACCTTTTAACTGCATCTCATAGTTCATTGGACCTTTTATCCCTTTGTTTATTCCCAATCCCCAACTTGAGAGAGTTTATGAAACTTCATTTACGTAGGTAGCTGACTTCTTGTAGACGGCGTTCTCAGCCCTTTGAGGCCAGGCTCAGAAGTGCCATTCTGTGGTGTCACGTTTGAAAATACCCAATCTCTGGTGTTCCGGAAATGGTACCGACTTTGGCATCAGACAGATCTGGGGTTGAATCCTGTGTGACAGGAGGCAGGTTAAACTAAAACCTCTCTGAACCTCAGCAGTTTCACTGGGGAATAGAGAAAATGTGTGTATTGTGCCAAGCACATTGTAGATAACTTTGCCAACAAAGGAGGCGTAGCCTGAAGAAACAGACCCGGGGCTGATTTTTGACTTCTGGCTCTCCAGGAGCTTGCTTTGGAAAGGCAAGTCTCATTCAGACATTGACATAATAGGCAAGGTCATATCTTGGATTTGGTTAAAATAAAACTTAGAGTTGGTTACTATACTTTGTCTTAAAATACGGAGATAGAGACTTTGTAGAAAGCATTAAACTGATCTTGGAGTGATAATCTCTAAATTGAGAAAACATTGTAGGGATTTTGAGTACTGTTTCTCTCCCCCAGAATGCTATTTGTACAAAATTTGTGTTTCTTAAAATCTCCTTTTTGTGTCTGGTGTAGAAATTAACTGACTAAGACTGAGCCCAATTTTCTTTATATATTTTTTGTTACTGTTAACCTGGTGAAGAGCTGTGATAATTCTGAAAAAGATAGATGAGTTAAGTGTACAGCAAGCTTCCCAACTAGTTATTGTATATCCTTCTATACTGATTGCTTTCACTGAAACTACATGTATAAGAGAAGCTATAAGGACATATAAACAGCCACCCCTCCCAGTTAATATTACTAACATGCTTGTGATTTCTTTCCAGGTCTGATTTTTGTGGTGGACAGTAATGACAGAGAGCGGGTCAATGAGGCCCGAGAAGAACTAACCAGAATGTTAGCAGAAGATGAGCTTAGAGATGCAGTTTTATTGGTGTTTGTAAATAAACAGGTACGTTGTTGGCTTTCAGAATACCAGAACTGAAAGTTGTTCTAGGTGTCTCGCTTAAAAATACAGGTATTTAAATTAGATGTCTCCCTCCCTTTCTTCAGTCCCTACCTGAAGGCATTGAGGAAGAGAACAGAGTGATCAGGGGAGCAAGGGAGGAAATGAGATTAGGTCAGGTAAGGCCTACTAGGCGTCTCTACATCAGTATAATGTAAAGCAGTAAAAGAGGGGTGGGAGGATGACTGAGGGTAGAACTGTCCAGCCTCAGGACTCGAAGCCAAGCTAAGCATGAATATACCTCTTTCCATAAATATAACTTCCTATGCTTATACAGCCGTTTATAAGATTATATATATATTTAAATTGCGGGGATCATACTATGCATTCTGTTTTGCAACCTGCTTTTTCATTTAGCATATGTTTGTCCTTCCATATCATCCATATAAGTACATCTAGATCCAATTTGCTCTTTAATGCCAAATTATTTAAATTTAGTTTGAGTTTACTATATGCCAGGCATGCTTCTAGACGTTTGAGCTACATCAGAGAACAAGGTAGACAAAGATTCCTGCCCTTGTAAAGTTTGCATTCTAGTTGGGCGAGACAGATAATAAATAGTAAACATACTAAATAAGTAGATTTTGTAATATAGTGAAATGTGAGTGCCATAGAAAAAAATGTTGAGTAGGCCAGTCAGGAGAGCTTGAGCTGTAAAGACCTTGCAGAGACCTTAGTGAGGATTCTAGTTCTTACTGAGAGAGAGAGAGAGAGAGAGAGAGAGAGAGAGGGTGTGAGCGCGAGCAAGCAGTGCCAAGGTGTTTTGTTTGTTCATAATTTTTTCTGTGATAACATATACAACGCAATTTCCCGTTTTAACCACTTTCATGTGTATAATTCAGTGATATTAATTACATGCACAAAGTTGTGCTACTCTCACTACCATCCATTATCAAAACATTTTCATCACCCCAAACAGCCTCTCTGTTCTCTATTAAACAATAACTATTCTCTCCATACTTTCTGTCCCTGGTAACCTGTAATCTACTTTTCTGTCTATGAATTTGCATATTTTAGATATTTCAAATAAGTGGAATGATGTTAGTCCCTTGGTATCTGGCTTATTTCTGCAACACAATATCTTCAGGGTTCATCCATGTTGTAGCATGTATCAGAACTTCATTCCTTTTTATGTCTCTATTTTTATGTATAGGTGGCAGGGTTTTGATAGAAAAGTGACTTGATCTGACTTTCACTGACTGCTGGGTTGAGAATAGACTTTCGGGGAGCAAGAGCAGAAGCAGGGAGACCAATTAGGAGGTTATTTGAGCAAGAATTGATAGTGGATCGGATCAGAGTAGTTGTTTTGGAGAAGGAGAGAATAGGTCAGATAATCTGAACATGTTTTGGTTGTAGAGCCATTAGGATTTTCTGGCAGATCTGCCGAGGGGTTTGAGAGAGAGAGAGAAATTAAGATGATCTCAAGGTTTTGGGCTTGAGCAACTAGAAGGCTAGAGTTGCAATTAACTGAGATAGGGAAGATAAGGGTTCAGGCAGGTTTTTGGGGGAAGAGCATAGTATTTCATTATATAGATGTCACATTGTAAACTGACTTTTGCGTATTCTCTTTCAAGGATCTTCCCAATGCTATGAATGCAGCTGAAATAACAGACAAGCTTGGCTTACATTCCCTGCGCCAGAGAAACTGGTACATTCAGGCTACTTGTGCCACCAGTGGAGATGGGCTTTATGAAGGCCTGGACTGGCTCTCCAACCAGCTCAAAAACCAGAAGTGATCCATTCCCTGTGCATTGTGGCAAAATCTGCTGGCCTCTTCTGTGTGCATGTGTGTGTGTGAGGAGCCAAGTGTGGGTGTGTGGCTGGAAGTGGGAGCAGCTTTCTCACACCGTGCCTTAAACATGCTGTAAGAAAACCAGTGTTACATTTTAAGAAAATCCAGTGTTACATTTTAAACGCTACTTTCCATTTCAATAGCTTTGATCATTTTCAGTCTATGGAAGAGGTTGGAGGGCTTACTGTTCTGGAGCATGATAGCTAGAGGGTCTTCAAGGTGGAAAGAGGATGAGAGTTGGAGCATGGATGGAATTCACTTCTTGCAGTCCTATGTCTTGTATCTCTGCATACCTGGAGTCCTTCTAGACTTTGGTGTCTTTTCAAAGAGTAAGAAATTGTCATTCTTGTCCATCACTGCCAGAGCTAGCACCTCTCTTTTCAGTGCTTTAAAGCAAATGATCCTCAAAAAAGAAAATATACCTGCTTGCTGCAGGTGTGAAGAGGTTCAGATTTTGAATGTTCCCCTTAAGTTATATTTTAGCCCAGACTTCTGGGTTTAACATGCTTTATTTAAGGAATCAAAGTATCAAGACTCCATAACACTAGAAAAATTGTTCCAGTCCTTCCCTGTGCTGGTTCCTTCCCTTACTTGCCTCTCTTGGGTGGAGACCATTGGAGGAGTAACCTGGAAGAGGCTGAGGCTCTTTAGCAGAGCACCACAGTTAAGCAGAGGGTCCTGCTAAGGAAGTGAGTGATGGGTCATGTGTGTGTCCTTGTGTCAACCATCTCAGGATTCAGGCTTCTGAGACTGCTGCTCCCCACTTCTCTGCTCTGTGCTGAATGTTCTACAACTTGAAGAAAGAGGTTCACTTCCTGGGATAGGATCATCACCGTGTACAGTTTTCTTGTCCAACTTAAGGTTTAGGTTGACTTCTGTTTCCAGAACCACATACCTGTGAGTTCTGAGAGTTTGTGAGAAAATCAAGAGGTAATTCAGAGGACAAAACTCCTGGCAACTCCTGGTATTGCCCCCAAGTTGGTGCTAAATTTATGAAAAATGCTTCTCTAGTGTAGGCCACTCTGTGGCACTGACTCCCTCTCCTGGATGGCAATAATATCTTATAAACTCTTTGGAAACATGCTTTATGTTGTCCTCAAAACATTAGTAAAAATGGCCTGGGGTTGAGCTAGTTCATTCAGTAGTCTAGAGCTCTTTAACCCAGACACCTGTTGGCCAAATTTGTACCCTAAGCACTTCCACTGTTTAACCTTTTTAAATTTCTTTTTCAAAAAATCTTTATTCGAACTATAGAGGAGGAAAATATGAAGAATGGATTTTAACAAAAGTAAACATTTATTGATAACAATAAAGTTGATATTTCTAGGAAAAAATTTCATACCATGGTAAATGTGGAGTATAGAGCTTTTCTTTAAAATACTGACTTGAAACAATGTTCATTGCAATAGTACTGGCAACTAAGTCCGAGTTTGATTTTAACCATGGAGTATTTCGTGAGAAACATTTAGATTGTACGCCTCAAATTGGCAGTGGCTGTGTCTTATACTTTTGTATTATGCTTAGTACAATGTACTGTGCTGGGCCTCATTAAAAACTTGTTGATTGGTTGGACAATAAAGAACTTGCTTTGGAAGGAGGAGAGGCAGCCATGGGCTTCTGAATGTCTCAAACCACTTTCAGATCTCTTTCCGCTACCATCTTAGCAGATCCTCTGCTGAAAGCTCCCAGTGCTGCTACAGAAGACAGCTGTGAAGCCTGTCTCAGCCTCTGTGCCTTTAGCAATAGCCCTCACTGGTACTTTCCATGGTGCTTTCACATACAGTCTTTCATTTGATATGACTTTGGCTCTGCTCAGTCATAGTAAGTGGGAGCAGTTCAGTATAGTGGTTTGGAGCAGAGACTTGCGTCCCAGAAAGCTGTGTTCATCTCCCAGCTATTCTCTAACTAACTGCTGATTGCAGGCCAGTTACTGTTAGCCTCCATATTTCCAAGTCTCCCTTTGCTTAACTGTTAAATGGAGACATTACCTACATCATAGCATTGTGAGAATTAAATGTCTCCTTTGAATGCCCTGCTCTGGTATTTCCCTGGGGAGCTCTTGGTGTCCAGGTGTGAACAGCAGTGCTGGCCAGACTGATTAGCATTATTTATAGGAGAAGGGGGATAAGGTGGGGGTCTATATTTTTCTCCCTCCTTCTCTGTTCGCCTCATCCCACTGAACATTTTGTTCCTTTTCCAACTATGTTAAGTGCTAATATGTCAGTTTGCATAAGACTAGCTTGGACGCTTGTTCAGAAAGCACATGGCTGGGTCCCACCCCCATTCATTTTCTTTTTATAATTACATGGTTTATAGTATATTCACAGATATGTACGACCTTCACTACCACCTAATTTTGGAAGATTTTCATCACCCCCAAAAGAAACCTCGTATCCAGCCACTCTCCATTTACCCACCCCACAAACAGCCCCTGGCAACCACTTCTCTTTCTGTCTATGGATTTGCCTATCCTGAACATTTTCTATAAATGGAATCATACAATATGTGGCCTTTTGTGTCCGACTTCTTTCACTTAGGACAGTGATTTCAAAATTCATATTGTGGTATATACCTGTACTTTATTCCTTTTTATGGCCAAATACTATTCCATTGTATGGATGTACGACTTTTTGTTTATCCTTTCATCAGTTGATGAGCATTGAGTTGTTCCTGCATTTTGGCTATTACGAATAATACTGCTGTGAACAATTTGTGTATGAGTTTTGTGGATATGTACCTAGAGAAGCAATTTCTGGAGCATGTGGTAACTCTGTTTTTAACATTTTGAGGAACTGCCAAAATAGTTTCCCAAAGTGACCACCATTCTACATTCCCACCAGCAATTTATGAGGGTTCCAATTGCTTCATGTCCTCACCAACACTTTTTATTGTCTGTCTTTTTATTTTAGCCATCCTGGTGTGTGTGAAGTAGTATCTCACTGTGGTTTTGATCCCACCATCAGCCTTTGTTTAAGTAGGTGGAGTGGAGCCAAACGTGTGCAGGTGGTTTTGACAGAGGTAGCCCACGGACCTCTTTGAGAAACTGCCATAGACAGTGATGGAAAGCTATCACCCTACCTGCCCCCACCCCAACTATGACTTCCCATGGCCATCCCTCAACATTCTTGTCCAGCTTTCCCAGAAGCTGGTGGGATGGCAGGAGTGGGTGATAGAGAAGCTTGGGATTTGAGCCAGAGTGGGCAGGTGATGGTCTGGGTAGCCTGGTGGGTGCATTAGGAGTGCTGAGGTGCCATTGGCCTGGCTACAGCATCAGTCCTCAGGCTATGTGAGTAGCAGGTGAGGCAGAGCCTCTAGGGAAAGACTGCCCAATAGTTAGGAAAACCTGTTGCCCAGCTGTGATTCTGGAGGGGAAGCGGTGCTACTAATAATTGTATAGGAACAACAGGTTGTAACGTGGGATGTATGGTCACCCTTTCAGAATGGGAAGAGCTCTGAATCTGGAATCAAAGACTGAGGCTAAAATCAGAGCCCCACCCATTCACTAGTTCAGTTACATTAAACTATGCAACCTCTGACCCTTGTTGATGACTTGAAGTTGTATGTACCCCAGAAAAGTACGTTCTTAAAGTTAATCCATTCCTGTGGGTGTGGTCCCATTGTAAGTAGGATTTTTGGTGAGTAGGCTCTTAATATGTGACCCACCTCATTTGGGGTGGGTCTTAATCCTTTTACTGGAGTAACCTTTATAAGAGAATGGAATTCAGACAAAGAGGGAGAAAGCTGGGAAGCAAGAAGCTGAAAACAACAAAACCCAGAAGAGAGGGGCAGGATCAGCAGACACCACCATGTGCCTTGCCATGTGACAGAGGAGGAGCCCAGGACTGCCAGCAGCCAATCTTCAGGGAGAATGCACCACCTGATGACACCTTGATTTAGACATTTTTCTCAGCCTCAAAACCGTAAGCTTGTAAACTAATAAAATCACACTGTCAAAAGCCAAACTATTTTATGGTATCTGCTTTTGGCAGCCTAGCAGACTAGAATAGTTTCCTCATCTGGAAAAAGGCTTGCCTGGGGTAGAGCTCTTTGAATACCAAGAATATGGAATTTTGGATTTTCCAAGACTGGAATGAGTCTGTTCTATATATTGCGGTTCATGACACTTAATCTATTTGAAATAATAGTATAGAAAAAAGAAAGCCACATGAAGCAAGAAGTGGAAATTCAGTGGAGCCCAGAAGAGAATATAGAGGCCAGAAGAGACAGCCATGTGACAAGCTAAGCACTGAGGACCGCCGAGACAGCCATGTGACAAGATAAGGACTGAGGACTGCTGGCAGCCAGCCCTAGAACACCACAGTGTTTGGGGAGAAAGTGTTGTCTTGGTGGTGCCTTGATTTGGACTTTTTCCCAGCCTCAAAATCATGAGCTAATAAGTTCTCATTGTTTAACCCATTTCATGGTATTTGCTTGAGCAGTCAGGAAACTAAAACAGTAGGAATGGCTCCTTGAAGCCTGTCTATATCTATTGATTTAGAAAGAAAAGATATACAATGAACACAACAGAATGATCGCTGTTGGAGCTGAGTACAGGGTTGAGAGTAAAATGAAATAATGAATAAGTTACAAAAGAAGAGATGGTATTTGCATGGATCTGGAATAATGTGTCATGAACTGAAGAGAATGATTGCTTAGCCCCCTGCACCCAAGGAAGAAAACGGTGGGGTGAGGTGATATTGGTTGATTCCCACGATCTTCAGGAATTTGGAGATCCAGCACTGGGGATTGAATCCTGTACCCCCACCCCCAAACACATGTTCAGATCTTAATCCGCATCCCTGTGGGTAGGAACCCATTTGTAAACAGGACCTTTTGAAGGTGTTATTAGTTAAGATGTGGCCAAATTGAATCAGGGTGAGTCCTCATCCATATGACTGGAGGCCTTGCAAAGAGGAACTTCAGAAGCAGAAAAAGCCACAGGAAGAAGCCAGAAGCAGAGAAGAGAGAAAGACTGCCATGTGGTGGAAGACTGCCAACCCCAGAAGGCTACTGACCACTGGAGGAAGTTTGGCTTTGCCAAAATCTTGATTTTGAGTCCAGGAGTCCTTCAAAATGGTGAGAGAATAAATGCTTGCTGTTTAAGCTGCCCTGTTGTGTGGTATTTGTCATAGCAGCTTTGGCAAACTAAGAACTCCAGGCTTGGAAAGTGGGCAACGGCCACAGTGAAAGTCACATCACAATAGGCTGTGCCAGGCTGGAGCCTTGTGGAATCATTGTTGTCAGACCGTTTCTAACTTGTCTCCCCAAATTGCAAACACTTCTGCTTCAACTGACTCACATTAAAGGATGGGCTATTTTGATCTTTTCAACATATGTGAACAAATTTATATTGTTTTTAAGTGTCCCCAAAAATGACTGATTGAAAATACCTTCCATATCGCAGTGTCCAGGAGCCTAACTCCTCTACGAGGTTAAAATGGGAAAGGCAGAACAATTACTTTTCTAGTTACATCTCAAAAGGCCACTGGTGGGCCAAGGCCGCTTCCTACTTGGTTGCTCAGAGAAAGTGCCTGCTCCGGGTATCACACAGCACAGACCACAGCATCCCTCCTTCCACCGCCCACCAAGTCTGCCCATGCAAAGTGCTATGCTGGCTATTATTTCAAACAATTGAAAATAATGTGCTGATGAGGACGTGCACATCATTGAACCCTTGTACAATGATGGTGGGAATGTAAAATTATATGCACTGTGGAAGACAGTTTGACAGTTCCTAGGAGAGTTGAAAATAGATTGACCACATGACCTGGCAATCCCAATTGTAGGTATATACCAAAAGAACTGGAAAACAGGTGTTCAAACAAAACCTTGTACACTAAAGGTCATAGTGGCATTATTCACAGTAGCAAAAGGCAGAAGCAACCCAAATGTCCATCAGTGGATAAACAAAATGTGTATATGCACAATGGAGTTTTACTCAACCTTAACAAGGAAAGAAGTTGTGATACACACTGCCTCCATAGATGAAACTTGAAGACATCGAGTGAAATAAGCCAGACACAAAAAGACAGATACTATATGATCTCAGTGATATGAAATACTTAGAATAAGCAGATTCATAAAGACGGTAGATTACAGGTTATCAGGGGTTGGAGGATGAGGGACGGGGTTGGCGGGGGTAGATAAGGATTTATTGCTTAATGGGTACAGAGTTTCTGTCTGGGGTGAAAAAGTTGGTAATGGATGGTGGTAATGGTGGCACAACACTGAATGCAATTAATACCACTTAATTGTATGCTTTAAAGTGGTTAAAATGGGAAATTTTGAGTTGTATATATGTTACCATAATAAAAGCATTAAAAAAAATGCTATCCTTAGAGACAGTAGATTACAGGTTACCAGGGGCTGGGGGAGAGTGGGTATAAGGGGATTGTTTCTGTTTTGGGTGATGAAGAAGTTTTGGTTATGGATGGTATGATGGGAGCACAACATTGTGAATGTAATTAATGCCACTGAATTGGACACTAATGGTGGATTTTATGGTATATGTTTCTATGTGTGTGTATATATATATGTTACAACAATAAAAATAGTCTTAGTTAAAAAGACTGCTATCCTGGGCTTCAGAAAATGCCTACTGAACCCGTCCATGCTCCTACAGAGCAGTCATGACCCCTGTGCAAACACCTCCTGTGACAAAGAATTCAGAGGCCCCGCCTCTACATTCCTTTCGCAAAAAAATAGTATAATGGGGCTGAGAATGTTTGCGTGGGGGTTGCTCAGGCCAGGAGGGTGTGTTTTTCGAGGTTTTGAGGTAGGGTTCAAGTGATGACACCTTAAAGTGACCTGGGTGCTTTGTCCACGGCTATTGGTAGAAGTCAAATGGCAGACAAGTCGGACAGTGAGCTGTGAGATGCTTTTGTGGGGAAATTTTAAATATTTTTTCTTTTTTCCTTTTTTTTTTTTGTAACTTTATTGACATAACTCCTATACATATAATACATTCACTCATTTAAGGTGTACAATTTAATGGTTCTTAGTTTATTCGGAGTTGTGCAGCCATCACCACAATCAATTTTAGAACATTTTCATCATCCCTGGAAGAAGCCCCATACCCTTTAGCAGTCACCCCCATCCACCCACCCACCATTTCCCCTTCCCCTAGGCAACCACTGATCTATTTTCTGTTCCTATGGATTTGGTGGGGGCACTTTTTAACCTTTGCTTTTCCATCACCCTGTGCTTCCTAAGGAGTACCACACTAAGAACTGTTCTCCTATTTTGTTTTTCATTCTTCCCATCCTCTTCTTTTATTCAAGTACACTGCATAGGAAGGCCTCTCTCAGAGGAAACTGGGGCCACACATAAGCACTGGAGGGATGGATGGACGAGGTGATTGATCTCCAAGGTGTCCAACCCTAAGACCAGCTACTGATTTGGCCTTTACATAGTTTGCTGCCGCTGTTGCCACGAGGTGGTGCTGCTGCTCCATCCCAGCTGACCCGCAAGAGCCCTGGCTGGGGTGGGCCACGGGGTTCCCAAGTGCAGGAGAATCCATCTCCATGCCCGTGGTAGGGGCTGGAACGGGAGTAACACAGAGCACAGCCAGGGATATACCTATAAGGGAAAGGCAAAATAAGCACCCAGAGCAGGGGATGTTTGAGTGCCAATAATAATAATAATATTATTATTAAGTATTATTATTAATACTAGGGGTGGCAGCAACAGTAGCAGCCGTAATCTTGTCTACCATTTATTGGTAGATGCTGGGTCCGTGCTAGTCACTGTAAAATACATCATCTCTAATCTTCACACCAAGCAAGATGGTGTATTATATCTGTCTTGTAAGATAAGGTAACTTGCTGGAGGCAAATGTAGATTTGGGGCATCAGACCCCCATCCTTCCCAGCACATACTGCTGCCTCGGGCTCTGAGCTCATGGCACACCAAGACACTGGTGCCAAAAACCTGGCAGAGGAAGACGGAAGGAAGTAAAATTGCCCAGTGGAGACATCTGGGGAGGGCCCAGAGCCCAGGAACCGGGGCAGACCTGAGGCAGGACCGAGTTAGCTGACAGCAAGGAGGAATGAGCAGAGCACAGAGCTGCCCCTTAGGCCAGCGGAGACCATGGCAGAGTGAGACCCGGCTCTGCCCTGGAGGTTTATAATATTCTCTGGGAAGCAAAAATTATAATCCCAAGTGTTCTAAAAGTGGATCATGCTGATGATTGCACAACTATAAATTTGCTGAAAATCATCAAATCATGTACTTAGGATGGGTGAGTTGTATGGTGTTTGAATTATATCCCAGTAAAGCTGTATAAAAATTTATAGTCATGCAGCCAATAGCGACGAGGATGCTGAGTAAGTGGGTCCCAGCAGCACTGAGTGAGTTTTGAGAAGGGAGAGGGGAGGGAAGCATCTCAGAGCAGAAAGCCTGCCCCGCCCTGTGGCTGTGCTGCCTCGGCTTAAATACTCTCAGTGCCAGTGAGCTCAGTGCCTCGCAAAACAGCCCATTGCAGTTGGGGTAACTCTAATCCTTCAAAAGCTGAATCTACCACTTGCCCTTATCTGCTGTGCAGAATAAACCTCTTTGCTTTGTCGTAACATTTCTTTGGGTGTTTGAGGATAGTCATTACATTCCCTGAAAGTCATTTTTATCCCAGACAGAAATCTCTAGTGTTTTTCATATGATGAGGTTTCCAGATTCTTCCCCCTTCCCCTGTAGTTGTTGGGGACAATTAAGGTAACATATATAATATTCACCTTCAGCGATACCGGTAACATGCAACATGGCCGCCAGGGCTGATGCAAGAACAGCCTAAGCTATAATTAGCCTTCTTCTAGGAAGTAACAGTAGTTCCCACCCAAGCAGTAGCTAGTTCGCGCCTAAACAGTAGCCGCCCATTGGCCATCCACCCCAGCAACAGCTACCACCAATCCCCCTACGTTTGCCTTCCACCCTAGCAACAGCAGCAGCCAATCCTAGATCGCCACCCGTCCTTACTAGCCACTCCCTCCACCCTTAAGAGTATATATACCCTGCCTCTTCAATAAAATTTTGCAGCTTGATCAGAAACCTGTCTTGCTGTCATTCCTCGTGTCTCTTGTCCCATACCATTCCTCCCTCACAGGACTCAGAGCCTCCGTTGAACGTCCCGCGGGCCGGGACATGTAGTTTATTTTATTTTATTTTATTGAGATTGTTCACATACCATACAATCATCCAAAGATCCAAAGTGCTCAGTCAGTTGCCCGTGTTACCATCATACAGCTGTGTATCCATCACCACAAATTTTTTTTCAATTTTTAGAACATTTTCATTACTCCAGAAAAGAAATAAAAACAAAAAAGAAAACTCAAATCCTCCCATACCCCTAACCACACCCCCCACTTCCATTAATCAGCTCATAGTTTTGGTATAGTACATTTTTTTTTTTTTTTTTTGAGGTGCTCTCTCATTTCTTTTTTTTTTTTTTTTTTTTTAATCATCATTTTATTGAGATATATTCACATACCACGCAGTCATACAAAACAAATTGTACTTTCGATTGTTTACAGTACCATTACATAGTTGTACATTCATCACCTAAATCAATCCCTGACACCTTCATTAGCACACACACAAAAATAACAAGAATAATAATTAGAGTGAAAAAGAGCAATTGAAGTAAAAAAGAACACTAGGTACCTTTGTCTGTTTGTTTGCTTCCCCTACTTTTCTACACATCGATCCATAAACTAGACAAAGTGGAGTTTGGTCCTTATGGCATTCCCAATCCCACTGTCACCCCTCATAAGCTACATTTTTATACAACTGTCTTCGAGATTCATGGGTTCTGGGTTGTAGTTTAATAGTTCCAGGTATCCACCACCAGCTACCCCAATTCTTTAGAACCTAAAAAAGGTTGTCTAAAGTGTGCGTAAGAGTGCCGGTATAGTACATTTTTTACTTTTGATGAAAGAATGTTAAAATACTGCTAACTGTAGTACATAGTTTGCAATAAGTGTATTCTTCCCTATATACCCTCTATTATTAACTTCTAGTTATAGTGTCATACATTTGTTCTAGTTCATGAGAGAGATTTCTAGTATTTGTACAGTTAATCACAGACATTGTCCACCACAAGATTCACTGTCATACACATTCCCATCTTTTAACCTCCAACTTTCCTTCTGGTGACATACATGACTCTAAGCTTCCCCTTTCCATGACATTCACACACCATTCAGCACTGTTAGTTATTCTCACAATAGCGTGCTACCGTCACCTCTGTCCATTTCCAAACACTTAAGTTCAACCTAGTTAAACATTCTGCTCATAATAAGCAGCCACTCCCCATTCTTTAGCCTTGTTCTATATCCTGGTAACTTATATTTCATGACTATGAGTTTACATATTATAATTAGTTAATATCAGTATCCGACTTATTTCACTCAATAGAGTGCCCTCAAGGTTTCTTCATCAACCCATTTTTTAAAGACAGTTTTGTTCACCCACCATACATTCTGTCCTAAATAAACAATCAGTGGTTCTCTGTATAATCATGTATTCATGCATTCAACACCATCACCACTAACTATATAAGGACATCTCCATTTCTTCCATAAAGAAGGAGGAAGAGTCAAAGAAGGTAGAGAGACAAAAGAAAAAGAAAAAAAAAGAAAAAAAATGACAGCTAAAAAGCAACAAAAGGAAAGATAGAATTAAACTAAAGTACAATAAAAGAGTCAGACAATGTCACCAATGCGAAGAGTCCCATACCCCTCCCTTATGTCCCCCTCTTATAGGCATTTAGCTTTGGTATATTATATTGCCTTTGTTACATTAAAGAAAGCATAATACAAAGTTTCTGTTAAGTATTGTTTCTAGTTTGCATTGATTATATTTTTCCCCAATACCACCCCATTGTTAACACCTTGCAAGGTGGATATTCATTTGTTCTCCCTCATGTAAAAACATGTTTGTTCATTTTATCACAATTGTTGAGCACTGTAGGTTTCACTGAGTTATACAGTCCCAGTCTTTATCTTTCCTCTTTCCTTCTGGTGTCCCACATGCTCCTAACCTTCCTCTTCCAACCGTGCTCACAATCATCTTTGTTCAGTGTACTTACATTGTTGTGCTACCATCCTTCCCCTGTAGGTGTTACAGACCTCTCACTCCTGTCTTTTCCTCTCTGTCTGTAGTGCTCCCTTTAATATTTCCTGTAGGGCAGGTAACTTGTTCACAAACTCTCTCACTGTCTATTTGTCAGAGAATATTTTAAGCTCTCCCTTATATTTGAAGGACAGTTTTGCCAGATATAGGGTTCTTGGTTGGCTGTTTTTCTCTTTCAGTATCTTAAATATATCACGCCACTACCTTATTGCCTCCATGGTTTCTTTCTTTTTTTTTTTTTAATCTTCATTTTATTGAGATATATTCACATACCACGCAGTCATACAATACAAATCGTACTTTCGATTGTTTACAGTACCATTACATAGTGGTACATTCATCACCCAAATCAATCCCTGACACCTTCATTAGCACACACACAAAAATAACAAGAATAATAATTAGAGTGAAAAAGAGCAATTGAAGTAAAAAAGAACACTGGGTACCTTTGTCTGTTTGTTTCCTTCCCCTATTTTTCTACTCATCCATCCATAAACTAGACAAAGTGGAGTGTGGTCCTTATGGCTTTCCAAATCCCATTGTCACCCCTCATAAGCTACCTTTTTATACAACTGTCTTCGAGATTCATGGGTTCTGGGTTGTAGTTTGATAGTTTCAGGTATCCACCACCAGCTACCCCAATTCTTTAGAACCTAAAAAGGGTTGTCTAAAGTGTGCATAAGAGTGCCCACCAGAGTGACCTCTCGGCTCCTTTTGGAATCTCTTTGCCACTGAAGCTTATTTCATTTCCTTTCATATCCCCCTTTTAGTCAAGAAGATTTTCTCCGTCCCACGATGCCAGGTCTACATTCCTCCCCGGGAGTCATATTCCACGTTGCCAGGGAGATTCACTCCCCTGGGTGTCTGATCCCACGTAGAGGGGAGGGCAGTGATTTCACCTTTCAAGTTGGCTTAGCTAGAGAGACAGGGCCACATCTGAGCAACAAAGAGGCATTCGGGAGGAGGCTCTTAGGCACAACCATAGGGAGGCCTAGCCTCTCCTTTGCAGCAACCATCTTCCCAAGGGTAAAACCTGTGGTAGAGGGCTCAACCCATCAAACCACCAGTCCCCTATGTCTGTGGTCATGTTAGCAACCATGGAGGTGGGGTAGGCGAATACCCCTGCATTCTCCACAGGCTCCTCAAGGGGGCACTACATCTTTTTTTTTTCCTTGTCTTTCTTTTCTTTTTTTTTTTTTTTAACTTTCCCTTCTTTTTTAAATCAACTGTATGAAAAAAAAGTTAAAAAGAAAACAAACATACAATAAAAGAACATTTCAAAGAGACCATAACAAGGGAGTAAGAAAAAGACAACTAACCTAAGATAACTGCTTAACTTCCAACATGTTCCTACTTTACCCCAAGAAAGTTACCTAATATAGCAACATTTCTGTGAACTTGCTCCTACTATATCCATCAGAAATTAACAGACCATAGTCATTCCTGGGCATCCCCAGAACATTAAATAGTTTATCTGTTCTTCTTGGATTATTGTTCCCCCTTCCTTAATTGCTCTCTATTGCTAGTTTCCCTACATTCTACATTATAAACCATTTGTTTTACATTTTGCAAAGTTCACATTAGTGGTAGCATATAATATTTCTCTTTTTGTGCCTGGCTTATTTCGCTCAGCATTATGTCTTTATGGTTCATCCATGTTGTCATATGTTTCACGAGATCGTTCCTTCTTACTGCCGCGTAGTATTCCATCGTGTGTATATACCACATTTTATTTATCCACTCATCTGTTGGAGGACATTTGGGTTGTTTCCATCTCTTGGCAATTGTGAATAATGCTGCTATGAACATTGGCGTGCAGATATCTGTTCGTGTCACTGCTTTCCGATCTTCCGGGTATATACTGAGAAGTGCAATCGTTGGATCGAATGGTAACTCTATATCTAGTTTTCTAAGGAAGTGCCAGACTGACTTCCAGAGTGGCTGAACCATTATACAGTCCCACCAACAATGAATAAGAGTTCCAATTTCTCCACATCCCCTCCAGCATTTGTAGTTTCCTGTTTGTTTAATGGCAGCCATTCTAATCGGTGTTAGATGGTATCTCATTGTGGTCTTAATTTGCATCTCTCTAATAGCTAGTGAAGCTGAACATTTTTTCATGTGTTTCTTGGCCATTTGTATTTCCTCTTCAGAGAACTGTCTTTTCATATCTTTTGCCCATTTTATAATTGGACCGACTGTACTGTTGTCATTGAGTTGTAGGATTTCTTTATATATGCAAGATATCAGTCTTTTGTCAGATACATGGTTTCCAAAAATTTTTTCCCATTGAGTTGGCTGCCTCTTTACCTTTTTGAGAAATTCCTTTGAGGTGCAGAAACTTCTAAGCTTGAGGAGTTCCCATTTATCTATTTTCTCTTTGTTGCTTGTGCTTTGGGTGTAAAGTCTAGGAAGTGGCCGCCTAATACAAGGTCTTGAAGATGTTTTCCTACATTATCTTCTAGGAGTTTTATGGTACTTTCTTTTATATTGAGATCTTTGGTCCATTTTGAGTTAATTTTTGTGTAGGGGGTGAGGTAGGGGTCCTCTTTCATTCTTTTGGATATGGATATCCAACTCTCCCAGCCCCATTTGTTGAAAAGACCATTATGACTCAGTTCAGTGACTTTGGGGGCCTTATCAAAGATCAGTCGGCCATAGATCTGAGGGTCTATCTCTGAATTCTCAATTCGATTCCATTGATCTATATGTCTATCTTTGTGCCAGTACCATGCTGTTTTGGCAATTGTGGCTTTATAATAAGCTTCAAAGTCAGGGAGTGTAAGTCCTCCCACTTCGTTTTTCTTTTTTAGAGTGTCTTTAGCAATTCAAGGCATCTTCCCTTTCCAAATAAATTTGATAACTAGCTTTTCCAAGTCTGCAAAGTAGGTTGTTGGAATTTTGATTGGGATTGCATTGAATCTGTAGATGAGTTTGGGTAGAATTGACATCTTAATGACATTTAGTCTTCCTATCCATGAACATGGAATATTTTTCCATCTTTTAAGGTCCCCTTCTATTTCTTTTAGTAGAGTTATGTAGTTTTCTTTGTATAGGTCTTTTACATCTTTGGTTAAGTTTATTCCTAGGTACTTGACTTTTTTAGTTGCTATTGAAAATGGTATCTTTTTCTTGAGTGTCTCTTCAGTTTGTTCATTTCTAGCATATAGAAACATTACTGACCTATGTGCATTAATCTTGTATCCCGCTACTTTGCTAAATTTGTTTATTAGCTCTAGTAGCTGTATCGTCGATTTCTCAGGGTTTTCCAGATATAAGATCATATCATCTGCAAACAATGACAGTTTTACTTCTTCTTTTCCAATTTGGATGCCTTTTATTTCTTTGTCTTGCCGGATTGCCCTGGCTAGCACTTCCAGCACAATGTTGAATAACAGTGGTGACAGCGGGCATCCTTGTCTTGTTCCTGATCTTAGAGGGAAGGCTTTCAGTCTCTCACCATTGAGTACTATGCTGGCTGTCGGTTTTTCATATATGCTCTTTATCATGTTGAGGAAGTTTCCTTCAATTCCTACCTTTTGAAGTGCTTTTATCAAAAACGGATGTTGGATTTTGTCAAATGCTTTTTCAGCATCTATTGAGATGATCAATTGATTTTTCCCTTTTGACTTGTTAATGTGTTGTAATACATTGATTGATTTTCTTACGTTGAACCATCCTTGCATGCCTGGAATGAACCCCACTTGGTCATGGTGTATGATTTTTTTTAATGTGTCTTTGGATTCGATTTGCAAGTATTTTGTTGAGGATTTTTGCATCTATATTCATTAGGGAGATTGGCCGGTAGTTTTCCTTTTTTGTAGCATCTTTGCCTGGTTTTGGTATTAGATTGATGTTAGCTTCATAAAATGATTTAGGTAGTGTTCCATTTTCTTCAATGTTTTGAAAGAGTTTGAGTAAGATTGGTGTCAGTTCTTTCTGGAAAGTTTGGTAGAATTCCCCTGTGAAGCCATCTGGCCCTGGGCATTTATTTGTGGGAAGATTTTTGATGACTGATTGGATCTCTTTGCTTGTAATGGGTTGATTGAGGTCTTCTATTTCTTCTCTGGTCAGTCTAGGTTGTTCATATGTTTCCAGGAAATTGTCCATTTCCTCTACATTATCCAGTTTGTTGCCATACAGTTGTTCATAGTATCCTCTTATAATTTTTTTAATTTCTTCATGATCTGCAGTTATGTCACCTTTTTCATTCATTATTTTGTTTATATGGGTCTTCTCTCTTTTTGATTTTGTCAGTCTAGCTAGGGGCTTGTCAATCTTGTTGATCTTCTCAAAGAACCAACTTTTGGTGATATTTATCCTCTCTATTGTTTTTTTGTTCTCTATGTCATTTATTTCTGCTTTAATCCTTGTTATTTCTTTTCTTGTACTTGGTTTAGGATTGGTTTGCTGTTCATTTTCTAGGTTCTTCAGTTGATCCATTAGTTCTTTGATTTTGGCTCTTTCTTCCTTTTTAGTATATGCGTTTAGTGCTATAAATTTCCCCCTTAGCACTGCTTTTGCTGCATCCCATAGATTTTGGTATGTTGTGTTCTCATTTTCATTCTTCTCTATATATTTAGCAATTTCTCTTGCTCTTTCTTCTTTAACCCACTGATTGTTTAGGAGTGTGTTGTTTAACCTCCAGGTATTTGTGAATTTTCTAAGTCTCTGATGGTTATTGACTTCTAATTGTATTCCATTGTGGTCAGAGAATGTGCTTTGAATAATTTCAATCTTTTTAAATTTATTGAGGCTTGTTTTATGTCCCAGCACATGATCTATTCTGGAGAAAGTTCCATGAGCACTAGAAAAGTACGTGTATCCTGGTGATTTGGGATGTAATGTCCTGTATATGTCTGTTAAATCTAATTCATTTATCAGATTGTTTAGGTTTTCAGTTTCCTTATTGGTCTTCTGTCTGGTTGATGTATCTATAGGAGAGAGTGATGTGTTGAAGTCTCCCACAATTATTGTGGAAACATCAATTGCTTCCTTTAGTTTTGCCAGTGTTTCTCTCATGTATTTTGTGGCACCTTGATTGGGTGCATAGACATTTACGATTGTTATTTCTTCTTGCTGAGTTGCCCCTTTTATTAGTATGTAGTGGCCTTCTTTGTCTCTCAAAACATCCCTGCATTTGAAGTCTATTTTATCTGAGATTAATATTGCTACACCTGCTTTCTTTTGGCTGTAGCTTGCATGAAATATTTTTTTTCCGTCCTTTCACTTTCAGTTTCTTTGTGTCCCTGTGTCTAAGATGAGTCTCTTGTATGCAACATATTGATGGTTCATTTTTTTTTGATCCATTCTGCGAATCTATATCTTTTAATTGGGGAGTTTAATCCATTTACATTCAACGTTATAACCATAAAGGCATTTCTTGAATCAGCCATCTTATCCTTTGGTTTATGTTTGTCATATTTTTCCCCTCTGTCTATTAATATCCTTTATTGTACCCATATCGAATCTCTTTAGTGCTGAACCTTTCTCCAAGTCTCTCTGTCCTTTCTTTGTTTCTCTGTCTGTAGGGCTCCCTTTAGTATCTCCAGTAGGGCAGGTCTCTTGTTAGCAAAGTCTCTCAGCATTTGTTTGTCTGTGAAAAATTTAAGCTCTCCCTCAAATTTGAAGGAGAGCTTTGCTGGATAAAGTATTCTTGGCTGGAAATTTTTCTCACTCAGAATTTTAAATATATCGTGCCACTGCCTTCTCGCCTCCATGGTGGCTGCTGAGTAGTCACTACTTAGTCTTATGCTGTTTCCTTTGTATGTGGTGAATTGCTTTTCTCTTGCTGCTTTCAGAACTTGCTCCTTCTCTTCTGTGTTTGACAGTGTGATCAGTATATGTCTCGGAGTGGGTTTATTTGAATTTATTCTATTTGGGGTTCGCTGAGCATTTATGATTTGTGTATTTATGTTGTTTAGAAGATTTGGGAATTTTTCCCCAACAATTTCTTTGAATACTCTTCCTAGACCTTTACCCTTTTCTTCCCCTTCTGGGACACCAATGAGTCTTATATTTGGACGTTTCATATTATCTATCATATCCCTGAGGTCCATTTCGATTTTTTCAATTTTTTTCCCCGTTCTTTCTTTTATGCTCTCATTTTCCATTCTGTCATCTTCGAGGTCAGTGATTCGTTGTTCAACTTCCTCTAGTCTTCTGCTACGAGTGCCCAGAATCTTTTTAATTTGGTCAACAGTTTCTTTAATTTCCATAAGATCATCCATTTTTTTATTTAGTCTTGCAATATCTTCTTTATGCTCTTCTAGGGTCTTCTTGATTTCCTTTGTCTCCCGTACTATGGTCTCATTGTTCATCTTTAGTTCTTTGAGTAGCTGCTCTAGGTGCTGTGTCTCTTCTGATCTTTTGATTTGGGTGCTTGGGCTTGGGTTATCCATATCGTCTGGTTTTTCATATGCTTTATAATTTTCTGTTGTTTTTGGCCTCGTGGCATTTGCTGAACTTGATAGGGTTCTTTTAGGGTTTGTAGACCTATTGAAGTCCTTATCTCTAATTTATCAGATCTACAGCTTCGTGGAGTACACTTTCTCTAACTAACCAGCAGGTGGCATCCACGAGCCACCTGTTCTCCACAAGCCAGTTCTCCCCTGCTTAGCCTTTTTGGTGAGTGGGGGAGTGAGTCTTGTGGGGTCCAATTGGTGTACCAAGCTTGCGTGTGTAGTTGGTGTTGCCTGCCCTGTATATGGGGCGTGTTTCTGGGCAGTCAGGGAGGGGGGGGTGGCTCTAACAATCAAATCTCCCTGGTGATCCTAGAGTTTTAAAGCTGCTGCAATAGTCTAATCCTTCAGTTCAGTCCTGCCACAGTTTGTCTCTGCCACTGACCCACAAGTCCTTGGTATTGACGTATGGCTCCTGAGACTTGCAAGTGGGCCCCTCTTCCAGGCCGTGCACCCCGGGTCCTCTGTTGAGGGATGACTGTGCTATGTCACAGGTGAGTGCCGTCCCCCCAGGGCAGTTCTGGGCTGCTGGGCTGTGTAGGGAGGCTCCCAGTCTGCTGAAATGATGGCTGATTGGGGCTTTGTTAATTCACACTGCTCTACCTTCCCAACTCTGGGACAATCAGCTGAGGTTGCGGGGAAGGCTAATGTCCACGCCCAGTTTTGTGGTGTGTGCCTGTTATTTGAAGCACTTCCGTCACACTGGGTTGTCTGGGGCAGTTCTGCACTATGGGGCTGGCGATGGGCAGGAGTGTTTCCTGTCCACCAGGATGATGGCTGTGAGCGGACACCCCCCTTTTCTTGGGAAGTTGTGGTGTTTAGTGAATTTTCTCAGCCACTGGATTATTGCGTTTTGTCTCAGAGCTCTCCTAGTTCTGCTCTTGACTTGACCTGCCCAAATTGCAAGTCTTTGAAGCTTTCTGTATTGGGCTTCTTAGAGTAATTGTTTTAGAAAAAGAAAAAAGGATTAAAAAAAAAAAAAAAAAAAAAAGGGCCCTCCTCAGAGATCTAATGAGTTATTGAAATGCTAAGAGACAAAGCAACCAGGGCGATTAAGGAAAGGTCCACAGGGCAGAGAGATCAGCTTTTCTTCGGGATTTGCATATGCGCCTCAGGGCCTGAGCTCAGGCCTGAGCTCTGCCCTTCCCCTTTCTATGTTCACCAGAACTCCAAAAATCCTCCGCTTTTATTTTGGAGTTTTTCATGTTGTTTTTTTTTTATGCCTGTCTCCTCTCTGCTGGGCTGGCTGCTCTCAGATTCTCTGGTGTCTGGTCTCCGTCTATCTATGGTTGGAGTTTTGATCAGCAGAATGAGTTTCCGATAAGGGCTGCCACTGCAGTTCTCCCTTCTCCTTCCCGGAGCTGACAGCCCCTCCTCCCACGGGACTGAGCCTGGCAGGGAGGGGCGCGGGTTCCCTGGCCGCAAAAACTTACAGATTTCGCTGATCTCAGCAGTTCCACGTTTTCATGAGTGTTGTATGAAGTATGCCCAAAGTCAGATTGCTCTGTGGTGTCCAGTCCACGCAGTTCCTGGCTTTCTACCTACTTTCCTGGAGGAGTAACTAAAACATACAGCTCACCAGTCTGCTATCTTGCCCCGCCTCCTCGCCTCCATGGTTTCTACAGAGAAATCCACCCATAGTCTTACCAAGCTTCCTTTGTATGTGATAGATCGCTTTTCTCTTGCTGCTTTCAGGATTCTTTCTTTGTCTTTGATGTTTGATAATCTGAATATTAAGTGTCTTGGCATAGATCTATTGAGATCTATTTTGTTTGGGTACACTTCGCTTCTTGGATCTGTAATTTTATGTCTTTCATAAGAGATGGGAAATTTTCATTGATTATTTCCTCTATTATTGCTTCTGCCCCTTTTCTCTTCTCTTCTCCTTCTGGGACACCCATGACAGGTACATTCATGTGCTTCATGTTGTTATTCAATTCCCTGAGACATTGCTCATATTTTTCCATTCTTTTCCCTATCTGTTCTTTTGTGTGTAGGATTTCAGGTGTCTTGTTCTCCAGTTCCTGAGATCTGCTGTTGTATGTCTCCATTGTGTTTTTCATTTCTTGTGTTGTGCCTTTCATTTCCATAGATTCTGCCAGTTGTTTTTTCAAACTTTCTATTTCAACCTTATGTTCACCCAGTGTTTTCTTTATATCCTTCATCTCTTTTGTCATATCTTTCCTGAACTCATTGATTTGATTTTTTATTTATTTAGCATATTTCTTTGAAAATCCTTAATTGATTGTTTCACTAAAGTGAAACAATATCTGAACTGTATCTTAATTGACGTGTAAGTTTGTTCCTTTGACTGGGCCATATCTTCATTTTTCCTAGTGTAGTTTGGAGTTCTCTGTTGCCTAGGCATCTGGTTTCCTTGGTTACCCCAATCAGATTTTCCCAGACCAGAACAGATTCAGATCTCAGAATGGGGTTATATTCAGTTTCAAATTTCCCTGAGGTTGTATATTAGAAGATTGACAGACTTTCCTGTGGGGCTTCTAGCTTCTGTGCTTTTCCTAATCTGCCCAGCAGGTGGTGCCTGTCAGCCTGTCACTCCTGACTGGTGTAAGGAGGTGTGGCCCCTTCAATTCTCAGCTTAGATTGTTTCTGGTTTGATTGTTTCCCCCCAGGCCCTGTGTACCAAAGGGAGGGTAGGCGCTAGAGCTGGGCCCCACCTCCTTCCCCTTAGGGAAGATACACCCCCTAGGGAGTTATCTTATGCATTTGAATAGCTCCTTTGTCTCTCTGACTCTGTTATCTCTACCCCTGTGGGTGTCAGAGTGTGGCAAACTGAAATTGCTGAGGCTCTCTCCACTGAGCCACTCAGGTTGAGAGAGAGAATAAGGGAAAGAAAGCCCCCTTTCAGAGCCAGTCCACAGCCCCCCCAGTTTCACCAGTCTGTCAGAGAGAACACCCAGTCTTCTTGGCTCCCTTTCCCAGGGCACGTGTGTTTTCTGGCTCTTTAAGGTCAATCATCACCAAAAGCCTCTGTCTGCTTGTTAGGGGTTTGTCTGTGTTTGTCACTTGTATTCAGCAGTCCACAGTTGGAGCTTGGCTGACTATATTCCCTTGCTCCAGGACTGCTGCTTTCTCCTACAGTGAGGTTTTGCAGCTCAGCCTGCTGTGGGGGGAGGCTGCAGTTCTGCAGTTTTTACTTATAGATTTTATGCTGCTATCTCAGCCATTCCACCCAATCCATGTTGGTGTACGGTGTGTGGACAGTCACAGTTGTCCCCCAGCAGTTATTCCAGATTATTTACTAGTTGTTCCTGGTTGTTTATTAGTTGCTCCAGGGGACTAACTAAATTCCACTCCTCTCTGTGCCACCATCTTGCCCCTCCTCCTCCCCGTAGTTCTTTTTGATCAGCATGAGAGTTTATAATAAGATCATTCATGGAAACACAGCACAGTCCCAGCACATGGTACACCCTCGATGCATGTGAGCTGCTGTTATTAATACTGGGGCAGTGCACAGTGGGACTCTTGGCTCCTTCCTGCTGTGCATCCTAAGGTTGCAGCTGTGTTTTGCAACCACCTCCTGCTAATGAACTGCAGTGAACTTGTGATCATTTCAAACCTGCAGATCTCTTTTATATGAAACCTGGTTGAGCCAGGCCTCCCCATTCTACATTTGTGTAGCCACTTTTGGGAACTTAAAGAATGACTTACATTTGGCTCTTTTTATTTTATCTAGGCCTTGGCCCATCATCTCAACATGTTGGCTTTGTTTTGAGTTTTGTTTTTCGTCTTTGAATGTGTCAGTCCTCCAAGTTTTGTTTTCTGCAGATCTGATACCATGACTCCTATGTCATCATATGAATCAATGATTAAAAATTGAAGGAGACTGGGGCAAGCTGTCGGAAACCTCCCGCTGGCTTGATTCATTCATTTAACAAATATTTGCTGGGCACCTATTATGTGCCAGAAACTGCTTGATTCCTTAGCTATGGATATTTAGCCTGCAATTTGGCTAATCATATTTTAAATCTTGTCCTATTTCTTCATCTTGCCCACCAGGAATCCTGAATGATTCTGTCAGGGGCTTTGCTCTATGTAATTAAGTACGCAATATGCATAGCAGTGCCTTGATGGACCAATCTATCAACAGAGGAAATGAAGTTAATTTGACTAATTTCTCTTACTGAGCCATATTGGCCACTAGTAATACTTGCCATCTTTTATAAAGGCTCAAAACCTACCTGACTACAGATCAACATCAGACTTACCAATCTGCTTTCTCTCTTTTGAAAATCTGAGCATCATTTGCCCATTTCCAATTTCCCCCCATCCTCTCAGCTTCCTGATTTTTCAGTATAGGGGTTCTGCAATCACAATGGAAGTTCTCTGATATATTTAATTGGAATCCAGAGAGATGAGTTCATGTAAAACAGAAGGGCTATACTTGAATGTTGCATCATCTATTTGGGGCCCCAATTACCCCATAATCATGTTTGTTATCCTTTCTGGGTTAAAGATTATTCTCCTTAATGAAGGAGATGGAAGAAATTTAGGAGAAAGACTTAAATTTTTTTTTTAGTCTTTTATTAACATCACGTCATCTGTCTTGAACAGTATATCTCTTTCCTGTTAGTCTTGCTCTGAAAAAAAAATTTAGCTTTTAAAGGTTTCTTTTATCACATTTGCATTTTATTACATGCTCCCATCATCCTGGGATTCAATAATAATATCAATACTACCTAAAATTTATTAGATATTTGCTGTGTTCTAGGCATGGTGCTAAGTATTCTATGTCTTTTCATCTCGTTGGCAAACATTTCTGAAGCTTGTCAGTCATAATCTGTCCTTCAGTTTTTCTCATTCACGTTGTCTTAAAATCTGAGCTTCGCTGTGGGCTCTCGGTGCAGACACTTGCGCTTCTAAAAGCTGCCCCTCTCTTCTTTCTTGTAGGTGGGGGGTCTTACATCTGAGGCCAAGACAAACGGCAAACTGGGTAGGGAGCAGTCCTGCCTTCCAAGACCCACAAGAGGGGTGAGTTCCCTGGGGCTAGATGCCAGGTCTTGACTTAAGGTAACTGATGGCTGGGTAAGGAGAAGGAAAGGCCAACATTTAACCAAGGAAGGATGCAGAGCAAGGACAGGTGGGCTGAACCTCAGGCCATAGGGTGTGGTGGGAAGGAGTCTCAAGATTAAAATCTGGGAAGCCTGGCTCAGGTCGGGAAGTGTAGGGAAGGAAGCCATTCAAGATGGAGGCTGTGAACAGTGTGAGCCCACCCGTCCTTATTTCCCAAAGAGGGTCAGAATTGAGTCCAGAGGAGTAGCTCTCTCTTTTTCTTCCTCAACCTGCTGAGGACTGAAGCTGGGAACAAGAAGGGTAAGACTTTACAAGATGCTCTGCTTGTAGCAGGATGAGCTTTTCTGATGATTTATAGAAAACCGAATTTTCTCATTAGTCCTGGAGCTTGCCTCTGTTTTTGCATTAAAAAAAAAAAAAATTGGTGTAGTCTCCCCACTGTGATCTCAGCTCTTTAGGATAAGTGGTTGGCTTTTTTCAAAATTCTCTCCCAGGACCAGGTACAGGGTGGGCGCTCAACAAATATTTGGGGAGTTAATGAATGAAATCAAAGTCTTGACCTTAGGCTCTTCTGGCTGGGTGATTTGGAGAAGGGTCCCAGAACGATGTAATTGATATCTCTTTTGCCTTTTAACCAACCCTAGAAATTCTCCACAATAGAGATTTCAGATTTGTGGATTTCTAGGTAACTGCTTTGCACTCAAAGACTGATTAATGTATATTACTAGTTCATCTATCTGAAACCCCCAGGAGGGAACAGCACCCCAAGGGAGTTTTTCCCTTTTAGGGCTCCTCAACCCGAAGCAAACCTCACAAGGTTGAGCATGCAGTAGGCAGTTAATTAACACTTGTTGACTAATTAGGGAGCATAAATATGCAAAGGTAGTAAATTAGAAAGAATGAGAGCTGCATTATAGTTAATCAAATAACCAAGCTATCCAGAATCTCCCTCTGAGTGCTCTGTATTGGAGAGGGAGTGTTGACTAGAAGGCAGTTCTGCCTTCTAATTAGGCTTCAATCAGGACAATATTGCAATTAGCTCTGGATATTATAGCAGTTATCTTCTATTCTTAGAACAAACTCCTGGAAGATTTAAATTGGGTGGCAAAAGAAGCTTGGCCTGGGAATAAATTCGCTGTGAACCACTTCTGAGTGCATACTTCACATGTGGATAATTGAACATTGACCATCTATGTAAACCTGATTGGGTTGCTTCATTTTGTATCAACTACTCTTTAACATGAGCACAGGAATCTGGATGGCCAATTAACAGAACTCAGCTCAGAAAATTATAGACTTCACATTTTAGGAAAATTGGTGAACTCAGATAATTTGAGTATCTTCTTTTCATTTGAGTAGACAGCCTTCGTTTCCAAGTTCTGGCTGACAAGGGCTTGCTGCTGAGACAGGAATGGAAGGGAGTAAAAAATAATGTCCTCGATTATCTTGCCAGTTATTGAGACATTAAAATTATTCCCTCCCCCCACTCCCCGACAATCGCCTCTAAGCGGCTCAATTTTTCTATGTGTCTAATCTGCTGACAGACCCAGGAGGGGAGGCTGTCTGGGGATATTTGCTCTCCTTGGCTAGGGTGGTATGAAGTTAGGGGATACAGTCCCCACCCTGAGGTTCAATAATTCACTAGAAGGACTCACAACTCACTTAAAGCTGCTATACTCACAGTTATGGTTTATTGCATTAAGGATACAGATCAAAACCAGCCAAGGGAGGAGATGCAGGGGGCAGAGTCAAGGAAAGTTCCAAACAACGCTTCTAGTTGTCCTCTCCCAGTGGAGTCATGAGCAGGGTTAACTCCCCTGATATCAGCGTGTGATAAAATGCATGGAGTATTGCCAAGCAAGAAAGCTCACCTGAGCTTTGTTGTCCTCAGTCCTACTGGGGCTCAATCATGTAGACATGGTTGACTATCCATGTGGCTGACCTTCAGTCTCCAGCCCTTCTGGAGGTTGAGCTGATACCTTTATTCTCTAGCCCCTCCAGAGTTAGAGTGGATACTGCGTGGCTCAAGGCCCCACATCATAAATCACATATTAGACTGTCCAGTGAGGCCCAAGGCCTCCAGGTGAACAAAGACACTCTTTGTAGAGTTCACCTGCCAGGAGATGAGGGCAAAGACCAGACACAGGTGGGTGGGGCTTGGTGGGCAGAGTGTCCTCTTTGAGGGCCAGTGTGAAAACCAAGCCACAAATCCTGGAAAATTGAGCAGATTTTAACTTCATCTTCCACTCTCTACACTTCATTCTGCATCAGGGGAGATAGTGAAATACAGAGCACAGAATTTGGTGTCAAAGAGCCTGAGATGGACTCCTGCCTTTCCACCACCCCAGCTAATTGAGTGACTCCAGCTTTCTAAGGTCCAGTTTCTCTATCTATAAAATAGGTATGATAGTATCTGCTCTACATTTCAGAGGGTTGCTAGAAAGGGATCGTGTCTATATGACTGCCCTAAGCTTTAAAGGATTGTATTGGTGCTGGTTTTGTTGCCCGTAATCATAAAACTAATACTGATGATCAAGGGCTCTTGGGACAAGCCCCAGGAGACCTTACGCGGTTGTGGGACTGCCTGAAGACTCTCTGTTGCCCAGAGAATGCTGTAGCAGTAAACCAGGTGGCTGTGACTAGGCCTGAGAGTGTTTAGCAATAGGTGGGTCCAGCCTTGGTTTCTGCTTCCTGTCTGTCCTGGCGTGTGTTTCCTCAAAAATGCTCCCCCCATCACGTTTGGGATCTCATAGGGCCAGTTGCCTGCTAAACCAGTGGCCCTCTGTTTCTCCTTTCCTGCCCTCTCTGGGGGATGGAGCCGTGAGTTCCACCTCCTCCACTGCCCAGGCCTCTCTCGCCCATCCATGTCCCTCTGCGGGCAGGCTCGGCCCACCTTTCCCTAACCAAGCCCCGGTCCCCGTTTGGTCCCCTGTGACCCTGTAGCAGGCAATGTGTCTGCAGCCCCTCAGCCCCTTTAGAACTGGTCCAAGGACTTCCCCATCTCCCACCCACCTGTGATGAAGGCCACTGGCTCCACTCTTGGAAGTGCCCTCCACAGTGAAAGCCACACTCCAAGAGAGGATCTAAGCCGATGCTCCAAGAGAGAGGGCTCCAGGACCCCTGCACGTGCGTGGAAGACAAAGGCTAAACTTTGGCTCCAACACATCCAGGTGGGAACCGAGCTCCACTATCCAACATTTGTGTCACCATGGGCTTCTTAAAGAATACTTTAAGCCTCCATTTCCTGCCTGTAACAAAAAAGAGAATGGTGCCTCCCTGAAAGTATATAGTAGTAAAGGTTAAATGAGACGAGGCCTGCCATGTGCTTGAACTAGTGCCCGGTAGGTGGCGATATTCAAATGTTGGTGATTATTATTAAATGAGGAGCAGAGTAAAGGGTGCAGGAGGCTCAACAAGGGAGGAGATCAGGATAGCTAGTGAGAAAAGGAACGGGGAGGTGGGTGGGAAGGGAAGGTAGATTCTGAAGAGGGGAGCTTCTTGGTGACCCTCAAAAGCCACTGTGGGAACCCACCCTTACTCTGCTGACCGTTGAGGCGGCTATGCTGGCAGGAATCTGGGCACAGGACAATGTGCAACAAAAACAGATGGTGTCAGAGGCTTTGGGAGCTGGGCTCCTTCAACCCACAGCTGGCAGTGAAGGCTGAGGCCTCCTGGAGACCACCCCACCCCAGGACAAGCAATTTTCCAGCCAGCAAATTGCAGCAGTCAGTGAGTGTGGGAGCTAGTCTCCAAGAAGCCAGTGCAGGGGCCAGAGGGCCAGAGCTTGCACAGAGCAAACCACGAGGGAGCTGGGGTTCTCTCTCTCTCTTTCTCTGTCAGTGACCCCGTTCTCCAGGGACAACCTCCTCTGCATCCCAAGAGGAGTTCTACATATGAAAACTATGGTATTTATCCCACTGCTCGTCTAAGCCAATGCTCTGAGAGAGAGGGCTCCAGGACACCTGCATGTGCGTGGAAGACAAAGGCTATAAAGCTGGGCTTTGGCTCCAACACATGCAGGTGGGAACCGAGCTCCACTATACAACATTGTGCCTGAAAGGATGTAGTAGTAAAGGTTAAATGAGAAGAGGCATGCTGTGTGCTTGAACTAGTGCCCGGGTTCACGCTCAGCTCCCTTGTGCATCAGCTATGTGACCTGGGGCAAGTTACTTAGCCCATGGCTTTGCTTCAGTTTCCTCAATTGCAAAATGGAAGTGCTCTAAGGATTCATTGAATTAATGCCAGTAAGGTGCCTGCACCAGTACCTGGCATTTAACAAGAGCCCCATAGATGTTAGCTGGTGGGTCGTCTCCTGTGCATGGTGCCCCGGGCACCCCAATATCACTTCTCTATCTCCCTTTTTAAAATCCACCCCCCTCCCCCGCCGCCTTCTCTTGCTTTCCTCTTCCCTTCTTAGTGTACGTATGGGGGTTGGATGCAATGTAGCCTGGAGGTCGCGGTAAAGCATTTATTTCATTCAAGTGTAATTTCTTAATGCCTATGAAAGGAGTATTCTGTTTTGCTATAAGCTTTACTTGAAATAATTAGTGTTTTAGTGTTTTAAGCATAATATTGGCTGCTGGTTTCAAAAAGATACTTTTTTTATCACGCTAAAAAAAAAGAAACCTTTATGAAGGTCCTGCCATGTGCCGGGCACTGGGGATAGTGAGTGTGCTGGGGACACAGAGATGGAATATAAAATGAGCCCTCCCCAGAGCTCTCCACGGTCCCACTAGTCAGAACAGCAGTTTGTCTGTGCTGCTGTTCTCAGCATGCCTATGGTGGAGCCAGAGTCTGAAGAAACCCAGGCCCTGTGGAGGGAAGGCAGCCTCAGCCTCCAGGGAGAGCTGGGTGATTCTGGGGGAGGGGATCCTCGTTCACCAGATGGGGCTGCAGGGGTGCGTGTGGCTGAGAGTGAATGGGGCTGGTGGCTGACACGCGGCTACAGAATCCAGATGCTCCTTATCCACGGACAGCGCTCCTCCACCCTGCCAAGGACAGAACCTTCACATACAGGGCACCACCGAATTGTGCAGGGCCAGATGTTGCCTTCTCTTCCCAGGCAGGGTGAATGACAGATGTCATGGGGCTTGGGGAGCTCTGTGATGAGCGGAGAGTTGGGATACCCCCCATCATGTCACATGTCCCCAGAATCATGCAGAACTGCTCTTTTTTTTTTTTTTTAATCATCATTTTATTGAGATATATTCACATACCACGCAGTCATACAAAACAAATCGTACTTTCGATTGTTTGCAGTACCATTACATAGTGGTACATTCATCACCCAGATCAATCCCTGACACCTTCATTAGCACTCACACAAAAATAACAAGAATAATAATTAGAGTGAAAAAGAGCAATTGAAGTAAAAAAGAACACTAGGTACCTTTGTCTGTTTGTTTCCTTCCCCTATTTTTCTACTCATCCATCCATAAACTAGACAAAGTGGAGTGTGGTCCTTATGGCTTTCCCAATCCCATTGTCACCCCTCATAAGCTACATTTTTATACAACTGTCTTCAAGATTCATGGGTTCTGGGTTGTAGTTTGATAGTTTCAGGTATCCACCACCAGCTACCCCAATTCTTTAGAACCTAAAAAGGGTTGTCTAAAGTGTGCATAAGAGTGCCCACCAGAGTGACCTCTCGGCTCCTTTTGGAATCTCTCTGCCACTGAAGCTTATTTCATTTCCTTTCACATCCCCCTTTTGGTCAAGAAGATGTTCTCCGTCCCACAATGCCAGGTCTACATTTCCTCCCCGGGAGTCATATATGCAGAACTGCTCTTACATTGCCTCAGTGCCTTTGCACAGGCTGTTCCCTCTGCTGAGCATGCCCTCTCCTACCAGGCCTCCACCTGGCAATGTCCCCACATATCCTCCAAGGCTCAGTTCCCAGGTCCCCACTTCCCGGAAGCCTTCTTCAATGCTGCAGAATAGAGGGCGTCTTGGCCTCCTCCAAGTCCTGATGTTTTGTACGTATTTTTACTACCACAGGTGACACATCAAATAATAATTATTTGTTCAGGTGTCTGTTCTCCCTACCATGGAGAGGGAGCTCTTGGAGCTAAAGGCCAGGTCTCAGCTTTCTCTGTGTCCGAGGGCTGAACGCATAGTTGTCATTCAACAAAGGTGTGCTGAGGAATGGATTGTCATTGCTGTCACCAAATACCTCTACACATGTCTTGACACTGAGCAGGATCCAATCCTGTGCAAAATCCTGACCTCAAGCAACAGACCCACTTTAGCAAGGATTTGGGGTTTGGCAGGCCAGCTGGATTAAAGGATCTGGAATGAGTGTCAAATTGCAAATGCCTTTTTTCTATTAGGATCGTAGATCTAAGCTCTTCTCTGGTAACCTAGGAGAGAACGGTTCGGTATTTTCTGTAAATGTACGTAATGAATTTGAGCTTAGTGCTAGTTAAGCCTCTTATTTCCTATCCAAAAGGACCCCACAATAACTGGAAACTGCACCAACTAGCGGGAGAAGTGGGACTCGGGCTTCAGTGGGAGGATGTCCCGGGAGAGGCTGGTAAGCCGCAGGAGAAAACAAAAAAGCAGTTTAATTTTGATCTTGTAATGCAAAAATAGAAAGTGTTCCACTTGATTGCTTTTAAAATGGAGACCAGGGAACGTAAAATGATTTACCAAATGAAGGAAAGAAAATATATTTAAAAAGGCCATTAAGGAAGAGAGGCAGCAGAGAGAGAAAGAAGAGAGGGAAGGGGAAAGAGAAAGGGAAGGAGAAAGGAAAAAGAAGGAGCACCGTCTGCAGAGATAATGATATGGAAGAAAAGAGTCAGAGAGAGAAAGGTATACGTTGAGAAAGCCAGAATATGTAAACACAGAAACTAACATACACACACATTTTTATCTCATCAAAGATTTGCTTTTTAAAATTAATGTTTGTTTTTTGTTTGTTTTACCATCATAATATATGTGTAAATTTTAAAAAGTCAAATAGTAGCACAAGCTTTAAAATGAAATTAACAGTTTCCTCCTTGCACCACTCCTGAGTTCCACTTCCCAGAAGCAGCTACTTTCAACTCTTTTGGCAGTTTTCTCTCGTATTTTAATTTGCTTGTTTTGCTATACTTGCCAACTTTATACAGACCAAATACAGTAGGTGAGTATTTTTACATTCTTATATCACTCCATCTCCCCCATCTTCCCACACTCCATCTTCCCAAAGCACATTATTGTATAGATCAACAATTCACGTATATGTTAAATCAATAATCAGTGGACATGTTATCATGATTATATATTATGTATCATTCACTGATAAGCCTAGAAAAGTGATCTTAATCACATTTACTTTCATCTTTCATCTTTTCTTTTTCCTGGAGTTAATAATTGCCTTGTTTTTTTGTTTGCATAGGTTTCTATGTCACTGTCACTAATTCATCCCAACTTCTCTAATCAAATTATAAACCCCTTCCCTTCTGAAAACTATTTTTCTCAGGGTCAAATATATCAGGCAATCCATTCCTCTCAGAGCCCCTATCCTGCTTCCCTCTGCAATGGGTATTTTCTACGCTTGCTACAGTCCCACTGCCCTGGGGCTTTCCTCCTCCACTCTTGTTGGATACTCTCTTTTCTGAATCCTGTCTTCCTCTTTCTTAATGTAGTTCCTTGTTTTAGAGAAGCACATCTTCTAGAAGCTTCCCAAGAAATAATGCATGGAAAATATTTTTAAAGAACTTTCATGTCTGAAAAATGCCTTTAAGCTTAACACATTTGATTGATAGTTGAATAAGTAAAAGATTCTAGGGGAAATACTATCTCCTCATGTTTGAATACATTTCTCTGTTGTTTTTTGACTTCCAGAGTGAGGAGTTGCCAGTGAGAAGCCTGATGCCAATCTTAGTATTGACCTTTTTTTAAAATCTGTTTTTTTCCCCTTCTGGAAACTTTTAAGAGCTTCTTTTATCTATAGTGTTATGGAATTTCATGATGATGTGTGTGGGTCTTTCTTCATTTGTTGTGGTGAGTGTTTCAGTGGACTTTTAAAATCTGGAAATGCAGGTCCTTCAGTTCTGGGAAATATTTTTGTGTTATTTCTCTGACAATGTCCTCCCCTATGTTTTCTCTGTTCTTGATTTCTTTTGTTAGACCTCCTAGATGGGTCTTCTATCTTTCCTGTTTTTTTTTTTTTTTTTTACTTCCTATTTTCCATATCTTCATTTTTCTACTTTCTGAGAGGGTTCCTCGATCTTATTTTCCAAACCTTCTATTGGCTAGTTTATTTCTGCTATTGTATTTTCAATATGCAAGGGCTTGCTCTTTTTTTCCTGATTGTTCTTTTTTTTTTTAACAGCTTTGTCAAGACATAGTTTACACACCATGAAACTCAGTTTTAAGTGTACAATTAAATGATTTTTAATAAATTTACAGAGTTATGTAACCATCAACACAATCCAGTTTCGAGCATTCCATTTTGTATAGTCTTTTATTCATGTTTCATGGTGAAATACCTCTGCTTATCTCTTAGAAGATATTATTTACCATTTCTTTGATGTTTTATTTCCTCCACGTTCCTCTCTTTGGTTGTTGATCAGCTGGTTTCAGTTTCTTTCTTTCCTCCTGGAGGCCTTCCTCAAGTTCCTGGTCATCCTTTGCAGTCCATTAATAAGAGCAAAACATTTAACGCCATCTAGTCACTCTGGGTGCATAGGTGTTTTTTTGCCAATTGATGAGCTTCACCAAAGGAGTCATAGGCCCCAATAATTTCTTTGGGGGATCCCCAAATGTCAGTAGTGATGGGTCTTTTCTAGAAGCCATTCAGTTTCTCCAGAGAAGAATCCACCAACCTGTCTGGGGTGGGAGTGGACGAGTGGGCTGGGGTAGTATAGAGCTGGTTGCCAATATCCTTGGAGTTGTATAGGGAAGAGGGTTATCATCCGCTCAGTGGATAGACCTTCATTCAATCCTCCTGTTTTCCCTATGGTTCCTTTCCCGTCTGCTGTTGCTGTTGATCTGGGCTTAGAGCCTCAATTTGTCCACAAAATAAACTTCCTGCTGGGGTAGAGGAAGGGTGGTCACCTGGCAGTACTGAATGGGGGCAGGGACTTGGGGAGTCCAACTGCTACACAGACAGACCTTCAACCAAGCCGCAGTTTTCAGTTCTAACCTCATCCTTATCTTTTGCAGTACCCAGTGCCTGTAATTCCTGTGCCTTGCCAAGAGTCCGCAGCTTGAATTGGCTCAATTCTCATTAGCTTCCCTCTGTGTAGGCACATGGTATTCCAGATTTCTCAGCTCTGATAATTCTTCCACCTGCTTTCCATCTTCCAAAAATTTGTTGACGTCTTTTGTCTTTTGCTGTTTTTTTCCTCTTACTTTTTGTTCTTGTGGGCTTACACCTTTTTTATTCCTTTGCTTGCATTTTAGTGGGGTATCAGAAAGAAAAAAAATAATAAATCCATGTGCTTAGCTTGCCAGGTCTAACCTGAGATGGGAAACTAAAGACATTTAAAGCTATATTGTGTTTTCGCAACTATGGACATTAGGAAAAACAAGAGAAGGTTTCTCTAGATTCTATACTAAATAGCTGATGGATTCTATTATTATTGGAATGACCTTTCTAATTTGGGTCACTGCTTCTTACAAAGATTTGGGAAACTGAAGGGAATCCTGAGAAGGAGTTTGAGACAATCAAAGGGAAGGACCACAAGCAATCCACAAGGGGAAAGTGTGAAGGTACTGGTGCTATTTAACTGGGAAAGGAGGAGGCTCAGGGGTGGTTAAGCTGTTTGTTTGGATTCAGATTCCTTAAATTAGTTTTGTCCTGGTACAACCCCCACTGTGGGCTATTTTGTACTCGGATGAATTTCTAAGCTTCCTTAGAAGACGTATCCTAAACTTAGAGACAGAGGGAGAGAAAGGGACTAGGCTTATCAGGATAGGTTAGGCTATGCCACAATAACAAACTCTGAAACCTCAGTGACTTAACACAGTGAAGGTTTATTCTGCACTTATTTAACTGCTGATCACTGCTCAGTAGCTCCCTCCAGGAGGTGACCAGAGACCCAGGCTACATCTGTTTTGTAGCTACACGATCTAGGACACATGGCTTTCCAAGGTTGCTGCAGAGGAGGGATTGAGAACTGGGGGGACATGCAAGATGCTTTTAAAGGCCAAGATGAAGTGGCTTACATCAGTTCCACCCACATCCCACTGGCCAGAACCCACACGGCCCCAAGTTACCTGCACGGGAGACTGAGAAATGTGGTTTTCCTGTGTGGTCTGGTAAATATGTTACATTGTCTCTGCCACAAAAACTGCAGGTTTTCTGAGGAAGATGCCAGTATTCTTGGGGGAAGGGAGATATGATCTCCATGTTCACAGAAGCCTGAACAAGAAGAAATGATATTCAACTAAAGTAGGAGAGATGACAGTCAGACATAAGGAGACATTTTTTGACATTGGGGAATCAAACATCAGAATTGGCAATTGATTAGAGGTGACATACAACTTTTCAGATCCCTAAGACAAGAGATTCCTAGAGTTTATGGATCTACTGCTTGAGAGATGAACCAGATAATCTTTTGAGGTCTCACCCAATTCTGGAATTCCACTTTCGAATATGGGGGCCTCAGAGTTGACAAAGCTAAAGGACCAGGTCAGGGGTGGATCCAGGTTTTGTGATGCCTGAAACATACTACTTTGGATGCCTTCTATAGGTATGGGGTCTTGAAAGGGGCCCTTCCAAGTGGAGGGTATCATGTGTAGACTTCATTAGCTTCCCAAACTCCTCTGTCCAGGATGTACCCATTGCTCTGATAGCTTATGTCTCAGTAGATCCCGAAGCATCTTCCATCAACAGATGTGCTCTTCCAGATTCTGAATCATCTCATGATTTTTTAAATTCAGCAGACATTTATTGAGTGCCTACCCTGTGCAAGGCCCTGGGCTGGGCATCTTCATTAGGTACCTGTGTCTCAGGGCTGAGTTGGCACCAGCACAGTGAGCATCTCACCCTGACTCCAGGAGCTCTGAATCTATGCAGAGAGCATCAGAGCAGAGGAGAACAGGCACAGGAAAACCATATGGGAGAGCAGGGTCCCATGTGATCTGAGGAATGGGGGGCTCTCTTCTAGGAGAAATACATGCTGCTCTCTGTCTTGCTTCTACAAGGAAATGTTCCTGCAGAACTACACAGCGACCTCAGAGGCCTGCTTTGGAATTGGAGGCTCAGCTGTTTCCTGTGGCCCCTCTGTTGGACACATGGCTCCTCTCATGGGCCAGGAGTCAAATGTCACCATGCAGAGGCACCAGCTTCAGACTTGGACACCTGGTCCAGAGCCCAGCTGTCAATGCTGTTCCCACAATTGTCCTCAACACTGTCTGGGCCTTTTTGAGCTGATCAAATTATGGCATCTGAAAACTCTAGACAAATGTTAGATCCTGCACATAGCTTCTGAGTGTTTTCTTTTCTCCTAGAATTTTTAACCGTCAGAAAATTACAAACTTGAGGTGGTTCCTAAGGCGGTCCTCATCTGGTTAGAAGCCTTCGCCCTGCCCTGTACTTGCTGGGTGGCTGTGCTGGTTTGAATCTACTATGTCCCCCACAAAAGCCATGTTCTTTAATGCAATCTTATGGGGGCAGACTCATTAGTCTTTTGATTAGGGTAGAAGCTTTTGATTAAGTTGTTTCCATGGAGATGTGACCCCCCAACTATAGATGAGACCTTTTGATTAGATCATTTCCATGGAGGTGTGACCCCACTCATCCAGTGATTAGTTCACTGGCCTCCTTTAAGAGAGCTCAAGGAGAGGAGCTCAGGTAAGCTGACAGAGACATTTTGGAGAGAAGCTAAGATATGTAATCTAAAGTTCTCCCTGGGGAAGCTAAGAGAGGAAGCCCAAGACATTTAGAGAGAAACTCCCTGGGAGAATAAGCAAAGATGCAAAGGAGCTGAGAGAGAGAAGTTAAGCGAGACAGAAGCACAGAGACATTTTGGAGAAAGCCGTTTTGGAACCAGAACCTGGGAGCAAAGGACCAGCAGACACCAGACACCTTCCCAGATGTGCCGGTTTGAATGTATTGTGTCCCCCAAAATGCCATTATCTTTGATGTAATCTTGTGTGGGCAGATGTATCAGTGTTGATTAGATTGTGATTCTTTGAGTGTTTCCATGGAGATGCGCCCCACCCAACTGTGGGTGATGACTCTGACTGGATAATTTCCATGGAGGTGTTACCTCACCCATTTAGGGTGGGTCTAAATTGAATCAGTGGAGCCCTATAAATGAGCTGACAAACAGAAGGAACTCAGTGCAGCTGAGAGTGACATTTTGAAGAGGAGCTACAGCCAAGAGGGACACTGAAGAATGCACAGAAGATGAGAGAGTAGCTGCAGATGAGAGACAGTTTGAAGATGGCCATTGAAAGCAGACTTTTGCTTCAGAGAAGCTAAGAGAGGACAGATGCCCCAAGAGCAACTATGAGTGACATTCTGAAGAGCTGAAGCCTAGAGAGGAACATCCTGGGAGAAAGCCATTTTGAAACCAGAACTTGGAGCAGACTCCGGCCACGTGCCTTCCCAGCTAACAGAGGTTCTCTGAACGCCATTGGCCATCTTCCAGTGAAGGTACCCACTTGTTGATGCGTTACCTTGGACACTTTATGGCCTTAAGATTGTAACTGTGTAACCAAATAAACCCCCTTTTATAAATGCCAATCCATTTCTGGTGTTTTGCATTCCAGCAGCATTAGCAAACTAGAACACCAGCTGACAGGCATTCCAGATGCCATCAGCCTTTTTTCTGTGAAGGTATCCTCTTGTTGCTGCCTTAGTTTGGACACTTTTATGGCCTTAGAACTGTAAATTTGCAACCCAATAAATCCCCTTTTTAAAAGCCAGTCCATTTCTGGTATTTTGCATAACAGCAGATTTAGCAAACCAGAACAGTGACCTTGTATGAGACTCTTCACCTTCCTGAGCCTCTTTATTCCTCATCTATATAAATGAGAAAATAACTTGTGTGAAGGGCTATTTTTATTTCTTTGGTCAAGGTCAGCATGGGCCTGGGGGTGGTGAGAGGTTACTGGCATCTCACAGGCCACCTTCTGGCCCAGCTGCACAGATGCTAGCTGAGGGTCCCAACTAGTTAGATACAATGGAGATAATTAGGCAAGCCAGGGTTCTTAGAAGCCCCGAATATGCTTTATGGTTTATAATGTTCTCCCATGGTTTGCCTGAGCTAAGGCCTGGCAATGCTGTTCAAGAAGGAATAAAAACAGCCAGCCTCCTTAAAGTGATTTGCCTGAAAACTTTATATGGAAACATAATGTACTGAACTTAGACCTGAATGTGCATTTTAAAAGGCTTTCTAATGAAATAAATGCAAAACAATTACAGTAGACAAACCTTCTCTGTGGCAGAGCTGAATCTGAGGTGAGAGCAGAGGCTTTCTCAGCCAGAGAAGGTGGGCCGAGGAAGAGGTGGGAGAGGGTTTCGGGAGGGGTGGTCTGGGCTCCCAAATCCCCCCCCATGGTTCACTGTAACCCTTATCCCCACCCAGGAAATCCCAGGTGCCCTGCTCTCTGCCTTTACTCTAGTTGCTTCCTGGGCCATCCTCTAATTCGGGGTCCAAATGCTTCTGGGGCTTCACTGATGGACTTTGGGAGATGCCAAACCCATTGGTATTACATGCAAAATTGTATGTGTGTGAAAAAAACTTCATGTGGCCAGGCTTAGTGTTTTTTCTGGGAAGAGGGTCTGAGCTTTCACACCCATTCTCCAATGGGTCCAGGACCCAGAGCAGAAACCCTCACTCATAGATTATGCTGGGGGTAGGAAAAGGCTGGGAGAGTGCGGGAATGCAGGACATCCACGACTTTGGAGTAGAGTAGGTACCTGAAGTGGAAACGTGGAGCTTGGAATACATTTTCCCATATGAATTCTCTCCATGTGGTATTTACGCACCCTGGCAAGCAGTCAAGAGCCTTCTGTGGGCCCAGTCAAAACCCCTGTTTGGCTGGGTCAAAGGGCATCAGGAAGCTGAGACCCAGTTCTTGTCTGCTCATGTGGGGCTCCCAGTCTAGGAGGCTGAGAGAACAGACAGGTGCCCAGAGAAATTATAATATCGTGTGGTATGTGCTAAAAGGGAAGGTCTGGGCAACACCGAGGGGGAAGGGGCCACCTCAACAGTGATGAGGAAGGCCACTCAGAAGTAGGCGGCATGGGCCTTAGGGTCAAACAGGCCAGAGTGTGAGTCCAGGCTGTAGGACCTCCAAGGACCTCAGTTTCCTCATTGGTACAAGATAACGATCACTATACATAGAGCTGTTGGGAGAGTCAAATGAAATCTATGCACGGTGCACCCATGGATGGGACCTTAGCGTGGGATTTGGCTCTTGGAAAGATCTAGGAAGGACACTGAAAGCAGCAAGGACAGCACAGGTAGAGCTCTGGTTTAGGAGTACAGTTTGTGCCAACTCAGCAATGCTTCGATGCTGTGACTTGGAGAGACTCAATGACTCAGCAATTCTCAGATTTAATGATGCAGCAATTTGAAGATTTGCAGGTACAGATGATTAAATAAGCAGAATGTTTATAAATCAAGGCTGTTAATCACAATAATAATTGTTGGTAACAATGATTTGGAGCTTACTATGTGCCAGGCACAACATGGCATTTATGGGTTAACTCACTGAATTATTTGATCAAGTAAATGGAAGAGACTTCCTGCAATCCCTTCACCCAGGGGCCTCTGGTCACTTTCAATTCCAGTTCCTTTCTCTCCTCCCATCCTCACACAAGCCCCCACATTCCTGCCTCTCCATAAGCCATGGCCCATTCCTAAAAGTCGTAGAAGGTCAGAGCCAGATGGGACCTTGGAGACCCCCTAGTCCAGTTTTGTGTATTGAAATGATATTAATGATCTTGAATCCCCCAAAACATTGTAAGCATGTTGACCACAATTAGAATGTAAACAAACTGAGAAAAAAACCCAAATATTGTGAACATGTTGACCACAAATAGAATGAAAACAAATTGAGAGAAAAGTATGTTTTTGTAATAAGTGATAACCAGACATTTGTGCAAAGAAATGATGTGGAGTGGTTTGATGCACTTCTTATAAAACCCCCATGCAGACGCCACTTTGGCCAGCATCAGGGTGAGGCGGACTGACCCCCAGGCTCTCTGACTCAGGCTTCAGTGCTGGAGCTGTGCTGAAAAGAAGCTCGAGGCCGCTCACTGCAGCTCGGTGACCCACACCTCCCACTGTCGGCTTTGGAACCTCCACTGGCTCCGGAGACCCCTTGTTAAAGGTACCGCCTACTTTCTCTCTTCCCTCAGGCCAATGGGCTTGGGAGTCTGGTATACTCCACCTTTAGAAGAATCGTGTGCCCTTGACCTGGCTATTGTGCGCTGGTTGTATTAAGCAAGCAGATAAACTGCATTGAGCATTCTGGCTAGAGTCAGGTGGGATCTGCTTTCAGGTGCTAATTTACTTTTGATTTTGATCTGATTTCGGTTTATTGTGACAGCCATATTTATGCAACACTGAGCCCCTCATTTCCTACAGGAGGAAACTGAGGCCTGTAAAAGGAAGGCCCCGAGCACCCTAGTAGGTGCCAAATAAATTCAGTCAGGAGGCCTGTGTTAATCTGCATTCACTGTCCATGTTGAACTCAAGTGAGCATCTTCAGGGTAAGGGTCAGGCCAAATGGCACACCTACTTGCTCCTAGGATTCATTTCCTCTCCACTCTCAGTTCTGGACAGTCATTTCCCTTGGCTGACCCAATCCTCCTGGGTTCCTCTCAGGTCAGGCAACTGAGGAGGGAGGCCCAGGCCTCTCCCGGGCTTAGCTCAGGCCTTGGGAGGTGTAGGAGACACATTCAGGATATGTGACATGAACCGGTCACTGCAGCGGCACTGTGCAAAGGACCAAACCCTCAGCCACTCGTGGCCAGCCTTGGGAAATTGAGGCCACCATATGCTTTGAGGGTAGCTTAGCTGGGCTTATTGTCTGGTTTCCCACAGTCCTCCAGATTCAGATCTATTCAGGCCTGTACCCCTCCTGCCAGTCTCTTGACCACATGCCAATGCCTAAGACCCCAGCTAGAGCTACCACTGCCCCTGCCCTTTCACTTTATCCCCTTCTTCTCTCTCTCCTTGACTAGACTGCTGTCCTCCACACCCAGCTTAAGGGACCTGACCCACTATCATTGTCCTTCCTCTTTCCAGGCTGAGCCTCAGATCTTGCTTAGCTTCTCAGGCCCTGGAGGAGCAACGTCCTTCTCCCCCACAGACCCTGCTCTCACTTCACAGCCGGTTGTAAGTAGACCCAGCCTTTATTTTCCCCCAGCCAGGAGAAACACAGATTCCTTCTTAAACAGTAGCCCCTTCTGGGTTACCCCTAGAACTTTTCTGTTTTCTTTAGGATCTGATTTCAAATGGCCCATCCTGAGCTCTCCTGCTGCTGTAGCCTGGGAACACAGGTGCTAAAACAATGGTATTCAAATGTGACGGCAGTGCACGTCAGAATCACCTGCGAGGCTTATTAAAACACAGATTGCTGGGCCCCATCTCCCGGGTTTCTATTCAGTAGGTCTGGAGTGGGGCCCTGGAATTTATATTTCTAACAAGTTCTCAGGTGATCCGATGCTGCTGGTCCAGGTACCATATTAATTGCTACTCCTTTAACGCATCCCCTTTAACATTTTCCTCTAGGAGGTCCCTGCTTTGTTCTTTCCCTTTAACATTTCCATAAAACACAGCACACCCACCACTTGATTATACTTGAGCTTTCCTTCCCCTTCCCCCAGATCTTGTTAGGCAGAGGGTAGGGTGGGGAGTGGGAGGGGGAAGTGACTGCTCCCCTTCTTCATTCTCAAGACCCTTAGCCCATCTCTCCTGCTGGATCTGGAAAGCGAGTGTCCTCTGCCTGCCTCTGGAAACTAGTGGGGTCTTTGCTGGAGCCCTGAGAATGGAGGCCCCAGTTCCACCTGGGTTCGCTTCAATCCACTTTCCACCTTGGAGCTGTTTTCACTGAGGGACTTGTGTTTCATTAGCATGTTCAGTGGATTAAGGGAGCTGAGTATGGTGAAGGATTGCTTTAGGAATACCTCCCCTAGGTCTGGTGTGGGGGAAAGAGAACAAAAACAGTATCCTCCCTAGGTCCTGTTGCCCTCCACAACTCCCCCTGCCTGAGCCTGGCTTCTCCTCTGGGGTGGAGGGTCTTTACAGGCTCAGAATCGGCTATTGAAGCTCTGTCCAAGGTAGCCAGGCACACAGCTGAAAGTTCTCTACTTCCCAGCTCCCAACCCCTGCTCTCACCCCCTTCTCTTCCTTCTGTTCCTTTCCTCCCTCATTCCAGCTTTGGAGAACTTGACCAGCCTTTGGCCTCTGTTTTTAGCAGTTTCTGGAATCTCAGCTCCAGCGCCGCTGCCCACTCTGCCTGACAATTCACTTTCCTTATCCAGGCCTCAATTTCCCCACTGGTAAAATTAAAGGATCCTCCTACAGCAATGGTTTTCACACTGTGTTCCATAGAGTCCTGTGGTTCTGCTGAGGGTCAAGGAATACCCCAAGTCCATTACCGCTACTCAACTAGGGTGGCCTCACATGTGCAGAACCAAAGTTCTGTAGCTAAAAAAGTAGTTTGATAGTCAGTGGCCTAGAGGATCTTGAAGATTTTTTTCTCCCTGGTTTTACCTTCTATATGCTATAGTTTGCTTATCTCTGCATCTTTTCTAAGTCCCAAACCATGACCTTGAACTCAGTGCTCAGGAACATGTGTTTCTTCCAAGACAAGGGTGGAGCACTGGCGGGCTGGGAAGGTTGGCTTCTGTCCCGCAGTTGACTGTCCTGTCTAGGAGAGATTTCCGCCCAGGTAGAGGAAAGTGGGTGGGGAAAGGAAGTTTGAACGGACACTGTGATGGTTAATTTTATGTGTCAACTCGGCTAGGTTATGGTGTTCCATTGTTTTGCCAAACACTGGCCTAGATGTTGCTGTGATATTTTGTAGCTACAATTAGCATCTACAGTTAGCCAACTTTAAGGAGATTACCCTCACAAATGTGGGTGGGCCTCATCCAATCCATTAGTGGTCTTAGGACAGAGACCTGAGGGTTCCACGGGTCAGAAGGAATTTTACCTCAAAACAACTCCTCGCTGAGTGACAAGCCCACAGAATTCAGGCTCCAGGCTTTAACCCTCACCGGAATGACCAGCCTTGAGCCTGCGCCCTATGAAGTTGGACTTGCCGCCCCCACAATCATGTGAGCCAATTCTTTATAATAAATCTATCTCCATATATTTACCTATCTACATATACCTTGTTGGTTCTTTTTCTCTGGAGAACCCTGATACAGACATCAAGAGCCATTCAGGATGTGTGTGTTTTCCACTCAGAAGAAGCTGCCTGTGAGGGGGTAGGACCCATTTCAACATGCTTGTGAGAGGCCTGTGTGAAATGCCAGCCAAACTCCCAGGCCCAATTTATGCAGGGTGAACACAGGGTGAGTGGGAGCCCCCACGAGGGTGCTTCCTGGCCACCAAATTGACCTCACATGACCAAAGGTGGCCTGGGCAACCATAAGCGTGATTGATAAGCCTGGCGCATCAGATCATCAGGACGGGAATGGGGCATTCGCAGGACACTCCTCTGAGAGCCAGAAGGGTGGCAGAAGGATAGTAAAATCCACTACTTGGAAGAGCTGAAGCCACCGCTCCTGGAGAGGGTGAAGATGGGGGGCCTGGGGGTAGATGGTGGCCTGTTTCTCAGGCTGATTCTGGGAAGTGTGATCACAGGATTCTGGATTTACAGTGAGGGAATGCAGGACTCTGTATCATTTCCCAGAACCCTGCAGCCCTGAATGGAGCCTTCTCAGGCTGGAATTTATTATGGGGAGGGAGCATCTCCTGTGATGCACCATAAATTGTGGCACTGTGACCACTCCAGAGGCACTGGAAACACCCAAATGGGAAAAAGAGGAAGGGAGCTGCATGCCAGGCTGCACATGTGAAGGGAGTGCCCAGGCGAAGGAGAAGCAGGCAGCCTGGGGTGAGGATGAGGCTCCCACTGTGGAGACCCAGGTTCTAGCCCTGCTCTGGCCCCTCTTGGCTGCTTAAACTTGGCCAAAGTTCCTTAGCGTGGAGTAGAAAGGGCTTGCAGCCAGTCAGAGCTGGGTTTGAATTCTAGCTCTACCAATTCCTACTGCACGAACTTGGGCAATTTATTTGGCCTTACTCAATCTCAGTTTGCTTATTGGAATAATAAAACCTGTGAATGTCACATTTTCTGTCCAGCCAAAAGCCAATCTCCCCTTTTGCCTTAGATTTTTGTTTAGCTGGCACATGCTCAGGGAAGGAAGGCCCCCTCCCTCAGCCTGAAAGGATAAGCTATAATTTGTCTAATCTAAGCATAGTCATGCCATTTTCTTTTTGTTATTAATTGTTTAGGGGCAGGCATGGGACCCAATTTTAGCCAATGAGATATAAAGGGCCATCTGGGAAGGATTTTTCTTCCTGATATGTCAAGGAATCCTGCTCCAATCTTCCTGCCATGCATGCCATTGGGTGAAGATGTGATGTTTAGAACCATGGCAGCCATCCTGTAACCATGAAGTGGTAAGCCTGAGAAAGAAAAACTAACGCCCTGAGTGAGGATAGTAGAACAGAAGGAGAGAGACTGGTCCTTGATGACACTGCTGAACTGCTGCATCGAGTCTGGGATGCTGACCATTCCAGACTTCTTTTTATGTGAGAGATGGAATATCTTTATTCTTAAGACATTGGCTTTGGCAGCTACTGTTACCTGCAGCTAAACGCATTCCTCCTTGTAACACGGCCATCTCACTGGGTTGTTGGGAGGATTAAATAAGATAATAATATATGTGAAAGTTCTAAGCCCTGGACTTGGCTCAGAGGAAGTGCTCAATACATGCTACTTCCCTCCTTCTCTTCTAGTTTCACCTCTTAATTTAAAAGGTTTTCCTACTCTACCAACCTCACAGGATTGTAGTAAGAAACAAATGGGATAATTGTTACCTATTGCCACAATAATGCTATGTGACAAATAACCACAAAACCTCAGTGACATACCACAATAAACATTTTCTTTAGCTCACAAATTGGTATTAGTGATTGCGGCTGGGCCTCTGCTGGGCTCTCTCGTATACCCTGGCTGCTGTCTGTCCATCTGCTGAGGTGGTGGGGGCAGCTGGGCCGGGTCTTTCTCTTTCCCCACAGGACATCTCAGACATGTTCACAGGATAGTCACAGAGGAGCAGGGGAGAAAGCAGAAGCATACAAGCACTTTTTCAAGCTTTCATTTCCCTCACATTGGCTATCATCCCATTGGCCAAAGCAAGCAGCATGGCTGAAGCCAGAGTCAAGGGGTGGGACAGAACTGATGCCCACAATGGGCTATGGGTGGGCACTGCCAAACCACATAACAAAGGGCTTGAGCCCAGGAATGGAGGAGAAATAGGGGCCGTATTTTTTGCAATTAGTCTACCACAATAATATATAGCAAGGGCTTTGCAAACAGTAAAGGGTTTCTACAAATAATAGTGATGATGATGAAAGAAGATGATGATGATTTAGACATGGCCAATTAAAAGGGATGTTATATGAAGTGTACAGAATAGGAATATCTGTAGAGACTGAACAGTTAGTGTTTGCCCAAGGCTGGTGATGGATGGGGGATTGGGAGATGGATGAGGGGTGTTGGGTCTCATTTTGTGGGTAATGGGAAATATTCTAAAATTGATGGGTGGTGACAGATGTACAAATCTGAGAATACACTAAAAGCCGTTGAATTGTATAGTTTAGGCAATTTTTTTGTTATGTGAATTATATCTCAATAAAACTTTTTAATAAAAAAGAAATGAAAGAGGGATGGTCCTGGATTAAGGCAAGAGAAGGCAAATTACGAAAGTAGGTGGCGATATCTCCAATTTCTCAGCAAAGCTGCCAGGGCGTCACAATGCATGACCATTAAAAAACCAATTTGTTTAAGGTTTACTTGCCATCATGGGAAATAATCTCTTGATTTTTATAATGGACTCTGTGGGAGGGAAAATAAGATTCTGTTTATAGAAAATTCACTGCATGGCCAACTTTGCTGGAGAGTGGGGAGAGGGGCCAGAATTTCAGTGCTTGGAGAGAAGTGAAGGCTTTTCTGAGCCACCACATGAGAGGGGGAGCAGTCAGCACAGCTGGAAGGGGCATTCAGGGTGTATGTTCTGTTGGTGCATTTGCAAAGGCAGAGCCTGTGTGGGAAAGGGGACTTGGAGAGTGTGACCTATAGGGAAAGATGAAATGAGTTGGGGTTATGAGCAGGAGAAAGATGAGGACAAAGGGTGGTTTAGTAACTGTCTTCAGGAAAACTGATAGGTTACCAACTGCAAGGAGGCCAAACTTGAGTCCTTTGGAAGCAAAGCTGCTTTCACAGGAAACTGGCAGCTGCCCCACAGCATCACAGCAAGTGCATGGACCACCTGGACCAGGTTGACAGGGGTTAGCCACTGTGGAAATAAAAGAAAAACACCCAACTGAGAATAATCAAAGGCTATTTATTCAGAGCTTGCTGTAGCCAAGGAGTCAGCCATCATCACCTGCTTTTGGCAGAGATGCAAAGGCAGGGCAGAGGAGTGGAAAAAAGGGAAGACTTGAGGAATGGCCCTGATTGGAGGCTGCTGGCCTGGGGAAGCTGGGGGTGGACCAACTAGAAACAAGGTATCCTATGTGATTGGTTAGTGGGAACAAATCTGGCTTTCTTCAGTTGCTCCTAACTTGGAAGTGGAGGTAAAAATTAAGAAAGCTGTTAGTTATCGATCGAGTCCTGGCTATTTGGGGTTGATTGTTATAGGGATTGTGCTTTAGCTTCCTGGAGAGGTTGCTGCAGGAAGGAGGTCAGAGTTTCTTGGTCTGGTTGCTGCAGATAGTGGGCTGGAATTCTATTTTTATATATGGTCTGGCCATTGTGCATTCGTATATTCACCCTAACACCCTGCCCTTTGGAACATCTCCCCTCACCTCTGGCTGACCAATTCCTTCCTGCCCTTCAGGACTCAGCAAAGGCATATCTTTTTCCAGGAAGAATCCCCTGATCCCCTGGATGCCCCTTTGTGCCCCCATGACACCCTCTAGCTGAGCACTTGCCACACTCAATTAAGTTGTTTTCATGTCTGGAAGCTGTAATGAAGCTGTAAGCTCCCTGAAGGCAGGGACCCTGTCCTAATGGTTGCAGAGCACTCACCTGACATAATGCCTGGCCAGAGTATGTGCTCCAAAATGTGGGTGGAAAGGAGGGAAGGAAGAAGGGGGAGGGATACAGAGGGTAAAATAAGGAAGGAGGGAAAGGAAGAAGGAGGGAAGGTAGTATTCTAGAGAAAAGGAAGGGAAAGAGGGAAGGTGGGATGCAGGGAGGGAGGGAAGGAAGGGCTTTACTCCCTGGGGCTGGTGAATCTGGCCCAGGGTGCTGTTTCTGGAGCAGGTAATGACCATCCCAACCAGTGCATCATCTTGGTCCCCACCTCCCTGGCACTGGTGGTCTGCAGACATTCTGTGCCCTGGTTGGGTGACTGTATGGGACCAGAGCTGATTGCACTGACATGTACTGCCTGCTGGTTTTGTGGAAGCAGAGGCTGAGACCAACTTTAAAAGATCAACACCTGTGACGGGAACTCTGCTGCAGGCCCGACAAAGGCTCCAGCAACCTGTGGGGAGGGGACGTGTGGGAGGGGAGACCCTGGAGCAAGTAATCCCTGTTGCGTGCCCTGTGCCTTTATATCCCCCCCTCGCTCAGTACTCAGTGAGATCTGCCCTGGGAAGGGCATGCTGGGGGCAAAGTGCTCTCTGCAGGCTGACCCCACTCTCCTCGCAGTTGGGCAGCAAGACCTTCCTCAAAGGGGGATCTGGGCCGCACATCTCCGTGTCCCCCTCAATATGCTAGTCACAGAGGTTACAATTCACCGAGCACATACCCCACACTGTACAATTGTCATCCTTAACAGGGGAGGAAACTGAGGCTCAGAGAGGTAAAGTGACTTGCCTGAGATCACACATGGGGGCCAGGAAGTGGGGAAGTTAGATGACCAGGCAGGCTGACTCTAGAACCCCTACTTTTAACCACAGACTCTGATTGCTGAGGGAAAGAAGCATATAGACATAGTTTTTCACAGTGAGTTTTTAAAATATAAAACTCTCAGGTATATATATCGATAACAAATTATGTTTAGTTGAGCATTAACAAACTGCCTCCATGTACTACAGACAATTATATTCTGTGCAGGCAGCCACAGGCACTCTAGGGTGGATGCTATTCGAGGCACCATCTTGTCCAGTCCTCTCCTTTCACCCAGAGGGAGGGAGCTCCCTGGTCACCTGGCTGGAGGGTGGTCCCTCCAACCCCTGCCCTTGTGAAGGGGTGAGGAGCACAAGGGAGCCCTCTCCCTTCCTGCCCAATTACCTTTGACCAAATGGGTCCTGCTGTCCCCCGTGGGAGTGGAGAGGACTCTGGCAGCCCCCTAACCCCATTGCTGCCACCAGCTGCTCCCGAAGATGAAAGGACAGCCCCCTTGGCACGGCCTCCCCTCTAAACCCCATTTTGCCCATTGCACTTGGGAAGTGCATCCAGTGAAGAAAAATCCTGCAGTGCAGTTCCAATGATATCAAGGGGGGCCGAGGGAAATTGCCTCACTGAGAGAATTGCTCACATTTTCATGCTTTTGCAGAAAGAGCTGCTGGAGATGTGGGATGCTGTGGGCTGGAGGGACGAGGGCAGGAAGGCCAGAGCACTTTTCTTTGTCCTGGGCCTCACAGGGGAGTGAGGGCTCCTGCTTCAATTCAGCCTCTGTCCTGGGCTTCCACATGCTCTGAGGCGGGGGAAGGATCAGGGTGGTTCTGCAGGTATGATTTTCAGGTAAGTGGTCTGAGTTCATTAGTTCATTGATTCATTCACTCATCCCACAGATATCTGTGAGCTCACTGCTCTAGGCACTGAGGAAACAGCAGTAAACAAGACCAACAGGGGCCCAGCCCACACAGAGAGCAGATCCTGGGCCCTCCTGCTTCTTCCCAGGCCTGCTGAGGAGTGACAACTAGCACTCCTGCTGCCGCTGTGAGGGGCTGCCCCCACCCCCATCCCCCAGAGCTAACAATCCATACTTTAGGCTTGCAGGCCGTTCAGTCTCCGCCATGACCACTCAACTCTGCCAAAGCAGCGTGAACAAATGGGTGTGGCTGTTTCTGATAAAACTTTATTTACAAAGTAGCATGAACAAATGGGTGTGGCTGTTTCTAATAAAACTTTATTTACAAAAATAGGCCAGCCAGGCCATAGACCCCTGGAGAAGCCCAGAACTAGGAGGGGGTTGAGAGACCAGTGGCTTTCACCCCTGGCTGCATGTTAGAATTGCCTGGGAAGCTTTTAAATAATTCCCAGTCTGGACCCCACCCCAGCCCAATTTCACCAGACTTTGGTGGGGGAGGGCTGAGCATGGGTGTTTATTCAAGTTCCCTAGGTGATTCGAAGGGGCAGTCTGGGCTGAAAACTACTGCCCCAATCTGACCGCATCAGTTTCTATACCAGGAAACTAAAGCCCAGGGAGAGAGAACAAGTTGTCCAAGTTCACACAGTCAGCATTAACGGATGCATCTAGGGTGGCAAAGGAGCATTAGGATCCGATTTTCTGACTCCGTGACCTGAGCTGGAAAGAGAACCCTTGCTGTCTATCATCTTTCTTTGTACCCGCTCTCTCCTCCTGACAGGTGGAGTTGTCCAATTAGGATTTAGATGGCCCAACCCATGAACCCTGACTGCTCCCTGGGGGAGCTGATTGAGCTGGGTCTTACCCATTTGGGGAACCAGTTTAGAGGACAGTCACAGATGCAGGCTTTAGAAAGAAACAAACCTCCATTTATTAGCCATGAAACTTTGGACACGAGACTTAAACCCTCTGAGACTCAGTTTCTCCATTTGTAGAATAGGAATAACGATACTAGCCTCGTTCAGACCGTTTTAAGGATTAAAAGAGATTATGCGTGTTAAATGTTTAGCATCGTTCCTGGCACAGAACAAGTGCTAGTAAATAGTAACGAGTACAGCATTTTAATTTCATCTTGGTATCATATCCTCTTTGTGCCTTCCATACTGCTCCATGTGGGAAGCTTAGCCAAGTGAGAGGCGGGAGCCCAGCTGGAGGCTAGAGGACATTCCAGGCACAGGGAGTGGCCAAGAAAAGGCCCTGAGATCAGAGTGATCAAGCTATTATCAGATCCAGCTTTAAGGACACACTCAAATGTCCCTAGCAGTGCCTGTCTCCTTTGGTCTTTGCCACCCAAGACTCCCACTCCTCCCCCAGCTCCTGAGGCTGCTGTCCCACTGCTGTCATGTTCTCACAGCATCCTGTGGGTTTGGGAAAGAGCCTCAGGGTGAGGGCAAGCACACCATCTATATTGGTGGCCTCCAAGGAGCCTAGCACTGTGCATGGCACACAATAGGTACAAATCGGATGTTTGTTGCAAAATAACTAGTCAGAGAAAGTGACTTGTAATAAGTATCCAAGTAAGGGAGGCTGGGGAGGGGCTGGGAGGGAAAGCAGAGAGGAGACCCGGCCAGAAGGTCAAGGAGCATCCATCTAATGCAGTGGGAAAGAAGACATGGCTGGTTGGGCTGGGCTGAACCTTGCAAGCAGCAAACTCCCCGGGTTTCCTGGAGACCCTGTGCTGCTCTGCCCTGTAAGCCACCTGCTCTGGGGGGAGAGATGCCTTGGCCCTGGACTGGAACGGGAGGTCTTCCCAGCTCACCACTGTCACATCCTTCCATGTGCGTCCAATGTAGTGGCTCCCCACCCCCACCCTGAGCTTGTGACATGCTCCTCACTTGCTGCCAAGGCTGGGCCCAAGGCATCGGAGCCTGGGGTAACAGCTCTGCCTGACAATCCTGGGCAGCCTGTCCATGGCCGAGGGTGTGAGGGCGATGAGATGGGTTGAGTAGAGACAAGGGCCTGCCTCTCCTGGGTGCTCCCTGACATCGGGGTGCCACGGGGCAGTGGTACAGGGAGCACACAGTGTGATTTTTCTTCAGGGCCTACAAACCCAGCCTGGGGGTGCATCTCACTCTCTGGGCTTTGAGGTCTGTCCTTCTCCTCCAAGGACCCCCTCCCCAGGCCAGTGCCACCTTCATCTTCAGCCCCCCTTGGGGTGGAGAGACAGCAGAATCCATCTGGATGAAGAGAGCGTGGGATCGATATGCTGTTTTTAGTTCCATGAAAGAAGTCACAACCAGGGGTTGTAATTTCTCTGCAGTTTCTCTCCTTGACTAGACATCTGTTAGCGTGCTGGGAGGAGGCTCTCATCTGAGTAGACAGGACCAGCATCAGGAGCCACCTTCGTGGGAGTGACAGGGCCGCATCGCCGCTCCTGCCTCCCAGAAGCACCTGGGTTTGCTCTCAGCTAGAGGAGCCATTTAGGGGCCTGTCCCCCTTCTCTTCTTCCTTGTCTGGCTGACTGACACATGGCCTCCAACCTTCTCCTCCCCGAGTGGCACCTGCTCACTCTGTTTCACACTCTAAGTCAGGATGGTCTCCTTGATGGCCAGCCCGACCCCCAGCACCACCCTCTCCACTCAGCACCACGTTTTGTTTTTTTTTTTTAATTCAGTTTTACTGAAATATATTCATATACCATACAATCATCCATGGTATACAATCAACTGTTCACAGTATGATCATATAGTTATGCATTCATCACCACAATCTATCTCTGAACATTTTCTTTACATCAGAAAGAATCAGAATAAGAATAAAAAATAAAAATAAAAAAAGAACACCCAAATCATCCCCCCATCCCACCCTATTTGTTATTTAGTTTTTGTACCCATTTTTCTACTCATCCATCCATACACTAGATAAAGGGAGTGTGATCGACAAGCTTTTCACAATCACACTGTCACCCCTTGTAATCTACATTATCATATAATCGTCTTCAGGAGTCCAGACTGCTGGGTTGGCGTTTGGTATTTCAGGTATTTACTTCTAGCTATTCCAATACATTAAAACCTAAGAGGTGTTATCTATATAGTGCATAAGAACGTCCACCAGAGTGACCTCTTGACTCCATTTGAAATCTCTCAGCCACTGAAACTATTTCGTCTCATTTTGCATCCCCCTTTTGGTCAAGAAGATATTCTCTATCCCACGATGCTGGGTCCACATTCATCCCCGGGAGTCATATCCTGCGTTGCCAGGGAGATTTACACCCCTGGGAGTTGGGTCCCACGTAGGGGGAAGGGCAGCGAGTTCACCTGCCAAAGCACCACATGTGTTTTGAGCTCCGACCCAGCGCCAGGCCCCATGCTGAGTCCTGAAGGTCCAGAGATGAACAGGGACTCAGCCCTGCCCTCGGGAAGCCTGCTGCACACGTGGAACGGGAGGCACAGAGGTGAATATGTGACGCTCATGTTCCTGGCAAGTGCACAGGGGGCTTCAGGAGCTCCTAGAGGAGCACCCTTGTATCTTGGGGGGAATGACTGCCAGAGCTGGAACTTGGGCAACAGGGGTTTTCCTCTGGCCAGCCCAAATATAAAGTGAGTGACATTTGGAAAAATATGTTTTTGATTGTGTAATGAAAAATGTTGTTACATTCATGATGACAGAACATGCCTTCCTGGGCAGCAAGATGCCTGAGAGCAGGAATGACTGTTTAAAACAGCAGCCCCCGGTGGCATACTTAATAATATCCTGTCCGTCTCCACCCCACTTCCCATCTGCCTGCATCCATCAGATGCCACCAAGCTGATGTGAAGACACCTTTGTTGTCCTTGTCCTGAGTATCAGGGTTCCCAGGTAAAGTTCTGGTGGCTGAGGTGCATCAGGAACCACTAGGAGCAGGTGATGCTTGAGCTGAGTCTTGATAGGTGGGCAGGCGTTTGCCAGGCAGGCGAGGGGGTGGAGTGGAGGGAGTTCCAGGAGGTGGAAGGGGCATATTCAGAGGAGTATACATGATTTGGCCAGGCTAGGGCTTGAGGGAGAAGGGGAAAGGGGCGTTCCTCAGGCGGTAGGTGGGGAGGGAGCTGGAGGGCCTTGAATGCCATGCTAAGGCCACAGCTTCCTACTTTCAGGCCTCTGCTCATCATATGCCGAATCTCTCAGGAGCAGGGTCAGGACTAAGGTGAGGCAAGTGAGGCACCCAGAGTGCAAAATTTAAGGAAGCCCTTGCTTTCAGAATGGGGCTGACACCCCAGGTGCCTTACTTGCCTCACCCTAGACTCGGCCCTGCTCACGGGAGGCCACGTCCTGTCAATCTTCGCATCCCTAGGGCCTAAAACAGTACCTGACCATAGTAGATCAGTAAATGCATATTGACTGATGGAATGAATGAACAAACAAATGTTTTTTTTCTCTGCCTGGAATGTGTTCACCTTCCTCTTGGTCAAGCAAGGGGTATCATTTCTTTCATGGCTTACCTCTCCCCTGAAGCCCTTCCAGAAAGCCCTCCTCTGGCTCCTCAGCTCTTATGTTGTATGTGCATCCAGCCTCTCAACCAGGTGTGGTCTTCTGTCCTAGCAGAAGGAAGGAGACACTGTAGGTGCCCCATAATACTAGGGGCATAATCAAAATTCTGAACCCTCCCCGGGCAGGCTTGGCAGTTCTAGAATGGCCTGGCTCCTGCAGTGGGGAAGACCACTCGCTGCCTCAGCATCTCGAGCTGAAGTTTGGGGTTTCCTGCCATCCTCCTTCCCTACTCATCATGAGGCCAGACTCAGAGAAGGCTCCTGGAGGCCTTCTCCAACTGTCCCTCCACAGGAACTACCCACTTCCCTACCTGCCTCCCTCACTCAGCCCCTATGGACCACTCCCAGCTGACTGCTCCTTGTGCAATTAGGAGGGCTCCAGATGCCTTTGGATTCACCCCCTACCCCTGCCTCCCTTCTGACTGATGGCACTCCTTGCCAGTTGTGGAACCCACAGGGACTTGGCTAAGAAATGAGGTGAAACATGAACAAGTCTTGGGCTGCTGAAGTTGGGGAATGATTAATGATGCCATGCAGGAAGGGTCAAGACATTTGCATCTCTGTCCAGTGAAGCATCTATTTCAATCAGGAAGTTCCTCTTCCTGCCCGAAGAAGCAGACCAGTCCCTTCCCACACTCACCCCACTGCTGAAGGGAGGGCAAACACAGGGCATCACGTGGGCAGTGCAACTGCAAAGTGCCCGAGTCAGACAGTTGGCATATATGTGACTATATATCAGAGGGCACCAACTTCCTTAAGTAATGTTGTTGCTGAAGAACTGGTGCTCGGGTAAACTTTGAGCAACTGCAGACAGACGATGAGACAATCTGTAATTAGCAACAAAGGGCTCAAGACAACATGATCTGTCAAGCCCCAAATCTTCCATGTGGTGCAGAAAGGTTAGGGCCCCTAGAAAAGGTCCAAGTTCTGTGAAAATCGAGAACAAATTCTAATTCAATCCTGACCTTGGGTTTCTTACCAGGAGTTATATTTGTTAATTATGCCCAAGCTGAGAGGCACTGTAGGGTACTGGTGATGAATCCTGACATTTTATTTGCTGTGTGACTTTGGGCAACTTACTTAACCTTGCTGGCCCTTCATTTCCTCATCTGTAAAATGGAGATACTAATTTTACCTATGCATAAAGTTGGGATGACTAAGTATGCCTTCAGAAGGGGGCCTGACATACAGTGCATACTATGTGCTATCCAATAATGATAAAGTATTACCTACATAGTTCACTGGAATTGAACTCTTGTTCTGGGCCAGGGAGGGCTTAGTCATTTAAAATATCAATTCTTTGTCCTCTTCATGAATTCCAACCTCAAGAACATCTCTAGATGTTGTGGATACCTGGGCCAGGGAGGCCCTACAGGAATCTGAGAGTCCAGGGGCAGAAAGCCATTCTTCCTGGATCCCATCTTTTCAAGGTTATCCCTTATGTTTGAATCACACAGACACAGCCTGCACTAGCCTTTTGGATCAGGCTGAAGGCTGCCCTGGACCCCACTGTGGGGACCCTGCTTCATAGTTCCCTGTGTCTGCTTCTCTAAGTGGTGGCAGAGAGTGCCATCTCCCCTGCCAGAAGATGCTGGAAAAGTGGAAAGGAGAAAAGTTCAATATCTGGCCGGGCTGTTTCCATTCCCCTGTGCAAGAATGGGAAGGACAGCCCCAGGATGGATTTTCTGTCATCACTGCTCAGAGCCTAGGAGCCTGGGCTTTGTGCCATCCCTGCCCTGTCCGGCTGCTGAAGGTAAGAATACAATAAATAGGCAGTGCTGGAGGTTAGGCATAGATGGGGTGGTTTGAGGAGAGGGTCTGAACCTGATCTTGGCCCTGATGACCCTGCCTGGAGCAGGCACTTCCGGAAGTGCAATCGCCCTCTTCCTTTTTCAGCCGCGGTTCTGGTGACAGTCCATGTGCACAGTGGCAAGATCCTATCTCAGGTGGCTGCCCCCCACTGTGTCCACGCTTCAGCCTCCTGTCTTTCTGGATCATTCTTTAGGTGTTCTCTCCACGGTTCCTCAGAGGGTCTGTGGTATTAGGCAGCGCAATAACACACTCTTGACCAATTTTCCCGCCACAGCTGTCTAACTCTCCTCACTCTCTCCTGCTTCCAGTTGCCACCATCCACTAAACCACATGCACACAATCATCTCCGACTTTGCTTTCTGGGGAATGTAAGTTCAGAGAGCACGTGACTACCCGTACCGGTGATTTGATTGGGCCATGAGATGGACATGTGACCCAAGCAGGGCCAATCAGAGTCGTTCTCTGGGAGAACACAGCGTCCGGCTCGGTGGGCGCTACCGCGTATTGACGAGGCCAAGGGTCCGGGCCTGTGGCGAAGGCCAGTCTGCGGTGCGAGGGAGCCGGGCCGGGTGCCAGAAGCAGAGACGGCAGCGAGGACAGTCGCGGGGAGAGAGTCATGGGGCTTTGATCCCCTAGCGTGAGCTTCTGAGGCTCCGGTTGCTGATTCTCCTCGGTTCTGGGAGCGGTAAGTGCCTGAAGCTGGGTGAACCCAGCCTGGCTGGTGGAAGGCTACTGCCTCCCGCTCGGGAACGAGAGCCCCTTGAAGGGTGGGGTCTTCATCTTTGCACCCCGAAGGCCTCAGGCGCTCAGGAAATGAATAAAGGGATAAATGAGCGGACGGGTGAGGGAGGGCGAACATCGCCTGTGTGTGTTACCAGTGGGACCTGCGACAGCCTCTTTTCCTACTTCCTAATTTTCTGTGAAAAATTGTGTAGAAATTAAGGGTAAAACATTGAATAAACGATTCAGATTCCTTTTACCAGGAGAGAAGTTGGGGCAAAGAAAGGAAGAGAGGGCACTACTATAAGCTAGACTCTTGATACATTATTTCACAAAATTTTGACAATTACCCTTTGGGGTTGGCATTATCTCTACCTTAAAATTGTGTAAACTGAGGCATAGGGTGGTCAAGTACTTTGCCCAGGCTTTTATAACCGGTACTGTGGTGTGTTGGCCCAGGGTTTGATTTAAGCAGTTCTAATAGGTGTCTGGTGGTATCTCATTGTGCTTTTAATTCACTTTTTCCTACTGTCTAATGAGCTGAGCAGTTTTTCATGTGCTTATTTGCCATCTGTATCTCTTCTTTGGTGAAGTGTTCAAATTTTTTGCCCATTTATTTTTATTCGGTTGTTTATTGGGAGGGGTGTTTTTTATTGGCTTGTTATTGAGTTTTGAGAGTTCTTTCTAAACTCTCGATACCCAGTCCTGATACCCAGTCCTTTATCAGACACATGCCTCACAAATCGTTTCTCTCAGTCTGTGGACCATCTGTTCATATTCTTCGCTTTGAAAGAGCAGACGTTTTTAATTTTGACAAAGTCCAGTTTATCAAGTTTTTCTCTCATGCTTGGTCCTTTTTGTACTCTAGGCCCAGAATTTGAACCCAGATCTGGGAGCATCAAAGTCCTCCCTCTTACTGCATTTAGTGTAGTGTTTCCTAAAAATCTGCCCTCAGACCAGTGCCCGCTGGCATCTCCAGAATTGTAGGAGTTGTTAAAAATACAGTTGCTGGGTCCGCATCCTGGAGAATCTGCTTCCTTAGGCCCAGGTAGACCTGGGGAGCTGTATAGTAAACTGATCAGGTGCCTGGGTGTGGAATGGGCTTTAATGCAGAGCCCCTGGTAGCCCTGAGCCTTTTAGATCTGGTTACTTCTTGGCTTCTAGCTGACTACTACAAGGTGCTGGTAGTGGTGACATTTCTGAGTCTGTTTCCTATGTGTCTGTTTCTTCCTCTCTAGCTCCTAGCACAGTATTCAACATTCAGCAAATGATTGAAAAATGCTTTTGAACTAATCGACCTTACGGGGGGGGGAGAGGCAGCCCCACTCCGCAGCCGGTGCTAAGTGAAGCCAAATAGAAACTGTGTAATTACTGGTCTCAGTATAAAGTGTTTGTGTGCTACCTCCCCCCCCACCCCCGCCCCCCAAACTGTGGGCAGCCACTTAAGTTGGGTTTCCTCACCCTCCAGCTCAGCCGGAGGGTTCCCCACCTGGAGAGACTGTTATTTTAAAGTAGCTCTAAAATCGGCTCATTGGAGTTGAGAAAGACACTTCTGCAAGTGAACAGCTGTGCCGGCCTCCAAAATAAAAGAAAACTCTTCATTTGCAGCAGGGGGTGGGGGTGGGGAAAGGGAGTGTGTTTTGGTTTAAGGACCAAAGAAGCATCTAAAGGTTTTAGTAAGTTCCTTTGGCATGTCAGATTGTGACCTGCTTTCCCCAAGCAGGATGGGAGTTCTTGGCGGGGCAGAATGATTTTGCCCCTCAAACTGTGGGCCCTTCAAGTGGATAACATGGAAGGAAGGGGACTAAGATCTGGTGAGCCCCTATTATGAGCCAGGGCTTTATATTTTACTTAATCCTTCCAATAACCCACAAGGTCGATATTATTATCCATATTTTTCAAAAGGGGGAGCTGAGGCTCAGAGAGGTTAAGGAACAAGCAGGAAATGCTGGAGCTGGGATTTAGAATGAAGTTGAAGGCTGAGCTACTATAATAAAGAGGCCCCCAAATACAGTGGTTTAAAGAATGTTGTCTTAGTTTGCCAGGGCTGCTATGACAAATACCACACAATGGGCTGGCTAAAACAACAGGAACTTATAGTTTTAGAAGTTACAAGTCCAACATCAAGGTATTGGCAGGGCTAGCTTTCTCCTGGAGTCTGTAGCATTCCGACAATCCTCCATCATATGGCGCTGTGCCAGTTTGGATGTATTACATCCCCCAAAACGCCATGTTCTTTAATGCAATCTTGTTGGGGGCAGACGTATTGGTGTTGATTAGGTTGGAATCCTTTGAGTGAGTGTTTCCATGGAGTTGTGATTTAGTCAACTGTGGGTGAAACATTTGATTGGATTATTTCCATGGAGATGTGGACCCTGCCCATTCAGGATGGGCCTTGATTTAATCACTGGAGTCCTATAAAAGTGTTCACAAAGAGAAGGACCTCAGAGCAAATGCAGCCAAGAGAGACATTTCGGAGACGGCATTGAAAGTAGTCTTTTGGTAGTCCGGAGTTTGCCTGGGAGAAACTAGAAGAATACCCTCAGACACCTAGAGAGAAATGTCCTGGGAGAAAGCCATTTTGAAACCAAAACCCTGGAGCAGATGCCAGCCACATACTTGTGCCTTCTCAGATGACAGGGGTTTTCCAGATGCTGATGGTCTTTCTTCAGTGAAGGTGTACTCATGTTTATGCCTTGGTTTGGACACTTTTATGGCTGTAGAACTCTAACTTTGTAACCAGATAAACCCCCTTTATAAAAGCCAATCCATTTCTGGTGTTTTGCATAACGGCAGCATTAGCAAACCGGAACAGGTGACCCATGGGAACTCTGTATTTTATGCATGATTTATCTGTACACCTACAGCTAACTAACTAACTAACTAACTAACTAACTAACTAACTAACTAACTAAATAACGGAGGGGGTGGTTTTGTTGGGGGGTGTGGAATGGAAACAAACCAGGAGGAAGAGAACCAGGAGAGGAAGGTGACAGAACAGGACTTGGATGAGGAGGTACCTGGCACAGGAGACCATCACGGGGCTCCATGAAGACCAGTTCCTTCCCCCTCTCACCCTAACCTCCCAGCTCCATCTAGCACCAGGCTGCTAGGAACCCTGGAAGGTGTGCTGCCGATTCTGAAGGTGAGTGAATGTTCTTAGGAAGACCAACAGCAGTCTTCAGGTATCCTTGAGCATTCCTTTATGCAGTGAGCACTTACTCGGCATTAACTAACTTGAATCCTCACAACAACACTCTGGTCTAGGGATTATCATCAATCCCATTTTACAGATGAGGAGACTGGGGTTTTAAGATGTTAGGTGACCTCTACAAGGTTATACAGACAGTGAGTGGCAGAGCCAGGATTCAACTCAGGAAGTCTGCTCTGAGCTGAGCTGTTGGCCGCTATAGTCTGTCTCCACAACAGTCATAATGATATTATTATTCCCATTTTACAGATGAAGGACCTGAGCCCATGTCACTTACTCAAGGTCACAGAGCCAGGAGGTAGCGGAGGCAGGATTTGAACCCAGCTCTCTGTCCTCATAGCCCTTGGATTTGCCAGTTTACCATACAGCCTGGGTTGGATTCCCTTCCCTCCGTCCCTCTGTCTGCCCACCCAGCATATTCTGGGCTTGCACGTGTGGTTGACTCACAGGGGAGCTAGAGAGCACATCCTCTGGAGTGAGACGGCAGATTTTATTTCTGTTCAGAGCCCTTTTGAGTTGGTGCTGGGAGTGCTGCCAAACCCTGCTGACACATTTCCCCCTGCCAAAGCTGCTGAGTGGGTGGGAAGCCCCAGGGGGCTCCAGGGAGCCCCATGGCACCAACTCCTCAGATGTGTCTCAGCACCCAAGGGAAAGACGGGTGTGCCTGCTTCATCCTCCTGAACATTAATCTCTCTCCCCGAGGGAGTTTACTAGTTCCAGTTGCTGAAATCTTTCTCTCACTTCCTTTCTGCTCTGGTCCAGAGTGGGAAGGAACCCCCAAGAAGCCATTTGTTTCAGGCTTGCCTTTAGGCAATTAGGATTAGTCCCCGCCCATCCCTGTTTCACAGAATCAGTGGTTAAAGCCAACTGTGGCTCTTAATTGGATTGTCCTCTTTCCTGTCCGTCCTTCAATGTTTCCCAAATGTCTCTGATGATAAGTTACCTGAGGCACTTGCCTTTGCTCTGAACATTCTGATTCAGTAGGTTAGAGCTGGGGCCTGGCAGGCTGCCCTTTAACAAGTACCCCAGGTGATTCTCATCATTAGAGATGTTGGGAAATGTGGACAGAGAGCCCCCCAGTGGGTGCTGGGATTGCCCCTCATTTCAGGTACAAAACCCTGATTGACTCTGTCTTAGTTATGCCCCAAATTGTGGCAATTCCCCTCCCCCCCAAACTTGGATAAGTCTCGTGGGTTTGGCTACTCAAGCAGTGACACTTGCCTTCCAGTCCAACTTGGGAAATGAAGGAGGGACTAGGAGGATGGTGTGGGTGGTACCTCCACCACCTTTGGTTAGTTCTGCTGTTCTCCTCCAAGAGATGTTGGCCAAGGATCATCAGAGGCCTTGTAGGTGCCCTCAGATAGCAGGATATCTTAATTACCCCCACTTCAGCCAACTCGCCAAATGCTTAGGGTGCTTAGGGTTTGCGTAGGAAAAGCCAAAAGGCATCAGAGCAGAAGTTTGTTTCAAGGTGTGGTCATTTTAAACTAAGTCCCTTGAAGAGGAAGCCTAATTCCCCACCCCGCAAGGGTGGGCTGGACCTAGTGACTTCCTTCTGGTGAACAGAATAAAGTGGAAACAGCAGCATGTGACTCCTGAGACTGGGTCGTGGAATGTACTGTGGCTGCCTTCTCTTCCTTGGATTACGCACTGTGAGGGCACGCCAGCGGCCGCGGGGTGAGGACACTGAGGCCACCGCATGGAGAGATCCCCATGGGGAGACTCTGAAGCCTCCTGCCAGGAGCTCTGTGAATAAGCCATTTCAGAAGCAGCTCCCCCAGCCCCAGCCAAGCCTTCAGAAGACTGCAGCCCAGGCCATTGTTTTGTCTGCAACCTCAGAGAGACCCTGAGCCAGAACCACCCAGCTAAGCCACTTTGGAATGTCTCATTTACAAAAGCTGAAATATTAAATGTTTGTTGTTTTAAGCTGCTAAGTTTGGGGTAATACATGAAGCAATTAATTAATTAATAAATACACGAGGCAAGAGCAGATGCCTTTGTCCACAAGCTGAGAGGGTGGTTGTGATACCCAAAGACGTGCCACCATCTGGCTGGCAGGGAGCCAGCATTTGTAAGGACTAAGAGCCTAAGACATGCTTTTATGTGTCTTTTCATTTGCTGTTGGGGCTGTTATGTGAGGTAACTGGAGCTCAGATAGGTCAAACAACTTGACCAGTGCTACCAAGCTGATTGGTGGCAGAAGCCGAGTTTGAACTCAGGTGTGCCTGATCCCCAGTCCGTGCTTTCCCACTCTCCCGTGCTGCCTTGATGATGTTGGGGACCTTGGGCAAGCCCCTCCCCTTCTGAGGGCTTTTCACTGAACTTGAGCAGGTTCCTTGCCTGTCAATGATAAGCTTAAGCCTGGGGCTTTCGGCCTTTGCCCTATAGGGTTCCTCAGAGTAGGGCAGTCCTGTTGGTTAAAGATCTAGGATGAGGAGCTGGCAGTTTGGCTTTGGGACCCCTGTGCAAACTTGTAGCAGCCCTCAGCTTCCCACTCGCTGGACACAGACACATGTCCCCAGGCCTGTGTGCAATCATGCTATCATCCTCTGCCCTTGGCCTAGCTCCTCTCATCACCTCCAGCCAGGTCCCCACCCTCCACCCACACAGAGGCCAACAGCTGGCACTTGTTCCAGAAACTTGTGCTCGGGGCTCAGTGACATGACACCATCCTGCCATCTGGAGCTCAGATGTGAGGGCTCTCCCCACTACAGGGACAGGATGGGGAGGCATTGGCTGTGGGGCAAACTCAGCCCTCAACAGGGAAGTACTTTTCTGGGAGAGACAGATCAGGGGCACCTGGGCTGGAAACAAGCTCTGGAACAGTGTTGGGAACCCAGGCTGCTTAGCAGCTGCCGGAAGTTCCTGTCTGTCTCCCAGGACACTTGGGCATCACACTTGCCACATCTTTTTGCCACCTCTCCTTCTTCTGTCCAGGACAGATGCTATTCCGGGACCCCTCCTCCTCCACACCTCTGTTCAGGCCTTCAATAAGACACTCCTCTGTCATGTCTCCCACCCACAGCCCCCTCCCCAATGCCCTCCCTGCAGCTTATGCCCTCACTGCTCCTGCTGACAGCCTCCCATTAGCTCCATGCTTGCAGGTGGTGAAGGTGCCAAAGGGAGCTCCCTGCAGCCCCATCCTCCTCCTGCCCCAGCCTCTTCCCGAAGAACCTTCACGGGCTTCTTAGTGCCTGCTGTGATGAGCCTTACCTCCTCACCCTATTCAAGACCTTCCAAACTTTCCAGGGCCATGCAGGGCACTGTCCCTCTTAATATAGGAGCCTCTCTCCAAGCAGTTGAGTCGGGGTCCCCAGGCCTTCTAAGGCTGAATCACCTTCTGTGAACTTCCTCACTCCCTCACCCCATCTTCTATAGTAGAGGTAAAAAGCAGATGGATATGGGGTGTCTGCACAGTCTGAGGGGGAAGGTGTGAGGACAGGTAGATAGGGCAAGCCCCAGGGTGGACAGATGGACAAGGCTTCCAGCTCTCCCCTTTCCTGAATGGCCACAGGAGGAACAAGGCCGCCGCCCCATGCCTCTCGCAGAGATGCTGAGAGTGTGAATGAGAACAGCTTGCAAGGGGCTCTGATGGGCACAGCCTGGTGAGACCTTTCATAACTTTCCGGACTGGGCATTGAACCAAGGAAAAGCCACGTGACCCAAGCTGCTGTCTTTTAGCCCTTCTTGGCTCACCTCTCAAGTACCCCTCGGCTCTGCAGGGGCTCCTAATCTGGGGGTAGTGCGTGGATTTGTCTCGGAGTGGGTAGTTCTGGGACATGTTGTGTATGTTCAATTTAATGGATATGTGCACCTGTACATTTTGTTTTCTGGAGTGTCTGCAGCTTCTCGAAGGGGTTAGTGACCCACACAAGGGTGTAACCTGATACCAGGCTACTCAGGCCAGGTCCACACAGATGTTTACTCCCAGCAAATCTGGTCTCCAAGCTTAGGGACTGTCTGCATCCACCCTGACAAAGTGCTCATCTCTTTGCTTTGAAGACTTAACACAACCTGCTCCAAAGAAGTTTGACGTCAGGCCTGCCAGGCAGGGGCCTCTCTACTTTCTCTTCCTCCAGGTGGACCTAAAAGAGGTCAGGCCTTGTGCTACAGCCACTTTCCAGGCTGCCGGTGACAAGGAAACCATCCCCTCCAAGTGAACATCCTATGTCTGAGCAGCCCTTTCCCAAAGCCCACACACCTTCTTTTTTTTTTTGAAACACACGGACTCCTGCCTTGCATAGGGGTTTTAGTGTTTGCCTGAACCGAACCTGGCTTCCTGAACACATTGTTCATACATTAATGGCCCTAATCATGGCAAAATGCCTTCTGTCTTGTGTTGATCTTGCCTAATTTCCTCCCCAATCCTTCTTTAAGGAAAGAAAGCCGAGTGCTGCAAAGAGGGAAGTTTCCCTTGAGGAGTTCCCCTGTCCTAGTAGAACTTTCTTCACCTTATTTTTAAATGTAGTAAGTTCTTGAAAATGTCTAGGAATATCAAATGAATCAAACTTGGATGTGATCTTATGTTCCACAAGAGGTAGTGAGAGGTTAAGAACATGGACAGTGACCCCGGCTGCAAGGGTACAGATTGGCCACTCCCTAAGCATGTGGCCGAGAGACATCTCTGTGCCCCACCTTTCTGAAAATGGGAATGATAAGAGCACCTATCTTGTAGATTTTTTTTGCAAATTAAGCAATTTGATATATTTAAAGCACTTAGGATGGTGTCTTGTGCACTATATGTTTAACTATTATTGACTGTTGTAAAGTGGATTTTGTACTCAGAGAACCAGAAAGTATGATCAGCTCCCTAATTGTATTTTGTCTTTAAGGCATAATCACTGACCATCTATTTCTTTTTTTTTTTTTTAATTTTATTTTGAAATAAATTCAAAGTTATAGGAGCAGCTGCAAAAACAATACAAACCCCATACACAGAACTCCAGCATACCCGACCCCCTCCCATGATACCCCAATCCATCAACTTTAACATGCTGTCACACTGCCATTTCTCTTTCCCTCCCTCCCTCCCTCCCTATCTATCACACATCATCTATTGCTCTATCTTTTGAACATACGAGAGCAAGCTGCACACATCCTTGAACAAACACTATAATTCACATATACAATTCCCATGAACAAGAACATTCTTTTATGCAATCCCATTAAGCGCAGTGAAGAAGTTCAAGAAATTCAACATTGATACAAAGCTTACATTCTATATTCCTTTTTTTTTTTTTTCTTATGTCTCAACTGCTTCCCTTTGAACCTCCTGTCCTCCATCCTCAGATCCCGTCCAGGATCATCCTTGGCATTCAATTGTCATCTATTTAGACTGTCTTTTTTTTTTTTTTTTTTCAATTGTGGAAACATATACAGCCTAAATCTTCCTATTCCACCCCCTCCCTAGTATTCCATTAGTGGGATTAATCACATTTAGAATGTTGTAATGCTGTCACCTTCCCACCATCCATTGCTAGAAATTTCCCTTCACCTCAAACAGCAACCCTACACTCATTTCATAACTCCCCATTACCCCTTCCCCCACTTCTCGTAACCCATACTCTACTTTTCATCTCTATGGTCATATTCTCTGATAATTTCTTTGTGTTTACTGTGGGGCTTAAAATTAATCTCTTAAATCCATAACAATCTTGTTTTTCTTTGATACGACCTTAACTTCAATAGAACGTGTAAACTATGTACCTATACTCCTCCATTCCACCACCTTTATATAGTTCTTGTCAAAAATTACATATTTTACATTGAGTCCAAAACCACTGATTTGTCATTAGAGTTTGTGTATTTTATATCCTGTATGAAGTAAATAGTGGAGTTACAAATAAAAAATTATTGACTTCTATTTGTATTCCATTGTGGTCAGAGTATGTGCTTTGAATATTTCAATTGTTTCTTTCCTTTTTTTTTTTTTTTTTTTTTAATTTATTGAGGCTTGTTTTATGTCCCAGCTTATGGTCCCTTCTAAAGAAAGATCCGTGATCACTAGAGAAAATTCAGTGTCCTGGTGATTTGGGATGTAAGGTTCTATATATGTCTGTTAAAATTCTCTATATCTCTCTCTCCTTTCTTTGTTTCTCTGTCAGTAGGGCTCCCTTTAGTGTCTGAAATAGGGCAAGTCTTTTATTGGCAAAATCTTTCAGCATTTGTTTGTGTGTGAAAAATTTAAGCTCTCCCTCAAATTTGAAGGACACTTTTGCTGGATAAAGTATTCTTGGTTGGAAATTTTCCTCTCTCAGAATTTTAAATATGTCATGCCACTGCCTTCTCGCCTCCATGGTGGCCACTGAGTAGTCACTACTTAGTCTAATGTTGTTTCGTTTGTATGTGGTGAATTGCTTTTCTCTTGCTGCTTTCAGAACTTGCTCCTTCTCTTCAGTTTTTGACAATCTCATCAGAATATGTCTCAGAGTGGGTTTATTTGGATTTATTCTACTTGGAGTTCACTGGGCATTTATGCTTTGTGTATTTATCCTGTGTAGAAGGTTTGGGAAGTTTTCCCCAACAATTTCTTTGAATACCCTTTCTAGACCTTTACCCTTCTCTTTCCCTTCTGGGACACCAATGAGTCTTAAATTTGAACATTTTATTTTATCTATCATATCCCTGAGATCCATTTCGATTTTTTTGATTTTTTTATCTAGTCTTTCTTTTGTTCTTTCATTTTCTGTTCTGTGGTCCTCTGGGACACTGAGTCGTTGTTCCACTTCCTCTAATCTTGTATTTTGAGTATCCAGAGTCTTTTTAATTTGTCCAACAGTTTCTTTTATTTCCATAAGATCTGTTTTTTTATTTACTCTTGCAATTTCTTCTTTATGCTCTTCTAGGGTCTTCTTTATGTTGTTTATATCCTGTGCCATGTTCTTCTTCATGTCCTTTATATCCTGTGCCATGCTCTCGTTCTTTGATTGTAGTCCTTTGATTACTTGTGCCAAGTACTGTGTCTCTTCTGATATTTTGATATGGGTGTTTGGGATTGGGTTCTCCATATCGTCTGGTTTTATCATATGCTTTAAGATTTTCTGTTGTTTTGGCCTTTTGGCATTTGCTTTGCTTGATAGGGTTCTTTCAAGTTGTAAAAAATACCAGTCTAATTTTTCAGATCTACAACTTGGTGGTGTACACTTTCTCTAACTAACCAGCAGATGGCGTCTGCGAGTCACCTATTCCCCTCAAGTCAGTTCTCCTCAACTTTGTCTTTGTGGTGTGTGGGGAAATGATTCTTGTGGGGTTCAGTTGGTGAACTCAGTTTGGGTGTGTTGTTGGTGCTGTCTGCCCTGAATGTGGGGCGTGTGTCTGGGTGGTTAGGGAGGCAGGGCAGCTTTAATATTCAAACCTCCCAGGTGTTCCCGGAGATTCAAGGCTGTTGCAAGAGTCTAAGCCTTCATTTCGGTTTTGCCCCAGATTTTCTCTGCTGTTGACCCAGAAGTCACCAGCATTGACGTAGTGTCCTGGATTTTTCGAGCAGGCGCCCCTTCTCAGCTGTGATCTTCCAGGACCTCTGCTGAGGGAAGGCTGTGCTATGTCACAAGTGCATGCCATCCCTTAAGGGAAGCCCTGGGCCGCCAGGCTGTGCAGGGGCACTCCCAGCCTGATGCAAAGATGGCTGAATGGGGCGTCTCAACCCCTCCCCCCTTTTCACACAGCTCTGCCTTCCCAGCTCCGGGACAACTAGCTGTGTATGCACCCAAGGCCACTGTCCATGGCCGATATTGTGGTGTGCGTGCGGTGCCGTGGGACACACTCCCTGTCACACTGGGTTTCCTGGCACTGCTCTGGGCTGTGGGTACGGCTCCGGGCAGGAGTGTCTCCAGCCCACCGGGGAGCCAGCTGCAAGCAGCGTGGTTTCTTTCTCATTTTGGCTCTCCCCTCTGCCCCCCTGGCCCTGAGGGGAATCAGCAGTGGTCTATTCTCCACGCCAGACACCGAGAGGTTGGCACAGCCCACTCCTGCTGTGCTTTAATGTGCAGTTCTCACCGTCGTAACTGCAGCTGCTCCTGGGTTGTTTTTTTTTTTTTTAAAGAACTAGTCCATCTCCAAACGCCAACCCCTGGTTTCCCCACACCGCAGCATGGCTGCGGGACTGTCAGCTGGCTTACTCACTTGTTTCAGAATGCAGACTCCTGGTTTCACCAAGTGCACAGTCCCTGTGGTTTTAGCAGACCTTGTCCAGCTGGTGCATTGCTGAAACTGGTATTCTGGGTCACTTTCTGGTTTTTATCTAGTATTTTTCACAGAGGTGTTTTTTTGCCATCTCACCTAGCTGCCATCTTAGGTTCTCCCGACAATCTATTTCTAAGACTTAGTTTTCTTCCCCTCACAAGTGAATGCAGTTAACCAGCTTAAGTTCAGTGAACATGCGACTGAAGCTAAACTTTTCCCACTTTAACATCCTGACAATTTTCATCTTAGTTTCAGTTATATTAAGTTTGTAAGAACCTTTGTTTCTTATTACTTGCACTTTTATTTCCCCATTTTTGCTCGTTTTTCTACATCCATAAGCACAATAACATATTCAAAGAATTGCACCATGTCATATGTTACAGACCAAATGAAATGGCAGTGCTTCAAAAATGGGACTGTTGGCTGGTGGTTTGTGTCACTTTATCTCAGTATGTTTGCAAGCAGATGTATAAGTCCAAATTTGGTGAAGGAAAACCATTTTAAGAATGTCAAAGCCTAATATGTGATGGTGGTGATGGTTCAAAAGCCAAAGAACATTGAGGCAGAGACATATTTCTGGGTTCAGGTCAGTGATTAGCTTGTTGAGTAACCAGATTGCTACCATGTTGTTCAAGACAGGCTTCCCACACTTTAGCAATCAACCCATTCCGAGACAGCCAGCTATAAAGCAACTGTTCACAGTGCAAGTAGTATTTTGTTCTTGCATTGTGTTATAAAATTAAGGTGGTCTTCTATGGGAAAACAGATGGCTTTGAAAAGATTTGGTGATGGGGCAGGTTCATGTCATGTTGGCAATGTGTTGAGAGAGATTTGAAAGTACTTTTAGTAATTACTGTTCCTTCCTATTGCAGAAGCTTAAAAGGTGAGATTCTAAAACGGAATTGTGGTGCGCTCCACTGTATACTCTGCTTAAGAGGTTACAAGGAGTGGCAGATACTCAAGGCTGCCTCTCCAGTGTGGCCTGGATCCCTCTTCCAGTTTATTCTCCTGGAAAGTGTGCTTTGCATTATGGGTGATAACTCTCACTAACATCCCCATTTTTTTTTATTCCACATTTCTTTGTTTCCTTTTGTGATTGGGGTTTAGTTAGATAGAGTTGGACTTCCTCACTTTTCTTATAGTTAGGGTTTATGTAGTTTCTGTATTCTTCTTACTTTGATGGCTAGATTCTAGAAGTTGGGGGGGACAGGTGTGACTCTGAGCAGTGACACTGGCACTGAGACATCGAGAGCGCCCTGGTTCCAACGGAAGCTTTCATACATTGATAGGAAGGCTCTATGTGTCGAGGCAATCAAAGGCCCCACATGGGAAGATAGGACCACATAAAGACAAAACACTGAATTCCTTCCTTCCTCTCTCTTGGTAATGGCCCCTACTTTTAAGTTCTAGAATGTGAGTTATGGCAATGGAGAGTTTGCTAAATTGATAAGTGATAGTGACCGTTGTAATGTTGAGCAGCATTTGACTCACACAAACATTTGTGAATGTTTCTTGTATTTCAATCCCCTGCTCCTATCATGGCAGTGGGCATGTGAGGTCAATAACACCTTCTAAGCTTCTACATGTCAGCCTGGCTGCCGTTTTCCCTGCATGATCCTAGGGATTCCATGGAGGTTCTGGGTACAGAGGAGAGTTGAGTCCTGTGGTCCTTTTCTAATCTAGGATTTCACCATTGTCTTTGTCGTGTCTTATCTTTCTCCAGACTATAAGGGTTCCTCCTATCACAGCAGAACCTCACGAGGCTCAAATCTCTAGTTCTCAGCTTGGATGGTTCCAGGAACTTATGCCTGCTTCCTCTCTCCTGACTTCCATGCAGCTGTCATAGCTGACAAAGCCAGATGCCATCTCATATTCCACCAGTGAGAATGGACATTTAGCATGTGCACTGCTTCTCTCTGAAAGCACTTGAAGTTGAGAATTCTGGAAAATAAACCATTGCCCACCATTATCAATCCCGGAAGCGTATACTTTAGTAAAATTTACTTGAAAAAGGGTGTGATAAAATTGTTCGGGCTCACTTAGAAATCCATTATAAGGTGTTCTGGCATTTAAAAAGTGTATTAGTTTCCTGATTATGACAGTAATACATGCTCATTGCAGAGAATTAAGGAAATGCAGAAAAGTACAGAGAAGGAAATAAAATCTCCCAGAATCTTACCTGTCAGAAAAAAACATTATTAGCATTTAATGTGCCACTTTTTTTTCTATGCACAACTATTTATAAAATCAGGTGGCACTTTATATACAATTTTGCATCTTGCTTTTTTCACTTTATACAACCGGAACATTTCCCCATGTTATTATCTATTCTTCAAAGACACCATTTTAATGACTACATAATATCTTATTGTCTGGTTGTGTCAGAATTTATTTAGCCAGTTCTCTCTCTGTGGGCATCTAGGCGGTTTCCTATTTTTCATGATTATAAGTGATGCTGTGGTGAATATTGCCCAGGAAATCTTTATCTGGGTTTCTGGTAATTGCTTTAGAAGAGATTCTCGGAAGGGAAATTATGAAGTCACAGCTCTGCCGTGTGGTACCCCTCTCCTTACGGATGCTCCGGGAGGCTGGCAGCTCCTGTCACCACTTGAGGGGGGAGTTAGCTGCCTGTGAGGCCCTAGAGGCTGGGCCTGTCTTCATTCATCCTGGGGAGAGATGCAGAGGCGGCCCCACCTCCCCGGGCAGCTCCCAGCTACTCCCCAGATCGTGCTCTGTGCAAAGCAGAGTTCCCCCCAGCCCCCACCCCCAACAGGAATCATCTCATAATTAACTTAGAGACTAAAGCATATTTAATTAACCATGGAAAACCTCCCAGCCATCTGCCTCTGTTTTTATTTTGAGAAAGATCTTTTTTTTCTCTTAGCTCCCTCTTTTTTGAGGTTATAGCTCATTTCCAGCATCTTAGTTTTTGCATAGAGCAGGGCTCCCTTCCTTGTTGGCCCCAGAATGGCAGAGTCAGGGGTTTAGCTTGAGGTGGAAAGCTGGGTCAAAGGCCAGGTCAGGGGCTAAGCTAGGCAGGGGCAAAGGCAGCACCTGCCCCTGGCACAGCACAGGGCTAGTTAAGGGACCCAGCCTCTGCCTCTTGGCTGTTGTCCTAAAATTACAGGGATGTGGGGCATTAGTGCTGAAAGGGACCTTAGAGTAAGAGGCCAGTGCTCTCTTTTCACCTGATGAGGGAACCGAGGCCCAGAGAGGATGAGGCTGAGCTGAGACAAGGCCCTGCAGGTCTTCAGAGGCTACTCCAGCCCCTTTCTGCCCTGCTCCTTTGTTGCATCCTCAAGTGGGAGAGTGTGGCTTCAATTTCAGCTGCACTTCACTGTCAGAGGATTTAAACTGAATCATAAGAGCTATAATGGCCCACACTGTCAGAATACTGAAAAATTTGCAAAATTCATTCCCAGATGACATTGTGCTGGATACTTACCCCAGCTCCTGTGAAACTCAGGAGGTTTTTTGACTTGAGTGGTGAGGCTGAGATGGAAATGCTTAATGCTTTGATCACAATTCCTGATATATCAAAACACCTTTTATTTCCATGGTATTCCTCAGAAGTCGTAGAATGGCAGCTAACAGAATATTGTTCTGTTTATTTCTTGTGACAGCACCTCCTCCAGGAAGCGTTTCTGGACCCTCTCCCCAGGCTGAGTTGGGAAGGAGGGGGTTTTCTGCCCCCATCACCTCACATATATCTCAGTGTTTATACCTGAGGCACTAAACTCCTCGCTGCAACACCAATTCTATCAAAGGGCCCGGCTGACACCGGTTGGCCAGTAAGTGATATTGGATCGAATTAGCTGGAATGTGGACACAGGTGTGATTGCTTCAGCAGCCTCCCCTCCTTTCCTTTTATGGCATTGGGGGGTCATCTGAGATCCCTCTGGGGGCTGGGTGCCACATGTGCCTCGGGCTGGGCTACCAGGCTAGCAGTGGACCCGAGATCTTGGAGCTGTCAGCAAGGATGGAGCCCTAGCCCACAGACCCCAGTCAGGTAGCATTACCTTTAATAGATGTGCAGGAAAGCCTGGAGGGGGGTTGAGGACATCTGTCTTCAGGTAGCATTGTGTTTTGAGGAAAATCATTTCCACCCTCTGAGACTCATTTTCTCCTCTATCAGAGGAGGCAATTTGACTGGACCCTTCCAGTCCTGATATTCCATGTCCTATGACTCTATAATGACCCCTGGCAGGGGCCAGGAGTGGCGAGAGGGGGACCAGGCAAAAAGATTTAGAGTTAATTCCAGCAAGAGATAGGGAAGCTGGACCTGCTAACCAAGCTAAAATGCATCCTGCCTGTCAAAAAATCGAGAAAAAAAAGAAAAGTGCAAAGCTAGAGAGCCCCTAGGCCTACTTCAGTGTCTCTGCCAGGCTGAGAATCTCTCTCCTTTGAGATGATGTAAAAGATTGGCTCCCTGAGACTTGCGTTCAGTCATCTTCCATCCCTCTCCGGCCACCACAAGCTGCATTGAAGGTGAGGAAATCTATGGTTATGAATTAGGAATCTATAGCTATCCCTCAAGAGCTACATATGTTAAACCCAAAGCAGGTCTTGCTGGACTTAAATTAGATTATCCAAGAAAAGCCCTGCATGGCAGAGTGGGCAGTGCAGCCAAACCCAGAACAGACCTTCCTTCTCCCCCAGCCCTCCTACAGCAGCACCCTGCAGGCATTGGGGCCAGCTAGTCTCTGAAACAGTAAAATGAGGGTGGAGAACTTAATAGTATCCTTTTCTTTCAAGGTCACTGACCTACAGAATGAAAAAAAAAGTCAATGAGGGAGATGAAAGTGAAAATTGAGAGAGCTTTTGGGAGAGAGAAATAGAAGATACTGTAATCCACTGCCTTTAAAAATTAAGAATGGAGAACATATAACTCTATCTGATAAATACAACCAGTAATAAAGAGACACTTGAGCTGTATACTGTGGCCAGTTATTCCAGAGACTGGAAGGGAGAAGGAGAAAGGAGGTCAAGGAGCAGGCGAGGGGCAGAGAAGCAGAATCAGAAACAGGTGCCTAGAAATAAAGAAAAAAAATCAAAACTTGGAGAAAGAAAGGGAGAAAGAGAATGCACGGGTGCAAGTGGCACCCACATTCAGAGGCAGAGATGCAAAAATACAGACAGAAAAAGGGAAGCTGGCACACACAACACATGGGCACAGATGCCCAATAGAAGAGAGACAGAGATGGAGAGCCAGAGCTGGAGAAGGAGACATGTAAAGAGGGATATGAGGGGGAGACAGGCCAAGCTCGAGCTCATCTGAGAATGTAGCTATATAAAAATAAACAACACAGCCATCTAGGTATTTTATGTTTTTTTTTAAAAGACAAAAAAACATGACCAGAATTACTTTGTTTTTTCCCAGAATTTACTTTTTAATATGTTTTCATTACTATCTGACTTTGAGAAGCACAGGCATTCTTACAAATCCATTTTCCTCATTTGCCATGGCTGAGAACCCCTCATTTACAGGTCCGGTCAAGGGGTTCATCACAGGTCACATGGTGGCCTTCCCAGCATTGTTGTGTTTTCAGAGCTGCAGGCTTCTGTGGTCTCACCTCCTGGTACCACTAAACGAATTGCCACATTCAGCTCAACTCTGCCCTACCCTCGCAGTTAAACCTTATTTATTCAGATACCACCGATTCCACTCTGCTCCGGGACAGTTGGCTGAGCAAATGAGTAATGAAGGTAGGATGATGACAGCAGACATGTTGAGTGAATGAAAAGAACTTGCACCAGGCACTCCAGCCACATGGTACCCAATAAAGCTTCCCAAGCCTGCCAAGCGCTCTCACACCTCGTGCCAGGAATGCCTCCTCTTTCCTCCCCTGCCCCTGCCTTGTAAAATCCTTCCCATCCATCATTCATCAATCAGTTCACATCTTGTGAGAATCCTTTTCCAACAACCGTCTCCCTTCCTCCCTGCGGTTATTTGTTCCCTTCTTTGGGTCCCCGTCACTGTTCATTGTTGCCTCTGTACATGCCATTGGAACAGAGTTTCTCAACCTCAGCACTGCTGTATATTTTAGGCCGGGTAGTTCTTTGTTGGAGTGGGGTGGGGGTGGGGGGAGCTGTTCTGTGCATTGTAGGATATTTAGCAGCATCCCTGGCCTCTTCCTACTAGATGCTGTTGCAACCCCCGAGTTGTGACAACCAAAAAGGTCTCTAGATGTTGCCTCGCCTAGAGGGGCAAAATCATCCCTGATTGAGAACGTCTGCGTTAGAGTGAGTTGTCTGGCTTGCCAACCTCAGAGAGGGTGTGTCCTCTGGATCCTCAGTGCTAGAACAGTGCCAGGCATAGAGAAGGCACCCAGATTCCATGGAGGAAGGCAGGGCCCTGCTTTCAGACACTCGGATGTGCCCATGGGCAGACAAAAATTAATTGTCCAGTTACACATGAGTCATGCTGATCACTAAAATAGGAGCATGTTGGCCCATTGGATGTATAACCCAATCTGCAAGTTTCTATTGATTGCTGATCTGCCGTGAGCTGTGGGGGGCACACACAAGGAATATAAAAGAAAACTCCTACATTGAAGGCCATTGTGATCCAGTTCATCATTAAAGGCCTGCAGCCATGGGGCCCTGATGTAGGAATACCAGGCGGGTTATGCAGGGGCCTCTGTGAGGGTTTAAGGGTCTAGAGAAGGGGAAGTCAGGGTGGGCTCCTATTCTTTTGAAGGGCTTTGGGAACAATGTAGAACTTGATCTGGGCCTTTAAAGTTGGGTGGGACTTGGATGGGGATGGCAGAGTTAGGGGTGAGTGTGGTATGTCCTGGAGCAGGGAAGTCCACCTCATGGGGCAGATCCACTCGCCAGGCCCAGGAGTTGGACCTTGATTCAGGGAGGCTGAGTGTCTCAAGTGTGTCCCGGACAGTCTGAGTCAGGATCAGCTGGGATGCTGGTCACAGATGTAGATTCCTTGGCCGTCCAGGCTTGGAAATCAGCACCACTGGGGTGGGCCCAGGAGCCTGTAATTTTCAAACGATCCTCAGGTGGTTCTGATGCTCAATAAAGTCTGAGACCCACTTCCTTGCCAGGACATTGAACCCTCTTAGTAATAACCTTGGTCTTCCATTGTGTGCAGCTTGTAGGGTTTACACAGTCTGGCAGAGAGGTTAAGTGCACAGGTCGTGGGGCTGGACGACCACAGTTCAAATCTGGTTCTTCACTTCCGGTTGCATGACCTCAGGCAAGTTACTTGAAATCTGTTCCTCAATCTCCTCATCCGTAAAATGGGGTTAGCAATGTCCCTGTCACATAGGATCTTTGTGACGATTAAATAAATCAGTACATGTGAATGCTTAGCACAGTACCTGGCAGAGGGGAAATGCTCACTCAGTAGATATTATTTTTATTAGTTTAGCATTTGATTAGGGGCACTTGCTGAGGGCTTATAAGGGGTAAAGCCACCTTTCTTTAAAAGATGGTCCATCATCCATAGCCTGCCCTCCTCTGCTCCCCTTATCTTGCTTCCAGTTACTCCAAAACCTGAAGTTTAACTGGTCCGAGCCCTCCTCCAGAAGGAAGATGTGTCCCTGAGGTTCTCGGAGCTAGGGGAAGGGCAGCATTGGGACAAAGAAGGGAAGTGTTCCTAGTAGTGTCAGGTCCCTCACAGTCTGCAGCTTTAAGAGGAGACACGTCTCACCTCCGCAGCCCTGTGGTGGACAAATTGGAGATCCAGAACCTCCTCTTGCCTTTGCCAGATGGCTGTGTTACTTCTTACTGACTCTCTCCCTAAGGGAGGCCCGAGCCAGGGCGGGAAAGGAGGGAGAGCTCCATCTGCACAGGGTGCTATCCCACAGCCTTCCTGTATTTGACAGCACAGCACAGCGCCGTGTCCAAAACTCTGGGACGCACACGTCTTCCTTTGAGTCTCACGAGGACCCTGAGAAGTAAGTAGGGAGGCCTTGCTCATCCAATTTTTTTAAAATAATAGCTTTATTAAGATAAAACTTACATTCTGTACAATTCACCCTTTTAAAATATTGTGTAACCATTAACACTATCTAATCTTAGAAGATTTTCATCTCCCCAAAATAAACCCCTTACCCATTACCAGTCATTCCCCATTCCCCCTTCCCCGGCCCCTGGCAATCACTAATCTAATTTCTGTCTTGTTGGATTTGCTTATACTGGACATTTCATATAAATGGAATCATACACCATGTGGCCTTTGGTGTCTGGCTTCTTTTATTGAGCTTGATGTTTTCAAGGTTCATCCATGTGGTAATGTTTATCAGTACTTCATTTCTTTTAATGGTTGAATAATATCCCATCATATGGATATATCACATTTTGTTTATTCATTCTTCAGTTGATTGGACCTTTGGGTTGTTTCCGTATTTGGGCTATTATGAATAATGCTGCTATGAACATTCATGTACAAGTCCACAAATGTGGAAACGTGTTTTCATTGCTCTTAGCTATATACCTAGGAGTGGAATTGCTGGGTCTTATGGTAATTCTATATGTAAACTTTTTTTTTCATTTTTTTATTGTAGAATATAATATATATGCTTAAAAGTGACAACTTTCCAAGTGTAATTTAACAAGTAGTTAGAGAGCAAATTTCAAAGGTTACAATTCCACAGTTTCAGTTATTTCCTTATTATGAAATATAACATATAAACAGAAAGGTAATATCTTTCAAAGTATGATTTAACAAGTAGATATATAGGAAATTTCCAAAGTTATTATGAGTTATAGTACCATAGTTTCAGTTTTCCGTGTTGTGAAATACAACATATATACAAAAAGCCATAGCTTTCAAATTACCATTTAACAAGTAGCTGTAGAACAAATTTCAAAGGATGCTATGGGTTACAGTTTCACCATTTCAATTCTTCAATTATATAAAGATTCAGTATTCATAATCCTTTGTTAAATTCCATCTTGACTGTTGCTACCCCTTCCTTTAGTTCAATCGCTTTCCCGATCTTCGGGGATGTCTAGGCAGTGACCACCCTAACCTGTTCATGTTGAAAAGGTGTGTCAACTTTATGAGCGAAGGGAACACATCTAGTTGATGTTCTTGAGGAGGCTATTGCCTCTGGGTTTGGGGACTTAGCTGGCATAGGAGCTGTGCCGGTTTGAATGTATTGTGTCCCCAAATGCCATTATCTTTGTGGTCTTGTGGGACAGACGTTTTGGTGCTGGTTAGATTTGCTTGGAATGTGCCCCACCCAGCTGTGGGTGGTGACTTTGGTGGGATACTCCCATGGAGGCGTGACCCCACCCATTCAGGGTGGGCCTTGATCAGTGGAGCCATATAAAACATGCTGACTCAAAGAGACTGAACGGAGTGCAGCTGTGAGTGATGTTTTGAGGAAGAGCAAGCTTGCTAGAGAGAAATGTCCTGGGGGAAAGCCATTTTGAAACCAGAACTTTGGAGCAGACGCCAACCACGTGCCTTCCCAGCTAACAGAGGTCTTCCGGACACCATTTGCCATCCTCCAGTGAAGGTACTTGATTACTGATGTGTTACCTTGGACACTTTATGGCCTTAAGACTATAACTGTATAGCCAAATAACCCCCCTTTTTATAAAAGCCAGTCCATCTCTGGTGTTTTGCATTCTGCAGCATTAGCAAACTAGAACAGGAGCACTCTGAAGAATATAAGTTTCTGACCAATAAACTTAGTGAGTGAAACCTTTATAGAGTCTCAGATAGGGATCCAGGCACTGTTTAAGGTTTTCGGGACTAGTGTTGACTCGGGCCTATCATATTGTGGTCATTTGGCATATCTAGGTGAGGCTTGCATAGGAGTAACCTCCAGGACAACCTTCTGACTTTATTTGAAACGTCTTAGCCACTTAAACCTTATTTGGTTGCCTTTCTTTTCCCCTTTTTGGTCAAAAGGCACTCGCACTCCCTCGGTTTCAGGATCAGGCTCATTCCTGGAATCCATGTCCCACGTTGCCAGGAAAGCTCATTCTTCTTGGGGGTCCTGTCCCATGTCGGGGGGAGGGTGATGAATTTATCTGCAGAGTTAGGGTTAGAGAGAGAAAGTCCACATTTGAGGAACAAAAGAAGTTCTCTGGAGATGACTCCTAGGCATAATTATAGGTGGGCTTAGCCTCCCCTTTACAACCATAAGTTTTACCCAAGCAAGCCTCAGTATTGAGGGCTTGACTTATAAAGTAGGGGGTTCCTAAGTTCACATAACATATGTTATGTCCATGATCATCCATCCATATCTCACATTCTCATTACTTAGCTGTATAATCCTCATCACTCTCCATTTTAAACAGTTCTCATGACTCAAAACACCTCATAGCTCTTGTCAGCACTTAATTATTTGTCCCTAGTGTTTGTGTAATACTAGTATGGTATTCCTATTCATTATAGTCCCTAGTATGCAATATGTAGATTTTTCCCAAATACCCTTCTGTTGTCAACTCTCTGTGCTAGTGTCATACCTTAGAAGTATCTCATGCAAGCTCCTATCTGTATTTGTGGTAATCTGTGGGAAACATGCCTTTAAACAACCCCTTTCATTCGTATTCGCCTTCAATACAACTTTGATACTTATTATCCCATTAACAAACAGTTTTCACCCCTATCCATTACCATACCTTTGTATTCACCATCATTAACATATCTGAACGTATTAGATTTTCATTCCCCGTCATTAGCTACTGTCTATCACTAGGTCCCCAATTTTCATATATTATAAGACATTGATTTTGCCTTGTTCAGATAGTTCATAGAAGTATATACAATATCCTTTTGTGTCTGAGTTATTTCACTGAGAATTATTTCTTCAAGGTTCATCCATGTTGTCATATATTTCAGGACCTTGTTGCTTCTTACTGCTGCATAGTATTCTATCGTATGTATACACCACGTTTTGTTTATCCACTCATCTTTTGAAGGACACTTGAATTGTTTCCATCTCTTGGCAATTGTGAACAATGCTGCTATGAACATCAGTTTACAAATATCTGTTCATGTCACTGCTTGCAAATGTTCTGGGTATATACTGAGAAGTGTAATTGCCTCTGTGTATAAACTTTTGAGGAACAGCCTAACTGTTTTCCAAAGCAGCTGCACCATTTTACAATCTCCCCAGAAGGGTATAAGGGTTCCATTTTTTCCCATGTACCCATCAATACTTGTTATTATCTCTCTTTTTTAATGAAAGCCCTCTTAGTGGGTGTGACGTAGTTTATCATTGTGGGCTCACCCCATTTTATAGGTGAGGCAATTAAGGCTCAAAGATTTGAAGCAACTTGCCCGAGTACACTTAGCCAGCATTCAAACTAGGCATGGTCTCACTTCCAAATCCACATTTTTCTATTGCATCATGCACCTCACCAACTGGATGATTTTGTCTAGGCCTGGCCCAGTCCCTGAGTCCAAGTGCTTCCTGGGATTCATATTGGTCGCAGGACAGGGATGTGCTGGCCATGCTTTGCTCATCTGAAGCTGACTCGCTGCCTGGTCATTATCCACCCTCCTGGCCAGGCTGCCAGCCAGTGTGTACCCAGCTCAAGAGATGTATGTAGAATAAGGAAGGCACAGCCCCTGCTCTCAGAAGGGACTGATTGCTTGGATGCTTCATCAAATGAAAGATGGATTTTTAGCCTCTAGATTTACACTGTGCCAGCAAAAGGCAAAAAGCTGCCCCGGGGGAGAGGCAGGGAAAGAATGCAGGGCTTGGAGGATGATGGTGTGAGCCAGTATAAGGAAGATTTGGTGCCAACACTGAAGTGCATGGCCAGAAAAGAGAGGGCCAAGTTAGAGAGGGAGGTTGGACTACTTTCAAGGATGGGGTTTTAGCAAATAATTGAGAAGCGATCAAGAGGGAGAAATAAAGAAGTAGAAAGGAGGAGAGAAAGAGCAAGGACTGATAACTGTAATAATGCCAAATTTTTATCTTCCATTGAGCAAGTGCTTCAGATGGGCTAGGCACTGTGCTAAGGGCTTTGCACACCCTGCAAGGTAAGTGTTCATAGTCTTATTTTACAGATGAAGAAACTGAGGCTCAGGAAGTTTAAGTGCCTTGGCCAAGAACACATAGCCAATAAGACTGAATTGGTTTGACTTCAAATGCTTTGGTCTTAACCACCCAAATATCCACTGAGTGGGTGACTTGGTGGTGCTTGTAGGGGAACATGCTAATGCTGTCAGGGGTACTGGAAATGGGAACCTGACTTAGCCTCCCCTCTGGAAGGCTGGTATTTTAGGAAATAGAAATGTTCTGGAGCTGATGGATTTTCCTGTAATGGTTTCAGTCTGGGGCTTTCACACCTCAGTTTACAGCTTCAGCCACTGATGTTTGCTCACTTATTTATTCTTTTTCACAAGAGAAAAATCCAATTAATTTTTAATCAAATTGACTTGCGTATTTGACCAGTGAAACAGAAAGTCTTCCAAGTCTAAGGATGGAGGGGGATGGGGTGGGATTCCTCCCCATCTGCCCTTAAGGACATAAGGCTGCAGAACTTGTGAGTGAGACCTCTGGGGATTCCATCCAGGGTTCTGGATTGATCCTCAAGGAAGCACAAAAGGTCAGAAAATCAGTCCTTCAAGCATTTTGTAGCAAGATCTCGAAGCTGTTTGGGGAATTGTGTCTCTCAAGGAACAGCAGTTGTTCAGGACTCTGCTGGTGGATGAAACATCTGGCTGCATGAGGATGGTCTACACCAGGTATTGGCAAACTTTTTCTGTAAAGGACCCAATAATTCTAGGCTTTGCAGGACACACACACAGTCTCTGTTATGTATTCCTCTCCTTCTCCCCCTCCTCCTTCAACAATTGAAAAATGCAAAAACCATTTTAGCTCATGGGCCATATGGAAACAGGCTGTGGGCCAAACTTGGCCCATAGGCCTTAGTTTGCCAAGCCCTGGCCTATAGTATCTTGGAAACTAGCTTGGATGAATTGCTTAACTTCTTGAAGCTTCATGTAATATGTTTCTTGAATGCCTCCTTTGTGCATAGCTCTATACCAGTTGCAAGGGAAAGGAAAAGAAGATAAACTAAGAAGCTTAGCTCTGGCTGCTGTGGGTATGATGTAGGGAAAACAGCACTGGACCTCGACACCTAGTTTGATCCCTGAGGGGCCTGCAGAACCACATCTGTTAAATGGGGACAATAATGCATTCTTTGCAGGATTAAATGGGCTAAGGAGTAAAATAATCCTGCAAAGCACCATATAGTAGGAGCTATATTTAGAGAGTTGAGGTTACACATGCCTGTGAATAATTGACTGACAGAATAAAGACTATATAAAGCTACCATGCTGGAGATGTTACAAGTTAGGAGGGAAAAGAGGTTTACTGAGATGCTGTCAGAAGAGTCACTGTATCAGGTACTTTCACCTGCGTTATGTCCTGAGCAGTTTAGGCAATCTATTAATTAGGATTGGGTTTAGCTGCTTGATACTGGAAACCCAAAGTAATAGTGGCCTAAACAGCATAGAGCTATGTCTCCTTCTCATTTGAAGTGCAGACGTAGGCCATCTGGGACTTGTGGGTTAGCTCCACAGTGAAAGGAAACCAAGATTCTTTTCTTTATGCTCCATCATCTTTGCCATGTAACTCCCAACCACCAGGTCATTTCATGGCCAAAAAGGCTGCCAGACCTCCAGCCATTATGTCTGCATTCCAGGCATGTGAATGGAGGAAGGAGCAAAGAAGAAAAGGGCTAAGGGACCCATACCAGCAGCCTTATATGGAAATTTCATGGAAGCTGGCCCCCATCTCTTCTGTTTACCTTTAATTGGCCATACCTAGCAGCAAAGGAGGATGGGAAGTTGAGTCTTTACTCTGAATGGCCATGTGCACAGTTAAAACTAAGAGGTTCTGTTTTTAAAGAAAAGGAGAATGAATATCAGGGTAGACACTAGCCATGGCTACCTCAGGAAGCAAATCCACGGAAAGGACAGGTGTCTGGGTGCCAGGGTCAGGGAGGTCTTCACAGAGTGAGTGAGCCTGAGCCTGGCCTTGAAAAGTGGATTGTATTTCAAGTGATAGAGGTGAGTGGAGAGGGCATGCCAGGCAGGGAGGAGAGTGTGAGCAAAGGGTAGGAGGAAGTAGTGTGCCCGTTATGGGGGAAGATGGTAGGTAGTTAGCCCAGCCTAGAGTACTCTTGTAGAGGAGATCCAAGTATTAATGCTGGAAAAAGTCCATTAAAAGAATATTGTAACCAGGGAGGCATCTGCCTCCTCTGGGTGATGGTCTACTACTACTCCCCAGAAGCTCCTCCCCTCCCTCTTGATATGTCACCCCAGAGGCCCCTTTTGCTGGCGTTGCCTCTCCCCAGGAGATGGTCCTCATATCCTCTTTGGTGGGCCTTCTCAACATAGCTCCGAAAGTGCATCCACTCTCCCCTAAATCCACTCAGTTCTTGGAGAAACTTTGTATCTTTGTCCACCAAACTCTGCAAGTGGTGATGGTTCTGAACCCCTGGTATTAGTTTCCTAAAGCTGCCATAACAAAGGACCTCAGGCTGGTTGGCTTAAAACAACAGAAATGCGTTGTCCTACAGTTCTGGAGGCCAGGAGTCTGAAATTCAGGTGTCAGCAGGGCCACGCTGTCCCTGAGGGCTCCAGGAAAGGATCCTTCCTTGTCTCCTGCCTGTGGTGGTTGCCAGCAATCCTTGGCATTCCTTGGCTTGCAGCTGTGTCACCCCAATCTCTGCCTCTCTTTTCATGTGGCCTTCTCCCCTGTGTGTCTCTGTGGCTCTTCTTAGAAGGACAGCAGTCATATTGGATTTAGGGCCCACCTTAATCCAGTATGACCTCTTCTTAATTCCATCGGCAAAGACCCTATTTCCAAACAAGGTCATGTGCACAGGTCCCAGGGGTTAGGACCTGAAACTATATATTTTGGGGAAGACACAGTTCAACCCACACTCCCCTCTTGATGCTCTCTCTTCCCTCAGCTGCTGATACAGGCTGCTCCAGTCATTCTCTTGACTAAGCTCTTTCGGGGTGAGTTGGGCCCTAGCCTCTGTGCTCTCCCAGATCTGGGGGTCACAGGTCAAGCTCTCCAAAGATATCTCTCATGCCACCACATTCCAGTGGCATCTGGCCAGTAGGGCACCCTCACTTGGCTTGGGGAAATGGAGATGGGTCATGGGGTCACCCCAGTCCTCCCTGTTAACTGAAGATTTGCTTTAAAAATCCCATCTCCCTACAGTCGCTTGTCACTCTCCAGCCTTTTTTTCAGCATAAACAGACAGGCATGATAGGACAGGGGTTTTAGAACCAGTGTGGGGCCAGTCTTGGCAAATCCTAACTGGAAGATCTGGCATCTCCCTTCAGAATGTGTGAGCACTTGTCACCTGCAGTTCTCAGCCTTGGTGAGATTCCAAAAGAGCAGAGCAAGTCCTCACTGACCACCCTGCCCTACGGATTGTCTGTATTGGCTGCTAGCTGTGTCAGGCGCCATTAGCCCACGACCTATGAGGCTGTTGCTACCAGCGAGGAGACTGAGTAGAAAGGCAAGTGTTCTGGAGAAAAGTCATGAGAAAGTCATGAAAAAGTCTGGAGGAAGTCATGAAAAAGTCTGGAGAATGAAAAGTCTGGAGAAAAGGCATGAGAAAGTCATGAAAAGTCATGAGAAAGTCATGGAGAAAAGTCTGGAGAAAAGTCATGAGAAACGGGGCCAGGAAAGAGAGGTGAGGTGAGAGTAAGGGGGTTAGTGCCTAAGAAGCACAGACCTTCTCCTCTAAGCACTGGGAGCCACTAAAGGATTTTGAACAGGTTGTGACGTGGTCTCGGTCATGGTTTTGTGGGATGGAGGAGAGAGAGGGGCAGATGTCTTCCCCTGAGAGTGACTCCTGGGGTGGGGTATAGGGAAGGAGGAGGAGGAAAGTAAAGGGGAAGAGTGGAAGGAGCAGAAGAAGGGACAGGGACAGAGGGAGGAGAAGGGGGAAGGGAGGGAAGAAAGAGGGAGGAGGAGGAGGGGGAGAGGAGCAGGTCACTCTTTATTCATTTACTCAGTAGGAAGCGTAACATTCCTGAACACTTCCTTGTGTGAGAGGGGCTTAGAAGAAGATGAACAGGCCATGGTCCCTGGAGGATCTCGCAGGATAGGAGGGAGAAGAGAGGAGGAACCAGCTGACATGTGTAGGGACATTTGGAACTTATAAAAGGCCTTCACAAATGTTACCTCACTTGGGCCCTGCATCTGTCCCGTGAAGTGAGCAGGACAGATTTCTCGTGCCCATTTCACAGATGAGGGAGTTGGGGCACAAGCAGGTTAACTTGCCCACAGTTACACAGCTGGAATGGGGCAGAGCCAGAACTCAAATCCAGTGCTCTTTCTGTACATGAAACACATACAGGAAAGCTACCCAAAGCTCTGGGGATATGGAGTTGGGCAGAGTGGTTAAGGGCTGGGTCCTGGAGTCGAGGTGCCTGGGTCCAAAGCCTGGCTCCATCTCTAACTCGCGTGTGAACCTTAGGCAAGTTCCTTAACCTTTCGGAGCTCTAACTCTTTCTTCTGAAAGTGGGAAGCATGGTGCCTTCCTCCTAGGGTTGCATGGGGCTCACACGAGATACTGCATGTGAACTGCTCATCCCAGGCCAGGGTGAGGTGGGTGGGACAGGGAGAATGCTCCAGGCAGAAGAATCAGCAATGAGCCAACTCATGGGTGTGTGGTGGGGACCCAGGCCATGGTTAGGACCTCTTTTCTGTGCCCAGACCCCCCAAACACCTCTACCTAATCTTTTGCTTTCTCTCCTGCATCCTTCTTCCATCCTCTTCTTCCTCTCCCTTTTTTTCTTCCATCAGTTTTCCCTTTCTTCCCTGATGCTCTTTGCTCAGTTTTGTTGGGATCCCTGGGGGCTAAAGTCTTTGCTGACACCTCCGAACCCCTTCCTTGTGACTGTGGACCAAGAACCAGCCTTCCCAATTGCTTTGACGCCCACTGAGGAGCAGGCTCCAGAAATAATAAGCTTTTCGCCAAGTCTGCTAAGGGACACTGCCAGAGCATCCACCTTTTCCTGGGGGGAGAGGTTCCTGCAGGCAAATGTCTCTCCCTGCCCTCCAACCCTGCTCCTCAGCCTTTCCTGAGCCTCAGTCCACATGGCCTCCTTTTTATTAAAAAGGGAGAGAGAGGAGGAGAGGGGGGAATATTATTGCAAACTGCTCCCTGGTTTCATGGAAGGTAATCAGGAAAGAGATGAGGGGAGAACTGGCCTTTGTGGTTATCACAGCTATTAGTGGGAAATTATTTGTTCATCAGCTTGTAAAAAGTTCCCAGCCTTGGCCAAGGTAATTACCAGCCTAGGTGGCTGGCCAGGCCAGGGCACGGGAGAGGTGAGGCTGCCATTTCCAATTCACCAGCCTCTACTTTCTGTTGGTCAAGGTGTGCAAATGAAAAGGTTAATTAAGAATCAGGGGATTTGCTCATCGGGTTAAGTCATGTATACACTGCACAAAGGCCATGTCTATACATGATAACTGCTTTTGAAAAACAATTCAATTCGGCATGCATTTATTGACACATTCACCTTCTCCCCCACCCCACACCCAACACACACACATCTCCTCTGGATTGGGTGTGTGCTGGGCTCTTCGTTCCTTATGGAGGATGTGAGGGCAGGTGACACGTGGGTGCTGCTTTTTCAGTGATCACTTGGGAAAGGGGCTCACATCGTAATGGAGGGCAGCCCGCAAATGTGGGTTCATGCCACAGCTGGCTGCTTGCCTTCTGTGTGTCCCTGGAGAAATCACCTCTCTCCCTAGCGGCCCCTCAGTTAACTCACCTGGGAAATGAGCGGGTTGGAGTAGATGAGCAATTCCTAATCATAATTGTCTATGTATTGGGGCGAGTGGAGAGGGAGGATGTCCTGTGACAGAACAACCTTGGAAAACTTTTTAAACTATGCCCCCTACGGGTATTCTGACATGTGTCCTCCACCCAGTATCTTCCAAGTTGGTACATGCAGTGGGTGCTGTGCAGCGCCACCCCGAGTCCTCCTTCAGGATTGAAGTCCTCGTTTCTCCAGCTGCTGGAGCATTGGCAGATGACGACTCTCAGCTGGATCTCTCTCCACATCTTGCCCTCAGCCAAAGAGAGCAGTCTCACCCAGGAGGGTGACCACCTTACTGGGGGCACCCTACATCCCACTGTGGATGTGGGGGTGTGAATGCCCAGGCCTTTTGCCTCAGAATAGGACAACTCTGAAGGTATTCCAGCTCCAGAGCTCCCTGCAGGATTGGCTGAAACCTTTGCTCAAACTTCATCCCAATTCAATTCTCTCTGCCCAAGCCCACTTCCTTCACTCTCCTGCACCACCCCCCACCCCCACAGGTGTTGATCCCAAGAGCTCTGTCAAACTTCCTGCAAACAAATCTCCATCTCAGAGTCTGTTTCCCAGATAATCCAGTCTAATGCAGTACAAAAAATTGAGAACCACAAGATCCAATGATCACCAGGGGCCTTCTATCCATTCAGCAAACAAATGTTTAGCAACTGTGATAACTCCAGGCCCAGAAGGCTTCCTGGATGAGGAAGATTCATGGTGGGCCTTGAAAGGTGGGCAGAAGGAAGAGGAAGTCAATGAATTTAATGGAATCATTGAGTGTGTTGTTGTGGGTTGGTGGTAGTTACTGTTTTATCCCAGTATGTGGAACAACCACCCCAGTGGAGATATTGAAACTAACTGGATCTTTAAAATTTATGTGGATTGCTTAATTTTCTAACTCCAGCTCTGGAGTGGCACTGTCTCCCCTCTAAAAAGTGCTGGATGATTGCTCATTAAATTTCCATATTGTTCCTGCATGAAACAAGAGTGAGCCCCTAACTCCATGGTGTTATTTGAAGCCTTTTTCTTGAACCTACTACCTCATTCCCACTTTGTGTTCTTTCATCTGAATCGTCCCCACGGACCTCAGCTGTTGGCATCTTGCCCTGTCCCCTGACCAGGGCCTTCATATTCTTCTTGATTCTGGTGACTGGCATTGCTTCCCAACCCTCAGCCTTTGACTCCCTCCTCATTTATATTTCAGACATGTTCTTCATCCCATTTTTCTCCTGACATGCCAGGAGTCCCCTACAGCCGAGCCCAGGTTTATCCCAGCATTGCCTCACTTGACCAGGTATTCTGCTGGCTTGTAAACCCCGTGCCCAGAGACCAGGCTCAGCATATTGGGAATCTGCCACTCTTGGGGAAGTTGGGAAGGGTCTGTGATTCCGGCTGGGGCATGTGACTCAGATGACCCTCCCGTATAAGCACAACAGGAAATGCTGTGAGGTCCCCTCCTTTCCACGGTTCTCCATCTCTGCACCTACCTTTGTTTGGCTTTGGCTACCGGTGCAGTTCTCCAAGGAGAAAGGCCGGTTTAAATGAGCCCTCAGTGAGGCAGCTTGAAGGAAATCTGGGAGGAGAGATGCAAAATAGAGAAGGAGGTGGAGGAGCAGGAGGAGGAGGAGGGGACAGAGGAGAGGCTCTGTCCATGGTATTGAAGAACAATCCCAGAAATAATTTGTGGCTGAGTTTCTAGTTGCTGAGCGTCTGCTGTAGGCTCAGCACTTAACCATGCACTGTGAGGAAGCCAAAGGATTTGGGGAACCCAGGTCATTTAATCAAGTTGGAGACAATAAAACCCACAAGAGAACACATAGGAATAATCCTTAGCAGTCCGAATAATGATGGAAATCGGAAAACTGCATAGGGGAAACAGTTCTGGCTGTCTTAATCAGACGGTCGGTCTAGGCCCTTTGAAGCTGATAATGAAATGTTCTTTCTTTAGTCACCATACCATCCTCTAGAGTACTTAAAGCTTAAAGGTCTTGGATTTAAAACTGGTTGATCTAACTGCAACAGTGCAGCAGTTTAAATTTAGGAGCTAATGCTATGTTTGAGATGTAAGTGTGTCTTTAGTTACGTCTCTAAAAAGGATTGGTGAGTAATTTTTTCTCGGGTGCTCCAACCCCAGATGCTATGGCCGTGGTCTCTCACCCCCTACTTGTCATCGTCACACCCAGCTGACCCTATTAGCAGGAGGTTCCAGATGCTTCTCTCCAGGACAGCCTGAGGCCCCAGGACATGTATTCAGCAGCGTCTCTGCCATACTCACTGCTGATAGGGGTGCAGCCCCTCCTCAATGCCTCCTGTTGAGCCCGTTGGGACAATGCCCAACCCCATTCTCAGCTCTCAGCACATACTCTCCCTTGCCTGGAGTGGAGAGAGGCTGCAACTTTGAACTCCCCTCTTTGGCTAGGGAGCCTCTTCTTCCTTCCCCACTGTTCTAGTTTGCTAATGCTGCAGAATGCAAAACACCAGAGATGGATAGGCTTTTATAAAATGGGGGTTTATTTCACTACACAGTTACAGTCTTAAGGCCACAAAACGTCCAAGGTAACACATCGGTAATCGGGTACCTTCACTGGAGATGGCCAAGGCGTCTGGAAAACCTCTGTTAGCTGCGAAGGCACATGGCTGGCGTCTGCTCTAAAGTTCTGGTTTCAAAATGGCTTTCTCCTGGGATGTTCCTCTCTAGCAAGCTTGCTCCTCTTAAAAACGTCACTCACAGCTGCACTCCCTTTCTCCCCCCGAGTCAGCTCATTTATATAGCTCCACCGATCAAGGCCCACCCCAAATGGGCAGGGCCACGCCTCCATGGGAACATCTCATCAGAATCATCTCCCACAGCTGGGTGGGACACATTCCAAGCAAATCCAACCAGCACCAAAACGCCTGCCCCACACAAGACCACAAAGATAATGGCATTTGGGGGACACAATACACTCAAACCGGCACATTCCACCCCCTGGACCCCAAAATGACATTATCTTTCCAAATACAAAATACATTCATTTCATCACAATATCACAAAAACTTAAACCATTTCAGTAACAAAAGTTAAGTACAAAATCCCATCAAAATCAATTTAGGTGTGGTCAGTCCCAAGGCACAATTCCCCTCTAGCTGTGGATCTGTGAACCTAGAACAAGTTATGTGCTTCCAATATACAAAGGAGAGACATTCATAGGATGAACATTTCCACTGCCATAAGGAGAAACAGTAAGGAAAACAGGGTTAACAGGACCAAAACAGTTCCTAAAACCCACAGGACAAAGTCCATTAGATTTCAAAGTCCGAGAGTCATTTACAGAACAATGTTGCATCCTTGGGGCTTGAGAGAGCGGGAGTCTAACCCTTCCTAAGGGCCTTTTCGGCAGCCCTTTCCTCTCCAAACGCTTGGGTGAGTGCTCCAACACTTCCACACATAGGGGAGACCACCTTCTCGGCCCCACCCTCCTCAAACATCGTGGCAGCTCCCAGATTCCCTTCCATCTCCGGGGCACACGCTCAACCCCTTCAGAACAGTGGGATGGCAGCCAGGCTCTCCCCAATTCCCTGGGAATGTGCTCCAACCTCTTTGGGACCTGAGGTGGCAAAACTCTTCCAGAGCATCGAGGCGGAAAGCCTGCCCTCGACCTCCAGGGCAAACTCACCCTTTCCATGCATGTGGGCTGCTCCGCTCTCCCAGCCTGAGACCTCTTGACTCCAGACCTCAACCTCCATGGCTATGTCTTTGAAGAAATTTTTCCTTCAGTTTGTTCCTTGTCTGTCCCCTCCAGTCCAGACTGGCAATGGCTCCGTCTATAAAGATCTCGCAAAAATTCTGTTGGATTTGCATGAAGCATTCAGGGGTCAAAGCCATCAGACAATAGGAGTTTCCACAAATCCTTTCTGCTTAACTCCTTATCCAATCATGGCTTGTACTGAAATGGCGGCTGGCTTCCATGTTTGGTTACATCCTCATGTTGGGCTGTAGCTTCAGGGATTCCACCCCCTGGAAGCTCGTAATTTTCCAAGCGATCAACTTCTGGTTTCTTTGAACCCAAGAGTTCAGTTCTAAGTTTATCTCTCTCTGCTCGTATTTTACTATAAGCTGCAAGGAGAAGCCAGGATATGTCCTCCACACGTAGTCCGGAGATCTCCTCAGCTAAGTATTCCAAGTTGTTGCTTCCAGATTCTTCCTTCCATCTGACACCAGGACTCAATTTTGCCAAATTCTCTGCCACTTTAAAACAAGGATCGCCTTTCTTTCAGTTTACAACACATTCATCATTTCTGTTCAAGTCCTCATCAGAAGTATCTTTAGAGTCCATATTTCCACAAACAGTCTCTTTAAAGCGGTTTTGGCCTTTTCTATCAAGCTCCTCACAATTCTTCCAGAGTCTTCCCCTTATCCATTTGAAAAGCCGTTCCAACATGTTTGGTATTTGCAAACACAGCAGCAAAAGCACCCCACTTCCGGTACCAAAATCTGTTCTAGTTTGCTAATGCTGCAGAATGCAAAACACCAGAGATGGATAGGCTTTTATAAAATGGGGGTTTATTTCACTACACAGTTACAGTCTTAAGGCCACAAAACGTCCAAGGTAACACATCGGTAATCGGGTACCTTCACTGGAGATGGCCAAGGCGTCTGGAAAACCTCTGTTAGCTGCGAAGGCACATGGCTGGCGTCTGCTCTAAAGTTCTGGTTTCAAAATGGCTTTCTCCTGGGATGTTCCTCTCTAGCAAGCTTGCTCCTCTTAAAAACGTCACTCACAGCTGCACTCCCTTTCTCCCCCCGAGTCAGCTCATTTATATAGCTCCACCGATCAAGGCCCACCCCAAATGGGCAGGGCCACGCCTCCATGGGAACATCTCATCAGAATCATCTCCCACAGCTGGGTGGGACACATTCCAAGCAAATCCAACCAGCACCAAAACGCCTGCCCCACACAAGACCACAAAGATAATGGCATTTGGGGGACACAATACACTCAAACCGGCACATTCCACCCCCTGGACCCCAAAATGACATTATCTTTCCAAATACAAAATACATTCATTTCATCACAATATCACAAAAACTTAAACCATTTCAGTAACAAAAGTTAAGTACAAAATCCCATCAAAATCAATTTAGGTGTGGTCAGTCCCAAGGCACAATTCCCCTCTAGCTGTGGATCTGTGAACCTAGAACAAGTTATGTGCTTCCAATATACAAAGGAGAGACATTCATAGGATGAACATTTCCACTGCCATAAGGAGAAACAGTAAGGAAAACAGGGTTAACAGGACCAAAACAGTTCCTAAAACCCACAGGACAAAGTCCATTAGATTTCAAAGTCCGAGAGTCATTTACAGAACAATGTTGCATCCTTGGGGCTTGAGAGAGCGGGAGTCTAACCCTTCCTAAGGGCCTTTTCGGCAGCCCTTTCCTCTCCAAACGCTTGGGTGAGTGCTCCAACACTTCCACACATTGGGGAGACCACCTTCTCGGCCCCACCCTCCTCAAACATCGGGGCAGCTCCCAGATTCCCTTCCATCTCCGGGGCACACGCTCAACCCCTTCAGAACAGTGGGATGGCAGCCAGGCTCTCCCCAATTCCCTGGGAATGTGCTCCAACCTCTTTGGGACCTGAGGTGGCAAAACTCTTCCAGAGCATCGAGGCGGAAAGCCTGCCCTCGACCTCCAGGGCAAACTCACCCTTTCCATGCATGTGGGCTGCTCCGCTCTCCCAGCCTGAGACCTCTTGACTCCAGACCTCAACCTCCATGGCTATGTCTTTGAAGAAATTTTTCCTTCAGTTTGTTCCTTGTCTGTCCCCTCCAGTCCAGACTGGCAATGGCTCCGTCTATAAAGATCTCGCAAAAATTCTGTTGGCTTTGCATGAAGCATTCAGGGGTCAAAGCCATCAGACAATAGGAGTTTCCACAAATCCTTTCTGCTTAACTCCTTATCCAATCATGGCTTGTACTGAAATGGCGGCTGGCTTCCATGTTTGGTTACATCCTCATGTTGGGCTGTAGCTTCAGGGATTCCACCCCCTGGAAGCTCGTAATTTTCCAAGCGATCAACTTCTGGTTTCTTTGAACCCAAGAGTTCAGTTCTAAGTTTATCTCTCTCTGCTCGTATTTTACTATAAGCTGCAAGGAGAAGCCAGGATATGTCCTCCACACGTAGTCCGGAGATCTCCTCAGCTAAGTATTCCAAGTTGTTGCTTCCAGATTCTTCCTTCCATCTGACACCAGGACTCAATTTTGCCAAATTCTCTGCCACTTTAAAACAAGGATCGCCTTTCTTTCAGTTTACAACACATTCATCATTTCTGTTCAAGTCCTCATCAGAAGTATCTTTAGAGTCCATATTTCCACAAACAGTCTCTTTAAAGCGGTTTTGGCCTTTTCTATCAAGCTCCTCACAATTCTTCCAGAGTCTTCCCCTTATCCATTTGAAAAGCCGTTCCAACATGTTTGGTATTTGCAAACACAGCAGCAAAAGCACCCCACTTCCGGTACCAAAATCTGTTCTAGTTTGCTAATGCTGCAGAATGCAAAACACCAGAGATGGATAGGCTTTTATAAAATGGGGGTTTATTTCACTACACAGTTACAGTCTTAAGGCCACAAAACGTCCAAGGGTAACACATCGGTAATCGGGTACCTTCACTGGAGATGGCCAAGGCGTCTGGAAAACCTCTGTTAGCTGCGAAGGCACATGGCTGGCGTCTGCTCTAAAGTTCTGGTTTCAAAATGGCTTTCTCCTGGGATGTTCCTCTCTAGCAAGCTTGCTCCTCTTAAAAACGTCACTCACAGCTGCACTCCCTTTCTCCCCCCGAGTCAGCTCATTTATATAGCTCCACCGATCAAGGCCCACCCCAAATGGGCAGGGCCACGCCTCCATGGGAACATCTCATCAGAATCATCTCCCACAGCTGGGTGGGACACATTCCAAGCAAATCCAACCAGCACCAAAACGCCTGCCCCACACAAGACCACAAAGATAATGGCATTTGGGGGACACAATACACTCAAACCGGCACACCCACCGAGTTCAGGGGGGCACTGCAGGAGGCCGCTTGCGTGTGCCTTTATTCAGACTCTGTGAAGGTCCACTCACTCACGTAGTAAAGAAACTGCTTTATCTCTCTCCTTGGAATTGGAAAAATTAATATTTCATCAGCCAATATACTAGTCCTTGACTAACTTGCTGTCTGAGGGGCAGGTCACATGTCTATGAGCCTCGGTTTCTCCTTTAAACTGAGAGGATTTGACTGGGTGATTCCTTAGGGTTCTTGCTGGTTCATTCCAGCAGTCTCTGATTCAGAAAGCATTGTCTGGGTCCTTACCTACCTTGGGTATGTGTGCACCCCATCCATCCACCCTACTCCCCGAAGTCTTAACCTCTCTGACAGCTAATATCCAGGGGATTCTCCATCCATGGGCACATTCTTTATTCTCATCTGGGACTGTTGCTCTCAATTCTATATGGCTTCCTACCAAAGGGCTAGAATCCTTTACCCCTCTCCCCTGAGACCTGGACCAGAACCAGCCTTACCAGTGAGGGCCTCCTTTAATTCTGTTAACTCTGGAGAGAAAAGGCAGAGGGCGTGAGCAGCCCCAAAGCCTCCCCACCCTGGGAGGAGAAAAGAGTAGAGAGAAGAAGGACTAGATTTTCATTCCTCCAGACAAAGACTACTCTCAAGGTTTTAGGGAGGGTGTGGGTAACACTGAGAGGAGGCTGGTGTGGAGGGAAAGGTGTGGGATGAGACATAAACCCCAATTCAGTGTGTAGTAAAGATTACCCAGAAAGGTTTCTTAGAGAAGCTTTTAGAGGAGACATTGAATTAGGATTTGCAGAGATTTGGGGCGATTCGTATGTTGTAAAAACAGAGGCAGTAACTGGCAAGTCAAATGTGTTTGGGGAGCAGGAGAGCTCAAGTAGACTCAAATGGACTGGGCAAAGGGGGTGTGGGATGCATTTGGTGAGATGCAGACTGTGGGCTGGGCAGATGACATGGGCCTTGCATGCTAGAGCCTAGATTTGCTGCAATAGGGACAAGAGAGATGTTGGTCCTGATGCTGGGTCTCCGTGGATTGGACTTTTACCCTAGCACCCGCAAACTTGGGGAGAAGCTGATGAATATGTGAACTTGTGTGGAGGTTGCGATGGAGATGAAATTCATTCGGATCATTCTGATTTGACTCAAATTAATTTTAATTTGGTCAAGAGTATTAATTCAGTGTTTATTAGTAATTGGTAATTAGCTCCAACTCAAGCCCAGGCCCTAGGGACTGGCTGTCAGGCTGTGTAATTGCTTCCCTGCCAGGAGAAAGGAGAGTGGGGCTTAAATGTTGGGTAAATTCTGGGTTGGGGAACAAGAATGGATTTTTTTTTCTCTTCAGCTCATCAATTTTGTTATTCTCAATTGCTGTCCCAGTGGATCCCTCATCCCCCACACATCCCTGAAAATTCTGTCACATCTGGCATGGCTGAGAGGAAAGGCTGGGAGGGGGTACATGGCCAGAGTCTGAGGCCCTTCTTGGAGCCACCGTGGGAAGTTCAGGCATATCTGAGTGGGTAGTGGGGCTGCACTGACCACTTAGATCCAGCGCCTCTCACCTCTTGACCACCAGCCTGTTTCTTCCTGTCTCCCCAGATGTGATGGTTGCCTTTAGCAGAAATCCAAGAGCTTTCCCTTTCAGGGATCCCTGGGCAAAGTTTTCCCTTCCAAGTTTCACCTCTTGCTCTCTCCCAGCAGCAGGAGCACTGGAGCCAATGCTGGGGTACCCCTGCCCCCACCAGCCCCGGCTGCACCAGTGCTCAGTCTTGGGAACTGCAGGAAGGGTGGGGAAAGCATGTTGGGCCCACCGACATGAGTGAATCACTTTGAGTGGGAGTAGATGACAGAGAGAATATGACTCAGTGAAGGGAATACAGTGTGGGTGAAAGCAAGGGGTTTGTACATCTTTACCTGCCCAAGAAAATATTAGAACATAATATTTCTATGGGGTCTTGGAGGGGGGCCAACTGGTGCCCACTGATGCCAGGTTATCTCCAGGGCCCTGCCATTCTCAGGTCCCTCTCTGGGACACTGGGCATTGCCTTTCTGATCTTGTCCCATCTCTGTTCTCTGGTGCTTCCCTGTCTGTCTGTCTTGGACACTTCAGCCCATCTTAGCCAGTGAGGTTGGTGAACACTGGGTTTAGGGATTCCTTAGCCCGTGACCTGCCAGCTACTGAGTTTGCATCCATCAGAGAAGGATGGGGCTAGTGCCCAGTGACCTGGTCGGAGTTTTGGAGCAGATTCTGCCATGGGGAAAAGCTCTTAAGGGGATATCTTAGATCAGATCAGTGACCCACAGCCTCTTTTTTCCAGCCATGAGGGCACCTGCTCACCCCTTCCATGGGCTGACCAGGGACCTCTGCAGGGCTGCAGTGCAAGCCTTTATCCTCCCCACCAGAAAGCTCATTTGGACAATGTCTGAGAATGGCATTACAGGGGCACCCTTGTATCTGTTTTAACTTACATGGCAGCATTCAAAGCTGTTGCATTTGATGTTTAGGAGCAAATGATCTGCCGAGCACCTGGGACACTGTCTTGAGAAATGTCCTTTTGAGGACCCTCTGCTCAGGGGCTAAGATGCCATGACTCTGGTTTCTGGGTGGGCCCAGGTCTCAGCCATTTGGAGGGGAGGCCAGGACCAAGTGTCCAGCCTCCATTCCCCTTGCTCATAAGGGGCCTTAGGGCCACTAATGCCTCCTCCCCCACCTGCTTGGACACCAGACAGTGGCCCAAAAAGGGGGTCAAATGCCCAGATCCCTCCATGGGGCAGATCCAGCTCCACATCCTCCCAGGCTGGCTCTGTCTCCATACCTCCTTTCCTTTCTCTGTCTGCAGTGAACATTGCCACACAGGGAATCTGATTTGCCAAGCTTTGCTGGAGTCAGGAGATGCTAATAGATCCCCCGGGGCTGACAGGCTGGGAAGGAAGCTGGCATGGGGATGGCAGACTGCATAGGCAGCTCCCCACCAAGCAACAAGCCCTGTGGCCTGAGGCAGCTCTGAGACTGCCAAGACACCCTGATCAAGGTCACTCCCACCTCTGGGTGGACAAGCTGGGCTCAAGGGCACAGCTGGATTGCCCTGCGGGTGCCTCCAGGCAGCATGGAGGGCCTCCCTGGTGAACCCGTGTTGGAATTCTTTTTGCCCTAGGCCCAAGCCAGTGCTGATTTCAGCATCCCAATGTGATGCACCATCAGGGGGGAACTTGAAGCCAGAGGAAGAAGCAGCATCTCGTTCATTTCTCCCCTCCCAGCAGCCCGGTACTGCTGGAAGCACCACTGTATTTACAGGCACATAAACAGTGACCCAGAGAAGCAAAGCAGCTGGCCCAGGATCACACAGCTGGCAGGAGGTAGAGCAGGAATTCCATCAAGGCCATTGCTCTCCCCACTTCACCACATCAGGGCCTAAGCTGGGGTGAGGAAAGCCAGGAATTGCAACCCCATTTACTGGTGGACAAAAGGGGGCCCAATTTCTCCCTTCTCTTTCCCGGGATGGGTCAAGACTTGTCCCTGACCCCACCCACACTTGCCGTGCTCAGGAGCCCTGCCAGGCCACTGTTTCTTCTGTTAGAGAAGTAAGAAACCCCTCATCTTCTGCCAGCAGAAATCAATAATTTATGAAGTGCTGCTCCAGCCAGAGCCGAGTGATACTTTAAATTGCTTCTTAAAATCCAATATTAACAAGTCTTCTAAAGGGTGAAAATATTTGAATTAGGGGAAATGAATGTTTTACCAGCTGATGAGGGAGCAGTCTCCTGAGATAGGTGGGGGGTGGCTGGGGAGGCAGGAGAGAGTCAGGACTGGGGCTGGCTCAACTTTCCCATGAGCCGTGAGCTCCAAGGCTCTAAGCCTGCCACTACCATAAGCTCAGTAGGGATGTGCCCTGGGCAAAGCAGGTGTAGAATCGGGCTCAGCAAAGAGCCCCAAAGGGCCTCCATCCCTTAAGTCACTTAAGTGACTGAATTTCTTAATTCTTTTTTAATAGTGTCTTCAGCAGGATAAGGGATAAGTGTATTTATCTTAACTAAAAGTCTACTGAATATTTTAGGAGAACTATCCCTGATGCTTGTTAGCCAGTGACCATCTGTATCCAGGTCTGAGACTACCGTGGATTTTAAATTCTGACCTTTTGGGACCCATTGCTCTAGAAGAGTTCTTCAGACCTTCCCACCCAGGGGGGCTGTAGGCAGAGTCACTCTCCATGGTAGGTAGGTGAGGCCTCTGTATTACTATTCGGTTAAAAACTCACTCTCCCCTTTCTGCTCTGCAGCCTTGGATATGTCCTTGCCTCACTGACTTTGGTCTTGGCCATGAAACTGCCTTTGGCCCGTGGAATTTGGGCAGACATGGTTTATGGCATGTGTAAGCAGGAGCCTTAAGTGTGCTCGGGGGGTGGCTTGGCCTCTTGGGCTCCGACCCTGTGCCCTGAGCAGATCATGCTTCCGGTGGCCAGGATGAGAGGCCCGTAGAGCAGAGCTCAGTCTCAACCATAGCCAGGAGCTATCACCACAGCTGACCCTCAGACTCGTGAGTTCATTGTAATAAGATCCTCAGATTTGGAGGCTGTGTCACACCCATTATCACAGAAAAGTTAACTAATACGTCCTCCCACCCGTCTCTACACCCTGTTGGAAAAGCATCTCCTTCTCCCACCCCCAGGTTCCCCTTGTCACAGTCATTCCCTTTGAATAGTACCTGCAAAAGAAAAACTTTTCATGCAGTTTAGGATCTCAAGCTTTCTTGAGCAATTCGTGAATGAGGCAGCATCCCATTCAGAAAGTAGAGAGGAGCTCCACTGAGGGAGTAGAAAGGGGAAGCAAATGAGGGAATGTCCTGATTGGTTGACATTAGCTTTCCATTTTACCTAGGGGAGTGTCTTACAAACTGGGGAGCTAGACATTCCTTAGTATAGTATGCCTGTCCAATCTAATAGCTCTCTCTAGTGGACTGAAATTAGTTTTATTGCCAGGTGTTGCTTATCAGCAACTCTGTAGGTTGTGTTCCCTTTACTGGGAAAATCCCTGCAGGTCAGTGGTTTTTGTCTTCTGGACAAGCCCTTCTCAGACAGAGGTCTTCTGGAAACACCAATGCAGGAGGACATTTTATTTTACTTATCACTACCCACTTTCCTTTAGGCATGTTTCCACTAGGGAGGGCAGAGCAAGCCCTCCCCCCACAACTTTTTCCATAATGTCTCAGACCCCCAAGGGTCAGTGGTTGTATTTTGATAAGACATTGACTGGGGCCAGGGTGAAGGAGGGGCACAGTGATAAAAAGCAACTAGGAATTAGTTGACTTTTAAATTTGGTTACATTTTAGTGTATATTTTATCCAGTATAGCAGCAGTTTATAAACATTTGAAAAATAGTACACATAAACACAAAAGGTGTACCATTTATTTGGTCATTGCTGATATCTCGTAGATTCATGGACTCCTTGCAACCTGAGGGAAGAGTGTGAATTTTGTTGTAAGATAGATCGCTTACCAGCAAGCACCTAACTCCCTGGACCTCCCATTTTCTCTTCCATAAAATAGTGATAAACACACCTATAGTGCAGGGTTTTTGTAAGGATTAGTGTGAAAACATCCACAGAAAAGCAGTTGGCAGAGATGGAAGGTACTTGACTTCTCTGATCTCTCTCCTGTTCTGTCTTTGCTGATCACTTAGCTCTGTGATCTCAGCCAGTTTTAAAGCAGACTCTTGCCTCAGTTTCCTCATCTGCAGAATGGGCGTAACAACCCTGATCTCAGAGTATTGCTGGAGGATGACCCAGAGTTCTGAATGTGTGTGCCCCTGGAGCACAGTAGTTACTGAAATAATTTTCTCCTTTCTTTCTTCTCTACCAGCCCCTCCTATCTTTTTTTATGAGCAGGTACAAGTTGCACCTTCCCCAAACAGCTTTCGCAAGACCACATTCCACTCAGGAGCCTCCTTCAGAACAAAGCTCCTTTCCAGGAATGCATTCATCACTCACTAAAGGCCTGACAGCTGATGTCAGTAACAGAGAAGCCCTAATCACAAAATAATTTAAGGGCCTGTTTACACATCTCAACCCCAGTCATGTGCTCCTTTGACTTACAGTGCTGAGCCTTAATGAAAGCAGTTCGTCCGTGGCAGTGAGTGACAGTTTGGATTTCTCAGGCCTGTGCAAGCCTCACAATCGCCTGTACTACCTGAGGACAGGGTGGGTCAGCCAGTCCACACCTGGTGCTCTCACCTAAGTGGCCAGATTACTCTTCTTAATAGAATTGGAAATAGAATCCTACCAGGCAGGGGCAAAACAAGGCAGGAGGAGCATTTGACTGTAGCAGGGACCACACCATTTTTTAGCACTGAGCTCCTATTGTCACACCGGCAACTGGGCCACAGTGACCTCCCACACCAGCCTCCCTTGGGCCCAGACATGCGCTTCTGACTCATGCACCCCTGCCTGTGTCCTCTTGCTCTGCTCTCTGCTCTGAGGACAGTGGCAGGATACTAACATTATTAAGAAGTAGCATTGGTTGAGCACTCGTTTGTGCTTGCACGGCACTGAAAGGTAGTTCTAAGGGTGGTAGACAAGAGTTCCAGTTCTGGGTTTGGGCCCTGGCTCTAGCTGTGTGACCTTGGACAAGTTACTTACTCTCTCTAAGTCTCTGTTTTCTCATCGGTAAAATGGGGATATGACAGCACTGCCTGGTAGGGCTGTCATAAGGGCTAAGGAAGGCAGTGCTTATAGAGTGCTTGGCACAGTAACTGGCACATGGGAAGAGCTCAGAAAATGTCAGATATTATTGTTTTGTTCATGAAATGATGAATTCTCCCAATAACCCTATGGACCTTATGCTTACTTTACAGATGAAGAAAAGGAGAGCCCAGCTTTATGTGGCTCCAAAGGCCTTGTATCAAATGAAGGAACAAATGCCTGCCTGGAGGTCTCTGGAACCTAGTCTGAAAACCATGGCCTTATAAGCAAGGCACATTATGTGGCGCGGGGCCCATGGGGATGCAGTGCAGCTGTCAAAAGACTGTGGAATCAGAGGCAGATCCCTTGGGGTTGCTAACCAGCTCTGCACCTCACTGACTTTGGGCCTTTGCAAGTTACTTGACATTATTCAGCCTCAGTTTCCTCATCTACACCCTAAGTGTGAAAAACACCTTTGGTGAGAATTATATGAACACTGGGGTGCAAGTCAGTGTAGCATAGTGTGTGGCACATGGTAGATGCTCAAGAAATGTGAGCTCTTCTTCTTCCCTGCTTAGGGTTTGGTGTTGGGGTGCCTCCAGTCACCCCTGCCCCAGACTACCTCCCGCTCTGCTGACATGTGGGGCTGGTGCTATGTGGGACTCCAGCCCATCAGTACCTGGGCACTTCTGGGGTGTCTTTGGCTTGCATTTGATCTTCAGGCAGTATGGACTCTACTGTGGGTGACACTCTGCAGCTCCTCTTTAGCTCTCTGGGTAACCTTGGTGAATCAATTCTTCTCCATGGGTCTCAGTTTTCCCACCTGTCCCATAAGAGACTTGGCCTAGATCAGGGGCTCCAGTCACGACTTCTTGGATGGGCTGCATCAGAATCATCTGGGAAACTATTTTAAAATGCAGATTCCCTGGCCCCAATCTCCAGAAGATTGGCTTTAGTAGGTAGGTGGGGTCTGGGAATGGTATTGGGTTTGGGAACCATGGGCCAAGCCTCTAAGCCCTTTGTGGTTCCTCTAGGCTGCTACTTCAGGTAGGGACCTTGCTGCTTGTCTCTTTGTGCCAGGTGCCTTGGAACAATCACAAGCTCCATGGGAGCCGGTCGCACTCTCTACTGGTGACACCGGGCACTTCTTAGCTGGGGAGATGGATGCTGATGTGGTTCAAGTCCCTCCCAACTTTCAACACCCTCCCCCCAAAAAACAAAACCCACACAAACACAATAAGGAATCTAATCTGAGGTTTTTGTTCAGGCCTTGGCTTTGCCCACACTTTATGAAACAGCTGGAGGTATGGAAATTTAATGGGAAGGGGTGGCAGCAGGGAGGGGACGCTAGACATTTTCATTTGTTCCCAGCGGGGCACACCTGCCATGGATCCTCCTCTGGAGGTGTTCCAGTTTGCTAATGCCGCCATTAAGCAAAATACCAGAAATGGATTGGCTTTTATGAAGGGGGTTTATTTGGTTACGCAGTTACAGTCTTAGGGCCATAAAGTATCCAAGGTAATGCATCAACAATTGGGTACCTTCACTGGAGGATGGCCAATGGCATCCAGAAAACCTCTGTTAGCTGGGAAGCCATGTGGCTGGCATTGGTTCCAGAGTTCTGGTTTCAAAATGGCTTTCTTCTAGGATGTTCCTCTCTCAGATTGCTTTCTTCGAAGTGTCCCTCTTGGCTGTAGCAAGCTCGGTCCTTCTGTCTGAGCTTTTATAGGGCTCCAGTGAACTAATCAAGGCCCACACTGAATGGGCAGGGCCACGCCTCCATGGAAATTATCTAATCAGAGTTATCACCTACAGTTGGGTGAGTCACGTCTACCTGGAAACACTCAGTCAAAGAATTCCAATCTAATGAACACTAATGCATCTGCCCACGTAAGATTGCATCAAAGATAATGGCATTTTGGGGGACATAATACATTCAAACTGGCACAGGAGGCGTGGGATCCTCCTCCAGGGAGTGAGTGGTAAAGCCCAGGATGGTCTGTTGGCGCTCCACCCAATGGGAAATACTTACTTTTTCAGGGTGATGGGGGATGAGCCGGCAGAGATTGGCAAGAAGTAAGGGTCAATGGTGGCAGGAAAGCTCAGACTCTAAAAGGAACTGTTGCGGTTTTTTTTTAAAAATGATTGTATTTGTTATAATCAGCACAAAATGCGCAACTTACAAAGTGTATCCTGTGAAGAATATCACCTTTGCTCCAACCCCTGCCCCACCCCCCAGGCCGCCACCATCCCACTTTCTCGCATCTCCTTCAGAGAGAGTCTATGTTGACAGAGACATATAGTGGAAATTACTTTTGTTCTCCCAGAAAAGGTAGCATACCCTACACATTGTTTTGTTGCTTAATTTTTTCACTTTAATTATCTTGAAGATCTTTCCATATCAGTATGTATAGAGTGGCCTCCATTAGCCATTTAGGTCATATTTCAATCTCTTATTTTACAAAAATTGCTTTAATACAATAGTCCTGTGTGTACAAAATTCTATACATATCGTGGGATAAATATCTGGGAGTGGAATTTCTGGGTCAGAGGGCATACGAATTTTCAATTTTGATAGGGCCAAATTGCCTTCTTCAGAGTCTACCAATTTACACTCTCACCGGCAATATATGAAAGTGTTATCAAATATTTTTTATCTCTGCTGATTTGATAGATGAAAAGCATGATGCCTCCTTGGAGCCTAATTTGCACTTCTTTGATGAGTGAGAGTGAGCGTCTTTTCCTATGTTTAAGAATCACTTGACTTCCTTCCTTGTGAACTACTTACATTCTTTACTCAGCTAGTTTTAATTTGAGTTGTTAGTCCTTTTTTCTAATACATTTGGAGGAATCTTTGCATATTAAGAAAATAAGCCTTTTGCCTCTGCTAAAACATGTCAACACGCTTCTCTGGTTTGTTTGCATATGAGAAAATTTTGACTATTGTGTAGTCAAGTTTATCAGTCGTTTCTTCATGACTTCCAGGTTTTGTATCTCCTAATTATTTTTGTTAATCCTTTTATAGTTTTTTGTTTGTTTTGTTTTCTGTTAATGGTCATATTATTTTTACAGTCAGAAAGTCGGGGCAGGGTGTGAGATGCAGCTAATGCCTGCTGTCCTCATCTGCTGGCTTACCTTGTTGGTGTGGGGAAGCAGCTGTACCTGCAGCAGCTCTAGTCCTGCTGGATCTCTTTCAGCCACGTACCTCAGAGCCAGGTGCATGTTTACTCCCTAATGAAGGGCACCAGCTGCTCCCAGAGCCACCTCATCATCAAAGTTGGAGGCTTGGAGGTGGTGAGAGGCTGAGGGGGGCACTAGCCTGTCCTTATGGGTTCCATCTGTCCTCAAAGTTCCAGCTTGTGCTTGCTTCCCACTTCAGACCTCCTGCCTTGCTGACTTCAGGCCACAGCACCAGCATTAGAAGAAACAACCTCCTGTAGATAGTTTAACCAGCTCCCATAATCATGCAATCAGATCCCTGCAATAAACCCCTCATTCTACACACGGGTATCTCCTAGTTATTCTGCTACTCCAGTCAATCCTTGGTTAACACAGCAGGCTTCCCAGTGTCTAACAGCATGCGTGGCACATAGCAGCTGCTCATCAAAGGTTTGTTGAATGAATGAGTGACTGCATGAACAAATGAATGAGACCTAGTCTCTGCTCTCAGGGAGCTCACAGACCAATGTCAGGACAGAAAGAAGAGAGAAGTTGGGCAGACAATACACCTCTTCCATGGGACTGTCTAGACAGAGTAGGCCCTTACCCTTGGGCCTCCCAGTTCCTGATTACCCCCTGGTCTGGCCCTGTGCTGGGTGCGAGGACAGGTGCAGCATTGGACTGCCATGCTAGGTGGTGTCCTCAGAGGGGTTGAGGGCAGTGAACTCAGTGTCCTAATGTCCAGCAGGGGGGCGTGGCCTCCCGGCATGTTTTGCTCCTGAGAATGAGGTTCCAACCATGGTAGGTGTTGAGGTGCTGCTGCAAACGCACTTGTGGGTCTGCTCCTGGCACTTGTTTCCAGGACCTGTCAGTGGCATCCACAGTGACAACCGTAGGTGAGGAAGCTGGGGAGGGGCCACTTCCCCATGGCCTACTTGATCATTCCATAAAGCTCTAGCAGCTGCCCTGGGTGAGAAGGGGCCTGCAGGCTGTCGGCACAGCCAGGACCAGCAGCAGCTTCGTCTTGGAGCTGAATCCTTGGGGAGAGGGTGGGGGGAGTGCCTCAGCTTCTAGCACTATCACCAGTCCTGTCTCCCAGGCTCTGGAGTGGGCTCTGAAAGAGGCAGCCCAACCAGAGAATGAAATTAGACCTCCTTTTAGAGTATTTTTATGGTTTCGTTTTTTACGTTTAAACCTTTGATGCATCTGAGATTTTTTCTGGTATAAGGTGTGAGATAAGGATCCAACTTTGTTTTCTGGATATCTCCCCAATTTTCACACAATTTAAAAAGCAATCAATCTTATTCCCTGTGATTTGAAATACAGTCTTCACCATGTACTAAATTCCTGTTTCTGTTTGTTGCCATTCTATTCTTTTTTCTGTTTCACTGATCTGTTTTAATCACCATAGCTTTAGGTAATTTTAAATGTCTGGTGGGTCTAGTTTCCTCACTATTATTTTTCAGAATGTTTCTGCTTATTCTTGCTTGGTTGTTTTCCTGTGTGAACTTTAGAGTGAGCTTGACTAATCTCCCAAATGAGGAACTTCTGGTGCTGGAGTGGATGGGCAGGGGGCACTGCCTGCCCCCACGGTCCTGACATGCAGTGTCCAGCAGGGGGCGCTGCGCAGTGAGGTGCTGGTGGAAGGTTCAGGTGGCTCAGAGATGGTCTTTCTCCTTTCCACTTAATCAAGGACAGCTTTACGGAGGAAGAGAAGGTGAAGAAGGCGAAGAAGTGGGAGAAGGAGCAGGAGGAAAAAGACGTGGAAGTGGAAGAGAATCTTAGAGTAAAGAAGAAAAGAGGTTTCCTGGCAGAGAGGACTAAGGACACTACCCTCTGGGGGAGAAGAGGCAGAAGATGAGGCGTCTCTGGAAGAGGAGCCAGCAGTTAAGGCTGCAGGAAGGTTTCATTGCAGAGATTGGAAAGGGGTGGGTGGGTGGGTGAGGAGGTGGGGGCCAGCCGGGAGGCCTGAGCCCAGGCAGGTTGGGGGTGGCCTGGAATTGATGACAGCCATGGTTAGAGGCAGCTGCCTCTGAGTCATGCCGACAGGGCATTAGTGAGCAAGCTGCCCTGGCTGAGTGGAAGACAGGATGGAAATGGAGTCAAAGCCAGAAACTCCAATTGGCCTCTTCCAGCCTGTTGGTTCCCAGAGGCCCCATCTTGTGTTCCTTCTGGTGACAAAGGGTCCCTCCCTTCAGGAGAACCACTGTGTAGCATTTTAAATTGACTGCTGTGACAAGTGGGTATATTTACCCATGCACAGGAATTGGAGCCCGGTATTGAGAACTTAACAATGCGGGTGTGCATCCTGTGCTACAACAGAAGTCTATCCTGGCAAGGGGGTGTTACAGCCTGGTTTTATTAGAAGTTGTAATTCTCCAGACCCAAGGAGGCGGCAGGAGCTCAGTCCTGGGAACAACGTATTCACAGTTAGAAATGCCCCAGGGTAGGGGAACTAGCTGGTGGCAGGGAGGGAAGGGAGGGCTGTAGGAACCTAAGCTCAGACCACACTTACACCCTGTCAGTGTTGCATGAAAGGGTGAAGGAAGGAGGAAATGAGTGCAAGGGTAAAAATGAGCACGGAGGGTACTTTGTCTGCCAAAGGCTTCACTCGCTCCCAGCCACAGTCTCAGTCCTGAGAAGATGTCCTGTGTGAGGACCCTCTTAGCCCTAAGCAGGCCCATGTGCAGACCATGAGCCAGCAGACCACTGGCAATGAGCTGCTTTTATCCCTGCCACAGCACCCACCTTCACAGCCCCTGTGGGTGGCCGGGACCCTCTTCTCCCCCCACCCACCCTCAAGCTGGCTGTCTGATCTGCTCCTTTCCAGGGCTGGGCTGTGACCTAAGAATATGTCTTCCCTGTGCAGTTACAATCATGGAATGTCATTGGTTCCCACCCCCTCACTTTACAGCTGAAACGCTGAAGCTCAGAGAGGGCACATGAAGTTCCCACAAGCCCAGAGCAAACAAAGTCACAGACAGGGCCAGAATCGAAGTCCCTGGTTTCTAGCCTCAAGGTCTTTCACCCACTCGGTGCCTCTTCCCATGTGCTGCAGGGCACATTCGGCCACCACCCCCTGGATCCCACCCTCATCTCTGTGGCTGCGGGCGTGAGGCCTGGGGAGCAGTGGGTATCTTCCTTCCATATTTGGACACCTTCACTTTAATGAGCTTGAGGGGTCAGGGTTTTGAGAGGGCATATTTATTTTCAGTTAGAGTGGATGCGATGATATTTGTTTGTTTGTTTGTTAAATATAAAATACATGTCGTGGAAATGAGGCCACAAATAGAAATTGATTGGGAGCTGGTAGGGAAGAGCTCAGACTTAGTGTTGATCTGGAAGTCACTTTCTCTGGGCCTCAGTTTTCCAAGCTGTAAATATTGGGGGTTGGATTAGGGAGTCTCTGAAGGCCTTTCCAAGTCCTGCTCTGGTTTTCTGAAAGGGCTATAAGGCCTCTGGACACTCCAGTCCCAGGCACCCCCCTGAGAACAGGGAGAGGCCCTCAAAGCCTTTTCCAAGGAATTGGGTGTTGGCACAATTTACACAAAACACTCTCAGGCCTCCCTAGAGGTTAGCAGGTGAAAAGGGAGGAGGCATTTACTGTCTACTCACCAGGAAACGCACACATATCTCATTTTAAGAAGGAAAGTTTAAGAAAAAGAGAGAATTGAAAGCAACAGCAACATCAAAACCAAAAGGAAAGAAAAATAATAGCTACTGAAGAGCCTCCAGGGACATGGCCTGAGGCCACCATCCAGCTGAGGGGAGACAACCCAGAGATGGAAAGGACCGGGTGAACAGGAAACGCTCCACATGGGCCAGGCCAGGCCAGCTGGACTCTTCCTGCCTCCCCTGGTATAGCATGGGGAGCCCCCAGAAAGACCTTTTGCCTTCTCAACTCCTTGGAGGGAAAAACACAAATACACTTCACAAGTGTTGGAAACATGGAATTATCAGAAGTACATGAATCAGTAATGTAAATCAGAACACATAAGTTTCATTTGTGATGAGATAGTGTAAGAAGAACTGAAGATGTAAAACCAAACTGAGAAAAACCATGAGCACTGCAGCATAACCCACGTGGCAATGATACTTCAATCACCTCATCTCCACCAGACCTCTCAGCCACCTGTGTGGACTCTGGTTCACATCAAGATTTTGCAGAGCTTTGTATCACTCATATTTCTGACTCCCTTCTCCATTGTTCACAACATTAATCAGCTGTGTTTTTTTCTTGGCATACTTGTCAGGGTAAGTCCAGGCTGCCTTACCCGGAAAGAGATCCAACAGTAATTCAGAAGGTAGAAGACAAAGCTTCAATTCTGCCTCCTGTAATGAGGTGAGAATTCCATGTCAGTGAGTGACTGTTCACACAGTCATTCAAGGACCCTTATTCCTTCTGTGGTGTGGCTCTGCTGACCTTGGGGTCAAGGATCAAGGCTGAGTTGTTATGGAGGCACATCCCCTACCTGAGGGCTCCAGTCTGGGAGTGAGCCCCTTTCTGTGCTGAAATTCCATTGGTGAGAACTTAGCCACAAGGTCACACCTAACTGAAAGGGAGGCTGGGAAATGTGGTCCCTAGCTAGGCTCCCATGTGTTTACACACACCCTTATTACTGCAGAAGGAGGGGGAGATACATAATTTGATAGATAACTACCAGTATCTGAATCTTTGAAAATGGTGCAAACCCCAAAGTTTCTTTTTTATTTTCTTCTGATGCTCCCTTCATGTGATTATGCCTTGTCAACAGCATCAGTCCACTTATCACTCTCCCTTTTCCTTTCATTCCTTCTCCTTTTTCCTGACTATGCCCCTTACCCTCCCTCTTTCTTCCACCTCTTCCCCCACTGAACTCATAGGATAAGCAGGATAGAGTTTTGTAGGTCCGTGGGTCAGGGCACACAACCATGTCCAGATGGTCAGAGCTAAGGACAGCGGTGTGCATCATGTCTTCTTTCCTGATACTAGCCCCTGTGCCACCTGTATACAGCCATCCTCAGTCTAAGAGGCTCTTGTGGATACTTCTGAGAAGCAGGTAGAATATAAAACAAGAAATAAGCACTAATTTTGCAAGCAGAGACCTGGGTTTCATGACCTGATTCTGCCAGTTACTGATTGGGTGATCCCAAGCAGTTCTCCTGGCTTCTGCCCTGATTCTCTCCTTATCAATAGAATGGAGCATATGCAATTTCACCTGCATACCCCAAAGAATTCTTCTGAAGCCAAAGCAAGATACTCTTTGGATAAGAGCTTTGCATATTTAAAAATATTTGTCTTGTTTTTTAGTCTGAATTTGAGAATTCCAATGTCTGAGGTGCTCTGCAGGTCTATGCCTACTATTTGTTTTATCTGCTGATTTTCTCTCAAAGTGACTTGTTTTTTTGTGTGTCTTATAACTGTGCGTTGTGAGCTCATGTTCATCTGGGCTTTTCTTATCAGTGGAAACCCTGTGAAGCCTGGATTAAGAGTGTCATCTCTAAAGAGGATTAGCATTTGTTTCCATCAGGCATCCCAGGATGCTACTAATCTGGCCCTACTTTAAATGAATTTACTGGTTTAGGGTTTTCCAAATCACATAGGCAGTGGGCAGTTGAACCCCAAACCCAGCAGAGGAGAGGAACCTAGGATTCCAGATTGTCAGGGAGACTGATTTTTTTCCACTCAGAGCACAAGCCAGGACAGAAATGTTTCCTCGTTGTCTCCCTTTGCTGATGGATCCACCCTGTCACTCCAGATTTAGGCCTATGAAGATCTAGGATTTATGCTGGCATCTCAATTCCATCTCCCCGCTTTGCTTAGATCCCACAGTGGCCTTTAAAACTCAAGGCTCTAGGAGGAATTGTGGGAAGATGGCAGAGTAGGAAGCTCCAGGAATCAGTCCCTCCACCATAACAATTAAACAGGCAGGAACATCTGAATCAACTATTTTGAAACTCTGGAGTCCAGTAAAACACTGCATAGCATCCAGGGAAGAGCAGAAGGAAGAGGCAGGTAAATTATGGCAAATATCAGTAAATTGTTCTCTCTTCGTGGCAGTTATCAGGGCCCATCCCCCACTCTCATGAGAGGCAGCAAAGGGGTCTGGCCCCTAGTGTGTTTCTGGTGCCAGAGAGGGACATAAAAAGATCGGGGATTGGAGGGGTTGTCTGATACCTGACGATTACTTTTAATTAGCTATTTTGGACTGCTAGGGGCCTGGCTCTGAGGGCAGCCATTGTTCCAGCCTGCCCCAGATACAGGCAGCAGAGGAGACGTAAAGACAGTATACTTCCTCAGAACTGCAGAGGACAGTGGAAGGGTTGCATTGGCTGGGCAGGGGCTGAGTCAAGAGAGCACAGCTTTGAAGAGCCATGGAAGAAGTTCCTGGTGCCCTTCCAGGCCCCTTCTTATCCCCACCCCAAGACAGTCTGGAGACAGCTGGTGTTCCCCTTGTGGGTCCTTAGCCTTGTTCTGGCTGGGAAAGACTGATTTGGGAAATTCCTCTCCCATGTGCCCCCTCTCCAAGAATTTGTTCTCCAGGTAAAAGCAGCTTAAAACAAGGAAAACAGTATCAGAAACAGTTGAAACAGATGGCCAGGGGCAAAGGCTTACCTGATTTTAGTCCTGCCATGGAACACACAGAGAGGGAGATGATCTGTTTCCTGGGAAGTAGAGGAGGCATTCAAACTCCTGTAAATACGGGAGCCCCTAAGGCCACTAGCAAGCACAAGCCCAGCACCAGACATAGGCCCAGAAAAGACAAGTAAGCCCCTCCACTTTGCATTTGCCTTGGGCTGACCTTCCTGATAGGAGAACTGAACACTGACAGAGAGCACCAGTAAATGCAAAGCCAATTTGCAAAGATGATGAAAGGTGTTTTTTGGTTAGATTTTCCTGGTTTTGTTAGCTCCTCAGACTCAAGAAAATCTCTGTCATATCACCAGCCAGTTAAAAATTCAAGGATCACATATCTCAAGGAATAAATCTCAGAGTTAACATTTTAAAATACTAAAATGTACAGTGTGCAACAGATGATTACAAGACATACAGAGGAACAATAAATGATAACCCATCCAAAGGAAGAGGATAAAAACCCAGAAAACATCCATGAAGAAGACCAGACTATGGACATATCAGAAAAAGACTTTTAAAAAGTGAACTTCAATATGCTCAAGGAGATGAAGGAAAATACAGAGGGGAATAGGAAAAGTGTATGTGGAAGTTAAGTTGTTAGCAAGCCAGATATGATTGTTATATATTTAGAATGTTAAGTTTTAATCCCATGGTAACCACAAGGAAAATAGGTGGAAAATATTTACAGATAGAAGTGAGAAGGCACAAAAAAAATCAAATAAATATGAAAGTAGGCATTAGTGAAAGAATTGAGGGACAAAATAGTGTGACTTACAAAGACTAAATAGCAAAATGACAGAAGAAAGTCCTGCATTTTCAGTAGTGACTTTAAATGTAAATGGATTAAACTCTCCAGTCAAAGGCAGAGATTGGGTAATGGATATAAAAGCATGCCCAACTATATGCTACCTGCAAAACACTCACCTTAAATTCAAAAACATAAGTATGTTGAAAAGTGAGAGGCTGAGAAAAAATGTACCATGCAAGTAGTAACCAAAAAGGAGCTGGGGTAGCTATACTAATATCAGATACAATAGACTTTAAGTAAAAAACTGTTACAATAGACAAAGACAGTCATTATATACTGATAAAAGAGTCAATTCAACAAGATGTAACAATTATAAATATATACACAGCTAACAGCAGAGCCCCCAAATAAATGAAACAAATACTGATAGATTTGAACAGATAACTAGACAGTTCTACATTTACAGTGGGAGACTTAAATACATGACTTTCAATAATGGACAGAACATCTAGACAGAAGATCAATAAGAAAAAATAAGGCTTGAGTGATACTCTAAACCAAGTAGACCTAACAGACATAGAAAACACTTCACCCAGCAACAGACCATACATTCTTCTCAAGTGCACATGGGTCATTCTCCAGGATAGACCTTATCTTAGGTCACAAAACAAGTCTCATTAAATTAAAAAATATTGAAGCCATGTTTCTGACCACAATAGACCAAAGATAGAAATCAGTTAATAAAGGGAGAAATGAAATTCACAAATATGTGGAAATTTTAAACAGTGTCCTCTTAGACAACCAAAAAGTTAAATAGGAAATCACAAGTGAAATTAGTAAATATTTTGAGGCATACAAAAATGAAAATAAAACATACCAAAACATGGGATACAGCAAAGGCAATGCTGAGGAAAAAAAGCTCTAAATGCTTGTGTTAAAAAACAAGAAAGATTTCAAATCAGAGACCTAACCTCAAAACTGGATGAACTAGAAAAAGAAGAGCAAACTAAACCCAAAGTGAACAGAAGGAAGGAAATAACAAAGTTTAGAGTGGAGATAAATGAAATAGAAAACAAGCAAACAAACAAAAAACAATAGAGAGACTCAACAAAACCCTAAGTTGGTTCTTTGAAACGATCAATAAAGTTGACAGACCTTTAGTTAGACTGATGAAGGAAAAAGAGAGAGGACACAAATGACTAAAATCAGAAATGAAAAGAGGGACATTACTGACCCCACTGAAATAAAAAAGGACTAGAAGAGGATACTATGAAGAACTGTATACCAACAAGTTAGATAACCTAGATGAAATGGATAAAATCTGAGGAACACAAAAACCACCTCTACTGACTCAAGAAAAAATAGATCTCAGTAGTAAAGAAATTGAATCAGTAATCAAAAACCTCCCAACGAGAAAAGCCCTGGACCAGATGGCTTCACAGGGGAATTTACCAAACATTCCAGGAAGAATTGACACCAATCCTGCTCAAACTCTTCCAAAAAATTGATGGGGAGGAACACTCCCTAATTCATTTTATGAGACCATCAACACCCTCATACCAAAGCCAGGTAAAGATACCACAAGAAAAGGAAATTACCAAACAGTATCTTTTATGAATATAGATGCAAAAATCCTCAAAAAGATATTAGCAAATCAAATCCAAACAGCACATCAAAAGAATATACACCATGATCAAGTGGAATTTATCTTAGGTATGCAAGGGTGGTTCAAAATAAGTAAATCAATTAATGTAAAACACATTTTCAGAATGAAGGGGGAAAAAAGCACATAATCATGTCAGTTGATGCAGAAAAGGCATTTGACAAAATCCAGCACCCCTTCTTGATTAAAAAAAAAAAAAATTAGAAAAGTAGCAATAGAAGGAAACTTCCTTAACATGATTAAAAAGGGCATATATGAAGAACCCACAGCTAACATCATACTTAATGGTAAAAGACTAAGACCAGGAACAAGACAAGGATGTCCACTGCCACCACTGTTACTCAACATTGTACTGGAAGTTCCAGGCAGAACAATTAAGCAAGAAAAAGAAATAAAATCCATCCAAGTTGGAAAGGAAGAAGAAAAATTTTCCTTATTTGCAGATGACATGATCCTGATATACAGAAAATCCTGTAAAATCTACAACAAAGCTTCTAGAGCTAATAAATGAAGCTAGTGAAGTGGAGGGTACAAGATTAACACCCTCAAATTGGTAGTGTTTCTATACACTAGTAATGAAAATCAAAAGAAGAAATTAAGAAAAAATCCATTTACGATAGCAACTAAAAGAGTCAAATATCTAGAAATAAATCTAATAAATGATGTAAAGGACTTGTACACAGAAAACTAAAAAACATTGTTTAAAGAAATCAAAGAAGACCTAAATAAATGGAAGACTAAATATTAAGACGGCAATTCTACCCAAAGTGATTTACAGATTCAATGCAATCCCAATCAAAATTCCAACAATAGTCTTTGCAGAAATGGAAAAAACAATCATCAAATTTATATTAAAGGGTAAGGGACCCCAAAGCCATATTTGCAAACGAAGAACAGAATTGGAGGACTCACGCTTCTGGATCTTAAGACCTATTACAAAGCCACAGTAATCAAAATAGTATGGTATTGGCACAGGAGCAGACATAGAGACCAATGGAATCAAATTGAGAGTTCAGAAATCAACCCTTACATTTATGGCCAACTGATTTTTTGACAAGAGGGTAAAGACCACTCAACTGGGAAAGAATAACCTCTTCAACAAATTGGTGCTGGGAAAACTGGATCTGCATTTGCAAAAGAATGAAGGTGGACCCTACCTCACACTGCATAAGAATCAACTTCAAATAGATCAAAGACTTTAAGAGCCAAAACTACCAAACTGCTGGAAGAAAACATAGGGAAGCATCTTCAGCACCTTGTGTTAGGTAATGGTTTCTTAGACTTTACACCCAAAGCACAAGCAACAGAAAATAAAATAGATAAATGGGACCTCATAAAAATTAAAAACTTTTGTGCCTCAAAGGACTTAATCATGAAAGTAAAACGACGACCTACTCAATAGGAGAAAATATTTGCAAACCACATATCTGATAAGGGTTTAATGTCCAGAACATATAATGAAATCCTTCAGCTCAACAACAAAAAGAGAAACCACCCAATTTTTTTAAAATGGCAAAAGACTTGAGTAGTCATTTCTTCAAAGAATATACACAAATGGCTAAAAAGATGCTCAACATCATTGGCAGTTAGGGAAATGCAAATCAAAACCACACTGAAATGCCATTTCACACCCACTAGAACTAAAAATAGGGAAAATTGCATGTTTTGGAGGGGATGTGGAGAAATAACACTCATTTATTGCTGGTGGGAATGTAAAATGATGTAGCCTTTATGGAGGAAAGTTTGGCAGTTTCTCAGCAAGTTAAGTGTGGAATTACCACATGACCTAGCAATCCCACTTCTAGGTATATTCCCAAAAGAATTGAAAGCAGGGACTCAAACAGGTATTTGCACACCAGTATTCATGGCGGCCTTATTCACAATTGTCAAAAGATGGAAGCAACCCAAGAGTCCATCAGCTGTTGAATGGATAAACAAAATGTGGTATATACACTCAATAGGTTATTATTTTGCATTAAAAAGGAATGAAGTTCTGATGCATGAAACAACATGGATGAACTTCAAAGACATCATTTTGAGTGAAAAAAGTCAGACACAAAAGGACAAAGGACAAATATTGTATGTTCTCACAGATATGAAATAATGAGAATAAGCAAGTTCATAGAAAAAAATATGAGGCTGGAGTGGCAATACTGAATGGGGAATGCTTGTATGGTACAGAAATTCTGTTTGGGGTGATGGAAAAGTTTTGGTAATGGATGGTGGTGAGGGTAGCACAACATTTTTAATGTAATTAACAGCACTGAATTATATATTTGAATGTGGTTAAAAGGGGAAATGTTAGGTACTAGAAAAATTTTTCAAAAATCTATGGAACTGCACAACACAAACAGTGAACCCTAAGTTAAGCCATGGACTGTAGTTAATAGTACAATTATAAAATGTGCTTTCATCAATTGTAACAAATGTACCACAGCAATGCAGGGTCTGTATTTTATGCATGAATTTTTTTGTAAACCCACAACTTCTCTAATTAAAAGAAATATAATTCCATCTCAAACAAAACAGAACTCAAGGCTCTCGGTTAAGGAGATGGGCCAATTCTTTGAGGTCAGCTGCCACCTTAAGTGTCATCCTAGCATTCTCGTTTCCTGTTTTTTCTTTGTTGGGGGTCCAGGGAATTACCCTCACTTTCCTGAGAGCTCAGTTCTTCATGGAAAGGATGTTTGCTGTATTTTGTTCAGTGTTTCTAGTGTTGGGCATAAGGAGAGGTTTTCAGGATGGCCAGTGGCCTCTGAAATCTCACTCTCATTAGCTTCTTTTTTTTATACCCTTCTCCTCTCTTTCCCTTTCTCTCCTTGTCTCTCACTCCTCCTCTCCACTCCCCTTTGCTCAGTAACGGCCCTGTTCATTTGCTAGACCTCAGCCATTAGCTTTGCGTGTTCTCCGGGGGATTATCTCACTGGTTTTCTTCAATACTCCTGGTTGCCCCTCTCCAGCTTCTCCTTTTGCTTCCCTTGTTCTGGCTCTCTAACGTGGCCAGTGAACACCACAGATGCCCCCCAATGCCCCCAAATCTGTGCCCTTGGGCATCATCTTCTGTAAAGACTTGTCAGAATCCCTCTTTATGCATTCATGGCTCTTCAACCCATCACTCTTCAACATGTCGAAATGTGCACTGCCAGGAGTAGATTTAGATCAGAGCTTTTTATCATCTCTTTGGCGCTTTTCTTCTTTGAATCATTCTTAACATTATGCATCAGAAAAATTCACAGTCTTAATCCTCAGAGATGCCAGTGTCAGTGTCAGTCCTCCACTCAGCTCTGCACGTTGGCAAGGTCCTAGCCTGTGAGGTCCAATAATGAGCTCAGAGGGGCCAGACTTTGACCAATTTCTCAATCCTGGGATGGATTCAAGGAGTGTGAGGGATTTGCGGGGGGTAGGGGGTGGGGGGGGTGGGGCAGAATTACCCAAGAGGAAAAGAGGGTCTTGGGCCCTAATTTGAGGGTCATTTCTCTTCTTGCTGACACCCCCTCCCCACCTGGATTGGGCTCCCAAACTGTCCTTCAAGCAGGCTTCCAGGAAGGGTTCCCTGAAGCCATTCCCTGGACCTTGGAAAGTGCTGCCTCTCCGAGATGATTTTGCCTGGTATCAAGAGGCAATGCTTTAAGCCAAAGGGATAGGATTGCAGGCTTCCAGGGGAAGGAAAGCCAAACATTGAGGATCAGGGATTCCCTTTCCAAGGCTACTAGAACTACACCTAGAAGACTGCCCCTGGATTCTCTAGTGCAGAAATCCTCAAACTGCTCTTCACTCCACAGTTAGGAAAGCGGTATAAATGCAGCGTCTCGAGCCATCCTGTATCCATGCAGTTATTGCTGTCAGCCTTAATTCCTTTCAAGGTGTTGGCATAGCCCTTTACAGTTGTATCTCATCTTATCCTCCAACTCCCTTGGCTCCAGTGGAGTTGTATCCATTGTAGATGCAGGAAATAAGGCTATGAAGACTGAGAGGTGCTGGAGGCCAGGCCACCAGGATTCCTGGCACCCACTGATTCAGCACACATTTATGGAGGACTACCTCATGCCAGGTGCATGGCTGGGGTCTAGAGATACAGAGATGAATAAGACACCTGTGTAAGCTCATTCATAATTCAGGTTAGAGGGAGACAGGGAAGAGGGCGTGCCTACAAAATGCAGGAGAAGTTCAGGGGAGCAACTCTGCTTGTTGGGGTTGAAGAAGGCAACCCAGAGAGGGAAAAGCCTATGGATGAATTTCCCTGGGAGAAGAGGGCGGGGCAGGCAGAAGACTCAATATGTGCAGAGGCAGAGGAGGGAAACAGCCAGGCGGTCCGGGAACTATATGAGGCTTGTGTGGTGGAGAGAAAGGTGTGTGCCGTCAGGACGAGCAGAAAGAGGCAGCAGGAATTGAGGCTGCAAGGGTGGACTGGGTCACATCATCGGAGGTCTTTCGTGTCACCCGAGGAGTCGGGGCTCCATCTTGCCAGTGTGGGGAGCCTTTGAAGAGGAGAACCATATTCAGTGTCTTCTTTGTCTATCAGTTTTGGGGCTGCAAGGAGGAGTCACTAGAGTCAAGTCACTGGGCTCCCAACACCACCTTTCACACACATTATGTCATTTAATGCTCTCAACTTCCCTTGAAGCGAGATGACATTATAATCACCATTTTGTTGGAGACTGAGGCTGAACGAGGAAGCAGGTCCAGTCGTTGCTAAGTCACAGCCAGGATTCGACCTCCCAGTTGGACTTCCTGTAAAACCTGAGCTCTCCCCCCACCCCGTGCTGACTCTTCGCAGGAGGCAGGAAGAAGGGAGGCAGGCTGACCCCTGCGGTCATCCCAGGGAGAGCCGCTGCCGGCGTGGAGCTTCTTCCAGGAGGGAGCAGACACCGGGTGAAGCCCTCAGGCTCTGGGGTCAGACTGGTTCAGTTCAGATTCCACCGAGACCACTGAATTGGCTGAGGGGCTTTGGGTGATTCTTCACGCCGGCCCCCAACCTCGTCTCTCCGCCCTGCATCTGGAGTGAGCCTTTACCAATTCTCTGCTCCCAGCCTTCCAACAACAGCTTCTCAACACATTTAGAGTAAAATCCAAGTGCCTCACCAGGGCCTCCAAGACCTATGGCAGAGGCTGCTGGTGCTCTCCAAATCCGCATTGTCCCCCTTGTCCCAGGCTCACTGCTGCACTGCCCTTCCCAGACTTCTTGCATGTGTGGGGTGGTGGTGACATGCATCTCTCCAGGCTGAGGCAGTTGACAGTGGTGTGCCCTTTCCACACTCTCTCTCCTCACATCTGCTGGCTGGATGTGGGGGATCAGGTGAGGACTCAGAGGATGGTAGAAACATAAGATGGAAGGTACCTGACTCCATGAGTGCATGGAGCAGAGCTCCCTCTTCCACCCAGTCACACTAATTGAACTGTTACATGGGTAAGAAATGAACTTTTATTGTGTTAAGTCACTGGAAATTGGGAGCTATTTGTTACAGCAGCTGGCTTACCCTAATACAAGGCCCTGCATTTTCTGGCCCCAATCCAATCCAACCAAACTCACCCACTTCTCTCTCTCTGTCTCTCAGTCACTCTGCCCTAGCCACACTGGCCTTCCTGCTGTTCCTCAGACACTTCACACTCATCCTCACCTGAGAGCCTTTGCCATTTATTGTTCCCTCCTCCTGGAATACTCTTCCCCAAAAGCTTTGCATGGTGCTTTCCTTCACTTTCTCCAGGTTTCTGGTCAAATATTATCTCCTCAGATAGGTAATGCTTTTCTAACCCTGGTGACCCTTTATAAGCAGGCCCACTGTCACTCTGCATCCCCTCACCCTGCTGAGCAGTTATCATGTCTGATGTTATATGATACTTATTTCTTTGTTGACATATTTGCTATCTATTCCTTCCTATGTTTGTTTATCTCCAATGTCTACAATAGTGACTGGCACATAATACATATTCAATAAATACTTTTTTGAATGGATAAATGAATAAACGCACATCTCTGTTTCTTAATCTATTTCTCTTCCATTTTCTCATCTGTAAAATGGAGATCATGTGTGGAGGATTAAAGGAGATGGTGGGAGTTAAGTGTGGCACACATACACCCCCAGGAAGTGCAAGCTGTTATGTTCTTAAAGAGCTAGGAGGCAGAAGCTGCAGAAAGGAAGGCTTGGATGGTGGGAAGGTTCACTGCAGGAAACCCACTTCCTCCTCAGCTCTCAAATTTTCTCTAGGCCAAGCTTTCTATCCCTCTCCAGACCCCTCCCCATGGACATCAGGGCCAGGAGCCTGGCGGTGGGAGTGAAGAATCCAGGTTGGATCTAGTGCAAGGAGGCTGAGGCCACTGCCATGGGCTGCCGAGAGCAGAGCCAAGGCGGGTTGATTTAGGCAGGATGATTCTAGTTGCTGCTTTTCCAAGAGAGGGAGGCGAACCAACTGTGGCTCCTGGGCCGTTGGAGGCTGGCATCCGTGGAGGAGGCATCAGCCGCATAGGTAATTGAATTAATGGAGTAAGCTGACGGGAAGAAGGGAGGTTTAGGCTGTGCTCTAAGGGGTGTGATCCCAGCATTGAGGCCATGGGCCATGGGATTGGCAACTGAGTGGCTATAGCCACAGGTGGAAGGCATCACCTGCCAATGCTTTCTGCCCTACCCTGCAAGAGGGGAAGCAGGGCCCATTGCATTTGTGACCTAAGAGAGATGGACAACTTCTGGGTGCCTCTGGTTGGTGGAGGTGGAGGAGAGCATTCAAAAAGGAGGGAATGGCACATGCAAAGGCATGGAGCTGTGAAGTGGCAGAATGCCAGGATGTTGACAGGGAGGCAGCACTGGATGGGGTCAGGAGCTGATACTGGAAAAGCCCAACCTGGAGAAAAGTTGAGCACTGGACTAGGAGCCAGGAGATCTGACTTTCCAATCCCAGGTCTGCTGTGAACTGCGTATTCTTGAGCAAATCATTCATTTGCTCTGTGCCTAAGTTTCCTCGTCTGTGAACAGAGGATAGTCCATAGTAGGTGAGGAGAAGAAGAGTAGATTCCTATGCAATTTGAAAGGCACAAAGGGTTCAGTTATTTGTGCTGAGAGGTGGGCAGGAACAGCTAAGCAATCCTCCTGGAGCACCTGTGATGGAAGGGTGGTGGATCCACTGGGAAATGGCTGTTGTTGAGAAGAGACAGGGAGAGAACAGAGAGAGGAAACCCAAAGTGGACTTCAGGGAGAGGTGGGGGAAGAGGTGGAGCCAGAAGTGGTTCCAATAAGGGATTAGATGTGACTTCTGGCAAGATTTTTGGTGTCTCCTGGCAGATATAGTCTAGCTGCTTTCTGCACAAGCAGTGAGAGTCCAGACTGGGTCCCTGTAGCTGTCAGTGGACTCTGCACAAATATTCTGGTTGTCTCTCCTTCTAGGTACATGGTAGGATTGTATCCTCTGCCTCTTTAAAGTTTTGCATGGCCATGTGACTTGCTTTGACCAGTGACCTATGAGTGGAAGTAATAAGAGTCATTTCCATGTGGAAGCTTCTAGAGCAGAACATGGTTCACCATCAAGGCAGACTCTGCCAGTGCCTCACCCTCCTGGCCCTTCCAGCCAATATCCACCTGTCAGTGTCTGCATCTCTGTGCCTGAAGGCTTTTTCCAGACCTACAAGACAGCTCTGCCTGCAAGCACAACAAGCTGGAACTGCTGGGGACTTATACACCATTACCCCCAGCAGCCCTCAGTCAATGAGTCTGGGGAGTTAGGATATAAATGCCCCAGATACCTTCCCCCTCAGGTGGAATTACCCACAGTGGTAGCTGGCTTAATTAAAGCACATTTTATTAGTTGTCTTCCCTTGCCTGGTGCACTTTCCGACTCCATATCAGTGTTCCTTGCACCTCCCAAATAAACTCTTCACACTCTCATCGTTGTTTCTGGATGTGCTTCAGGGGACATACAACCTAAGACAGCCCTGTTTCTCTTTCCTGCTGTCATGACAACTGACATGTTCCCCACGAAGACATGCTCAAGTCCTAACCCCTGGTCCTATGAATGAATGGACTCATTTGAAAACCGATATCTTCAAATATCCTGTTAGTTAAGATGAGCCCAAACTGTATGAGGGAGGGACTTAATCCAATATAACTGAAGTCCATATAAGCAGAGGAAATTTGACACAGTGAGTAGGAGTAAGTAGGAAACAGAAGGAGAAAGACAGCCATGTGACAGAGGTAGAGAGTGAGTTGTGGATTGCCAGCAAGCCACCACCTGAATGCTACAGACTTCAGAGAAACCATGTTCCTGCCAACACCTTGATTTTGGACTTCCAGCCTCCAAACCCACAAGAAAATAAATTCCTGCTGTTTAAGTCAACCAATCCATGCTATTTATTACAGCAGCCCTGGCAAACTAAGTCACTGACCAACTGGGAATCTCCCAAACAGTGGCTACTCAGTCATGCTGGATGTGAGGATGACCAGAAGCTGAGCCCCCAGTAGACTCACTGTGGACAGGCAGAGTGAGTGAGAAACCCATGAAGTTTGGGGGTTGTTTGTTACAGCAAAACCTGACCCATCTGACTGATACAGTCCCAGTCTCGTCTCCATACACCACAAAGATACATCCAATTCACAGCATCTTCTGAAAGAGAAGAGGAAGAGGAGTGGAGAAGAAAGGAAAAGAAAAAGAGGTGAGGACAGGACATGGAATGTGTGTGTATGCTTGTAGAATGAAAGGAGAAAAGAGGGGCCAGTTTGAAGGGACAGGAAAAGAGGTGCCTGAAGACCCTGGCTTTAGAGAGGCAGAGTTAGAAAAGATAAAAGATCCAAAAGCCTAGAGATACAGTGAGATGAGTCCAGGGTCACACAGGAAGTTGGTGCTAAATTAGGCCTACTTCTTGGGCTTTCTGACTTCCAATCCAGTATTCTTTCCTCTGAGCTGATAGCCTCATCCAGGAGGCCCCTGGCTTAGGGATCCCTTCTTTCACCCTCCCTGGGGCTGTAGGAAGCACGGAGAGTTGACATCCAGTTACCACTCTGTCCTCACATCTGGACAACAGTGAAACATCTGCCCTCACACTGGGCAACTGGTAAATCCTGGCAGCATATGTGGAATGAGCAGTTAAGCCTTTTTTGTTGTCAAGCAACACAAATGGACTTAAGCGCGCTCAAGCCAAAAGTGGGGATGAACTGGGGAGATACTGGAGCTTCTAGCTAAAATATGGATTTTAGCTAGAACAGCAACAAGCAGCTCTGGGGGCTGTGGTGTCCTGTACCCATGGACCATCCTTCCAGGGGTTGACATTTATGCCTTTTACCTACTGTGTATCTGAGGTAAAAAAAAATATCTGCTAAAAAAAAAGTCTGCTCCAGGGATGGGGGGTAAGCTGGGAGCATGCTGGGGTTGATGCCTGATGATGGCCAGTCCCGGTGAGTGGGGGAGGGCACTGTGAGCTGGGCGGACTATGGGGAATCAGGTTGGTAAACTGAGCCCTCTTCTGCTCACACCTCCTCTCAGAAGGTCCCATTCTTTATTTTTCCAGGGGTCAGGGGTTTCTGTCACTTCATTCAACCCTCACTGAGGCTCTATAATCGATGCCTTACAGGTCCCTGGTGCTGTGGAGGATTCTGGGATGGAGATGATTGACCCTGTCCTTGAGGACCTCATACCCCCAGTCAAGGTGAATGAGACCACCAGCCACAGTAACCAAGGTAACACAAGGCTGACAGGTCTGGAGCTTTGGGGGAGGCTGACTGTGGTGGACATATGGCTGCTGACTATACATCTTGGTCTCTACCCAGCTGGTGGACACTAGGATTGATCTGACTGAGCCGGCCAGTCCAGTCGTATATAGGCACAAAGTGCTAGAAGATGTTTTAATTTGCTGCCCAAGTTCCTATGTGGAAGGCTTCAGGTTTGTCAAGAATTCCAGGGCTGGGCTTTATTAACATACTGTACTTGAGATTCTGCCAATGTGGTTTTTCCTAGAGAGGGAGGACTACCCTTTGAGTTCATTGCAGAACAGCCCAAGGCCTTCCCTCAGCTCAGCCCCTCAGTCCTGCCCCCACACTCCCTGGGGATTCCCTCCAGCTGTCTCTAGGTCAAAATATCCTCCTGCTTTTTGGAGGAGTCTGACCAGAGGCCTTGTTGTTATTTCTACTCCTCTTCTCATAACTGTCCCTGTGGAAGGAAAGGAAAATGTCATCGAGATAAAGACACAGGGCATAAAGAAGAAAAAAATCAAAGAGTGACATTTGGGAAAGTTTAGACAAGAATGGCCAGGGAAGGGCTGAGCTTGGGACAAGGGAGAAAGTCAGAGCCTGGGGGATTAGGGACATCAGAAGGCCGACCTGGCAGCAGCCTTCCCCAGCCCTGGGCTCCTGTTTCATTTTCAGCGGTTTGCTTCATAGAGTATTGCTTGAATGCTTGCTATGTGCTAAGCATTATCCATTCAATGTCTTGTTTAATCCGCAAGAGAATCCTAAGAGGTAGTTATTATTATTAACTCTAGTGGAAGATGGGGAAACTGAAATTCAGGGAGGTTAAGTAACTTCCTCAGGGTCCCACATCCATCTGATTCCAAATCTTAATCACCAGGCCTTATCAGGCTGGTTCTGGTTGGCTCTCAGGACGTCTGTGGTTCTGAAGTTCAAAGCAACTGGGATGTCTGAGGTGGTAAAAAGCTGTGAATAATCTTCATTTAAGCAAGTGAGCCTTGCTAAGAGAGAAATACCTGTGCCCCTCGGGGAATAGGGGAACAAATTGGAAAAAAAATAGCTTGGAAGTCAGAAATAACTGAGCCGAGTCAGGTTTTGCCCCTTATTCTTGTGTTACCTGAGCAACTTACTTTACTTCTTTGAGCCTCAGTTTCCTCATCTGTAAAATGTCACTCATAATACCTACCCTGGGGATGGGTATATACTATCTGGCACAGCACAGGTACTCAATAAGTGAGAAGATTGTCCCTACATTATTGCTTCCTCAAAATCTTCTCCAGCATGCAGGGTGTCAGAACATCAGAACTGCCCCTAGTGACTTTTCGCCAGGGCCCATTGGATGGGGCAGAACTTTCCAACCTGGAACCACACGAACCTCTCTGTCACAGGAGACAGGCCCTGGGGCCCAGTGTGCTTTGTTCCAGCTTCTGGCTCAAGCACCAAACCAGTGCTTGGGCAGGGATGTAGCAGATCTCAGGGACCACTATAACCAAGGGCTCTAGGGTCACCAGGCCATCTGCTGTTTGATCTCTGATTCTCTGAGTGTGGGCTACTCTGTCAGATAGCTTTTCTCAGTATGCTGCTCTACGGACCAAAACTCCAGTTTCCCCATGGAAGATAAGAACTCTTCTCTCCATTCCGATCACTGTAAACAAACAGGGAAAGACTCTGAATGGCTAGGCTTGGGTTACCCACCACCTTCTCCCACCAATTCCTGCAACGGGGCACCATGATTGGCCAGGCTTGGATTATGTGCTCATGCATAGGCCAATCATTATGAGGAAGACATGTAAAAAGATGGCCACTGCCATTCAGATCGCATGGATGGAAAAGGGATGAGCATTGCTTTGACTAGAAAAAGGGGGTAAAAGATTCCAGGCAAAATAATAAATATCTCTTCTCTTTCAAACCCCAGTTCTTTCTGCTTCTGATCATTCTCATCTAATATTGAAGTTCCACTACTGACATTTACATCCCACCACCTCCTGTTCTCCATCCTGGTGTCTAGAACTCTGCTCTCTTCCCCCTGGGCATTGAACTGGCCTGACCCAGCCTGCAAGCTTGCTTGGTTTTCTGGAATTCAAGTTGGTTTTTCGAACTTACAATTTCTACCTTATGTACGCCCAGTGTTTTCACTATACGCTTCATCTCTTTTGCCATATCTTCCCTAAACTTTTTGAATTGATTTACTATTAGTTGTTTAAATTCCTGTATCTCAGTTGAAGTGTACATTTGTTCTTTGACTGGGCCATAACTTCATTTTTCTTAATGTAGGTTGCAGTTTTCTGTTGTCTAGGCATGGTTTCCTTGGTTACCCCAATCAGGTTTTCCCAGACCAAAACAGGCTCAGGTCCCAGAAGGAAGAAATATTCAGTATCTGGTTTCCCTGAGGGTGTGTCTTAGAAAATTGGTACACCCTGTGAAGCCTTGGGTCACTGTGCTTTTCTGCCCTGCAGGTGGCGCCTGTCAACCTGTAACTACAGACTGGTGTAAGGAGGTGTGGCGCATGGCTGTTTTCCCCCAGGCTCTGGGGTCCGGTTTTGAATGGAAGGTGGGTAGTAGAGCTGGGCCCCACCTCTTTCCTCTTAGGGAAGATAGACGCCCTAGGGAGAGGTCATTAGCATTTGAATAGTCTCTCTCTGCCTGTGCTATCTCCACCCTTGTCTGGGTCAGAGCACTGGGAAATGAAAATGACTGAGGCTTTCTCCACTGAGCTGAAACAGAGACAGAAAGCGCCCCCTCAGGGCCAGTCCATGGTCACCCTCCAGCTCTCTGAGGTCAGTCATCACCCAAAGCCTCTGTCTGCTTGTTGGGGCTTCGTAGCTTGTATCGAGCAGTCCATGTTTGTTAATTAAAACCCTAGTTGGAGCTCAGCTGAGCTGTATTCACTTGCTCAGAGAGAGCTGCTCTCTAGCACCACGAGGTTTTGCAGCTTGGGCTGTGGGGGGAGGGGGCTCCTGGCTTGGATTCTTGGTTTTTACTTACAGATTTTATGCTGCATTCTCAGGCATTCCTCCCAATTCAGTTTGGTGTATGATGAGTGGACAGTCATGTTTGTCCCCCCAAAGTTATTCCAGATTATTCACTAGTTGTTCCTGGTTGTTTATTAGTTGTTCCAGGGGGACAAACTAGCTTCCACTCCTCTCTATGCCACCATCTTAGAGCCTTCTCTTCTGTGGATTTTTATAGGTATTGCATTAAATCTATATATCAATTTGGGGAGAATTGGCATTTTTACTATGTTGAGTCTTCCAAAACATAAGCAAGGTATATATCTTCATATATTTAGAATTTCTTTGATTTCTTTCATCTGCTTTGTGTATTTTTCAGCATACAAGTCCTATACATGAGCAATTATAAATGATATTGTATTTTTAATTTCTGTATCCATTTGTTCATTGCTAGGATAGAAAAACAATTGATCTTTGTGTGTTTATCTTGTATTCTGTGACCTTACTGAACTCACTTATTAATTCTAGGAGTTTTTTCATAGATTTCTTGGAATTTTCTACAGACAATCATTCCATCTGCAAATGGGGATAGTTTTATATCTTTCTTTCTAATCTATATGCCTTTTATTTCCTTTTCTTGCCTTATCGCACTGGCTAGAATTTCCAGCACTACGTTGAATAAGAGTGGTGAGAGCAGACATCCTTGCCTTGTTCCTGATCTTATGGGGATAGCATTCAGTCTTTCACCATTAATTATAATGTTATCTGTAGGGTTTTTTTAGATGTTCTTTATCAAGTTGAGGAAGTTCACCTCTATTCCTTTATACTGAGAGTTTTTATTATGAATTGGTGTTGAATTTTCCAAATGTTTTTTTCTGTATCAATTTATATGATAATGTGATATTTCTTCTTTAGCCTTTTAATATGACAGATTACACCCATTGAATGACTTTTTGACTGTTGAACCAGCCTTGTATCCCTGGAATAAATCCTACTTGGTCATATTTTATTATTCTTTTTATGGATTGCTGAATTGTATTTGCCAATATTTTGCTAAGGATTTTTGTGTCTTTACTCATGAGGCATATTTGTTGTAATTTTCTTTTTTTTGTACTGTCTTTGTCTGGCTTGGTATCAGGATAGTATTTTCTTCATAAAATGAATTGGAAATTATTTTCTTCAATTCTGTTTTCTGGAAGAGATTGTATACAGTTGGCATTACTTCTTCCTGAAATGTTTGGTAGAATTCTTGAGCAAAATTATCTGGGCCTGGAGATTTCTTTTTTAGGAGTTTAAAAATGTCAGCTTCCATTTCCTTAATAGTTATAAGACTATTTGAATTAATTATTTCATATTATATGAGTTGTAGTTTGTGTTTTTTGAGAAAATGGTCCATTTTCATCCAAGTTGTCCACTTTATGTGTGTAGACTTGTACTTAGTATTTCCTTATTATCTTTGTGATATTTTCAGGGTCTGTAGTGATATCCCCTGTTTCATTCCTGATATTGTTCATTTTTATCTTCTCTTTCTTTTTTCTTTGTTAATCTTTCTAGACATTTGTCAGTTTTGTTAATCTTTTCAAAAAACCAGCTCTTTGTTTCATAGCTTTTCCCTTTTGTTTTTCTGTTTTCGGTTTCATCAATTTCTGCTCTTATCTTTATTATTTCCTTCCATCTGCTTGCCTTAGATTTATTTTGCTATTCTTTTTGTAGGCTCTTGAGGTAGGAGCTTAGGCTATCGAATTGAGACTTTCCCTCTGTTCTAATGTGTGCTATGAATTTTCCTTTCAGCACTGCTTTAGCTGTGTCCCTTGGATTTTTATATGGTATATTTTCCCTCAGACTTTGATATATTTTCATTTCATTCACTTTAATGCATTTTTTTTTATTTCCCTTGAGGCTTTCTCTTTGAATAATGGAAGTGTGTTGTTTAGTTTTCATGTGTTTGGAGATTTTCCTGTTATCTTTCTATTATTGATTTCTATTTTAATTCCATTGTGGTCAGAGAACATACTCTGTATGATTTCAATTTTTTTAAATTTGTTAAGTCTTGTTTTATGGTCTAAGATATGGTCTATTTTGGTTTGTGTTCCTTGAGCACTTGAAAAGAATGTGTGTTCTCTATTGCTGGGTGGAGTGTTCTATAAATGTTAATTAGATCCTATTGGTTGATGATGCTATTGAGTTCTTCTATATCTTTGCTGATTTTCTGTCTAGTTGTTCTATCAATTGTTAAAAGAGGGGTTTTGAAGTCTCCAACTATAATTGTGGATTTGTCTACTTCTCTTTTCAGTTCTATCAGTTTTGCTTCAAGTATTTGGTAGTTCTTTTATTTGGTGAATACTCATTTAGGATTGCTGTGTCTTCCTGGTGGATCGAACCTTTTATCACTGTATAATGTCTCTGATAATTTTCTTTGCTTTAAAATCTACTTTATCTGATATTAGTATAACCACTCACTCTTGTTTTCCATTGGTTAATGTTTGCATGATCTGTCTTTTTTCCATCTTTTTTCTTTCAACTTTCCTCTATCATTCTATTTTAAGTGAATTTTTGGAGGCAGCATATAGTTGGGTCATGGTTTTTAGTCCAGTCTGCCAATCTGTGTCTTTTAATTGGTGTAGTTGGACCATTTACATTTAATGTAATTATTGATAGGTTAAGGCTTAATTCTGCCCTCTCTTCCTGGTTCTTGGTATGACAAGTGATTTTGGATTGAAACCTGGACATTTTTGTATTATGTTCCAAGACCCTGAATCTTATTTAAATCTTCTTTAGTTGGCTTTTCCTGACACCACTCCAGCAGGGGAAGAAGGAGGGCCACCTCTTTACGGCCAAGTTCAGGTTCTCCATTCCTCCTCCACTGACACCTGAGCTGAGAGAGGGCTCCTCATTGCTGTAAGGTGGGGTGGGAGTTCCAGTTTCCCTTGTGGTTTCCACTGACAGTACAGTGGAGGTGGCCTCATTACTGCTGGGCCACGGTGAAAATCCTGACTCCTCACTAGACCTCCTTTGATACACCTCATCAGGGTTGTTGGGGAGCTTCATTGCAGCTTCATAAGGGTAAAAGCCCAGGATACCCACTTGGCCTTTGCTGCCATGGGTGGTGGTGAAAACACTTTTTTCCTGAGGTTTTTGGCTGAAGTAGAGTTATTTTTGTCTAAGAGCTTTCTGTCCATACACATCCCAAGATAATTTGGGTGGAGAAATATATATATATTCGGGGCCCCCCTGAGGAGCTGGGGGAGGATGCGGAGGTTTTGGACTTCCTCACCTGGATTGTTGCTGATGTTCTCACAAACATTGGGGACTAACGGCTTGATATGCTGAGCCCTCTGTCTTGGAGCTTGCCCCTATGAAGCTTGTTACTGCAAAAGAGAGGCTAAACCTGCTTATAATTGTGCCTAAGAGTCTCCCCCTGAGTGCCTCTTTGTTGCTCAGATGTGCCCCCCCCCCCTCTCTCTCTGTCTGTCTCTCTCTCTCTAACTAAGCCACCTTGGCAGGTGATCTCACTGCCCTCTCCCCTTCGTGGGACCTGACTCCCAGGGGTATAAATCTCCCTGGCAATGCAGGATATGACTCCCAGGGATGAAGCTGGACCCTGCATCGTGGGATTGAGAACATCTTCTTGACCAAAAGAGGAATGCGAAATGAAATGAAATAAAGCTTCAGTGGCTGAGAGATTTCAAATGGAATCAAGAGGTCACTCGGGTGGACATTCTTACGCACTATATAGATGACACTTTTTAGGTTTTAATGTATTGGATTAGCTAGAAGTAAATACCAGAAACTATCAAACCCCAGCCCAGTGGCCTTGATTCTTGAAGACAGTTGTATGACAAGGTAGCTTACAAGGGGTGAGGGTGATTTTGAAAACCCTGTGGATCGCACCCCCTTTATCCAGTGTATGGATGGATGAGTAGAAAAATGGGAACAAAAGCTAAATGAAAAATAGGGTGGGATGGGAGGGATGATTTGGGTGCTATTTTTTACTTTTATTTTTTATTCTTATTCTTTCTGGTGTAAGGAAAATGTTCCAAAATAGATTGGGGTGATGAATGCACAACTCTATGATGGTACTGTGAATGGTTGATTGTACACCATGGATGATTGTATGGTATATGAATGTATCTCAATACAACTGAATTTAAAAAAAAAGTTTTCTATCTTGGAAGGCTGCCCCTTTCCTTGACCTTTGTCTAGATATAGCAGGCTTTTGGGGAGACCTTTTTATGTTTCTGTTGGTGTTTCTGGGTTGCCTGCTTCTTCAACTCCAAGTCTAGGATATAAGAAGCAAAAAGAAACCCCAGGAAATTCATCACCATGTCATTCCTTAGGTTCTCAGGTCCCTAACCAGTCTGCCTTTTCTTTCCACCAAAGATGTCTTCTTATGTTTGTTTTATATATATAATGCCCAGGGTTTTTAGTTGTACTTAGTGGAATGAATATGGAAAAATATGTCTAGTCTATTTTCCCAGAAACAGAATGTTTTTAAAGGAAATTTTCAAATACACACAAGGATAGGAAAGACTCATTCATGGACTTCCAGGGCAGTTGGCAGAGTAGGGAGGTCCAGAATCTAGTCTTCCCACCAAAACAACTGTTAAATAGGCAGGACTGTCTGAAACAACTGTTTTGATACTCCAGCAGCCAGAGGGACACTGTACAACATCCAGGGAAGAGTGGGAGGAAGAGGAAGATATTACAGTGCTAAAATGCAAATGAATAAAAAGTAATGATAAATTAAAATTTTGGACATGTAGTGTACAGAGATATAATTTGTAACAAGTACCAAAAATAAATGGTGAGGGGACAGGGTTGTATAGGAAAAGTATATGTGCATGCTATTGGAAGTTTAAGTTGGTATCTGTGCCGGTTTGGATGTATTATGTCCCCCAGAAAAAGCCATATTCTTTGATGCAGTCTTGTGGGGCGGTCATTTTGGTGCTGATTAGATTTGCATGGAAATGAGCCCCACCCAACTGTGGGTGATAACTCTGATGAGATAATTTCCATGGAGGTGTGGCCCCACCCATTCAGGGTGGACCTTGATCAGTGGAGCCATATAAATGAGCTGACGGGCAGAGAGAACTCAGTGCAGCTGTGAGGGACATTGTGAAGAGGAGCTACAGCCAAGAGGGACACTGAAGAACGCACAGCTGCTGCAGATGAGAGACAGTTTGAAAACGGCCATTGAAAGCAGACTCTTGCTCCGGAGAAGCTGAGAGAGGACAAACATCCCAAGTGCAACTAAGAGTGACATTTTTGAAGAACTGTAGCCTAGAGAGGAACGTCCTGGTGGAAAGCCATTTTGAAACCAGAACTTTGGAGCAGACGCCAGCCACGTGCCTTCCCAGCTAACAGAAGTTTTCTGGACACCATTGGCCATCCTCCAGTGAAGGTACCTGATTGCTGATGTGTTACTTTGGACACTTTAAGGCCTTAAGACTGTAACTGTGTAACCAAATAAACCCCCTTTATAAAAGCCAATCCATTTCTGGTGTTTTGCATTCGGCAGCATTAGCAAACTAGAACAGATTTTGGTATCTGAGAAGTGGGGTGATTTTGCTGCTGAGTTTGCAAATACCAAACATGTTGGAACGGCTTTTTAAATGGATAAGGGGAAGATTCTGGAAGAATTATGTGGAGCTTGATAGCAAAGGCCTAAACTGCTTTGAAGAGACTGTTTGTGGAAATATGGACTCTAAAGATACTTCTGATGAGGCCTTGAACAGAAATGATGAATGTGTTGTTGTGAACTGGAAGAAAGGCAATCCTTGTTTTAAAGTGGCAGAGAATTTGGCAAAATTGAGTCCTGATGTCAGATGGAAGGAAGGATTTGAAAGCGACAACCTGGAATACTTAGCTGAGGAGATCTCCAGTCTACGTGTGGAAGATATACCCTGGCTTCTCCTTGCAGCTTATAGTAAAATGCGAGCGGAAAGAGATAAACTTAGAACTGAACTTTTGGGTTCAAAGAAACCAGAAGCTGATGGCTTAGAAAATCACAGGCTTCCAAGGGGTGGAATCCCAGAAGCTACAGCCCAACGTGAGGATGTAACCAAACATGGAACCCAGCCGCCATTTCAGTTCAAGCCAAGATTGGAAAAGGAGTTAAGCGGAAAGGATTTGTGGAAAGTCCTGTTGTCTGATGGCTTTGACCCTTGTGTGCTTCATGCAAAGCCAACAGAATTTTTGTGAGATCTTTATAGACAGAGCCATTGCCGGTCTGGACTGGAGGAGACAGACAAGGAACAAATTGAAGGAAAAATTTCTTCAAAGACAGAGCCGTGGAGGTTGAGGTCTGGAGTCAAGAGGTCTCGGGCTGGGAGAGCGGAGCAGCCCACATGCGTGGGAAGAGTGAGTTTGCCCTGGAGGTCAAGGGCAGGCCTTCTGCCTCGATGCTCAGGAAATGTTCTGCCACCCCAAGCCCCAAAGAGGGTGGGGCACATTCCCCGGGAATTGGGGAGAGCCTGGCTGCCACTCCACTGTTCTGAAGGGTTTGAGTGTGTGCCGTGGAGATGGAAGGGAATCCGGGTGCTGCCCCGATGTTTGAGGAGGGTGGGCCAAGAAGGTGGTCTCCCCAATGTGTGTATATGTTGGAGCACTCACCCAAGCATTTGGAGAGAAAAGGGTTCCCACAAAGGCCCTTAGGGAGGGTTAGGCTCCCGCTCTCTCAAGCCCCAAGGATGCAACATTGTTCTGTTAATGACTCTCGGACTTTGAAATCCAATGGAGTTTGTCCTGCAGATTTTAGGAACTGTTTTGGTCCTGTTAACCCTGTTTTCCTTACTCTTTCTCCTCATGGCAATGGGAATGCTTATCCTATGAATGTCCCTCCTTTGTAATATTGGAATATTCCAATATTCCAATATTGGAAGCACGTAACTTGTTCTAAGTTCACAGATCCACAGCTAAAGGAAAATTATGCCTTAGGACTGACCACGCCTATAATTGATTTTGATGGGATTGTGCTTACCTATTGTTACTGAAATGAGAAAAAGTTTTTGTGATATTGTGATGGGATGAATGTATTTTGTATTTGGAAAGAATATGTTTTTCTGGGGTCCAGGGGGTGGAATGTGTATCAATCCAAATTTTATTGTTATATATTTAGAATGTTTAGTTTTAACCCCATGGTAACTACAAGGAAAATAGGTGGAAAATATATACAGATAGAAGTGAGAAGTCACTCAATATGATACAATACAAAAAATCAAATAAATATGAAAGTAGGCATTAACGAAAGAATTGAGTGACAAAATGATACAAAATTTACAGAGAGCTAACAGCAAAATGGCAGAAGAAAGTCCTGCATTGTCAGTTGTGGCTTTAATTGTAAATGGATTAAACTCTTAAGTCAAAGGCAGAGATTGGCTAATTAATATAAAAGCATGCCCAACTATATGCTATCTGCAGAAGACTTACCTTAAATTCAAAGACATAAGTAGGTTGAAAGTGAGAGGCTGGGAAAAAATGTACCATGTAAGTAGTAACCAAAAGAGCACTGGGTTAGCTATACTAATATCAGATACAATAAACTTTAAGTCAAAAACTGTTACAATGGACAAAGAGATCGTTATATACTAATAAAGGGGTCAGTTCAACAAGAAGATGTAACAATTATAAATATATATTCACCTAAAAGCATATATATGAAGCAAATACTGACAGATTTGAACGGATATACAGTTCTACATTTACGGTGGGAGACTTAAATACACTACTTTCAATAATGGATAGAACATCTAGACAGAAAATCAATAAGGAAATACAAGACTTGAATGATATTCTAAACCAACCAGACCTCGTAGACATATCAAACACTTCACCCAACAGACCACACTTCTTTTCAAGTGTACATGGATCATTCTCCAGAATAGACCATATCTTAAGTCACAAAACAAGTCTCAATAAATTAAAAAGTATTGAAGTCATACAATGTATCATCTCTAAGCACAATGGAATAAAGATAGAAAGCAGTAACAGAGGGAGAAATGGAAAATTCACAAATATGTGGAAATTTTAAACAATGTTCTCTTAGACAACCAATGCGTTAAAAATGAAATCACAAAGGAAATTAGGAAATATTTTGAGGCGTATGAAACTGAAAATAAAACATACTAAAAAGTATGGGATACAGCAAAGGCAATGCTGAGGAAAAAAAGCTCTAAATGCTTGTATTAAAAAAGAAGAAAGATTTCAAGTCAGAGACCTAACCTCAAATCTGGAAGAACTAGAAAAAGAAGAGCAATTAAACCCAAAGTGAGCAGAAGGAAGGATTAGAGTGGAGACAAATGAAATAGAAAACAAAAAACAATAGAGAGACTCAACAGAACTCTATGTTGGTTCTTTGAAAAGATCAATAAAATCAACAAACCTTTAGCTAGACTGATGAAGAAAAAGAAAGGATAGAAATAACAAAAATCAGAAATGAAAAGGGAGACATTACTAACTATCCTGCTGGAATAAAAAGGACTATAAGAGGATATCATGAACAACTGTACACCAATAAATTAGATAACCTAGATGAAATGGACAAATTCCAGCCATTTCCAATGGAACAAACAGCAATCATCTGGGATCTCCGCAGGCCCGAGGGAGGAGGAGAGTGGCCTGGGAACCAGAAGCCTGGATTGGAGCCCAGTTGCGTGACACCTGAATCTTGGGGAGGATAGCTGAGGGACTGGGCTCTGGAGCCTCCTGAGACAGCCAAGGACAGGGAGGGGCAGCTCAGATGTCACCACTGCTTGGTGTGTGACTTGGGATCCCACTGGGCCATAGGATGATGCCAGGCCTTTGGCCCTCACTGAGAAACTGCCACCCTTTTCCTGCTCCACAGGGACTACTCTGGCCCAGACTTTGGGTGCTGTGGCCTAGAAGCAAAGGGACCAGGTTTTAATCAGGCTCTGAGGCAGAAGCCCAGAGAGTTAGTGCCCAGGAGCAGGGCAAGAAGGAGGAGGAGGTATACTGGGTGTGTTCATGCATCTGTGGGGTGTGTGTGTGTGAAGGGAGAGTTGGGGAGATAAGGGGGACCAGTAGCTTTCAGTATTTGCTTTCAATTTATTGACTGTATGACCTTGGACAAGTCACTCAACCTCTTCTGGCCTTGGTTTCCCTAATGTTTGAAGGAAAGATTTGGACTAGCTGAGTGATTTCCAAATTTGATTAAATATCAGGATCACCTGAGATTTGAAACTGCAGATTCCCCCACCATAGGCCTACTGACTCAGTATCTCTGGGCCTGGGGCCCTGGCATGTGAGTGTTTAGCAGGTTCCTTAGGCAGGTTTTACTGTGGCCAGCATGGCACTGACATCCAGAGAACTACCCACTAGAAGTTGGCTAAGTCCACCTGCCCGGAGCAGCCTCTGACACCTAGATTCCCAGGTTAGGGAGGTCAGTCCAGGGTGGTGGGAGGAGACATGGAAGGCCAGGGAGAAGGAGGGAGCCAGAGAGAGGGAACCAGTCAGGAGAAGTGGATGCCCCAAGGCTTGGAATTCTGCTTGTGAGGGAAGCTGTAGTCTGGGTGGGCAGAGGGTGGGGCCCACAGCATGGAAGAGAAGTGTATGTACTTTGGCTGCTGCTGTTTGGGTGTGTATTCCAGCACCACAAGGCAGTTGGATGTGGGCATCACTTTGGGGTTCAGGAGGAAAGGATGGGGGAAGGGAAGGAAGTGGGGGCACATCCCCTGTCCACTTTTAGGCTCTGAGCAAGCCTAGGAGGGTTATCTCTGCCTAGAAGGGCAGGCCCCCTAAGCCCTGCAAACCCACATAGCTCATGAGAAGTCAAGGGCTGGTGGGGCCCTGTCCTGTCCAGCCCCCTTGTACCTGACTTTGCTTGGAGGAGGCAAGAGGTACAGTTTACTGCTTCTCTGACTGTTTCCTCGTCTGAAAAACAAGGATAATAATTACACCTCCCCTGCCCCCACATGGCATTATGTGGGCATCGCTAAGATGAGAGAGGGGATTGGGCTCTGCCAGCTGCAGCGTGCTGTGCAGTCTGTTGGGGTTGGGCACTAGAGGAACCCCAGGAAGGAAGGGACTGACACCCCTGCCCATCCCATAGTTGGAGCCTCTGGGCTTAAAATAAAACCACACAAGTGATTCTCCTTTTAAATCGTTGTGCCGGTTTGAATGTATTGTGTCCCCCAAATGCCATTATCTTTGTGGTCTTCTGGGACAAACGTTTTGGTGCTGGTTAGATTTGCTTGGAATGTGCCCCACCCAGCTGTGGGTGGTGACTTTGGTGGGATACTCCCATGGAGGTGTGGCCCCACCCATTCAGGGTGGGCCTTGATCAGTGGAGCCATATAAAACATGCTGACTCAAAGAGACTGAATGCAGTGCAGCTATGAGTGATTTTATTTGAAGAGGAGCAAGCTTGCTAGAGAGGAATGTCCTGGGAGAAGCCATTTTGAAACCAGAACTTTGGAGCAGACGCCAGCCACATGCCTTCCCAGCTAACAGAGGTTTTCCGGACGCCATTGGCCATCCTCCAGTGAAGGTACCCGATTACTGATGTGTTACCTTGGACACTTTGTGGCCTTAAGACTGTAACTGTATAGCCAAATAAACCCCCTTTTTATAAAAGCCAATCCATCTCTGGTGTTTTGCATTCCGCAGCATTAGCAAACTAAAACAATCGTTAAGGCACATAATCTCCCACTTGATGCCCCACCTCATTTTCAGAGGTACCAGCCATTGTGATTTGGTGGGATTCTTCCACACTTAAAAGAAAAGTATTTTCATATCTGTGTGTGGGTCCATGGAAGATATATGGACATACTTCATTCTATTGCATTTCGCTTTTTGTGCTCTGCAGATAGTGCATTTTTTACAAATTGGAGGTTTGTGGTAACCCTGCATTGAGCAAGCCTGTCGAGGCCATTTTTCCAATAGCATGTGCTCACTTCATGTCTCTGTGTCACATTTTAATTAAGGTATGTATTTTTTTTTTTTTGTAGACATAATACTATGCAAACCTGATAGACTACAGTATAGTGTAAACATAACTTTTACATACACCGGGAAACCAAAAAATTTGTTTGACTTGCTTTATTGTGATGTTCGCTTTATTGCTGTGGTCTGGAACCAAACCTACAGTATCTCCGAGGTGTGCCTGGATAATATTTTAATGAGTGTGAATATGTGGATGTGTGTGGCTTTTGTTTTTTACACAAAGGGTGTCACTGTTCCATAGAGTTCAGCAAAATGCTTTTATGCGTTTTTGTTACTCAAGATTTTATGCTTGAGATAATTAGGCCATCCCTTTATCTTTCATGTAGTGCTCCGCCGTGGGCCTCTCCCACACGTCCTGGGTTTTGTCTGACGTGAATATGGCAGTAGCGCTTCCTTGCGCCTTTTTTCGCCCCAGGCCAGGCAGGTGGACGGTCTTGGCCACAAGCGCAGCAGCAGCCGTGGTCAGAAGCCAGAGGCTGCGGAGGACGCCTGAGGGTGAGCTGCCACTTCTGGGTCCAGAGGGAGCTTCCTGGTTGCCTGGCCCTGTGGGTCCATCCCCATTCCACGGGAAGAGGGAGAATCTGAGAATGCTGCTCTGAGCCAACCTCACGCCTGGAAGAACGGGGCTGGGGTGGGGTGGGGTGGGATCCACCACCCCCACCTCCCATTTCCGGGAAGGGAACCGAGGCCCCTGCTGCAGGAGAAGACTTTGGGTGGCCGTCCTTCCGTCAAGGGTCTTTGCCTGAAACCAGCACTGGCTACATAAAAATGCAGGGCCCTTTTAAAAAGTATTAAGAATTTCAAGATGGAGACAGCAAAGCATGAAACCAAGAGCAGGGCCCTTCTAAGCACAGAGCCCAGTGCAGCCCAGATCACACGCCCTTCCTGAAGTCACCCCAGGGCAGCCTGGTTACTGTGCGGAGAGAGTGGGCAGAGCTCTGCAAAGGGGAATTGCCATTTCTTTTGAAGTGCTCAGGGCCTGCTAGCACTGTCACACTAAACCAAGAAGGCCACTGCTCCAGGCAAGTTGGGAAGCTTTGATTTGTCCCCTCAAGGATAGGGGTCCAGGTACCAGAGAGGCTGCAGAGCCAGCAGGTAAGTCAGAAGGCCCCTGCTCAGATTGCTCTTCTGACCCTGATGAGCCTAATAACTATGGGCTCATTGCTCAGCCCCTCTGTGCCTCAGTTTCCTTATCTGTGGTAATGTACCTAATCACAGGATCGCTGGGAGGACTAATCCCAAAACTCTATGGAAAGGCTTAGAACAGTTCCTGGTGCAGTGCTCAGCTGATATTAGATATTCTTTCCTGAAAGACTGGGATGGTGGTGGGGCAGAGGTGGAGAGAGTGCTGGGTCTAGAGTTTGGAGCCCCCGGGTCTGGCCCCTGCTCTGCTAATGACCACCTGGTGGCCAAAGGCAGGTCCCTCTCTCCCTCAGTTCTAAAATCCAAGGGGAAGGTGACTTGTCCCTTCCAGCTTTGTAATCCTGTTTCCAAGGAGTTCCACCCCTCCCTCTCACTGGCTTCTTCCAGAATTCATTTTCTCTGGTGATTTAAGAAGTTCTTCCTTGTATCTTACTGCAAATCTTTCTGCTTAAATTAAAGTCCATTTTTCTCTGTGTGTTCTGCTCTTGGTGTGAAAACAACTGGTCAACGACCCATTTTATAGACTGAGAAACTTGAGGCACATGAGCCACCTGTTCTCTAGATGGAAGAATTCCAGTCTCTTTAATATCCCCTTTATTGGTCCTTCACACCCCGTCCCAGGATTCTCCACCTCCTCCCCGCTTGGAGACCCACTCAAGGCACTCCTACGAGCAGGCCTTGAGCTGGCTCCTTGGTGTGTGTCTCCCTGTTCAGTCCTCTTAGTGCCTGTGGGGAAGCAGGCCTGCTTAGCCTATTTTACAGCCAGAGAAGCAGCCCCTTGCAGTCCAAGCCTGAGTGGGCCTGGGCATTCTGGAAGGTGCCTTGCAGGACCCCCTAAGGCTGTGAGGCAGAGACCGGTCCTGGCAGGGCCCAGCATTCCCTGGGGAAAGACTTTGCAGCACTTTTCAACCTTCTCTGCCCCATAGCCATGAGGAATGTCCTTCCCCTGCTCAACCCACCCCCTGAGGGAGACTCATCTTTCACAAGCCCGCTGCTCCTCCAGCCCTTTCGCTCGCACTCAGGAAGACCTACGCGAATGCAGATAGGTGAGAGAATCATCAGAGAGCAATCCTTGAATCCCTCCCCCAGGCCAGGCCCCTGAGCAGCGCCAGCACTTACTACACTTACTACAGTGCAGCACAAAAGTACAGATCCTGCAGGGCAGGGGAGGCATGGCGTGTCCCTGACATCCTAACACAGTGCCTGGCACGTGAAGGTGCCATTGTGGTTTAACCCAAACCACTGTTATAACCAGCTCCTGGAGGTACATCTCTCACAAGCTCACTACCAACTTGTACTGATTTAGAAAAGCACTGTTTTATGGCCCGTGTTGGGAGAACTCATTCATTCAATGTGTATCAAGCACCTACTACATGTCAAGGCCCAAGCAGTACACTCGCCAAGATCCCTGCTTTCACGATGCCCCCATCCTAGAGAGGAAATGCAAATACACCTACACGATACAGGGTCAGGTGCTGCCTTGAGCTATGGAGGAAAATAAAGCAGGGAAGGGACTGGAGAGAGGGAGGGTGGGAGGGGAGCTCTTTGAGACTGAAGGAACAGCAAATCCCTAAGAGCTGGCATTTGGGCAGAAGCTGCCGCTGAGTGCACCAGGGGATTTAGGGAATCCCAGCTGGGAACTAGGATTCAGAAAAGAAAATTCCTTGGAGTCCCAGGCTCCCTGGCAAGCCAGTGGGCACACACTTAGCTTGTCATCAAAGTGAATTAAGAACTCGTTCAGCTCAGAGCCTGTGCCAGAGTCATCTGGGCGGCCATGGCCGTCTTGGAAAGAAAGGGGTTTGCCAAGAAAGTTAGGAGCGTGGCATCCTGATGAAGTGTGGGGCCTTTAGAGCGTTAGGCAGACATGTTGAAATCCCAGCTCCAACAGGATTAAGGTTCATTACTTAATCCCTGCCTTGGTTTCTTCATCTGTCAAGGGGAATGATAATCCTTGCAGAGAGGAAGGGTTGGATGAATGGTAGCTTTTCTGCTGATGTCATTCTCTTGGTTCCTAGTGGGGTTGTTTTCTTCTCAACTCATTCATTGCACAGTTTCAAGTACCTACACATGGCAGGTACTAGATGCAAATGATTCCCAGAGAAGGCAACACCTGAGTGGTCTGAGGTCGGTGGAGAGAATGCCAACCCAGGGGTCAGACCCTGGGTATCCTTCTGTCATTCCCAGCCGTGTGTACTTGGCCATGATGCTTTATCTCATTAGGCCATGGGTCAGCTTGGCAATTTCTAGGCAAATCTTCTGCTGAGCTACTGGGCTGAGGCTGCCATGCAACTAGAGCAATCATCTGTAGCTCCAGGCGACCTGTGCCAGAGATGGCTGGTCTGGCATGCTTTGCTGGGGGTGGTGGTAGGCAGAAGCCCCTTGTGCTCTGGAAATGGGCAGTTCCAGTGCTGGAGCCTGCCACCTCTGAGAACACACCTTCCACCACCACCCCGCATTATCCAAGGGATCCTTTTGGGGAGATGGAGGGAGCAGCCTGCACAGCGGGGCAAAGGGCCTGAACATGCCTTCAGGGGAGAAGGGCATTGGCAGCTTGGGCAGGGTTGGGATGGGGTCCGCAGGAGGGATCCCGCTTGGAGAAGAGTTCCAGAGGGGTCAGACTGAAGGTGGAGGCAGAGGGGAAGTGCTCTAGGGGAAGAGGTGTTTCTAGTTGTCGCCCAAGTCCCATTTTCACTCCTAGTTCTAGGAGCGATTGTAGAGCTTTTCTTGGGCCACCACTGTTCTGCTTGTCCTGCCCCATTCCTCCTTTCCAGCCCCTGCCTCTCCTTCCTCCCACATCAACATTTACCTGTCCTGTGTGCCTTTCCTTCCAGGCTGTGGGGCACTAGGTTCTAAATGGTGTTAATTCATTTATTAAAGAAGCATTTAGTGTGTTCTGTGCCAGGAACTATTAGGGCACTGATGATATAGCCATGAACAAAACAAACAAAAATGCCTGCCCTCTTGGAGTTTGCATTTTAGAAAGTGAATGGACAATAATAGTTTAGTGCAGCACTTCTCCAGCTTAAAGTACAATGAGTCACCTGGGCATCTGGTTAAAATACAGATTCTGATTCAGTGATCTGGGGTGAGGGCTGAGATTCTAACCAGTGATGCCCAGTGTTGTCAGACCACAATTTGAGTGGCAAGGGTTTTATGTGTTATCCCTCCCACGGAGATTAAAGTCTGAAAGAGGACTCCTTGAGAGAGCAATGACACATCCAAAGGAATAGCTAACAGTGGCAAAGGATTGGTGGTGGTGGGCAGGTCCTTGAGGGCAGTAGCGCCGTATGGGTGGCTGCCCTCTTTGTCTATGTGTCGGGCTGGCTCAGCTTCCCAGCCCTGGCTCCTTAGCTCCCTACTGCTCCTGCTCAGCCAGGCTGTGGGTGAGAACATCTGGAAGGGATTCCCTGGAACTGGAGGGAATTTCCAGGCAAATGAGGCTCTGACAGCCCAGCCGGGAACACCCACCCTTGCCATCTGCTCCAGACGCTGTTTGCAGAGTCTGTGTGAGAGGAGCCCGACAGTTTCCAGCTCCTCCAAGGAACATCTGTGTCCCTGGGTCCTGCCCTGGGCATGTCAGGGGCTGCCCCTACTGCTGGGAGCCAGTTCCTGAGTGCCCTTCCCAGCAGAGGAACAGCTTCCCTTTGTCTGCTGGGAGGTAGGATGACTTGGAATTCCAAAAATACTCTCAGGGTCTTCCAAGGACTGTGATGGAGGGTGGGGGTAGGGGGTGAGGGGTATGGAGAACCACCTTGCTTGGTTAGAAGCAGTGTCATCAGCACAGAATTGTCTCATCCTCATTAGGCAACATCTGTCAGACCCTTCCTGTGCTCCAGCCGTGTGTGAAGTCTGTGCCCTGATGGCACTATGTTTGGGGCATGGGGTGGGTGGGGGGTGTTCCCAGCCCACTTAAGGACGTGGCAGCTCAGAGAGGTCAGGTTACCTGCTGGGAGGGGCACAGGATCAAGCATTTGAACCCACAGTCACCTGATGTCAAAGCCCAGTGCTACTCCCTTGGTCAAAATGCCCCCCTGCGTATTCCTCTAAGAGCAGGCACTCACAGGACAGAACCACCAGATGGGAACTCAGCTGAAAGTCTTGCCTCTCTCTGTCCTCCAGCCCTGCGGGAAGCAACTTGACTTTTTTTTTTGGGGGGGGGGGGGTGTATCTGTGCATTTGATACATGCAGCTGCACTAGACCAGCTGCCTGCCTCTTTTAAAGAGGGGGGCGAATGGCTGTCATCAAGTCTGGGAGTTACTCAGCACCAAGGACGAGTCTCCTCTGTGGAGACAATTAGCCCCTCTTCCCTCTTCTCAAAAACATTGTTGCCCTGAAAAGGTGCAGAAGCCCAAGTCGGAGGTGGGGCTCCTGCCCTGGCCCGGACTCACCCCCGCAGCCCCTCTGTGTGGCTTTAGTGTCAGATCCTCGCTAACAGCAAAGGCACAGGGCAGAATGCAGAATCCCAGGCCAGGAGGCTGGGGTCTGCAGGAACCCCTGGGGCACTCCCAGTCATGGGGCAATGGGGCCTTTGGAGAGCCAGGGCTCCTTTCCAGGGGGGCTGCGACTGCAACAGAACTCCCCTCCATTCCCTGGCTCCCCCACCTGGGGAGACACGGGGCAATGGGTGTCATCTGACACTAAAGCCAGGTGCTAGCTCCTCAGTTATGTTGCCTTCCTGCCACTACCACCATCTCCCACTTCCTCCTCCAAGCATGGGTGCCCCTGGCCTGGGATTCCCAGGCTGAGTTAGCAGGTGGGTTTACAAGCTCTGATGTGGAGCAACTGTGCCAACCACAGTGAACTAGACTCTGCAGCCTCCGGAGGCCTGGATGCCTCCCTGCCCCTCCCAGCAGGCCAGGCTGCGAGACTCAAGAGGCAGCGCAATGGCTCTCTCCCTGCCCTGCTGCCCTCTTTGCTGTGCACTCGGCTTTAAACCTGAGCTGGGCAGGTGTGACCAGGGAGAGAGGGCTCCCTGACCACGATTTAACCAAGAGATTAAGGGCCCCTGAGGAAAGGCCTTTCTTTCTGTATTTTGGTTTCACAGCTTGGGGAGATTGGAGATAGCATGCATTCCCCTGAGCAGGCAGCTGTGAAAGGATCTGTAAAAGCCAGTCACTGGGGCTCTTGCCTATAATTGAGAGGATGAACATTGTCACTTCAGGGGGCCTTGCCTTTGGAAGAGGAAAAAGAAGGCAGACCTCCACTCGCTCCCACAGACGAGGCAGCTGGCAGGCTCTGGCAATGGGGCAGGGAACAGACTCTCGGGATGCTTGAAGGCAGGAGCAGGCAGTGGGCTCCCTGTGTGTCTCCAGGCCAGTGAGGCACCTCTCTGGTTATCGGATTCCAAGGGCAGGAAGGTGGGAGCAAGTTCAGAAGAGGAGGTTATGGAATATTGGTGAGATGGGGGGACTGGGGAGGTGGCCTGCAGGTTTGAGGGAAGAAGGAAGGGAGGCTGGGAAGTAGGCTGTGGGAGAGAGGCAGGACAGGCTGGCGTGTGCTGACCCTAGGGGCTGCAGGGCACCTTTCCACTGGCCTCCACCACAATCTCCTGCTCTCTCCTCCGAGCACGGGTGCCACTGACCCTGGAGCCCCACGCTGTGTTGTCAGGTGGGCTAACAAGTCTTGATGTGTAGAAACTGTGCCAACCACAGTGAACCAGACCCTGCAAGTCTCCATGGGCCTGGCTGCCTCCCTGCCCCTTCTAATGCTATCCTACCCACCCCATGACTGGGGTTGCTCAGCTCCTGCTGCAGGGTGGGCTCCACCCCAGGCTCTGCTTCCAGTCCTGTTCCCAGATTGAGGGTATTTAAGGGGTCACTTGGAGTTTTCTTCATTCCTTTCGACCTTCATCTTGCTCCCCAGTTCCAGTTGTGGGTTTGGATCCCAGCTCTACAACCTTCTTTCCTGAGTCCCAGTCTCCTGTTTCGCAAATTGAGCATAATAGTGACTCCTTCCTAGGCTCTTTGAGGATTAAATGAGATAACTAGAGCTCCCAGCAAAATGCCTGGGCCTGATGGAGCTCAGTGGCCGTTAGATGGCTTCTTCCTTTCCCCTTCTCCTGGGCACCCTCGGGTTGTGCAATTGAATGTGCTTATTTACAAAGACCTTGGCCAGTCAGCCCACAGCTGAGGTGTCTGGAGCGACTGCCCACTGCCACCCATCAGCAATAAAGCTGAGGGTAGTAGCAAGAGCTGTCATTCGTTGAGTTTTAATCCTCACATCAAACCCACAAGGAGGGGGTTTATTAACCCTGTATCGGAAATGAGAAAACAGAAGTTCAACTTCTTAAATACCCTGCCTGGGTCCCACAGCTGTTGAGTGGTGGGGCCTGGATTCCCAAGCCGACTGGGCTCTTTCTACCACCCACTCATAAGACAAAGTGTCACTCAGGGATGGTGGTTGAAGGAGGATGGGGCCAGGTGAGGAGCGCCAACCTGGAAAGCAAAGTACCCTAAAATATCAAGGCCAGGGCCTCAAGCCATGATCAAGTGAATGTAGAAACCCAAGGGCAGGGCCAGGCAAATGGCCTGGGACCCCTGAGAGCTGCAGGAATGGAAGACAGGCAGGCAGAGACCCAAGCAGCACAGTTACCCCAGGACCTAGCCCTATGAAGGGGTGGGAACGCAGAAGCCCGGGCCCACCGTGTCCGGAGAGTTCAGAGGGACAGGAGCTTATGTGCTTCCTTCTGGACAACACATTTTCCCAATCTAACAACAGTTGATGAGAAAAGCTACTTTATAAAAAGCCAGTGTGCCTGCATGACTGACCAACATTTCCGGGGGCCCAAATTTCCATCACATTTCCAAATCAAGCTGTTTCCTCCAGAACCCATGAAAGGGCCAGGTGCTTGGGCAACGTGCATATTGGGCCCAGGGTCAAAGACACTATCCAGGTATGAATTTTATTGGAAACCAGGTGACACCTGAAGCAGCTCAGAAATCGGGGCGAGAAAAAGTCCCTGGTTGTTATTATTTAGTGTGGCCTGGGAGGAAGAAAGGACTCTTTGTGGAGCAATGAAAGGGAGCCAGATAGAGGCAAGCCCCTGCCCTCCTGGGCAGAAATCATCTTTTCCATCAGCGGTTTCGGCTTTGCCTGGCCCAATCTCATTGTTCTGCTGCATTCCACCAGGGGTGAGAATACGTTTGGAGACACCACTTTCTCAGGGCACAAGGCTTGCATTTCTACACACGGACTTGAATGCACATCCATCTGGGCATTGTTATTTAGAAATATGTTGACAAATGGTTTCTTTAAAGGTACTGCTATTCTCCTCCCCCATGTTTTGGTGTTTATCTTTTACTTTTTTCTACTCCCCCCCACGCCCCTTGAGAACAACGTAATTCTCCAACACAGTTTGCATTGTCAGGCTGGAACAACATTTGAAATGCAGCGATGGCCTGAGGGCTGTAGAGAAAGAGCGAGATGACGTGTGTCCATGAGAAGAGCATAAATCAGGGTGGCTGTCAGCACCGAGTCTTCTCCAGAAAGAGCCTGCCATGGGCTCCAGCCCCCGGGCTCGTTCTCTCTCTTCCCTCCACCCCACCACCTTGTTCACCTCCTTACATCCCTCTGGGTGCTTGAACTGTGCAGTGAGCCCTTAGACCTCGTTCTGCCCCAGTGGCTGGGGGACCAGGATGCTCAAGAAGCCTGCTTCTAGGAGCTGGTGGGTGGAGAAGCCAGTGGGAAGGAAAGCGCCCAGAATGTGCAGGGCAACCAACAAGGCGTAAGAGACACGGTTTCAGCTCTTAAAGGTTTAAGCTCTAGCCAAGTAGATGAGACGAGCATCTCAACATGTGGTTAAGGCTGTGGCCTCAGTGCAGAAGGCAGTAACAGTTAGAGAATATTTGTCAGGTTGGCAAACATCTGACTGCTAGTAAGACTCAGCTGCTGCCCGCAGGAGCATGGGGAGGAGTCCAGGAAGGGGCAGCCCTTTTCCTAGATGGCTGCCACCCATGCCATTCTCCCAAGAGACGTGGAATCTATCCCTCTCCTCTTCTTGTATCTGGGCTTTCCTTAGCGACTTGCTTATCTTAGAAAATGTGGCAGAGGTGATGGTCAGTATTTCTAAGATGAGATCATAAGAACCTAGCAGCTTCTACCTTGGTCCAGCCTTCCATCACCCTTCATGACTCTTCTGAAACACCTCTTGTCTTCACAGCAACCACCTGCCCAAAGATCTCCCATTGCCTGTGCTTCCCATTGCCTGTGGGACGAAGCCCCTCCGGCCCAGCAGCCCTGGCCCCTGCCCCCTGCCCCCTGCCCACTGATCTAACATGGCCCCAGCATGTGCTCCTGGCTCCTGCCACTCTGGCCTCCCTCTAAGTCCCCAGACTCTCTTGGTGAGCCTCACCTCTCAGCCTTTGCCCTCAAGTCCGCCTGCCCTAAGCCTGCTGGGGCGCCACACCCTTGGTCCAGTGTGTAGCCAATCGCTGTGCGTGGCTATTGAGCAATTGAAATGTGGCTTGTGTGCCCAAGGAACTGAATTTTTAAATTAAATTAAACTTAAATACATTTACATTTAAAAACTGATGCTCAGTTCAGTTATTGTAAACCTACTAAGTATGTTTGGAACAATTTGGGTATGTGCATGTACTTTTTCAACGGTAAATTTAATCAAATCTAAATACAGATCAAGTATATCCAATGAAACACTTGTGTCTGAATTTAGCACCTAAATTGATGTGTAGGAGTAAGTACAAAATGCGCACTGGATTTTGAAGATTTAGTACCAAAAAAAAAAAAAGTAAAATATCTCATTAAATAATTTTTTATTGATTACATGTTGAAATGATGATATTTAGGATATATTGAGTTAAAGGAAATACATTATTAAAATTAATTTCAGATGTTTCTTTTTATTTTTTTAGTGTAGCTGTTAGAAAATTGTAAATGGTATATGTGGCCCATATTATAATTCGACTGGACAGCACTTAGCTAGACTGATGAACCAGTGCTCAAATAGCAATTCAGCCCTGCTGTCCTTGTCTCTCCCACATACTCAGTCCCAATTGCTGACCCCCTTGGGCTTATGAATGCCAAAAACTGGCAGGCTGATCTCGGAGTGACATACACTTGCAAGCACGTGTGTGTGTTCATGAGGCTTGTGCACATGTCTGCATCCAGTGCCCCTCTGGGTTTTCCGTTTGTGAGCACAGGTGAGGGCCCCTGCAGGACAGTTGCACAGGCAGGTGTGTGAATGCAAGGCAGAGCTCATGGGGAGTTGACGTGGGGACAGGGCCTCGGGCTTGAAGCCTCAGGCAGGTTGTCCACCCCCGGGGGAGGCTGGAATAGACCGTGTTTTCTTGGCAAGTTGATGAGAATGTCATGTAGAACAGAACCAACAGCTGCCCTGAAATCAAGATACATGTCAGCTCCCCCTCGCCCTCACCAGTGAGGCCCGTCACTCTATCACCAGAGAGGAAATTAAGTTGGTCTGGCACAGTTTGCTCTTCCCAGAGCCAATTTGGTTGCTGCTGTGTAGTGTGTTACTCAAGTCTGGGCAGTGTCTAATTGATCATTTTTTGGTTTACTCATAAATTTCCAAGGTGTGGTCTTCAAAGTTAACCAAACAATAGGAAATCAAAAAGGATGTCCTTGTTCTTTTTCTGAAGATAAGAGCAATACAATCAACCATTCAGTTAATCAACCAATATAGATTGAGCACCTACTGTGTACCAGGCAGTGTGTAAACAGGAACGGACTGTGGGGTGAGAGTTTGGAAAACTGGATTCCAGCACCAGCCCATAGTGTGCCCTTGGGCAGGTCTCTGCCCACTGGGCTTCAGTTCTCTGTGAAATGAGGGGTTCCAGCTGTGGCACTTCGGGGTGTGATGCTGCTTTCCTGGGCATGGATCTCTCACCCCACCCTTTGGGGAGCTGCTTTAGATGGGCTGGAGGCGCAGGGGCTGCTTGGGCCGTCTCGTGGAATGAAGAAAACACAGAAGGCCTCTGAGACCATGGGTGTCACTAACTCCCACAGGCCTAGAGTCTGATTTACAGGAATGAGGTGACCCTGAAATATAGAAGATTCAGTTTAAGTGGGTATTTGTGGGCTCACTTGTACCGCAGCGATTTCAGAGGACCAGGCTGATCAGCAGAAACTGAAATTCGTATTTTGGAGGCTGGGGCTTATGTTTTGAAGTCCCCCAGCCCCTGGACGTTCTTTCTTGTCATCACTAGCTCCACGACTAGCATGTGTGTTCCGGCAATTCCAGTGCTCCCTTCCACCCTTGTGATACCAAACAAGCATGCACCATTTCTTGCCTTCTCCCTCCTGGCTTTCCCCCAGCCTCCTTTCCACCCCAGGCCTGCCCTCATTGCTAGGTCTGTTTCTCACTACCCTCCACATTGGCTGGGAAGCCCACCCTGGGGTCTTGGAACATTTCATCCAACTGGCTGTCCTAGGCCCCCAGGACCAATTCTCCCAGGAGCGTTTTGCCTCCGCCTGGCTGAGTGGCGCAGAGTTATGAAGCTGTGTTGATTTTGTTTCCCAGTGCTCACATTCCTACAATGAAAATCAGACACAACAAAAGCTTTCTCTGATCCCTGCCACGTAACATCAGTCTCCATAATGAAGGTGTCTGTGTTGTAGGTGGGTGAAAGCAGAGGGACAGGGTTGGGGAGGGGGGACAGGCTTTGTCACTGAGTTTAACTGCTTCCATCCTGCCAGCAAAGAGCAATTTCCTTCTGACTCCTCCTCTAACATTCAAACCCCTGCCAGCAAACCCACCAAATTCCCAAACCCAAACCACAACAATGATGGCATATTGGAACATTCCAAAATTCAGGGGGAAAGGATGGGAGAAAAGTGGATATCTGAGAATGTCTACATTTCCTCCCAGAGAATCCCCTCACTCCAGCTAACTTCCTATCCTCCATAATTTAGGCCATGAATGGACACTTCAGAAAACAGACTTCTGATCTGATTTCTGGTTATTAGAAAGTTAGCTCCATGGGAACTGTGTTTTGTCCACTGCTGAATCCCCTGAGCCTAGCTGAGTTCCTGGCATATCATAGTTGTTCAGTAAATATGGTTCAATGACTTAATTTCTATCTCTACGATAACTAAGAAGATTCTTTGGTAATAACCCAGTTCAGGAACGACTGAGGGTATCATTTATTCATTAATTAAACAAGCATTTGTTAGGCAGCTCTATGGTTCCTGGCACTGTGTCAGGTGCTAAGGATGACTAGAAAATGCATCCATCCCGCCGTATGCATTAAGCTCCCACTCTGCACCAGGTGCTGTGCTTGGTTCTAGAGACAGAAAAGCAAATAGAACAGACACTGCCTCTGCCTCCACAGCACTTAGATTTAATGGAGGCACAGATGATAAGCAAGTAAAGAGATAAATAAGCAAAATGACTCCAGATCCTATTGGGCTATAAAGGAAATATGTATGGTGCTGTGATAGAGAAGAGTTGGGTGGCCTTCATTGGACAGGGCAATCCAGGGAGGGGCTCTCTAGGACCTGAAGGCTAAAGAGAAAGAGCCAGGAGACAGCATATAAAGTGCAAATAAATGCAAAGGCCAAGAGAGAGCACAGCAGGTGCAGAGGCCCTGGGGCCAGAAAGAGCCCAGTGGCTTTGAGGAACAAAAAGGAGGCCAGCAAGGCAGGAGTGTGGGACTAGGGGGACAGCAGTGAAGGTGACTTCGGACGAGTCCCTGCCCTCTAGGAGGGGAGTCAGGCAAGCAATCAGAGCAGACTGGTGAGTGCTGCAGTGGAGGCAGGAATGTGCAAAGAAGCCCTGAACTCCGCCTGGAGGAGACAACATTCTTACCCAGTCTTGAGAATGCACTCAAAGATCTCTCAGGTCCAGTGAGGCCTTCCGTCCTGTCACCATGGATCTTGCTCTGGGGCCTCCTTCCCTTTCCCTGCTGGAGTGGGGAGCTCTGGGCTGGTGCCCGTTGTGCCCTACTCCAGCCAGAGAGTCCCCAAATGATTTCCCTGCCCCAAAACTTCTCTCTGCTCCTTCTGCTGCTGCTGTAGAAAGCTGCTGGGCAGCAGCAGCTGAAACTACCTGGGATGAACGGGTTTGGCAGATGTCGCTGCCGTGGGGGTAATAATATCACCAGCATGGCGAGTCCCATCCTTTCATCTCCCTGGTCTCCCTGGAGCTTTTACTCTCATTGAGCCCAGCATCTAGCAAATAGCCTCATTGCTGCCTTTTATCTGGCTGGCTTTGAACTTGAGACACTCTCTAGGGGCCTTGCCTGGTTGACAACACCAGACCATTTAGAACTACATAGGGGGCTAGACCAGACATTTGAGCAATAATAATTAATGAGGCAATAATAACAGTAATATCAGCTCCCCTTTAGGGTTCTGAGTTTACCAAGCACTGTGCTAAATGCTTTGCATGCACCATTTCTTGAAACTCTCACTACCAGCTTATAAGGCAGGTGTTGGTATCACTATTTTAGAGATGAGAAATCAAGGCTCAGAGAATTTAGGTAACTTGATGAAGGTTGCACAGCAAGTAAGGACTAACTGACTTTAGTCCCAGGGCTACCTAATTCCACAGACTCTTTCCTCTCCAAGTACCAGTGGTTTCCAGCTCCAAGCCGGCTGCATCAGAATCACTAGGAAGCTTGTTAAAAATTAAGATTTCTGGTTCCTCATCTTCAGATATTCTGAGTCCATAGATTTGGGGTGGGGTTCAGGATTCTAGCTCTTTTCTCTATTTTAAAAGTTTCCCCCAGGGGATTTGGGTTTAGGGCCAGGTGTATTCAGGTCCGCCTCCTATATGTGTACAAGTCCCTTACAAATAGAAGGCAAAGAGAGGAGTTGGGTAGGGGGAGGTCTCCCTGAGGGGCGCATAGGACTCTCTGGCCTCACTCTCTCCTGCCTGTCCCCTCCTCCACCCTAGTCAGAAGCTGAACCTTGACCTCCCTCTTCTCCAGCTCTCCACTTTCTCCTGTGCTGGGGAATAGCAAGGAAGACAGCCAGGTAAAAGGCATGAGAGAAGGTGGGTCTCTGGTCTAAGTGTCTGCAAATTAAAATGTTCTAGAACCACAGTGATCATAGCGTAGCATGACTTTTCAGTCATTGAACAAATATGTGTTAAGCAGCACGAAAGGGGCTATAGGGCATGTCGGAGCATAAAAACATTGTCCTTGCCCCAAGTCTCCCTTCCAGCACCTGGCATTCTGGTTGGCATGGATTAATACTTCAAGAAAACTTTGTCAAATAAATTAGAATTTCCAATTCTAGTGGGAAAGCAAGTCCAACATCAAGGAACAGCATAAGTTACTATTGGGATTATATAAATCAAGTGTAAAAAAATTTCCCCAATATCTATTATCCCCTTTTCCTATAGAAATAGAAATTTTGGCAGGTCACATGGCTGCCTAGAATAAAGACTACATTTCCCAATTTCCTGTGCAGCTAGTTGTGGCCATGTGACTAAGTTCTGGCCAATGGATATAAATGGAAGTGTCCTATGAGATACTCTGGAGTCTTCTTTAGGCACAGCAGCAGACTCTTAGAAGATACCATAGGGGCAAATCTTCAGGACCTTGGGTTCACGAATGGATATGATACCAAAAGCAGAAACAACAAAAGAAACAGTAGGTGAATTCAACTTCATCAAATTAAAAATTTTGGTGCATCAAAAGATATAATCAAGAAAGTGAATAGACAACCTACAGAAAGGGAGAAAATAGTTAGCAAATCATATATCTGATAAGGGCTTAATAGCCAGAATATGTAAAGAACTCTTACAACTCAGCATCAGAAAGACAAGCAACCCAATTAAAAAAATGAGCAAAGGACTTGAACAGACATTTTTTTTTTTTTGAAAGGAATATACAAATGGCCAATAAGCTCATGAAAAGTTGCTTAGCATCATTTACCATTAGAGAATGCAAATCAAAACCACAAGATATCATTTCACACCCATAAGGTTGACTATTGCTTTTTTAAAACATGGAAAATAACAAGTGTTGGAGAAGATATGGAGAAATTGGAACCCTCATGCATTGCTGGTGGGAATGTAAAATACTGCAGTCACTATAGAAAGCAGTTTAGCAGTTCCTCAAACAGTTAGATACAGAATTACCCTATGACCTGGCAATTTCACTCCTAAGTATATATCCAAAGAAACTGAAAACGGACACTTGAGCAGATATGTATACACCAATATTCATAGCAGCATTATTCACAGTAGCCAAAAGATGGAAGCAACACATGTTTATTGACAAATGATTGGATAAACAGAATGTGGTACATACACACAATGGAATACTATTTGGCCATAAGAAGGAATGAAGTTCTGAAATGTGCTACAACATGGAAGCATCTTGAAAACATTATGTTGTGTGAAATAAGCCAGACACAAAAGGCCACATATTGTATGATTTCACTTATATGAAATATCTACAAATTGAAAATTCATAGCAACAGCAATGAATTAATGAGAGAGAGAGAGGGGCAGCACCAGGGTACCCTTTGCACCTCATATGCCTTCCTCCACCGGCTTCCAGGAACATGGGTTCCATCTTGGACCATGGGGCTGAGGTCACATGTGGCAGAGGAATAAAGGCAGAAGGAGCCCGAGTTCTTAGCACCATGAAATACCATATCATTCCTGCCCGGACTTCTGCGTAAGTGAGAAATTAGTTTCCGTTTCCTTCAAACCACTGTTATTTTTGTTTTTCTCTCATTTGCACCCAAACATCATCCTAGGGGAGTAGAATGAAAGATAATGGGTGTCTTAGTTTGCCAGAGCTGCCATGACAAATACCGCATGCTGGTTGGCTAACAAGAAGAATTTATTGACTCACTGCTTCTTGAGCTGGAACTCCAAATCTGAGGCATCAACAAGGCCATGTATTCTTCCCAAAGTCTGTAGCGTCCTGGTGCTGTCTCCCCACAATCCTGGGGGTCCCTCGGCTTGCATCTCTACCTCCCATTGCCTGGTGATCTCGCTCTCCTTGTGTCTGCTCCTCTGGTTTCTGCCGACTTTTGGCTTCTTCCTGTGGCTTTCTCTGATTTCTGGCTTCTCTTTATAAGATCTCCACTAATATGGATTAAGGTCACCCTGATTCAGTTGGGGTGCACCTAAATAGAATCTTAACTGATAATGCATCTTCAAAGCGTCCGGTATACAGATGGGTTCATACTCACAGGAACGTGGATTAAGAGCATGCTTTGGTTGGGGTTCATAATTCAATCTACCACAGTGGGATTTCAAGGAACAGAAATGAATGTGAGATGTTTATTAAATGCTATGTGTTCTAGTTTGCTAATGCAGCCAGAATGCAAAACACCAGAGATGGATTGGCTTTTATAAAAGGGGGTTTATTTGGTTACACAGTTACAGTCTCAAGGCCATAAAGTGTCCAAGGTAACACATCAGCAATTGGGTACCTTCACTGGAGGATGGCCAATGGTGTCTGGAAAACCTCTGTTAGCTTGGAAGGCACGTGGCTGGCATCTGCTCCAAAGTTCTGGTTTCAAAATGGCTTTCTCCCAGGACATTCCTCTCTAGGCTGCAGTTCCTCAAAAATGTCACTCTTAGTTGCACTTGGGGTATTTGTCCTCTCTTAGCTTCTCTGGAGCAAGAGTCTGCTTTCAGTGGCCTTCAAACTGTCTCTCATCTGCAGCTCCTGTGCTTTCTTCAAAGTGTCCCTCTTGGCTGTAGCTCCTCTTCAAAAGTTCACTCTCAGCTGCACTGGGTTCCCTCTGTCCGTCAGCTCATTTATATGGCTCCAGTGACTTAACTTAGACCCACCCTGAATGGGTGGAGCAATACCTCCATGGAAATTATCCAATCAGAGTCATCACCCACAGTTGGGTGGGGCACATCTCCAAAGAAACACTCAAAGAAATCTAATCAACACTGATGACTTCTGCCCACACAAGATTACATCAAAGATAATGGTGTTTGGGGGACACAATACATTCAAACCAGCACACCATGTAATGTATCTTGATCTTCCAGAAATATTGTGATGATGAAGGGAAAAAAGCCAGAATTTTCTTGGGTAGAAAGAAAGAATTGGAAAGCTTCAGAGGGAAGGAAAGCAGGTAAATTTCTGCCTGGATAATTAGTTCAGTGGCTCAATTAGCATGGCAGGAGATGGCACATGGAAAGTCTTTTTAAAAAGGGAAATCGCAAACTGCTTGCAAATGTCTATAGATAGGTTCAGAAACCCGGATTTTGAAAACTAAAGGATTTCCTAGATCCTAAGGGAGAAGCCAGAATTGAGTTAAGCAGAGATTAATAACAGTTTGTTTGGACAGAAGGCACCCATCTGTACTCAGGGATCAGGGTTACTTTAAATCTTGCTCCAAATGAGATTTTATCTTAAATTTAACAGACAAGAAAGAGGAGTTAGATAAATACTTTTATCATTATTTAAGCAAGTCTCTGCATTATGAAAAAAAATCTGCTTAAGAGTAGAAATGCATAGGTTGGCACAGTTTGGTCACCTGTCCCCGAAGTGCTTTTTATTATCTGTTTTCACAATATTCCTGTAGAGTAGACAGGGCATCCACAAAGCAGCAGCAGCCCTGAATTGTAGAAAAAGGAAGCTGAGCCTCAGAGAGCCGATGTGGTTTCCCCAGGCTACACGGCTGACAGGTGGTGCAGGAAAGGTCCTCAGAATCAGGGGACATGGGTGACCTCAAGGGCCACCTGGACAGGAGCAGGTGTCTGAGCAGAGGCATGACTGGCGGAAGCAGCATTTGCTTTGACCCAACATAGACTGGGGGGTTGGGGGGAGGCAGGAGGTGGGCAGGGATTGAAGTCTGGGGGACCTCACTCTGATTCTTTCTCACGTCCCCCTGCACCCACCCACTCCCCTGGGCTGAGACCACCCCCTTCCCCCAGGGGACTGCGCCCGATTGCCAAGAAGAACCTTCCTACCAAACTGTTTGCAGCCAAGCTCACCTGTCTCCACCTGTGTCCATTTCCATTTTTCTTTTTAAAAAAATCAGAATGTAGTTTTATTAAAAGAAAAAAAATCAATACCCACGACATAACCTGCAGCAGAAAAATGGGAGAAGCTTATGTTTCACAGTCTCAGTGCCCTATTGCAAGCATTCCCCAGTGTCCCTTCCACTGAAATCTTTGTCATGGGGTCGGCCGTGAGCCACTTCTGAGAAGCCAGTCTCACCCCTCCCCTTGCCTGCAGCTTTGCTCAGCAACCCTTTCCAACACCCCCTTCTTGCCTCTTTATTCTGTATCCTGGCTGCTTCCTTTGCCCTCCCAGATCCAGCCAGGCAGCCTCGTAAAGACTCACTGCTGCCCTTGGCCTCTGATCAGGCCTCTCCAGCCATCTAGCCTATCCCTTCCTTCCACACTTGCTTTGATGTCACCTCCTCTAAGAAGCGAGCACTTTGGAGTCAACAGCCTTGGTCTCCACCAACTCCTGTGTGACCTTGAGTCCACTGCATAACCTCTCTGAGCCTCAGGTTCCTCATGTGTGAAAATGTGGCTAATAACACCACTTTCACTGCATTGGTGGACCAAGGAAATTAGCTAGTGTGTGTGACAGCCCCTAGCATGTGCCCTGCATATAGTGAGCTCTCAATAATGCTTGTTCCCTTCTTTGCTGCCCTGAAGGTGCCACCTGTGTCCCTGCTCCTTCATTCCACCTCTCTGGGCACTTACCTGCCAGAGAATTTCTCCTCAGAACAGAGCAGCCGACCCCTCTCTTCTCTGCATGGTGCACCAAGCTTCCCCAGGAAAGTCCTTCAGAGGGACAGGACTGGAATTCTGCATGTAACAAGCACTCAGCACAGACCAAAGGGAGGTGGGGATGAGAAAAGTAGAGGAAGGAAAGGAGAGAGAGGGAAGGGGAAGGAGAGGAGGAAGTGGGGAAAGGAAGGAATAAAGGGAGAAGAGGGAAAGAAAGCTTGGGGCAGGGAGGAAAGAAGGAATCCTTTGTCTGCAATGGACAGCTAGTGAATTCCATAGTGAGTGGTACAGACTAGAGGCTTGAGGAACTTTGGATGGGTGGGTGGATGGATGGATGGATATATGTAATTAGATGGGAGAGAGGAAGAGAGGGTGAGAAGAGAGTTGGAGTTGGTCTGGGCTTCCCTTCCTGTTCAGCTCTGTTTTCCCAGGAGGCAGGATATGGGGCTTCCAGCTAAGAGCCCCTGGCTCTTAGAAATGCCACCCTGGCTGGATGCAGAGTGGCGATGGGGACAGTGGGAGCAGCTGGTCCTGACCCAGGCAGGCCAGGTGAGGGGTCCTGAGCAGTGCCCTGGCTGGTGATAGATATATTTGCCTTCTCACTCCATTTTCTGCTGAGCCCCTCCCATCCTGGGCCTCGCCGTGGGACAGGCCCATTGAGCATGCACGGTCTGGCTGCTGGTGGGGAGAGAGGCAGGACAAGAGCCCCCCGGAGACTGCTGTTCTGGTGAAGGCCTGCCTGGGCCGATAAAGAGTCAGCTGCAGCATCTGTGTGGCAGGCAAGGGACTGGGAGTCAGCGCAGACCTCTGTGACCCCGCCTGGGAAGGGACGGGAGCACTTGCTCTCAAGTGGAAATGCCCCAAGGGAGCCACCAGGCTCCTTGGAACCCTTCAAGATGAGATGAGGAAGGGAGGGAAACTCTTATTCTCTGCCCCCTCCTAGACATTCCCAATGTGGTGAGCGGAGCGGAGTCCTGCAATGAAAAAACCTGTTTAACTCATTGCAACAATAACAACAATAAAAATTATCCCATTGTTTCCCAAGCCTCGTCCATCATGGAACTTTTCCTTCCCTACTGATGGTACTTAATTCACATCTTGAAAACACTAGAGTCGTGTAGGAGAGCAGTTTGGAAATGTTGAGATGGACCAGAGAATAGAGTGTTGGCCCTGAAAGGAATGAAGGTGTCCATGAGGGCCCTGGAAAACTCCTACCCATCCGTTAAGGCCCAAGTCAAATGCCCTCAGCTCTCTGTGGTGTTTTTCTACTTCCCCTCAGAATTAATCATTCCTTCATGTGTGCCCCCATAGCCTTCACATAAAACTTTATTTTGTTTCTTTCACATGGAGCTGGTAGGTTGTACACTTGGCTCAATGATGGTTATCAGTAGAATTTAATGTAACACCCTTAATTTACAAAGAAGTAAGCTGAGACCCAGAGACGAGCTAGGCCTTGCTCTAGTGGCTGCCAGCTGGACTTGGAAGGGAGCAGGTGCTGGCCCAGGCTTCAGGTTCCCCTGAACCTGCCTTCTCTCCTTCCCTGAAGCTGAGCTGGATTTTGTTTCCTGGCAGTGGGGACAATTGGGCTTTCTCTTATTCTTTGTGTCTGAGACTGACTGCTAATGTCCCAGTGAGGAGAGGAGCCATCGGTTAAATAAGCTGGGTGAGGGCACAGCATCCTGAAAGAGGAAGGTGCCAAAGGGAACTTCATCAGTAACACTTCTCTGCAGCCTTTGCCAGGGGCCTTGAGGTGGGGAAGCATGGAGCTCTGTGCCAGCCTGGCAGGGACAGGGTCAGGGAGCAGGGGATGTGGGTCCTGGGGCCCTGAGGCTGACCCCTTCTGGGCCCAGCCCTGTCCACCCGAGGAGGCAGCAGGTCCTCACAGCAGTCCAGCCTGACCTCCCGCATTGATGTCTGTGCCCTCAGCGAGTGACCGGTCCTTTCCTTGAGGTTCACGTACAAGCTGTGGTTTCTTTAAACTAAGGGCAGAATCTTATGTCCATTAATTGAGTAATTATGGAGTAAGCACATTTTGTGCTAGATGCCCAGTGAGGAAAGGATGGATGCAAAGGAAATGCCAGAGGTAGTTTCCCTTTAGGGAGCTTAGGGCTTGGTTACCCAGACATGCCTCTGTACCTCTCCAGCGCTCAGCCCCTAGGGATGACCCTGCCAGAGCAGCATGATCACGTCGACTTCAGGTGGAACAGCAGGACAGTCCCCGACAGCGAGCTAGTGTGGGGCGCACACCCCCAGAACCCCGGGTGCAGGGAGGGGCGTGAGGCGGAAGATGACTGGCTTTCAGAGCAACCAGCACCCGCATTTTGGTTGGACCCGTTAGCAGATGCTACCTGTGCCCTCACGGGGATAACTCTGAAGTGTGTGTGCCACACTGGTTCCCCAAGTTCCCCAGTAGGATAAAGTCCCCGGTCACCCACAGGGGTAACTTGCTGAATAACTCCCACTTGATTGGCTTCATCCCCTTCCCTGTCTCACGTCACAACTCCCCTATGGGGCTGCCTGGGATCTCCTCCCAAATAAGCCACCTGCCCTTGAATCCTTGTTCTCAGGCTTTGCTTCTGGGAAAATCCAACCTAAGACAACGTAAATTGGCACAATCTCTCTGGAAGACAGTTTGTCATAAGTATCAAAATTTTGAACACCCATGCTGTTGGACTAGCCGTTTCACTTCTAGAAATTTATCCCATAGGTGTACTCTCATTTATGCCAGTGGTCTGAACAAGGTTCTGTATTATAGCATCAAAATGCTCAATCCTAGGAGACGAGTTAAATAAATCATGGTTCATCCAAGTAGTGGAATAATATGCAGCCATAAAAAAGAGGAATGAATAAATGCAGCCACTTTTTATGAACTGATTTGCAGCAATCTCCAAGATAAATTGTTGAATGGAAAAAAGCAAGGTATGGAAGAGTGCATTTGTATAAAACAAAAAGAATATACACCCATAATTGCTTTCTTATGGAATAGACTGTCTCTGGAAGTGTACCAAGAAGCTGGTAGCTGTGGAGCCTCTGGAAGAGGAATTAGGTGGTTGGGAGCAGGGAAGAGAGGATGATTCTCATGATATATCCCATGCACTTTTTGCCTTTTGCATTGTAAACAAGTTCTGTGTTACCTATTTTTAAATATATGCAACAAAATTAATTTTGAAGAACAACTGTATACCTGGGTGTCTGATAACGGAGTTTTTCTATAACAATCAATCCAATTTTAGCTTGTCTCACATGGCCAGTGGCGTTCAACCTTCCTTTTCTCATTTCACATTCCCATAAGGTGGTTCTGCATCATTACTCCAGGTTTCTAAATAAAGAAAGTAGGCCTGAGTCCAGCCTTCCCCAAGATGCTGCAAGTCCAAGCCACCCTTTCCCTACCCCTACCTGAGACACCAGAAGTTACTAAATCTTCCTGACACAGGGATCTATTTCCCAGAGGTTGCAGCCCTTCCTTTACTGAGCTATTTGAAATGAAACTAGTGTCTTTGGAAAGGATGAGCTGAGGCAGGAGGCTGAATGAAATGACCTCTTCTTGTGAAGATGGCAGGCACCATGTTTTGTTTCTATATTCCAGCAGTCTGGCACAATGCCTGGCACATTTGTTGGATGGAAGGATGGATGGATGGATGGATGGATGGATGGATGGATGGATGTCTTTTCACCCCGTAATTCCAAGCATGGGAGGCCAAAGGGGAAAGACACCCCTCTGTCCAGCTCCTGGGATCCTAGGTCATTGAGGGTTGGTGAGCAGAGCTCTGGAGCCGACACATTGGGCCTCAAATCCCAGCTCCTTACTGGCCAGATGACCTTCAGCAAGTCTCTCCACCTGAGCCTCAGTTTCCTCATCTAGGTAATGGGTACAGAGGATTATATAATGTTAAGGTGTCTCACCCTGTGCCTGGCACATAGTGGGCTCTTCTGAGGGGTTGTTCATCCCTCTTCCCTCCTTTGGGCAGAAGAGAGACCACCATGGAGACCAGATATTGTCCCTTCTTGACCTCCATCACAGCATGTCAAGGGGTTCCTTTTTGTTTTAACTGAAAGCCCTCCTGCTGTAATCCAAGCCCATGGTCTCCTGTACTATTGTCCAAGGCTCTCCGAAGGAGCCTTTTCCGGATCTGAAGGCCCAAAGGAAATCAAGGTTGAGTCTTATTGGCTGTGGGCTCAGTAACTGCTGACCCATCTGTTTGCCCCGAGTTCAGCCCCCATCCATTTTATCCACTCCTTCCCCAGCTCGGGAACTCTCAGTGCAAGGTCAGCTGTGAGTTTTCTAGGGTCCCAGGGCTCTTGCCCCTTCTCCACCCCACCCCCTTCTCCTCCATCCAAGGAGTTGGGAAATAGCTCAGATTCTGATGACAAAGAGATTGAGCCCCAGGCACCTCAACGTCTGACAAGTTGCATTTTACAATAAATTCCCACAATTAGACCCTGCAAACAGTGCTGCTGTCGCTTTCCTGATATATGGCAGGGAATTAGCTTAATGTCCCTGGCAACCAATTCTTGGACTAAAAATAGTTGCCTTATGGGTTCACCTTTCCCTCCTCAGCATCCAGTCTCCACTGGTGCCAGAGAGGGCCTGAGCTGAAGTGTCTGGGTCCTGCCCCAGTGCTGGGGGTGACGCCTCAAGGGTTAACCCAGCATTAACTAAAGTGGCTGTCAAGGAGTTATCAAGGCAGGACAGAGGCTGCCTTCTGTGGGGGAGGGGAGACGAGCAGAGCTGTTGCATTCTAGGCACAGAGGCTTTTTGAGTAGGTACCTTCTCAGAGGACCCCCTGGTTCCATTCCTGAAATACCACCTCTTTTCCACTCACTCAGCCCCACCCACCCAAGGAAGCACAAAGGTAGCTGAAGTTCACCATTAAGGCATGCAATGTCACCTTGGGCCAGACACTTCTCTCTGGGTTTCCATTTCTTCATCTGCAAAAGGAAGGATTAAATGAATTGATCTGTTTATGTCTTAGATTCTCAGAATAGTAACAATTTCAAGTATTCTTTCTCAAATGTCCTCACAAACGTCAAAGTCCCTGTGCTATCTACCAGTGAAAAGCCTGTGGGGACCCTGTATGCTAATTTCTCTTGAAGAAACATTGCTTTAATGTTACCTTTAAAGTCCTGTCTAGCCCTACAAGTCCCAGAACTCCTCTGCCTTAGAGCCACTTGCCAACAGTAAAATAACAAACATCCATGTAAAACAGGTCATTGAGGGAGTGTTATCAGTCAGTCACATCTTAGTGTAAATGAGTCTATCGAGTCCTTTCCTGGGAGAAGGAGAGGAACAGGAACTCTTGGGGTGCTTCATGGGGCTAGTAGGCGATTGAAAGCCTCATCTGACTCCTCACCATCCCCATGGGAAGTCCCAGGTGGAAGCCCACCCGTCGGACGCCAGCCCACTTTTTTGGCCTCAAAGCCTCCCAGTCTGGCTCTGCCCCGGCTCACAGGGCCTCTCCCTCTTCCCCAAAGGACCCGGCACAGACCTATCCCTGCACCTTTGCTCCCAGTGTGCCTCTGCCTGGAATGTCATTTCTTCCCGTCTTTTGTTCCTCAACCATGCTCTGCTGCTGGTGGACATCCCACCATTTTCCAATGTACAACCTCCTCCATCTCTTTGGTGAAGCCTTTCCCTGGGCCCACTGCCAGAGTCCCTGAGTCCCTTTTCTAACAGCATTTGGAGTCATGTAACGTTAGAGCTAGAATTGCCCTTCGGGACCATCTATGCCAGTGTTTTATTTTGACTGTGACCCATAGCAAGAAATATACTCTGTGTCATCACACACATGGACACGTACACACACGAATATACACATACACACATAGAGAACATGTGTACACATAAACACACATGAATACACACATGCACCTAATTATATGCAATGTACATGTGTACACACAGGTGCATACCTACATGCAAATACATAATTGTACAGACATACCTGCAACTAAAAGAAGGTTCTTTACATAATACTTTTAATGGTGTGCCGTGTTCTGACACGGTCACTTCTTTTTCTTTTCATTCATTCTTTCTCTCTCTCTCTCCTCTCTCTCTCTCTCCTTTCTTTCTCTTCCTTCTTTCTTTTCTTTCTTGAATGTTGGTTCTGACTCACTAAATTGATCTCACCCTCTTTTGGAAAAGACTGACCTAGTTCAACCCCGTAATTTTACAAGTGGAAGTACTGAGGCCTAGAGAGATGAAGGACCCCAGGCCACACAGCTGGCCAGTAGCAATACCCAGGTCTGGTGGCCGTGCAGGTCTGGTGGCTGCACAGCGGTGACCTCCCATCTCTCACACGGAGCTGTTTGCTTATTGGCCTCATTGGCCACTTCTTGGAGAGTGAGATTATCATTCCTGGAGTTAAAGGGCCTTGTCCCTGTTCCTCTGTCTCCCCAGCCCCCAGGCGAGCACCTTGCCCAATAAAATTCTCTTTGTTGGGCCAAAATGTAAAATGAGAAAGTGTTTGGGAAATCAGTGATGGCTGGGTGGAGTGAGAGATTAATAAATGTATCTGCCATGCCAGGAGACAAGGCCATCTTTACCTCATTAGTGAGGCCAGGTTTTCCCAGGGTTTAGGAATTTTGAAAATCACCCTGTGGAGCAGAAATCCTGCTGCCAAGTGGGAGGTGGGAGGGTAGGAGCAGGAGCAGGGGAGGAGGCAGGAGGATGGAAGAGAGGTGGGGATCTGTGGGGGTGGGGCTGTTGTGAGAAGGTGGGGGGGTGTCAGTGGTGATGGGGGTGGCTGAGGCTCATTGAAAAGCTGCACAAGCTCCAAAGAGAATGTAACTCAGTCTCCTGTCTCCTGTCTTTCTTGAGAAGTGGCAGGGGAGGTCGGATTGGCGAGGCACTGATGGAGAGCGACGGTGGAGATGCAGAAATGAGTGATTTTGACACAGCTCTGCCAAGTTAATATGAGACGCAGCTCTGCCAAGTTAATATGAGACGCGGCTCTGCTTGGGGCAGACAAGGGGTCACTTGAGGCCTCTCGCAGCCACCCTCCCACTGGGGCTACCTCCTCTCCACCCCCCAGGGTCCTCGGAAGAGTCCCTGGGCCTTGTGAGAAATTAGAGCTAGGGTGCTGGGAAGGACCCACACTCATTCATTAACAAGATAAGATGAGCAGCTGCTTAGCTCACACCAGCTCCTAGGGCAGACAGAGACTTGGAGTTGGCAAGCATAGACTTCCCGGGGGTCAGCTGGCCCCATTCCCTGTGGCCATCCCCTCTGCATCCCAGTGGGAGGTGTGACTGGCACAGTCACAGGGTGTACAGAAGGAGATGAGTGGCATGGCCTGGCAGGAGCAGTAGTCCTGGCTATTGGTTTATTGATTCATTCCACAAGTATCTATTGAGTTCCAGCCATGTGCCGGGCCCAGGGCTAAGTGCTGGAGTGTAGTTGTGAACAGAACAGGGAGCTTAGGGTTTAACAGGGAAAGCAGACTTTGGACAAGGGTATTTTGAGTGGCAAAGGAGAAGTCCACAGAGCTAACCTGGACTGGGGCACAGGGGAAGGCTTCCTGGAGGGAGTGATGTTTAAGGTGAAGTTTCCAAAGATGGAGTTGAGGGATCTAGATTGTTGGGATGTGATGGGTAGCCTGGGGAGCCCCTCATGCCTGCGGTTTGGTGGGGTCTCCTCAGCCCTGTGCTTTGGCCTCAGCTTTGCAGCATCAGGAACTCTGTTGTTTCAGCTGCCTCCAGTGGGACTGAGCTCAGTGGGGCTGACTCACAATAAACAAACCTTCCAGAGATTGAGTCATACATCCAAATGCCAGCTTTCCTGTACTGGGAATGTATTCGGCAAGCTAAGTCTCATCAGCAGCTTGGTGTAGGATCAGAAAACTGGCCTGTGAGTCTCAATATGACATCACATCAACTAAGGAACTTTGGGCAAACTTTTATTCCTCCATGAGCCTCGGATTCCCCATCCGAAAGTAGGAATAATAGTGGCTTCTTCACAGGGTTGCAATGAGGATTAAGTGAGCTATTGCCTGCAAAAGTTCTTCATTTATCCATAAGAACTATACACAGGTGGTTTCTTAAATTTGTATTTACTTTCAAATAGATGATAAATGTACATGGTACAAAATTCCAAAGGTACCAAAGGATATAAAATGACAAGTAAGTCTCCCCCCACTCCCTGCCCCCTGCCTCAACCCCCAGTTTCCCAGCTCCCCACCTTGGAGGCAACCACAATTATCAGCTTAGACTCTTTTATATTATAAAAGTAACTTATGGTTTAAAAAGGTACAAAAGAGAACACAATGAACTGCTGTATTTCTTCCTCTGGGGACCCCTGGGCTCACATCCCAGAGGTAACTGTGGTCAGCGATCTCTTGTGTTCCCTTTAAGGATAATTACCAGCTGCTGGTTCTGCATGTATCTCTCAGAGGAAAGTCTGCTCAGGAGACCTCCTTATAAATGAGAACATGCAGGATCAGTCTGGAAGTGGGCAGAGGCAGTGGGAAGTTCACAGGGGATATTTCTATCAACTCAGGGCCGTGGAATAAATTCTTTCATTACTCTGAGGATATTTATCATCCACCCACCCATCCACCCAGCTAGCCAGCCCTTATTGGCCAGGTCTTCTGCTAGATTTCACAGGGAACACAAAGATGAATGAGTGAGGCATGCTCTCTTCTTTTGCATCATCCATTAATGAGACAAAGGGCTCAGATCCATGGATTTATCCAAGTTTCACTCTGGCAGTGACATGAGCAGTCCCACAGTTTACCATTCACAACCACTACCATTTTGCAGATAAGAAGACTGAGTTCCAGAAAGAAGACATGACTGTCCAAGATCACCCAGCAAGTGGGGTCTGAGCCACGCTGGAAGGCAGGGCTCCCCGAACAACTCTTAACATAAGAGGGGAACTGGTGCACGAGAGAGGTGAGCTGGAGCTCCACGGCCATCCAGGAGAGAGATTCTGGCTGTCTTAAAAGAGGGTGGAAGATCCCCCCTACATGGGATTGGACACCCAGGGGAGTAAATCTCCCTGGCAACGTGGAATATGACTCCCGGGGAGGAATCTAGACCCAGCATCGTGGGATTGAGAAACATCTTCTTGACCAAAGGGTGATGTTCTAGTTTGCTAATGCTGCCAGAATGTAAAACACCAGAAATGGATCAGCTTTTATAAAGGGGGTTTATTTGGTTACACAGTTACAGTCTTAAGGCCATAAAGTGTCCAAGGTAACACATCAGCAATCAGTTACCTTCACTGGAGGATGGCCAATGGTCTCCAGAAAACCTCTGTTAGCTGGGAAGGCACGTGGCTGGCATCTGCTCCAGAGTTCTGGTTTCAAAATGGTTTTCTCCCAGGATGTTCCTCTCCAGGCTGCAGTTCCTCAAAAATGTCACTCTTAATTGCACTTGGGATGTTTGTCCTCTCTCAGCTTCTCCAGAGCAAGAGTCTGCTTTCAATGGCTGTCTTCAAACTGTCTCTCATCTGCAGCTCCTGTGCTTTCTTCAAGGCATCCCTCTTGGCGGTAGCTCCTCTTCAAAATGTCACTCTTAGGAGGCGGGGCAAGATGGCAGACTGGTGAGCTGTATGTTTTAGTTACTCCTCCAGGAAAGTAGGTAAAAAGCCAGGAACTGCGTGGACTGGACACCACAGAGCAATCTGTCTTTGGGCATACTTCATACAACACTCATGAAAACGTGGAACTGCTGAGATCAGCGAAATCTGTAAGTTTTTGCGGCCAGGGGACCCGCGCCCCTCCCTGCCAGGCTCAGTCCCGGGGGAGGAGGGGCTGTCAGCTCCAGGAAGGAGAAGGGAGAATTGCAGTGGCTGCTCTTACCGGAAACTCATTCTACTGATTCAAACTCCAACCATAGATAGACTGAGGCCAGACACCAGAGCCTCTGAGAGCAGCCAGCCCAGCAGAGAGGAGACAGGCATAGAAAAAAAACAACACGAAAAACTCCAAAATAAAAGCAGAGGATTTTTGGAGTTCTGGTGAACACAGAAAGGGGAAGGGCGGAGATCAGGCCTTGAGGCGCATATGCAAATCCCGAAGCAAGGCTGATCTCTCTGCCCTGGGCACTTTTCCTTAATGGCCCTGGTTGCTTTGTCTATTAGCATTTCAATAACCCATTAGATCTCTGAGGAGGGCCGTTTTTTTTTTTTGTTTTGTTTTTTTTTTTTTTTTAAATCCTTTTTGCTTTTTCTAAAACAATTACTCTAAGAAGCTCAATACAGAAAGCTTCAAAGAATTGAAATTTGGGCACGTCAAGTCAAGAGCAGAACTAAGAGAGCTCTGAGACAAAAGGCAATAATCCAGTGGCTGAGAAAATTCACTAAACAACACAACTTCCCAAGAAAAGGGGGGTGTCCGCTCACAGCCACCATCCTGGTGAACAGGAAACACTCCTGCCCATCGCCAGCCCCATAGCCCAGAGCTGCCCCAGACAACCCAGTGTGACGGAAGTGCTTCAAATAACAGGCACACACCACAAAACTGGGCGTGGACATTAGCCTTCCCTGCAACCTCAGCTGAATGTCCCAGAGCTGGGAAGGGGGAGCAGTGTGAATTAACAGAGCCCCATTCAGCCATCATTTGAGCAGACTGGGAGCCTCCCAACACAGCCCAGCAGCCCAGAACTGCCCTGGGGGGACGGCACTCACCTGCGACATAGCACAGTCATCCCTCAACAGAGGACCTGGGGTGCACAGCCTGGAAGAGGGGCCCACTTGCAAGTCTCAGGAGCCATACGCCAATACCAAAGACTTGTGGGTCAGTGGCAGAGACAAACTGTGGCAGGACTGAACTGAAGGATTAGACTATTGCAGTAGCTTTAAAACTCTAGGATCATCAGGGAGATTTGATTGTTAGGGCCACCCCCCCTCCCCGACTGCCCAGAAACACGCCCCACATACAGGGCAGGCAACACCAACTACACACGCAAGCTTGGGACACCAATTGGGCCCCACAAGACTCACTCCCCCACTCACCAAAAAGGCTAAGCAGGGGAGATCTGGCTTGTGGAGAACAGGTGGCTCGTGGACACCACCTGCTGGTTAGTTAGAGAAAGTGTACTCCACGAAGCTGTAGATCTGATAAATTAGAGATAAGGACTTCAACTGGTCTACAAACCCTAAAAGAACCCTATCAAGGTCAGCAAATGCCACGAGGCCAAAAACAACAGAAAATTATAAAGCATATGAAAAAACCAGACGATATGGATAACCCAAGCCCAAGCACCCAAATCAAAAGACCAGAAGAGACACACCTAGAGCAGCTACTCAAAGAACTAAAGATGAACAATGAGACCCTAGTACGGGATATGAAGGAAATCAAGAAGACCCTAGAAGAGCATAAAGAAGACATTGCAAGACTAAATAAAAAAATGGATGATCTTATGGAAATTAAAGAAACTGTTGACCAAATTAAAAAGATTCTGGACACTCATAGTACAAGACTAGAGGAAGTTGAACAACGAATCAGTGACCTGGAAGATGACAGAATGGAAAATGAAAACATAAAAGAAAGAATGGGGAAAAAAAATTGAAAAACTCGAAATGGACCTCAGGGATATGATAGATAATATGAAACGTCCGAATATAAGACTCATTGGTGTCCCAGAAGGGGAAGAAAAGGGCAAAGGTCTAGGAAGAGTATTCAAAGAAATTGTTGGGGAAAACTTCCCAAATCTTCTAAACAACATAAATACACAAATCATAAATGCTCAGCGAACTCCAAATAGAATAAATCCAAAAAAAACCCACTCCGAGACATATACTGATCACACTGTCAAACATAGAAGAGAAGGAGCAAGTTCTGAAAGCAGCAAGAGAAAAGCAATTCACCACATACAAAGGAAACAGCATAAGACTAAGTAGTGACTACTCAGCAGCCACCATGGAGGCGAGAAGGCAGTGGCACGATATATTTAAAATTCTGAGTGAGAGGAATTTCCAGCCAAGAATACTTTATCCAGCAAAGCTCTCCTTCAAATTTGAGGGAGAGCTTAAATTTTTCACAGACAAAGAAATGCTGAGAGAATTTGCTAACAAGAGACCTGCCCTACTGGAGATACTAAAGGGAGCCCTACAGACAGAGAAACAAAGACAGGACAGAGAGACTTGGAGAAAGGTTCAGTACTAAAGAGATTCGGTATGGGTACAATAAAGGATATTAATAGAGAGAGGGAAAAATATGGCAAACATAATCCAAAGGATAAGATGGCCGATTCAAGAAATGCCTTCACGGTTTTAACGTTGAATGTAAATGGATTAAACTCCCCAATTAAAAGATATAGATTCGCAGAATGGATCAAAAAAAATGAACCATCAATATGTTGCATACAAGAGACTCATCTTAGACACAGGGACACAAAGAAACTGAAAGTGAAAGGATGGAAAAAAATATTTCATGCAAGCTACAGCCAAAAGAAAGCAGGTGTAGCAATATTAATCTCAGATAAAATAGACTTCAAATGCAGGGATGTTTTGAGAGACAAAGAAGGCCACTACATACTAATAAAAGGGGCAATTCAGCAAGAAGAAATAACAATCGTAAATGTCTATGCACCCAATCAAGGTGCCACAAAATACATGAGAGAAACATTGGCAAAACTAAAGGAAGCAATTGATGTTTCCACAATAATTGTGGGAGACTTCAACACATCACTCTCTCCTATAGATAGATCAACCAGACAGAAGACCAATAAGGAAATTGAAAAACCTAAACAATCTGATAAATGAATTAGATTTAACAGACATCTACAGGACATTACATCCCAAATCACCAGGATACACATACTTTTCTAGTGCTCACGGAACTTTCTCCAGAATAGATCATATGCTGGGACATAAAACAAGCCTCAATAAATTTAAAAAGATTGAAATTATTCAAAGCACATTCTCTGACCACAATGGAATACAATTAGAAGTCAATAACCATCAGAGACTTAGAAAATTCACAAATACCTGGAGGTTAAACAACACACTCCTAAACAATCAGTGGGTTAAAGAAGAAATAGCAAGAGAAATTGCTAAATATATAGAGACGAATGAAAATGAGAACACAACATACCAAAACCTATGGGATGCAGCAAAAGCAGTGCTAAGGGGGAAATTTATAGCACTAAACGCATATATTAAAAAGGAAGAAAGAGCCAAAATCAAAGAACTAATGGATCAACTGAAGAAGCTAGAAAATGAACAGCAAACCAATCCTAAACCAAGTACAAGAAAAGAAATAACAAGGATTAAAGCAGAAATAAATGACATAGAGAACAAAAAAAACAATAGAAAGGATAAATATCACCAAAAGTTGGTTCTTTGAGAAGATCAACAAGATTGACAAGCCCCTAGCTAGACTGACAAAATCAAAAAGAGAGAAGACCCATATAAACAAAATAATGAATGAAAAAGGGGACATAACTGCAGATCCTGAAGAAATTAAAAAAATTATAAGAGGATATTATGAACAACTGTATGGCAACAAACTGGATAATGTAGAAGAAATGGACAATTTCCTGGAAACATATGAACAACCTAGACTGACCAGAGAAGAAATAGAAGACCTCAACCAACCCATCACAAGCAAAGAGATCCAATCAGTCATCAAAAATCTTCCCACAAATAAATGCCCAGGGCCAGATGGCTTCACAGGGGAATTCTACCAAACTTTCCAGAAAGAACTGACACCAATCTTACTCAAACTCTTTCAAAACATTGAAAAAAATGGAACACTACCTAATTCATTTTATGAAGCTAACATCAATCTAATACCAAAACCAGGCAAAGATGCTACAAAAAAGGAAAACTACCGGCCAATCTCCCTAATGAATATAGATGCAAAAATCCTCAACAAAATACTTGCAAATCGAATCCAAAGACACATTAAAAAAATCATACACCATGACCAAGTGGGGTTCATTCCAGGCATGCAAGGATGGTTCAACATAAGAAAAACAATCAGTGTATTACAACACATTAAAAACTCGAAAGGGAAAAATCAATTGATCATCTCAATAGATGCTGAAAAAGCATTTGACAAAATCCAACATCCGTTTTTGATAAAAACACTTCAAAAGGTAGGAATTGAAGGAAACTTCCTCAACATGATAAAGAGCATATATGAAAAACCCACAGCCAGCATAGTACTCAATGGTGAGAGACTGAAAGCCTTCCCTCTAAGATCAGGAACAAGACAAGGATGCCCGCTGTCACCACTGTTATTCAACGTTGTGCTGGAAGTGCTAGCCAGGGGAATCCGGCAAGACAAAGAAATAAAAGGCATCCAAATTGGAAAAGAAGAAGTAAAACTGTCATTGTTTGCAGATGATATGATCTTGTATCTAGAAAACCCTGAGAAATCAACGATACACCTACTAGAGCTAATAAACAAATTTAGCAAAGTAGCGGGATACAAGATTAATGCACATAAGTCAGTAATGTTTCTATATGCTAGAAATGAACAAACTGAAGAGACACTCAAGAAAAAGATACCATTTTCAATAGCAACTAAAAAAATCAAGTACCTAGGAATCAACTTAACCAAAGATGTAAAAGACCTATACAAAGAAAACTACATAACTCTACTAAAAGAAATAGAAGGGGACCTTAAAAGATGGAAAAATATTCCATGTTCATGGATAGGAAGGCTAAATGTCATTAAGATGTCAATTCTACCCAAACTCATCTACAGATTCAATGCAATCCCAATCAAAATTCCAACAACCTACTTTGCAGACTTGGAAAAGCTAGTTATCAAATTTATTTGGAAAGGGAAGATGCCTCGAATTGCTAAAGACACTTTAAAAAAGAAAAACGAAGTGGGAGGACTTACACTCCCTGACTTTGAAGCTTATTATAAAGCCACAGTTGCCAAAACAGCATGGTACTGGCACAAAGATAGACATATAGATCAATGGAATCGAATTGAGAATTCAGAGATAGACCCTCAGATCTATGGCCGACTGATCTTTGATAAGGCCCCCAAAGTCACCGAACTGAGCCATAATGGTCTTTTCAACAAATGGGGCTGGGAGAGTTGGATATCCATATCCAAAAGAATGAAAGAGGACCCCTACCTCACCCCCTACACAAAAATTAACTCAAAATGGACCAAAGATCTCAATATAAAAGAAAGTACCATTAAACTCCTAGAAGATAATGTAGGAAAACATCTTCAAGACCTTGTATTAGGAGGCCACTTCCTAGACTTTACACCCAAAGCAGAAGCAACAAAAGAGAAAATAGATAAATGGGAACTCCTCAAGCTTAGAAGTTTCTGCACCTCAAAGGAATTTCTCAAAAAGGTAAAGAGGCAGCCAACTCAATGGGAAAAAATTTTTGGAAACCATGTATCTGACAAAAGACTGATATCTTGCATATACAAAGAAATCCTACAACTCAATGACAATAGTACAGACAGCCCAATTATAAAATGGGCAAAAGATATGAAAAGACAGTTCTCTGAAGAGGAAATACAAATGGCCAAGAAACACATGAAAAAATGTTCAGCTTCACTAGCTATTAGAGAGATGCAAATTAAGACCACAATGAGATACCATCTAACACCGGTTAGAATGGCTGCCATTAAACAAACAGGAAACTACAAATGCTGGAGGGGATGTGGAGAAATTGGAACTCTTATTCATTGTTGGTGGGACTGTATAATGGTTCAGCCACTCTGGAAGTCAGTCTGGCAGTTCCTTAGAAAACTAGAGATAGAGCTACCATTCGATCCAGCGATTGCACTTCTCGGGATATACCCGGAAGATCGGAAAGCAGTGACACGAACAGATATCTGCACGCCAATGTTCATAGCAGCATTATTCACAATTGCCAAGAGATGGAAACAACCCAAATGTCCATCAACAGATGAGTGGATAAATAAAATGTGGTATATACACACGATGGAATACTACGCGGCAGTAAGAAGGAACGATCTGGTGAAACATATGACAACATGGATGAACCTTGAAGACATAATGCTGAGCGAAATAAGCCAGGCACAAAAAGAGAAATATTATATGCTACCACTAATGTGAACTTTGAAAAATGTAAAATAAATGGTTTATAATGTAGAATGTAGGGGAACTAGCAGTAGAGAGCAATTAAGGAAGGGGGAACAATAATCCAAGAAGAACAGATAAGCTATTTAACGTTCTGGGGATGCCCAGAAATGACTATGGTCTGTTAATTTCTGATGGATGTAGTAGGAACAAGTTCACTGAAATGTTGCTATAGTATGTAACTTTCTTGGGGTAAAGTAGGAACATGTTGGAAGTTAAGCAGTTATCTTAGGTTAGTTGTCTTTTTCTTACTCCCTTGCTATGGTCTCTTTGAAATGTTCTTTTATTGTATGTTTGTTTTCTTTTTAACTTTTTTTTTCATACAGTTGATTTGAAAAAGAAGGGAAAGTTAAAAAAAAAAAAAAAAAAAGAAAAAAGACAAACAAGGAAAAAAAAAAAAAAAAAAACGATGTAGTGCCCCCTTGAGGAGCCTGTGGAGAATGCAGGGGTATTCGCCTACCCCACCTCCATGGTTGCTAACATGACCACAGACATAGGGGACTGGTGGTTTGATGGGTTGAGCCCTCAACCATAAGTTTTACCCTTGGGAAGACGGTTGCTGCAAAGGAGAGGCTAGGCCTCCCTGTATTTGTGCCTAAGAGTCTCCTCCTGAATGCCTCTTTGTTGCTCAGATGTGGCCCTCTCTCTCTGGCTAAGCCAACTTGAAAGGTGAAATCACTGCCCTCCCCCCTACGTGGGATCAGACACCCAGGGAAGTGAATCTCCCTGGCAACGTGGAATATGACTCCCGGGGAGGAATGTAGACCCGGCATCGTGGGATGGAGAACATCTTCTTGACCAAAAGGGGGATGTGAAAGGAAATGAAATAAGCTTCAGTGGCAGAGAGATTCCAAAACGAGCCGAGAGATCACTCTGGTGGGCACTCTTACGCACACTTTAGACAACCTTTTTTAGGTTCTAAAGAATTGGGGTAGCTGGTGGTGGATACCTGAAACTATTAAACTACAACCCAGAACCCATGAATCTCGAAGACAGTTGTATAAAAATGTAGCTTATGAGGGGTGACAGTGGGATTGGGAATGCCATAAGGACCAAACTCCACTTTGTCTAGTTTATGGATCGATGTGTAGAAAAGTAGGGGAAGCAAACAAACAGACAAAGGTACCTAGTGTTCTTTTTTACTTCAATTGCTCTTTTTCACTCTAATTATTATTCTTGTTATTTTTGTGTGTGTGCTAATGAAGGTGTCAGGGATTGATTTAGGTGATGAATGTACAACTATGTAATGGTACTGTAAACAATCGAAAGTACAATTTGTTTTGTATGACTGCGTGGTATGTGAATATATCTCAATAAAATGATGATTAAAAAAAAAAAAAAAAAAAAAAAAAAAAAAAAAAAAAATGTCACTCTTAGCTGCACCGAGTTCTGTCTGTCCATCAGCTCATTTATATGGCTCCGGTGACTCAACTTAGATCCACCCAGAATGGGTGGAGCAACACCTCCATGGAAATTATCCAATCAGAGTCATCACCCACAGCTGGGTGGGGTGCATTCCAAAGAAACACTCAAAGAATTACAATCTAATCAGCACTGATAACGTTTGCCCACACAAGATTACATCAAAGATAATGGCATTTGGGGGACACAATATATTCAAACTGGCACAGGGGATGTGAATGAAATGAAATAAGTTTTAGTGGCAGAGAGATTCCAAAAGGAGCCGAGAGGTCACTCTGGTGGGCACTCTTACGCACAATATAGATAACCCTTTTTAGATTCTAATGAATTGGAATAGCTAGCAGTAAATACCTAAACTATCCGACTACAACCCAGAACCCTTGAATCTTGAAGACAGTTGTATAAAAATGTAGCTTATGAGGGGTGACAATGTGATGGGGAAAGCCATATGGACCACACTCCCCTTTGTCCAGTGTATGGATGGATGAGTAGAAAAATGGGGGCAAAAAAAAAAAAAAAGGCACCCAATGTTCTTTTTTACTTTAATTTTTGTTATTATTATTTGTGTGTATGTGGTAATGAAAACGTTAAAAAATTAATTTTGGTGATGAACACACAACTATATAACGGTACTGTGAACAGTTGGTTGTATGCTTTGTATGACTGCACAGTATGTGAATATATCTCAACAAAATTGAATTTAAAAAGAAAAAAAAAAAAAAGGAGGGTGGTAGGACACTCCAGGCCAGGCAGATGATAGAGTTTGAGGAAAAGCCCCAAAGCAGGGATCTTGGGAGTGTCCAGGATTTGTTCTGCTCCAGGGCAGGATGTTTACAGGAGGGGACGCAGAAGGAAGGCTGGGAAGTGGACAGGTACATTGAATGAGATATTCTTGTCCCACCAATGGGGCTCGTCCTTGGGTGTTCAGTAGCCTAAAGCTCAGGGGCACCAGAGTTGCCTAACTCCAGAGAGCACACTCCCTCCATAGCCCGTGTGGCTGCATCCCCTGGACTGTGCAGGGCCCAGCTCTCCCACCCACCAGCTAGAGAGACGTGGGCAAGGCCTTGCCTTTTGCTGCTCTTCTCTCTGGACCTTCTCCTCTTGTTTAGCTCCTTCTCCTCCTGCCCTGCCCCATAACATCATCCTTCAGCCCTGGGGCACAGAGCAAGTGGGGAAGGGTGGAGGGTGGATTTGGAGGTGCAAGTGGAAGATCCCTGCACAGCCACCTTGACCTGCTTTGTTGCTGATGGCCACCCCTTCTCCCTTTGTGCCCTCACTGACTTCTCCTAGACTCTAACAGATCCCCCATTTCGGTCTCACAGGTGATACCCCATCTTCCTCCCCTCCTCTGCCTCAGCACTCAGTTGCCCTCTGTGCTCCTCCCCACCTGGCCTGCAGGTAGGACCCAAACATTTTAGCCTTTATCATCCTCTTGCCCTGACCACATGGGCAAGGAACCATCTGGCCAGCCCTGGTCTCAGAAAGGGCAGGAACGAGGCCTTCTTCTAGAATGAGCTGCAAACTCTGGTCAGCTCTTCTCTGGCTCAGGCACACCTGGAAGCTGCTGGCCCTGTTCAGCTGAGCCACTGGGGCCTGGCCAGATGGCATCCAGCCAAGCCAAGGGTGGCTCTGAGCCATGGCCAGGCTTTGGAAATGAGGCAGTGGGTGACAAACGGGGGCAGGGGTGGCCCAGCTCAGCCCCCATCCTGCGTGGCTCACTTGACTTGAGTCCACCGAGTCTCACAAGAGCTGAGGAAGGCTGTGTGGTGCAGTGCGGGGCTCCTGAGGCCAAGATTTGGGAGACTGGGCTCAGCCAGCTCTGCCCAACAAACTTGGTCTTGGGAGAATTGCTTCATCCTCTGGGCAGAACCCTTTTATCAAAGTGAGATCCTCCATAGAACTCCAGTGTAAAAATCTGATTAAAACAAAAGTGGGTCCTCAGAATCTCCTCCTTTTTCTCCCCGTCACTACTTCCTCTCTCTACCCTACCTCCAGCATCACTTCCTGAGGCATCTCTTTGGAATCTTGGGGTTCCACAGAAAATGGTTTGGAAACTCTGGTCTATATGATCCCTAAAAGGCCCCAAGCAGCTCTCATATGCTGTGAAAGTTTTGTTTTTTTAATTAGAGAGTTGTAGGTTTACAGAAAAATTATGCATAAAATACAGAGTTCCCACATACCACCTATTATTAACACCTTGCATGAGTTTGGGACATTTGTTACAATTCATGAAAGAACATTTTTATAATTATACTGTCAACAACAGTCCATTGTTTACAATAGGATTCACTTTTTGTGTCATACATTCTGTGAAAATTGTTAATGTATGCAAAAAAACAGACAAAATATTATTGCAAACCTCCATGTACCCATCACCCCAGATTCAGCAATTAACAACTCATAAACTATCTTGTCTCATCAATATCTCCACCCACTTCCTCCCCTCTGATAGTATTTCAGAGCAAACCCCAGATGTCATGTCGTTTCATCTGTAAGTATTTCAGTTTTTGGCTCTAAAAGAGGACTCATTTTTAAAAACATAACCACAATGCCATTATCACCCTTTAAAAAATTAACAACCCTTCCTTACATCATCAAATATCTAATCAGTGCTCATATTTCCAATTGTCTCTTTATAGGTCAGTTTTTTTGTTTTGTTTTGTTTTGTTTTTACAATTTGCTAGGATCTGGATCCAAATGAGGACCACACTATGCAGCCAGTTGATGTGTTTCTTCAGTATCTGTCTTATTCTGTGAATTCAGCAGCCAGCAAAGGTCAGGGTGGCCAGTTTGCATGGGCTGCTCTCTCCCAGGGGCCTGGAGGGTCCTCTCCTGTCTTGCCCTGAGCTCTTTTTAAGGCCTGAGGGAAGGGGAGGAAGGAGTGAAAAGGCTGGGGTGAGGCCTGGTGCTGCGGCTTTCTCACCAGAAACTCTTAACTGCCTGCCTTGGGGTTCCCCACCCAGGGCTGGGGTGGGGGCCAAGCCTCAGACAATGAGAGAAGGACCCAGAAGGGAATGGGGACCTGGAGAGTATATCGGAGTCAGTAGCCTGGGGTCTAATCTGCTGGTAAAACTGACCATTTAATGAAAACATTTCATTTGGCCTCTGCTGAGTGAGACCTGGACTTTGCCAGAGGCTGGGACTTCGGAGATGAATGGGACATAGTCTCTGCCCTCCAGGAGCCCACAGCTCCTCAGGGAAACTAATAGGCATGTTTATCTAACTTCTAGATTTCAATGTACCAATCTGTAAAATGAAAATAATAGTCCCTTACCTATTAGACCAACTGGTTTCTGGGCAAACCCCTCTAGCTCTAAAATGGGATATTACAAATAGCATTCAAGAGACAGAAAGTGGAGAAGTGCTGACTCAGGGGAGGAGGTGAGGAAAGTTCGTAAAAAGCATCAGAGTCCTCGAGTCCCGGCCCCACCAGTTTCTCTAGCTGTGTGGCCCAGAGCAGGACAATCCCACCACTGGGGTTACCCCAGTGCCTGTCCCTGGGACTCAGTATTTTGGAAAGGATGGAGTTCAGCAAAGGTAGGGTGGGAAATGCTTGATTTTCTGTGCTTTCTCAGATGGAATAGGAGGTCTATTTTGGATCAGGCCCCATGGAGGGCCTGATATCTGCTGTCGTATTGCCAAGGCCAGGGTTTCTCAACCTCAGCACTGGGCATTGAGCCGGATAATGTTTTTGTTGTGGGGGGCTGTCCTGTGCATTGTCAGCTGTTTAGCAGCATCCCTGACCTTTGCCCACTCAATACCCTGCCCCTGGTTGAGACCATCAGAAAAGCCTCTAGACATTGCCAAACGTGACCTGGGTGCCAAAAACCGCCCGACTGAAAATCACTGGACTAGGCTAGAGGAAAGCTCCTTCTTTGTAAAGCTATGTTGCAAGTGCCCTTCCTTTTGACTCTGCACTTCTGGTTGATACCTCTGATCACTGTTTTCACTTCCAGAATGTTTCCAAGGTGCCTTCTCATTGTCACACTTAATAAATGCAAAAATATGGTAATTGTGCCCAGGGTAAGTGCATTTGCCCTTGATTGATACAGACTCAGAGGGAGAGATGAAGGAAGAGCAGACAGGTCACTGAGTTGCCCTCTGTGTCTCAGTGGCCCGCTCTTGGCCTGCTGTCACTGTCAAGCTCTGTCCCGGGCTTGCTTCTGCTCCTCCCTTTTGCCCATCCACTGGGAAGGAGCAAGGGAGAAGAAAAAAAGGAAAGGCTGGTCTAGGGCACAATTTTCCTGGAGCTGTAGCCTCCTGACAGTGGTATCACAGCTCCCTAGGGGGTACACTGGAAAAAACTCCAGAGCAGGAGTTAGGAAACTGAAGCTCACATCCTTCCTAGGTTAAGGCCAGCTGTGACCTTGGGCAAGGTGTTAGCCTCTGAGCTCAGCTTTCTCATCTCTAAAGTGAGGCTACTGATATGTCCTTCACAGGGTGGTTACAAGGATTAAATGAGAAAATATTTGTGAAAGAGCTTTACATAGTACAAACTGCCATACACATCCTCATTATTATCATTTGTTGTTCTTCAGGAATGAATAATATTAAGCCCGTTAGTCAAAGGGCCCAGAAAATCCTCAGCCTGCCACATCCCCACCCCCCTGCAACTCCACTGAGCCTCACCCACTCACTCCATCCCCATCTCTTGTCCCCATCAGACCCATCACCTCCCCAGTCCCCGTGCTGTTCCTCAGGCTGCATCTCTAAGGAACACTCCTGCTTTGAAGGTGTCCCTCTCTCATCTTCACACGGCCACGTCCATTTCCTACAAGACCCAACTCCCAACTCATGTCCTCCACAAGATCTTTCCTCTGACTCAGGGGGTGGGTTGAGGCCAATTTTTCCCCTTTTCCCAACTGGGCAACACATTGTAACCCCCACAGTCCAAGCCAAAGTCAAGCACAGTGCTGGGTAGATCTAAGGGGATAATAATAATGATGATGATAATTATAAAATTTAATAATCAAAATAGCTAACCCTTTTGAGGTACTTACCATGTGCCAGGCACTGCGCTAAGCAATTTGCAGTATTAACTCATTTATCATGTGCCGGCTGGCCATATGGGGTTGAGCACCTGCCTCTGCCTATAGACCCCGTGTAAGCATAGTCTCCTTCATAGAACCTTCCCTTTTGGCCCCAGGCAAAATTAATGTTCCTGCCTCTGTGCCCATGTTGCTTGGTCTATTGTTGACCTAATTGCACTAGCTTTTAATTATTTATCAAAGTGGCTGTCTCCCTTCCAGCCTGTGAAAATCTTGAGGGCTAAGGCACTATTATATTAATCTTTATTAGCTTCGGTATCCAACAGTGGTAACTCAAAGTTGCTGCTCATTAAATGTCTGTTGAATGAATGCACCAATGAATGGAGTAATTAACAGCATCTCCCCCAATGTCATTGATTTTAAGAGCCACTCCTACTGCCAATCCATTTTTCTGGCCTCATTCTTCAGAAACATCCTAGACCAGGGCTGCTCCAGGCATGATCTACAGACTGGCACTCACCCACAAATGATTTGTTGCCAGTCTGTGGTGAGATGAGTGCAGAAATTGAGAATAAGCATTTAGGAATTGTTAAGCAATTTGACAGAGTAGCTTTAAGTCCATTGAATCTAGTAATTTTTAAAATTGAGATTTTATTTTGTGCGTATTTCATTTTTCTAATAATTCATTTTCACTGTATCTTATAATAGCATCAGTCTGCAACAGATTGTAAAAAAAAAAAAAAAAAGAACTGGTTCTTTCCCACAGATAGTGTGGTTGTGTGGTTCCAGACCATCAGTCTTCACTGGAATGTGAATGATTGAACCCAAACATGGCATCCCAAATTGAACCTCCCATTGTTATTTATTCTCGCATCTCCACATCTCTCTCTACTACTGTTTGGAAGGGCATGGAATTGTCTTTTATTCCCATTTGGATCCCTCACATTTCTCCTCTCTTCCAAATCTGGCTGGATAAATAAAAGAAAGCTGGTTGAGCCTGGATGAGAAGAGGAGAGGACAGAGGAGTGATCAGAATGAAGTTTGGGAAGGGTCATGATGGGAAAAGAATGGAGCCGAAGTCTGCCTTGAGTTGGAATGCTCAAATAACAAAGGCGTGGAGGGACTGCCTAAGGTGACCCAGATCCATTAGGCTGCTCAGACTGGAACGTCTGGGAATGAGAGGGAAGGAAGGGCATAGAAAGCCTTGGGAAGTATATGGACAGGGTAGACAGGGGCATCATCACCAAGCTGGGCGCCTGAGAGCCAGGGCATTGAAGGTGGAAGGAAGTCATTTGGGTACTAATGAAAGGAGATACCGAACCTTTTTACAGAGAGGGTGTTAAACCTGAGGCTCTCATAAACCCCTGAGGCTGTCAAATCGAAACTATAAACAGTGAGATCATAAGAGTAATGGAGAACCCCCCTTTCCCCACCTCTGGCACATTAAATCAGTGAAATCAACACAGACTGGTTAAGATCCATTACCTGTAGATGCCACTTAAGAAAAAGACGGTCTGACTCCCAGGCCAAAAGGCAGGAAGAGCAAGACTTGATTACAGCTAAATAGATTACATTAGCATATTTAAAGATCATGTCAAGGGGAAGATGATGGGTCTTGGAAAGGCAAATTTTGATGGTGTTTGTTAAGCAGGGAGAAACACAGAATCTGGAGAGCTGGAGTTATCTGGTCCCTGGAGAATATGCTCCAAGGTGGGGCAGGGCTTGGGAGTAAGACCTGGGCTACCCTTGCTGAGGACCCACCAGCTTCCTCTCCCCTGATTCCAAGATTCGCTGCTGGTGACCTAATCAAGAATTTTGCTTCCCACAAAGAACCTCCTAGAGGGAGGGACCAGGTCAACCTACACACTTGAGCATCTGGTCCACTAAATAATGATGATGAAAGTGATGGTGATGATGATAGTGATGATGAAGATAATAGTGATGGACGATTGCAATGATGATGATAGTGATTGATGGTGATAGGGATGATGATAGTGATGATGAAGATTATAGTGATTGTAAGAAAGGAATAAGTTTCGTTTTCACACAGAGACAGCATGGAATAAGGGAAATGGAGGCAAAACCAGTTTAAAGAAGCCCCAGACAAAGAGAAGAGAGAATCTGCCTGATGTAAAGAGATATGAGGTAGTATCAGAGGCGGGAACTCACAGCAAAAAAAAAAAAGTAAAAATTTGGGGGGGATAGGCTGATCAGTTCAAAATCTCAATAATGAGCTAGTTGGCTCTCTGGGATTGGCTGTACAAATTAAAATCTCAAAAGATGATTAGTTAGTGTTCTCGGATAGGCTGTAACCTCTGTAGTACCCAGTCAATGGGGAAACAGGGGAGGGACTTGCGAATTAGGAGTAGGAGATTTAAAGACCGCCATTCTCTTCCTCTGGCGCGCCAGCCTTCCGCGTGTTTGGCTGGACGCCCCATCTTGCAAGATCGTAAATAAATTATTTTCTCCTCCAGAACCGAGAGAGCGTTTATTCCCTTACAGGTACCGCTTTATTTCCGACAGTGATGATGATAGTGTTGGTGATAGTGATAGTGACTATGATAGTAATGTTGATCATGATGATGATGCAATAGTGATGGTGACGATAGCTAACCCTCATTAAGCTCTTGTTACTCACAAGGCACCATTCTAAGCCCTTTACAAATATTACCTCATTTATTCCTCCTAACAACCCTAGGAGGCAGGTATTCCTACCCTCATTTTATAGATGAGAAAATTGAGGCACTGTTAAGTAATTTTCCAGGTTTATAAGGCTTGTATGCAGAAGTACCAAAACTCAAACCTAGGCTGTCTGACTCCAGACCCTGCACTACACTCGGCAGCCCTGCATTTATATTTTGTTGAGAACAGTAAATTGGCAATCTGGTTGGTACTACTGTCTCTTCTGGGATTGGTCAGGGGGTTTTACAAGACTCTGGATTGTGTGGCTTCACCTAGAATGTGCCACCCTGTGTGGCTCAACCAACGTGACCAGCTGGCTTCCTGGGCAGTGCCCCTCCCCACCTCAGTGCCAAGTCCTCTGCACACTTAGAATCTGGTTGTTTCCCAGGTGAAAGCACAGAGCATGCTGGGAGGATGGGTGAACTGGGAATCAGGAGGCTGAGGACTAGGCTTACCAGCTGTGGAACTTTGGACAGGTCAACACTCCTTTGTGTGCCTCAGTTTCCTCACCAATAAACTGCGTGTTGCATCCAGTGGCTTCTTACAGTAACTATAGGTCCAAATGAAGAAATGAGATGGACCCATGAACGTGCTGGTTCTTGCCCAAAGCGCTAAAAAGTGGGTGAAGGGGTGAGGGGTGGGAAGTGGGGTGGGCGCGGAAGGGCATCCAACCCCGGACAGCTGTGTTCAGAGTTTGATTTCAAAGCCGGCTGACGGCCGCTCTGGGACCGTGCTCTGCCCGCAGTGCTCCGGCTCACTGTGGAGGGGCTGCCATTGGCGCTAGAAGCCGAGGCCCTGCAGGGTGGAGTGAACATTCCCCTACCGGTCACTCCTCTCTTCCCTCTTCAGCTCTGGCGAGAGGAGCGGGGAAGGAGGAAGAAGTCAAAAGTTCTGTCCATCTAGAAGGGCTAGAGGGGGAAGTTTAAGCGGCTGGAGGAAGGAGCTGACTCCCAGAATAGGGGTGGGATGGGGAGCCAAAGAATGAAGCCGGGTGAAGACCCCGAGGTCTGGCGCGGCGGCTGACCGCTACCCTGTGAGGTCCGCCGAGAGGGGGCGCTGCGGCCTCTTCCACGCCCTGCGCGCTGGGTTCTTAACTGCGTTCTCCGCGACATAGCGCAATGCGCGCTCTGCTTTCTCCCGGGCCTCGGCCCCCAGTTAGTCCTGCGGGGCGCCGCCGCCTCCCCTTCATATTGGAGTTCCCGGACCCAGCCCTTTGCCCGGACCAAACTGAGCAGGCGTTCAGTTTGTAAAATAAGCGAATGAATAAGTTAATTAAAATGAATGAATGAATGAGACTAGCTCTTCCCAGAACGCACGGGTCATGTCAGTGCCAAAGGCCCTGGGGGTTGGGCGCTACTGCTGGGCCCCGGCTGGAGTGGGGGGCGGCCAGGACCCGCTGCTCGCCAGCTGTAGGGCGGGAACTGCCCAAACGCAGTTCCCAGCTTCGGGTCTTCGCGGCGGCTCCACTCAGTCGGGCCGCCCCATTCCTCAGCTCCCAATAGCTTCGCTCTCATTGGCCCACCTGAGCCCCGCAAGTCCCCCCAGACTCCCTTGGAATCCCCGGGCCCGGACCTCAAGCAGGGCGGGAGGAGGGAGGCTACCTCCTCCCCCGCCCCCCTCCCATTCCCCGGCTTTACCCAGCCTGCGGCGGCCGCCACCGCTGCCAGCGCGCTCCGCGGACTGCCGCAAACCCGGGCGCGGGGAAAGGGGGTCAGCGCGGCTAGCGCGCGGGGAGCGGGCCGGGGGAAGGGAGGGATAGGGGGTGGCGGGGAGAGGGGAGGGAGCAGCGGGGCGCGGCGCGGAGGAGGGACCAGAGGGGAGGGGAGAGAGACGGAGAGGGGAGGGGACGCACGCGGCGAGGAGCGGCGCGGACCGAGGGCTAGGCGGCGGGGGCGAGGCGGGCTCCAGGCGGCTGCGGGCCCGGGCTGAGTCGTGAAACGGCGGCGGGACTGTCCGGGGAAGGGCCGCGCGAGAGCCCGCCACGCCGGGCACCTCCGCGCTGGGCAGCAACAGAGGAGCCCGACCGCCCACCCCGCGCCGCTGGAGCCTGCCACCGCCCGCTGGCCCCTCTGGGATGTCCGAGGGACCCAGGCATCCGGGACTGTGACCGAGTGAGCCCGAGGATGGGACGGCGCCCGCAGCTTCGGCTTGTCAAGGTAAGAGCCCGCGGGTCAGCTCTCGAGCGTGGGCGCCCCCCGCCTCCGGCCGGCGCGGAATGGGGGTGAGAGGGGAGCTGAGGGGGGTGGGAGTGGGGGACGCCGGGCGAAGCCGGGCGCAGGTCCAGGGGCGGCCGGGGTTTGAGGGGCAGCCTAACTCCCTGGACCATTAGAGCCGGGGCTGGGGACAGAACTCAGGTGAAAAAAGAAACCGATGCCGCGACGCTGCTGAGGTGTTGGCGGGGCGGCGGATCCGCCCACCCGCGTAAAAGGCTCTGTGGGGAGAATGTCTAGGCTTTGGGGGCCAAAGCTTGGGTCCACCTCCGTCCCCTCCCACGCTGTCCCGGGCCCTGAGACAGGAGGCTTTGGGGTCCCCCAAGGACCCTTCTGTCAGTTCCCTCACTCCGCACACTCGGGGCCCCAATCCTGCGAGCCCCTCCTTGCCTCTTCCACTCCGCAGAAAGCTCCAAGTCCGGGGAGATGAATGGCCCCCGCGCCGGCGAGCCTTTGATAAACATCGCAGTCTCCGGGGAGGTGACGGCCGTGCTTGTAGTTCCTCCGCCGCCGAGGGCCGGCGGGGAGCAGCCACCCGGGAGCGCCACGCTCGCTCTCCGAGCCTTTGCACCTGCGGGTCCCGGCGCTGCTCGGCCGGCCGCTCCAGCTCGCCCCTGCCCGGGGTTTGGCGGCGCGGTTCCGGCGCCCGGAGTTTAGGAAAGTCGCCAGACCGCACGTCCAGCGTCTGCCGGCTGAAGTTTGGGGGCGGTAGGGGGCTGCCCGTGGGCGCTGTGAGCCGGGTCAGGGCTGGAGGGTCGACAGTCGGGCCCGCTGCTAGTGACATTCGCCACTTCCCTGCGCGGGGCAATTCCCCAGGCGTTTCGGCTCGCCTGGTTCAGGCACGTCCGCTGCAGCCGGTTGGAGAGGTGGGTGGGCCTCGGCGCCGCCCTGGGCAAGCTCCGCGCGGCACTCGTGTCTCTGAATTCCATAGGGTCGGTGTGGACTGTATGAGCCATCAACGCTCTGCATTCACTGCCTTTAAAAACGATTTTATATTCGAAGAAACTTGAACGGAGTTGGGGGAGGGGTGCGGATTAACTGAATTTTATTTTTCCATCGGTTGTTAAACCAACTGCGCATATACTGGCTCACAAAGCGGTGTGACTGAATTAAGCCACCAAGATTTGAAAACACAACTGCTCCTGGTTCATGAGTTGAGATGTTACCGGTAAATAAGGCTTTCCCCACTTTCTCCTTTCAAAAATATTTTATTCAGTGGTTGTTTTTTAAAAAATGATTGAGGGTTGGTCTGATTGAACCCACATCCCCCCCTCCACCCATCTGAGGTAACCCAGAGATTATTTTATAGGTGTTCAAAGAGATGGGAGGAGACAGGGAGAAGAAAAATATCCAGAGAAGTTGAATCAGTGACATTCAGTGGGAATGTTTTCCAAAAGACTCAAATCCGTTATTTCCAATCTTTCAAATGGATTCAAAGAATTAACTAGCCCCCCCCCCCCAAGTTTACACGGTAATAGGTAAATGTTCTTTCTCTGGTCTCTCTTGGAATTATGTGCAAATCTCCACTTAGAATTATCATGTTATACCAAAATTTTGTGTTTTTTTTGTTTTTTATACTAGATGGTGAGGTCTGAGCCCTTTATGTCTGGTTTAGTGATTTCAGTAGGAGCTCAATAAATGCTGTATGAATGAGGAACTGTGAATGGGCAACTAATGCTGGTTTCAATTAGTAGTTGCTTTTTTCTTTTATTTATGTAGTGTGTATAATTTGCCAGGCATTGTTCTGCCTGCTTTGCAAGAATTAAGTCATTTAATCCTATCAGCCCTAGGAGGTAGGAATTATTATTCCCATTTTTAATGAGGAAATGGAAGCACAGAGAGACTAAGTAACTGGTCCAGGGTCACAAAGCCAGTGAGTGGTGGAGTCAGAATTCAGATCCAGGCACTTTTGCTCCACGCCTTTGTTTTTGTTAGTTTTTGCCAGAAAATATTCCAAACTACTTGCGTCTCATCCTAGACCTCCTCCAGATGAAATCTCAGGTAGTTGTGTCAGTATGAAAGTGTGAATCCAGAGGAGTTAGGATTTATCCAAAACCCAGCTTTGCCCCTAATAAATCAGCCAATGTTAAGAAAGAATCCACTCAGAGCCCTCACTGTGGGCCTAGCACTGTACCGGTTACAGAGTACTGGGCAAGTGTGTGTGAGAGAGAAATGGTGTAAAAGAGAGTAAGTGTGAGAGAGATGGTGTGTGTGAGAGATAGTGTGAGTGTGTGTGTGTGTGTGTGTGTGTGAGAGAGAGAAATGGTATGTGTAAGTGTATTGGGGAGAGTGAGATCTGAGGAGGAGCTGGCTTTATTGCTATTGTTATTATTACAAAAGCAATCTAGCAGTATTAGACAATGTTTGGAAAGCCAGAGGGGAGAATGATTACAGCCTCACCCTCCTAATACAGTTACTGCTACCATTTTAAAAAATAATCCCCACAGGCCCTTTCTCTAGTGCAAGTGTGGCTGGCACAACGTCTTGCTTACCGTGCTCTGGCTCCAGTCTGCTCCATGCTATTCCCGAGCCTCCCAGAGGGAGTTTCTATATATCGCCTGCAAGTGATTTTTGCCATCTGTATATTGGTACACATTTGGGCCATTTCCAAGTTGTTTCTTTGATAAACGACATGGAGCCAGCTTTTTGAGGGGAGCTGTGGCAAGAAGGAAGAGGAGGGCAGGGTGGGGCCTTGGGCCGCTGTGGGGTGTGGGGACAACTGGCCAGGCCACAGATCAGGAGCGAAACAGGAGTAGGGGAGAGGAGCAGAAAGCCAGGCCAAACAATAGGGAGGGGACATGTTCGGGTCAGTCCATTTCCCAAGGAGTTTACAGATTTATGGAAAATCAGGACACTTACTGAAGATGGTGAGGATGAATTCAAGTGGAAAACCCATTTCTCACCCTCTCTGATGTTTGGCTCCTTGGAGAGCATTGGCAGGCAGCGGAGGAGTTTGGGGGTCAAAGGTGCCCCTTGGCACCACCCCAAGTGCCCAGGATACTTGCTGAGTCCATGGACCTGAGCCCTGGTCAGCGTGTGGCTAAGTAGGGTGTTAGGGTCAGGCTGTTTCAGCAGCAGTTGGGGTGGAAAGCCCTGGGAGCCAGTGAACCTGACTTAGGTCCCTACTCTGCCTCCAACTGGCTGTGTGACTTCAAGTAGGTCACCTTCCCTCTCTGAGCCACAGTTTCTATGTAAAAACAGGGGTATGGTGTTTCCAAACACTTCTTAGCCCTGCCCCATCTCAGCTGCAGGACCTTGAGCAAGGTACTGAACTCCTCTGAGCTTCAGTGTCCCCAACTATGAAATGGGGCAATATATAACTCATAAGGTTGTAGAAAGGGTGAAACCAGTTAATAACCTGCAAATTGTTTGGCACAAAGTTTGCATTCAGAAAAGTTGCAAGTTGCTCTTCAGAGGAAATGAGGTAATGCAGGAGAAGCAACTAGCAGCTCTTGGGCACTCAGTGTACAGCGTTTTTGCATCTTTCTTCCTTCACAGCATTGAGCCTAATGATATGTTTAACAAATGTTTGTTGAATGGATGGGTGATTTTATTGTTGCTTCTTCCAGTTTAGTATTGTACGAGTTGAGCAGATCCATTGTTGTTCCTGCAAGATGCAGCTGTCATGTCAAAGCAGAGAAGGCTGAGAGATGCCCCGACTGCCCCTAGCAGAAAAGCCATCTCCGATTCAGAAAAGACTGGAACTCCCCCTTAAACTCACTATAGTTAATCTAAAAGAAAAAAAGCAGCAAATACCTGATGCAGACCCCAGTGATTTGAGATTTGTTGAGAATGGAGCCTCTGCTGGTGAAAGCTCCAGCACAGTTTGCTGTGTCTGGAGGAGAACAGCTAGTAGCAGGTGACTCGGGACTTTTTTGTTTCCTCTTCAGTGAAAAGAGGGGGTGCAATGATGTCTCCTAGCTCTGACTATACCCTAACCCGCTCACAGTGTCAACAAAGGGCAGAGTGAGCCCATTTTGGAGCTCAGGCTGAGTCACAATGTTAACTGCAGTTTTGTAGTCAAACAATGAATCTATTAATTACCAATGACTCCTGTCTATTTAGATTCCCGGAGGCCCCTGTCAGCAGAGTCGCTTGAACGGAATACCACTGAGTCCTTTTGGAATGATTGTCCTCTGGTCTTGTTGCTCTCAGCCAGCCAGCCCCCACCCCACCCAATATGAGATATGGCAGCCAGCATCTTCTGGGGTGGGTGGGAGCATCCAGTTAGGCAGATGTGGGCTTAACTGCTGACTCTGCCTATGACCCTTTGGGCAAGTTAGGTTGTCACTTTGAACCTCAGTTTCTTCATCTATGAAAAGGGGGAAATAGTACCCACTTTATGGGATAATCACACTGACTGGGATAAAGGGATGGGGACTTCTGCTCTCCGCTGGAGCCTAAAGGACAAAGGTGCCTGCAGTTGACCCTTGAATACCTCTGATATGTGAAAACATTTGACAACAAAAGTAGAAGCATATAGGGAGGATAATACAAAATGATCAGCTCACTGATGCAAACAATTATTTTGAAAACAACTAGCTGGATTCTATTAAGGAACAGATTATTAACCATTTATTTTCAGAAAGGGATGTTTGCTCAATTCAACACAATTGAAAGGATAGAAGGAATCGACGGGGGGAAGGAGGAGGAAGCCTTTGTGAGCGTAGACACCGACTTCCTTTTCTGTGAAATGGGCATGTCAGTCTGTGGTTCTGGGAAAGAGGACCTGTGTACACAGAGCCACGGATTCAAACACTTTAGCCACTCAGCAGCCACGAAACTGTTTCTGGAGAAAATAATGATGTCTGTGGATACTCCTTCCTTTCTGCCCTGTAAATGCAGGCAATTTCACAATCCCACCCCCTGACCCTGCTGGGCCCCAGAGAGCTGCCTCCCTAGGTGCTTAGAGGCAGGATTTGTGGGACACACACCTGCCCCTCTCCACCTGTCAACTCATTCCCAATCTTCAGCCAATCCAGTCAGAACCCAGAAGAGAAAGTGGCTGAACTGGTCCAGCCACTTCTGCAGCTGAAGAACTAGGGTGGTAGGGATTTGTCTAGGTGGAAGGATGACAATTTGGAGTCTTCCCACTGTCCAAGTTTTAAGAGGTAGCAGGGGTAGCGTGAGGCTGAACCTGTAAGTGCTGGGAGGTCAGGACCCCCAGGGTAGTTGGAATGACATATCTGACATATCCGTTAGTGTCTCTGACTGGTACATGGAGCCGGAGAGCTGAGAGGCAGCCTGACCAGGAGGAAGGGCTGGGGTGAGCCATGGCTGCCATATTTCCATTCACATCGGGGGTTTTTCCCACTTTGTTCCGTTCATCCTGTGCTTTCCCAGCTTCCGTGGCAGGTGGCAAAGGAAGGGCTCATTGGTGTCCTGGCAGCCCACCGCAGCTTTGTGGGCCTGGAGGCCCCAGCCACACCTGGAACAGCCCCTCTACTGTGGGAACGGAGTTGGTGGGAAGCCTGTGGGCAGCAACGGCGAGAAGCGGGGAGGGGCTGGGCTGCGCAGGCCTCACAGGACCCTCCTGCTCCCAGGGCTCCTGGGGCTGCTCAGAGTCGACCTTCATATTATTACATCAGATGTGGGCATGCACACGGACAGACAGACAGACAGTGAGAGGGAAACTAAAGGGGATACAGAGATGGAGACCACTGGCTGAAGTTGGCATGAGAGAGACAGGGCAGAAAGGCCTGGAACAAAGAGGGGAGAGAGAATGAGAAAGAGGAGTGGAGATTCTGAGAGACAAAGAGGAGAGAAAGGGAAAGAGAGAGAGTATGATAGGGAGAAAAGGAGACCTGAGTGTCTTTCATGGTCATTCCTACTTTTTTCCTGGCACCCCAGAAAATGTGTACCCCTGTTTCTGAGGCCAGAGATGGCATTTCCTGGAACCCCCTCCCATTTCTCACAAGAATTCACATACCTCTCCCATCCATAACCTGCTCTCTGGAATCTTCCTCAGCTGTCAGGAGAGCCCTGGAGAGCAGAGATGCTCTGAGACTGGCTGTGTGGAGGCTGCTGGTGCATGTCGCTTGGAAGGCACTCCCCCCACATCTCACACCCACTCCCGCTCCCAGGACTGGGCTCCCCCCTCCCCAGCAGCCAAGTACAGAAGAAACAGAGCCTGTTGCTTTTGTGGTCCTAACTGTCCGCCAGTGTGTAGTCTGTCTGTCTATCTTCCATATACAGAGACCCTCAAGGAGTGAACCACTTTTGCAGCATCTATAATAGGTTCTCCCTACCTTCTGCCCCCTTAGAGGCTACTGATATGGTCACTGCCTCTCCTCCAAGCACAGTCGAATGGGTGAGGCAGATGTGCATCAGCTCCCAGCTCCAGGCCAGGACCGACTCCCAGCAGAGCAGCTGGGCACCCAGGGGCCACAGGGTTGGTGGTGGGAGTGGATGGCAGGTGGGGCAGCTCCATGGCCAGCCCCTTGGCCCCATATGCCTTACTGGGAGCCCGAGAGGCTTGGCCACCCTGTCATCTTCCCAGCCAGGTGGGCTGAGGCTGGTGTTTGGAGGGAGGTCCATATCCCATGCTTGGCCTGAGTCCCTGCCCTTCCCCTCCCCCTTTCTGCCCTTCCCTCCACTTCCTCCACCTGCTCTTGGCCAGATGCACCAACCTGAACATAAGAAAAGCTGCCATACTGAACTGCCTCTGTGCCCCAGGACCTCACACGCTTTACCCCACTTTAGAAGGGAAGGAACTAAATGTTCCCAGCAGCCCTCGTTCCTACCTCTGCCCTCTGCCTCAGTCCGTGTCCTCCTTCCAACCCCTACACACAGAACGCTCGCTTCTGCTGACCACCCTGTCTTTGGCCGTGCTGTTCCCACTGCTCAGTGCTGCCCGGGGTCTCTGTACCAATCCCCATCTGTCATGCCCCCCACAGTCTTCCCGAACTCCCCCCCAGCCCCTCCTCCAGGAAGCCCTCCTGTCTAAGTCCGTCTCTCGCTAGTCGTTCCCTTGCTCACTCCGCATCCCCTCCCCGTCGGGTGGAGGTCCAGCTCATGGTAGAGCCTGGCCCACCTGGGGCCCTCCAGCTCTTTGGTGTATTCCCCACAAAGGGGCTTGAAAATACTAACAGGACCCCACATGGACCCATGTCACTTGCATATAACCAGAGCCCCTGTTCCCACCAGGATGATTCCCTGAAACAAAACAAAACAATAAAACTGTCTCCCAGCACTTAGTCCAGTACTTGGTGCAAGAAGGTGCATAATAGATGCTGAATTGAATGGAGGGCATCTCCCTGCTCCTGCCCCACTCCACACACACACACTGAACGTTTCTGTGTGCATGGAGGTGCTATGGCGACAGGAGATAACGAAAAGACAAGCTAGATAGATAGATTTCCCTCTGCCTCTGCATGTGGATTTATGATTTGGTGGCCTGATCGAGTGCCAGGCTGCCAGCTCTGCTTAGTAACATTTAGAGGTTCCAGTCCTGCCCCAGTTCTGCCCCCGGTTCCCGTATCACTGGGTGCATCGGTCCACATGTAAGCAAAGACAGCATTTTGCTCCATGAGGGGTCTGAGCAGGGCTGGTGGGAGACATTGCCACAGGACTGGGCTGAGGACAAAGATGCAAGAATCTTCTCAGAATCTGGGGTCTTCAGGGAGCAGGCCCAGGGCACTTAGGTCACCAAATGAGTTAGTGGCAGCCTGAGATTCCCTTCCAGCGCTGCCCTGGTGCTGGGTTATGAGGCAGATGAGGCCAAGGTGGACAGAGCGGCCCAGTGGGGAAGGGAGTGGGGCCCCTTGCTGGGCTCCTCCCCTTCAGTCCACATCCCAAAGGGATCTATGTGGGTGGGTGGGGGGAACTTTTGCATCCTTTCTCCCCAGACTGCTGGGCCCCACCAGCCTGCCTCACCGTGGGCACTCCTGCCAGCTGTGACATGCAGGACCCACGGAGAGGCAGGGCACAGGTGCACCCCAGGAAGCAGAGCAGGCTTGGGGAAGGAGCCCTTTTCCTGGAGGGGAGGGGGCAGGAAGTCTGGGGTTGGAGCCCAGCTCTGCCACTTCCTGGCTGGGTGACCTTGGGCAAGTCACGCAACCTCCCTGGACTTCCGTGTCTTCATCTGGAGAGTGGAGACAATACCCTCCTCAGAGGAGCACGATGGAATATCATTGCGGATGTGCCTGTGCAGCAAGGGGCCTGTCCCACCAAAGGTCAGTAAGTGGGACCCGCTGCTGTCATTGGTGAGAGCTCTACTGTCCTCCCAAGTCTCCCTGCAGCTCCCACTCTTGAGACCCTCCTTCTCCTGAGACCCTCCATCTCCATGAGGCCTTCCCCATGAAGCTGCTGGACACTTGTCTTCTAGAGCTGGCTTCTAAAGCAGCTGTGGGAGGGGACCATGGGGATTCAGTCTGTGGCAGGCGGGCACATGGACCTGTTGTGTTCACCACACAAGCTCGCCTGCATCTGAACTGGTCTAGACCCTGTTCAACAAAATAAGTCAATGGACAAATGCTAGGATGTCAGGACAAGGCAGATTCATATCAGAGTTTCCAGATGCTGACTCTCAGTGTATGCATTTACCGCACAGCAGACCAGTGACAAAAGCTTAGCAGCCCAGTACTAGTCCTGGTGGCGCCGATGTGAAGCCTTCCTTTGGAGCCAGAATTCATGGCCTGGAGTCCCCGGGTCACTTTTGGCCTGAGTCTGGCTGCCCTGCCATTGCTGTTTTTGCACTAGCATGTCCCATTATACAGACTCAGCGATGTAGCAGCTCTTTCTGGCAGGAGAGGATGCGCTGCCTGAAGTAGGAAGAGCCCTGGCCATGGTGGGAAGGAAGCCCTTTGTTCTACTTAGAGCCTTACCCTGATGGCAGCCTCTGGGCAGGCCCCTGCCCCTCCTCGTGCCCACCCATCTGCCTGCACCTCATCAGCCGTGAAGCAAGCAGCCCTTCCCTTGCGGTGGGCTTTTACCCCAGTGCTCACAGGACCCTGGACGGCAGCCCCACATCAACTCTGTCCCTCACCCCTGGGCTCGCCCGTTCTGTTTCCTGCCTGTGAGAGGCTGGCCCAGGGGACAGGCCGTCGTTCCAGAGCCCCAGGTCACTGACTCTTGGGGAAAGGCCTGTGGGCTGTTCTCCCTGAGCTGCTGCACCCCACTTTGGCTGCCTGGGCAGGCAGATGCCTTCCTGCAGTGGTGGCTGGAGGCACTTGCATCTCCTGCACTGGGAGGAGCCTGGAGCACACTGACCCGGCAGGCCCTCCTGTGTGCCTGTGGCCATGAGGCTGTCCTCACCAGGCCACTGCCTTCAGAACAAGGCCAGGAGCAGGGGAATGACAGGTCCAAGGTCTCCCAGGGGTCTGTCAGAGTGACATTGAGGGCCTCTCTCTGCCTTGAAGACCCTTCTTGCGCACCCCTTCTGCCCAGGGCTTGCCCCCACCATCTCTCCGCACCGCCCCCATCATGGGCAGGCAAGTCTTCAGAACTGGAAGAGAGTTTTGAAACCCTCGAGCTCTGGATTTCTCAATCTTGGCACGCTTGACATTGGGCCAGATAATTCTTTGTTGTGGGGGGCAGTCCTGTGCGTTGTAGGATATTTAGCAGCATCCCTGGCCTCTACCCACTAGATGCCAGTAGCACCTTCCCCCCAGTTGTGAAAACCAAAAATGTCTCCAGACATTGTCACATGTCCCCTGGGGGGACAGAATCACCCCAGTTGAGAACCACTGCTCGAGTTCAGTTATCTTCAATTCAGAATCAACTTGAGAACATTAAAAACACGTGGACTCCTGAGCTTCCCCTCGGGCCACTGAACTCGGAAAGCAGGATTTTCTATCTCCCAGATGCCAAGTGTTGTCCAGAAATCCCAACCTTGCCTAATTCACAGCTTTTACAGATTAAGGTCGGGGACATTGCCTCTCTTATGGAGCATTAAATGGTATGCCGAATCTCTATCCTAAATCCCCCGCTCAGTGGGGTTAGGTGGTCCAGCAGCCCCTTTAAACCCACCCCTCAGGGCCTTGGAAGGCAGTAGCTTCTCCAGGAAAAACAGCCCCAAGCCCTTCAGCCTTTTCTAATAGAACCTAATTTCCAGCTGTCGGTTTCATTCTCTCATCCCTGCCCTCTTCACATCCCTTTTAAATAAATCACAGCATCACAGCTCCTTAAAGGACATGCTTTTCCTCCTGAAGCTGAAATCCCCTCACTTTCCACTTGTCAGGGAGCAGGCTGAGCTGGGAGCATGGCTGAGAGTGTCTCCTGCAGCACCTGGGGCTGGTGTCGCTGCAGCTGTCCCTGACACCTCAGTTCTGTCTCCTGGAGCAGCAGACAACTCCCCACCCCCACCCCGGGGCGGCTCCCCAGTGTCTGGAGCTCCACAGCCCATGGCAGCTCCCAGGGCCTGCAGCCCCTTCACAGCCCAGGCCAGACCCTTCTTCTCTGCAGGAACCAAACTCAGCTCTGCCTGAGCTCCCCCCTCCCCCCGATAGTCCTTGTACCAGTTTGAATGTATTGTGTCCCCCAAACGCCATTATCTTTGAAGTAGTCTTGTGAGGCAGATGTTTAGTGCTGATTAGATTCGCTTGGAATGTGCCCCACCCAGCTGTGGGTGATGACTCTGATGAGATATTCCCATGGAGGCATGGTCTCACCCATTCAGGGTGGGACTTGATCAGTGGAGCCATATAAATGAGCTGACTCAAAGAGAAGGAACTCAGTGCAGCTGTGAGTGACATTTTGAAGAGGAGCAAGCTTGCTAGAGAGGAACATCCTGGGGGAAAGCCATTTTGAAGCCAGAACTTTGGAGGAGATGCCAGCCACGTGCCTTCCCAGCTAACAGAGGTTTTCCGGACACCATTGGCCATCCTTCAGTGAAGGTACCTGATTACTGATGTGTTACCTTGGACACTTTATGGCCTTAAGACTATAACTGTGTAGCCAAATAAACCCCCTTTTTATAAAAGCCAATCCGTCTCTGGTGTTTTGCATTCTGCAGCGTTAGCAAACTAAAACAGTCCTACTGGTGCCTGCACCCTAATTCCCACTGCCAGTTCTTGGGGAGCCAGGCCATGGCCAAGAGCTGGAGGGTGAGAGGCAAAGGAAACTTGCCAACACATGTCTTTTGGAGGATTTGCACTTGGGAGAAGGGTAGGGGCACTGGAGTGGGCAGGACGGGCAGGGAAACAGGCAGGCCTGCCTGGGGGAGGGAATGGGGTCCCAATCCCAGACCCTGCACAGCCCTGGGTGGGTGACCATCTCTGTAAGCATCAGCTGGTCACCTGCACAGTGGGAACGTAGTAAAGTCTCCAATTTCATGGGGTCAAGAAGGATTAAATGAGAAAATTCACAGGGCCTGACATTGTGCATGTGGGAATTTTTTTAAAAAGAAGGAAAGAAAGAAAAATAATAGAAAAAGTAAAATTGAGGTGAGGTTAAGACAGAGAAGGTAGGTTGTGGGAGAGAGACGGGGAGGCCGAGAGGGCAAGAACTATGAGAAAATCAGCGTCAATAGAGAGAATCATATCGAGAGAGTGGGGAGAGAATGAGTGCATGAGAGGCAGAAAAGGGGGCTGGATCGGGGTGGGAAGTTAGCAGGGCTCCGAGGCACTGTCCCCTCCTCCCCATCCGCTGCCAGTGCTCTCAGCCATGGGATGCCAGCTCCACTTCTGCAGGGGCCGCCAGCTCCTGGGAACAGGGTGGTGGTGGAAAAGGTGTGTGTGCACCCTGGCTGGGTTGGGGACCCCTTCTGAGCAGAAGGGCCAAATCACTACCATCCATTAACTGCTCACTGTGCATGGCCCTGGACTGCTTTAAATGCAGTATGTCCTTGAATCTCTCCAGGAGCTGTAGAGTGTAAATACTTCATCCCTATATGTCCCACTTTGCAGACAGGGAAACTGAGGCTCAGAGAAGTTAAATGATTGTCCCAAGGTCACACAGGTAGAAAGGGGCAGATAAAAGATTCAAAGTTTAGATGTCTGAATTTCTACTCCTTGTTAGTTCTGGAGCCAAAGCATATTCAGAGCTGGAAAGGAACATAGGAAATACAATGTTCACCTCGTTTTACAGATGAGGAAACTGAGGCAGGGAGGGGGACGAGGAGTGGCTTGTCCAAGTCAGAACAAGTTTGTCAGAGTCGGGACTGTATCCCAGCCCTGCACTTTCCACCCCAAAGTACTTTTTTCTTCAGCACACCCTTCTGGAGTCCAAAGTCGGGGTTGCAGCAGGAAGAGGGAGCTCTTGTTGGGTAGACAGGGAGGAGAGATGGAGACAGGAAAAGAGAAACGGGGGAAACAGGGACAAAGAAGTGAGCCCATCACAATGTCCTGGTGGGAATCATTACAGAGCTTCATAGTCAAAGGGGCAGGAAATAAAACCCCATCCATTTAATCATGCATTCATTCAATCAACAGACATGTATTGGGGTGCCTACTCAGTGGTGCCAGGCCCCACTGAGGTACACAAATAAACAGACTCAGGCCCTATCTTCATCAGGAACTTACAACTTAATTGGCTGTGTAAATGGAGGTCTCTAAGGCCCTTGCTGCCCCTGGAGTGGGTGAAGCAGGTGGCCCACTGGTTTAAGCCCTGGTACAGGGCCTCCTTAAGGAGCAGAGGGGTGAAGGAGCAGGTTGGGGGAGAGGCAGAGAACACAGTGAGCCCAGGGCCCCAGTGGGGAGGGCATGGAAGCTGAAAAAATCCAGGCGGGTGCCACCCCCACCCCTTAACTGTAGGCAGAAGATTTTCCTTTCTATTTTTTTTCTCTGTACAACAGCAATTCAAGTTAATTAAATGTAGCAATAAATTATTTCTTGTCTGCTTAGAATCATCTTTCGCTTTTCACCCACTTTTGGGGGAAGCACAGGCTCTTTGCCTTGAGTTGGGGGCAGGTTTTAGCTGTCACAGAGAGAGGCTGTGGGGGGAGGGGCTGCCCAGGGGGCAGAAAAGTCTTGGGCAGCCAAGAGAGCTGAGAAGAGCATCTAGGTGGCTTTTCCCTGCCCACTGTCCCAAGTCTGGTTTTACCTGGGCTAGTCTTTAGAGCACCTCTGCAGGGGTTAGAAAAAGGCACCCTCTGGGGGTCCCAGCCTCCTGGGGCTCAGTTTGCAATTCCAGCCCCCAGTGACCCCAGCCCTTGACACCACTGTGCAGTGCGGAAAAGGCATAATTGCATGGGGGGCCCTGTCCCTCCCCATATTCAATCAGTCCCTAACTAGATGCATTCCCTGTAGATACAGACAGGTTTCAGAAGAGCTGATGTTTTACTTCTGCAAACCAGATACTAGTTTTCTTAAGGCAGTGGGTGGGCGTGGGGAGTTTAAAAAGAAATCTTGATTTATGACCCCGCCCCTTTTCACATTTAGATTTTCTTTTCTTGGCTCTGCTAAAAACATGAGCGCAGTGCAGAGCAAAGCGGAGTCAGAACCGTCAAGCCGTGGGGCTGTGGAGCTAGCGGCCCAGGACCCGGGAGGAGCCGCCCCTCGCTCCTCGGCCGGCAGGTGGCGGTGTTCTCCCGGCGCCGGCCACGGGCTCCCCAGAGAGGGCGGCCATGTTGGCCACAGCGGGGTCGGGGTCCCCACACCCCCCAGGCCGGGTTACATCCCTGACCTACCGAACCGGGGCAGAGGGCCACAGAGCAGGCGACTGTGGGCTTCCCCTCTCTGGGCCTCAGTTTCTACCACTGTAAGTGGGGAAGCCATGATAGTCTGCTGCTCCAAGCTAGCTGGGTCCGCCCCAGCCCAGGGTTGGAGCCCCTCCGCGGGCGACTGGTCCCTTCCCCGCCTGAGGAGGTTGAGGCCCGAGCGGCCATGAGACTGGCCCGGAGTCACAGTCAGTGGCAGGCGGGGGTTCAGACTGGGCAGGAGGGTAATGATTCTTGTTGATGTTTCTCCTGGGGGCCTGGGGACTCGCACAAGCTCAGCTAGTTGCAAAAGGAGAGAGAAGGCAGCGCCCTTTCTCCTTGTTCCTTATGAACTTTCAGGAGGTGGGGGCAGCCCCAGGTGCCTCCCGCACACCCCTCCTTCCATCCCGTGGCCCTCCAGGACCCTCCCCCAAAGATTAATTACCAAATCATCCCATCAAAGGAAATTGCAGTTTTGTGCCTTAAAGACCAAACCGAGCTTCAGCAGTGCAGTTATTTATGGTCTCTAATAAGCATTTTCTGGGTGTGCTTAACCTTTATGCCAAAGTCACACTGGGAATTGGGATGGCAGCTTCAATTCCAGCCATGCTCTTTGTGACCTGGGGGGTGGGGGCATGGGCAGCCGCTGGAGCAGGCTGGCGGACCCTGGCCTCCGGCCCCACCTTCTCCCCACCCCTGCAGCAGCATGGTGCTTTTCTCTCTGTCCGTTCCTTCTTTCAGCTCCTGCCCCTCCCCTTCATCCATCTGCTGTAAGATGGACACAGATTGTTCTAGTCCTCACTCAGCCACCAAGAACAGTTCTGTGACCTTGGACACCTCAACTACCCAACTGTAAAATGGGGAGCCTGCAGCCTGCCCACCTCCTCCCTGCAGAGCAGTGTCCCTCAGTGTCAGGGACCCAGTGGGTCCTCGAGCAGGCATTTGAACTGGGGCTCTAATCGAGAGCACACCCTTGTCCTTCTCAGATTCAACAATGGACCTTTGGATCTTGGAAGAGTGGAAAGATTTGTAGCTGAGGCCGGTTTTTGTTTTGGACCTTGGGGCTACCAGGCTGGTGGACGGAAGTGTGAGGCATTAGCTAGTGAGTGAGCTGAGCATTCTGCCAGTTTCAGATTCTCAATGCCACTTTGTTTTTCTCTACTAGCTCTTGAAAAATGGTAAATCTCCCAAAGTCTTGAAAACTTGATTTGTGAGAAAATGGTTCTGAAAGGAGAGCTGGCAGCTGAGGCTGGCAATGGAGGCGGAGCAAACGGAGGGGCCCAAGAAGGTGATGGCTCTCAGGCCAAACCGCTTTTGGTTTAACTTAGTCCGTGATGCCCAGTTTGATTGTGGCTTAGCTTCTGGTGTGACCCCATTCATCATATGCTCTGTCCAGTAGTTCTCACCCTTTATTGGGTGCCAGGCCTTGCCGAGAAGCAGAGAAAGCTATGAACCCTGCCCAGGAAAATGGCTTTCATTAATTACAGGGTCTTCATGGAGAGCCCCCCTCTCCAATGTGTTTGTGGGCCCTAGATTGAGAACTCCCAACTTCAGAAGGAAACATGAATATCCATGAAACTTTGGGGGCTTATTCCTTTCAGTGCAATAACTGACTGTTGACAGAGATAGAAAACTGTGGTGGAAAATAAAGAGGAGATTGACCTAGGGTGGGAGGAAATACACAGAAAGCTCAGGACTTTTTATGGAAGCGTGATTCAGGCATAAGCCCGAAGCCTTTACAAATACTCGTGCAGGGCAGGAGGTGAGGAAGGCACAGCTTCTGTCTGAGAGCCGACCTTTCCTGAGAGGAAAGGTTGGCTCGAGAATCTTAAGAGGCATTTTTCTTTGCATAATGCAAAACTGGTTCTCTGTCAGTAGAAAATGACTTCAGGAACCATCACATCCAAGCAGGAGAGGTGAGTGTCAAGACCAGAGGCAGCTGAGGACAGACCAGCCCTTGGCCCTGTGGCATTTGGTGTGGTTTTATGATGCAGCTGGAGTCACCCTGCTTCTCTGTGAACCCCAGGACATTAAGATGCAAGAATAAGAACTTCTGGCCTGTATATTTGCCATCAAATTAGACCCTTGGGTCATAAGTGCTTGGTACACAGATGGTTTTCATGCACCTGAGAGGGGTCCCAGTTCTCCTTTTGCAAGCTTCCTGGACACTTGGGGTCTAGCCCAGTTGCAGCGTGCTTTGGGGACATGGAGCACATTAACAAGGTAACAGAGTTGCTTTGCCTTAGAGGGTTGGGGGTGGTGTCATCAAGGGGCAGCCCCTGGAACTGGCTCTCGAGGACTGCAGAGTTCAGCAGGTGAAGGGTAGGGCAGAGGGCAGAGGGGGCCCAGAGAACTGCATGGGCGAGGGCATGGAGACACCAAAAGGACCCAGCAGGTTGGGGAAATAGAAGTGATGCAGTGGTAACACACCCCAGAGTGCTTCCAAGGGGGAGCTGATGGACCGAAGCATGAAGCATAGCTTAAGGATTAGAGGGATCTTGGTGGAGGATCAAGCAGCTGGACTGATATTTTGAATAGTGTGTTTCTAGTTTCTTTAATTTGCTGGTCATTGAGCTGGCTCCAGGAGTCCAATTTGATTCTGTGTGTGTCTGTCTGGATAGGAGGCAGAGCCAGAGGTGGGGGTGAGAAGCTGGGAGCAAGGGTTCCTTTCCCCCCTGCCACCCCAGCTCAGCCGCCCCTGTCTCGGGACAGAGAGCAGGGCCTGGGTCCGTGCTGATTGTGCCGCCCGAGCAGTGCATGTCTGTCCAGGAGGATACTTTGCTCAGCCGGCAAGAGCCACACTGGCTGGCCTGGTGGCTTCCTCCTCTCTCTGTTTCTACATTTTCATTTGGAAAATGAGAGTAAAGGTATTTCTCCATCTCTCTAGGGACTATAAAGTTTAATTACTGGTTAATATGGTATTGGAAGTTCCTTGGGACCGGAGAGATGAATGGGTTTGTTATAATCACTCCTGAGTTCCGGGAACAAGTTAGTCCCGGCGCTGTTTCCCCAAGTGCTGGGCCCAGGATGGGGGTGCAGAGATGGAGTGTTTTGGGGGGCCTGGAGCTTAGCCCAGTAACAGCTGAGACCCCCAGGATGTGACACAAGGAGTGTGCCTCCCCCTGGAAGGGGGGAGGGTTTGAGGGTAAACAAAGCCCATGGAAGCCTCAGGCACTGTGGGGACAAAATGAGACCACCTGGAATCAGTCAAGGGGGACTGCCTGTAGGAGGTGGGGAAAGACCAGGCTCTGAAGGAGTGGGGAGCACTTAATTACACATTGGAATGTGGGGTGGGAGGGAGGGGAGCAGAGCCTGCCTTTGTCCCCGGGCAGGGGTGGGTACTGGGGAAGGAGGAGGGCACTGGCATGTGTGTTGGAGGAGGACATTCGTGGCAGGCGAGCATGGTAAGCTTGCCTCTGGAAAAGGGCAGGTTGGTTTGCTTCTAAAGGCTGAGGGAAGGTCTTGAGGCACGGAAAGGGTGAGTGGGGAGGTGTCCAGGGGAGGGAGGGCTGATGACTGTGGGGTGGGGTGGGGTGGAGTCCTGCTTGGAAAGAGGGTGAGGCGAGTGAGGCATTCTCCTTAAGTGCAGCGCCGAAGGAGGTGCCAAAATACTCAGTAAGCAAGATAAATAACATTTTCCTATTACTGATTTTTCCTTTGGCTCCAAGCTCCAACATGGTTTAGCACAGCACTGCTACTGAACTGCCTTTATCTAAAACTTTGATGTTTTGTTCATTGTGGATTTTTTTAAGTGCATCATGGTATTATGTATCTTGACTACCGAGTTTTTTGGTGTCCCCTTAAATCTTGCAGTCGAGGAGAGGGCCACAGTCCCCTCACCCTAGTCCCAGCCTTGTGTGAGGGCTGGGGGTGAGGGCTGTGTGGACCCACTCTGGGGCTGGGAGAGGCCCTGGGTCTAGTCCAGACTCAGCCACTTGTTCTCTGTGGGACTTGGACAAGCCCCTACCTCTCTCCTGTTCTCATTTTCCATCTGTTAAATGGGGAGGTTGCCTTAGACAATGCTGGAGAAGCTTCCAGATCTAAGGGTCTGTTCTGCAGTGGATTCTGCAGACTGTGTGGAAATGGACCGGGGGCCCAAGAGAAGGTCAGAGGAGGGGATGCCAGAAAGAAAGAGTGGGGAGCCCCTGGGGTGGTGATGGTGGGGAGCGCCCTCCCAGGGGAGCCTGGTCGGGCAGACAGAGCTCTGCTGGTCCTTGGGTGCCAAGGCCTGGCAACTGGAGGGGGGCCGGGTGCAGTGCCCCTCCCGCCACCCCCACATGCACTTGCTTCTTATTCCCTTGCCAGTCAAACCCCAGGGGAAACAACCGCCTCTTCTCCAGCCCAAGACTAAATGGAAACCATCAAGTTACAGTCAGTCCACATGCCCTGTTGTAGACACAAACAGTGTAATTGATTCATTTATCAAATTTGAGTGCACTGAACAAAACAAAATCCCTGCCCTCATGGAACATGTGTGATAAAGGGTTATACTATTTATAAAAGACTTCTACACACACCACATCATGTACGCTTGGCAGGGAGGCAGGGGGGTTAACAGATGAGGAAACTAAGGCACAGAGAGGTTAAGCATTCCAGTCTCCTTTGACTGTAAATGCACAGGGAAGATGGTGACAGTAAGGGAGTGGACGTGGTGGTTGTATATGTGTGTGTGTGGTGGGGGGGTGTTTGTTGAAGAAGGGGCAGCCCTCCAGGTCTCCAACCCATGGTGCTCCCCTTCCAAGTGGACTGAAATTCTGGAGTGAGAGGAACATGGGGCCCCTGGGGGTTAAAGGGCAAAAGCTCTCCCTGGAATAGGACAGACATCTTTCCAGACACATTTATCCCTTCGCCTCTCTGGGCCTCGGTTTCCTCATCTGTAAATGGGCACAGCCCCCCTTCCCCCAGGGAGAATTAAGCACGATCACAGATGTAAAAGGGCTTGGTAAAGAGTGAAGCACAATTTGCAGTGACCCATATTAGGCGGGCGGGGACGGAGAGCCCCTGAAGTAGCCCAACGAACAGGGAGCAAGGCGCACCTGCAGCTCAGGCTGGAGGGAGACAGGCGCTCCCCTGAGGGTCTCTGAGCCCACAGTGCTCAGCAGGCAGGTGGCCCATGCTCTGGGATGGGGGCGGCTTCCTCAGAGAGAGACTGGCGAGGGCCCCAGCCTCCCAGGGCTTAAGTTCACTTCCATCCTGGGAGCCTGGGCTCCTTCTGTTAACCAGCCTCCTCTCCAGGCCTCTCCAAGAGCAAGCCAGCTCCAGGCCTTCTGGGAGAGAGGACACAGGGAGGAAGGCAAGGAGGCTGGGGTGGGGGAGGAGGGGCTGGGAAGAGACTGGATATGCGGGAGGGGTCGAGGGGGAGCAGGAAGCTGAAGGTACCAGTCTAATCACACTCCTGGCCTCCCTGAACCCACAGGCCCTCCTCCTCCTGGGGCTGAACCCTGCCTCCGCCTCCCTCCAGGACCAGCACTGCGACAGCCTGTCCCTGGCCAACAATGTCTCTGGTGAGTACCCCCTCCCCCTTCTGCAAGATTTTGGGTGACCACATTGCCCCGTGCCCAGGACTCTAGGACCTGCAAAGAGAGATGCCCTAGGGCAGGAAAAACACCGAGATTTTCTTTCTGGGGCTGCAAGCAATTCCTTCCGGTCCCGAGGAGTGCTGGGTTGAGAAGGATTCTGAAGTTGGGTATAAGCTTGGTGGGAAGGAGCTATAGTTAGTTAAGAGCATCTGCCATGGGCACAGGAAGGACATGCCAAGTAGTTAGCTTCCCTGACTCAGAGTGGGCAGCAGGAGAAGTCATCCCAGGCCTCACTGCTGAGAGAATCAACAGAGCAGAAAGCTGGATGTGACTCAGGGAGGCAGTGGGTAAGGGACAGAAGCTACTATTTTCTGCTGCTAAAATTGCCCGAAGCACGTGTACTACTATATGGTTCTAACCATATGCCAGGCACTATTTGAGATTGCTGAGATACAGTAGCCCAGTTTCACAATGACCCTTGGAACTATTATCCTCATTTTACAGATAAGGAAACTGAGGCACAGAGAGGTACTTGTAAGTGCCATAACCAAGATTTGGGCACAGGCAGCCTGGCTTCTTAATATCCTCTTCAATACCATGCTCTGTACCTCCCCAGTATAAAATACCATATAATTGCAAATAATTCTCGTGTTTGTATAACTTTATCATTTACACAATGCTTTTGTATGACTATCTTATTTCATCCTCATGACAGGTTAAAACCCAATATTTATGCAGATGAGGAAACCAAGGCACAGAGGAGCTAGATAACTCAGTGGGGGCCCCACAGCCAGCAGTGACTGCCAACCAAATCTAGGTCTTGGGCTCCCTAGTCCAGGCATTCCCAACTTTGGATGTGGTCCCTGAACCTTCACCCTGTCACTTTTAACCAGGGACCTGGGGATGGCTGCTGCCAGCAAGAATGGGGAGCCCCCCACCCCAAGGGTCTTTAGGAGGCTCACTGCCCTTTGATGATTTCCTCTGTAAGTCTCTTCTTGATGCAACCCTACTCATTAATTGAGCATCTGCTATGGGGCAGGCCCTGTGCAAGGCATTGAGGAACAGAGAGGCTCATAGTCTGGTCCAGCAGTCAAGCCCACAAACATATACACTAGGTACAGTGCAAGAAGCATGCTAGCAGAGAGAAGGGTGCACATGTGCCCACAGGGAAGCAGGAGGCTTTCATTTCTGAGGCTGGGCCTGCAGGGGTGGGGAGATTCCACAACCTAAGGGGCCACCACCTCACCTGCCGCTCCTTCACTGTGGAGGGTCTGGAGGTGGAGAAATGAGTACTGGACTTGGAGAGGACAGGCTAGGGTCCCGTATAAGGGCAGGGGGACTGGTAGCTACAGGGAGAAGCATGCTCTTAACCTCCATGAGCCTCACTTTGCTCAACTGTAAAGTGGGGGTGGAGGAATGATAACTGACTCAAGGCTCTGTTATGAGATTAAAAGCACTAAGTTTTATGCAATATTTTATAAACTGTAAGGTGCTATACTATTGATGGGTGTTGTTGTTGGTAACCTCAGTAGGCTTGTTGAAGTGCCGATTGCATAGCTGGAATGAAGGGAAGGCACTGGCCACAAATTGCTCACTACGGTGGAGGTGGCAGGGACATTAGAACAGGGGTGGTGCAAAAATATGGGAAGGCTTCCTGAAGGAGGAGGTTTCACGGTGAGTTTTAAGAGAGACTGAGCATGGGCTGGCAGAAAGGAGCTGGTGCTCTGAGCCAAAGCGGAGGTTGGTGAGGACCAGCTTGTCAGTTTGGTGGAAAGACAGGGATGGGGTGAGATGGGAGGCTCAGGGAGCCTGGGGAGGTCCTGGGAGCCTGGAGCATCTGGCTGCAAAGTTGGCTAAGGTGGGCAGCGGGGAACATGGGGAAGTTCTTGAGCAAGAGAACCTGGAGCTCTGGGGGATTATTCTGGTGGCTGGCCACATGGAGGGAAAGATCGTCCGAGCCTGAGAGGAAAGGCCCTGGGGACCCGGTTGGTTGCCATTTACTTGCTTGTTGTGCTCCTGGACAAGTGACATCCCTGAGTCCACACAGGCATCACCTGTTCTTGGAGGCCACAGGTAGTGGTGAATGGCTTTCATTCCCCAGTGATTTGTACTCTCTGACCCCACCAGCCTGCCCGGCTCTGTGGCACGTGATCCATCACCCTCCACAGTAACCTTTGATACCGGGCCATTTGTCTTCCAATGCCTGAGACCTGTCCAGACTGATGGGCACTAGCAGAGACAGATGGTGAGGGTGGGGCAGGGGGGCCAGGACAGATGGATGGGCGACTGGCCAGGGTGGTTGGCACCAAGCTGGGACCTTTGGGGGGCCTGTCACATGACTTTGCCTGTAGCAGGGAGAGGGTGGGCCCCCAGGGCTGAGGTTCCATCATGTGGCAGGTCACTGACTGTGTGACACATAAAATCATGGTATGAGTGTGATGATGCCAGAAAGTAACAGAATTATTGACTAATGATGTCACAGACCAATGGTATCATAGAGTTGATAAGAAGTGAATGATAATAGTAATAAGTAATAATGGTTAATATTTAATATTTATTTAGAGCCCACTATGTGTTGGACATATAAATCTCATTCAGTCATCACAGCAAATAGTCAGGAGGTATTTGTATCCCCATTTTCCAGTTGAGGAACCTGAGGCTCAGAGAGGTTAAGTAACTTGCCCAAGTACACACAGCTGCTAAGCAATGGAGCCAGAATTTGAATCAAGTGGGCCTGATTCTGGAGCCCATGATTTTTACCACCACCATGTTATGTGGCCACACGGATGGCCGTGGTGCCAGGGACCCAGTGTGGTCAGTCATCTGGGGGTGCAGTGTCGCCCCCTGTAGTTTCCCATACCCATACTGGGTTTGCACATTACTACAAATACTTCCTGAGCACCTACCATGAGCCTGGAGCTATACTGCGTTGGGAATGAAAATGAGAGCCCACAGGCCGAGAGGCTCCCACCTGCTTGTCTTGATGTATCACACACTCTACAAAGGCATTTTTCTTCTCTGCCTGGCCAAAGAGGAGGCAGCTCAACCACAAGGTGATTGAGAGAAGAGCAGGACTGTCTACCTGCTCTCTGTTACCCTTTCTGTGCCCAATGACCTGGCTGGAGCCCTGCCCATTCATCCCAGCAGCACGTTCCTCTGAATGGCAGGTGTGTGTGTTTGAGAGGCTACCTGGGGCCACTGGCAGCTCCCCTTCTGGGCAGCCTTGGCTGAGTCCCTCTCCTTGGTTTAAACCAAACAGGAGGATGGGCTCCCCAGCCACGGGGCTGCCACTGAGTGCCCACCCACCTTGCTGTTTATTCAGAGCACCTGATGATAGACCTGACCTAACTGGGCCCAGAAGCCAGTTTCCAGTTTTCCTGCAAGAAATCTACCACGGAAGGATCTGCTGAACACACTGGCTCTTTAGCATGATGGGAAGGGAATGTATAAGCTACTTGGGGGACGAAACCAGTGCCCAACTGTGCACAAGCATTAAATAGGCCACCTTCAAAGGGTTCTTATCTGATCATTAAAGCAAGCCCCCCAGGACACTGACTCAGCAAGGTTTCTTTCAGAGGCGCTGCTCCTTTCTCCTCCTCTTCGCTCCATCTGCAGTGATTTGAGACAGTCGGACCACAGTGCTCCCATGAGCAGTCAGAGTGTGGGTCCCCGTGTATCTGGGGCACTTGGGGCACTTGCCCTCTCCCCCGCTCATGAAAGCGTAAGCGACCGGGGCTGGTGAGTGTACGGACCCACACACGACCTCAGGAAAGACCTGTGAAAGAGGGGGGGAGCCACGGAGTGACAGGAATATCGACACCTCAGGCACTCCAGGGGCCTTTGCTCTGGCTGTTCCCTCAGCCTAGAACACTCTTCCCCAGGTATGCACATGGCTCCCTCCCTCACTTCCTTTAGTTCTCTGCTTCAATGTCAGTACTTTGGAGACCACCAAGTTAAAACAGCACCTTGTCGGTCTTTATCTCCTTACCCTGTTTATTTTTTCCCACATTGTCTCTTATTGGTTAAAAAATATCCATTGTTTACTATCTCCCCTCTAGAATGTAAGCACCATGAGGGCAGGGCATTTATTTTGTCCATTACCATATCCCCAGTCCCTAGAACAGGTCTGGCATTTCTTAGGTGGTCAGTCGAATAAAGAAGGGAGTCATTATTCTTCCCCATCTATACCTTAACTGACCAGAGGGGGCGCTGTGGGACAGACCTGTGACGAGTTGGCTCGTTATGGCATCTAAGCCTATGGGTTCCTGGCTGGTAAGTCTGGTTGGCTATTTGCAAGGCAGGCTTACTCTGGTTCAACCTGCTCCTCATCTCCAGAACTATATCTGGGTGGGAAAATAACCCCAGGAGAGCAGGAGAGATTTGTGGCAGTGGGACGTGGAGGGGACATTGGCCCAAGAATCAGAATCTGACAGCCCTGACCATGAGATCCTTATAGGCTTCAGTTTCAGTAACACCCAGACTTCCCTTCCTGCCTTTCCTCCTTTCCAGCTATGAGATCCACTCCTTCCCACCCATCCTCAGCACCTCTGAAATTAAGATCTTTCCCTGTTACCTCTTTCCAGGACTTTGTCTGTTTCTCCCTGTTTTAGTCTCAGTGTCTTGTATTTGTCTCCATTTCCTCCCCCACCCCACCCCCACACACATATCCCCTTGCCCACGCCCTCCCCGCTTTCTCCCACCCCCCACCCCCACCTCCCTGAGAGGTTGGGTGGATTGAATGAGTGGCATAAATTTGGTAATGCAAAGAGCCCCTCACAGTGTCTGGTATATAGTTGACGTTCAACATGTTGGTTTCCCCTTCCTGCATGTCCTGCACCCCTCTTCGGAGAAGGGCATCTGCCTGATCCCCGGGGACCCCCGCTCGCTTCCTTCCCCCGACCGGGTGGCCTCGCGCGATGAGGTCTAGTGGGCAGCGCCGGCCCGTCAGGAAGGCGGCCCCTCGCCTCTTCCGTCGCCCTCCCGTCACGCCCGCTCTCCTCTGGCTGCGCCCGGGAGACCATGCGGCCACCCCCTGGTGCGCTTTTTTGGGGGAATTCCCGCGGCTGAGCCGGACCGACGCTCCTGATTGGCCCTCGCGCCTCTGGCTTGGCTCCACCCCCACCCCTGGCGGCCCCGCCCACCCTCTGCCCGCTGGAAGCCTGCCCCGCGGCCCCCGCGCAGGCCTTGTCTTCGGAGGGAAGAGGTGCTTGGTCTTTGGCTTCTCCTCTTCCTGCGTGCAGCCTCCCCCTCCCTTTCTTTCCTTCTGGCACACAGGCTTTCATTCCCCCCAGGACTTTCGGAGCTTTTAATGTAAAGGTCACAGCAGCAGCGTCCGTCGCTGTGTTCCGGCACCACTTCCAAGCAGCCGGCTGTCAGCTGCGGGGGTGGGGGCGGGAGCCAGGCACCGCGGGGCCTGGGAACCTGGGGGCGCAGTTGCGGTGCGCCGGGAAGAGCCCTGGGCTGGCGTTGAAAGACCAGCGTCCAGAACCCGCCTCTGCCCCTTAGTATCTGTGTGACTGGATAAGCTAGCTTGGGGCCTCGGTTTCCTTGTCTGTAGAATGGGGTAATAGAAGCCACGTCGGCAAGTGTGGGAGGCACAAACTAGGTGTTAGGATTCCAGTGCAGGGCATCCGTGCCTCCAGACTAGGGGCATCTTGCTTTCTGCCCTCCCCCTCCCCATATTGGCAGTGTTGTGGGTGGGGTCGGCACCCCTGGGCCTTGGCTGCAGGTGCCAGGAACTCAAGGCTAAGAGGCCCATCAGTTCTCTGCCTTGGCTCTGGCCTGGTCCTGGCTGTGGCTGGTGCCAGGTCCTGCCCTGCCCTCTGTTTTTTGCAGAAGGGGATCTGGGAAGCTGTCCAGGGAAGGAGAGAGAGGGAGAGGGAAGGGAGCGGGGGAGAGCAGACGTTACACTGAGACTGTGTGCCAGGCCCTGCAGCCCCTGACATCCTGTTTAATCTTCTCAGTGTCTTGCTCAATAGACATCTGAGAATGAATGAGTGAGTGAATGAACAACCTCCCGAGGGAGATGATGGTGCTATTAAATGACACGGTATGTGCAAAGCACCCAGCCCATAATATCTGTAATTGTGAGAGGGGATGTTATATCCTCCTTGACTGTCCCCCTTCCCCCTTTATTGACACACAGCATGGCATAGTGGAACACTCCATTTAGAGTCAGAAACACGTGGCTGTGAGTCTTGGTTCTTTCACTCATTTAGCTCATGACCTTGGGCAAGTCATTCAACTTCCTGGGCTCAGTTTCCTCATCTGTGAAATGGGAATAACGAGACTGCAGTATATATGGGTGAGGATCAAATGGAGTATATGAGGAAGAGCTGTGGAAAAGCAGAGCATGGCGATAATATCACCTCCCACCCCACTGCCACAGGCCTCTGGCTTCCCCCTCCCCTGGGCTCAGCACTACCAGCATGACCCATGACAGATGCCAGCCTGGCACGCCCTTGCCACGTCTGGCCCTGCTTTCCTCCCTTCTCCACTCATGGAGTTGTCCTCTGGCACACTGGCCCAACCCAGCTGCTGGGTGCCCTCTCCTTGTGTCCATTAAGCCCCAATCCAAATTTCTTTCTTCCAATTAAACCACTTGGCCTCAAGGTCTCTGCCCCTCGAGCCCTGATTTGCACAAACACTCTGTGAATAGCTGATTAGAAAGAAAAAGCAGCATTTGGTGTAAGTGCTTCTCAGCACTGCCCTGAGTCCCAGCAGGGAAAGGAAGCCAATTTAACCCAGTGCTGTTTCCAGAGAAATTGGGGACAAGCTAATTTGGGGAAGAGATGGCAGGCGGGCCCCAGGTCTGGCTTGGCAGCTGCTGGTGCCCACCCTGGAAAGGCTGCCCCCACTTCGGTCCATAGGTGTCCCTGGCTTGTCTGTGGAGTCTCCTGCCAGTCCAGCATACCAACCCCTCACATCATGATGGGCACACTGGGTCCCAACAGGAATGGTGTGCCACCCTCACACGGGACAGGGGATCTCAAGGCAGGTTCAGAAGGGCCAGCATCAGTTGCCCTCCCCCCTACATGGGACCCGACTCCCAGGGGTGTAAATCTCCCTGGCAACGCAGAGTATGATTCCCAGGGATGAATGTGGACCCGGCATCGTGGGACTGAGAGTATCTTCTTGACCAAAAGGGGGATGCAAAATGAGACGAAATAGTTTCAGTGGCTGAGAGATTCCAAATGGAGTCGAGAGGTCACTCTGGTGGACATTCTTATGCACTATATAGATAACACCTCTTAGGCTTTAATGTATTGGAATAGCTAGAAGTAAATACCTGAAACTACCAAACTCCAACCCAGCAGTCTGGACTCCTGAAAACAATTATATAATAATGTAGATTACAGGGGGTGACAGTGTGATTGTGAAGACCTTGTGGATCACACCCCCTTTATCTAGTATATGGATGAGTGGAGGAATGGGGATAAAAACTAAAGGACAAATGGGGTGGGATGGGGGAATGATTTGGGTGTTCTTTTTTCACTTTTATTTTTTATTCTTGTTCTGGTTCTTTCTGATGTAAGGAAAATGTTCAGAGATAGATTGTGGTGATGAACGCATAACTATGTTATCATACTGTGGACAGTGGATTGTATATCATGGATGATTGTATGGTGTGTGAATGTATTTCAATAAAACTGAATTTAATAAAAAAAATTGCCATTACCAAAAAAAAAAAAGAAGGGGCAGCATCAGGAGGGGTGACAGGACTGTCCCCAGCTCAGCCCCCACCCCTTGGAGACCACACCTCTACCCTTGTGGTGTCAGTGTGGCTTCACTGTCTCAACACACACACACACACACTCCATCCCCAAATGCTCTTTAGTTAAGGACAAATATCTGGAGGGGTCCTTTGACAGCCTCTATCTAGTTCAGCTGTATACATCCTCTTTTGAGTCATAGACTCCTTTGAGAATCTAGTGAACACCACAGGCTCCTCTCCACATTAAAATGCGTGTATACACTAAATTTTTCATTTAATTTCAGGGTCTCTGTGTACCTCAGGGAGCTTCCAGTGGACCAAGATTAAGAATTTCTGATGTAGGCCAACCATTTAATTTTATTATAGATGACAAAACTGAGGCCCAGAGAAGGCAAGTGACTTGCCTGAGGTCACACAGCAAATTAGTAGCAGAGCCCAGACTGAAGCCAGGTATCCAACCCCCGGTTTGTTGCCCTTTGCATACCTCCAGATGGTGTCGCCTTCCCTTTTCTCTCCTTGGTTCTCTTCTAGCCAGCCCTCTCCCAGGGCCCATCACAGACCAGAATCCAAACAGTATAGACTCAATAAATGTGATTGTGAGACCAGCTAGAAGCTGGGTCACTTTATTTAGCTGGTTCCTCCCTGCAGGGCCAGGGCAGATGTGGTTTGGTCCCAGAGACATGTGGTGATGGTGGGGCGGGCGAGGGGGGTCAGGGGTTGGCTAGGCCTGTTCTGGGGAGCACAAGCCCCTGTGAAGTCTTAGAGTTCCAATCTGTTACCAAGTGAGGGGCAAAAAGCAGGGAGCCTGAGGCATGTCCAGCCTTCCTCTAAATCCCAGGTCAGAACCTTAGTTTTTTAACACCATTTCAAGCTATCTCTGTTCCTCCTCTGCTCTGGAACCCACACTGGCTCCCTGGTTCCATAGCATTGAATTCAGATTCCTTCCCCTGGTGTCTCCCCTGTGTAGGATGAGCTTATTTCAGCACTGGGTCGTTGCTATTGTCCTGTTCCCAGCTGGTCTGTGAGTGTGGGGCAGTGGGGAGGTGGGCGGGACCCCAGAGTATCCTCTGCCTTTCTGTTGTCTTGGTTGGGGACCTTGCCCTGCCTCACCAGCTGTCTCTGTCCCCAGGACTGCAGTGCAATGCATCCGTGGACCTCATTGGCACCTGCTGGCCCCAGAGCCCTGCAGGGCAGCTGGTGGCCCGGCCCTGCCCTGACTATTTCTACGGGGTTCGCTACAACACCACAAGTAAGGAAGGGGATGGAGGGTGGACCATCTGCCAGGGGGTGGGGCACATGGAGAGAACCTGGGACTCTCTGGGGGTGGAGAAAATAAAAATGGTAATGGCAATGATGATAATAACAATAATAATGATACCTCTTGTGTGTACACCTTTCCTAAAGGCTGGCCCCATGTTCTGCTGGGCACTCAGTAGCATTTTCACCCATTATAGAAATAAGGCTCCTGAGGCTAGGAGGGTTAGGGAGCTTCCCCAAGGCCACTTAGCTGGTAAGTGGTGAAACTGGAATTCGCATCTAGAACTGTCTGCAACTGTGCTCTGCAGTTGGCCAACTTCAGGTTAGTCCATTTGAGCCTTATGACAACCCCAGGAGGTAAGGAAGGAATCATTAGAATCACTCCGACTTGGCAGATGAGAATCCGGAGCTCAGAGAGGTTACTCCGGCCAGGAGGTGGGGGACCCAGAGTTTTAGAGCCACAAGCAAGGGGCTTGGCCTTGCATCTCATCCCACAGGTGGGTGGGGTGGGGAATGGGTTGAGGATTGACCCAGGTCTGTTCTGATACCGGATCCCTAAGTAAACACCTCGTTCGTTTGGGGCCCTGCACCTCGGGGCTTTGCAGCTCCTTGCTACACCACCTGTCACCCTCAGAGTTAATTTGCTGGTGCCTGTCAATGACTCAGCCTCTCCTCATCAAGGAAGCAGCCGCTGCAGGCCAGGGGCCTTGACCTATCCGAGGGGAGGGTGAGCCAGGTCCCTGGGCTTGGGGTCTGCAGGGTGGGCATTGGATTCTGGTGGGCCTGTGCTCAGAGCCCCAAGAGGTACCCAGGGTAAGCATTAACCCCAGGCAGTTCACCTGAGACTTGCCTCATGACCTCGGCCACCAGTCCATGGGTCAAGACGGGATGATGTAGCTTCTAAGATTGCTTCCAGTTCAAAACTCCCAATTTCCTTCTCCTGCCTCTCTCTCCTTTACCAGAAGGCTTTAGGGGGCTAGGGCTGGGCTACAGAGAAGGAGGAGTGGCCCTCCCCTGGGAGGCTTTAGGGCTGGGCTGGGGGCTGGAACAGCCAGACCACACAGTCACAGGCGTCTGTAACCAGTGTCCTGGCTACGGGAGGGACCCAGGGAAGAAAAGGAGAAGAAAGACTGGGGGGAGTGTGGGGACCAAGGAGAGGAAACTTGGGTGGGAAGGAAAGAAGGGCCTGGGAAGGCCAACTAAGTCAGAGAGGAGAGTTTGTGGGTGCACGATCAGGCCGGCCTTCATCTTAATAGGGCCCATAAGGAAATTGAGGCACAGAGAGGCAAATCATCTCTCCAGAGTCACCAAGCCACAGAGACAGAACCTGGGGAATTGGGGCTCTCCCAGTGCCCCGTTTACTGTGCTGGGTGCAAGTCTCTCTGGAGTCCCAGGAAGGAGGCAGCTTCAGGGCTGAAGTATGGGGTTGGGGGGCTGTGGGAGAAGACCCCCCTCCCTCCTCTGGCAGCAGGTCCTGTCATTTTCACCTCCAGGGTGATTCTCATGTCTGACCTCACCTGTCCTCTAACTCCCACACCATTGCCCCACTCCGGGCTCTGCCAGTCTCTCGCCCCAGTTTTGCATCTGACCCTGTCACACCCTTGCTTGAGTGAACCCTTCAGTGGCTCCTTGCTGCCTTCCTGGCCAAGTCCACGCTCCTGAGTGGCCTGCCAGGCGCCCTGTGATCCGGGCCCTGCCTACCTTTGCAGCCAGCCCTGGCCACTCCCCTGAGCTCCTTTAGTGCTTGTCTTGTCTTGACAGATACACTTTTCCAAGCCTTAGTGCCTGGGTCTGTGCTGCTCCATTTGCTGGCCCTGCCTTTAATGGAATCCAGGAGTTCTGTGTTTGAGCCCCAGCTCTGTCTGTAACTGGTTAAGGGACCCTGGGCACTGGCCTGCCCTGAGCCTCAGTTTCTCTTCCTGCAGGGTAGGTGGGAGGTTTTGGGGGGTGATCTCTAGGCACCTTCCCTTCCATTATCCCAGGAGAAGGACTTGCCATGACCTCAGCATTTCACATTTCAGGGCAGCTCTGGAAGACGACCCGCCCTTCCAGGTGCTCCCAGTCCCAGGGTGATGAGCCGAACACCCACAATCAGTAGCGCTTGGGAACCCAGAGTTCTCCCTCATCATCAGGCACTAATTAATTCATTTACTGACGAGGCACTGCCAGGGCTGCCAGGACTCCTTGATGCCCTCCCTTCTGCCTATCCGATCTTCAAAGGGATGGGAAGCATTTCCAAAAATATCCCTTTTCCCGTGATTCTTCGGGAGGACTGCTCAGCTCAGCAATTAAAGACAAGAAGGTCACATCCTCCTGGCAGCCACTCCCTGTTTGTTGGGTCTGGTTTTTTTCGGGGGCTCCTCCTCCCTCCCCATCAAAGCCTATTCCTTCTGGATGCACCAGCCCCAGGGGAAGCTCCAGGCTCCCTGCCCCGTGTGGCAGTGCTGAAGGGGGGCTTGAGTAAAGGGGGCTCCTCCTGTCATCTCTGCCAGCACCCCTTTGGTCAGGACAATTGACATGTTCTGCATTTCCCATAAAGGTTATGTAAATACATCTCCTAGACAACAACAATAAAAATAACAGCTAACACCACATGCCAGGTACGGCTCCGAGTACCCTGCACTTGTTAACTGAAAACGCTCACTCAACCCACTGAGGCGGGCCATTGTTAAAATAAGGGAGCCAAGGGGTGGCATGACTTGCCCAAAGTCCCACAGCTGGTAGGGGTTGGTGCCAGGATTGGCACCCAGCCCATCTGGGCCTGGGGGCTGTGTGCTTAACCACTACTTAGTGTATTAAGGGAAGATGCCCACCCCCCAACCCCCTTCCAGCTAACCCCACTGCCACCCCCAATGCTCTTTTCTTTGCAGACATTCCAGAACAGCCTTTGGGCCCAGGCACTTCCATCCCATCCCTGGGCAGACACTGAATCCCCCTGCCTCCGTCCCGCCTACCCTGGCCTCTCTGAAAACCCAGTCTTCGAGCCCTCAGCCCACTGCGAACTCATCCTCCTTTAGCAGTTAGGAGATAATCAGCGACATCTTCGCAAGGGGTTCAACTCTGCCCGAGTCTCGATTGGTTGGCTGCCAGGGAGGCTGGGCAGAGCTCTAAGAATCCATTTAGCCTCATTTCCCCTCTGGCGTGCTGTGGCACCAGCCGCTTCAGCAGAGGGGCCCGGCTTGGGGCGAGGGAGGCACTGGGCCAGCCTTCCAGCCCCGGAGGCAGGGCCACTGCTCGCCCTCCTGGGTGTGGGCATCCATCATGCTGCCAGCGGAGGGGCGGCTCCCAGGCCGCACAGCCCCTGCTTTTGTAAATGAGCAGAGTAAATGAGCAGAGGGGGGTCGAAGGCTGGCAGGCAGGGCCCGGCTCCTGGCTCAGTGCCTGGTGTTCTGCCCCCACATGGCTCCAGGCTCGGACTGGGTCTCAGGCAGCTTCCCCACCTCCTGAAGCCTTGCTGGGGTGGGGATGTGATGTGAGGATCCGCGGGAGCCACCAAAAGCCCTGCAGCAGGGGAGGGGCCACCGTGGAAATGGTTCTGGGCTCGATTTCTCTTCCAGCCAGCGCTGCCTGGAGCCAGGACCAGAATTAACTCAAGGAAACGAGTTTAGAGCTGCTGATATTGAGGATGGTCTGGGCTGGCATGGGGCGATCTCAGCCTGCAGAGGAGAAAAGACCCAGAATCTAGAACTCCCTCAGTCCCTTCCCTACTGGGTTCGGGGCCCTGGGCCCGTGTGGGGCAGAAAGGAGGGTGAGAGGGACCCTTTGCACAGCTCTGCCCATCCCAGAGTCCCAGAGCCAAGCATCAGTTCCGACCACAGGACCGTTCCCCATCTCCTTAAAAGGTGACAGGTCTACACAGACGCCATCCTTCCCTGGTCCACATTCCTGCCTTCTTCCCCCAAGTGTCATGTGCCAGGCTGGGAAGCCAGTGGTGGCTGCTCCTGGTAACGGTGAAACGGTTGGGTAAGATCCACCCTGTGTCACAGCCCCCAGCATACTCCTCTTACCTATGACTTTCTGTCCCAAGAGGCCTCCACTATGGATGTTACCACCATGGGGAGCTCCCCAAGACCTGCCCTGTGAGCCCCCCACCCCATGTGAAACCCGGCCATGCAAGACCCTGCACAAGGACTTCCCATGGAAACCTCACCACGGTAGTCCCACCGTACGAAACCCTGTCCTTCGTATTTGCCACATGAGCCAACACCACCCCACAGGCCCAGCCATGTGAGACTTGACTCATGAGATCTCACTATTCATTTTTGGTGCCACATGAGCCCCCAGTATGGCAATTTCTCTGAAGAGAGCTCACCTTGTGGTCTGCCGCTGCATAAGGATCTGCAAGGAACCAGTCCGGCAAGCTGGCCAGGCCTGTCCACGAGCCAGCTCTGGGGGTGTGGCCACACCAGCATGGCGGGCAGGGCCGTGGCCCCACTGGCAGGTGTTAATGTGGTCACCGTACCCCTCTTGGGGGCCCGTGGGCAGAAGGAGGTAAGAAGATGGCACAGTAAGGAAGCCTCTCTTCCAGCCTCTCCCCAGAGCCCACTGACAAGGCAGGCCCCTGTGCCAGCCCAGGTTGGATTGATAGATGGACAGACAAATGGACAGGGAGACCCCCAGACTGCTCTTGAGGAGAGGAGCCCATGGGTCATTCCGACTGTCCTTTTTTCAGACAGTGGCTACCGTGAGTGCCTGGCCAATGGCAGCTGGGCCGCCCGCGTGAACTACTCGCAGTGCCAGGAGATTCTCAATGAGGAGGTGAGCCAGGCTGGGTGAGGCTGCCAGTGTCGGGGGCTGGTCCGGGGCCCCGGCAGGGGTTGTTGCCTGCCACTTGGCCAGTTGGGGCGGGAGAGGCCCCGGGCCCAGGAAAGCTGAGTAGGGAGATGGAGCTGTGGGCTCTAAAACTGCCCATGAGGAGGTCTCCTCCAGGAAGGACTGAGCCAAGTGGGGTGCTGGGCAGGGGCTGAGGGGGGCGAAGTGGGGCCTGCTTCCTTCTGCTTGCACTCACCGGGCGGCTGCATGTGCCAGGCAGGTACCGTGCTGGCTCGTACTGTGAGACAAGGATCTCGGGGTCATCTCCATTTTTCCACCCAGCACACCTGAGAGGTACATCAGGGTCCCGGCACTGGGGCTGTGTCAGAAATCTTGGATGGGGTGGCGGTAGCAGCGGAGTTTGAAAAAGCCTTTGAAGATCCTTTTAAAACTTTAAATGTTTTTTTTTTCTAATTTTTTAACAGAGTTGTGTTTTTTTTTCCTATCTTATCAAATGTTTTTTTAAATAGAAAAGCTGTGGGTTGACAGAAGAATCACGCATAAAATACAGGATTCCCATTTATCACTCTGTTTTTAACACCTTGCATTGGTGTAGTACATTAGTTACAACTGATGAAAGCACCATTTTATAATTGAACTGTTCACTATAGCTAAGGGTTTAACTTGGGGTTCACTGCGTTGTGCAGTTACATAGATTCTAAAAACTTTTATTCTAGTAACATATATACAACCTGACATTTCCCCTTTTAACCACATGCAAATATATAATTCAGTGCTGTTAATTACATTCACAATGTTTTGCTACCATCACCACCATCCATCACCAAAATTTTTCTTCTGTCATCCAAATAGGAACTCTGGCCATTTTAAGCCTTAACTCCCTATTCCCTACTGCCACCCAGTCCCCTGTAACCTATATTCTAGATTCTGACTCTATGAGTGTGAGTGTTCTAATTATTTCATATCAGTGAGATCATATAGTATTTGTCCTTTTGTATCTGGCTTATTTCACTCAACATGATGTCTTTAAGGTTCACCCATGTTGTCTCATGTATCAGAATTTCATTCTTTTTTATGACTGAATAATATTTCACATACATGTATATACCACATTTTGTTTATCCATTCATCAGTTGATGGACACTTGGGTTGCTGCCATCTTTTGGCAATCGTGAATAATGACACTATGAACATCAGTGTGCAAATATCTGTTTGGGTCCCTGCTTTCAATTCTTTGGGGTATTTACCTAGAAGTGGAATTGCCAGGTCATATGGTAGTTCTATACTTAACTTTCTGGGGAATTCCAAACTGTCTTCCACAGTGGCTGCACCATTTTACATCCCCACCAGCAATGAATGAATGTTCCTATTTCTCCACATCCTTTCTGTGGTGGTTTGAAGCTATATGTACCAAAGAAAAACATGCTCTTAAATTTAATCCATTCCTTTAGGTGTAAACCCATTGTAAGTAGGACCTTTTGCTGAGTCAGGGTGGGTCTTAGTCAGGATGGGTCTTAATCCTATTACTGGAGTTCTTTTTAAGACAATGAAATTCAGACGGAAAGCCGCAGGAAGTAAGAAGCTGAAATCAGTGAAACCCAGAAGAAAAGGGAGAGATCAGGAGATGCCACCACATGCTTTGCCGTGGATTGCCGGCAGCCAGCCCAGAACACCACAGTCTTTGGGGAGAAAGCTTCACCTTGATGACACCTGGATTTGGGCCAGGCTTGTGGGCTGGGGTTCACTGCTTCCAGGTGGGGTTGGTTGGACCAGAGCTTCTCAAACAAATGTTCATGGGTTTAGGAATCATCTAAGCACCTCACTAAAATGAAGATTCCCATCCAGTGGTCTGGGGCAGGGCTCAAGAGCCTGTTTCTTAAAATTTCTGCAAGCTCCTTGGTGACACTGATGTTGCTTGTTGGGGACCATGCTCTGAGGGGTAAGGGCTGAGCACCCCCTTATGGGGTTGGGGAGTGCCCAGAAAACCCAGGTAGGGAGGAAGGGCCACAGAGTGAGGTGAACAGGGGCCAGAGAGAGAGAGAGAGACTGAGGCTAGGGAACTTGGGAGAGGCAGTGGGGAGCAGGACAGGGTGATCTCATTGCCCCCCGCCCTCCCCCCCAATCCTGGCAATGCTTCCAGACAGGGACAAGGTGGTGTCTCACAGAGTCTGGTCAAAATTGGCCGGACACTCATTGCCTGATCATCAGGGTTGGGAGCAATGGCCTCTGCCCAGGGGCACACTGTGCCACCTTCGTTAGGGTACCTGCCAGGCTGTGGTCTCCAAACTGGGCAGGAACAGAATACTGGTCAGGCCCCCAGGGATCGGCTGTGTCCGTTTGTCCTTTGGGCGTCCAGCTGCTGCAGCAGGTGTTGCTGGCTGACTCCCAGGTTTACTCTGGCTGACTCTCTAGGCAAACTGATGTCCCTCAGGGCATCACTGACCATTTCTGAGGGTGACGCTGGCTGTGCCTTGGGATGACACTGGTCATCTCTCCAACTGTCTTCTCGGGCTGTCCACTGCTCTCTGCACTGTAACTCTCCATCTCTCTCCCCTCAAGAGCCCCCCCATCCTCCCTGCAGAGGCCCTCAGGGGGTCCTGGGCCTAGGACGGAGAGAGATCTCCCTAGAGAGGGTCTCTGGTTTCAGTCCCTGCTTGATCCCCAAGAAATGCACCATGGGGACAGGGCAAAGAGGGACTTTGAAGCCAGGTGGACTCTGGTTCCATTTACTGGTCAGGTGCCTTGGGCTGGTTGTTCAGACTCTGAGTGGAAAAACAGGAACCAAAGAACCAGCCTCAAAGGGCAGTTGTGAGAATGAAAAGTGGTGACATCTGTAGAGCACCCAGCCCATGTCCAGCATACAGTAGGAATTCAATAAATGACTCCTTCCCACCCCAAACCAGGTGACACAGGTTTGGGACCCAGTCAGGGGAGGTGCTGACAATGCACAGAGGCGGGCTGCACACGCAGCTCATCTCGTCGACCAGGGTGTTGTGTCATCCATCCTGGGCTCTGCAGCTGTTGTCACTACCCAGGGGCTCCTCAGCGTGGGCTTGTGGAAAATCTAATAAGAGGAAATTAAGTACCAGCTCCAGACAGGCTGTGATGCATGCGTATATCTTCCGGAGCCTCCAGATTGGGGAATCTGCTACCAGGCGCTCAGAGATCCTCCCCCATTTGCCTGGCAGCCATGGATACCCCGCGTTCACAACCTCTCCCTCTGTCCCTCTCTCACCGGCCTCCATTCACACCTCCCTGGGTCCCGAACCTTACGAGGCCTGAGTTGCTGATGTGATTTCCTGCCAGTAGGTAACCTGGCATACTCCCGGGAAAACCTGTCCTTAGAACAAAGCTTCCTGGGCCTTCTGGCCATAAGATGTTCCTCAGTAAGGATGCCCCTCTCAGAAGGGGCCTGGTGGGCAAGGGTGGGCAGGGGAGGCCTCGGCCCCTTCTGGGGCATCTGCTAGGTGTCCCGCCCTTGTTCTTGGGAAGATAAGTTTGGGAAAATCACTGGCCTGCCTGGGGCCTCAATCTCCTCATCTGGAAGATGGGCAGGGATGACTTGATCCCTTAGAACCCAGCTCTGCTTCTCATGGATTCTGTAATCCCAGCGGGAAGGCCCCTGGAGAGCCAGGAGCTCTCCAGTGGCCCTGAAAGGATTGAGCTCATCCTTTTCTTGACACTTGCATTTTCCCGATTTCTGTGCACCACCATCCCCTAGCCCCAGCCCAGAATCTGGGAAAAGATAAGGGGGTGAGGTGCCAAACAAGGACCCCCTGCCGAAAGCCAGCTGCCTTGAACATACATTGATTGAGCCCCACCGTGTGCCAGGCTCTGGGTTTCTTGGCCGTCGTCTCAGGACCTAGAGAAGGATGAGTGGAAGCCTTGCCCTTGAGGGCAGAAATCCATGTAGAGCTGGGCACTGGGGCCAACGGCTCCCTGTTTATGGGAAGGTGTTTTAGTTTCCTGGCTGCTAAAACAAATATCATGCAATGGGATGGCTTAAACAACCAGACTTTATTGGCTCACCTTTTGAGGCAGGAGAAGTCCAAAATGTGTCAGCAAGGCAATTTCTTCCCGAAGACTGTGGCATGCTAGGGCTGGCTGCTGGCAGTCCTTGGTCCTTGGCTTTTCTGTCACACGGCAATGCACATGGCGGTCTCAACTGGCTTCTCAGGTCCACTGATTTCCAGCTTCTTCCCATGATTTTCTGTGTCTGAATTTCGTTCTGCTTATAAAGGCCTCCAGTAACAGGATTAAGGCCCATCCTGATTCAGCTGGGCCTCACCTTAACTGAAGTAACCTCTTCAAAAGGTCCTATTTATCATGGGTTCACACCACAGAAATGGATTAAGAACACATTTTTCTGGGGTATATATCTCCAAGCCACCACAGATGGGGACCCAGTCTCCAATCTGCACATGCAGGTTAGAGGCCATTTTGAAGCTGGGTAACCTTGAACAGTCAGATACCTCTAGGTCTGCTTTTCTGCAAAATAAGGTACAGACCCCCTGCAGGCCCTTCCCTCACAGTTGCCTTGAGGGGCTAAGACAACCTACGTGAAAGCCTCTGTAAATGGGAGAGGCTTCATCACTCCTGGGGCTTACGTTGATTGGAAAGAGGTGGACTGTGGCATTTTTTCAGTTTTGATCAGTATAGTCAATGAACTAGGAAATAAAATTGGGGAATTTGTTAACAGTTCTGGGAGAGGATCTTACTGGCATGGAGCTGACCCCTTGAGTGGGGGTAGGAAAAGGACCTGGGAAGTGAGTTACCGAGCCTGGAGAGATTGCTTTTAGTGCTTTCTAGTGACCCTGTGGATGCTAATACACAGCAGCTGCTCTCCCCCTCCTCACTAATGGGAATGGGCTTCAACTGCAGCCAGAGGGATTCAGGGTCGACCAAGAAGATGGTTATTCAATTCATCAGTGGATGGGAGAGAGAAGTCCCAAAGGGTCAGTGTGTCTGCACCCACTAGAGCCACATGGTATTTGGACTGAACGGGAATGGGGGCAGATATAAGTGTGGGTGCACATCTGTGGGTTGTGCACATGCATTTACACACACGGAGTGGGTGGTCCTGTGTGCTGTAGAGATCCCCCTCAACCAAGCATTCATCCAACAGCATGCAGTGGGCAGGGCACGGGATTCGGGGCGTAGCCCCAGATTGGACAGCGCTGCCCTCGGCACGGCATGGCGCACAGTGGGGGCTCAGCAAGGGGGTAGCTATTGCTCTTGTTACCCGCTGTGCCCCGGCCACCCACAGAGGCTGTCCTTGCACAGCTGCACATGCCCAAGGGGTGGCAGGGGCGCAGCCTTGTGGGAGCCTCACGGGACCCCTGCCCTCTCTCCTGCCTCAGAAGAAGAGCAAGGTACACTACCGGGTCGCTGTCGTCATCAACTACCTGGGCCACTGCATCTCCCTGGTGGCCCTCCTGGTGGCCTTTGTCCTCTTTCTGCGGCTCAGGTGAGACGGCCCTGGCACCACCTTCTCCTGTCCCTGGGCCCTTGCACAGGGTGGCGGCTGCTGGGAAGGGGGAGCCTTGACCTTTTGCTTAGGGGAAGAGGATCGTATGTCTCAGGTCTTTCTGGAAATCTCTGGTAGAGCCTCTTCTGCCCCCGTCCCCAGTAGCTGCTGGGAGTCGAGGGCAGGGAGGGACAAAGCTCAGGCTGGCCTTGGGCCTCCCATACCCAGGCTGGGCCACACCCAGTTGGATGCCTGGGAAGGTGAAGCCCCAGAGATGGGGGCTCCATGGAGCAGCAACCCCCCTTCAAGTGTGCCTGGGTCCCCAGCACTACTGCCAGGGGTGCAGATGGCAGTGCCAGGCAGGTCTGTGCCAGCAGTGGGGGGCAGGGGGCAGGAGTGCACATCAAGACTGAAGGCAGGGAGAGGGGCTTCCTGAGCTGCTCCCCCAGGCTGGGTGGGAGCAGCTTGGACGGGCCCCTCCCAGGACACACCCCAGGAGGGGCTGCCATGAGGGTTACCCCCTCCCTGGAGATGACTTACCCTCTGAGCCTCAGCTTCCTCCTCAGAAGCTCGTAAGAAGGATGCCTATTCTGCACAGGTTTCAGGGACTGGAGATAAAATAAGTGAAACTCACAGCCCATAGTCAGTACCCAGTACATGGGAGCAACATTATTATAGATCAGTTCTGGTTCAGGTGTTTTCAGAGAGTAGCTGAGCCTTCATGTGGCTCTGGCCCTCAATCCTGGAACTGCAGGGAGGGAGGGGTGCCCCGCGGGAGAAAGGATGCTCCCCAAAGGGTGAGCTGCCCCTGGTCCGTGGAGCGTCAGCTGGGTGCCAGGCTCTGCCCCCTGGAGCTCACAGCTGGGCGACCTCAGGGGGGAAGGGCAGCAAGGGGAGTCAGGAGCCCTCTTGCTGCCACCTCCCTGTTGGCGCCTGGACAGGCATGACTTGGTCAGTTGGCCCTGCTCTGAGCCTCAGTTTCCCCATCTATCCCCCTGGGCTGGAGTGATGCTGAGGGCCATCCCTCACCCCCTCTCTCCTTTCCTTGCTCCAGGAGCATCCGGTGCCTGAGGAACATCATCCACTGGAACCTTATCTCGGCCTTCATCCTGCGCAATGCCACGTGGTTCGTGGTCCAGCTCACCATGAGCCCCGAGGTCCACCAGAGCAACGTGGTGCGTCCATCGGGGAGGCGAGGTGGGCCAAGCCAGGGTCAGAGGAGGGGCTGGGGTGGGGGGCCTGCCCCAGCAGAGAAGGGGCCAAAAGGCTTTGGGGCTCACAAAGCAGGAACGGGGGCTCCATCCTGCCGAGAGCAGGCCCCAGGGTGGGGTGCTGCTGCGTCAACTCCCCACCTTGGCTAATTGTCATCTCCGGCGGGCGTGGGGGTGGCAGGGCTGGTGCAGGTTGGTGACAGCCGCCTACAACTACTTCCATGTGACCAACTTCTTCTGGATGTTTGGCGAGGGCTGCTACCTGCACACAGCCATCGTGCTCACCTACTCCACCGACCGGCTCCGCAAGTGGATGTTCATCTGCATCGGCTGGGGTGAGTGGGGCCATCTCCTGCCCCAGCCCGGGTGGAGACTGTCCCCAGGCTGCCCCCTCCTCAGCCAGATGCAGGTCAGCTGGCTGGGGGATCTGCAAGACAGTGACCCAGGGTGGGATAGAGGAGTGCATCCCATAGCCCATTGTCTGTACTTGGGGGTGGGCGGAAGTGGGGGCATCTAGAAGGAGATGTCTTGGGCTGTGTGAGTACTGGCTGCAAAAGGGGGCCCCCTGCCCACTGCCAGGCCCTGGGCTGCACTGGGGTCTGCAAGCCCTGCATCCCCCAGCCCCTACTGGAGGGCTCTGTGACAGTCCCTGCTCTCTCCCAGGTGTGCCTTTCCCCATCATCGTGGCCTGGGCCATTGGGAAGCTGTACTATGACAATGAGAAGTAAGTCATCTTCCGCTTTCACCATCCATAGGACCTCCTGAGCCTGGTCCAGGTCTGCCTCACACTCCCCACTCCCTTCCCTGTCAGGGCCGCGGCTTCTGCATCTATAAAGAGAAGGGTCTGGGGGCTGAACTCGACCCCAGGTTCCCTAACAGAGCTCTCTGAGTGGGGGGCTGGGCAGGCGGGCTCCTGCCTGTCATCTGTCTTACGTTTTGGGCTTCTGTAAGAGGCAGTCTCAGAGCGTTACAGGCCATCCCTGGAGCCAGACTGTCCAGGTTCTGAATCGTGGCTCCATCGTTAACTAGCTTGGTGACCTTGGGCTAGTTACTGCAGTGTGCCTCGTTTTCCTCCTCTGTAAAATGGATATACCAGTAGTAGGACCTCAAAGCATTCTTTATACAAATGAACTGAATTAATACCTGTTCAGTATTTGAAATTGTGACTGGCACATAGAAAATACTATATAAATATTTTCCATTAAGACTTGTTTTAAGAAAGAATTTCATGGACTTAATAAAAAATCAAAATCCTCCAAATGATCTTAGCCCTCCTTCCAGTTCTGAAGTCCTGGGGTGCCTTAGAAAATGGACTCAGGTGTTCACAATTGTCCTGGAACTGAGACTTCCCCTCAGTGGTTCTCAACCTTGGCTGCACGTACAGTCACCTGAGAAGCTTTGCACTACCTGCCCAGGCTCTGCCCCCAGGGAGTCAGGTGTGATTGGCCTGGGGTGTGACCTGGGCCCTAGAATTTTAAAAAACAGCCCAGGTGATTCTGAAGTGCAGATGAGATTGAGAACCACTGAGAGAGACAGAGACAGAGACAGACATATTCATAAGAGAATGAACCAGGCACTCCAGGAGCTTCTTTTCCAGTGAACTGTCTCAGGAGCCCACTCTCTAGGGTCCAAGGTTCCCCCTTTGCAGGGCCATTGCCCTCTCCTTGCCCACAGAGGCTGCCTGGGCACGACTAGGAGCCTGAAATTATATTCTGTGTTTATCAGGGTGACTCCTGCCTGACTCAGGCCCTCTGGCTCTCTCTGGGTTCCGCCCCTGGCAGGATGGGGGCTGGGCCCAGAGGGGAGCCAGCGGAGAGACTGGGGATTGCTGGGGATCGACTGACAGCCTGGTGGTGATGCTGAGGAAAGTGGCTGGGGTCCGGAGCAGGAGCCTCATAAAACCGCAGGCCATGATGCTGCAGGCGTGCAGGGATGTGTGTGTGTGTGTCTTGGAGGGAAAAGGATGCAGAAGAGAAAATGATTCTGAGCAGCTTTGGAGCTCCACCCCGTGGTAAAATGCCGACACTGCAGCAGGAGGGATCTAGGAGTGACATCAGAAAGAACTTGTAGACCAGAGGTGCTGACATGAGAGAGGCCCAAGGGCTGGACCGGCCCACACAACAGTTGTGTTTGGCCTGCATGGTGTTTTCTGAAAAGTTGAATTTGTTGCCAATCTTTGAGATCCAGGAGGTGTCACATAAACATCTCAATTCTGAGGTATGGGTGCATTGTAAGACCCAGCCTCTGGGGGCCACCTTCTTGGCAGGAGGATGTCAACGTCCCAGTTGCCCCATTCCCTCTCACTCCCAGGAGCTTTCTGGAGGGAAACCCAGGAAGATGCAAAGCAGGTCTGCCTCCCGCTGCAGGTGGAACCTGCGGATGTCTCTACCTTGAGGCGTTCAGGCTGCAGTTTAACAGATCAAGACAACGGCCGCGATCTTGGGTGCCCGCTGGGTGGCAAGTGCAGAGCTGGGCACTGGTCACGTGCCCGAGAGGGCCCAGAGGGACCAAGACTGGGGACCGTTTGCACACCTGGCTTCTTGGGCCACCTGGTTGTCTTTCCCACAGTCCCCTCCCTGCTACCATGCTTCCATTTTGCAGATGGGAAAACTGAGGCACCAAGGTGGGATCAAGTGGCTTAACTTCCTGCCAGGGTTAGAATTGGGGCACCCACATCCTGGCTCCCTCCTGCACTGCCCAACCCTCTCTACCCCCACTCCCCTCCCCCTGTGGCCTTCTAGGTGCTGGTTTGGCAAAAGGCCTGGGGTGTACACCGACTACATCTACCAGGGCCCCATGATCCTGGTCCTGCTGGTAAGAACCTGGGTAGGAGGGGGAGGGGCCGGGGGAGGGGTGGTCAGTGCCTACCGTGGACCCCACGGACCCCTCTGCCTAGAGTGGGGCTGCCCACCAAGGGGGCACGAGGCCAGGAACGTGCACGTGCTAATGACGATGGAGGGACAGAGACCAGAACCGAGAAGACAGGCTCTGTGACCCACCCACCCCTCCCCACCCCAGTATCTTGCACATCCTTGCCCTCATCATCCCACTGGTGTGCTCAAATTTCAGATCAATTTTATCTTCCTTTTCAATATCGTCCGCATCCTCATGACCAAACTCCGGGCCTCCACCACATCTGAGACCATTCAGTACAGGTAACCAGTTCCCGACTCACCCCACGCCTGCCCTGGGGAGCCTCAGACACCCCAGCCTCCAGCCCAGGCTCTCTGCCGGGGCCTGGTGAGCCCTCCTGAAAGCCCAGGGCACAGGCATCCCCCAGAGCTGCCACCCTCCCAGACCCCGCAGGGCCCTCCCAGGTGGGCTGTGACTCTGGGCCCCCCTCCCGCCCCCCAGGAAGGCCGTCAAGGCCACTCTGGTGCTGCTGCCCCTCCTGGGCATCACCTACATGCTGTTCTTCGTGAACCCCGGGGAGGACGAGGTCTCCCGGGTCGTCTTCATCTACTTCAACTCCTTCCTGGAGTCCTTCCAGGTACAGCCACCCCCGGCCCCCTCCCCTGGCCCGGCCGCCCCAGCTCTGGAGGGGCGACCCGCACCTCCTGGGTGGGACTCCCCCAGGCAGAGGGCTGGAGGAGCAGGAGGCTGGGGAGAGGCCAGGGGCTGCCCTGGGGGCTGGGGGTGTCACACCTGCTGTCCTGTGACCACCCTGTGACCACCGTCTCCCTCCCCCCAGGGCTTCTTCGTGTCTGTGTTTTACTGTTTCCTCAACAGCGAGGTGAGGCCCCCAGGGCCCCGGGCTGGGCTCAGGGTGGCAGGAGGCCCAAGGGCCTGGAAATTGGTCACAGCCTCCTCCCGCCCTCCAGATAGAGCTGGCTGTCTCCTCCCTGTCCCCAGGTCCCTGGGGGTTGCTGCTGGGAGGGACCCTGCCACCTGCCACCCCACCCCTGCAATGACAACCCTCCAGGGGCAGTTGGCAAGGGAAGGGGCAGCAGCCAGGGCTTCAGTCTCATCTGTGAGTCTGTGAAATGGGTGTTTGAAAACCAGGAGGGGCTGATTCCTGGGGCAGGGATTCACGTGGGCTGAGGGCAGGGATGAGATAAAGGCACCCCTTCCTCGGGAACTTGATGGCCACCTGCTGGAAAGTTGTCCTAACAAGTGTGCAAATTGGTGGTGCCAACACCTCCCATGAGGCCCCCTGTGCACCACGTGCCAGTACAGATGCTCACAGCAGCCCCCAGGGAGGAGGGCACCTGGAGACCCAGACTCAGACGTCATGCTCTCTTCTGTGCCCGCAGGTCCGCTCTGCCATCCGCAAGAGGTGGCACCGCTGGCAGGACAAGCACTCAATCCGTGCCCGTGTGGCCCGCGCCATGTCCATCCCCACCTCCCCCACCCGTGTCAGCTTTCACAGCATCAAGCAGTCCACGGCCGTCTGAGCCCAGGGCCATGGAGCCACCCCTCGAGAGCTGTGCTTGGAGAAGGCGGTCGTCAGGCCCAGTCGGCCAAGGGGATCAGTTTCTTCCACTCCCCCTACCCCTAACCGGGCCAGGAGTTCGAGCAGATGGAGTCTGGGCTCCCCTCGCCCCAGTCCTCCCTGGAGAATGAGCCGAGACACAAGAGCAGCACGTGGGTTCTCCGGGAGAGGTGTTTTCCCAGAACGCAAACTGGCCTGGCCGCCGGAGAGCTTGGCTGTGCTCAGCTGCTGTGGGAGACTGGTCGCCGCCCATGGCATTTTGGGAAACTCCTGTGACAGCATCCAAACCACCAGGACGCTGCCTCTGGGCCTTGGCCATGCCTTCCCACAGCACCGGGAGCCGAGGCGATGTCAGAACCTCTGGCGACATTACCAGACATCAGGCGACATCGCTAGAAATCGGCACCCCCGAGCCACAGCACTTCACCTGGACTGTGGCGCTGCCGCCAGAAGTGCCCTGCCTGGCTGCCTGGCACCCTCGGACATTTACTGCCCTACGGGCCACACAGCTTCCCCCTCAGTTACCCACCTGACAGTCCTCTCACCCCGATTCCTGTCATCTCCTGCCCCCACTCCACCCCGGGGCTGTCTGCCAGTGGGGCCTTCCAGCCTGCCCGCTTCAGCGACCAGGCCCCTGCTGGTCCCAGTGAGCTTGGGGTACCTGGAGAGCCTCTGGGGGCAGGATCGTTAGCTGAGCAGACGGGAGATGGGCATGCGCCACGGTCCCTCCTTGTCCCGAGTGCTCTGGAGGGGGACTAGTGGCTCTTGGGGCAGCAAGCCAGCCGGCTGCTGGCTTACAGCCCATGGCACGGACTGGCCCAGCCCCAGCAGCCCTCCACGCCCACGGTCGTTGGACAGCCAGAGAGAGGCTCTCTGCAGGGGCCTGGGAGATCTGGTGGCAGCTGTGAGGGAGGTGGCTGACATAAATAATAATATTTATCTTTTCAACCTACAGTTGTGAAGGCCTGGACTGCGCGTGGGGCTGGTGAAGAGGGTGCATCGGAGCAGGGGAGGCCATTGTTTAGCCCTCAGGGGCCCGCTGGGTGGCCAGGAAACCTGCTGTCACACATACACCCCACCTAGGACGATGGGTGCCAGGTGGGCACCCGAGGATGGAGGGACAGGAATGGAAGGGGCTTGGAGAAAGAAATGGGCCTGGCCAGGATCCTGCTAATAAGAGACAGATTTTCCTAAAGTCATGGGGAGAGAAGGGCCATGTTAGTGGCGCCCAGGGCGGTGGACATGGGGAGCTGAGCTGGAACCAGGAAGTAAAGCTGGGGAGCAAGGGAGGCCATGCAGCCTGGAATGCTGTCAAGATTTGGATTTTCCAGAAACAGACCTTGGGACAGGTTTCAGGTGGAAACTCAAGGGAAGGGGAGCATGGGAAGCAGACGTGAACGTGGCCAGGAAAGGAGAGCAGTGGCAAAGGGTGGGTGCATTCCCAGCCACGGGGGAGGGAGCTGGGTAGTTACCACTAACCCACTAACCGATCAGTCGCTGGTTGAGGGCTGCCCCCAGGAGTATTTCTTGCAGCCCCATGGGCCGTAAAGGCTCCGGCAGCAAGAGTGAGCAGCTGGCAAAGCAGTGTGAAGGCAAGGGGTGTGGGTGGGCACTGACGCTCCATGCCTGGCCCAGCCAGGGCCCCAGCTCTGGGTCTCTCTGACCTTGTATGTGTGTGCATATTGTGCATGTGTGTGTGCGTGTACACACAGCATGCAAGGGCGTGCATTGTGAACACGGCTGAGGTGCTGAGTCCGACGCCCCTGCTGAGGGAAGGGAGGTCTGGAGGGGGAGGGTCTGGGCCAGGGAGGAGCTGGGGTGTTCTTGAGGACCCTGTGCTCTGCCGACTCCCCCAGCTCTGAGCCCTTGAGAGGTGAGTGGAGGGGACTGAGGGGCCCTGGGATGGCCGGGAGTTGGCAGCTTTCAGAGAATCTGGGAGGAGGGGCTGATAAAGGGTCCTGGTGACAGGAAAGACCAGAAGCGACCACTGAGTCTCAAATGACTACAACTGAGGCATCCTTCTCAGCTCGCCTTTCACCCAATGAAGAAGAGAGAGCAAGGCTTTCCCCGGACAATGGCAGCATGCAGGATAGAGGCAGCGGGATCCCAAGGACAGAGGAGCCGAGGAGCCGGAGAGGGGCTGGGGCCCCTGCAGGGGAGGTGCACACACCAGGGGCTCAAAGGGTTGCTTTAGCTGACAGGCAGCCTCTGGGCACCCACCGTGCGCCCAGCAGTGTGTTAAGCCTGGTGAGGGGTGGGGGGTGGGAAACAGCCACCCCCAGGATGGACACCAGGGACTGTGAAGCTCAGAGCTGCTCGCTCTGGAACGGGAGTGCTTCTCTCCTTGGGTTTCCCTCCAAGGCAAGGCTGGTGGTCATCAGAGAAGCTGGAGGTGGGTGGGGAGGGGTGTCCCTGGGCAGGCAGGGCTAGCCCAGGTGAGCTCCAGGGACCCTTCTAATCTAGATGCTCTGCTGAGGGGCTGCTTTGGGTTGGGCCCCTCAGACCTGCAGCTCCTCAGGCCCGGGGCAGATGCCCAGAGTGTGCTTTCTAGACTCCAGGGCAGAGATGGGGCAAAGACGGGGTCTCTGAGGGTCATGCTATTCTGAGATTCGGCTTATGGGTGGGGCAGGGAGAGCGGTCCCTTGGGGGGATGAGTGGGGGGCTGATGGGTCAACACCGCATCACCACATTGAAGGGGTGGGGAGCAGGCAGCTGCAGAGTGGGGGGTACCACAGGACTTCAAGACCCCAGAACAGACCCTGTCCTCAAGCCTGGAAAAATTCTCCACACCACCCCCACACGCTGCAGTCCCCCAACCCTGACCTCCAACCTGAGCCCATTTCTCCTTGGGATGCTCTTTCACCCCCTGGCCCACCCAAGAGACGCTGCCGAGGAAGCACCCAGCTGTACAGTTTTGTTTTTGTAATTCAGTCTCACCCCACCCCTGCATTGCCCCTGCCCCTGGGTCCGCAGCTTCCCTGCCAGGCCTCCTGATGCTGATCTCTGGGACCAGGCCTGGGAAGGGAGTCACATCTGAGAAAACCAGGTCTCAGGTTGCAATCCACAAAACATGTTAAAACGTTTATTACCTTGTCCTTAACGGAAGTAGGAATTAGCCCATTTCACAGCTGAGGAAACTGAGGCCTGGCGACACAACTGAGGTCAAAGAGCTGGGGCTGGAGCTCAGGGCCAGGACTGCTCCCATGTTGCTCTGGAGACTGAAGTCTTTGGGGCTTGGGTTTTGGGAGGGCAGGACAGCAGCTCTGAGGGAAGGGTGGGGGGCAAGGAGAACTCAGGACTCCAGATTATCTAATCAGGGAGGCATCCCCGGCAAAGGTAGTTCAGGCCAAAAGGTGGCCCAGCCAAGCTCCACTGTCGCCCAGCTGGTTGGGGGCAATGAGGGATCTGCATGTCCATCCTGGCTCCCAGCTGCCCCCTCCTCTACCTTTCCAGCACCCACCACCCCTACACTCCTTAAAATGCTTCATTTCTGACAGTGCAGCCCAGGCCACCAAAAGCCATTGGGGGCCCTGCTGTGCCCTCCCTGCCCCCCAGGCTCCACCCAGCCTCTGCAGGAGAGCCAGTGGCCTCCAGCTCAGGAGTCTCTGGGGTCATCTCAGCCATGACTCCAACACAGCTGCCGACCCTTGACCCAAACGAGGGGGCTGCTTTCTGCATCTCCTGAACAGCAATATGACCACAACCAAGTATTCACTGGGTACAGAGGCTGCTGAGTCCCTCATGTATTCATCTCACTTAAGCTTCATTAAATCCTGAGAGGCAGCTGCTGTTATCCCCATTTAATAGATGGGGAAAATGAAGTCCAGAGAGGTTAAGAGACCAGCCTGAGGGTGCCCAGCATGTGGCATGGCTGGATTTGAGCCTGTGGCCTGACTCAGCCTCCATGGTAACACCTATGCAACAGGAGCTCTTTGTAAGAGCCTCTCTAAGACCCTTGTGTCCCCAATTCTTCATTTCCCCAGTTTGTGGACACACAGTGTTCAGCACTGAGCTGGATGAAGTTGGAGCCTTGGATTTCCAACCTGCCTGGACCTCTCCCCCACCACCTTGGCCTCCAGGCCAGCCACAAACTCCTGGAGTCCACCTTGGAGCATCACCTCCAGTCCCCACTTCCCCAGTCCACCCAAACCTGCAGATCCCACAGGGCAGGCTCAGTGGGAAGCCTGGACCGTATACATTTGCCAAAGCTTCATGTGCTGGAGAAACCAATGAGACATCACTGGGAAATAACTCCAAAGACTACCTTTGACTGCCAGACTGCCCCCGCCCCACTCCAAGGACCTCCGGGGGGTCCTGCTGCCAAGCCTCCTTGCCCATTGGGCCAAGATGATAGCCGGGGGACAGAGAGTAGGGTGGGGTGCACACATAGTGCACCCAAGAGAAGATGGGAGAACACAGGCTGGGCACCCAACTAGGGTTGGGGCACGGAGGTGGGACCGGCCAGCACTCTCCTGCCTCTCTCGCCTCCCTTGCTGGGTGAGTTGGGAGGGTGTCTGTACCATCTCTGGAATATCCAGCTGAGAAGGCACTGGGCTGGTACGTAAGGGCACATGCGTAGCCCGGTGAGCTGTGTGGTCAGGTGAGCCGGGGCATCCATCCTTCCTGAGCAGTGGCACTGGGCTGAGACCTGCTGCCTGGGGTCTGCTGCCCTCCCTGCCCAGAGCAAATGACCATAGAAGCTCCAGGGGCTGCCAGAGGTGGATGGCAGAGACGGTGCCCCTGGCCTGCCCGGGGCAGCCACCTTGAGAGCCCAGGCTACAGCCGAGGGGGCAGTAGGGGGGAGCAGAGGCTGCAGATCGAGAGGGATGCCCTCAAGGACGAGAACTCGCCTTGGTGTGAGGCTGCAGAACCTAGGAGCAGAAATGCAGCCTGGGAAGTGGGCCACAGCCCCCACAGTCTTCAGCCACTGCTGGGGCTCACACCTACAGGGCAGTATTCAGGGTGCTGCCAGGGGCACTAAGCAGCCACGGAGAGGAGCAATTCCGGGATTGGTGGGCTCGGAGCGGGGGGGGGGGGTGGTGGTGGCAGGAGGACAGGGGTCTTGGGGAAGCAGGGTGTTCCCATTTGCTAATGCTGCCATTATGCAAAATACCAAAAACAGATTGGCTTTTATGAAAGGGGTTTATTTGGTTACAAAGTTATAGTCTTAAGGCCATAAAAGTGTCCAAGCTAAGGCGTCACCATTAGGGTACCTTCTCAAAAGAATGGCCAATGGCATCAGGAACACCTCTGTTGTCTGGGAAGGCACGTGGCTGGTGTCTTCTTCCTTTGCTCCCAGGTTGTGTTTCAAAATGGCTTTCTCCCAGGATGGTTCTCTCTAGGCGTCTGGGGGTATTTTCTTAGTTTCTCCCAGGCAAACTCTGGAGTACCAAGTCTACTTTCAAATAGCCGTCTCAAAAATCTCTGTCTTGGCTGTAGCGCTGAGCTCCTTCTGTCTGAGCTCTTATAGAGCTCCAGTGATGTAATTAAGACCCATACTGAGTGGGCGGGGCCACACCTCCATGGAAACAATACAATCAGAGTTATCACCTACAGTTCAGTGGGTCATATCTCCACGGAAACAACTCAGTCCAAAGGTTCCAGCCTAATCAAGATTATATAGTCTGCCTCCACAAGATTGCATCAAAGAACATGGCGTTTTGGGGAACATAATACATCCGAACCGGCACACAGGGACTGGACAGACTCCAAATGCCCCCAGCGAGTGAGACCCCAGGAAGAGCCTCGGGGGGCGTGAGCCTCTGAGAATCCTTTGAGCCCAGTGGCACGGGGACCCCAGGAGTAGGCCAGGGAGGAAGTGTAGGGGCAAGCTCTGTCTGGGGTGCCCATGTATTCTGAACCCCATTTGGGGTCCAGAAGAACTAAAATGAGAACTGTCCTGAGGACAGTGCCAATGGAGGGGTCTGGAATTGGTCCTTGGTGTATAGAAGACTTGAGACTCCCTGCACGGAGAGCAGGGCCCCAGGTGCAGACCTGTTAGTACCTGGGAGCCGGAAGGAGCCTTCTGACCACAGTCCTCCATGGGGGGCCGCCTACCTGGCTCACCCCCACCATGCCCAGATCCCGGGGCTCGGAGTCAGAGATGCACCCAGTCTAGACACCACTATACTCTAATGAGAACCATGTAATCAAGCCCCCCTTCCTTAACCACCCCTGACCAACACACTAGCCACCACCCCACCTGCAATGGGAACCCACAAAGCCTCCTCCCTGAGCCCCACCTTCCCTGTCGGTGAGGGGTACACAGAATACGGTCCATTGTTTGTTCCCAAATATGTTTCTGACAATCAACTTGTCATTGTAATTACTGTTTGTGATCCAATTAAATGTCATATTAATGGATAAAACAGAAGTGCCCCAACAAGGAGAGATGTGGTTTCTCATGAAAACTCAGCTGAGTGCTTTGGAAAAACACAATATACCTGAGTCACGCAGAGGATCAGCTGTCAAATTAGGTGTGGGTGAGACATGAAAATAATTGGGCAGGAGGAGATTGCCAAAATCCAGATGCATCCTGCTCTCAGACCACTTTTGCAAGTACCTTGCAAGACTGCAAAAGCTGCAAACCTGAGAGGGTGTTTCCTCGGCATGGATTTCATGAGAAAGACGACTGGGAGCACTGAGTAATGGAGCCCTCGTCAGGGATAGGGGCTCAAGAAAGATCCGTGATGCACGCACTTGCGGAAGTTAAGATAACTCTTTAGAGTGTGTAGGTGTCTTTTTAACAAGTCCCCTCTTTAATTGGCTTTTCCAATCAACCAGCCTCCTACCCAGTCCTGGTCGAAGGGGAGGAGCTGCCCACTGCCCAGTCCCAGCTCCACCGTCCCCACCTGGTTTCGACTCTGGGTTCTGCACTCACGTGTCACTGTGGAGATGTCCCCTAACTGCCCTTCACCCCAGTCTGTTCTACCATAAAACAGGGTGCACTTGCTCACACATCTACACGTTTCCTGAGCACTGGTTTCTGTTCCAGAATCCAAGAGCAGGGAATAGGACAGACAAGGTCCCTGTCCTCATGGGGCTCACATTCAGCCAGAGGGAGACAGACAAGCAAGAGCCTAAGTAAGATGTGATCGGGGCTATGAAGAGAGTAAAACCTGAGTCGCGATAATGACCTGACAAGAAGGGGAACTAGTTTTTTCTGGGGTTGGGGGTGGGGAGACCTGTCTGAAGAGGGAAGGTGGGAGCCGAGCTGCCCTGACAGTGGGTCCTGGGGCAGAGAGCAAAGCTGCAGAGCTGGGAGCCCCCAAGCAGCCAGGGGGGCAAGCAGGCCCTGGGAAGTTCCTTATTCTTCAACTCTGCTCTGCAGGGCGGTGGCCTGGAGAAGCGTGGGTAGGAGGTCCTGGGTGACTTGTGGCAGGACTCAGGCCATGGAGCCGGGGCCAAGCCCCACAGGTCTAGATTCTGGGACCCCCTGACTTCAAATCCAGCTCTTACTGTTATTTAAGTTCTCTTTCCAACAGGCTCTCTTCCTGACCTTGGGGAATGACCAAGATTGTGGCACAAAACCCAACTCAAAGCATCTGGGAGATGCCAAGATCCAATGATATAACAACACAAGAGCCCCCAACCTTCTCAGCTGTGTCAGTTTGGGCTTTCCTGAGCTTCGGGTTTGTGCATCCACGAAGTGGGTGTATTAGGGTAAGGCTCAGCTGCTGTAACAAGGAGACCCGTGGTGAAAGCCTACGAAGGGTGCTGCGCCTCTCTCCTAACGCTCTGCAGGGAGCTTTCATGCAGATATTCAGAGACCCTGGTTGCTGTCACTGTTTTCCCCCATTCCTCAGACGTTGTCTCCCTCTGTGCGGTCAAAGCTGCATCACTTGGGACCTGTCCACATCTGACTCATGAAAAAGGGAAGGAGAGAGAGGACAAGCAACCCACCCGTTTTTTGGCCTGGGCCCCTGAGGGCCTCACGTCATTTCTGCTCAATTCCCATTGGCAAGAATTTGGTCACGTGGCCATGCAAGGCCCATCAAGGGAGGCTGGGAAATGGACTCTGGTCGTGTGGCCAGGGAGAAAGGGACCTGCTCTTGAAGGAAAGCTTGCAGTCTCTGGCTGGGTGGGTGTAGTAACACCTCCTTGCAGGGGTGCAAGAAGAGCAGGTAGAGGACCTGGCACATAGCAAATGCTCAATAACAGTGCTCAAAGGCCTGGGGTCTGAAAATAACGAATCAGGCCCAGAGAAGAGAAACATCTGCCCAGGTCACCCAGTGGGGAAGTGGCAAAGTTGGGCCAGAGTCCTGCGGGGGATCCCCAACCTCACTTCTCATTCAGCTGCCCGGCTGCCCCACTGGAGGCTGGTCAGAGGGAACGGCTGAACCCCCTGCCCCAAGCCAGGGTGGGGGTGGGTATGCTGAGAGGGACCCTGGGCCCCAGGAGGTCACCGCTTTGTGACCAGGTAGGTGTGGCCCTGCTCTGTGACCAGGGACCACACCCACGCCCCGGGGAGGGGGCCCCGGGCTCGGCGCAGCTGTAGCCGGCCGGTGGCAGCAGCAGGCAGCTGAGGAGGATGGCCTGCCTGGGTTCCCTCCTCCCCTTGGGCTTCCTCCTCCTCCTCCTCCTCCTCACCAGCACCGTGGCCCGGGGGGAGTACGGCGTGGCCCACGTGGTGTCCGGGAAGTGGAGCAAGGACTACTGCATCCTGTTCAGCTCCGACTACGTCAACCTGCCCCGGGACGCCCGCCACGCCCCGCTGCTGCCCCTGCACGACGGCACCGCGGCACCCTGGTGCCCGGGAGAGGGCGCCTTCCACCAGCTCGCGCCCCGCGCCCCCGACGCCCGGCCGCGCCGCCACACCGCCATGGTCATGAGGGGCAACTGCAGCTTCTACGCCAAGGGCTGGCTGGCGCAGGGCCGGGGCGCCCTCGGGCTGCTCATCGTGAGCCGGGCCAGCGACCAGCAGTGCTCCGACACCACCCCGGCGTCCCCGGACCCCCGCCAGCCCCTGCCAGACCTCTCCATCCCCGTGGCCGTGCTGCGCTACACCGACATGCTGGACATCCTCAGCCACACCCGCGGCACCCGCGCGGTCCGCGTGGCCATGTACGCGCCCCCGGAGCCCCTCCTCGACTACAACCTGGTGGTCATCTTCATCCTGGCCGTCGGCACCGTGGCCGTGGGTGGTTATTGGGCCGGCCTGACCGAGGCCGACCGGCTGCAGCGGCGCCGGGCCCGCGGAGGAGGAGGGCCGGGCGGGCGCAATCCGCCGGAGCCAGCGGCCGTCGAGGCGGCGAGGCGGGAAGACGACGAGGAGGTCCTGGTGGACTTCACGCCAGCCATGACGGGCACAGTGGTCACCCTGTCCTGCTCCATCATGCTGCTGCTCTACTTCTTCTACGACTGCTTCGTCTACGTCATGATCGGCATCTTCGGCCTGGGCGCGGGCACCGGCCTCTACAGCTGCCTGGCCCCGCTGGTGCGTCCCCTGCCTCCGCGGCAGTGCCGCTGGCCTCTGCCCGGCTGCCGGGCCTGGCTGCATCTGCCCCTGCTGCTGCTGGCCGGCCTGTGCGCCGCGGTCACTGCCCTCTGGGTGGCCTACCGCAACGAGGACCGCTGGGCGTGGCTCCTGCAGGACATGCTGGGGGTGGCCTACTGCCTGTTCGTCCTGCGGCGCGTGCGCCTGCCCACCCTCAAGAACTGCACCTCCTTCCTGCTGGCGCTGCTGACCTTTGACGTCTTCTTCGTCTTCGTCACGCCCCTCCTCACCAGGACTGGCGAGAGCATCATGGTGGAGGTGGCCTCAGGCCCAGCGGATTCCTTGAGCCTCGAGAGGCTGCCCATGGTCCTCAAAGTGCCCCGGATGGGCTTCTCGGCCTTGACCCTGTGTGACCAGCCCTTCTCCATCCTCGGCTTCGGTGACATCGTGGTCCCCGGCTTCCTGGTGGCCTATTGTCACCGCTTTGATGTCCAAGTCCGCTCGTGCCATGTCTACTTCGTGGCCTGCACTGTGGCCTATGCCGTGGGCCTGCTGGTCACGTTTATCGCCATGATGCTCATGCAGATGGGCCAGCCCGCCCTGCTCTACTTGGTGTCTTGCACCCTGCTCACCAGCCTGGCCATGGCCGCCTGCCGCCAGGAGCTAACCCTCTTCTGGACGGGCCAGGGCACAGCCATGTCGCCTGCTTGGCCCAGGGAAGGGCTCTGCAGTGCCCCTCCTGCCGGCTCTGAACGGAAGCAGGAGGATGCAGCAGACAGCCAGGCGGCCAGCAAGTCCGAGGGGGCTGCAGGCCAAGGGGCAGGGGACCTGGACAGCCGCCCAGGGGAGGAGGCCGCCGAGACTGTCACCGTCTCTGAGGATGAGGCCACCGGGCTGGATGGCCCCAGTGACAGCTCCGAGGGCTGGAGTGATGCCAACCTGGATCCTGATGAGCTGCCCTCCGTCTCACCTGGGGACTCTGAGGAGGTGGTGCCGCTGACGCCAATGGCGATGCTGATCCCGCGGGTGTCGCAGATTCCGCCGCCCTCAGAACTGGGCCACACCCAGGCCCATGACGCCAGCCTGCACTGGGTGGGGCTCCACAAGAGGAAGGGCTTGAGGGTAAAGAAGAGCCTGTCCACCCAGGCTCCCCTGTGAACCTGGGGCCACTGGGACACGTGCCCCCAGAAGAACTGGCAGAATATCGCAGAGCAAAGCCATGCATGGCAACAAGAAATCGGGGCATTAAAGAGATTCCATTTCTAACCCAGCAGAGCCTTCTTGTTAGTTAAGACTGTAAGGGAATAAGTCCATGCGGGGCCTGGCACGTCCTTAGGAATTGGCCAGCAGCAGCCCCAGATCGTGCAGAGGGGGAAACCGAGGCTCAGAGAGAGCACATAACTTTGCACAAGGTCACTCAGCAAAGTCAGGATTTGCACTCAGGGCCAATGGGCAGCTTCTTCCCCTCTTCCCTGCCAGCGCAGCTCACCCAAGCCAGAGTCCTGGCTACTTAGTCTGTCAGGCAGCCCTCCTATCCCACCCCTGCCACCCCACCCCAGCCTCAGTGTCCCCTTTCCCCCACGCTCAGGTCCAACTCAACCGTTGCTGTTCCTGGAGCACGCCATGTCTTCTCCCTTTGTCTTTGCACATGCCCTTCCCACCCCAGACAGAAATACTCCAACCCAGCTCCCTGGCTCACTACAAAATTCCCAAGTGTCCTTCAAGCCTGAGCTCACACCCTTTCTGCTACACTTCAAGGCATCTTGCTGCATTCACTCACCCGTTCCATCCACATCGCTGCGTGTGCACCTGCTGTGTGCCCTACGCTGCAGTGGGCACTGGGGGGTCTGCTGTCTAGTCGACGGAAGGGCAGGTGGTGGAGAAGAGAAGAAACAATCCAAGAATTGTCTTGAAGTGGGGCATGGAGAGATGGCGGCTGGGGTGGAAGAAGTCAGGAGGCCTCAGCTCTGGTTCCCACGCCTCCCTCGTTGACTCTGGCTGATGGACAAGCCTCTTAACCCCTCCGAGCCTCAGTAGTCTCCTCTACAAAATGGGACTTAGAGTACCATGTCCACCCAGAGGCAGGGGCATGCAACATAGCCACTCAGTGCCTCAGTTTCCCCACCTGTAAAATGGGGTAATAGGAACTACCCTGGGTTATAGGGCAGTATGAATGAGCTGCCCAAAATACCAACTGTTTTTATATTACTTCCCTGTCAGAATCAAGCCGACTCCTACAAGGCCTCTGGGTTCTGGCCCCGACTACCCCCTCCCTCCTCTCCACAGCCGGCATCCCTCCCCCTACCACCACAAGCACACACCTGAACATCCCCCCAATATTCCCATTACAGTGTCCTCCCACTTGCTCTTTCCTCTACCTGGAACTCTCTTTTCCCTTGCCCGCCATGCTCCCCTAGAATTTGGTCTGCCTGTCTCCCCATCTTCCCATCCCCAGCTCAAGTGTCCCTTCCTCAGGAGTGACCCTTTCTTTGGTGATCCTTTCTGAAGGACCCCCAGCCTCAATCAGTGTGCGCTCTGCTCGTGGATTTTCACATCTCCCCCAGTAGAGTGTCAGCTTCATGAGGGCTGAACAGAGCCTGCTCTGTAGTAGGTGTTTGATTTATGTTGGTTGAAGAAATGAATAAATGAATGAATGAGGGGTTGATCCAGCCTGAGCTCTGGAGGAAAAGGGAACACCGAGAGGGAAGGCCTCGCTGCCCAGGCCACCTCGGTGGGCTCCCACAGGGCTGTGGTCAGTGTATAGATGAGCCCCTGAGGGTCTGGGTGGGCCCTGGGGTGGAGAGTAAGGGGGCAGGGTGCGGGAGCAAGTAGTGAGCCTCTCAAAGCCCTGCTCTCAGGACGAAGTGCGGCTGCCTCGGCAAACAGCTCCCGAAGGCACAGGCTGGATGAGGGCAGAGCAAAGAACCCAGGCCAGGGCCCCGACCGCGGGTGGTGCAGCCCCTCCCGCCAGAGCCAGTGGCCATCTGGCCTGGACAGGGGGGGCTCCACAGGCCCTGGCTTGTCCCCAGCCCGGAGCCTCCCCGCCGCTGGCCTGCGTCACTGGACCCACCAGGGGCTGGCTGCACCTCCGCCAAGCCCAGAGGGAAGGGCTGGACGGAGCCGAGGCCCCTTTGCCCCTCACACCCTGAACTCGTCTCTCTTGGGAATTTGCAGTAAGGGTGGTTCTGAGGAGGCAGGAGACGAGCTCCCTGCAGGGGTTGGCACCTACCTCCAAAGAGGGGAGACGCCTTGGGGGAGCATCAGAAGAGGGATGCGGCCCCCTGCCCGGCCACCCCAGGGCCTCTCTCCTGAGGGGAGGTGGGGGCTGAGGGGGCACAGATTTGCTTGGTGTTTGGGCAGCAGGAACCGAGCGTCCACAAGGCTCCTGAGATCCGGCCTGGAGTGGGTAGTGGGGCGCCCTGCCTGGCCCCCATGCCTCAGCCCAGCCTCACAGCTGCACTCCTCACTGGGAAGTTATCCTGACCACCCAGCTAGGCCTGTCTTTGGTGGCCCACGGCCCACGACTGGCTAACACTGGGGAGCCTCCCTGAAGGGCACCCCAGCTCTAGAGCTCTTCAGGGACCACTGAGGCTTTGGCTGGCCGCCCGGGACCGACTGCTCCCTCGCCCTGCAGGCCCGAGTTCCCCCCGAGGGCACTGCCTGGCTCACCTCTGCCCTCAGTGCTCCTGGGGCTCATTCCCGGAGCCCAGGCTCTGACCCACGGACATCTGACTTCTGCGTGTGAACTGGAAACACTATCCAGAGCCACTGCCACCCCCCAGCCAGCACCCTGTGCACACACCTGCCAGATCCTGCATCCTACACAGGAAAGGGAGATGGGGGTGGTGGCGGGAGACAAGTTAGGACCCTTCTTTTCCCTTCCAAGAATACTCTGAAGTAATTCTGCCTCCTTTACAAGAGGAGCTGAGCAAAGACTGCATCTCACAGGCAGCCTGAGGTGGACTCCGAGGCGCTGAGACCTGGTTCAGAGCCTGGCATCACCATTCGCTTGCTGCCTGAACCTGGGCTACATGAGGTCACCCCTCTGTGTCTCGCTTTACTCAAGGGGCTGCTAAGAAAACTTACCTCGTGGGTGGGTTGTAGGACTAAATGAGGCGAGGCGTGTGTATAAACAGCTAACATTTGCTGAGCCCTGACTGTGAGCCAGGCACACCTGTTATCTCACTACACGAGATCCAGGTTTCAGAGCCAAGGGGTCCAGGACAGCGCTTGGCATCCAGCAATCCCCCAAAACCAAATTTCCTGAGTCAGCTTTTGGTTCCTCGGGGTTGAGCTCCCATCTTCTTCGCTTGGTCCCCCTGCGCATGCCCAGTGGGATGGGTGGTGCAGGTGGGCACCTGGCCTGGAGCAGAGCCGGGAGGAGGGTCCCTCCACAGGTGGAAAAGGTTTTGTGCCATTTTTTTTCCCTGCAGCCCTGACCTTTGAGCGCTCCTCTGCTGCCACCTGCCGGTCACTATGATAAGAGCAGGCACACTCACCCGCTAAGCTAAGGACATTCCCTTAGGGAACTTTCAAATAATTATAACCAGAGGTGATTTTCAAAATATATAACAAACGACCAATCAGCAGAGTTCTGCAGCCTCTACTGGCCCCGGGGTTAACCCCTTAGCAGCTGGGTTGTGAGGAGGTGGAGGTGTCCTGGAGGAGGGTCTGGAGGTATTTTGATATTTTATGAAATGAAGTAGTCCTACTATGGAATCACCCTTTTTGTAAATCACTATCCCTAATGCCTGAAGACACCCCATTCCCTGAGGCTTGTGCCATCCCTAGAACCAGAGCACCGTGCATGAGTGTTCTAGGACCCTCAAACACTGGGCCTTTCTGGAATGGGGAGACTCCCCATATCCCTCGTCTCACCCCTCAAGGCCCCCCAGTACCTGTCCTTGCAGGTCTGGAGGTATACCCTCATGCAACATGGAATAAGTTCCAGAAATGGCTGCAGCGAGTTTCATTTTGTTTGTAAATAAAATCCTGCCCACCCCCCCTTGGTTTATTTTTCAAAAGCTTGGTTTTATCCTTGGGAATAGCTCTTCTCTTCAGCCCCTAGAAGTCTTATCTTGAGCTCTTCCAGGTACATAAACCTGAATCCAGGTCTCACATCTCACATCTGAGCCCTCCCAGGGTGATGGGAAACGGTCTGGGAGCAACCCTGGAGAGGGGAGGCTGAGGTTGCTGCTGCGAGAAGCCTGGGCTGTCGGAATTCCAAGGAATTGTTCTGAGAAATGTCTTCAGTAGCTCCCACCAGCCTCTTAAGGACTTTAATAGCAGAAAGGATAGGTGGAGGGAGGACTGAATGATGGCATTGGCAAAGCCTCCAGAGACCTTCCAGAACCCTCTGGGACTGACAGAGAAGGAAAGCGAACTTCTTAAGCAAACCGGTAACAAGGCCAAGGCAATCAAACCCGGAAACTAATTCAAGAATCCTCCACAAACGGGATCCTTTCTGGAAGGCAAATAATTGCCTTTTAGAGATTGTGTCACGAGGTCCCAATTTCTTCCACATATGAGGACTTCTTAAAGCAGGAGATCCCTGGGTTCAGAGAGAAAATCTCTGGGTAAAATCCTTAGACTCTCATCCCCCATCCTAGGCAAAACCTTGCCACTGCTGCAGTTTCTGAGCCAGACACTGGGGTGAGACAGGCAGCACTCCTGGGTCTCCTCAATCCCATGATGCCGGGTCCAGGCTCATCCCCGGGAGTCATGTCCCATGTTACCAGGGAGATTTACACTCCTGGGAGTCATGTCCCACGTAGGGGGAGGGCAGTGAGATCACCTGCCGAGGTGGCTTAGAGTGAGGCCACATCTGAGCAACAAAAGAGGTTCTATGGGGGTGACTCTTAGGCATAATTATAAGCAGACTTAGCCTCTCCTTTGCAGGAATAAGATCAAGGGCTTGGCCTATTAAATTGGTAGTCCCCAATGTTTGCAAGAAAATCAGGAATTCCCCTGTTTAATATTTCCACATTTTCCCCCAGTCCTCCAAGGGGGCTTTGCAAACACTTTTTTACTCTCTGCTCACATTACTCTGGGATGAATTGAGGCACCACACTAACGTGTGCAAACCAACAAGAGCTCACTTTCTATTCAAGTTTCCATGTAATTATGGCATTTAAATAAACTGACCATACAAGTTAAATTAGATAGTGTGCTACAGAAGATATAAACTTTGCACCAAATAAAAATCTCTTCCTTTTGTCTCACACAGAAGTTGGAAGTTTTAAAACACCATCAATATCGTCTTTTACCCTTTAATCTAATTTGCCTTAGTCCTGACCAGATCAGCTTCATTCATATCTTTAACTGAAGTCCGATCTCTTTTTCAGTTTTTGTGTGGGATAATACTTTCATAGCTACAGAACTCTAGGTTTGAGTCTCAGGTGTCAGACAGATACCTGAAGTTCCAGGGAATGACCAGGTTGTACACAAAGAGCCCGGCATCTCAGAATTTAAAAATAACTGTAACAACTCAAGAATAGATCTGACTGCTGTTAAGAGCTTACAATCTAGATACCTTTACAATAAGACTTCCCCTGATAACCTATGCTCTCAAATTCAATTCTCAGTGTTTGCACATTATATTTAGTTCATATTAGTGAGGCATTATAATATTAGACTTCTTGTTTCTGGCTTATTTCATTTAACGTACTGTCCTCAAGGTCCACTCATCTAGTTACATGCCTCACAACTTCATTCCTTCTTGCAGCCACTCAATGTTCCTTTATATATATACACCACCGTTTGCCTTTCCTTTCGTCAGTCAGTATACCCTCAGGTCACCCCCATCATTCGTGAATACTGCCACCATAAATACCAGTGTGCAAATGTCCATCTGTGTCCCTGTTTTCAGTTCTTTCCAATATATACCTGCTAACAGGGTTGCAATTCATATGGCAACCCTATACTTGGCCTTGTGTGGAACTACCACACTGCCCTCAAATGAGCTGCACCATTCTACTTCCCTACCAGCAGTCAATAAGTACATCCCTCTCTCCACATTTGCTCCAGCACTTGTATCTTTCTGTTTATTTTTTAAAACTGTTTTATTCACACACCATACAATCCATTCTAAGTAAACAATCAATGGTTCCTGGTATAATCACATAGTTATGCATTCACCACCACAGTCTATATGAGGACATTTCCATTTCTTCTGCAAAGAAAGAGAAGAGGGAAAAAATGAAGAATAAAAAATTTTTAAAAAATAAAATAGAAAGGAGAAACAATAATAACACCAAGAATCCCATACCTCTCCCTTATAACCCTCTCTAATTTAGCTTTTGTATATTGCCTTTGTTACATTTCATGGAAGTATATTACAATGTTACTGTTAACTATATGCTCTGATTTGCATTGATTGTATTTTTCCATATACCATCCCATTTTTAACACTTTGCAAAGTTGACATTCATTTGTTCACCTTCATGTAAAAATAATCTTGTATTTGTATATTTAATCACCAACATTGTCCACCCTAGTTTTTGCTAAGCTATACAGTTCCAGCCCTTATATTCTATCTTTCCTTCTGGTGTCATACATGCCTCTTCCAACCCTACTCACACTCAGCTTTGTTCAGTGTACTTCCAATATTGTGCTACTGTCTACTGTATCGTCTTTTGGATTTTGTATGTCCTATCTTATTTTATCCTTTTCCTCTCTCTCTCTTTTTTTTACCCTTACTGATAGTCTTCATTTCTACACTCTTCTCCAAACCTCTCTCTCCTGTATTTTCCCATCTGCCTGTAGTGCTCCCTTTAGTATTCCTTGTAGAGCAGGTCTCTCAGTGTCTGTTTTTCTGAAAATATTTTAAACTCTCTCTCATTTTTGAAGGACAGCTTTGCCAGATATGGAATTCTTGGTTGGCAGTTTTTCTCTTTCAGTATCTTAAATATATCATACCACTGCCTTCTCACCTCCATGGGCTCTGCTGAGAAATCTTCATTTAATCTTATTGAGCTTCCCTTGTATGTGATGGATGGCTTTTCTCTTGCTGCTTTCAGAATTCTCTCTTTGTCTTTGACATTTGACAATCTGATTAGTAAGTGTCTTGGAGTAGGTCTATTTGGGTTTGTTCTATTTAGGGTATGCTGAGCATCTTGGATCTAAAATTTTACATCTTTCATAAGAGATGGGAAATTTTCAGTGAACATTTCCTCCATTATTCTTTCTGCCCCTTTTCCCTTCTCTTCTGCTTCTGGGACACCCATAACATGTATATTCATGTGTTTCATGTTGTCATTCTATTCCCTGAGACCCTGCTCATATTTTTTCTATTCTTTACCCTATTTGCAATTTTGTGTGTAGGATTTTAGATGTCTTCTCCTCTAGTTCACTAATCCTTTCTTCTACCTCTTCAAATCTGCTGTTGTGAGTCTCCATTGTGTTTTTCATCTCCTCTATTGTGCCTTTAATTCTCATAACTTCTGCCAATTTTTTCAAACTTTCGAGCTCTTCCTTATGTTTACCCAATGTCTTCTTTATATCCTTCATCACTTTTGCCATATCTTCCCTCAACTCATTCATTTGATTTTTTAATTGATTTGGCATGTGTGTTTGAAAGTCTTTAATTACTTGTTTCAACTCCTGTATCTCATTTCAGGTGTTAGTTTGTTCCTTTGACTGGGCCATATTGTTGTTTTTCCTGGTATGATTAGTAATTTTTTGTTGGTGTCTAGGCATCTGGTTTTCTTGATTATTTTATTCTACAGGTTGTTTTCACTCTTTTACCTAGGGTTTTCTTGTTGATTGGCTTTGTTCTCTATCTGTTCTTTGGTGTTCAGTTCAACTTATTCTAGACCTCTAGTATAGCTTCTGTTTAACTGATCAGAATGCTTCAGCTCTTGTTATTCTGGTTCTTGCCCTGCCTATATGAAAACTTTTTTTTTTTTTTTTTGAAGAGATATGATCAGCCTCAGATTTTCCCAGACCAGCCAGGCCCAGGTCTCAGGGGGAGGGTGTAATCATATCAAGTTTGCTTGAGAATGAGACCCCAGAAGGTTCTCAGACTTCTCTGTGAGGCCTCTAGACTCTGTGCTTTTCCTATCCTGACCAGCAGAAGGTGCTTGCAACCCGCAACTTCCCACCAGCAGATAGAAGAGTGGTGCCTTTAATTCTCAGCAGACCCTGTCCCTGCCAGGGGTATAGTTTAGACCAAAGGTGAGTCAGAAGCAAAGCTTAAGTAGTTTCTGTTTTTTATTTTTTTAAATTTTTTCCCACCTGTGGGGTCTGAATTCTCTGAAGGAGGGCTGCCACTTAAGCTGCCCCCCTTTTCTTGAGGAAGATTTGCCCTTTAGGAAATTATCTCCTTCACTTAACTCCTTACATTGTCTCTCAGACGTATATTAACTCCACCTTTGCCTGGGTCAGCACTGACAATTTAAAATGCCTGAGGCTTTCTCTAATGAGCTACTTAGAATAGTTTAAAATAAGAGAGAAAAAAAATTCCCTTTTCAGAGCCAATATCCAGCCCCCCCAGTTTCGCCAGTCAAGAGCTGGAGTTGGTACCCAGCTCTATGTGTCCCTTTTCTTGGGGGCACAGCCCTTTTCCAGTATTCTGACCTCAGCCCACTCCAAAAGCTTCTGGTTTTTATTTATTTATTTTCTGTCAGCCCCACCTCCTCTCTGCTGAGTGAGACCTCAGAGTTTCTTTCCTACTTGACTCTGGGTTTATCCATGCTCATAACTTATATTCGGTAGTCCAAATTTGTTAACTAAAACTCTCATTGAAGTGTGGTTGAACAACCTTTCCTTGCTCCCAGCAGAGACTGCGTCTTTTTCCCCACAGAGAAGTATTCCAACTCAGCCTGCCATGCCAGTCAGGGGGGCGGGGCACCAGCTCCACAGTTTGGGGGGCTTTATTTACAGTTCTACACTGTGGTCTCAGCCCTTTCACCCATTCCAGACTGGTGTAAGATGTGTGTCCAGTCACGGATGTTCCCCAAACAGTTGTTCCAGACTATTTACTAGTTGTTCCTGGCTGTTTACTAGCTGCTCTAGAGGACTAACTAAATTCCACACCTTCCTATACCACCATCTTGCCCCACCCCCCTCATGGCTTGGTCTAGTAATTTTATTTCTGTGAAACTAGAGATATGAACATCTTTAAAGCTTGCAAAAAATTTTGCTAAATTACCTTCTAAATCATGTTTGTGTTAATTTATCCTTTATGAATGCTGTAAAATACGGACACAACCATTTTACCCCACCCTCACCAGCATGTTTGCTAATTTGATATGATGAAAAGCAGCACCTTTTGTCAATTTGTATATCTCTGATTAATAGTGAGGTCAGACTTTTTTTCCATATGCTGGTTTATTAATGTAATGCTCTCCATTCCTGGGCTTGGCAATGTCCAACCACTTACCATTTCTCATCGGTTCTATTTTAGGAAAATCTCAGGAATCCATTTTCTCCTTTCCACTTTTTTTTAGAGCCTTATTTCAAGATGTCATCTCTCACCTGGGCCATCAGGATCCTTTTTAAAGAAAATAATGAAACATTTTTCAAAGGACCTCCAATGTCTCACTACTGCTTATCAAACCAACCCTGACTCCTGGGCCTGGATTTTGAGGCTGTCCATGACTGGCCATCCCGACCCAAACAGCCTAGCCTCCTACCAGCCCCCATGCACCCTGAGCCTGTAGTTCACAATAGGATTCTCATCCTTGCTCTGTGCCTCTGCTTCCCTGTTCCACTCACTTAGAATGCCCTCCTTCCACCTTCCTCTAATTCAGGAAACAATGTATCCACTGTGATTCATTCCACACTCTCCAAAGCCCCTGGGCTCAGCCCTGTCCAAGGTCCTGGAGATGAACAAACACAAGACGTAGTTGCTGCCTGGGAGGGGCTCAGCATGGTGGATGGGGCATAGGGGGTAGGGGGATACAGATGAACTCTGATTAAGGCCCTTTCAGATTTAAGCAAGAAGAACCCACTATAAGCAGTTCAAACAAAAAGAAGAGTTTATTGGAAAGATATGGGGATCTCTCGGAACACAGGGGCAAACAGCCCAGTTGGGCCTCGTGGGAATTGGTCCATTAGAAAGCTGTGAGGAAGCACCACTGACCTCTCTGCCTCTCCAGGTTGTCTAAGTTCTGTGCGTCTGCTTCCTCTCCTCTGTCTCTGAGCCAGCTGCCTCTGTTCACTCGTTTTGCTCTTGACCCATCATGGCATGAATCCCAATTCTACATTATGGCCTCTTGGCTCAGTAATCACCACAAATGGGCCATGGTCTCTCTTCTGACACCTTTAAGAATCTCAAAAGAGAGAATCTACTTAGCTTCGGTTTACTCTGTTTGGTCAAGGTCCTGTCGGCCCATGGGCCCTTGACTCAGCACCTACCCCGGGTTCAATCAGCTGTGGCTGAAGGTGGAGTGGGGAGAGCAGAGCCAGTTGGTATAAGGGGTTGTTCCTTCCAGAGCTTTGGTTCTGCTGAATCAGACTCTGACTTTCAACAAGATCCCCAGGTAACTCATGGGCATGTTAAAATTTAGGAAGCAGAACTCTAGAGCAGTGATGCTCAAAGAGTGATCCCTGATTCAGCAGCAGCAGCAGCAGCAGCAGCAGCACCTGAGAACTTGCTAGAAATGCAATTTCTGGGCCCTTGTCCCAAACCTACTGAACTGGAAACTCTGGGTGGGATCCAACAATTCACGTCTGAAGAGCCCTCCAGGTGATTCATGTGTGCACAAAAGCCCAAGAACCATTACTCTAGAGCAGGGCCCCAGATAGTAAATATTTTAGGCTTTGCAGGCCAGATGGTTTCTGTCACACTCCTCAGCTCTGCTGTTTCAACACCAAAGCAGCCACAGACAGTAGGTGAGGATTGGGTGCAGATGGGTGGAATTCTAAGATAGCCCCGAGATTCCCATTTCCCTACCCCCAATGTAGAGACCTTGCCGGAATGCAAAACACCAGAAATGGATTAGCTTTTATAAAGGGGGTTTATTTGGTTACACAGTCACAGTCTTAAGGCCATAAAGTGTCCAAGGTAACACATCAGCAATCGGGTAACTTCACTGGAGGATGGCCAATGGTGTCCAGAAAACCTCTGTTAGCTGGGAAGGCTCGTGGCTCGTGTCTGCTCCAAAGTGCTGGTTTCAAAATGGCTTTCTCCCAGGTCGTTCCTCTCTAGGCTGCATTTCCTAAAAAAATGTCACTCTCAGTTGCTCTTGGGGTGCTTGTCCTCTCTTAGCTTCTCCAGAGCAAGAGTCTGCTTTCAATGGCCATCTTCAAATTGTCTCTCATCTGCAGCTCCTGTGCATTCTTCAAAGTGTCCCTCTTGGCTGTAGCAAGCTCGCTCCTGTCTGAGCTTATATAGTGCTCCAGTGATCTAATTAGACCCACCCTGAATGGGTGGGGTAACACCTCCATGGAAATTATCCAATCAGAGTCATCACCCACAGTTGGGTGGGGCATATCTCCATGGAAACACTCAAAGAATTACAATCTAATTAACACTGGTAAGTCTGCCCACACAAGATTACATCAAAGATAATGGCATTTTGGGGGATGTAATACATTCAAACTGGCACAACTTGTAAATATTATGGGGTATCACACCATAATTAGATTACATTATTTAGCTAAAGTGAAGGAATTTTACGGATATAGTTAGGGTCCCTAATGATTGACTTTGAGTTAATCAAAATAGAGATTTTTCCTGGTGGGCCTGACATCGTCAAGTGAGCTCTTAAAAGAGGATTTAGGGGTTAGAGGTGGAGGAAGTCAGAGAGATGCTCTCCTGCTGGCTTCAAAGGACAAAGCAAATAATCATGTTGTGGGAAGGCCATGGAGGGGTCCACATGGGAAGGACTTGAGGGTGACCTCTGGGGCTGACAGTGACCCCCAGTCAATAGCCAGCAATAAAATAGGGACTTTAGTGCTACAAGTGCAAGGAGCTGAATATTCCAACAACCTGGTTGAGCTTGGGAGAGCACCCCTAGCTTTAGACGAGATCATAGCCCCAGCTGACACCTTGATGTCAGTCTGGTGAGACCTTGAGCAGAGAATCCAGCTAAGCTGTCTCCTGGATATTGAGATAAGAAATATGTGTATTATTACAAAATCATATGATAATTTGTTATGCAGCAATAGAAAATGAACACAGCATGGCTGTATTCCAATAGAAATTCATTTACAAGGACAGGCAGCAGATTGGATTTGGTATAGTTCACCAACATCTGTAGAGGAAATGGATGGCCATGGAGAAGTGCCTGTGGTGGGTGTGGAAGCAATTGGAATATCAAGGGCTATAATAGAAGCTTGATCCATGCTCTGGGGGAGCAAAGAGGAGGGACCCCTGAAGATTTCCAGGAGACACTCTCCATCGATCATTCAGTTTAGACTCTTCTCATAACCAGGCCAACCGCCGTGATAAAAAGGGAAAGGGGAGGTGTCTCCTGCTTCCCACGTCCAGGATCTTGAACTGTCCTTGGATAACCAGTGGTTTACCACCCACCAAACAGGCTGTGGCACATCGAAATAATGCACAGCCACCAACGTGAAGGGAGATCTGTCTATGCTACTATGGAACCAACTCCACAATATGAAGTTAAGGAGGGAAGAAAGCAAGATTCAGAACCATGTGTGTCACACTGTAAACTACAAAACAGTAAAATTAAAGACTGAAATAAATGAAAAGACAGTCCATGTTCGTGGACCAGAAGACTTAATATTGTTAAAATGACAGCACTATCCGAAGTGATCTACAGATTCAATGCGATCCCAGCTTGGCAGGCAGACCACCCAGAGGTCAAAGACCAGGCAGTCATGACCCCCACAGGCTGGGAGGGGCAGGGGCTCACGGGCAAGGTTAGGCCCTTCTGGACCCTGATCTTTTCAGCCACCCTGTTCAGCTCAGGACTCTGCTTGTCACACATAAATGTCCTGGAAAAAACATTAAGCCAAAGGCTGACAGAGACTCGTTTGGCAGATGCTACAGCTGTGAGTGAAGCTGTGAGAGAACGGCCCAGGGGGCAGCTGAGTTTTGAGAAGAAAATGAAGCCCAGCTTGTGGACACTGGTGGAGCTGTATGGGCTGCAGATCCCAGAGCTGAGGGCCTGGGGGGAGCCCAAGAAGGAGTGGGGCAAAACCACTCCACTGCCCCCCATGATCCACAGAGAAAACGCCAATCTCCTTTCTGTGGAGAGGCTCCAGCATCCTGCTCTCCGTCAGTCACCCACAGGGTGGTGAAGGGAAACTACCAATGGGAGCTGCCACGTCTAAATGGACATGTCAGCGTTCATCGATGCTGGTCAGACGCGTGTGGCCCCTCCCCACAACCCTCCTTTTCCTACGTAAACAACAGAGCAGATGACTTCTGTTGTCCCTTCTGGGGTTATGGTTTTAAGTGTCCTGGTTAGTGCCACCTGTATTCGTTTCCTGTAGCTGCTGTAACAAATTACCACAGGCTTAAAAGCTGGCTTAAAACAACAGAAATCTATTCTCTCACCACCTGGAGGCCAGAATCCAAAATCAAGGCAAGGCTGCGCTCCCTCTGGAGGCCCTGGGGCGGGATCCGTCCCTGCCTCTTCCTGCTTGTGGTGGCTGCGTCTCTCCAGCCTCTGCTGCATCTTCACATCACCTTCCCTGCTTCTCTGTCTCAAATCTCCCTCCACCTTGCTCTTATAAAGGCACCTGTCATTGCGTTTACGGCCCACCTTGGTAATTGAAGATGCTCTCACCTTGACATCCATAGCTTAGTTAAGATCTGCAAAGACACCCCTTCCAAGTAAGTTCATGTTTACAGGTTCCAGGCGGATGTATCTTCTGAAGGCCCCCATTCAACCCCGACACTGCCTTCCCAGCCAGATGTATGGGACCAGACAAGGGCCAATGGTGCCTGCCCATCCCCGTTCCTATCTCTCTAGAGGAGCTACCAGTGACGAGGTTTCAGATTAGCCCTGTAGTAGAGTCAGAGGGAGGAGGAAGTCAAAGGGATCAGGCACGGCCGGCCCCTCTTCTCAAGGAACTGATGCCTGAGCGTGGCCTGAGTGGCCCCAGCGGTGCCATCTGGAGCCCACCCCACAATGCTCACCCTTCCCACCCTCTCCTGGTAACGCCCTGGGGGAGTCGGAGCTTCTTGGGCTGTGTTCTGGGAATTGCAGGCTCCCAAGGCTCCAAGACATGCATGCCCTCCTCCTTCAGCTTCCAATCTGCCAGAGCAGGAGGCTTTAAGACTGTCGGCCAAATGGCGCATTCTTGAGCCTCGGCAGCTGGCGCTCTGTGCAGGCTGTGTCAGGGCCAAGGAAGATGAGACTTTCCAGAAAGCAAACCAGTGTCCAGGCAAGGCCCAGCCCCGTCGGCCTCCAGTGTCATCAGCCCTGTGGCGATGAGCAAATGAGGGACAAGCAGCTCTGGCTGGCTCTGCTTCTCCCAGGAATGTGAGAAAAACGCAACCTCTGTCTCTGTCCCAGGACCACTAAGCCTGGGCCAAGGGAGAAAGGAAACAATTGAGAGTAAAGGAGAGCCAAGGCTAGGGCATCTGTAGCAGAAATAAGTAATGGGGTCTCTTCCCAGCTCAGCCACTAATTATCTGTGTGAGGTTGGATGAGTTCTTAAATAAGGAACTCCTACAACTCATTAGAATCTTTTTCAAACAATCCAAGGAAAAAACATGGGCAAAGAATTTGAACAGGCATTTTACAGAAGAAATACAGATGGCTGTGAATATGTGAAAAAGATGTTTAATCTCTCTAGTAACAGGAAATTGAAATTTAAAACAACCAGAACATTAGTGAGAAAACTGGTGAATCTGTATAAAGTCTGTAGTTTATGTAATAATACTGTACCAGTGTGAATTTCTCAGTTTTTATCATTGTATTATGGTCTTCTAAGAAAACCATAGGAGAAACTTAGGAGAAACTTAGGAGAAGCTGGATGAAGGGGTTGAGAACTCTATATTTTCACAGCTTTTCTGTCTGCCTAAAATTATTTTAAAATAAAAAGGATAACCATAACAAGGATAAATGAGATAGCACTGTTTACCCGACACAGTGCTGAGAGCTATAAGGATTCATATAATCCAGTGCTGAGGTGGTGTGGCTGGGGGGAAACAGGCAAACATCTATTTTGGTGGGAGGGCGATTTGATGCGACCTTTTTGGAGAGCACTTGGGCTGTGTTGATATTTGATTGTGCATGCCCCTTGACCCAGGAATTCCACTGCTTGGTATTTCCCCTGCCAAAATCTTTGCACATGTTTTCAAAGAGGCATGTACACAGGTATTATCTTAGCTCTATTTGCAATTCATGTAAGGCCAGGGACAAGCCAAATAACCATCAACAGAGGAAAGGTTAAATGATGTGATGCATCTAACTATGAAATACTATGTAAAAGGTAATAAGAAGGCATCTGCACTGTATAAAAAATAGAAAGCTTTCTGAAACAAACAAGTAAGTTTCAAAACAATAGACACAGTGTGATCTCGAGGTAAAGGAAATGCACAAATAAAACTCTGCATTTCTAGATGCATTTATACAAATGTATATGTAGACCAAAAAGTCAAGAAAAATACTCTCAGGACCGGACACAGTTCCCTCTGGAGAGGGCATATCCTGGGGACTGGGACTGGGGAGGGGCAGGGCGAGATGGGGGTGGGACCAGGGAGGACGTTCACTACTTCTGTTTTCTTGGAATTTTTAACAATGAGGCTTTCATGTGTTACTTGTTAGGGCCTGTCTGAGGCTCAATTTCTTGAAATTGAAGATGAGCTCAAGCTGTGTTGTTTGCTCCACCCTCCCCCCTCGCTCTTACCCCATTGCAATTCTCCAGCCACGCTGGCTTTCCCTCTATTTCTCAAACTTTCCAGCTCATGCCTGATTTACTGCTTTCACCCTTGCTGTTCCCTCTGCCTGCCATGCTGTTCCCGTAAAGTCTCGCAGCTGGCTCCTTCTTGTTTTCATAGCTCAGTTTAAAGCTCCCCTCCCAGGGAGGCCTCCCTGGCCAACCCGCGTAAAGACGAGGTTGGAGCGAGAGGCGGAGCTGGGAGACCAGGCCAAGGAGTCAGGATGTCAGACTCAAGTTGGTGGGAGCCTCAGGAGGGTTTTAAACATGAGGGTGGGGAGGGAGGAGGGCACGAGGCTGCCTCAGCCAAGTCATTGAAACCATCTGGGAACCTGGTCCGAATCTTCAAGGAAGAACCTGTCTTTTTTTTTTTTTTTTAATACAGTTTTATTGAGATATATTCACATACCACGCAGTCATCCATGGTGTACAATCAACTGTTCACAGCACCATCATATAGTCGTGCCTTCATCACCCCTATCTATTTTTGAACATTTTCCTTACACCAGAAATACTAAAAATAAGAATAAAAAATAAAAGTTAAAAAGAACACCCATATCATCCCCCCATTCCACCCTATTTTTCATTTAGTTTTTGTCCCCGTTTTTCTACTCATCCATCCATACACCAGATAAAAGGAGTGTGATCCACAAGGTTTTCACAATCACACTGTCACCCCTTATAAGCTACACAGTTACACAATCGTCTTCAAGAATTAAGGCTACTGGTTGGAGTTTGATAGTTTCAGGTGTTTACTTCTAGCTATTCCAGTACATTAAAACCTAAAAAGTGTTATCTATACAGTGCATAAGCATGCCCTCCAGAGTGACCTCTCGACTCCATTTGAAATCTCTCAGCCATTGAAACTTTATTTTGTTTCATTTCACATTCCCCTTTTGGTCAAGAATATAGAAAATGTTTTTAAGCAATCGAATGTCATCTCAAGGTAAATACAGTGAAGAGAAGTGAAGGGTTGTTTGAAGTGAATTTCCTATTAAGGTACATTGTCACTCTGTAGTAGAGTTTTTTCGTCTCCTGAACATACAGTACCTCTCCCAGAACTTACTTGAGGCCTGATGTTTCCTATTTTTGCCTCTTTTCAGATTCTCAGTCAGGACAGAAGTCACTGAAACCTGAATTTATTCTCCAAAACATCTCCTATGCATGAACAAATGAATGAATGAATGAACAAAATGATGCATGATGCATGTCCTAGACTTACTTCAGGCATAGTTTCCCCTTCTGGCCTCTTCTCAGATCCTCCCACCAAAACCCAAACTTACTCTTAGAAATTTCTCTCGTCACAACACATCACTTCTTCCCTCTTTTCCCTTTTGGCCTGTCTCTGTCTCTCTCAACCACTGTTTCCCACCCACCTCCTTTTTCCTAAACATCCTAAAGACTGTAGCCATTTCCCTTTCTCCCACACCTTCTCCTTCTGTCCTTGCTCAGTGAGACTCACCATCTTTGGATGAGTCCACTTCCCAGGCCTCACCCGCCTCACACAAGTGGCCCTCCATCTGGCCTTGTCGGCCACTACTTTGGCTCCACTCACCTTTCTAAGGCTGGATCCCGGGCTGAACACTCAGAACAGCTTCTGGAGCCCCTTTCCCTCTTTCTTCCTCCCCACAAGTCCAGCCATAGGCTCAGCACCCACTGATTGCAAAGGGTTAACTGCGACTCACTTGGGTAGAGAGGGGGGAGGTTGTTGGTTCTTGACAGGCTGCAGGGAGCTCCACCCACGGAATCAAACCCCATCTCGTCTGGGTTTCTCTGGGGGTGGGCTTTATCTACAAGGCTACAAGCAGGGCCACCAGGGGGTAAGGCCTCATATCTTCCCAGCCTGGCCACCAGAGAGCAAGAGAACATCTTTCTCCAGCTCTAACTAGAAAAATCCTAAGGATTGACCCAGCTGAGATGCCACAATAGGGGACCCCCAATTCCTAAAGAAAGGAACATCTGTGTCCTCAGAAAGGGAAAAGAATCCTGGGCAGACAAAACAGCGGGTGTCCACCTTGCCCTGTTTAGCCCATGGCCTGGTCCTGATGTACATGAAGACTGGTTCTTTGTCAGGGCAGATAGCACCCCAGAGATCTGCTGGCACCAGCAGCAAATCTCGTTTATTTCTTTTAATTCCCAGCTGCAATTTCCAAAGCAAGTGCCGGACTGCACTAGTTCACCGCTTATGCCAGTTTGAATGTATTATGTCCCCCAAAACTCCATTATCCTTGATGCAATCTTATGTGGGCAGATGTATTAGTGTTGATTAGATTGTAATTCTTTGAGTGTTTCCAGGGAGATGCAATCCACCCACCTGTAGGTGATAACTCTGATTAGATAATTTCCATGGAGGTGTGACCCCGCCCATTCAGCGTGGGCCTTGATTAGTTTACTAGAGCACTATATAAGCTCAGACAGAAGGAACAAGCTTGCTACAGCCAAGAGGGACACCTTGAAGAATGCACAGGAGCTGAGAGAAGAGCTGCAACTTACAGAGACATTTTGAAGACAGCCATTGAAAGCAGAGTTTTGTTGATGCTTTGGAGGTACTAACCCAGAGTTTGCCCTGAGAAGCTGCAGCCTAGAGAGGAACGTCCTGGGAGAAAGCCATTTTGAAACCAGAACTTTGAGCAGACGCCAGCCACGTGCTTTCCCAGCTAACAGAGGTTTTCCGGACACCACTGGCCATCCTCCAGTGAAGGTACCCGATTGCTGATGTGTTACCTTGGACACTTTATGGCCTTAAGACTGTAACTGTGTAACCTTTATAAAAGCCAGTCCATTTCTGGTATTTTGCTTAACGGCAGCATTAGCAAACCGGAACACCGCTCCGTCAGCCCCCCTGCTCCAAGGCACCAAAAGCCTCAGATGCTGCAGGTTCTGTTTTCAGCCACCAGCCTCAATAAAAGAAAGTTCTTTTAGATTTGGGGGTCAAATGTATCAGAAAGATACATCATTTGTGTACGAAGGATGGGTCCACACTTCTCTCCAGGAGGCTGCTCTTCGCAGAATCATAAGTTTCTCGACTTGAGACCCCTTGGAGGGCTCCTACTCTACCCCCTTCAAATTACAGACAGGCTCAGAGAGGCTGAGGGTTTTGTCCAGTTATATCAAGTAGGTGGTAACATTGGCAATAAGGTAATTCTAAATATTAATCCATACTCTGGGTTTCCTTCTGATGTTTGCAAACTATTTATGAAAAATGTGGCAATGAAATGCTATCCCTGACAAATGTACCTCACTTTATTTTTAAGGCTTAAAGTTTAAGCCATAGATTTTTTTTTAACTATGTGAAAATTAAATCGAATTCTTCTCTTTTGTGCATTTATCTACAAAATAGTTTATCTTTCCATATCTCAGTGCTTCAGTGGCAGTGAATCTTAGTTTTATAGTTCTCTGCCCTTTATCTCTGTGCCAGGCATTTAGGAACCTATGAGCAAATACATCAGGCACCAGGGACTGGTGTATTAGGATTGAAGTAATTCTTTGCAAAAGAGTTGCTTCATTAATTGGAATGATCACTCTACCTGGTTTATCTAGTTGGGATTTTCACCCTTGTCTTCCTCAAAGAGAAATATACCCCCTTATAATTGTTTAGCTCAACTTTTCTTCTTTAGTCTGTTCATTGTATTGACTCCATATCCTGAGCCCAAAGTCGCCGGCCCGAACTTGCAAGAGAAAGACATTATTGTGGATGAACAAGCAAAGCACGTGGATCCTGAGACGCTGTTATTGGACACAAAGCCTCTCTGTGACCGTGTGAGAGCTCAGCCTCCCACATCAGACAGCTCCAGGAGAATGGCATACCCTGTGTTCACGCTCTGTGTAACCCTCCTGAATTTGTAAACAACTGGAACATAACACAAACAAGTTGGTTTTTTTTTTTAGCTTGCTGGCATGGTTAACTCAATAAAGTGTTTATTAATTAACTTCATGAGCTTTTTTCTTAACCCCATATTATCTCTGCACTTGAATGGGCTCCATTCACTGGTTTTCAGTTGGTTGGTTTCATTCCAGGTGGCGTAATTTCTGTGTATGCGCCACGTAACTGTCAGGATAGGCTAGATTATGGCACAAAAACAAGTAGTACCAAATCTCAATGGCTTGACAAAATAGAAGTTGGTTTTTCATCCTTGCTGTGTGTCGCATGAGGGCCAGCAGGCAGCTTGGTGCTTACTGTAATCCATCTTGACAGGTACTTCCACAGTCACCTCAGCAGATGGAGAGAATTCTGGAAAGGCTTGCACAAGCGATCGAATGCTCCAGCCCAGAAGTGACAGCTATCACTTCCCCTCACGACTCATTGGTCAAACAGGTCACATGACCCCATCCAACCACAGGAACAGGAAGTTGAGAGCTCTGGGTGCTCACCTGGGGAGGAGAGCAGCCCTCAGGTCCCAGCATGTGCATGTCACTGCCCACAGGAATCCCACCCTCATATGGAGTCCAGAGAAACGCATCTCTGCTCAGCCCTGCGCCAAACCAACTCATGGATGTTTCACGTGCCCTTTAAGTGTGAGGCCCTGGTAGGGACTGGGGAATAAGAAACAGTATTTAGACATGTAACCAGTAATCACAGGGCCGCCGGGGCCCTGCAGCAGGCCATCTCTTGGTAGCGGATGGTATTTACAACTGGAGTTGCCACCTAATTGCTAATCCAACACGCAGGGGCCCCCCAACTCAAGGCCATTTTTGTTTGGATGGTTTGGGGATTTTTGTAGTTGTTGTTTAGTTTTGTTTTGTTTTCAGAGTGGGAAATCACCTTACTCTAATACAGGGTTTCTCAATCTTGGCACTTTCATATTTTGGGCCAGATCATTGTTCGTTGTGGGGGCTGTCCTATGCATCCCAGGATGTCTAGCAGCATCCCTGGCCTCTACCCTCTTGATGCCAGTAGCACATCCTTCCCGGTTTTGACAACCAGAAATATCTCCAAACATTGCCCAATGTCCTTGGTGACAAAACCTACCCAATGCGAGAATCCCTGCTCCAGCAGAACTTCCAAGCTTGCGAAGGGCTGAGCTGGGAACTGTTAGCCCTGAATCTAAATCCTGCCTCTGCCATTAATTCACTCGGGGCCTTCCCTCTTTGGGCCTCAGATACCCTATCAGCAAAACGAGAGGATCGAACAGGACAATTCCTAAAGTCGGTTCTTCTCTCAGTTTCTCAGGCTCTTGGACTTGGATTCTCAACTTCTTCATTCTAACACTACTCCAGTCATAGTCCCAGGAAAAAAAGTAGTGGAGGGAAGATTCCAGCTGAACGGCATGACGGCCCAGACAACGGGAGGGGGTGCTGGGGGCGGCCGGCCTTGGGGTGGCTGGGGAGAGAGGGGGAGGGGCAACAGCACCCCCCCCAGCTGGGGAGGCCAAGGAAGCACCAAAAGGTGCCTCTCGGGCTGACCCCATGCCTCCCTGCTTAAAAACCATCATATAATCTAAGGAATAAGAAGAGAAAAAGAAAAAAAAAAAGGAACAAAGAAAAAATTATAAAAAAAAAATAAAAATAAAAACCAAACAAAAAACAAACAAAAACAAAAGAAGAGACGGGCTGGGAAATGGTTTTGGAAGAAGAGGATAAATTACAAGCAACGTATACAGAGGAATACAGAGGAAAGAACTATGTACCCAAGAAAGGGAGGGATTTTTTGTGTGTGTTGGCAAGAGGAATTGAACAACTTCAATTAGCTTGAATCTGTCTGTAAACTTAAAAAAAAAAATTGTTACCACAGGATTATTAGATTTGTTCATCTCTTATTGGCCTCTGGCCTCTTATTCAGCTGTAATTAAAAAACAGGGGCTAGAAGAGGAAAACAAGCAATGCCCCTGCCCCCTGTCAGCCACATGTCCTCCCAGTCCATCTTAGAATCCAATAAAGCTTGACAGTGAACTTGAAAGGCAGTGAGTGGTATTTAATGAAAAGGCTGTTCAAAACAATGATTCAGGACTTCTTGCAAGCCAGGATGGGCTGAATGGTCCTTTCCAATCTGGGTCCCCTAAAAAGGGTTTATAGCATATCTTTTATTTGTCTTTGGTTTGCACCTGTTTTTATTTTTGTTTTTATTTTTTTTCAGCCATATTAACATTTTTCTGGCTTGCTGATAAACTGAGTTCCCAGGCTCTGCTTTGTTCTCAAAAATACTTCATCCAGTTATTCTTTTATCCATCCAGCCTGCCAATCCTTCATCAGCTGTTTGTGAAGCCCTTACTATGTGTTAAGTACTGTTTATAGGCCAAGGATTCAAAGTTGAATGAAATACAGTCCAGGCCTCTGGGAGTGTCACACTGCAATGGGCACAGACACCTGCACAAGGATCATGTCCAGTGTGCAAGTGGGACACGCGGGGTGATGCCACCTGGACAGGGGATGTGAGCCGCGTTGTGAAGGATGAATAGGAGTTATGCAGACAGGAGTGAAAGAAAGCTCTAGGCCTGCAAAAGGCACAAAAATGAGAGAGTTTGCTGTGTGATGCAGAGGGAAAGTGCCCGCACACGGGGGGTGGCAAGGAACAAGCCCCGCTGACCCCAGCCTCCTCTGCTGTGCCCAGGAGCTCTGCCCTAGGCCTCGGTCCCTCATCACAGAACTGTTTCAAAACCAGAAATATAAATCCCTAAGTTCTCAGCATGGCCAATGACCACTATATCCACTAGAATATTTTGATTCTCTCCATGTAGATTTCCTCATAATACAGGAGAAAGGTACAAGCAAATGTTAAGATAAATAGTAACATTATCTAAAGATACAGGAACAAACTTTATCTAGAGATACAGGAACTCATGTAAAACCACATTACCATAAAGCAGTGTTTTAAATGGCCCATCCTATGTCATTCTAAGGGCAGCCTGTCAGAGGGTGACTTACAGCTCCTTCCCTGATGCACGATGCACAGGAGGCCAGACTCAATCAATGGCTCATTCCTAGGCCAGCTGTCAGCAGGGACCATCGCATTCAGATGTGACTGAGCATCAGGAAATCACTACACTTAGACCTGCCAGTTGCCCAGCAACGTGTTAGAACAGTCGGGACAACCTGGTGCTTCTAAGCTATCGGCCCCCCTGAGGAGCTGGGGGAAAATGCAAAGGTGTTGGGCTTCCTCACCTGGATGGTTGCTGTTGTTCTCACAAACATTGAGGACTGGTGGTTTGATGTGCTGAGCCCTCTGTCACGGGACTTGCCCTTATGAAGCTCGTTGCTGCAAAGGAGAGGCTAAACCTGCTTGTAATTGTGCCTAAGAGTCTCCCCCTGAGTACCTCTTTGTTGCTCAGATGTGCCCCCCCCCCCCAGCGAAGCCACCTTGACAGGTGAACTCACTGCCCTCCCCACTATGGGGGACATGACTCCCAAGGGTATAAATCTCCCCGGCAATGCAGGATATGATTCCCAGGGATGAATCTGGGCCCAGCATCATGGGATTGAGAACATCTTGACCAAAATGGGGATGTGAAATGAAACGAAATAAAGTTTCAGTGGCTGAGAGATTTCAAATGGAGTCAAGCAGTCACTCTGGTGGACATTCTCATGCACTATATAAATAACACTTTTTAGGTTTTAAAGTATTGGAATAGCTAGAAGTAAATACCTGAAACTATCAAACTGCAACCCAGTAGCCTTGACTCTTGAAGATGTATGTACAACAATGTAGCTTACAAGGGGTGACAATGTGATTGTGAAAGCCTTGTGGATCACACTCCCCTTTATCCAGTGTATGGATGGATGAGTAGAAAAATGGGGACAAAAAACTAAGGGAAAAATAGGGTAAGGGGGGGAAGATTTGGGTGTTCTTTTTTTACTCTTATTTTTTTTTTCTTATTTTCACTTTTTCCGGTACAAGGAAAATGTTCAAAAAACAGATCGGGTGATGAATGAACAACTCGATGATGATAATGTCAACAATTGATTGTACACTTTAGATGATTATATGGTATATGAATATATCTCAGTAAATTTGAATTAAAAAAAAAACAAAAACAAAAAAACTATCTGGACAGAGCAGCAAACTCCAAGAGCTGCTAAATCCCAGGGACACTGGCAGGACAATTATTTACTTGAAATGCCAGAAATTGGACTGATACGTTTTCTTTAACATTTAAAAACACAGTTTCTTATAGAGGAAAGAGTTTCATCTCCTAGCTGACCCCCTGAATTCAGCAGGGACTCTGCTTTATCATTGGAGAGAGAATGCAATTTGATTTTTAAAGAATATTTGCCATACATGATAGTTTGAAAGTGTTCATTTGAACCTGGTTAGGTGACGCCTAGCTCCAATGTTTTTTTATATCAATGCAAATTAATGTCACTTGCAAATCACTGCCTTGTGAGCTGCTTGAGGTCTCAGTTTTACTCCTCACACATAGGAGAAGCTCAAAAAAGGATGAATGGATAAACAACCTACTTCTTTGATTTAACAAAGAAAAAAATCAGAATAATCTAATAACAGTCAGTGTTAGAACTTAGTGTTACTTAGAGAAAGAGAAGCTAATTCTTTTTACCTTGAATAAAGAAAACCTTGTAAAAAAATAGATACAAATGCAAGAATATAAGCCATGTGATTTGACTCAGATCTTAATTTTTTGGTAATTTTTAGAATTCTGACTACTTCCTCCATAGAGTAGGATTCTGCAACTGACAAACTGCTCTAAGCAAAAAGAAGTTTCTGTTGCTAGTTTTGTATTTGGGGCTCCCCTCTGAGCACTCCCCAAGTTATATGAACTCATCCTAGGCTAAGATCTCCAGAGTGTCCGGGCAAAGCCAAATATAATGAGAAGGTGACCTCATGGGTCCACTATGCTGTGTCTCTATTCCTGGGCTCTGGGATCATCCTTGCTTTTTTGACAATAGAGCTACACTGCTGAGTCATGTGTAACCCAAATTCTCATCTGCAGCCCTGCCAGCTTCTTGCCAGGATCCCAGGACACCTAGACAAGAGGCAGTGGCACTGGGAAGGCAATGGAAGTGGTGGGTAAGAATGGTATTTCAGGAAATAGAAACATAGAAAGGAAAAATTGAGCTTAAACAGTAATTAGTGAGAGGTCAGTCCAAAGAAGTTAAGAAAGTTAACAAGCCCACTGCTAGATTTTGTTATCTAATGCATTAACAAGGAAGCAGGCTGGGTTCTATGGGAAGCAGATTCTGGGACAGAGTTTAGCAGACAGGATGTCCACTAGGGAGCACCCCAGTTGAAAGGAGGTGAAGAAAGGGGAAGGAAGCAGGGCTGGGCGGAAGGAGAAATGAAGTAGTGATGACGGCCCAGTGACAGTCATAGCTGACCCCACAGGGAGCTCTGGAGCTAGCATGGACCATCACGGTTGTTCCACATTGAGCCAAGACACACAGGCATTTATGCCTCTCACTTTTTCATGTGGGAACTATGGGGCCTACAGACCCAGCCAGACCTTAGCCAGGACTCCATTTTTTACCCAGCCTTCATATGCCTCTAACAAGGCCCTGACGATACTTCAGGTCTCTGGGTTTCAACACCAACTCGGACCCAACATCCAACAGTCCTCAAAATACCTGGGTATTCCCCTTTCCCCACCATACACTTGCCATGGTGTTACGGGGTCATTTGTAATGCGGGTCCAGACTTCTTTTCAATCAGTTGGTTCTGGATCTGAAATCCGGCTCAGGTCTGAAAACTGGGCAAGGGATCGACACTGTGTTGAGGCAACTTCCTCAGCTGCCCGATCATTCATTCTTGATTTTTTCAGAGCACATGGACCTGCTGCCTTGGTCTCTGAAAAGCCACAGTCTCATCTGAAGATGGGCCTCTTACATCCTTCTCGTCACGTAGCCAAGACCAGCCTCCGTGACCAGGCTTAATAATGGAAACTAAGAGCGCATCGCAGAAACCAGGTGCAAACAATCAATCTGTACGTTTTCTATAAACAATGGTGACAAGCCAGCACAGCCCGGCCCCCAGTGTTTTTTGGACCCAATATAGAACTATATTAATCACTAGCCTGTAAATTCCATTCTGGATGGGTCAGGGGTCCCCTGGAGATAAGCGTGGGGTTGCAAGCCAGGTGAGATTAATGTGCACCTAGACAGATAGTTAAGGGCCTTCCTGGCCTCTATTGTTTTGAGGTCTTATCATTCCCATTGCTATCAGAAAGCCTAATTCTACAAGAGCCTCAGTCCTGCCCCACAGAGAGCTCTCTCCGAACATTTCATTGATGCTGGTATCCCTCTCACCAGCTCAGTCCTTATGGCCTGGGTAGGATGTCCTCTGCCTTTCTGTGGGAAGTAATCATCTGGTAGATTTTCTGGACTTCCACAGCACCTCTAGTCTAGCAGGCCCACTTCCCTTAACCTTTTAATGCCTTCCCCTACTGTCCGCCATGGCAATTCTGGCATTTCTATCCTCTTAGTTGGGCCTTTGGGTTGTTATTGTTATTGTTATTGTTATTTTTCATGCTCCTGGGAGAGAGTTTATTCCATCTCTAGGAGTCTTTGCCAGGGTGTTAAATTCTGCATTATGGGAAAGAATATTCCCAAATCAAAATGCTCTCCCTTATCCAGTCTTATGTTCCAGCCCCCCGGATCAAGCACCCTTAGGACCCAGTCTCACCTGCACTCTCTGGGCTCATGCAGTCTAGGTCTTGTAGTTCATTGGGTTATAGCTCCTTTCTGCCTTATTACCCCACTCATTCCCTGACTGAGTGACACTGTGACTTAACCCTAGTTACATTTGCTAGCCAGGAGAAGAAGAGGGGAGAAATCCTGAGGGATTCCATGTTGACTTGTGGGAGAAGCTTTTGTATTTTTTTTAAGCAAGGGATTTTTTTTTTAAGCAACCCTCTTCTGCAGGCTCAGAGGGTTCCAGGGAATCTTGGCATTCTAGATTTTCAGGAGCATCAACTCAGATGCCCCATTCCATATGTCCAGGTCCCATTTTTTTCCCAGCTGGGGCCCTGACCTTGTCATAGCAGACCTGCCTTGGTTGGGAGTTCAACATTCTTTGGAGCTTGGTTACCCCACTGAACTTAGCAGTAGTCACTCAGTTATGTTCCCCTTAGTTACCACTCCCCCATATTTCTCAAACACCTGATACATCACACCAGCTAGTGCATTCTCTTCCACCAGCATACCATCTCAATTTCCCATTTTAACCACTGGACTGCCACCCCGTGCCAGGGGCTCTACCTACCACCAGTGACGAGGCCCTTGCAGACAGCCAGGCAGCAAGTGAACCAGCTTCAAAACCCTATCTTAGCCTCTGCTTTCTATGACCTGATGCCAACTGTCCTGGGTTGAGTTCTCCAAGCAGCAGACGGAGTTTAGGACCCGGAATGTTTATTGCAACCTTCCCTTGTATGCCAGTTTGGATGTATTATGTCCCCCAAAACGCCATGTTCTTTGATGCAGTCTTGTGTGGGCAGACGTATTAGTGTTGATTAGATTGGAATTGTTTGATTGGGTGTTTCCATGGAGGTGTGACTCAATCAACTATGAGTGAAATGTTTGATTGGATAATTTCCATGGAGGTGTTACCCCACCCATTCAGGTGGGTGTTAATTGGATCACTGGAGTTATATAAAGGAGTTCACAGACACAAGGACCTCAGAGCAGCTACGAGTGACATTTTGAAGAGGAGCTGCAGCTAAGAGAGGACAAAACACCCCAACAGCAACATTTTGGAGAATGCCATTTTGAAACGCAACCTGTGAGCAAGCAGATGCCATCCATGTGCCTTCGGAGCTAACAGAGGTTTTCCAGATGCCAATGGCCATCCTTCAATGAAGGTACCCTATTGTTGATGCCTTACCTTGGACACTATGGCCTTAAGACTATAACTTTGTAACCAAAAAAACCCCCTTTATAAAAGCCAATCCATTTCTGGTATTTTGCATGATGGCAGCATTAGCAAACCGGAACACCTTGCAATGAACACCTGAGGAAGGGAGGGGAGGGAAGCAAGACTGATCAGAGGGAGAATTGAGTTGTGATGCCGCCCAACGACAGCCTGGCCAGCCCCAAGGAGAGCCCTGGAGTTGAAACAGCCCATCATATCTGCCCCAAGTGGAGCCAAGATGACTGGGCCTTTGTACCCCCACCTCAATCAGCCATTGGATGTGTGCCTCCCTGGCATGAGGGACTCTCTTGGAGATGAAGCTGTCCCTGAAAGGACTGGCAGCTGAAGGCTCTTTGCTGACTGCACTCTCAGTAGCTGAGACAAGACTTTCCTTGAAGGGGGATCTGAGTAGCGTGCTTCCATGTCCATCACATACTCCACTACAAAATATTTACATTTGAATATTTTGATAACTGTACATATGGGTTTTCTTTGTAATCCTATGTATTTTTTAAAATTCAGTTTTATTGAGATGTATTCACATACCACACAGACATCCATGGTGTACAATCAATAGTTCACAGTACCATTGTATAGCTGTACTTCATCACCACAATCAATTTTTGAACAATTTCATCGCTCAAAAAATAAACAGAAATAAGAATAAAAATAGAAGTAAAAAAGAACATCTAAAACATCTCATCCTCCCCCATCCCACTCTATTTTTCATTTAGTTTTTGTCCCCATTTTCTACTCATCTGTCTATACACTGGATAAAGGGAGTGTGAGCCACAAAGTTTTCACAATCACACAGTCACACCATGTAAGATACATAGTTATACAATTGTCTTCAAGAATCAAGCCTACTGGGTTGCAGTTCGACAGTTTCAGGTATTTCCTTCTAGCTATTCCAGTACTAAAAAGGAATATCTATATAGCACATAAGGATATCTCCAGAGTGACCTCTGAACTCCATTTGAAATCTCTTAGCCACTGAAACTTTATTTTGTTTCATTTCACTTCCCCCTTTAGGTTGAGAAGATTTTCTCAATCCTATGATGCTGGGTCAGGCTCATCCTTGGCAGTCATGTCCTGTGTTGCCAGAGAGATTTACACCCCTGGAAGTCAGGTCCCATGTAGCGGGGAGGGCAGTGTGTTTACCTGCTGAGTGGGCTTAGAGAGAGAAAGGCCATGTCTAAGAAGTTCTCTGGGGGTGATTTTTAGACATAATTATAAGTATGCTTAGCCTCTCCTTTGCAGTAACTAGCTTCATAAGGGCAAGCCCCAAGATCAAGGGTTCAGCCTACTAAATTGGTAGTCCTCAATGCCTGTGAGAATATCAGTAATTCCTCAGGTGGGGAAGTTTCATATGTCCACATTTCCCCCCAGTTCCTCGGGGGACCCTGCAAATACATTTTTAGTCTCTGCTCAAATTACTTTGGGATATATTGGGGCTTCACATTAACCTGTACAAACCTACCAGATCTCACTTCCTACTCTAAATTCCATGTAATTATAATCCTATGTATTTAAAATATTCTTCTGAGAAGGGGCTTCACCACACTGCCAAAGGGTTCCTTGGCATGAAAAATGTTAAAACACTCTGACATGCAGGAATATTATGGTGCCTTCTCTCTCAGGAAGTTAATTTGAAATCTTCTAGTTACCCGCCACCCACTGCAGCGTCTGCCAGCATGTACACACATATCAAAATCTCATGAGAGACAAGTCCAGGTTCTTTTCCTTTTCTACCTCCACTGTAAATCAAAGTGCACATGGGAGAGACTGTTAGTTTTTACCCAAATCCTTTCCCCTCTTCTTCCAGGGCACCAAGTGGAAGTGGCCATGTGAACAAGACCTAACAGTGGGATGTGATCAGAGGCCACTTCCAGTGTGTCAGAGGGTCAGCGTGCTTCTTCCACTCCATCCCTCCACTTCTGCCAGCTGGGCCCTGTATGTGGTGACCCAACCTCTACCAAGCAAACGCCATGGCCTAATGTGCGATGGAGCCACAAAAATGGAAGGAGCCTGGGTCCCTGAACCTCACGTGAAGAGGCTGCCCACCAACCTGGAACACCTACCCCAGACTGTTACATGAGTGAGAAAAAAAATGTGTATTGTGTTTGAATCATTACATTTCGGGTTCTAACTGCTGGGAGAGTTTAGTGTACCTTGACTAATACAGCATGTCAAAAGATTTGGTTGCAGACTTCCCAAATTCTATAAGTATCTGGATCTTAGTTCTAACCCCACTCAGGACACTATTACATAAAGAAATTGGAGCCCAGGGAAGGTAATGAATTTTTCCAAAGTCACACAAGATGGCTAAGGTTAGGACCCAACTCTCCTGATTCCAATCAAATTCTCTTTCCCCTCTGCCATTTTGCCTTCTATGGTCAATACGTGTGGGCATGGCATGCTGTACACAGCCATCATTTTTCTATTTCAGCAAGGGGAAGGGGAGGAAGAGAGGGAGAGGATGCATTTTCTTGGCCTGACTTACTGAGCCATTAGCTACCTACAATGATTAAATTATCTGGAATGAACATGCAACTCTACATTACATACAGTTAGATGACGGACCTGCTCAAGATTGCTTCTGGCATTCATTATCTCAACTTAATGAAGGCAAATGCGATCATTCACTATCGGGGTACCACAGTGTCACCAGGTCCCTGCCAATTCTCAATCATATTTTAGAGGAAAGAAGACGAAAAATTTGAATGGGGAAAAGTGTTATTTGGCTGCTACAGTTCATTTTACATACAGAAATGAAATGCTGTGTAGTAAAAACATTGATAATGAAGATGATGCTGGAATAATAACTCCCAATTGTCATTGAATGAATGCCCACTCTTTGCTGGGCACTGGTGCAAGACTTTATAGAGTATAAATTATCTCATTGAATCTCTGTATTGGTCAGCTTTGCTTCAGTAACAAACAACCCTAAAATCTTGGTGGCTTATACAACAAATGTTTATTTCTGGTTCATGTTTTATGTACTTTCTTGTAGTTTTTCATTCTGGGCCTAGGCTGAAGGAGCAGCCCTATTGGGACATGCCATTCTTGTGGCAGAGGAGAAGAATAAAGGAGCCGGTGGAAACTTGCAATGCCTACTAAAGCTTCTGCTCAGACCTTACATCCACCAATTCTAGTTGCCAAAGACCAGCAAGTGGCCAAGACAAATAGCAACAGGGGAAAGGAGAGTAGGAACTCCACCGACCACATGGTAGCAAGAAAGGACATATAATCCTCCTACAGGAAATGGGGAAGGAAACAATTGGGCACAATAATAAAATTTCGATCCTGCAAGATAGATATTATCCTTGCCCCCTTTCAGAGAGAAAATGAGTAACTGCTAAGTTCCTTCCAGAGACTGGAAATATCCCTTCCAGTTAGGGTGATTAGGGAAAACTTTGGTAAAATATTGGTGGGTGGAGAAACAGCAAGGACTGTTTTAGGCAAAGGAAAGCACCAGATTACAGGGGTAAGGAAGAGTTCCAGTCAAATAAGCTGTTGGGCCACAGAGCAGGTGAGAGAGCAAACTGGAGAGGACAGAAGCTCAGATCATGGGGAGCCTTGAAAGCTGTGCTAAGGAGCTTAACTTCACTAAGGAGGCAGTTAGAAGCCCTCAGATATTTTAGGGCAAGAAAATGCTTTGATTAAATTGATTGTGTCTGAAGATTGGTCTAATTGGGGTGGGCTGGCCGACTGATGAAGGGAGAAACTGAGAGCAGGGAGACCAATAAGATCACTACGTGTCCAGAATCGAGAAATGGTCTTGAACTAGGGTTGTGGCAGCTAGAACGGGAAAAAAAAATAATAATAAGTCAATTCCAGAGACTCAGAATCAGTGGTTTAAGAAATTAGACCCCCATCTCCATCATTCCCCCAGTGGGCCCAGTAATAATATATTAATTAAACCTATATCAAGTGTGAGTGAAGCATTTTTAATGACGTGTTTTTTATATTATTCTATAACAGACATTGGTTTTAAAAATAAGAGTGCTATGCAAATAAAACTTCAAGACAAGTCCCCCTTCTCCTAGGATGAGACAGCTGCACCTAAAGGCCCCTACATGGAAAACCTCCCAGTATCAAGGCTTAAAGTAGATGTTGGGGTGATGAGGAATCCAAGCTAAGACCAGAGCCCCAGCCTGGGTGGCTGGGAGGAGTGCCGCCAGCCACTTTTAGACTGAGGAGTGTTTCCCAGGTGGGAATCTCCCGCAGGCACTTAGAAAATCATATCTCAAGCTCTACTTAACAGTATAATGGTGTTTCAACAAACAAGATGAAATGCTCTGCAATGTGATGAGTGCTATTGGAACTTCGTCTAATTCAAGATTTCATTTTAGGGTCACAGGAAGATTCGAATGCTCATTATTTAAAAAATGTTCTACCGTATCACAACTGAGTTAGCCTGTGCGGAGATGATTTATTAAGGAAATAATTCACCGTGGCCAATAAGAAAAAAGATGGAGAGAAAAGAGAAAGAAATGGGTCCGGATAAACCGACCTCCGACAAGGGAGGCCATTTCGGAAGACACCCCGGGAGGGTCGGGAGCGCGGGCCCGGGACGAGCAGGGCGAGTGTAGGGCAGGGTTCCGGGGTGGACCGACTGGGACGGGGGACTTGTGGAAACCATTTCAGGGCCTTTCCGAAATAGAACACCGCTCTGGGATGACGGGAAGGAAGCGGGTAGCAGAATTCGGGGCGACCCGGCGAGTAGCCTCCCTTGTCCGGACCACGCGGGACCACCAAACCTCCTTCCCGGGGGAGGAGACCTCTCAAACAAGACAAAGGCTCCAGCGGCGAAAGCCGCCAGGCTGGGAGTACGCGTGCGCCGCGGAGCGCGCGTGCGCGCGGCGTTTAGGCCGCTGCCCGTGGCGTCGGTGGAGGGGGTCGGGAGAAGGGAAGCGCCTAGTGGAGCGAGCCCGGAGGCGCGGAAGGGCCGAACGGCGGGGTGCTCGCGCGCGCCCGCTAGTGGCGGGAGAAGAAGACGCCCGGGGAGGCCTTGCTGCCCACCCCTCCCCTCGGGAGGCTCGCGCTCCGGCTGCTCGCGCCTGCGCCGCCCGCCGGTCTCGGGAGCGCGCCTTCTCGTCGGTGCGCGCGCTCGCTTGCAGCCACCACCAACCACCAGCTCCAGCACCAGCAGCGCCGCCGCCGCCCACCTTCTGCCGCCGCCACCACAGCCACCTTCTCCTTCTCCTCCTCTGTCCTCTCCTGCCCTCGTCCTCCAGCAGGTAAGCGCTGAGGCCCCGAAACCTGCCTCCCCCTCGGTCCCTGTGCATCCCCACGCAGCTGCCCTTTGCCCCCAGCCAGGGAGATAAGCTTCATGCACTGGGCACCGATGGGGGGCCACGACAGGAGCCCTCCCTACTCCCTTTGCGCTCGGAGGCTGGGGCTAGGGCGGCTTGGAAAGGGACGCGTGCAAGGGATGCACGGACGCGAGGCGTGTGTGTGTGCACGCTTGGGGGGGGAGGGGGTTCCGCTTAATCGGCTTCGCACAGACCTCTATCCCAGGCTGTGCCCGTAGGGTGGGGCGCGGATGGCGGTGACCTGGGGGAGGGGGCTGCTCTGCATTCTCGATCTCCGCCTTTTGCCGCAATGGGCGTGTGTCTATGTGTGTAGAAGGGGGGTGAGTATCCAACGATGACCCCCGAAACCGAACCTGTAATCCGATTTCTCTGTCCCCGTTGCCATCGGCTCTAAGGAAGGTATGGATCGGGTTCTAGAAAAGATGACTCCCTGTCTGCCCCTCCCGACACCTCCCCGGCAGCGATTCTGATGGGGCCTTCGTTGCCCCTGATTTAAGGCGGTGGCCCGCCCCTCCCCTCCCCTCCCCCTTTTTTCTCCTTCAGAAATCCACAGGGGACATTTGGGGGCTGGGAATGAATAGGGGAGATGGGGAGGGGTCCAGGCGCTGTCACTTCAGCTGCCCTTCCCCCTGCGCGCGCCTGGCACCGAGACACGAGCAGCGCCGTGCCCGAGAGAAGGTAGCGCGCAGATCCCAATGTGGAGGCTCCGCAAGGCAGGGGTCACCCGGCCTTGTGATGTGGACGGACTGGGCCGCAGATCCTTGCTCGCCGGCGCGCACAAGTCGCAGCCTCACACAGACCGGCGCCGGGCTGCAGGTGCATTCCGGGCGGGTCCCCTTCTCTGAGCTCTGCGCCGGGCGCCCGGGGTGTGCGCTCCCTACCGGAAGCGCGGGGCTGGCGCGCGGGGCTAGCCCCTCACTGCGGCAGTGGGTGTGGACCCGGGTGGGCGAGGAGGGGAAGAATGAACTGTACCTCCTCCCACCTCTCCCCCCTTTTCCTCTTCTGAATGCGAGGTGCCATCTTTTTGCTGCGTGTCATGTCTTTAGCGTACCATGCCAAGCCGGGTGGCCGCGCTTCGGAGGAGCAGGGCGGGGATTGACATTTGGGGGAGGGAGGCAGTCAGCGCTGAAATCTTGGCGTTTTGCTCCTGCGGACAAGAGCACTAGGGCTTTCACCCGGGATCTTTTTCGGAGGTACGCTGCTTTGTTTGTAGGGGTTACGTGATCTGCGCTCCTATTTTTGGCTTTTATGAAATGAGGGTGCTTTGCCACCGCCCCCCCCCTTTTCACCCCTGCATTTCCGAGTCTTTTGTTGGATCTCGGGGTTTGCTGGGGTCGATGAACCCAAGTCACAGCCCTGGGGGCACGCATGGAACGGGCGTGTCCCTGCGCGCCCTCCTCGCGGGGCCCGGGAGCCCATGGGGTCCAAGGGGTGGGATTTGGGGTCTCGGCGCGCTCCGCGGGTGGCTGCAGAGAGAATACGTCACTCCCCAGACCCCGCGCGTTCTGGGGCCACGCCCCACCAGCCTGCCCAGCAAGGGGGCGCCGGCGACTCAAGGGAGATGCGGGGGAGCTCGTAGGCGGGGCCTAGCTCCGCCCTGTTGCTTCTCCCGGCTAGGGGACGTGGGATGATGGCGATGGGGCATGAGGTTCCCTTGGGTGCTGCAGCCACACCCATCTTTCCGAGAGGAATGAGAAGGAGCGTGAAGTAGGAGTTGTCATGGAAACCACACGCTTCCCGGGAAGGGGCCCTGGGGAGTTGCCCTGCCCCTTCCCCGCGGAGATTGAGGTCTTGGAGTAGGAGGGGCCGCGCCCCCTCGGCCTCCTGGACGGCGCGGGTGGCTCCTCCTAATTGGCCACCGGCCGCCTCATCCACCCAGACAGGCGTCGCTGATGTAGGTTTATAATTATGACCAAAGTGATGAATATTAGTACAAACGTGCGGGATTCTCACTTAAAAGTCCGGGTTCACAGGCACTCTTGAAGTCAGGGAGAAGGGATCCCTGGCGAGCAAGTCGGAGCCTCGCCCTGATAGCGTCCACACCTGCGATGATTCGGGTCGGCGCGGTTCTCTGGTTACTTCTATCGCTGAAAACTGGCGCGGAGCGCAGTTCTGAGAGGGATGGGTATTTAGGGGCCGAATCGTCCCCGCAGGTCGCCCAAATTGATCTGAAATTCCGGGGAATGGCTAGAGTAGGGGTCGAGAGCCCGCCCTGGGTCTGGCCGCCCTTCTCTGGCTGAGGCGTCGGGGGTACGGGCGGGGCGCTGCGAGGCCTCCCGGCTAAGCTGGGCCAGCCGCCGGCGGGCTGCAGGACGGCTCAAATATCCACCGAGGCACTTTCTCCCTCGCCCCAATAGATCTGGGCGCGGGATTCTCGTTCCAGACAGAGCGAAGGTCTCAGAGCGGCTCTGGGAGAGGGGAGTCCACGGCCACGGTTGCGAGTGGAGGTGTCACCTTCTGAGGGTCGGAGAAAAGAGGGCCCGCGGGGGCGAGCACATTTAGCCTAATGCTGGGAACAAACCACAGTACACGCGTCTGCGATTTCGCTCCATTTAGAAATGTGTTGGCGCTTTGGTGGGACGCGCGGGCAGGGAAAGCCCGGGCAGGGAAAGCCCGGGGGCTGTTAAAGGCACAATCCCTAGGTTCGGGAATGTTTCCTGCGGCGATTGGTACACTCCATACCTGGCTCTCAGCTTCTCTCAGCGCGCTTTAGCGAAAAGCTTCACCCGCAGGGACGCAGCGTGTGCGCGGACCTTCTGTGGCTGGAGCGCCGAGCTCGCCGCCGCACCTCCGGAAATGTCCAGGTACTGCCCCAAAGGCCACCGACTCCACTCCCCCCACCCACATCTCCAGCAGGTGGGGTCCCGTTTGTGTCCCGCAAAACCCACACTCTCAGCTTCCGGAGCTCAGGGCGCTGTAACCCCATTACCCGGTCTCAGGCTGGTCCCACGGCCCCAGGGCCCCGTTGGGATGATCTGGCCTGGGACATCACCTGCCCAGCCGGCGTCTCCAGGCCACGACCAGCTCAGGCTCGGCACAGTGACTTGTGGTTTTAAATGATCCCTGTCCCCCAGCTGACCCAGCAGAAAGAGAAGTGGCCTTCCCACAGAACTGTCATTAATTCTGAGGTGTCAGTTTGTGTCCTATGATGAATGAGCCCACGACCTTGCTCAGGTTTACCACATTAGAATTGATTATCCATCCCCCCCCCTCCAATCCTCCCTCTACCTCCCTGCTAAATACCTCCACACAGGTAGATAAATACAACCCCCACCCCACCACAGCCTGATCCAGAATGACCCTTGTAGCTAATCAAGTCCTTGGTGAACATTTGCTTCCCTAGCAGGTGAGTTCCGTGTGAATACCTGGCTCGACTCTTGGATTTGCCTTTGGACCATATATTTGGGGAATGGGTGTGTCAGTGTCTCTGCTTTTTTGGAGAATCCCTGACTGCACTCTGCCCCCGCCCTGCTCAGACTCAGTCTGAACGCGCCCTTCCAGGCGTGGCTTTTTAGTGTTTTCTGGTATGTGGCACGGCTCCCGCGACAGGAACGAAAGAAATGGATTATTCCCATGAATTGTAAAGAGAAAACTTAGAATCGGTTTGATTGAGGAAACTTAGATTTATTCAGGTTGGAAAAAGAGCCCCTACTCTTTCAAGGTGACCTTTGACCCACATGCCGTTTGAGGTCAAGTGCTGGCCTGGAGATGTGACGGGATTGTCATGCCTTTTGTTTGGTCTGAATTTTCCTTCTGCCCTTTTGATATCAGTTCACGCAGCCCGTTTGCCAAGAATTTTAAGAAATTGTGTTTTCTTCCTCCTCTCAGCATGTGTGTATAAGGGGTGAATCTCTGTAGCTGTGTTTGTGAACATGTGTTAGTGTTCCAACTGGAAGACAGTTCTGTTTATTTAGTTAGGACCTTGCTTACTACCACCTTGAAAAAAAAATCACTCGAAAACAAATAAAAACACCCTTTTAAAAGTTAAAAACACAGGCCATGTTGACATACAATAGGTATTTGGTTATACTCAGTTAACAAGTAAATGGATAAAATGGGAAAATGGAGCTTAAGAGGATGGTGAAGAGAAAATAGAGTAGGGGATTTAGTCAAAGTCAAGGCTGCAGGAAGGAACCAGTGACTCCAGTTTATCACCAGCTCTGCCTGTGCCTCTTGGGGCACCTCCGTGCTCTCCTCTACCCTGCTTTCTTGCCTACCCTTCCCACCACAGCACACCCTGTGTAGTTAGTGGGATGGAGGTGGGAAACCCCATTTGCCACTGCTCCTTATTCTCCCCCCTCCTGCTTTTCCCACCATCCCACTTCAGAGACCTCCTCAACCCCTCTCAACCCCCAGAAACAACCCCCTACCACTCCTAACTTGCCTCACCCAGGAGTTAGGTGCTTCCAGTAATGACTTGGAGCTGGGGCGTAGTGGGGTGGGGGGGGCACCCACCTCAACAGATGGGGAAAAAAGGAGATCCCAGTCTCACCAACTGGACTACAGCAGGGGAAGGAATCTGATGTCCAAGCTGGGGCTCTCAGCTGTTTTCCCAACCAGGGGTGACTGAAATGTCTAGAGACATTTTTAAATTTTCACAACTGGGGATGAGGGCTTGGTATTGGCATCCGGTGGATGGAGGCCGGGGATGATGCTAAACATCCTACAATGCACAGGACATCCCCACACCACAAAGCATGATTCGGCCCCAAATGTCACCAGTGCCGCTCTGGAGAAGCCATGCTGTAGAAGTGTTGTTTCCCTGGCACTATTATTTTAGTGGCGTCTTACGTTCATTGAGTGTCTTCGAGGAGGCACTCAGGCAGTCCTGAGATTATCTCAATTATGCCTCCTATGGTAGAGATATTACAGGTGGGAAAATTGAAGCACAGAGAGGCTCTGGTCACTCACTAAAAGTCCCACAGCCAGAGAGTGGGGTTGCTGGGGATTTAAATCCCATGTGTCCGACACTATCCCCGCCCTCTCTCAGCCATATGTGGGTTTAATGGCCTTTTTGGGCTAACCTGGGAACCGAAGCACACTGACCCAGTGAAATATTCTGATTCCAAAACTGCCAACTCACAAATGAACTTTTGGAAGAGTCTGTAATTGTAGTTTGGGCTGGAATAGGGTTAGAGAGAAGTGGAATTAAAGCCTTTGATTCCTGATTTGACCCTGAACGTGGAGACAGTGAGCTCTACCTCAGTGCCTCTGTTTACAAACAAAGAGAACGTCTCTCTTCTCCAGGACATTAAACCTCTCTCCACAAACCTAGGATTTCTGGACAGTTCTGTCGTAGGAAGGAGCAGCTGGGTCTGATTGGCTCAGAGACAGCTGGAAATCAAGCTTGGGGAATGGGCCAGGCGGACTCATTTGTAATGCTGGGCATGTCACTGAATTTTTAGGGATGTCTAATCCATGTCTTAGGGTCTGCATCTCAGAAAGGTTGAAGCCTTGGCCCTCACTCGTGGGAGCCCAGCTCTGAGAATGTGGGTGCCAGATGAGTTAGTTGGGTGGGCACAGGCAGGCCCTCAAGCGAGAAACCCAGGTCTTCCTTGGCAAAGGTGGGTCCTGGAGGCCCTTCTTGCTTCCCAGGGCCCAGGCTCTGCAGTAAATATCCTGTTACCCTGTGGTGTGGGACTGCCTAAGCACCCTCGGTCCCCCAGCCCCCGGCAAAGGTATTAGGCAGCTGTGAACCCACACCCCCCATCCCCTGCAGGGGCCATCCGGATATAGACCCTGCACTCCTGTCTTGCCCCTGCTGCCTTGCCAAAGGGGTGGCTGTCCAAGAATCCATTTCCTGTCTCCAGGCTCCCGTGATTCTGGCCCCTCTGCCAGGTTCTTTCCCTGCACAGATGGCTCCTGATCTGGGGGTGGGGTGGGGCAGAGTGGGGCCGCCTGAGATGGTTTTTGAGCTTTTTGAGTTCTTAGATTAGAAAACATTCTGTAGGTGTACAGATAGAATGGTCTACAAAATACAAACTTGACAAACTTCCAGGTAGATTGTTTTCCATTTCCTTTTGTTTTGTTGACATTTCAGCAGGCTCTATGCTTGCCTCCATCAGGGACACTATAGAAATCCAAACATCAGGTCAGTTAATCTCCAAGAAATGTATTTTGCACCTGGACTATTCAGAGGCAGGTTTGAGAGCACCTTGACGGTAGAAGTTGCTTTTTCCTGGACGGGGTCCCAGGGCAGGGCTGTGTCTTGCCTGCCTCATGGCTGAGGGTGGGGGCTTGGATCAGACATCCTGGGTGCAAAGCCCAGCCCCTTCTCGAGTCCCGGTGGAACCTAAACCATGTTATATAACCCCTTGGAGAGGTTTTTTCTTTTTTTTTGTCATCTATAATTTGGGGCTTTATAATAATACCAGTCTCCTGGGTTGCGGTAGGGTTTAAATGTGGTAGTATACACAAAATGTTTAGCCCCGTGGTTGCCACAGTAACTGCTCAGTAAATGAAATCATGGGCGGCAGCAGCATTCTCTCCATGGGCATTTGTGATTGGAGGAGGTGATGGAATCAGTGTAACACAGAAATTACACTGAGTGTGGATCAAGATGGGAAAATTGGACAGCTGTCCACTCCTCTCGAACCAGGTGGTGGTGTTTTGGTGGAAGTGGTTCCCCCGAAAATCACACACACCCGTGTTTAAATGTCCACACAGAACTCTTCCCAAAGGCAAGCAGAGTGACTTACCATCTGTTGTGCCTACTTCTGTCCTCTTCCTTCCTGAAATCTGCTCCATTGCCAGGAATACCCTTCACACCAACCTAAGCGGGACCTCCCTCCCAACATGGGAATGGTAACCTGGCTTGGGGTGCTGGTTTCAGAGATCTTTCTAGTTTACTCACTGAATAAAAAGTGAGTGCTGATAATTGAGAAAGCAAGGAGTAAGTAATGGAAGATGGTGGTGATGGTAAGATTGAACAAACAGTGTTGAAAATAGGAACCCTCATACTTTGTTGGTGAAAATGTAAAATGGTGGAACCATTGTGGGAAACAGTTTAGCAGTTCCTCAGAAAGTTAAACATAGAATTACCATATGACCTGGCAATTTCACTTGTACGTATATACCCAAAAGAACTGAAAGCAGGGACTCAGAGAGATATTTACACCAATGTGCATCACAGCATTATTCGCAAAAGCCCAAAAGTGGAAGCAACCCATGTGTCCATCAACAGATGAGTAGAAAAACACAATGTGGTATATCCATGCAATGGAATATTGTTCAGCCATGACAAGAAGTGAAGTGCTGGTACGTGCTACAACATGGATGAATCTTGAAGACGTGTTGAGTGAAATGAGCCAAACACAAACGGACAAATATTGTATGATCTCACTGACATGAAATACTTTGAATAAACAAATTCATAGAGACAGAAAGCAGAATAGAGGTGAATGGGGAGTTATTGCTTATGAGTATGGTTTTTGGTTTGGGATGATGAAAATAGTCTAGAAATAGGTAATGGTGAAAGTTACACAGTATTGTCAATTACCTAATGTCAAATGTAATTCATGTTAAAATGGTTAAAAAGATTTTTATGTTATGTATATTTTACCACAATTAAAAATAAATAAATTATTTAAGAAAAGAAAGAAAGAAAGAGCGTGTTACTAATCATGGGGGAAAAAAAAGAAAGAAACCAGTGCGTTGAAATCAGTAAACTGGCAAGCAGGCTACCTGGTGGACAATTCAGAGTCAAATACTAAATGTTAAATAAAGCTAGCTCATTGTGTACCGAATCTAAGGATCTTTGAGCATCTGATTAGCATAGTCATATTTGAATTAATATATTAGACTTCAGAAGCCTTCTTATTCACGAAATCAAGACTGAGGGTAGTAATAGTCACTTGAAAAAAGTTAAATCAGAAAATCATTTAAAATGATACATATTTTAAACATTTAATGCATATCAATGTGCATTCTTTCACTCATCTTTTGATATAGACCCCAGTCCTTCGCTTGGTATTTGGATCAACTGGTTGAAACTCCTTGTCATCTTTTTTGTCCACACCACACTGGTAATATGACTAAGACTTCCAATTTTGGTTTGTTGGGACAAGGACTTAAGAGACAGACACTTGTGGAGTAATCTGAAACCAGTATCCCTCCAGAGTTTTGTAACTTTTTTCATGGTCTTTAACATCCCAATTGACAGTAAAAAAAACAATTAGCTATTCACCTTTATGAAGTCTTTCCAAAGTACTGAAATTACATTTTTAAAAATCAGTTAATGATTTTAAAAGTTTACCTTTCGTTTTGCACTTGTATCTCATCAGTTTGCGCCTTAAATTGCATGCTTGCTTTAACCAATATAATGGACCTAAAAGGTTTTTGAACAAGCAGAGAAGAGTTTTAGTAAGTGCTTGGCTGGGGTGGGGAGGAGGCTCTGGCTGCAGGTCTCAGGCACTGTGGACCCCAGCCATAAGTATTTACAGTCCTTCACTTCTGCTTCTTATGTTGTGTCAGTTAGAACACGGCCTACTATGAGGACTTCATTGTTAAGTAAATGATGGGTGTCCTTCTCCCTTCCCGTCTTCCTCTGTCTTCTGGGATTAGCCCAGCACTTGGAAATCAGTCACATAAAATCCCAATTTAAGAGGGTGTTGCAAAATTCTCCCCATAGGACTCAAAATAAATTTTAATTCCCTTTATGATATTAACTTCCCTTAGTGAAGGAGTTTTGGGTCAAGTTCCCACAATTAAATAACAGTTTTCAGTCAGCAGGTTAGAGTTAAATCTGAAGCCGTCGATAATGATGCTTCATTCATGGCCCTGCCCCTGAGTCCTGTCTGCCCACTGCTAAATCCAAGCATCAAAGAGAAGAGGGACGGGGATTATCTCCGATCCCAGCTGCTGGTTTTCCTTCCAGCCTACAGCCCAGTTTTCTCTTTTCCTGGGAAGTCTGGGTCTGGGGACCTCAATCCACAGCTGTGCAACAGAAGCCCAAGGATACACTTTTATCCTTGTGTCCTCCTCCTGGGAACGCTAAGGATATCAGAAGACCCCTCGGGTCTGTAACTGCTGTCATGTGATCTACAGTCTACATAAAAGGCCAATAAGGAAGTGCTGGGAAGGACCAACGCATGGAAGGATGGAACTCTGCCCCATCCCCCAGGGCAGAGGTCAGCTTTCCCACCTGGGTTGGATCCAGTGGTTTAACCCTCCTTACATTATGGACTCAGAAAAACTATGTGTGAACAGAATTATCATGGATCAGTCCAGTTCTGTCACTGATTTACAGGTCATTTCAGAGGTGCTTATTTCCAATTGTTCTTAATCAGAGAGTGGCACCAAACCTCACCCCCTCCTATGGCCTAACTCCTGAGAGTAGAGGCTTATTGGATAATTAATAATCTGAAGCCAAATGCTTAAATGCCCAAGAGAAGATTACAGCTTAAAGAAGCTCTTTGGTTTATACATGCATAAATATATATATTTTTAATACTTATATAAATGTTAATGTGTGAATATTCATAAATTCATAAAAATATTCCAGGTTTTTTAATATTGGATTTGGTTAAAACCTGAACAGTTTTTGCTTTGGTATTGATAATGCATCAGAATTTAAATCTACATATGTTAATCGGTTTTATATGACCTCCTTTTCTGTTGGGGCACAGTGATAATTGTGGTGAAGACTCTATGACTCTGTCCCTTTAAAACTCCCCATTGCCAAGAATCACCAGGAATAGAGGTTTGGGAGAGTTACTGTTTCTTTTGCCATTGTGTCTTTTCCCTAAGAACAAGGGAAATTCTCTGCTGGCCCCAGAGAATGATGGATTTCATAGAACATCCCTAAATCTGCTTTAACAATGGCGTGAACATTTGCAAACTCACCTGAACCTTCTTTAAACCTGTATTAGTCAGGGTTCTCCAGAGAAACAGACTGACAGTATATATATATATTCATATATATAAAGAGATTTATTATAGGAAGTGGTTCCTGCGACTATGGAAATTGGCAAGTCTGAATTGTGTAAGGCTGCAAGTTGGGAGCTCCTATGCAGGTTTCAGTGAATTCCCCAGGAGCAGCTGGCTGGCAGAAGTAGATATGGAAATGAAATTCTCTCTTCTGACTGCTGAAACCCTCAGTTCTCCCTTTAAGGCCTTCACCTAATTGGATGAGATTCCTCTCGTTGCTGAAGCCATCTCCTCAGTTGGTTGTAGATGTAAGCAGTCATGGATGTGACTGATGATTTAAATCCACCAGATACCCTCACAAGTAACATAACAATCAGGCCAGCAGTTGCTCAAATACCTGGACGCCACAACCTAGCCACGCTGGCACCTGAGCTGAACCACCACAAAACCCATTTAGTATTTCCCGATGAGGGATAACGTGCCTCCCAGACTTCTCTTCTCTGGGTTCAGTTCTTCCCCATTTAGTTCTAAAGGCCCTCTCTGCGCATTACAGCTGCCCCTGAGATAAGACAGGTGGCCCCACTTTGTTCCCTGGGGAATGTTAATAAAGATTGCATAAATTGAAATAAAGTGTTTGCAATGTCACTAACATGCTATAAACAGTTGTGAACCAATGTTTGGTGTCTGATGGAAAATGCAGAAAAGAAAATTTTTTTTTAAGCCGGCAGGATTCATGTTGTAAATCGACAGTCTGGACCAAGTTAAAAACAAACAAACAAGAGTAAAAACCTTTCAAAAAGTTCTTACTGTTTGTTGGGAGCAAGACTAAATTCCAGAAGTGAGCTGTCTTCGTTTTAAAGAAGCTCTCTTCTAACAGAGGCCCAAAATTGAATCACAAATTTCCTATTCATCAATTAAAAGACTTTTGGCACAGTGTGAAGATTTTCCTGTACCTCCATTTTCCCACCTGTACAACGGGGAGTGTGCAATCCCCACCCTTAGGATGGGTGAAAGGTGCTCTCTTTCCTCGCTGGGTAGCCATAGAACAGAAATTAAATCATCCATGTGAATGTCTTTGAGCTTCTCAGAGGACAAGTGCTGCAGGAAGGTGGAGGCCTCCCGGGAGCCACGTCAGGTATGTGAGCTGGAGTCTCCTGTGGACCATACCTGAAAAGGTGTTGCCACCCCTGGCTCCTTAGTGCCAGCCGGGCGGTGCAGGGTCTCGGGGAGCCCGCCAGCCCACAGGGCCCATTCCCAGGTGGATGGGCTGGCGGCTGCAGTCCCGGCCTATATTGGGCTTGTCTGCAGCCTTCTTTGGGAAGAAGGCACCCACAGCCAGTGTGTAGGACAGTGGGGTGGGGCTCCTTTAGCTTGACGCCCAGTGATTTCCTGCCCCTGCCAGTGCAGACTTCTGCGGAGAGGGGCTGGGACTTCCTTCTCAGCTCATACTGTGACCCTTGGATGGAATTTCCTGGGAGCCTTCCTGTTTTCTCTGGAGTTTTCAGTTTCCTCCTAATAAAACAGAGACTTGGTACAGAATCTCACATTCTGATTATGCCCAGAGGCAGCGTCTCCTGCACTCAGTGTTTAGCATGTGCTGGGAATCGATTAAGGCAAGAGTGATTAAATTAAAGCCTGGGGTTGACTTTGATGGTATAATATTCTGATGGCTGTTTGGTGCCGAAAAGCTCAGCCAACTGCTTGCACTTGGAATTTGAATTGAGCTGGAGCTGGGCTGAAGTGTATTTGCCTTCGCCCCTGGAATGGAGGGTTTCTTGTGAATGATGATGGTGGGAAGTATTTTAGGGTCTGGAATCCCACCCTGACAATAGCCAGTTTGTGCTACTCCGAGCACCTGTGTGGGGTTTCTAGGGGTCCCTATGTCCTCACCCCTTGATTACCCTGCTCTCAACAAAGCCTCCTCTACTACCACCTTCTTCACACTGGTCCCTTCCCGGTTTCCCCATCTTGGTCATTGGAACCTGCCATTTTCCAGTCCCCCACGTGGCAAACCTTGGAGTCTTAAACTCCTTTCCTCTCTCTGCATCCTGGAACTGATTTAACCACCACATTTCTTCTTCCCAGCAGCATCTCCATCTGCCCCTCCCTGTCCAGTCCCACTCTGGTCAGCACTAAGCTGAGTTTTGACCTTTATCAGCTCACCCTCCCAACCTCACGGCCACAAAGATGAATTGTTCCCAATTTCAGTTCCCAAATTCACTTCCAATCCATTTTGTACACCATTGCCAAACTCTTCTTCCCAGGGCAGCCCTGTCTTCTGTCCTGCCCCTCATCAAGTGCAAGCCCACGGTTGAGCTCTCTGACACGTGCTAGGTCGAGCCGGACCTGATGCTTGCTCTTGGCTGCTTCAAGACATTTGCTCTTTCTGCCCCTTGCTCACTTACTCTACTTGTGCAGAGGATGCCCTCTTTGCCCTCCCCACCCGTTTAAATCACTCTGACCTTCCGCAGTCCTTGTCCTCCCTGAAGTCTCCCCCACCTCTTGCACCTAAGATCTCAGAGTCTCTGCACATTTTGTCCGCACCCATCATCAGTCCCACAATGGTTCATGCTTCATAGTTTTCCCTCCTGCCTTGTTTTGTGTGCTCATCTCATCTCCCCACAGGGTATCAGTCCTCTGAGGACAAGGATTGTGTCTTACGTGCCTTGCCCAGTCACAGAAAATAATTACTCTTGATTAATTCAGTTGGATGCTGATAAACAGGCTGATGTTGAACGAGTTTTCCCTGTTTAAATAGTCTCCTGCCTACTAGCTGTATTACTTCATATACTTGAAAATAACAGAAACCACATTTTCTTTAAAATATTTTGTAATGATTACTTTGCACTATTTCAGACCAACTTAACATGCTCCCCATTGGTCCACACCGGTTTTGCTACATGAAAACCATGCTGATAATAATAGCAGTAGCAGATTGCATTTATTTTACTAAAAACAGGGCCTCATTTACCCTGCTTCCCACCACTACTACCCCACCAGACAGGGATTATTAGCCTCATTTTGCAGACTAGCAAACTGAGGCTCAGAGCTTTCACAACCGAGCGAGTGAGCCAGTTCGCGCCTGGGTCTGGGCCCAGCACCCCTCTGGTTCCGCCTCCAGATCCGGTTCCACCTCCCACGCCAGTCCTGGAGGAGCCGACAGACACATCTTAACTGCTAAAGACCCGAGAAGCTGTGCGCTCAGCCTCGGGTAATGGGTCATATGTAACATGAGCCCAGAGAAATTATTTTAAACCAAAAGCAAGGCTCTAAACTGGGCTGCTGTCTCATGTCGCCGGTGACGGCAGAATCAAAATTAGTGTCGCGGGCAGGTCCACACTTATCAACAGAGAAGCTCGTTTGTCTTCCAGTCCACACAAAGCATGGACAATGGTCTCACTGGCCGCGCTTCCACGGAGGGCACACGTGGCTGGAGGTTGGGAATTGACCCCAGTGTGTACACGTCCCCAGGCTCAGTCGACAGGGAGAAATTTAATTAACAGTGAGCAGTTTCCCTGGGCAAGGGAGGCAACGCGAGCCCCCTACCGTTAGGAGAGAAGTAGGGATCCCCTTGGGAGGGGAAGGGAGGGGAAAGGGGGCTGAGCCTGCCCTAGCTAGCCTGCCTGCGGGCGCTGCCCCAACCCCCTACTCAACAGCCAGCGTATTTTCCCCACGTCTGTACCAGTGTGTCTCCCACTCTGTGGCCGGGATGTGGGGGAGTAGTGGGGAACAGAGAAGGGAGGGGCTCGCCCAGGTGAGATTGGGGGTATGCATGCTGCATTGCTTGGGATTTGCAACCTCTCCGGGTACTTTTATGGACTGAAATAAATTCCCCACAGCCGCCCTCCCCTCTAACTAAAACAAGAGTCATTTCTCAGTTCTGTTCTTGCCTCCCACCTTCTCCCTAACATCTTTTGAATTCCATCAGCTATAAAGCCAAGATACCATGTGTATATCTTTTTTTTGGGAGAGGGGCATCATTTCAGTCTATAGATTGTATTTGGGGTAAGTGGGGAGTAGTTCTTCTAGAAAGTTCTTATACCAGCTCAAACTGAAAGGTGGAGCCTCCTGGAGAGGACATTGCCAGCCATGGCTCTGAGCCTGGGCTGCTCAGCTCTGGTGGATGAGAGTGGGAGCCACAGGGCATGGGTACTTCTGCACACACCCCTGGGTGCCGAGGAGGGAGCCCGGTGGAGTGGGGCAGGGGACATCTCTCCCATTTGCCCTTGGGACAGCCCAGGGCATGCTGACTGCTTCTGTGCCTCTGGAGGCTGGAACCTCGTTGCCAAAAGCTGTAGCCGCATAATAGACACCCAGGATCTGTCACTGGGACTCGAGCACGATGGCTCCTTCCCCCCAGTGGACCCAGGGTTTGCAAAGAACACGTGCCAGCCTGGCTTTCTGGATACATAATACTGTGCTAATGTGGACTGATGGGTTAAACATCTGAGTCATTTTAATACTCTTATTTGGATGTCACCCTCTAGGTGTCGAGGGCGGGAAGTGGGTGTGGGGTCTCCCTAAACACATTGGCGTGTGATGGCTTCACATTTAGGCAGCCTACCTGTGACTTCAGGATGCTGGGAAGTTCCCACCCCCTCCCATTCCCCAAATTGCTCACAAATGGAGTGTACTTTATAGTTTACATCATCTCATTTAACCCTTGACATGACCATGTGAGTTAAGAATTGTTCCCCTTCTTTTGCAGATCAGGAAATTGAAGCTCAGGAGGTTAAACAGGTTCAGAGAGGCTAAGTGGCATTCAGGGAGGTTAAGTGGGGTTCGGGGAGGTGAAGGGGTACCTGAAATCACATAACTAGTTTGAGATCGAAAGAGGATTTGAACTCAGGACTTCTGCTTCTGAAGAACATGATCTCACTTTGCCTTTTTCATCCCTAGTTGTTCGTTGCTTTAGCCTGAGGGTTCCTACTATTTGCTAAACTGCCTGTGCTGTGCAGGGGGATAAAGAAGAGGACTTGTTGCCACCACCACCACCACCCCTACCCCCGGCAAGGGAAATAGTAATTTTTAAATTTAAAGTAACTTTTTGACAGGGCAAGACCTGGAACTTCAGTTGAGACCTTGTACCATATGAGAAATAAATGAACAGATTGGTTTTTTCTCCTTTAAAAAAAATCTATTCAAGACGATTGTATAAAAATGTAGCTTATGAGGGGTGACAGTGTGATGGGGAAAGCCATATAGACCATATTCCCCTTTGTCCAGTGTATGCATGGATGAGTAGAAAAATGGGGGGAAAGAAAAGACACCCAGTGTTCTTTTTTACTTTAATTGTTCTTTTTCACTTTAATTTTTCTTATTATTTTTTGTGTGTGTGGTAATGTAAATGTTCAAAAATTAATTTTGGTGATGAACACACAACTGTATAATGGTACGGTGAACAATTGAATGTATGCTTTGTATGATTGCATATGTGAATATATCTCAGTAAAATTGAATTTTTAAAAAATCTATTCAGCATAAGATGTGGTTGGGAGGTGGATATAATTTGTGCAAAAAAAGGTGCTCCCTGTGCCCCCAGTAACAGGGAGCAGGAGGTGGCCACAGGTGGAGGGAGAAATCACGGGGCTGAACCAGGCCCCACCCCTCCCACCGTGGGCTGGACCCGTGGGCTGCGGGCCCTGCTGGGTTCTCCAGGAAGCAGAGGCTCGGAGTTGTGGTTGCTGGGGCTGGGGAGAGTGGGAGGAGGGAAACGACATGCCACATGCTCACCCACACTTCCAGGGATCCAGAAGACAGGAAAGAAGACAAACCGCCGTGATGTTAAGGCAGACGTGGCTAAGCAACATGTCATGTAATATAAGTTAAAATAGCTAAAAAGGCTGAAATAGTTGCTAGAATTTAAAGATTATTAGTAAATTGTGTTTCTGTCTCTGCTTCTAAGTTTCAAAGCAAATTGATGTTTTCTGCTTTCACATTCCTAGTGCTCTTTATTTTGTGTTTAATTTACACAACTTTGTCTGATTCCACCTTTTTGGGGTTTCAGTAGGGGCCTGGGCTCCCTAAGTCGTCCATCTGTTTGGGTGATGTTTTCTTCATCTTTGTGTCCTCAGTGCCTGACATGGTACATGGAACAGCAGAAGCACTCAGTAAGTGTTCAGAGAATGAATGGATGGATGCATGAGTGCATGAATGCAATGCTGATGAAAACGTAAGGGCTTTTTGAAAGAGACTTGAGCGCCGAGAGGGAAGCAGATGCATATCTTGTATATTTGTCCATCTTTCTACTTTTCTGGAGGGTGGGAAGTACAGGTCTGTGTGTGGAGTTTCTAGAAGTGGGAATGCCTTGTACCATTTAACATAATTTTTTTTTTAAGTCAGATGTCTTTAGATCCTCTGGAAAAATGGAAGCCACCATAAGCCATGAGCCCCACTTCAAAGGCAAAAGATCTTGACATGTGGGGCTCTGCACATGACATGCCTACCGGGAAGGGTGGCGTCCGGTAGAAGGCAAACCACTTAAGTCCCTGCCGCCCTGTGATGGGTACAGGCCCAGGTAGGGTTGCCAGATTTAGCAAATAAAAATATAGGAATTGGAATTTCAGATAAACAAATAATTTTTTAGTGTAAGCGTAATAGGCTGAATAATGTTCCCCGGAGAAATCTATGTCCTGGATCCTGTAAATGTTACCTTATTTGGAAAAAAAGTCTCTGCAGATGTGATTATCCAGGTAGGCCCTAAATCCAATCACTAGAGTCCTTATAGGAGGGAGGCAAAGAGAGATTTGACATGGCAAAAGAAGAGAAGGCAGTGTGAGCACAGAGGCAGGGATGCAGCGATGCAGCCACAAACCAAGGAATGCCGGCAGCCAACAGGGACTGGAAGAGGCCCAGCGTGGGTTCTGCCCTGGAGCATCTGGAAGGAGCGTGGCTCAGCTGACACCTTGATTTTGGCCCAGTGGTACTGATTTTGGAGTCCTCTCCTCCGGAACTGTGAGAGACTAAATCTCTGTTGCCACCCAGTTTGTGGTCATTTGTTAGAGAAGCCACAGGAAACTAATACCGTAAGTATGTTCCAATATTTGGGGCATACTTACACTAAGAAAGTATTTGTTGTTTATCATAAATTCTAATTTAACTGGGTGTCCTATATTTTATCTAGCAACCCTAGTGCCCAGGGCCAAAGAAAGCAGCTTTTGAAATTTGCAAGAAAGCTGTTTGAGGCTGCCAGGAAGTGGACTTGCTTACGAGTCTTTGTGAGCGCAGTACAACCGAACCAATTTGAACTTTGCTAACTGCCCCCTGGGCAGAAGAGGGGGCAATTAGACAGGTGTTAATGATTTATTTTTTCAACAGTCTTTTGAGCACTTACTATAAAACAGAAGCTCTGTGTAAGGGTGGAGAAGTTAGCCATTAATTCCAGACATCTGGGCTAAGTTACCACCATTCCCGATAAATCACATGAATATTGCCATCAGCAGAGTTCAGGTGATTCTGCCACGCATCACTGATACCTGAGCTGCACCTGCGAGTTTCATGGCCCGGCAGGCTGCCCTCCCTTTGATTGCTGGAGGTTGGGGCCCGGGCAGAACAGCCAGGTAACTTTTGGTGGCTGAGTGGGCAGACTTGACACCAGGTTTGCAATGGAGGAAGGGGGCAGATGCTGCAGGAAGGTGTTGGCTCTGGCTTCCTAAGAGGAGCTTCCAATGGAAGCAGATGCAGGATGCCTCCATCATTTCCTGTTACATCACAGCACAAAATGAGTTGGACATGGGGCAAATGTTAAGGACACACATGGTCCACCTTCGCATGCCCAGCGGGCTGCTCCCCTTTGCCATGACATTGGTCTTTGTAGGCACAAGGGGCTCAGTGGAGGCTGCTCTCACCCTGTCCTGGGGAAAGTTTGAATCAGAGCTCTGGGGGTGCTCGTTGGACTGTCTGCAGCTTGGAGGGTCCCTGGACCCCCAGACTCTCAATGATGCTCACAGAATCCATAGTCTTAGAGCTTTAAGGGGACTTCGGCCATTCATGACCCAGAAGGGAGGGTCCAGTGGCCCCAGAATGTCCCCAGAAGCTTTACCAAAGTGCCCAAGTCTTGGAAAGGAGAAAAGCAGGTAGTTTGCATGACAAAGGAAAAAAATCAGGGAGGGAGGGATTAAGCATGAAAAGATGCTCGACTTTGCCCATAATCAAAAGGACTGCTGATGTAACCACAGGGGGATGCCACTGATGGTGGATTGGACAGTGATACTGCACGGCTGGCCGGTGTGGGCAGTGAGCTGCTGGGGCTGGCTTGGGAGCGGGAAACCACCTCTGCAGAGAATGTGCTGTATTGATCAGATGCCTTTTGACAGAGCATTTCCACATCTAAGAATTTGTCCTTTGTGTCAGAGCAAAGGCCCATATTTGGGGAGTCACCAGAGAATTGTCTGTAATGCAAATTATTATGGGAAAAATAATCCATATGGTTAAACATTGTGATTTGTCCACACACAGTACACTGTGTTAGTCCCTAGAAAAATGCACTGCTGGGGATGTGTCTGCAGGTAGACACTTACACAATGTGGGTAAGTTAGAAACACAAGAGAGAACAAGGTGGGTATCAGGTGTTCCCATTTCTGTAAAAGGAAGGAAGTGCATGTAAATGACTTCACACACGTGAAGCTTTGCTCTGGAAGGAAGCACAAAAATCAGGTTTTGGTGGTAGCTCTGGGAAAAGAAATTGTGGGTGGGGGGCAGGGGATGTCATTTTCACTTTACATCCTTTTCTACTTAAAAAAAAATGTTTCATCATGTGTACATATTACCTTTTTCTTTTTAAAGATAAATGCATACGTATGCTCAGGCCTCAGCACACTCCAACAGAATTGAAATATCTGGCAGAACGGTTCTTTTAAAAGGCTGCTCAGTTGATCCTGCCTTGCTCCCCTGGGTAAGACGCTCTGATCTGGCCCAGCCCTCTCTTCTGCAGAGAGAGACTGAAGCTGCTACTGGGCCTCTGTGGGCTAGCCTGGGTACCTGGTGGTCCTAGAAGGGAGAATCTTCCAATGGGCTGTAGGAATAGACCCGCATGCCCTGAGCATGTGTACTCTGTGTGTGAGATGTGTGTATACACTGTGTAAATGAACCTTTTGGAGCATTCCCTTGGAAGAAGGGATGGGTGGGGTTAGGGTTAGGAGAACAAGGGGAAGCAGGGTACTGGGTTTGAAAAGTGTCTAATCTTTCTCATGGTTTGGGATGACCCAAACCAGCCCCATGAGCCACCCTGGTCCTGTTAACTTGCATTCCGAGAGAGAACCTATGGACACATCCCCTAGGGCAAGGCTGAGTGATATGTCACTTTGCTATTTTAATGCCAAATCCCTTTACATCAAAAACAGCCTTGGGGCTATTTTTTCCCTTAGTGCTTTCACATGGATGATCTCATCTCATCCTCGCGGCCGCTCCAGGCCAGGTGGGGAAGGGAAGGAGGCAGAGGCTGTCACCCAGAGCCTGCCCCCTCCGCAGAGGTGCCCACGGCGAGAGGGTGTCCGTCTCACAGTCCTGCCTCCCCACCGTCCCACACCCCTGCTGCCTCCCCCGATCCAGTGCTCTCCAAGCTTGATCACCGGGGTGTCCAGGGTTGCCCCCCGAATCCCACATATTCCTCAGAGGACTTAGGGCACAGCCCCAAGAGCCTCTGCTTGGGGGACACTCCCCACGCCCAGAGAAGCTGCAGGCACTCCTCGTCGTCTCTCTCAGACGCGGACACCATTCCTTCCCGTCACCCCGCAGAGGGCTGCCTTTCGGAGTTGGTTACCGTGGTGTTGTGTGGGCTCTCCCCGGAGGAGCTGGGCGCCGGAGCAGAGGGTGCTGGCCTGAGTACCCCTCTCTTTATTATTGAGGGGTGACTCCACTGGGCCTGTAGGACCGCGACCTCCCCAGAGCCGAGGGCCCACCTCCCACGCAAGACCCAGACCCTCCCGGCCCTCCTGACGAGGCACCCGGCTCCCCGGCTGCGTCTAACAGGCTGTGAGGGCCGAGAAGGGAAGACGTCGGCCGGGAGCAGCCCCGACCTGTGACCTCTCAGAGGGGCCACACGCCCTCCCCTCCTCGCAGGGCCTCCCTTCTCCCCACACCTCCCCGTTACTGGGGTTATACTGGGTAAAGTCCCCAGAGAGGAGCAGCAGCACGAGGTGTCGGGAGCCACGCGTTTGGCATTTTAACAGATGCTGGAGCCGCTTGAGGAAGGAGGTAACTGAGCTCAGAGGAGTGAAGTGACCCCCCAGGGTCACGCGGCGAGTCTGTGGCAGACTGGGACAGCGAGAGGTCTCCTTCCTCCACGCACGTCTCCTCCTGCGCCCCACATCGCTTCCCTCCGGGTCCCTCAGATCTGCCCCATCAGAGGCGCCAGCTCCTGGGCACCCGAGGCCCCAAGACATGCAGGATGGCCGAGGCCTGTCAGTGGGACAGCAGCAGCTTTCCGGAACGTTCTATAGCAGAACATTCTGGAACACACCTGCCCCCCTCCTCCCGGGGCTCCCTGTTTCATGACTTTGGTAAATCATTTTGCTTTGCAGAGAGCGTGAGCTCTGCCTCGGAGGGAGCACTTCAGCCTGTGTTGAGTAACCAATACAAGGGCAAATTTCAGAGTATAATATGAGCGGGGTGGGGGCAGGGCAGGAGCTGGAGTTGCTCAGGCCTGATGACTAGGCCTCACCCTCAAGGAGAAAAATAAATGAAAAATCAAAGCAACAACGACAAAACCACGTCTCTCAGAGAACGCCTCTGGGACAGGATGCATTTCCATTCACCAAAGCAGCCAAGCTCAACTGTGCTGGCTCAAGGAGGAGCACCAGCCCTGCTTGAATGAATGCTGCTTTTCCTAGAGAATGTCCCGTGCTCCTGGAGGATGCTGCACAGCCCTCGTGGAGCAGCCTTCTGTCCAGGGGGGACACCATTTGTTCTTCCCTCGGTGCACTCAAACAACAGAAGCAACGTTTGTGGCTGGAAGATGTCAACTGTTAATGAGGTTTTTCTTGCCTGTGGTGCATTCCCAAGGGCAGAAGCCAGCACACAGTGTGGGAAAGAACTGCAGAACCACCAGCCTGTGAGGTCCACCCGGGGTGTGAAGCTCTGCTCATCCCAACCAGGAGTTCCTTGCTTCCTGTCTTCATTGGCTGTGTCCTTCCTTACTGTCTCTTACAGTTGCCTTCCTTTTCCTTTTCCAAAGTCAGCCCATCCCACTGCTAACGCAAATGCTGCTTAGCCATCTCCTGGCTGCTCATCTCTCCCTGCACCTACTGACCTATTCTTAGCCACTCAGACGATTTTAATCATTTTATCACTGTCATGCCTCGCGCAACAAATGGACATGAGATGCAATTTACCCTCCTCTTCCTGCTGTTCTGGGCCCAGGTAATGGAGGAGGGCTGACTCAGGCTGAATCTTGCCAGCCCCCTCCTAGCTGTGTGACCTTAGGTAAGTAGCTCAATCTCTCTGAGCCTGATTCCACATCTGAAAAATGAGAATAATAGCACCTCTCTTTCAAGATGCTGTACTTCTGCACATCAGCCATGATAAGCTGCCATCCTGGTGGAGTTGTAAATGTAGTGAAAGGAAACGTGCCCGTGCTTTAGAGGACTTTGTGAAGGGCAAGTGGAGAACCCAAGGTGGGTTACTGGGTTACTGGGTTACAGAGGGACTCTCCTTTTCTACTTTCTACAATTTTGTATTTGTTTGGATTTTTCCAAATTCAATGGGCCTATATTTCTTTTGATATGTGGTTAAGTTGTTTTTATTGTTATACAAGCAACATATAGATTCTCAATATCAAAAATTCAGACAACAGAAAAAACAACACAGATATCATTTTGGAAAAAAAAAATCATTGCTTCAACTCCATGTCCAATCCTTCCCATTGTTTTGTGTCTTTGCTCCTCCATCCACCCACCAGCGACACTAACCACATGTGCTCTGCCGGTTGCCACCTCTCCAACCTCATCCTGGCCACTATGCCCTCCTCTGGGCCAAAAGCTGCTTCCTCTAGGGACGTTTCTTCTTGGACTGATTGTGCTTCCACTTACATCCAGTAACTGAGGAAATGGGCATCCCCCACCCCCCACCCTCTGAGTGCAACCCCACACTGAGGCCAGAGCCTGCACCCCAGCCTCTCACCTGCCCCCACCTGTTTCCTCAGACCCTGCCCAGGGAGCCCTGCCCAGGCTTAGCTCCTGTGGCCAGACCCACAGCTGAAATGGGTTCACAGCCAGGGCTGCCTCTGGCTTGCTTGGCCTCATTTGTGTGTTTCTTTCTGTTCCTCTCCCACCTCCCTGCAACCCATGCTCAGAGTGGAGGCAGGTGGGGCTTCAAGCTCAGAAGGGCTTAAAGGGGCTCAAGGTAGGTCCAGCAGCTCAAAGCCACTGAGATGTACCTCAGCCACATGTTCTGTTTCTGGACCTTTGTGGGGTAGCCTGGGCACCTGGCCTCAGGTCTAGAGAAACCTTGCAGGTGAGCTGTAGGAATAGAACGCAGGTGCCGAGAACATTCTCCCTGGACTCCCACATGCTTTGTACTGATCATCAACCTCAAGTTCCTTTTTGTTTTGTTTTGTTATTGTTGCTGGGGGGGGGGGGGTGGATTTAGCCTATCCCTGCCCTCCTGTCACCTGGCTGGCACCCGATGCTGTTGATCAGTTGCCTGGCAGGAGTTGGCAGACGTTTGCTACTTAGTTCATCTCATTTCAGCTCTGTAACGCCCCATTCAGCTTTGTAGGTACTATCTCCATTTGTTCAGCTAAGGAAATTGAGACTCAGAGTGGCTAAGTAACCTGTCCAGGATCCCTCAGCTCCTCAGGGCCATGCTCGGCAGTGCAGTGGCCTCGAGGACGTTCCCGCCTGGGCGTTGCTGCCTCGAGGGGCTGCCACTTCCCCAAGCTGCAGTGCTAATTACATTGGTAGAGAATAGTATGAAGGCCAGCATGTGGCAAGCCTGTACGTCTTGGCACAATCATTATGCAGCATGACAGGTCATTAAATACTTAATAAGGAATAAATATGAATGTGAGAAAAACCTGATTGCACAGATTTTTTACTCCTCCCCCACCCACACTTTTAATGATAGTTTAAGGACAGTTCCTCTTTAGTTGTCCATGTGTTAGGAAATGTTTGTGAAAGAATTGGGTCAAGAACCTTAATGCACACCTCTGTTTAGATTGAGGGCCTGGTGGAGCAGGCTGTGGGAAGTTTCCTCTTCTAGAATGGGCGGTTGGCATCCCTGGCAGAAAAGTGCGCTTCTCGGCATCCATATCCAATCCGCTGGCAGCCATTTCACAAGTGTGCCCTGGAAGACAAACTGGGTCACAGCATGGAGGCTGCACAGCGTCTCCAGGCACAGCAGCCAGCCCTTCCTGCCTGAGGAAGCCGGGGGCCTGCAGGGGTTACAGCCCGGAAGGAAAGCTGAGGGGCTTCTCTGAGGGGCTTCTCATTAAAGAGGTAGACAACAAATCACTTGGTACCACAAGGGACAAGATGCAAAAGGCCCAACTGAGCATCATGTCATGGAATGCCCACCGCCAGGAGGCGGCTGGGGGTGCAATGGGGTGGGGCAGGGCTGCCTCTTCGTCCAGCCTCCCCAGTAGTGTCTCATGGAATCGTGGGCCCATGATGGCCAGGTCATCTGGGCTTTTCAAGAGAACTCAGAAGTTTTCAAGTGTTGATAACTGATTAAACAGTCTCAAAGCTCCCTCAGGTCCAGACATAGTGGTGAGCTGGGCTGCAAGTGCTTGGGGGCAGCTTGTCTGGGTTACCCTCTATCTAGAGGTATTCAGGCTGGACAGCAGGAAGCCCTTCTGAGGCAAGGCTTGTGAGACTGTGGGGAAAAGGGGTCGATGGCTATGGGGTGTTCTGAGTTCAATCCTGCTGGAAGTAAGGAGCAGGGAGCTAGAAGATTCCCCTTAGGGAGATGTAAAGCATCTAAGCCCATGACCCTCAGCAAATGTCTTTTGAGGGACTGATAGTCCCTGGAGCCCCTGTGAACTGGTTCTGTATAATGGCTGACTGCAGCTGTTCTCATTCCCAACAGGTGGTATCTTTTACCCATCGAGGGTTCCTTTGGTCTGATGCATGTCAGTCGCCATCTTTTAACTAGTGTCCAAACGAGTTAGCTTTAAAGGGTTTAGAATGCCTGGCAGGGGGTTACTGGGAGCTCAGTCCCTGTCCTTGAGAAGCTCAGAGTCTAGTTAGGGAAGAAACACACATACACACACACACCATGGTTTTACAAGTCAGTTTTGTGTTGTGCCCATGTGCACTAAAGGTGTTATGTTGAGGTGTTTTGACATACAAAGATTCATATAAAGAGTGGACGCCCAGAAGAGAAGTTATCTGAAGGCTTCCGTTCCAGCGTTGTTTGTCTTCTGTCACGACTCAAGGTTTTTCACTGAGAAAGGATGGGGACATGGTTCAAAGACTGGCTGACATTGGGACCGGATCCCCACCAGGACGTCAGGCAAGGCTAGGACAGGACCCTGAATGGATCAGGAAACACCTATGCAGCCAGAAATAGAGAATGGAGGTAACTAAACCCAGTCCCAATTCCTGAGTTGACTCAGGTCAAGCGAAACCATCAAGGGAGTCAGCAAAGAGCGAGGCAGGGGGGCAGTAGTGGAGGCAGCATTTTCAGGGAGCAGTATGGGGACAGATAGAGCCCAGATTCTGGGTTTAGAACTCACCCTGTATCCTGTTCTGCCACTCCTTAGCTGGGTGACCGTGAGCCAAGGCCCTTAACCTCTTGGAGCCTCAGTGTCCTCACCTATAAATGGGGGTAGTCATATCTTCCTTGCTTGGGGTGTTGGGAAGGTCAGGTAAGATAGCATGTGTGGGAACCCTGGTGGGGAACAGGCACATAATAAATGCTAAGCATCTCTCTTTCCATTCCTCGTGCTGGACGAAGAATTCAGCTGTGAATGACACAAATCTCTGTCTTCTGGAAGCCTGAGAGGATTGGAGAATTTGACCCAATTTTAGAACAAATGGATACAGAGTCTGGTTGAGGTTCTGGGTGGGCACGAGCAGGGAGCTCCCCTACCCCCAGGTCTGGCCACGGCCAGGGCAAGAGTGGCCCCTCCATGGCTGGGTTAGCGCGGAGGCCCCGTCGGGTTTACTCCTAATTCAAGGGCATGAGACAGCCCTGGGAAGGGCGGCCTGGAGCAGGTCTGGCTGTCCTTGGTTTACCTGTGGGCACTGGGGAAATGACCTCAGGGCTCTGCATGGCTCTGGATTCCTCCTGCAAGAGGCAATCAGGGGTGTTGGTAACAAGATGTGAGAATAACTAACAGTGCCGAATGGTGCGTGAATGAGGTGGAAAGGGGAAGTTCATAGTCATATATGTCACCAGAAGGAAAGTTGGAGGTCAAAAGATGGGAATGTATAAAACTGAATCCTATGGTGGGCAATGTCCATGATCAACTGTACAAATACTAGAAATCGCTTCCATGAACCAGAACAAATGTATAAGAATACAATTAGAAGTTAATAATAGAGGGGCATGTAGGGAAGAACTATATACCTATTACAAACTATATACTACAGTTAGTAGTATTTCAACATTTTTTCATAAACAGTAACAAATGTACTACATCAATACTAGGAGTCAACAATTGAGGGGGGTTGGTTAGGGATAGGGGAGGATTAGAGTTTCCTTTTCTTTTTTTTTTTTTTCCATCTTTCACTTTATTTCTTGTCTGGAGTAATGAAAAGTTTCTAAAAATTGAACAAAAATTAAGTGTGATGGATGCACAGCTGTATGAGGGTACCCAGGGGCAAGTGATTATACACTTTGGATCTTTGGATAATTGTATGGTATGTGAACAATCTCAATAAAAATGAAAAAAAAAAGTAATTTCCCTAATTAAAAAAAAAAAAAAAAAGAGGCAATCAGGTCTCTCAAAGCCTTTCTCACCTCTGCAGCACGTGCTGAGCCTGCAGCTGTTTGTTGACTCAGCAAATATCACCCTTGCACGGGCCTTGACCTACCCACTTCATTCTTTAGTGATGGCCCCCTTCTTGAATAACACAAACCAGGGAGAAATAGAATTCAGCTCCCACTTCCAGGAGTGTGGTTTGCATTGAGTAAATGTGTCTGGCAGTTGCACTGACAGGCAGTGAGGTTTCCTGCACATGCTTAAGCACTGTTACGCCTGGTTTAAATCCCAGCTCTGCCAGGTCCCCAGCCTTGGGCAAGTCACTCGGCCTCTCTGTGCCTGAGCTTCCTCCTCTGTAAAACTGGAATAACAGTACTGTCTGCCTTATAGCGTTGTTAAGAGGATCAAATGAATTAAGACGTGTAAAGTGCTTACAAGAGAACCTTGCATATAGCAAGTGTGGTTTGATTAAAACAATAATTCCTTAAGTAAATTCTGTGTGGATTTCACAAGTGCTTCGTTTTGCATTTCAAAACCACGCTCTGTCTCCCTTGGAATTCAAACCGTAACTGCTTCGTGAAGGTGAGTCTGGCCCAGCAAATCTTGCCTGAAGTGGAGAGAAGGCAGCCTCCCAGCCAAGATGGTGACATCAGGACATGGCGTCCCAGCCACCCCAACAGTGCTCAAAGTCTGGAATCTCCAAAGCCCATTTTCAAATGTAAGCGTAAAGACAGGTGCATTTTAAGTCACCTGTCACTCCGAGGCGCCTTTGCACTGCTCACCATCATTAGCAGACCTGGTGGGGACTCTGGGCCTTGGGCAGGCTTCCTTGGCTCCCAGCCCCACTCTATTCATTCATCACTTGCTCCTTAAGGCAAACAACATAAAAAACAGCGGAAAAAAAAAAAAAAAAAAAAAAAAAGCAGCGCAAAAGACAGGGGAGGACAGGCCCCAGAACTCCAGTGACGTCACAGACCTGGCTTCTCTCCTGGGGTGACTATGATGTCATGCCTGCCTCCCCCTAGGCCATGCAGCCCCTGGGGACCCAAAGTGTTAGTTTCCTTCACACGTGTATACCTGTGTGTGCACATGAGCCTGTGTGTGCACATAGCCTCCCTGCAGGCCACAGTCAGCCCGTCTCAGCCTCTGGTGGCTGCTCCTGCCCACCTGGAATTGGGGTGACCAGCCAGGAGCTGCTTATGGACGGCCAGCCCAGTGGAGTCTTAGCAGTCCCCTGAACACCACGAGATGGGGCATTGCCTTGCAGCTTTGTAGCTGAAGTCCACCCTCTGTCAACCTGCTCCAGGCAGAGCAGAAGCGGTCCCCAGAGTCCGCGAGAGGCCCAGCCCTTTGCTTAGGTAAGGAGGCTGCGCTCCCTGCGCGTGCCTGTGTCGGGGGAGTAGTGACGGGGGAGTGGTGACGGCCTGATGCACGTCTGGTCCTTCCCTCCTGATCTTCTCAGCTGAATTAGGTTGGGGCTTGTTGTGTTGTTGGCAGCGGGGCTGGGGGCCTGGGGGATATAGACTGGGCGTCAGTGGTGATCAGAGGGTCCTAAACAAATGTAGGGCACGTGGGGGTGGGTTTAGTTTCCATTCCCTGCTCTCGCGGCATTGGCACATTTCATCCCTTATCGGCTCCTGCAATCCGTCACCTTTGCTTTTCCTTCCCACTCCCTGTTTCTTGTGTTGGATGCACGATAGGAATTCAGACCTACATTTTTGTGGGTTTGTTTATTCATGCAGCCACCATTTCTTGTACCTGCTGAAGGCCCTGGGATGTGGTGGTTTCTGCACCCCCGCTCCTGGGTGTCCAAGGTGAATGATGATTTGTGCTGGGTTTGATGGGTTCTCTCCTCCAGGGCTGCACCTCTGTCCGTCTGTCCCCCCCAGGGTTCTTAACCTCATGCAGCAGCCCTGGTAATCTCAGCTCCCTCCTCAGTTCAGTGACAGGCTCAGCATGCAATGCCAGTGGGAGTCTGCTCCCATACAATGCTAGTAGGAGTAGAGATTCGGACAAATTTCCCAGAAAGGCAGGATGTATAGAGAGCCTTAACCACCTTGCTACCCTCTGACCCAGAATTTCTCTTCTAGAAATATACCAAGGAAATAATTAGAAGCATTGAAAAACGTTATACACTAAGATATTCATCAAGGTGTTGTTTATAATAGGGTATCTTAGAAGCAGGCTACTCTGGGAAATGGTTACATACAATAATATTTAACCATTCGAAAATGTCTGTGACATTTTCAATGACATGAGAAAACCCTTCCAACATAATAAAGGAGCATGCTACGAAGTATGTATTCAGTACAATCTTGACTACATTTAAAAATGCATGGGAAAAAACAGGAAGGAAACATACCAAATTATTAATACTGATGTCCTCAGGGATTGGGTTACAGGTAAGTACTTCTGCTTCTTTCTGCTTTCCTGTAGCACATGCATATGTTGCTTTTATAATAAGAAAAATATCAAGTTTAAAGTCAGGGGGTAAAGTATATTTTAAAAGTACCGGCACAACAAAATATAATTCTTAACTGAATCCTGGATCAAAGGCACTATTGGACAATTGGAGAAATTTGAATATGGACCTATTACAGTGTCAGAATGTAAGTGATGTGGTTGCTCCCCAGGAGAATGTCCTTGTTCTTTGAAGATGTGCTTTTCTACACCCTCCCTTTCACCTTGTTACCTTTTACTCATCTTTTAGGTCTCAGCGTAAACGTCCCTTCTCCAAAAAAGTTCTTAGGGGTGAAGTATCATGTCATGATGTCTGCAACTAATTCTCAAATAGCTCTGGAAAAAAAAATTATACACAGAGAGAGGGAAAGCAAAAGTTGCAAATGTTATCAAATGGTGAATCTAGGCAAAACGTAATATGGGTGTTCTTTGTATTGTTCTTGCAACTTTTCTGTAGGTTTTATATTTTCCAAATGAAAAATTAGAAGCAGAGGGTGGGGAGTGGGGAGGTAGTATCTGTCCACCCTTGAGCTTTCCTTTGGAATGCTGGAATAGAACCTGTGTAATTTGACAATTTAATTTGTTTTCCATTGTGAGCAAATGGTCCTTAAATGCTGGTGGGAGGGCTGTGGGGGTGTGGTGTCTTCAGAAGGTGGAAGCCAAGGGCCAGACCCCCAGGGGTCCAGATGCTCGGCTCAGCTGTCCTGGGTCAGCGTTTCAGCGCGCTGACTCAGCACCCTTCTGTTCCGCAGAGCCCTCTCTCCCAGCAGCTTTTCTTGGGCAGCTCTGCTAAGGCCAGACACTCCCCCATCCCATGCCCTGGGTTCCATCCTTCCTCCTCTCCTCCCTTCTCAGGAACCTTGCTGAGCTTTTATTTTATTTCCCCCTTTCCTGTTTTGTTTGATCCTTCTCAGACTCCCTCCTGTCAGCATTTAAGAGATTTAAATAATTTCTCTCTTTAAAACAAAACAGTGCCCCCTTCAGTCAGCCACCCCAACTCTCTCCTCTTCCCAGGCACATATTTTATTTCAAGCATTGTTAACGCTTTTGCAGCCTCCGTTTCCTTCCAGCCTGAACTTGGCTCCTTCGCTCTGTACCGTAATCGCTTGTATTGGTCAGGAGAGGCCAGGCTTATGCTGCAGCACAAACCAGCCCCATATTCCAGGGGGGTCACACACCTGGTACATCTGCTTTCCTCATCCTGCAGCCTTAGGGGTCATCTCTTAGTTCCTGGAAAACTCTCTCCATTTTCCTGTCTTGGGGCTTTTGCATGTGCTGCCCCCCCCCCACGCCACCCCACCCCACCCCCAGCTTGGAAGGTCCTTTCCTTCCCCCTCCCTATCACCTTGCTAACTTGATCTTCATCCTGTGGGTCTTAGCAGAAACCTCGCTTCCTCGGGGATGTCTTCCTCAACTCCCTCCACACAGTGTCCTGTCTTTCCTGTAACTTGCTGTCCTTCACTTGTGCTGCTTGCCTCACCTGCTTATCCACTGTCTCCCTCCCTAGACACCCTCACCCCAACACCTACATGCTGGCGCCCACCTTAAGTACACATTCACCCAAGGAATTTTTAAAAGCCACACTGCCTGGCCCCCATCCAGGTCAATGGAATAAAAATACTTGGTGGGGGCGGGGAGCAGCCTCATTGTATATACATTTTTAAGGCATTGTAGGTAATTCTAGCGCACAACCAAGACTGAGAACCTCTGACCTACAGTGTGTTTGATAATCAATAACTTTTTTTGAATGAATAATAAACCCCTGAAAAACTAACCTTTCCAAACCTATGTCTCTTTTCTGTAAGTTGATGGGGTGGGGGATAGTGGTAAGGATATTTTCCTAGGTAACAATGTGTCAATCTCATTTCAACCAGGCTTTGTTATGTAAGTGCCTTGGTGCTTTTACAGCCTTATCTCTATGGGGAGGGTGAGATTACACCCATTATACAGACAAGGAAAAGTTACTCAAGCTGAGGGCACAAAGAGGCAGAAAAGAATTTCAGGGTTCAGCCAAGGTGTGCTTGTCATTTTTTTAATACATTTTTTTATTGTGAAACTTAACATATATACAGAACACTAATAACTTTCAAAGTACAATTTAACAAGTAGAGAGCAAATTTCAAAGGATGTTATGGTTTACATTTCCACAATTTCAGTTATTTTCTTATTGTGAAATATAGCATATATACAGAAAGATGATAACTTTCAGTCTAATTTACCGAGTAGCTGTAGAGCAAATTTCAAAGAGTGTTATGGGTTGCAGATCCACCATTTCAGTTATTTCCTTCTAGCTATTCTAATACCCTAGCGTGTGTGTGTGTGTTTGTGTGTGTGTGTGTGTGTGTGTGTGTGTGTATAAAGATTCAGTATTCATAATACTTTGTTGACTCCTATCTTGTCTGTTGTTTGTCATTTTTTTAATATTTACAATTACAGTTTTATTATAGTAAAAAGATACAAAGAAGCAGCCAAAAGAAGAGATCTGTAGAGTGAGGTCTGGGATGGTGTCAAATACAAGTTTCATGTCCTCTCCATGTGGAGTTAAAATACACCATCCTCCCAGCACAGCAGCAATGCGTTTTCTCAATCATGGAAGCTCTTCCGAGCGTTGAGTGCCCTGAGCTTATATGGAGTATCATTACATAGACATGATTGATAGAATCAATATCCATGTGATTGAACTCAATCTGCAGCCCCCTCCCCTCTCAGAGGTCAAAGCCCAACCCCTTAATCATATGGTTGGTCTTTCTGATGGTGCCAGCCCCTACCCTAAGACTGCTGTGAGATTGGCCAACTCCCTCTCTTCTCATTTGTTGCTTGTCATTTAACTGTAAGTGATGGAAGCACAAAGAAGCTGACTTAAGCACAGAAGGTCATTTATTGGTTCTTGGATTTGAGAAGTCTAGGGATAGTTCTGATTTCAGGTACAGCTGGATCCAGTCTCAAATGATGTCTCCAAGAACCTGGTGTGTACCCTGTCTTGCTTGGCTCACCTTGCCTCTGAGTAGTCTTTCCCCAGGTGCTGGTAAAAATGGCCATCGGTACCTCCTTGTATCCTGTTTAGTGGGATATATAGGGAGAATGCAATAAATTTTAGCCCCTACCACAAAACAGAAACAAAATCATCATTACTTTTTATTGCAACTTAGATATTCCTTCTTTCCTCATTATTCCCTCCCACTTGCAATTCCTAAATATAGAGGGTGCTGATAATTCCCCACTTCCCACAATTTGCACTTGTTTATTTAAAATACCAGGATTACCTGGCCTTTGTTTGCTGCTGAAGCACAGGGTCCCAGGGGAGCTGATAAAGGGTGCCCAGCCCCTTCAAGGGCTCATCCTCCGGCAAGCTAAGCTCCTTCCTGGATACAGTTGGGCATGCTCTGCATCCCTAGAGAAGTTTCCAGGCTGCCCACCTGCCCATGCACAACCCCACAATGCTTTGGCTCTACCCCATTGAATTTTGTGTTGTTATTGAAAACTGAAGGAGGGAGAACGTAAGATGGTACTAGGCACTCAGAAATAGACGTGATTTCACTTCATCTCAGGAATGCCTTTAAAAGTGAGGTTATATCCCCATATTACAAGTAAGGAAAGTGAGGCTCAGAATGGTTAAGCTACTTGCCCAAGATCACACACAGATTAGAACCAGAATTTGAACCCAATCCATCAGCTTCAAAGCCTGTCTTCTTTCCTCTACTCCCTGCTTAATCCTTTAATTTCCAAGATTAGACCCTTTTATCCACGATACCTACCTCCCATCCCCAGAAAAAGGTGAACACTGTTCAGAAGGTTCCTAGCCTGGGCTCACTCCAAATTCGCTTCATTTTGCTGTGTCATGGCTGCCTGGTCCCTGCCAAGAGACTGGGAAGTGGGTCACGGCTGCAGGGACCACAGGCTCCGGCTGCTGTAGGGGCCTCCGGCTTCCAGACCGGGCAGGGGCCAGACCCCTCTGGGACACCACTGTGCAGGCCGGGCTCTGACTCCTCACTCCTGAGAAGGCTTCACAAACCTGCAGTCTAGAATTCTCTGTCACTGTGGCTGCTGTATGAGGTGGTATATTTGGAGAAACGGACATTGGCCATGAACAGGGAAATTGATGGTCTGGAGGGAAAATATTCTTCATTCTCTTGCAGATGTGTGAGTAACTGAGACTGGCTGGTTATTGAAGGGGGTTTGCTCCATCATCACGTGCCATTTAACAGGACAGTAGCATACTGAATGATTTAAAATAGACTATATAACACATTTCTTTTCAGAAGTAATCATGAAATAAGATGATCACAATAATGGCCAGAAAAGAAGCACAGATGATAAAGACACACGGGGCAATGCTGTGAAAGTACCGAGGCATTGGTCCTGCTCCAAGCAAGCTTCATAATAAAGCTTGGTTGAAATGTCATTTCCTAGGAAAATATCCTTAGCATCCTATCTTACAGAAAAGGGACACAGGTTTAGGAAGATTAATTTATCAAGGATTAATTTATTCATTCAAAAATATTTCTTTTCTTGAACTTTGTATATATAATTATGCCAGCAAATTTAAAAAAATATAAATTTGATGCTACAAAAAAGGAAAAATGTACAGCTAGTTACAGTTTTTATGTCTACCTGAGTGTTGCTCTTTTGGTTGCAGTCTGATATAGTAATATTTTTTGTAAATAATTTTTTAGTTACTGAAAGTGAATTTTAATAAAAGCAAAACATCTGCATAAGTTGCCTACAATTAAACAACTACTAAATAGCGTCACTGATACACCGCTTTATTTTCTTGATTCATTCATTAGTTTTAAACAATAGAATTAACAATTTAAAAGGAAGAATAAATTTCCATTTTAAAAATATTGCTCAAACTCCATGAAATATAGTCATATATGAGGTAAAATTTGCAACCAGACAGAAATATTACACTTGGCAGTTCACAGTCTGTCATTGTTTTAAATGTTAAAACACGAGAACTCCAAGTGATCACGAAGAATGACAGAACTGGAGTAACTTGGCTTCTGCTTCTTTGTCTTTAAAATCACGGCACTACCAGTTTTTTTAGAATCGATGTCTTAAAATGCAGGAATACGGGTTGGGAGACAAACAGCATCTGCAGTGAGCTCATCTGAATTGTTGGAACTTAGTCTCAAAACGAATGTATGTAGCTGCATCCTCGTACGTAGAAGCCAACTGTATAGCTGGGAGTTCTCCAAAAAGATTCCCTATAGAAAACAAGGTTTACTAAAGGATAAGCTTTTTAAACTGCTAATTTGAACCTTACTTATTATTGACACTCAACAGCAATCTCACCAATTGTTTATAACGAAGACCAAGAAAACAATTTTCAGGGAGGAGTATCTTACCACTGATGTTTAGAATTATCAGCACATGGTGCTAAAAGCAGACTGACTCTTAATTTTATTATTATTTTTGAGTTCTCCACAGACAGTGCACTCCTTTATTGCTTGTCCTAGGGCAGCTGATCCCACCACCCACTTTTGGTCCCAACCCTTTTCCTAGAAGCTGCAGGGAGATGGCAGAATATCTGTCAATCCTCCTAGTACTGGGCAAACTGAGGCCCTGCGTCACGTTGTGGCTTGTTTGCTCAGGGAGGCTGAGGCTGCTCGCTAGGTCCCAGGTCTCTGGAGCTTCAACACAGCCGATGGGACGAGCACTGGAAGCAGCAGCTCTGGGTTCAAGACCCTGCAGAGCCTCCAAGTGTCTCTGCTTACTAAATGTTTTCTGAGGGGTTTTTGCTTTGTTATATTAACTTCCTTTTAAAAAATGGCAGACAAGCGATAAAATGTTAGACTTGAGAAGGCTGAACCAAGCAGTTGGTTGTAACTACATCCTAGCAGGTATTTTTAGGAGGAATGCTCTCTCCAGTCACTTTGTCAGTCGATTCACTCTCAATTGAGAAAGAGGCTTCCCTGTGTTGTTTTTACTTTGCCTTACTGGTTTCTTTAGTTAAATTATGATCATTAACGGTCATGAAGCATGGAAATGAAGCACGTGTTTTTTTGTTTGTTTGTTTAAAAGAGTAGTTTATATTGTGGTTTTGATTTAACTGAAAAAAAACACTTGTTGGACAATTGCCCAAATGATACCATCATCCATTTGACTGGGAATGTGTGTCCTGCTGGCTGCTTGGTCACCAATTTTGCTTGCTGAGGTCACTCACCGGCCATAGACTGCGGGCAGCCCACAGCCAGGTTGACGTAAAGTCACCTATTCACCAGAGACGATGAAAGCCGCTTTCTGAGCTGCGGGTACAGCCGAGGGAGCTTTCTGCTCTAGGAGGCAGAGAGAATTTCTTGTCTTCCTTTGCCGTTGAGTAGCTGGGCGACTTTGAGCAACTTGCTTAGCCTCTCTCTTGCCTTATCTGTAAAGTGGAATACTCTTCTCCTTACCAAGAAAAAGGTGGACCCTGGACCCAAGGCCTTTTTGAGTTTCTCCCCCTCTTAGATGGACTTCTGATCCTACTGACTATTTAAAACCACAGGTTAATAATTGGGAAAAGCCAAAAGGATGCAGTTTAGATAATTAGGTTGTTTCTCTCTCTCTCTTGGGCAAAGATGTAAACAGGACAGGGAAGGAATTTCCTGAAGTGGTGCCCTAAGGGCAGAATGCTCTGGGGTCGGCTGCTGCATTCAGGAGCCGGTCTCTGGAACTTGAAAGTCGACTTTGACAGTGAATGGGGTGCTGAAGATCATCCCCCCAGAGAGGCCTTCCCATCCCTGCAGCCCCTCTCCGGCACTGTGCTGCTGTCCCGCACTGCCTCTGCTCCCCGCCCCCACAACTGCCCCCCTCCCCGTCTCCTCCTTCCCTCTCCCTCCCCCTCATTCCTTGCACAAGGTTTCATGCTATTGCAATCTTTGCTAATGAGAAAGTTCTGGCTGGGGCTTCTTAGCTTAGTTATGTAACCTGCCAACCCTCCTGGTCCAAGGAGCACCCTGGACGGGCAGGCAGAGGTGGCACACAGCCAGGCTGGGTTTACTTACCATTCCCACCCCCTCGGGAATGGTGTGGGAATTTGGACTTTGCAAGAATTAGCAGCTCCTCCACTGGCCCCAGAGCCAAAACTTCAGGATACATGTTCTCCATCCTTTGTTAATTTCCCGGCAAACTGGACAGGCACAGAGAAAGCCTGATGGCGGCTGTGGCTTCGTAGGTGGCTCAGGGCTTTCAGCTGGTGCATGCTTGAGTGTCTCTGCACTGGGCTCCTCGGAAAAGACTCCTCTCTTAACCACCGCCTCTTTGACCAACGATGTCCCTTTGCCTGGAGATGTCCCCTTTGCCTGATGATGACCCTGTCACTGCACATCTCCAACCCAGTAGGAGGAATTTAGTCCCCCTAAGCCTGCCCACCTTCCAAGTGTCTTAGATCAAGTTCACCTTCTCCCCAGAGCCTTTCCCAGATTCCTTGAGCCCTTTCTTCTCCCAGCAACTCCAACCTTTGTCCCTAGCTCCTAATCCGTGCTCCGCTCCCAGCATCACAGGCTCTTTGGGCTCAAGCCAATCTGCCCTTTCTCCTCTGACCTTGGACTGAGAGCAGAGAGCGTGTCTTCCATCCCTTTGCCCAGCACGGAGCCCTGCACGTAGTACAGTGTTTTGTAAATTGGGTCGACTTTGGGGTCACTTTGCTCTGAAATGATCCCTGTGTCATTCAGTATTTGCATATATCTCCCTGGCCAGACTGAACACATCCGAGGGCAGGGGCCACATCCGCTCCTTTTCCTGGGTCCCTGGCAGGGGCTAGTATATGCCTTCCTCATCATCTAGTCACTGCCCTGGTCCCCAGAAGTCTCTCCAGCTGCTCAGCCAGCGCTGGCCTCCTCAGTCCTGTTTACAGCACCCCCTTCTGCCTGGCCACCCTCCTGTCCACAGGTGTCCTGGACGCATGGGCACGGAACACACTCAGCCTCTAGGCACAGCATCACTGATGCATTTTGTGTATAGGAAGCTGCTGTAAATTTTATTTATTATGCAGCCGACTTATTGGAAGCAGCTCCCAAACCCACCTCGGAGAGTGTTGTGATTGGTGAGCCTGTCACTTAGGAGTCCGCTTTTCTCTCTGTTAATAATAGATGCTTCGTAAAGCCCCAGCTTGGCAGCTCTGATTTGAAAGTGATTTCAACCTGAGAGACTAATGCATAGGCCTGAATATGTGCCTTTGAAGCACAAAGCCTTGCTGTCAATTAACCAGATTCTATCCTTTGGGAGGGTAAAGGCCCTCCCCCAACTGCATCATTAACTCCCCCAATCGCATCATTAACTCCCCCATCTGGATATTCCCCAGACTTCGCCTGTTCAGGTGAATCCCAGCTGGGTTCCTGAGTCCGGGAGGCAGCAAGACCGTGCGCGCCAGTTACGTACACATGGCGTGTGACACATCCAGAGAGAAGGATCCCATTCCATCACTCCACCCCCGGGAGAGGGTTCTTCCCTCAAACTCACTGTTCAAAGCACAAAAGCAGCCCTCCCTCTCCCCTCCAGTTTCCGCTCTTCACTCTTCGTCTGCAAATCCGTCTGTGATGTGACGGCCACACGGTTAGTTGTCAGGGGTGTGTCTCATGCTTGTGGGGTCAGACCCCTCCCCCATTCACTTCCTGTGTCCAGCATGGACCAGCGTGCATTTGGCATCTGTCTTGGTGCCCCAGCTGTGGAAGTGTGGAGGGTTGGGGCCATAGAATGACAGAGCTGTGAAGAGGGAAGCCCCCTCCCCTCTGCCCTGGTCTCCAACCCCACCTCCTCCCTTCCGGAAAGCAGATGGGAGAGAAGGGGGGAGCGGGGTCCAGCAGGGGATGTGGAGAGGAGGGGGCTGTCATTTAGGGGCTCTACATGTGCACAATCGGACAGAGCAGGCCCTGTGGACTTCTTGTACCATTTGGCTTGAATTTGAAGGAAGACTCTACTGTGAAATAGGAAGAGCTTTGGGGGCAAACAAACCTGATTCAAAGCCTAGCTGCAAGGCCTTAGAAAAGTGCCTTAACCTTTCTGAGATTCGGAGCCCTCAGCTGCAAAACGGGGCTGTCAGTAGCTACCTCCATAGAGCCCGGAGTTCACACTTTGCCTGCCACACAGCAGGTGCCCTAAGGCCATGTCTTTCCTTCCTTTCCCCAAAATCAGGTTGTCGTTAAATACTTGTCCACATCAGTGAGCAGACTTACAGCAATTAACTAGTTTTCTACGTGATGCTGTAACAGATCACTGCAAGCTTAGAGGCTTAAAGCAACACACATTTATTATCTTGTAGCTGTGGTTTCTCTGGGGCTGTGTGGCTTTCTGGAGGCTCCAGGGCAGAATCTATTTCCTGGTCTTTTCTGGCTTCTAGAGGCTGCCTGCATTCCTTGGCTTGTGGCCCCTTTCATCTTCAAAGCCTGCAGTGGCCAATCGAGTCTTTCTCACCCAGCATCAGTCCGACGCTGACTCTTCAGCCTCTCCCTTCCATATTTAAGGGCAGTTCAGGGTTATCTCCCCATCTGAAGGCCATCTGGTTAGCAACCCTAATTCCACCTGCTACCTTCATTCCCCTTTGCCATGTCACGTAACATACAGGTTCCAGGTATTAGGGTACAGACATCTTTGGGAGGTGATTATTCTATCTACCACATTAACTAAATGCAAATGTATATTTTTATTTAATAGATGATTTAATAATCTTTTTAACACAGTCTGGAAGAGGTGGGATTAAGTATCTAAATTAGGATACAAATACTCTGACATGGCATGTCACTTATTATCAGATCTTCCTAAGTAAAGTCTGTTCCTTTGCATCCCTGTTGCAGCATCCTCATCTCAGCTGTAATTTTTCGGCCTAGACTGAGTCTTGAAATCACTGGCCTGAGGCATTGAGGCCTTCTTCATCCCTTGGTTATTGCTCCCTGGAAAACGCTATCCAGAAGATAAGTGGAATAGAATGGAAAGGCAATTACACCTCTTTAACTGTACGTGGGCTTTCACAGAGTGGTTTCTAATTGCTGTGCTCTTTCTCTTGAACTAAGGAACTGAAGTGCCAGTGCTGGGTCTTGAACAGATAATGATGTGAAGTGACTTCATCCAGTAAGGATCAAGTCACAGGACAGGCATACCTGCTCCCCAAAATGTTTCTGGGGCTCTTGTAAGAGGGCACGTAAGCCAGGGAAGCTGAGGCTGACCTGGCAGGCTGGGAGACCCCAACTCCCTGTCCATAGGAGGATTGAAAGGGTCTCTATTTTTAAAAGCAAAAGAGAATAAATGTAATTTTGAGGTTCTTTTGCAATTGTTTAAAGCATCTTTATTGAGAATATAATTTATATACCATAAAATTCACCCTATTTAAAGTATACAATTCAATGCTTTTTAGTATTCCTTTATTTTATTTTATTTTATTTTACTTTTTATTTTGAAATAACTTCCAAATTATTATGGACAGTTGCAAAAATAATACAAAACCCATAGAGGACTCTAACATACCCCCCACCCAGATGCTCAGATCCACCAACTTTTAACATTTTGCCGCATTTGCCTTATCATTCTCTCTCCCTCTCTCCCTCTCTCCCTCCCCCTAATCTGGCGATCTATTTATCTATTTTCCAAACCTTTGAAAGTAAGTTGTATACATCATGCTCCTTGAACACTTAATGCTGCCGTGTACATTTCCTAAGAACAAGAGTATTCACTTATGAGACCACCGTAAGTGCAGTTACCAAGTTCAAGCAATTTAGCATTTGATATAACGTCGTCTATAGTTAGGCATTTCTCCTCCACTATTAGTTCCAGTCCAAGATTACATATTGCATTTCATTGTCATTGTCTCTTTAGTTGCTATTTTATTTTATTGTGGAAACATGTAGACAACATAAACTTCCCCATCTCAACCCTCCGAAGCGTACCGTTCAGTGGGATCAGTCATGGTTGCAGTGTGCCCTGCCCTTCCTTTTCGGTGTTGATAGTGATTCCTGAGACCCCTGGAAGACCCAGAAGCCTCTCACGTATGTGGCGGGGGGTGTCCGAGCCTCATGTCCTGCTCCACCTCGACAGCACCCAGGCATTCGGAGTCCCCCTCTGCGTCTACTCCCGGGTGTGGTGTTTTGTCATTTTCCAAGGATCTCATTTTCTCTTGCGTCTGTAAGTGCTTTGTACTCTCTCGCCAGCTTTTTCTCCTCCATCCACACATCCTCTCTTCCTTCCTCGACTGTAATTTCTGCTTCTGAACATAACTGATATTCAGGCCATCCCTTGGCCATTCTGCTAGACAGAGGCTGCCTGAGTTTTTTTTTTTGAAATATGTTCTTGGGGCCCAGAATTTAAATGTGTGCCCCTGGCCTTGTTTTCCTGTCTCTGCCTGATCCAGATTTCTGTTGTGTTGATTTTAATTGATCCAGATTTTGTCTACCTGGATTGGATCTGGTTCCAAAGTTGCTTTGAAATTCTTTCTTTAAAGGTAATTTCTTCACTCCCTGCAATTGTCCATTTTCCCCGGTTCTAGCTGGAGAGTCCGCTTTGTCAAGCATGAGTGCTTTATCAGAATAAGAAGGGCATGACCAGGGCCTCCATGCTGGGCAATGTTTGCATCTCCTTAATTTAATTTAAATACAAAGTTGTAATGATAAATACTGAAACTACTTTGCTAACTACAACAGCTGCAGCGAGATAGCCTGGTTGCCCTGTTATCTAAAAAGCCTGTATTTTCCTATTCAGACATGGCCAGAGACCCTTACGGCGTACACTTCATTTTGGAAGTTAAGTTTTTTAAGGGCTTATAAGGATATAAATTCAATTCTGTGGGGCTCCCCACATCCCTGCTACTCTAAATCCCTTTTGGCACAAGGTGGATATAAACGCAGGAAGAACTGCATGTCCCTGTTGTTCGGACATCTAGCATGATAGCTTACGCTAGATCTTAGAGAATCACACTTGCCATTGGCAAGGGTATTGATTTCAGAGTGTTGTGTGCAGGTGTCTGTGGCTTTCTGCATTAAACATGTATTTAAAAAGCTATACGTCTGCTGTTAGCAAACCAGGTCCCTTTGTCTTAGTTTCCTTACTGCGTGCTAACCTTTCCCACCTGCTGTGTACCTGTGTCTTCTTCCTGATTGATCACAGACTGGCCTTCCTGCAAGAATCAATATGAGAGTTCTCAGCCATGGTGACCCATCACCAGGCCAGTGCCCGTAAACAACACGTGAAGTGTGAGCAAACGAAGCTTTCAGACAAACGGTGGGAAATGACTGTTACAAGGGTGTTTTCTTTTTCCAAAATGAGAACGTTTGTTGCTTTCTATCATCATAAACATAAGACATGTTTATAAAACAGTAAAATAGAACAGAAATGTCGACACTAACAAGAGAAAGTGCCCCTAATCCACTTCTCAGGAAAAAACGTCTTTTCAGTGTAAAGCCTTTTGGGGTTTTTGTCTGCACATATACATATACAGTTTTTGTTTTTTTTTTTCCTTGTTTATAAAAATTCTGCACATGCACATTTCTATAACTGCTTTCTCACTTGGTACTATGTTCTGGGCCTCTCTCTATGCTAGCGGACACGGTTCTCCCCCATCCTTCTCACAAAGGAGCCAGCCTCACGCAGGGTGCCCCGGGACACAGTTTTGGCCCTGTCCCCAGGGTATCATGGGACCAGGGGATGATCTCACAGGAACCATCTGTCCTGCCTGGCCAGAGGCGGCAGTGGGAGGCCGAGGGGACACCGTGTGTGGATGGTGCTTTCAAATAGGAGCCCTTAGAGAGAGCTGCAGGTTCTCACAATCTCTCTTTGCCTCGTGGTTCTGCTCCTTCCTCTGGTGGATTCCAGATGGTAGAACCAAATGGTAGCCCCAGCCCCACGTGCTTTTCCAAACTCAGCCTGGAGGCAGGGGACCGTGAGAACACAAACACAAAGCCCTCCCCCATGAGGATCCAGAGGGGTGGGGGGTGGGGCTCTTTACCCTGAGAACTATAAACAGGAGCTGAAAATATAAACAGGACCCAGAAAAAGTTTGATGGAATGAATGAAAGATAAGGTTTTAATGATGATAAGCAAACTGGCACTTAGTGTTGACCGAGAGCTGGGGATTGTTTCAAGCACTTGACCTATATTAATTTATTTAAACCCCACCTTTTACAGGTGAGGAAACACAGGCTCTGAGAGACAGGTCACCTGTGGAGCTTGGGCAGCCTGGCTGATGCATACCCAACATCTCCTTACCCCTGGATGTGGTGCTGCCAGGCAAAAGTGTCTGAGCACTTCTGTCAAAGAGAGAATTCAGGGACAGTGTGCTTGATCAGGTGTGGCATTTCTTATGTGTGTTCAAAGGACACTGTTTGTTTTCCGTGCTCCTGAGGGACAACTGCTGATTAGCCGTGGCCTCCCGCTGGGCCCCCTCCCCCGCGTCTCTCAGAGTCTGTCCTCAGACTCGAAAAATAGAAATAAAAACGTCTTCCCTTCCTGCCCTCCCTTGCTTGTTTTTCCCATCTAATGAAGTGTCATGGCCAGAATTGCCACTTTTTGGTCATTCCTTGCGTCCTTTTAAACTCCCACCTCCCTCACTGCCCCGAGTATGCTCCCAGCAAGCTGAGGCTTTGGTGCTGGAAGTTTCCGGGCCCTCTGTCCTCCACAAATCCCCTTCCAGGTCTTCTCTGTGCTTGCCCAGGGCTCGGAGGAAGGGGGAGCACAGACCCCCCCCCCACCCTGTTCTTCTTTTGAAGGTTTACCTTCCTCCACCACTTCTAAGACCTTCCCGGAAGTGCCCCTCCTCCCCAATTTCTCCACCTCTCCGAGGCTGACCCAAATGTGCCTTCTGCCTCTTCCTGCTAACTCCCCCTCCTTCAAGACAGAGGGCACCGACAAACGTCATCATTCCAGTGCCTAATTTTATCCCTTCAGTTCAAAATTCCCTTTCCCCATCTTCAGAAGTTTCCTCTTGCTCGCCACTCGTGTGTCATGACTGCAGTGCCTTACGTCGGTCTAGAGTGTGCATTTTTTCAGTGACTCTCACAGCCAATGAGACAAATGTCATCAAATGAAGAATCTGCAGCTCAGAGAGGGCAAGTGAGCGGCCCCACATTGCCCAGCAAGTGAGCGGCCCTGCTGGGACCTGAAGCCAGGGCTTTCAACACCATATCAGGCCTCCTTTCCATCCAAATCCTCGGAGAGATTTGAAGCAGAACAAGGTTCCCTCAGAAAGGTTTGGGACCAGTGCCAGCACCTCAGAAGCCAGGGGCATTCATTCAACTAATAAGCTGTGCCAAGCACTGACGAGTGGCCTCTCCATGCACCTGTTGGGAACGATACAAATACATCTCGAGGTCGAGACCCTGCTTCATGCAAGAGCAATGGGTCCAAGAGGAGGCCAAGCATGGACCTGCCAGTCTCACCTCTGGGCCCGGGTGGAGGGTATGGGGTGGAGGGTGCCTCCCCCAGCCCCTGCATCGAGGACCAGGCAGGCAGGGTTTGAAAGCACCTTGAGAAAGGGGCAGCCTGAGTGCTGCTATCAATCAGTCTCGGTAATGGCTAATGGAGGAGCAGGTGCTTCCGAGAACCCATAACGCTCTTTGGCAAGTGGCCCAAGGGTGCCTCTGAGAGGCCTCGCAGCACCTGAGGGGCTGCCGAGGCAAAAGGCTGGCTGTGAGGAGACCCATCCATCATCAGAAATGGCCATGTCTTCACATCCATGACAGCCACTCCCATCGACCCACAACCAGTTCCGGCTCTTGCTCCCAGCAGACTTCCCGCTCCTAAGCTGAGCGTTCCCGCAAACAACCATGCACCAGACTCTGTCCTCAGCTCTGTCACTGTCTCTGGGTCCGTTTGAATTCCTTCTGCCTCTCTGTGCCTCAGTCTCCCAAGTTGCAAAAAAGAGCTAAGATGGCCTGTGCACCTCACCAAGGTGTAGTTGGGGCAGCTTCCAGTCACGTCCCAAATTGTGATGGGCAAGCACAGGCTCCTCCTACATTAAGGAGGTCTCCAAAGACCCACCCAGTTTCAAGTTGAAGGCTAGGGTTGCAGAGTCAAAGCCAAGTGTGTCGGCTTGGGAAACTGAGCATTAATGTGAAGAATGGGAATAATATAATATTCCCTATTTTGTAGTCATTATGAGGATTAAATCAGATAAAATGTGTAAACAGTGCCTGATTATAGAATGATTTACTCTGATTAAGGGAAAATTATGTGTGGCTAAAAATAAAAAAGGAAATGGGCTTTAAAAGCTCATTCTAGTGTAATATTGTGTCAGTTTGTGGACCATTTGCTGCTTAAGGGGGGGACTGGAAGGCAGACTTTCCCGTAACAGCACCCACTAGAAATTACTGTATAGCCATTGAAGATCAACAAGGAATTAAGATAAAGCTTATCAATACCAGGGTATTATTAAGGGAATAAAGTAGCTACAGAATAGCTGGGATAATATGGTCTCATTTCAGGAAAATTATATGTTGCAAGGACATTCCCTAAAATGTTAACAGTGGTTGTTTTGCTTTCCTCTTTTACATTTTTGCATTTGCCTTTTTAATAATGACAGTGAACCAACCACTTTTATAAAACAATGAACTTTCTCTTTTTTAGGGATTATGAGTGGTTTGCCCAAGGAAAGCAATTTTTGCTCTGGTTTTCTTGACTTTGACACCAGGGGAAACTCCTGCGTATCCATCTGATGCTCTGTGATCAGGGGATATTTTCAGGCAGAATTAAAATGGTGACCAAGGACACTGGTCATCCTTGAGTGGGACTGAGGCTCCTAGCCAGCCTCCATCACCCATCAGTGTGTCACATCACCGTTGTCAGGTGACGGCTGCCATCTCCATTAAAGGTTGTTAATGGATCAAAACCTTGAAAAAATGGGGATTGGAGGAAAAACCACTTCAGTTTTGAAAATAATACTATCCAAACATGATAGATCATCCTGACAGATTTTACAAGTGCTGTTTAGTTATAGAGACAGTTACAAAGGAGGAGAGAAGCCATCAGTTAAAAACAAAACAAACAGAAACCCTCAGTTTAAAACCAGAATAGTCCTCTCAGCCACAATGCGAATTTTCTTACAGTGGTGGACATTAGCCAGCTGACATTGGCCATGACACATCCCTGTGCACTTGCAGCACCACCTACCCCCAAAAGCGGTCTTCATTCATGGCTTCATACAATCGCTGGTTGTTCTCTTTGGATTGAAGCCCAGAATTATCCTAGCTTCTTCTCACCAACAAGAGTCTTTCCTCTCTGTGAATTCCTCTATCTTTTCCCTGTTTAATTCGGCAGTTCTGTTTGAAATCTGGGTAGTGTTTTTCCCCATTATTATTCAGATTTGGTTCTAGAACATTCTGTGGTAACGGTGAAGAGATGTGACCATGAACTTACACGTGAGCGTGCTTCTTAGGTTTGCGATGCCATCTTCCCTCCAGCAGATTCTGTGTCATGTGCCAGTGCTGTGGGAAGGAGGAAGAGGACCATAGAAAATAGATGCAGTTCCTTCTATCGAAGGGCGTCTGTGGCATCAGAGTTGCCAAGATCCAGCCTCAAGAGGGTGTTTATTTACCCCCCTGAGGCTCTTTCTGTTCCTTTGGTTAGAGTTAGCTGAGTAGAGGGATTTCCTAATGACCTTTGGCTCCAGACTTCTCAAAGGCCCAGGACTTTAGTCTTTACAGTTTAAAGTAAAACAGTTGGGCCATAAGCGTTAAAAGAATAGAGTGTAGATGCAAAGAGACAGTTTTTAAACAAAAGCTGCAGTTTAGCTCAGCGCATGCCCCACTCCTCCTTAGCTGTGATTGCCTGCTGATTGATGAATCAATTATCTATTGGCTTAGCGAGGTCAGAATCTGGTGCCAGGCTGCCTGGGTTTTGAATCCTGGCTCCATTAGATGCCTACAGTGTGACCTTGGGCAAGTTACTCAACTTTCCTGTGCCTCGGTTTCCCCATCTGTAAAAGTAGACACCATAATAGGCTCTCGTGCGAATTAAATGAAGTAACACCCGGAAGGAATTTAACACAGTGCCTGGAACGCGGGTCCTATCATTATGGGGAATCATACTTTCCATCCAGATGTGCTGTCACATTTGTCATGGTGGGGAAGAAAAAGGGACCAGAGCAAAGGAAAAATGAGATGCAGGATGCAAGAGCCAAAAGTGATCTTTGAGAACAAAGTTCATTTTAGGGTTATTTTTGGAATCTAGGTTTATCTGTACTGAACTGCTATCTAGAGAGACCGTTTAGGGGCTTTCCTTGGGGGTGGGGGTGGGAATGTTTAAATAACTGCTTTAATGATATATAAGTCACATACCATTCTATTCAGCTATTTAAAATGTACAGTTTAGTATTGTTTTATTTGGTACATCACACAGCAGTCCAACCGTCATTCCTGCCTAGTATCAGTTTGGGTTTTAACCCGAGGGGGTCCAGCGGCGATCACCCGCTCTGCGAACCACAGAGCCCGGCCCGGGGCAGGCGATTCCGCTGAGTCACGGCACAGCAGGTCCGGCCGCCCCTCTGGCGCAGCTCGCCCGGCGGCCGGGGCTGCAGCGAGCGGGCGACCCCGGGCGAGCGTCTGCTGCCCCCTAGCGAGAGCTGCTCCTCGGCCCTGGCGGGACCCAAACACTCCACCGGGATCTGGGCGCGTTGGATGGACATAACGAAGCGTGGCCCCTGCGTGGACTGAGGCGCGGGAGACCAGCCCCTGATCCAGCTTTCCCTAAACTCCTCCACTCTACCTCCACCTGGGTCGACTTGCCTTTTATAAAAGTAATGAATGAGCATTTTCCTGAGTCCTGGAGGGAGGGAAAGGGCTATGTTTTTTTAATTTCCTGTTGGGAGACCACTAGGATAATACAGAAGAGTGAAGAGTTCAAACCCTGTTCTGTCACTTGCTAGCTGTGTGACCCTGAACAAGTTACTGATCCTCTCTGAGCCTTAGTTTTTTCATTTGGAAAGTGGGGGCAATTACTGCCTTCTCACTGGTTGTGAGTGTTTTGGAGATCCTCTATGGGAAAGCCTTAACCATGGCTGGCTCATAGGGCTCAAATAAGGTGCTGCTAATATTCCAAAACCACCAAAAGGGTGTTGAGTGCCACCCAGGGCTCACCCGAGGAACAGTCTAGGACCTGAATGGCTCATGATCAAAATAGGTAGTCTCGAGAAAGAAAATTAGGAAGCCTTGTGGGAGGCAGAGGAAAGCCTTTGGTCTTCACCTCTGTGCTGGTTTGGATGTATTATGTCCCCCAAAACGCCATTATCTTTAATGCAGTCTTGTGTGGGCAGGAAACATATTGGTGTTGATTGGGTTAGAGACTTTTCATTGGATGTTTCCATGGAGATGTGATCACCCAACTGTGCGTAAGATCTTTCACTGGATAATTTCCATGGAGGTGTGACCCTGCCCATTCAGCATGGGCCTTGATTAGTTTACTAGAGCACTATATAAGCTCAGACAGAAGGAGCAAGCTTGCTACAGCCAAGAGGGACACTTTGAAGAACGCACAGGAGCTGAGACAGACATTTTGAAGATGGCTGTTGAAAGCAGACTCTTGCTCCGGAGAAGCTAAGAGAGGACAAATACCCCAAGTGCAACTAAGAGTGACATTTTTGAGGAACTGCAGCCTAGAGGAACATCCTGGGAGAAAGCCGTTTTGAAACCAGAACTTTGGAGCAGATGCCAGCCACGTGCCATCGGCCATCCTCCAGTGAAGGTACCTGATTGTTGATGGACACTTTATGGCCGTAAGACTAACTTTGTAACCAAATAAACCCCATTTATCAAAGCCAATCCATTTCTGGTGTTTTGCATTCCGGCAGCATTAGCAAACTAGAACAACCTCCAAGCAAGCAGCAGCCCCAGATCAACAGAAAGACACAAACACCCAGGAGGTCTGTTTCTATTTTCTGAAGTCCTGGGTGGGAGCAAAGGCTGGGGCTTTATTTTAGGACCCCCAGGAAAGTTCTCACCAGGGAGCAACTAATTGGCTTTTATAACAGAGACTTAACTGGAGGAGAAAGTGGAATGGGGGGAACAGGCAGAAGTCTGAGCATTTCCATTTTCCATGCCCTGCTGGGCCACAGGGCCAGGGGAGGGACAGGATCCGGAGCCTTTCCAGCACTGTATGTGCCTGGGATTCACTTCCTGCCCCACTGCAGGGTGGCAGTGAGCCTGGTGATCTGTCATGGGAAGGCACCCAAATAATCAGCAGGATCCCCAGGTGAAGCTCCAGGGGACCTCTGAGCTGGGCTGACCACCTGGGATTCCAAGAGTGGCGTAAGGAGAGGGGACCACCTGCCTCGAACGATCAGAAAGCAAAGATGCTTCTTTGGGTAATGTGCAAGGAAGGCATGAGCTCCACTGGGCAGAAAGTTTGCTCTATCTTTCAGCCTGGTAAAGTCCTATTCTTCTGGGAGCAAAAGGGACCAGACTCTCAGGGTCTGGGGGGACCCAGCCTTGGCAAAATGAGGAAAAGGTGAAGGTTATTTGAGGCCCCCTGGCCAGTCTCCTTCCATGACCTCCCCTGCTCTTCTCCCTGCAGTTCCAATTTCACTGTTTCAGAAAAAAGTCACAATAGAAAGCTCCATCTTATCTTGTTTCCAAGATTTTAATGTATTTGAAGACTTTGGGTAGCAGCAGCCACATTTTGCTTCTGCAGTTCACCCCTCCCCGCGCCTCTACTCCCTTGCCTTCCGGATCCTTCTCTCCTCTTCCTCCACTCCCCTGCACTGTCTCCTTCCTTCCCAGGCCCTCAGTCGGATGGACAGACGGACACTTTTCTTTCTTACTGTGCTCCACCCCCACCTACCTTCTGCCTCACTCTGCCGATGGTTAAGGCAAGAGTTGGGCTGAGAGGGCGTGACCCTGCAGGTCAAGGCGCGGCTGGACAAGCCGCTTCCCCTTGCGGTGTCTCCGTTCACTCAGCGGCGTGATGAGAGGTGACTCCAGGCTTCCGTCTGTCCCAGCATCCCCTGGTTCTGATTTCCTCTCGTCAGGAGGCAATTCTCTCCCAAGGTCCCCTTAAAGAGTGGCCCGTTTTTTGTTTCCAGGTTTAACTCAACTTTTGTGCCTCTTTAAGTTTCTTTCTCACCCCATACCCTAGTTGCGTCTCTGTCACTGCCTGGGAAGACAGGGTAGGAAATCTGAAAGAGGGAGGGAGGAAAGGAGGGAAGGAGAGGGGAGATTTAGAACGAAGAAGAAAAGTGCCGCCTTAGGACGACAGCTTGGTGTGTTTATTTTCCTGTCTGTGATGTCTCGCTTAAATTACAGCGTCCGCGGGGTGGTGGCCACGTCTGGAGCAGGCTGTGAGTCACCTCAGGGACATGCTTGCTTTTGTGTTTTCCAATCCACTGCCCTTGCATGAAAGTCTTCAGAGCCAGTGTGCACGGCTGTGCCATTTGTCAATGGGTTTGCACGTTCTTTGTCCAGTGCTTCCAGTCCTGCCCGACAGAGGAGGCAGACAGCAGGGGTCAGGGAGGGGCAGGAGGGCAGCCCCCCGGTGGGAAGCCAGGTCACCACCTTCCACGCTGCCCTGGCCCAAGCCTGGGCCCACCACCTCCTGCTCTCTTGTCCCTGTTCACAGACGTCCAGGGCTCCGGAGCCGGAGGACACAGGCCCAGTCGGGCCGCTTAGAGTGAAATGTCAGAGCAGGGGGAGCTTTTGGACATTTTGTGGATGAAGAACCTAGAGACTGAGAGAAGCGGCTCGTCCTTGCAGCTGATGAGTGAGCGTCCCGCTAGCACTCCTTCCGCACCCAGCCCTGTGCCCTGATGTCTCTGGTGGAAGTCAGGGGATGTTTTATGGTCCACAGTGAGATGAGGACGAGCCGTGGTGGGCAGCTGAGTGCCTGGCTCCGCCTCTTACTGCTCTGTGGGTGTGGGCAGTCACCTCCCAGATTCCTCACCTGTAAAATGGGTCTCATGATTTCGTATCTGTCACAACAGTGATGACAATGAGGACACCTCCCACAGGGGGTGGCTGCCAGGGTCCATGCCTGGCGAGTGCCAGCACAGCGCCTGCAGAGGCAGCGCTCTTTCCTCCAAGAGGCTGTGTGAACACCTACTGTGCGCCAGACCCTGGGACCAGAGCAGTCAGAGACCCAGAGAAGACCTGCTGGAAGGAGCTTGCAATCCAATGCTCAGGAGGTGTTCCGGTTTGCTAATGCTGCCGTGATGCAAAATACCAGAAATGGATTGGCTTGTACAGAAAGGGGGTTTATTTGGTTACACAGTTACACTCTTAAGGACATAAAGTATCCAAGGTAATGCATCAACAATTGGGTACTTTTACTGGAGGATGGCCAATGGTGTCAGGAAAACCTCTGTTAGCTGGGAAGGCACGTGGCTGGTGTCTGTTCCAGAGTTCTGGTTTCATAATGGCTTTCTCCCAGGATGTTCCTCTCTCAGCTCCTGTGTGTTCTTCAAAGTGTCCCTCTTGGCTGTAGCAAGCTCGCTCCTTCTGTCTGAGCTTATATAGAGCTCTAGTAAACTAATCAAGGCCCACACTGAATGGGTGGCACCACACCTCCATAGAAATGATTCAATCAGAGTTATCACCCACAGTTGGGTGGGACGCATCTCCATGGAAACAACCTAATCCAACTTAATCAACACTAATATGTCTGCCCCCACAAGATTGCATCAAAGAACATGGCTTTTCTGGGGGACATAATACATATCGGTCAAGACCAGGAAGTTATTTCATGCTCTCCTGGGACATCTCCTTTCTGGGTTCTATTTTCTGCTTATGTGTGGTAGAGTCTTGGGGATTCTCCTGAAAATGGACTTGTCTTTTCTGCAATGTGGCCTGTAGCTAACAAAACATCCGCATGGGGCCAGGTGACCTGGAAGCTGCTGCAGGGGCTAAGGGTCAGATCTTGTGGCTGAGTTGAATCTGAAGGTCTATGGACCAAAGAGTGTGTCCAAACCTAAAGCCATTTTTTGAATTGGAGGAGTCAGCCTCCCTGCTTTGTGAGTTCTTCCTGCACATCCCAGTCTTTTTCCAAAGGAGAATATTGGCCTTGAGCAGCACACAGTTCATTCTTTTTACATAGTGAATAGTAGCCTGTGTTTTAAAAGAGGATTTCATTCCACAGCAGCCCCTGTAATTCATTCCGTTGCCTGTTGACTTTCTCCAGCCCGCCGGGGTGTTGGGGTGTGGGGGCCATTGGGACCCAGGGCAGGGAGACCCATTGCCCTGTCACCTGCTCCGAGGGGTGGATCGAGGCAGCCTGGCAGCCACCGGGTTCACACCCCGGATGCACCGGGTGCTGCCTGAGCCCTGGGGTGACCTTTGATCCTCTACCCCAGAATTGGAGCCCGAGGAAGCCTCTCGAAGCAGCTGAAGAAAACCCAACACAAAATGCAAAATTCCAAACCGAGAACATGGGGGTGACCTCAACGCACAATGATTCTTACTAAGATTTATCTACAGATTTTTCTGTTACTGAGAGAGGAGAAGAAATATTGGAGAAGCCTAAAGCAGGAGACAGCAAATCTGGCCCAATCTGGCCGTGAGCGGAGATGGTTTTTAAAATTTGTAAAGGTTGAAGGGGGTTAAAAAAAAAAAAAGAATGATATTTCATGTACATAAAAATTATATGAAATTCTAATTTCAGTGTCCATAAATAAAGCTTTCTTGGAACACAGCCATGCATGTTCATTTATGTGTCATCCACGGCTGCTTTCCTGCTGCGAGCATGGAGCTGAGAAATTGCTGCAGAGGCTGCACGGCCCGATTCCTAGTCTCCTGGGGTGCCCCAAACAGGGTGGCCAGAAACAACTTCTGGAGGCCAGAGGTCTACAGTCCAGGCGTGGGCAGGGCCAGGCTCCTTCTTCACCTGTTGCGCCTCCCTTCTGGCTTCTGGGGTGGCTTTCCTGCAGCCCGGGGTGCTCGCTGTCTCCCTCGTCACGTGGCAGCGTCTCCCCTGACTCTGCCAGAGTTGTTTCCTCTTCTTATAAAGACCCTGGTCTCACTGGGTCGGGGCCACCCTAATTCAGCATGGCCTCATCTTTAGTAACATCTTTGAAGATCCAGTTTCCAAATAAGGTCACATTCACAGTACGAGGGACTAGGATTTGGAAACAGTTCAATTCGTAACAACCTGCAAAGCCTAAAATATTTACTATCTGGGCTTTTATGGGAAAAAACATGCTGATCCTTCACCTTAAGGATCTTTTAAAAATAAAGCAATTTTAAGATTAGAATGGAAGTCAAGGGGCTAGTAGAATAAATTTTCTAGAGTTTGTTAATGCCAATGAATCAACAATCAGTAAAATGTGTTGGGAGATTCTGAAAATAAAACCTTGATGACCAACTGCCTTCACCTTTTGGTATTCCCTTTAGCTATAAAGTAACCCCCATTTTCCTAGCCATCCAAGCCCCCACTGCTAGTGTAATCCTGGATTCCATCTCTCCTTATTATCCCAACCCAATTTTGAAGACCATGTTAGTATTTTATAAAATATACTTCCTGGGTTTATTTCTTTAGGACAGATCTACCATTCTAGTTCCTGCCTCTTAACGTCATACCTGAGCCATGGCTGTTACTTCCCTGCCAGCAGTTTTTTTACCATCTAAATGACCCCATCTACTGCTGCCAAATTAACCTTAAGGCACCTCTTTGTTTGCTGCTGCTCCTGCCTGCAAACAAAGTCCCAACCGGCCACTCACCTCCGCTGGGTGCCCAGTAGCCGTGAGGCCACGGAGTTTACCCCACTCACCGCATCCTCGGTGGCTGTGCCTTGGGCAGATGTCGGCAGCCACTGCACGAACCCCTCTGAACTGGATGTAAGTCGGGGGTAGTGGGAAACGCCTCTGAGAATACCATATAAATCAAAAGGGAAACAGTTCCCTTCCATAAGCATTACGTAGACTTTCATGTGCACCTAAGCTGGCTCTTAAGTACCGTTGAGACGCATTTAGAGTCATGCCAATTGTCAGGCTTATGCCGAGCTTGGCCCGCCACACGGCGCACTTGACCCTCTGGCACTCTGTGCAAAGGAATGAGCGTCCAGTGGGGGCACAGGTGGCGGCTGGTGGGGAGGCCCAGAAGGAGGCCGGGTGCTGGCAGGAACGAGGGAGCCAAAAGAAGGGAACTATAATCAGAGAGGCTGTCTCCTGAGGGCTTAGCTGGAGAGTGGGCTTTGGGATTTCCATGCCTTAACGATGAGCAGAGTGAGGTGAGCTGTTGTAGCAGGTGGGTCCCGGGCATTTCACACCTCCTGGGCATCTTTGGAGGCACTGCTTTCCCAAAAAACTCATGATTTTAAAAGGTGGGCAGACCCCCGATGGGTGCAAACTGAGCTCAAGAATAGAGATAGGAGTGACTCCCAGGGGTGTAAATCTCCCTGGCAATGCAGAATATGACTCCCAGGGATGAATGTGGACCCGGCATCATGGGACTGAGAGTATCTTCTTGACCAAAAGGGGGATGCAAAATGAGACGAAATAGTTTCAGTGGCTGAGAGATTCCAAATGGAGTCGAGAGGTCACTCTGGTGGACATTCTTATGCACTATATAGATAACACCTCTTAGGCTTTAATGTATTGGAATAGCTAGAAGTAAATACCTGAAACTACCAAACTCCAACCCAGCAGTCTGGACTCCTGAAAACAATTATATAATAATGTAGGCTACAAGGGGTGACAGTGTGATTGTGAAGACCTTGTGGATCACATCCCCTTTATCTAGTGTATGGATGAGTGGAGGAATGGGGATAAAAACTAAAGGACAAATGGGGTGGGATGGGGGGATGATTTGGGTGATTTTTTTCACTTTTATTTTTTATTCTTGTTCTGGTTCTTTCTGATGTAAGGAAAATGTTCAGAGATAGATTGTGGTGATGAACGCATAACTATGTTATCATACTGTGGACAGTGGATTGTATATCATGGATGATTGTATGGTGTGTGAATGTATTTCAATAAAACTGAATTTAATAAAAAAAAAAAAAGAATAGAGATAGGAGTAACATGCTACCCTCATTCTTCTCATATGAAACTATCCCAGACTCCTCTAGCTTCTTGTCACCCCTTTTTGAGAGCAAGAGATTTTTCTGTTAAGTGATCACATCTGTCTGGAAAAGAGAAGCCACAGAACATGGTTCTCCCGTTCATTCCCAGAGGCCTTGAGGAGAACCTGTCACCCCTGTGCCAGTCCTGGCACTGGAGCTCCAGCCATGCTCACTCCTGCCATGGGAAACCCATCAGCACGATGAGGGGAGGGTCCCCCTCACAAAGGCAACGCAAGATACTCTGAGAAATCAAGAGTGGCCATAACGAGAAATGTGCAGGACTATATCTGAGAGATATGGAAACCTGAGTAAATTGGAAAACATACTATGCTCTTGGGTGGAGAAACTAAATACTGCGAAAAGAACAATTTTTAAAGCTTTGGCATTTAACACAATTCCACCCAAAATCCCAATGAAATTTTGGGAAGACTGAGAAAAAATATTCTAAAGTACATTTGGAAGAGAAAATGTACAAGAAGGTCAAGCAATTTTGAAAAAGAAAATGAGGTGCCAATGCCTGCCTTAAGAATAAAAATAAGATCCAAAGCTTTAATCAGGGAATTCTAACACAAAAAGGGAGAGATAACGGAGCAGAATAGGTAGTTCATCACTCCCCTGGGAGAAAGGATGGATTGCTCTACAAGTAGGACTGGGTCCACTGATTTATCTATTATATTTGGGAAAAAATACTTGCTCACCTCACATCATTCAGCTAAATAATTTCCAGATGAATTAATAAATATAAAGGATTAGATCACTAACAACATAGACAGAAATATTGGTGATCCTTAGGTACCATAGAGCAATGGAATAAATCACAAAGGAAAATAGATTTCACTATATGAAAGTGAAAACCTGTCAGTCAGAAAATACCAGGAATCAAAATATAAGGCAACCAATTGGAGAAAATATCTGCCACAAACGTGAGAAAGGGTTAATGTTTTTCCTAAATGAAGAGCTTGCTCAAATCATTACAGCGAGTACTGAAACCTATACACAGAGAAACCAAGGATATAAATGGGTATTTTATAAAAGAGGAAGGCATAGGTAAGAATGAGGGGAAAATGCTGATCTCACTAGGAAACAAAATGTTGTAAATTAAGACAACGGTAAAATATTTTTCATCTATTATATAAGCAAAACTTTTTTTGGATATTTATTTAGGTGTGTGATCAAGTCAGTGTTGAATAGGGAACTCCAGTTTACACCCACTGGCAGCCTCTCACACAGCTCTGAAAAGCAACTGGATGCTGTTTATCAAGATCCTTATGTGGACAGAATTTTCCAGAAAGGTGTTAATTGCATCATTATTTATAATATGTAAACATCTGCAACCATTTAAGTGCTAACTATCGGGGGAATGGTTAGAAAACATGGTATATACATAGGATGGAAGGTTCTGCAGCCACCAACCCTGATGTTTACAGAGGTTTTTAATGACCCAGGGAAATGCTCATGCTTTAACCTTATGTCAAAAAAAGTCAATAGTACGATCACAGCTATATTTTTTTAAATGCATAGAATAAAAGACTGGAAGTAAATATCATAATTCCTTGGCATACATTCCTGAATCTCTGCAAGTCCATAGATTCATGAAAATAGAAGTATTTGCACAAACATTTGGCTTTTCCCTGAGTTATGGATCCATCAAAAGTCAAGCCCTCAGCTCTGCTGTGTGATACCTTTATGGTGAATATGTGATGTTACCTGTTTGTCAAATCCCTTAGTACTATTTACACAGAGGGAAACCTAATGTAAGCCATAGACTTTTGTTACTAATAATGTATGAGTATTGGTCCATCAATTGTAACAGATGTATCCTACTAAGTTAACAAGATGACAATAAGAGGGGAACTATGTGTGTATGTGGTATATGGGAACTCCGTACTTACTGTAAATCTAAAACTGCTCTAAAAATAAAGTTTATTATTTAAAAAACAAAATGAAACAAAAAAGTCAAGCCCTTCAAGCCCTTCTACCACAAGTAAACTGTTTTTCAATGTGACCAAAATGTTCCCTTTTGCTTCAAGGCTGTTTTCCACAAAGCAGCCAGCAGAGCTGTGCTGAGATGGGGTTGGGTCTGGGTCCGGGGAGATAACTCTCTACTAAGGATCTTGTTTCTGTGTGGCACCGTGGGGCAAGAGCGGCTCACATTTTTACTTCAGCTAATGACACATTCTGCCTATCCTGGACTTTGAGTCACTTATGATTGGGCAAAATTCCAAAAATGGAATCTGTGAATGGCAACAAGTCTTGCATATGCCAGGATGTTAGCAGTAGTTGTTTCTGGGCAAAGGTCTATGATTTTCCCCTTCTGCTTTATACTTTTCTAAGTAAATTTTCTTATGATAGCAATAGATTCCTTTTCTAATCCCCAAAAGAAGAAAGTATTGTTTTGCTCAAAATTTGAGTAGATACCCAGCAGACAGGATTGGCCTCCTGAATGTGGGAAGGATGTTTGTCGAAGGAAATTACATTCAGTTTATTAAGGACCAAGGTTGTTGGAGGGACAGATTCCTGTCACGTGAGCCAGAAAGTGCAGCCCTTCCAAATTGACAGAGATCTTGACCTTTTTTCCCTCATTATAAAATGAATCTTCACCATAAGAAAATTTGTTTTAAAAAAACTCAGGCCTCCTGCAGACATGAACTATGAATATGAGAATGCATAAGAAAGACCAACATATCAGATTTTTACTTTTAGACCTCCATCCACCATTCCTTGAAAAAAGGAATTGATCAAATACAAAGAACAAAACCATGGGACTCAGTAAACGTCTTAGAGCTCACTGAAACCTTGAACGGAAGTGGCTGGCCTGGCTCAGCTGGGCCAAGGTTTAGCACCTCCAGCCAGTTTGGGCTTCCAAGTCGATTCCGCTGCTCCAGGTGAGGCTCCTGGTGAGTCAAGCCGATGAGGAAGTGTGTCATGGACTAGTCCCGGAATACAGCAGCTGGGCAATGACCAGGGGCAGCTTGGGAAAGGCTCCTTTAGGAAGCAGTGAGGGAGCTGTGACTTTCTAGAGTTGGAGGGGAGCAGTAGTTGAGTTTTCAGATAATGCAACAGTTTCCTCTTAGGTTAGGAATTCTTACTTTTTGGGACTTTCTAAGGGAAACAAACCATCAGCATATCCAGGGGTAGAGCAAATCTCCACCATGTCCTAAGCCTTTGAAGACTGAACAAGGACTCCAGTCTTTCCAAAATAAAGTCGTGTTCACACCTGGGGAGATGCCAAAGGTTTAGAGGGGCTGAGCCTCAGGTGCCTTCCCTGAGAGCTCTTTCTGAGGTGCAAAGCCTTGGTTGGAAAGAGAAGGTGACCCTTCTCTACTGGCAGTAGTCACCTAAGTGGGCTCAGGCCACCCATTCTCTGCCCCACCCAGAAGAGGTTCCACTGGCCTCACTCTTAAGACCCTCCTCGATCACCCCAGCTCTAGCCGGCTTTTTATCCTACACTATGGATGCAGAGGGGAGCTCAGACACCCCCATGCCAGCATGACCTGCTGAGAAGGGAGAGGTATGAACCTGGCTTCCCTCCTGCCAATGTTAGTCTAAGAGGTGTGTGGAGGGCCCTGGAGCCCACAGTTTATATTGCTATCTCAACACCTGTCAGAGATAAGACCATGGATTTTAGAACATTCAGAAACTCAACACATTTAGAGAATGCATGACATCAGGAAAAACCAGTATTCCTGTGACTTAAAAATGCCTTCTGCCCGGGGGCAATTGTTGCTTTGGAAATATTTTAATTCTATTGAACACCAACGTTGCCCAAGGTAAAGGGAGAAAAAAGGAGTGTTTTGGTTTTATTGAAAGGCAACTGAAATAGGATAAGGACGCTATAAAGGAAGGGATAATAAATAGCTGGCACAAACACTGCGCTTTGCCCTCTACACCCTGCCCATGGCAGACATTATTAATTGATCATAGAACATTTTGCCAAGAATCCTTTTCAGCAGGACCCATAAATCCTGTCCATGTTCTAGGCAGCCACTAGCAATCAACCAGTGCTGATCATGTTGAAACCTTTTTCCTTCTTTGTATAACTATGGGAAGCTAGAGAGCTAGGTGTGATGGAAGCAGGAAGGAGAGAGGCCCCATCCTCTCCAGTTTGTGGTATCTGCTTTCCTTGACACCCTGCCCATTACTGTTCCTCCCATGGACCATTGAAAAAGCGTTCATGAAATAAAAGCAGAAATATAAGAGAGAGCAACTAAAAAATTAAAAAGGAAAACCGGAGATTTAAAGTAAAGAATGCAACAAAAAATTAGAATAAAGGTTAAGAATAGAAACAAGGCAATAAAGAGGAGAAAAGACAGGAAAAATAAAAAGAATTAAAATTAAAGTAAAATAAATAAGGACTAAATTGAAATTAAAATTATGAGGAAATTATGTTACAAATATAAAAAGGGAGGATTAAAAGAAAACAAAGGCAACCTGTAATGTTAAAAGATAGAATTTTATTGAGATACATTCTCTATATGTTTTAAAGGAATTTTAAAAGGTTAAAAATAATTAAATAATCCTTTGGGCTATTTGTGCAATTCTTCTGTAAGTCTAAAATTATCTCAAAATACAAAGTTAAAATGTTAATTAAATGAAAGGTTAAAATAAATCTGGGATTAAAAAATTAAAAGTAAAAATAATGAAACAGTATAAGGATGTGAAATAAATCAAAACATAGTTGACATTTTCAAAGGGTAAGAATGAAAAATCAAGACCAAAAAATTATAAAAGTGTAAAGGGAGGAAGTGAAAGTAACTAGAATGGGGGAGGGGGGTGAATTAAAAGATAAAAATAAATAGAAAATAAGCAATATGAGATAAATAGAGAATTTAAAAGGAAAATGCCAAAATGAAAGAAATGAGGCTTAGATCACAAGGATAAAAATGTAAAATAATGTGGCAGAACAAAGCAGCAGGAGCCAGAGCAAAATGGCATACTTAAAAGCCCAGAAATTCAAAAGCAATGAGTTATTTTAAAAATAAGTAGCAGGTAAACTCACTACCCTCCCCCCTATGTGGGACATGACTCCCAGGGATAAGCTAAAATCATGAAAGACAAAGCAGACAAGGAACTGTTCCCGATTAGAGGAGGCTAAGGAGACACGAGATCTAAATGTCATGTGGGATCCTGGATGGATCCTGGCCTAGAAAAGGACATTAGTGGAGATGTTAAATTTCCTCACCTGACGAATTCCTTATATTCCTGCAAACATTGGTGACTACCAATTTAGAAGGCTGAGCCCTTGATCTTGGGGCTTGCCCTTATGAAGCCTGTTACTGCAAAGGAGAGGCTAAGCCTACTTATAATTGTGCCTAAGAGTCACCCCCAGAGAACCTCTTTTGTTGCTTAAATGTGGCCCCTCTCTAATAATAAGCCAACTTGGCAGGTGAACTCACTGCCCTCCCCCCTACATGGGACATGACTCCCAGGGGTGTAAATCTTCCTGGCAACGTGGGACATGACTCCTGGCGATGAGTCTGGATCCGGCATCGTGGGATTGAGAAAGCCTCCTGGACCAAAAGGGGGAAGAGAAATTACAATAAAGTTTCAGTGGCTGAGAGGGCTCAAATGGAGTTGAGAGGTCATTCTGGAGGTTATTCTTATGCATTATATAGATATCCTTTTTTAGTTTTTAGTGTATTAGAATAGCTAGAAGGAAATACCTAAAACTGTTGAACTGCAATCCAGTGTCCTTGATTCTTGAAGATGATTGTATAACCATGTAGCTTATATGGTGTGACTGTGTGATTGTGAAAACCTCGTGGCTCACACACCCTTTATCCAGTGTATGGACAGATAAGTAGAAAGAAGGGGGACAAAAAGTAAATGAATAATAGAGGGGGAAAAGTAGTATGAGATGTTTTGGGTGTTCTTTTTTATTTTTATTCTTATTTTTAGTTTTATTTTTTGGAGTAATGAAAATGTTCAAAAGTTGATTGTGGTGATGAATGCACAACTATATGATGATAGTGGGAACAACTGTACACTTTAGATGATTGTATGGTGTGTGAATGTATCTCAATAAAATTGCATTAAAAATAAGCAAGTAGATATTTTCAATAATGATGAGGACAAAGTTCAAGTAAATGACAGTTTCCACACACACACACACACACACACACACACACACACACACACACACACAGACACACACACACACACAGACACACACACACACACACAGCCTGTTTGGGACTCAGCCCCCTCCCCGCCCCCTCTGAACGCACGGCCCCGACCGCCAGGGGGCGCATTGAGCTCGGAGCCGGGGGAGTCAGGACTGGGGGCAAGAGCTGGTTTTGCTGTTCAGTTGCCGGTGATTGAACAATCCCTTTAACTCTCGGGGCCTCATTTTCCTCACCAGGAATGCCCTGCTGTTGCCCTCCCTCTTCTGTTTGGTCCTGCCCTCTCCATTAAAAAATGATCAAACTTCTAGGCAGCATTTATTTTCTAATGAAGTGGAAAGAGCTCTTGGCTGGAAATAATAGGTCCGGCTGGCGGGACCTGCCTTACCTGGCGGTTTTGAACAGGGACTGAGAAGATGCTGGCGAATTACAAGCGCGCTTCTGCTGGGATGGGGCGCAGGACGAGGCTGGGCATGCGGGCTGTGGGGGGTGGGGGATAGGCGGAGATCTTGCCTTCTGTGAGCTGGGGGAGGGGGCGCCTCCTTCTCCCTGATCCGCATCCCACCCCCAAGCCCTGCTCAGGACATCGCAGCCCTCACCCAACCGTCTTCCTTCCCCAGGTGAGCCTTGAACCAGGATGGCTGAGCCGCGCCAGGAGTCCGACACGATGGAAGATCACCCCGGGGCGTACGGGGTGGGGGAGAGGAAAGATCTCCCCTCTCAGGGGGCCTACACCCCGCTGCAAGACCACGAGGGGGACAGGGACCACGGCCTGAAAGGTTAGTGGGCGCCTTGGGGATCGCAGCCAACCCACTCGCTTGGGAAAGGGTTGGCAGGAAGGGTGTGCATCCAGATTGTTAAAGGAGTTTGAAATTGGTTTCATTGTGTGGGATTGTCAGGAGCGTGAAACGTCATTAACTCGGGTTAATGTGAGGTTATTTGAAACTTTGCCTTTCCAAAACAGATTTGCCAAATGAGCGAATGTAGTGGATGAAGAGTGTGGAGGCCTTGTCACCCTAAAAATACTGGGGCTCTCCTGAGTCGTTAGCCACACCTGTTAACCTATAAATCAGCAGTACCATTAGCATGCAAACTAAATGGCTTTCTACATTCTTATCTCTTCTTTAAATCAGGCCTATCTGGTCCTTACTTGGGAGGAGTTGAGTAGCTCTGGGATTCTTAATGCGCCCAAATTAATAAGCTGTATCAACCTCTAAATATTCTGTGATAGTCTTTTGGCCAAACTGGCACGGCCCCATCCCAACCATACTGAAGGAATGCTTCGTTTTGCTGTCTGACCACCATGTGCCAGGAGCTGTTGGGGCACAGAGCCCCCTCTCTCCCGCTCCCCGTGGCCGTGGCCGGCCTGAGTTGATACAGGGAGCACCACGCTGGCCCGCGGGTTGGTCTGTGAGAGACTCTTCTCCCCACGGCATCGCTGGTGTCCACTGCTCTTCGGGGGGTGCACGGTGCAGCCCCTGTGGGAGAAGGACACGGTCCCTGCCCTCCAGACCCACATCTAAGGAGAAAAAATGGCAAACAGCTGACGTTTCTCTTTTTGTGCTAAAAATAATAAATCATGTTGCAGCCTGGGATGTGGGGTGGTGGATGGAGGTCATGGAGCACCAAGGTGGGTAGTGGCCTCTTCCCGGAATATCTATCCAGAAGATTCCTTGGAGGAGGCCAGGTCACGGGGGAGGTCACTGGGTCTGAGAAGCATCCCTGCCAGCTTTCGTGCATGGAGAGCAGCCATTCTGACCTTGGAGAGGTTTCAAGGACACCTTGCAGGGGTCCCTGTTTCGAAGGCTGATTTCTGTCTGTCTCTGTGTGTTTAAGTAGGGAACTCTCTGGGTTAAAAGGAGTTTGGGAATTAGGAAAGTGGGTTCCAAGTCGGAGGGAGGTGAAGGAAGGAGTGGGCATGCTCTTCCCAGGGAAGTTCTAGGTTAGGGGGAACTAGGGGGAGATACATGCTCCAGCCAAGCCCAAATCAGCCCAGTCTGCCCAAACATCCCTTTGCCTGGTGTCAGACACCAAAGGGTGATAAGAAATGGGCTTTCTGATCTTTCCCAGATGGTAGCTTGGATCAAGCCAATGTTGCTAAATTTCAGCTCCCCTCTGAGGGCAGCTGATCCCTCTCAGTCCCTTCCTCCCTCTTTCTCTCCTTGCACACTCTCTCCTTTTCCATCTTTCCTTCTCTTTCTCCCTCCCCCCCTTTCTCTTTTTCCAGCTGTCTTTTCTTCCTCCCTCCCTCCCAGCTCCCTGCAATCCCTCCCCCTTTCTCTCTCCACCTGTACACCTAGGATGTGTTAAGTGAGGGCAGGGCAGCGCTGTGGGCTCAACCCAAAAGGTCAGCTGTGATTCCCGCTTTCTCCCTGCCCCCTCCCTGGGAGGCTGGAGGATTAGGATTGGGGCCCCAACACTTCCTCCCTGGCTGCAGAGGATGCTGGGCCCACAAGCCCATGCATGCTTGTCCTGTGTCAATAGTCACAGAACTGCTACCACTTTCAAGTGTCCTGATTTGGATGATAAAGGACATGGTCACCCTACTTACAAGGGAGCTACCTTAAAATGATGACTGGGCCCTTTTTCTGGAGCTTTACTGTTGGCAAAGGCCTTTCACCACCAACGTCTTGGATGATCCTTACAGCAACCAGGAAGTAAGCAGGGCAGATGCTACTTGCCCAGTTTGCAGGTGACGAAGGGAGTTTCCGGAAGTTAAGTGACTTCTCTAAGATCACATTGCTAGTATGTGGCGCTGCTAGGTCAGAACCGTGTCTCCAGCTCCACGTGGGCTGTGTTTGCCCTTGTCGTGCTTTCAACAAGTCCCCTTGGAATTTCAGTAACTAAACTCTCAGGGGTGCAATCCGAGTTAGAATTGCACATGCTGCATTCTGCCCTATATGAATTGTGCCGATGAAAAACGACACTGTATTTAGAGGCAGGGTAACCTGGTTTAAAACTGAAGTTAAAAAATATTGTACTTCCTACAAAGTAACTGGCCAATACTCTTCAAATATGCTCAAGTCATGAAAGACAAAGACAGACAAGCCATTGTCCCTTATTAGAGGAGGCTAAGGAGACATGAGATCTAAATGTCATGTGGGATCCTGGATGGATCGTGGCCTAGAAAAGGACATTAGTGGGCCTGGGTGAAATTTAAATAAGGTCTGTAGATCAATTAATATTGTGTATCGAGGTTAATTTCCTGGGTTTGATCATCAAACTAAGGTAATATAAGACATTAACATTTAGGGAACCTGGGTAAAGAGTATCAGAGAACTCTTTGTACAATTTTTGCTACTTTTTTTTGGTAAGACTGAAATTATTTCAAAATAAAACATTTTAAAAAGAAAAAACATTTTATATATAATGTGCTGCAATAACTATACCATAATGTAAGATAAGGGAAACTGGGTGTGGGTATATGGGAGTTCTCAGTACTATCTTCATAGTTTTTCTGTAAATATAAAACTGTTTTAAAATTTAAAAGTTAACTTAAAATCTGGAAAAAAGAGCATTTAAGTTTTGAAAGAGAAACTAAATTTAATTTTTAAAGTAAGAACAAGTTTACCAAGTTATTTTGTTTCAGTGTTACCTTAAATGTTTTTGCTAACACTCCTCGATTCTTTAATATAAAATGATTAGAATTCTATGCTAAATATATATATGATCTGTATATATTATGCAAATTTAAAATTGCTAACCTTATTGAAAATGCTGTGAAAGGAAAGCATTTTAAGTTCATTTGTTTACCTCCAAAAACCACTTCCCAAGAAAGCAAGTGATGCCTCAGAGATTTTCATAATTCTCAAGTTAGCTCTCACTACTGGGAATTTAGAATGAGTTATTTTTATATGGGGAGTGACAGGATTTGACTTGGTGGAAGGTGTCATCTTTACTAGCAGCATTTCAGATACATGACAGAAGACTATTTTGAATAACAAGAAACCACAAGTAAAATACTAAAAGTTGGAAAAGCACTGGATACAGAAAGCTGTAAAGTGGGTGAAAGTTGGTTAACTTACAAAATAATGCACCCTGATGAATTAATAGTTGTTAATGATTACCTTGTTATAGCTTCCAGATAAGGCATTCCAAAGAGGCCCCCTCCTTTCTTCTTTCCCTCCACCGACTTTAACAAGGACAATGCAGGGCAGACTGGGGGAGAGGAGTTTTGCCAAGTCAAATCTGCTTGGAATCCTTCACTCCCATACATTCCTGCAGCCTGACAGTCAAAACCATTTAATGATAACAAAACCCAGAAGACAGACTGCATGATGCTTCTTCAAAGACTTCTTGAGGCAGTTGCAGGTTTTCTTTCCTGCAAGCTCCAGGACTGGGGAGCTGGGTGCATGCTGGAAGCTGATTGAGAATTAGCTGTTCTTACACTGGATGGGTGCGGCCAAGGATGGGTGTCAAGGGGCCATGTTTTGGCAAAGGGTGCAGCATGCCTGATCTTGCAGTGCACTGGAACACCACTTGCCTTTTTCATCTCAGAATTCTGCTTCATGCACAGAACCAACCCTTACTCACCTCCACCCACCTGAAACTGACTCTCAGGCTGCCCCCAGCCCAAGCAGAGAGGCTTTTGTGAAGCCACGAAATGCTGGTTTGCATTTCTGGGTGTGATGGAGACCCTGGGGGATCAGAGCCGGGGGCAGGTCTGGGTCTATCTAGGATGCAGCTCATGATCCTTTCAGATGAGCATACCCTGTTCTCTTGTGGTTCTCCTATTTCACAGGCATTTGCAGCATCTTCTTTACCCAAAACTCTGCCTTCCCTTTCCCTTCACCCTTTGGTGCCTCAGGACTGGGTCCTCCACCTACAGTCACTTGCTCTAGAATGCTCCTCAGCCTGTGGCTGTGGCTTTGGCCAGCCATGGGTGGCACCTGAATCCCACCTCTGGACACCTATCCCTGGCTGGCCACGGGACATCCCCACTGTATGCCCCGTCCATGCCGAAACCTAGCGGGTCAGAGCTGAGCTCCGTGCTCACAGCCTTGGACCATTCCTAGTTTCTCTCTCATGTCCATGATGCTCCCATCGGCTAATATCCAATGGCCTGGGAGTCCTCTACCCCACCCTCCACTTCACCCTGGTCCAACCTCCTCACCACAAACTTTGATTTTTAAAAAACTTTTATTGTGGTAACATATATACAACACAGACTTCCCATTTTAGCCACTTCCATGTGAACATTCAGCAGCATTAGTCACATTCACATTACGCTACTTCACTCCCATCCATTACCAAATCTTTTCATCACCCCAGCAGAAACCCTGTTCCCGTCAAACATAAACCCTCCCTCCCTCCAGCCCCTGGTAACCTCTAATCCACTTTCTGTCTCTATGAATTTGTCTGTTCTAGATATTTCATATAATTGGAATCATACTGTATTTGTCTTTCTGTGTCTGGCTTATTTCACTCACATGATGTCTTCAAGGCTCATCCATGCTGTAGCATGGATCAGAATATCATTCCTCTTTATGGCACAAACCTTATTTTTGCAGCAGCAGCCCTGTTGGCCTCTCTACCTGCTTCCCTTCGTCCTCTCATCCGTTGAGGGACAAGAGCCATTTCTTAAAGCAAGGGTCAGCAAACTATGGCCCACAGCCCTATCCTGGCCCCCAGTCTGTCTTTGTATAGCTCATCAGCTGAGGACAGTTTTTCATATGGTTCGGGAAAACAAAAAATCAAAAGAAAGACAATACTTCATGACATGTGGAAACTATGTGACATTCAAATTTCAATGCCCATAATAAAAATTTATTGGAACACAGCCATGTGCATTCTTTTACCAGTTGTCTATGGCTCTCATGCAACAATGGTGGAATAGAGTGGTTGTGACAGAGGTCTTAGGGTGCACAAAGCTGAAAATATTTACACACTGGCCCTTTATGGAAAAGGTGTGTTGACCCCTGCCTTAAGGCATTTATTTTAACAAGACAGGTGGTGCCATGGGCAAGGCTCTGCCAGGCCCTGTGGGGGACGCGAGGCGAGGACCTCTCCCTCCAGGAGGTTACAGACTTGAGGTGAGGGTGAGAAAGGGGCAGACCATTCTCAGCAGGCGGGTGGGGGAGAGGATAACTACCCCAGGTGCAGTGGAGACTCGGGCTCTAGAGGTTCAGAGGGGGAGTCTGGGCAATGGTGAGGGTGGGATGGCTTCAGGGTGCAGGTGGAGCTTGAGCAGGACCAAGCAAGGCAGGTGGGATTTCAGGAGATGTGGATGGGTGGGAGGTGGTCCAGGTGGGACGAATGGGTGTCTCCAAAGGCTTGGGTCCAGGAAGATCTCCATCCTGTTTAGGGGTACTGAGAATGGTGGTACTGTGTATAAAAAATAAAATTTAAAAAACATGTAAAAAATTAAAGTACAGAAAGGTGTGGCAGGAGTTGGAGCAGGGAGAGAGGGGCAGATGCAGGTTTTGTTTCTGGCGAGCCCAGTGAGAGAGGGTGGGTGTGCCCTCAGGCCGAGACCCGTGGACCCCAGCCCGGGAGCTGGGCTTGGGGGACAGGCTGGGGGAGGCAGCTCTGCACCGAGACACTGGGTGACACTGTGAGAGGCTGGCTTCTCAGGGAGGAAGTGCAGGAGCAAGCAGTGAATCAAGGACAGAGCCCAGGCCAGCCCCACATTTAGGGAGGAGGACAAGAAGCACCATTCACTGACCCAAATCTTCCGCTGTGGGGGCTGATCGGTGTCTTCCTGGTCTCTCCTCCCCGCCCTCCCCATCATTTTACAGAAGCTGCATCACTGGGAAGTGTGACTGAGTATATATAAAAAGAAGCCTCCAAATAGAGCCATAAACCAGATATAGGGGTTTACTACTTTCACATAATTGAAATTGAGTGGGGACAGTCAGGGCTGGTGTGAGGCCCCGTGTTGCATGGGTGGGGGGGTGCCCAGCCGCCCCCACCCCCCACCCCTGCCTGTGGCCATCCTGAGCATGTGGCTTCCAACTTCAAGGTGTCTCATAGTTCAGAAAGGCCACTGGGAGAGGAGGAGGGGGTGATGGGCGCATGGTGCTCCTGCCAGCGAGTTGGCCCCCTTTGCAGATATTTCCTGGATGTCCTGTCCAAGGACTTCCTCTGAGGTCTCATCGGCTGCCCCAGCCTGCACAGGAGGCTGGAACGTGTGGCCTTTCAGCCGGGCCCAGCAGCATCCTGAGTCAAATCTGGGCCCCGTTCCCAAGGAGGGCGGGAGAAGGGACATGGTAGGCCCCCAGCAGGCTGTGCACTGAGCACCTGTCTGCAGTTTCCAGACTGGAAGTCCCCATGTGCTTATTGGGGTGCTGCTTTCCTACAGGCTGTGCTGATGAGGTGATGCCAAACTTTTCTTCAGATGACTAGAGCCCATCCGTCCATCCAGTTCAGGGTCAGCTACTTGCCCAGGAGCTCTCAGACTCCCACTTGGTGCCTCCATCGCCATCACCACCTCCATTATCAGCACCTTCAAAAACCACTCATGGTCCTCCTGGGGAGCAGTGCTCTCCTGGGCCCCTTAGCCAAGGCAGCATAATAACAGCCGCACAGTTATCATCAGCACTTAGTGGCAGCTTCTCGCATGTCAGGCTCAGTGCTAAGTGCTTTAAATAAGCTCCAAGCAGTTTCATGCTCACAGCAGCCCTTTTTACAGGGAGAGAAAACTGGGGCCGAGGGAGGTTGGGTAACTTTCCCAGAGCCACAGAGCTGGCAGGTGGTAAAATCAGGATTTGGGCCCCCATTGGCCTGATCCCAGAGGCCGAAGTCTACATCCCTGCCTTGCAGAGTCAATCTAAGTCATGAATAGAGCAGTTCAGCAGCAGCGGAAACCTGTTCAGCCAACAGATGCATAAGGAGTGAGGAATTTCTATCACACAGATTGCCTTTTAATCTGGTGGGGCCTTGATGTGGTTGCCGAGACACCTCTTGGAAGACTGGAGAGGCCTTTTTGGGTATGCAGAGCTGCTTTGGAGAAGAGAGAGGACAGAGAAGGGCCTGGGGGACAAAGGGTGTAGGTTAGAGAGGTGAGGAGAGGATGGGGAGGACCAGTCAGAGGAGAAGCTTAGGGAAAAGAGATAACTGAGAGATTCTGGAAAAGGGCCCGGAAACTCGGACAAGAGCTCTTCATGTTATTATCTGATCATCTTCCTTCCATCCATCCATCCATCCATCCTTCCATCCGTCCATCTTCTCATCCATCCATCCAACCTCTCATCCATCCATCCATCTATCCATCCATCCATCCACTCATCCATCTATCCATCCATCCAACCTCTCATCCATCCATCTATCCATTGATCCATCCATCGATCCATCCATCCATCCATCCATCTATCCATCATTCATTCATCCATTCATCCTCCCATCCATCCATCCATCCAACCTCTCATCCATCCATCCATCCACTCATCCATCCATCCATCCTCTCATCCATCCATCCATCCATCCATCCATCCGTCTATCCATCCATCCATCCATCCATCCACTCATCCATCCATCCATCCATCCAACCTCTCATCCATCCATCTATCCATTGATCCATCCATCGATCCATCCATCCATCTATCCATCCATCCATCCATCATTCATTCATCCATTCATCCTCCCATCCATCCATCCATCCATCCATCCAACCTCTCATCCATCCATCCATCAATCCATCCAATCATCCATCCATCCATCCTCTCATCCATCCATCCATCCATCCATCCATCCATCCATCCAATCTCTCATCCATCCATCTATCCATCCATCCATCCAACCTCTCATCCATCCATCCATCCTCCCACCCATCATCCATCTGGTCAGAGTAGTGTGAGCCATGACTTACTGTGATGGTTCTTCTGATAACAGTCCAGGTGGGGCTGAGCTGCAGAGGGAAGCCAAGGATTGCCTCTAAAACACGTGGCTCCTTCAAGTCTATGAGAACTGGAACTGCAAGAATAAATCCTTATGGTATGCAAAGTTCTTTCACCAACAATTCACTCCTGGGATCCTCCCATCAGCTCTGGGAGGAAGCAAGTAGAGCTGATGTCATCTCAACTGTTTTATAAAAGAAGAAACTGAGGTCTTGAGAGGCAAATCCAATCCTACCCAATTAGAAAAAGGTGGTCCTGGGACTTGAACCCAGACATCTTGGCGCTCAGCCCATCACTCTGTGGACTGTAACTTCCCATTAGGAGACCTTCACGAAGACAGTCTCGGCTGGCCCTGCACATGCAGTGGTACACCTGGATTCTCAAGTCCTTTTCTTCGTGAGTTCATCCTTTCTCCCCCATTAGACTGGGTGCTTCCAAAGGGCAGGCTGTCATCTAAGCATTTTGTTTCAAGCACCTGGTACTCGACTCTGTACACAGTGAGTCTCAAGAAGTATTTACCTAGATTTTAAGACCTTGGCTCACTGGGTCCTGGGATACTGAGTGAAGTATTGATAGCCCTGTAAATGACCAGGGCAGATCGATTCCTGGCAGCCAAGGTGCCACAGGAGAGGGGACAGTTCAGTCCTTGCAGGAGGAGGAGGCAGAGTTCCTCATTTCTGTTAAACCAAAGCCACCTTACCAAGGACCTTCGTGGTGAGGGCATGGCTGTCGGCCACTTTTGGTCATTTGGGCCTCTCTCACCCAGGCTTCTGAAAGTACAGTTTTCTGTAGCAAACCACGGCTGACATTTCAAATGTAACTCATGGCTTGCTCATCAGTACCTGGAGATCTTTCTATGCGAGGAGCTGAGTGAAGTCCAGACATGCACCGAATGTCCATGTAGAAACAGGCACTGTGCCTGCCCCACACTGCTTCCTTTTCAGAGGAAGGAGTTGGAGCTCTGAGTGTTTTCCAGTGTCTATTTGTCATTAATTAATGGCAATGATCACTCGTTATTATCTCCATGAGGAAAGACAAAGCAGCAGGTTCATTATGGCTTAGCTTTTTAGTATTAAATATAACAGCCTCTGACTCCATTGGAACCACTACAGATGAAAAAGGCAATTTCTCTCTTTCTCACCTGCAACTTTGTCTGATGGCCTTGGGGTGGGGACGTGGTCGTGTTTGGGTGGGGTGGGATCAGTCCCTTTGTGGTTTTATCATTCCAGCCATCTGGGTTCCAAGCTGGGTGATTTTCAGATCCCGAGTTCCTCCTAAGGTTGAAAGAGGGCGTGGGGAGAGGCAGCCATTCTCAGGGCTCATTGTGTATGTTCCAGAATCTCCCCTGCAGACCCCTGCCGACGATGGATCTGAGGAACTGGGCTCTGAAACCTCTGATGCTAAGAGCACTCCGACGGCCGAAGGTGGGGCCTCCCTTCTCTCACTGCTTCATTTAAACAGCTCCTCCCTGCCTCCAGCCTGCGCTTAGCCATGCTTCGAGCCCCTCTGTGCCACCCTTCCTGGCTGCGTTTGCTGCTACTTCCCCCGCCATCTCCCACAAGAGAGATGCTTCTGATGCTTTGCAGGATGGGGAGGGGCTCAGGCCCCAGAAAGTTGCAGGAACTAAGCCCTGCTTTGATGCCTCGCTCGCAGGTGCCAGGTGTGGGCACCCTCCATCATGGCTGTGCTTTGGAGGTAGTGACCTTGAAGGGGCTGGGATCCGTGTTAGGGCAGGCCCCAAGCACAGTACCACAAAGTCCCTGCGCTGTATCCATCAGCCCCGCTAAAGCCCTTCAGAAGCCCCCACCTCGCTCTTCGTTCATGGACCACCCAGTCCAAGGGCGGCAGTTTGGCTGAGGGAAGGGGCAGGTCAGTGAACATGTCAAGCCCACTCTTGGGGCCAGTCTTGGTTTAGTATCCTTCATGTCTTGGGCTCTGAACTTGGTCTGAGCCTCTAGTCTTTGGCCACAGTGTTTGTTCCTTCTTCTATCTTCTCCCAACATTTGGTGTTTGGGTTATCATAAAGCTCCTCATGCATTTTCTGAAGGTCCTGATTTTGACCATCTTCTCTTGCTTCCCATCTGTATCTGTCAAGACTACATTTCACTGTAAGTAACAAAAAAACTCAACTAACCAGGCATATATATGAAAAGGTTTCTTTGTCTCACGTAATAAGATGTCTGGACTTGGGCAGTATCTCCCCAGTGCCATCGGATGCTCTTCTGTCTTTATCTCCTGACATCCTTAATAGGTTGGATTGTTGCCTCATGGTTGCAAGATGGCTGCACACTTCCAGGCATCATATCTGCCTTGGAAGCACGAAGAAAGTAGCAAAGCAAAGTGGCCAAAAAGGCCCTGACAACCAACTCTGTCCCCTTTTTATTAGGAAAGCAGGAGTTTGCCTGAAAACCCAACTTGGCAGACTTCCACTTATGTCCTATGGTCCAGAGCTGGGTCTCGGGCCACCCTCGGCTGCAAGGGAGGCTGGAACATTGGGCACTGTGCTTTTCCACCTTGTTAGTAGAAGAAAGCAAACGAAAAGGGAGTCGAGAATGGCTTTTGAGTCACCAGCTTACAGCATCCACCCCTTCATCTCTCCCTCTTCCCTGAGGAATTTTGAGGTCCCATTCTCAACACTTCTCCAGGGCCTGCCCATTATATCAGATGCTGTGTCACAGGGTGCAAGCCTGGGCCCAGCATCTCCCAGGCCTCCACCTCTGGATTAATTCAGAAATTGGCTGTCTTGGTATAATGGTGTGTCATGGAGGATGTAGCAGGCTCGGCCCTTTCCCCCGAGGTTCTCAGCCTGGTGAGGAGAATATTCAGGCCAATTCCTCTTTGCTCTCCCTCTTAGAGCAAGTAATGCAAGATGTTTCCTGCTGATCTTGTTAGGACAGTTTTGCAAGTTGCCTACCGCCCTGAGAAAGCCCTGTGACGCTGTTGCCTGATCTCATGTCAGCCTCCCCGATCATGGTTCTTGGTGCCACCATCAGCATTATTCTGGAAGAATCTTCAACCAACATGTGTGGGCCCCCAGAGCTTCATCTCTCACCCCACAGGGAAGGGGGCACCGCTGGGGCTGGGCTCTATTGGCTACCCTTCCTGCACCTGAGACAAACACAAATAAAAATGGACTTCCCTGAACTAAATTGACTTTGGCTCTTGGAAGGCTTTCAAAGCTGACGACTCCTTATGTTTGCCAAGCACGGCCTGGGAGTGTGCCAGGGCATTGCTCAGGGAGGAATGCCAATTTGGAAGTGTTCACCTTGATGAGAGACTGACAGCAACTCCTGGTGGTAGAACTCTACCTTCCTGCCTCTGCTCTGAAGGTGGACCCGCTTGCAGGCCTGTCATCAAGGACCTCACTCTGGACAGACGGGGCCTGTTCTTTGCCATGCAGGGGACTCTGCTTTTTAGTCATGGGCCATGGGCTTGGGGAGGGGGCGGTCAGAACTGGAAGCAGCCTTGGAAGTCACCTGGAGGTGACGCCCCCACTTTGCAGCGGAAGAAACACAGAGCCTCACGGCCCAGCTGCCTTAGTCTCAACCCTGTCCTCCTGCGCTGCCTTGTGAACGAAACGCTAGGGAGCAGTCATCTGGGTTTCAATATTTCTTCTTTAAAAATGCCTGAGACCATCCCCAGCAGTCTCTCTCGCTGCATTGTTCACGTGGGGGCGATCCCCGATGCCCGATCCCCGGCTTTCCTGGCGGATGGGACGGGCGTTTCCTGAGCCGTCCCACGCCAACAGAATCTCCGCGAGCTTCCCGGGGAGCCGGCTGCGGGCCGCTCGTGGTGTGGCTCTTTGCATGCGGCCGGGTCCTCTCCTTCCCCCCGCCCGGCTGAGGGCTTTCTTGGCGGTTTCCAGACGTCACGGCGCCCCTAGTGGACGAGAGAGCCCCCAGCGAGCAGGCTGCCGCCCAGCCCCACGCGGACATCCCCGAGGGAACCACAGGTGAGGGGACCCCCCGGGGAGCGAGCCGGGCGCAGGGCCCCGCGACGGCCTGGGAGACGGCCCTGCGGGGTGCCCCGGCTCCCCCGCTCCGGGGTGGGCGCGCGGGGGTGATCTGCTGGCCGAGCGGGGCAGGCATGTGGGGGGACGCCGGCTTCTGGGGGTCTTGCGGTGGCAGGTGCAGGAGGCCCCGAGGCCCCGTCGCTTCCGGGGCTCCTCCCCGCAGCCTCCCGGAGGGTGCAGAACCTTCTGGACTCTTCTCTCCTTGCCTCGGTCTGCATGTCAGCTCCGGAGAGCTCTCCACCGAGCAGGGTTCTGCGAGGCAGGCTGGGGAGGGCGAAGCTGGCCTTCCTCACACCCGACATCAGTCCCCTTCTCTCCAGCTCCGCCTAGTGGCGGGTCACCTGCAAGGGGGTGCTTTACCCCCAGGAGCTCCCTGAGCTGGCAGCAAGCTCCAGAGGCCTGAACCACACCTTTTGAATATCTTAACTGGGCGGTCCCTGAGGAGTTCAGAAGTGTGGTCTCACATCCACTTCTAGGACCCTGTCACCTTTTCAAACGTATCTGCTAGAACAGGCGTGACAAGACTGTCCTCATCAGGGATGATGGGGAATAGGTCAGACAGGACACTGCCCAGAAATAGCGCTGGGCTCAGGGTGGGGGGCTTGGGGAGAGCTGCCAGCCTACTGGCCTTGGGCTCTTGATGTCACTTCCTTCACGTCCTCTTTCCTGGGCTTTACATAAAGAGTCTAGCCCTGGGCTTGTGATTTGGAGGGCGCCCGGCTGCTCAGCGAGAAAGGCAGGAGAGCACCGGGCAGGATTTCAATGGTGAGCGAGAAATGACCCCCGACCTCCCTTCCTTCCTGGAGATGATGCTCACCACGGCCATTGGGAAGCCCGTGGCATTTCCTCAGGGCACCATGTGCTGAGGACCCCCCTGGGAAGGCCTGGGCCGCACCCCCACCTCCTTGGTGGTGCATTTCTTTCTGCCGCCAGAGCAAAGCCTTCTGAGGTGGAACTCCTCAGCATCTGAGCCATGAGGGTCTTTTGAAGGCCATGGAACAGCCTCGTGGGATGAGGTCACGAGTAGCTTTATTTCTGTCTCCCACTGTCCCTTTGTGAGTTACTGAGTGTGGTAAGTTCTTCCCCTCCCCAGAATGAAGGCTCTGGCCGACTCTTGACTTTGCCATCACTCCTGGAGAATCAAAAGTACTCCAGTCTCCATAAGTCGCACAACACGGTCTGAAAATGACCATTAGGATGTCCTGTCCCATGCAGCAGTCAAAGCTCTTAAGTTCGCCCAGAGGTGTGGCCTTTCCCCTCCAGGGAGAGGGGAGAGGGGACAGAAAGTTTCTTCACACCCTCTGCACTTAACAGGTGTTTAAAGTCGACTCTTGCAAAACTTTTGAGGAGTTCTTCCAGAACCTTCCTTCCCCCCATCTACAGTTATCTTCACTTGAAGACCCTTCCCCTGCACTTTATTCTGGCAGACATTTGCTCTTTCCTCAGCCTCTTGGAATCTGAAGCTCTACTTTCAGCCTCCACTCTGCTGAGGTCTGCTTGTCCCTTAGTGGCCCTATTGGACAGGACCCGGGGTGCCCCGTGCTCTCTCTAGTCTGTGTCCATATCAGGGAAACGTGGGCATTCTTTACCCAAATGAGCTTTGGCGCTGCAGGCTGACCCAGGGCTGAGCAGCATGCCTTTGCTCTGCCACCAAAGCAGGGATGGCCCATCTCTCACCTTCTGGTTTTCCTGGGTGGAATTCCAACAGCATTCCCGCTGTATCCCCTAAAACTGTAGAAGACAGTCAGGCTTTCCACGTGGTGCCTTGAAGCCCTTTCACTGGGATTGAAATTGGAGGGGACTTGTCGCCACCCCAGCCCCCACCCCAGCTTGGGAGAAACTCATGGTCCCTACGCTGCTCTCTCCAAAGGAATCGTCCTCCAGATGCCTCTCCTCACCCCACCAGCTCAACCCTTCAACCCTGTAACACCCTCAGTGTGGTGGGGAGTTTTTGGAGCTGGGTTAACATTTTTTCAGCTATTTACTTCGACAATATGCACCTTCATTTTTCACCTCATTTTGACATTTCCTATTGACTATATCTTGATGCCTCCGTGAAACTTCCAGTTTAACATCCAGTTAGACCTGCCATGTGGCCACCCCACTGCAGGGATCCCTGCCTTGCTGGGGGACCATGGAGTCTTCCTGGTTCCTTGTAAAATATTCCCATGAGATGCAGACAGGCCTGTGAGGGGATGGCCCCACCATTGTCATGCGTCCCCACTCCCTTTGCTTCTCTGAACGCCTCCCTAATTGGGTCGAGGGGTGTTTGGGCAGTGTCACAGCCTCCATTTTCTGACTCGCATCAGGGCCAGGATATGCACCTCAGCAATGGCACGTGAAAGCGGGTTGTCTGTCCCAGGACCATCACAGTAATGTTTTCCTGGAATGCCTCCTCATGTCCTCTGTCTTGAGTCTGTGGCCATTTAGCTGGACTTGCTGTCACTTTGAGCCTTTCTTCCATAATCTTGTCAGAAATTCAGACCCAGTCTGTACTTGGGGCTCTGCCTTCTTGACAATCAGCCCAACACTTGCTCAGGGCCATTGTCAAATGGCGACTCATGGAGCTGTCACCATTAGACTCGTGGGCATATGGACCTGCAGGCTTGTGGGGGATCTGGAGAGTGTCCGTGCCCAGGAGCTGATGAATGGCGAGCTTCCTGAGCCCACCACGGCTGCCCTCTACCACCCGCCTCACAGCTGCCCTCTGACAGCCAACTGGGTGGGTATTTATGAGGCTCTGGCATGGCCGTCCAGCAGGTCAGAGAGTCCTTTTCCCTCATCCTTGCTCTCTAGGGTGGGCCTGTGCCAGCTGGTGGTGGTAACTTGGTGTTTCTGTTATAGGTGTAGATATTGAGTCATTGCTGGAGCCTCTTAACAGGTCTGGGCGAGAAGCAGCTGAGCCAGCCACCGGCAGGCAGTCCTCAGAGGGTGGCCCCGGCCACCGCGCACTGCGGTCTCAGCTGCAAACTGCTTCTCTGATCTCTCCCACCCTCTGTGTCTTTGTTGAGTGAGGGACTCAGGACCCGGAACCCACAGATGAGAAGGTCTTGTAAAGTGTTTGGGTTTTGTTTAGCAAACTCTTTAATCAACATCCCAACAAAGACACTTGCAGAGAAGCCAGAGGTGCAGTACCCTGGCACCTTCAAGATGTGCGTTTCGTGAATGTTTTAGGAAAAAAATTGCCGGGAGATATCGAAAGCCCTGTTTCTAGCAAACAGTAACTGTCTTTGCTTTTATCTTCTTCATTGGCTGACGCATCAAACAGCTGAAGAAGCAGGTATTGGAGACACCCCTAGCCTGGAGGACCAAGCAGCCGGCCACGTGACGCAAGGTCAGTGGACTGAAGTTGCCACCATGATTTGGGGATTGGGGAGGAGGGCGATGGGAACACTCAGCTGGGATCCACCCTGAACAGAGAATTTATACCTGAGACCTAATTCAGGGGTCAAGCACAGAAGAGTTTGGGGGGTTGGTTCTTATCAAAGGTGAGCTACTTAGATAAAGAGCCCTACCCATTTTTTCCTAAGACTGTTCCTAGTGTCCTGAAAGAAGCTGGGCTTGTCCAGCCTGGAGAGTTGAGAATGAATGTCCAACAGAAAAGCAGATATGACCGATGGGGAATTTTCCCTGTGGGCTGCCCTCTGGCCTCTTCTGGGCGCATGGCCTCAACCAAATCACCACCAAGCTATTTCTTTTAAATTTTCTTCAGTGCAACCTTCAGACCTCATTGTGATTTTCTTCTCAGAGACCAAAAGTGTTGTGTTCAAGAAAAGGAGCTTTCTAAAATCATTTATTGTAACTATTTCAGGAACTAATTTAAAAATCTTTAAGATTCCTTATCTTAGGAAGAGGGGGGCCTTCAATACAGATACATGGGTTGGGTCTGTTTTCTATCATTTGCTGGATAAATAAACTCAAGAGCCTACTATATAATGTGGAACCTTCTAGATTGCAAAAGAGCTGGGAAGACATTGTTCTTTTCTCCAAAAAATGTTATGGTATTTGTCCAGTGTTTAGCACCTCTGCTTGTTGCCATCTGGTTTCAAGAAGATTCTAGGCCTGAAGTGTCTCACTGAGGATATTTTGAGGCCTAACTACACAATTTTGTTCCCAAAGGGGTTGCTACAACATAATGGGCTAATGTTTCTCATCTTACATGGCATGGAAACACTTGTTTTTGTTCTTAGGCTGACAAAGAACTTCAAAAAAATATTAGGGATATGAACGTGAAATGGTGTAGGGGATCTCAGTTGGTAGATTAAATAACTAGAATGCTGACACATGCTTCTTTTGGGTCATGCTTTCCTGCTGAGGTAAAATTAGGAGCTTCTAATAAACTATAAACTCTGGAAATGATCATTTATTTCCATAAAAAGAAGTGAATTTGAGGTTTTTCTACAGATTTTTTATTGCAGGTTCCATCATCATGTCCCTAAAACATATTTCACTTAACAAAAAGATCAGACCAACTTCTTTTCTGGAAATTTTCCCTTTGTGCTCAACTGAATTTTAAAATTTTCAGACAGTAGCCAGGACCCATAAAAGTGTAAAGGGGAACATCGGGTTCGCATCTGCATGGGAAAATCGGCACCAAATCCATGATTCGCGGAGGTTCTGTCTCCACGCCCAATGTTTAATGCCTTGATTGGAGCAAATTGGTCCAAATTGCCAAGTGTGATTCCCTCATATGAAATTCAGACACTCTGGTGATCCACAAACAAACTCTATTTGCCAAAGGCCTGCAGTGTATTTTGTACTAAAACATTCAGATTTGGGAAGAGATGTGTGAACAAAAGCACACATCTTGAATCATTCATTGCTTTCCTACGGCAGAAGAAAAAGCTTTGGCAACCTCTATTCCTACCTAAGATAGAAAAGATATTTCAGGATGGAACTGCAAGATGCCAAATGTAAGACACAGGAAAGGCTAACCCGGCTCCTGCTCACTGTGAGAGCAGAGTCGCCCTTAGCCCTTTCGTCCAGAAGCGTCCCTGGGCCAGGTCTCCTGAGGGGGAGGTGACTGTTTGTGTGGACTCCTGAGGCCATCACACTGTGCTTTCCCAGATACTTGGTTACCTCTGGGCTTCATCATATCCTGAGAAATGAGTAGGACAGTCTCCCCGCCTGGCTCCTTCCTCCAGGAGTACAATACGATTTCATTCATGACCTCATTGATCAGCACAAACACACACACACACACTGTACAATCGTATATTGATGACTCTTCAAGATCGGTTTGCTATTTATGTTTGGGGCCTTTGTCTCTTTTTAATGAGGTGCTTTTAAAGTCTTGTAGTATATCAGAGTACAGTAATATCCTAGTCAAGAGCAATTTCTAGGGAACTCTAGGAGGAAGGATTTTTCCAGAAGGCAGTGGAGACGTGGCCTGTCGGGTGGGGTGCTGACGGGCAGCTCCGTTGCCTCCAGTCTGATGAGCTGGTAGGCTGGAAAGAAGTCACGGCCATGGAGGCGCCTGCTCAGAGTGGTGTCTTGCTTGTGTTTGTTTCCTGGATTTCTGTTGTGTAGACTGTTTTTCCGGTCAGTTGATTGGGGGCCCCCGTAAGGCCCCTGGAGAGCCTGTGAAAAGCAGAAATCAGTACATTTTCCTGGCACTGGTTGATCCACGGAGGATACATTTGTTGGTCACCTGCTGTGTGGCAGGCTCAGTTGTGGATGCTGGGAACACAGAGTGAGTTAGACAGTGAGCTCGCAGCCCGGAGTAAGGGCGAGAGGTGAAGCAGAGCCGTGCCGGGCTCCTTGGTCATGAATCAGCAGCCACCACACTCACTCGGATTGGGTTGGGGAGAGCAGGGTGGGTCCACGTGTTACCTGAGTGTGCACAACTACACACGTGTGTGGACACACAAATGTCCTCCCTCCTCCCTCCCCTCATGTCGTCCAACTCTCTTCCTTTCCCAAGCCCCTGAATCCTTCCGAGGTGTAGGTTTTCTTTAGCGGAGGGAAGGGGAGTTGTGTGGGTCATTCTCTTGGGACTAGTGGGATATTTGAAGGGTTGGGTGTTAAAAAATAAAAGGTGCTTATTAGGAGAACCAAAAAGCCTAACTCTCCTGTCCTTAGTACACAGTCGGATACGTTAAAGAGTGAATCACGTGAATGTCACACGAAAGAACCAGAGAACTATGGAGTGTGTCCTCCATCAGCCTGGGTGGGGTGAGCAAATGGCATGACCAGATTAAAGCTGAGGCCCCGAAGGCCATGCCTTTGTCATGCAGAGCTCTGAACTGCCACAATGTCCTACCTCACCTAAAGCAAAGCCCCCCATGCCCAATGACCCAGATAAATCTGATTGTGGTTCTGTTTGGGGGAATTTTATGGTAGGTCCGTTAGTGAAGTAAAGACTCAATCTGCAATGACAGAATTTGGATTTTCCAAATATCTCAGAGGACAGGCTTGAGGCAGGGGTTGTTTCTGAGCACCCTCTGGTCTCATTTGCCAGAAACAGGGGGAGAAGAAAGGGTATCCTTTTTGCACCCAAGCCAGGCCCATCCAACAGGCCAGAATCTTCAGGAGGCTCAAAGTCTTGCTCCCAAGCCCCTGGAAAGGGGTAGAAGTTTCTGTAGCCCTGTGGATTAAGCCAAGACAGACAGCCCTGGAATAGCTGACATGCCTTAGACCTAACCAGAGCCCACCAAGAGGCAGGGGAATTGCCCCAGCACTGGGACGGGCCTTGGGGACCACCAGGCCCAAGCCTCCTTTTATCTATGAGAAAACTAGGTCCAGAGAGCACAGGTCCTCCCCCAGCTTCATCCAGCGAGTCTGTAGCAGATAGACCAAGAGACCTTTCATTCTGTGCAAACAAATCACCAAGGATGAGCCCAGAGCATGCGCTCCTCTTCCTTTGTTATGTGCAATAGTGATGCCGTTTAAATGTCCTTTTCTTATTTCAAGAGTGATGTTCCCTCTCTTAAACAATGAATGTGCCCTTGCTAACCTTTTGCCACCACTGCCTCTTCAAACCCAGAGGAGTCGAGAGTCCCGGCCCAGCAGAGGGAGGTGACTGAGGGGCTGGGACCCCTGGCCCAGGAGCTTAGCTCTCAGGCCCACCCTGGACACAGAAGAGAAGCTTCTGGGGTTTCAGTGCTGCCTCTTGGAGAGAAACAGCCAGGAGCCCCCGCCCCAGGGGTCTCTCTCCTTCCTCAGCATCATCCTATCTGCCCAATGGCTCCTCTAAGGGGAGACCCTCAGGAGCCATGCCAGGAGTGGGGACCTAAAGATGGGGAGTGGGCCAAGGAGGGTGTGGCCTTTCTGAAGCCCACCTCTCCTGGATATATCCAAATGGAGCCTGAGAGTGTCAAGGTTGCCCAGGAAAGCTTCCTCAGGGAGCCAGGGCACCATGGAGGTGAGGCCAAGGACCCAAGGGCCCCGGGTCTGACCCACCAGCATGGGTCGGACATGTCTGGGGCTTCCAACCTGCCTGCAGGCCCCAGAGAAGCCACACACCAGCCTTCAGGGACAGAACCCAAGGACGCAGAGCGAAGCTGCCGCTGCCCTGAACTGCTACGGATCCAGCACCTGCAGCAGGAGGGGCCAGCTCTGAAGGGTGACCAGGGCAAAGAGAGGCCGGGGGGCCACGCGGAAATTGATGAAGACCGCGACATCGACGAGTCCTCACTCCAAGACTCCCCTCCCTTCCAGAGCTCCCCGAGTCTGCCGCACTCCCACACCCGGGGCGGGCCACCACCCCCTGCAGCCTCCAGAGGAGCCACTGGCATGCCCAGTTTCCCAGCTGAGGGAGCCGTCCCCCTCCCTGTCGATTTCCTCTCCAAAGTTCCCGTGGAGACCTGGGTCTCGGAGCCTGATGTGCCCAGTGCAGGGTCCACGGCAGAAGGGCCGGATTCTCTGCCTGAGTTCACCTTCCAAGTGGAAATCAGAACCAATGTGCAGAAGGAACAGGACAGATCTGGGTTGGATTTGGAAGGGGCCATGCTTCCGGGGGCCCCTGGAGAGGAGCACGAGGCCCAGAGCCCCTCTGGGAGAGAGGATGCAGGAGACGCCGACCTTCTGGAGCCGTCTGCAAAGCAGCCTGCGGTGGGTCTGCCAGGGAAGCCCGTCAGCCGAGTCCCGCAGCTCAAAGGTCTGTGTCTTGGGCTCCCTCGCTCCTTTGGGGACCCCTTGTGCCACCCAGGCCCCGGGCATCACCACTGAGCTTCCGGCCGCTCCTTGACACCTGCTGCTTCCGAGGGGCCGAGGGAGAGCCACTGAACCCTGCCACCCGGGCCGCTGCTGCTCACCCTCCTGCCCCTCGGGCTCGGGCAGCCCGTGCCCCCTCACGCTTGCCACCGTTTTGCATGCCGCCAACACCCCGGTGCTTTCTGCCCTGTTCTTTGGCCACTTGGTTTATCCACAGCGGTCCTCAGCCCAGGGGAAGCTGGTGCACTGCACGCCACAGAGAGAACAGCTGCTCCCGTTTTTGAGGATTTATTAAGTGCCTTAACGTCATTGCCTAGAATCCTCATAACCCTCCCAAGGCAGCATAATTAGCCCCACTTTGGAGACGAGGAAACTGAGGGTCAGAGAGCTAAGGTAACTTGCCGAAGGTCAACGAGTAGTAAGTGATAGAGTCAGGTGGGAATCCACACACTCTGTCCCATACACCCCAGTGGCTTCTGGAAGGTGCTGGAGTGTGTCTTCTAGCACAGAGACCCAGAGGGAGCTTGCATGTCTTCTTCTCCGGTGGGTGCACAGCACATGCCAAGCAGCAGGCCACACACCCACACAGAGACACACACACACACTCGTGCACACACACACACATGCACACACACCAGCATTTGGAAATGGCCAAGGGCCCAAGCTGAGCCTTTGGCCGGACACCCCCCACCCCACCCTGCCCTGCCTTACAGCAAGAGAGATGATGAACAGAAACAAAGTCTTTCTTGTCCAAAGCACTTGGTCCCTGTGGCAGGGACCAAGGTGGGAGAGTGGTGAGGATGGCCACTGTGTGTCCTGTCAGGGACGGGACAATTTATATCCCAGGGGAGGCCTCATGTCCCCAGGTTGCACACATCCATATCTTTAGGACTTTTAGCATTTTAGAATTAGTTGTGGGACCCAGAAGTTGATGCTACTTGAGCTCTGAATCTGTTAAAATTTGATTAGACTCTACCCATCAAGGAAAATGTCAAACTTTTGTAGGTAAATGAATATCTATATTTAAAATTTAAGATGGAAAAGTAATCATATATCCTAGTTTAAAATCTCCTAAATTCCAAGATAGTAGGGGACAAATAGCTGTGACTTGACAGTTTACTCTGTTTTCTGAAATGGTGCATTATTGAATGCTGGTCTGCTGGATGTTAATACATACGTCGAGGGAAAAAAAGCAATCCCATGAGCCAGTAAGTTTGGAAAAAACAGACTAAACAAAGTTAAACAGGTTTTGCCGCTACAGGACTTGTCAGAGTTTTGAATGTACTAATGCACATTGCAACCCTCCAAGAAGGGTAAATAGTACAAACTCCCCAAATTGATTCAAGCCCCACCTGCTCCCTTCTCCTGGTACTTCAGTTCGGGAAATGCTGATCTGCCAGGTGCTTTTGTTGTGACATGATGATGCTGGTTGATTTGGCCAAAGGAAGGGACATGTGAGTCAATCCCTGTGGGACTCACTAAAATGCAGATTCCTTGGCCCCACCTTAGGCTGACAGAATCAGAGTTGGGGGTGAGCCCGGAATCTCTATTTTATCAACCTCTCCAGATGACTCTGGTACACAGTGAAGATTGAAAACCTCTGGGCTAGTTCATCAGTGCTGTTGAGTCTAGAAATCCAGTCTACAGGTAGCCAGCGAGAAGCTGCAAGGGGCCCCAGTGTCCTTGAGGCAGGGGGCATATGGCATCAAATCCAAGGAAGAAAACCCGTAAACACGTTTCAAAAATTAATGTGAGTGGAAGGCAAGGGTGAGTTCGAGGTGATGCCGGTAACCGAGTTAGCAGATTCCTTTCACCAGGGGGTGTGACTTCTAAACACACGAGCTGTCAGTGGTTTGGTTCTTGAATCCAGGTGTTATCTGTGCGATGTTTGAAGGTAACTAGTTCGTAGCTAATTCAGGGGAACAGGACTTGGAGGTTTGGGGGTGCCATTGTCCCCCCTTCCGAGGACCTGTAGGTGGTGAGAGGACCCACCAGGCTGGATCGGGGTGGACTGGGCTTGTCTGAGAGCCGCTGGGGCTGGCGGCTGAAGCCCCACTGGTGAGGGGCAGGCTCTGTCTGGCCTCACCTATTCTGGTGGCAGGTGACCAGGTATGGGGGCGGAGGGTCAGCGTGAGAAGGTCCAGGGAGGGGGACATCAGGACCACTGGCAAGCTGGCAGCAGTGGGCAGGGGCATCGGAGGCGGCTCCAGTCAGACCCCACAAAGGCCCCAGAGGGTGAGCAGGGTCTAGGACTAGGAACCTCATGGAAAACCAAGGCTGGGCCTGGCTACTAGGTGGAGAGGAAAACTCACCCACCCTGATTCCTGGGCAATGACGTGAGCAGGGAGGAGCCTGAAGGAGGCCGGAGCCTGGCTGAGCCGCCCCCAGCCCTGGTGCAGGAACTGCCTCAACTTCCCTCTTGGAGCGGGGCTGTCCCCAGCTGGTGGTACTGACCTTGTTAGAAGTGGGGAGGGAGTTGGTTGGGGGGGTCTGCAGTGTGAGGCCAGCCTCGCCTCCTTAGACAGCCGCCTTGCCAACCTGTGCCCCTAACTGTTTCTGCTGAGGCCCCTCTGCATGTCCCCACCCTCGGCCAGCCTGCTGCCCCCTCTCACCGGGTCGCTCCAACCAGACCCCAGTTTGCTGTGTTGATACTAACAATGCAAGACCTAACAGATGCGAGGGAAAAGAAAATCAGCGTGGTTGCCACCACACCCACCTGCAAACTAAACAAAACACGTTGCACTGATTCCAGAGAAACTCAGCTCAACATCTGGCTCTTGCTGTAAACTGCGAACATGGGGTGTAACATACATTTTCATTTTCTATTTTATCAGCTCGCATGGTCAGTAAAGGCAGAGATGGGAGTGGAAGCGATGACAAAAAAACAAAGGTAAGCTGACAAAGCCTCGAAACTCGGGTGCCGTTCGAGTTTATCCAGAAGCTATACTTTGATGTCTGATTTAATTCTCATATATCGCATGTGTGGAGTAGTTCGTCACTAAAGTACAGCTGTCATTTTAAAGAGGTTTGTATTTTTGCACAAGCTCTAAAAAGTCCAGCATTTATCCATTTTAACGCTTATTCCAAGGAAGGACAGTGAGCTGGTTAATGAATTAATGCTCCTAATTGCCATTTCATTAGCACAGTTGAAATCTGAGACTTTCATAGTAAATGAAGGTATGTTTGAATTTTCTGCAATAAAGTTTGAATTTTGCATATCTTACATTTCCCACTGCAGATCGAGGCTCAGCAAACACATATATGATACATAGAAAATGCCATTTATTTAGGGGACTGAGGCAGGATAGAGCAGGGAAGTGCTCTCCAACCTAAAGTGGAATGTTCTGGAAAGTCCCTAGAAGAGATGCACTAAGAGGCAGGGCAAAAGGAAGATATAAATGAGTATTGGCGATGCAGGGCTGGGAAAAGGCAGCACAAGCAAAGACCCAGAGGCCTGGACAAGGCATGAACTAGGAACTGTATGCGGATTGGTTTGGTGGAAACAGCTCTGATTGGAAGCTGATAAGGCTGGAAGGATGTTGGAGGAGGGAAAACGTGGTCCCAACTTCAGTGCTCTGTTTAGAAGCGTGGCTGTGGTACAGTAGACCCAATCTTGAAATCTTGCCAGCGTTGATTGGGGTATACCCTATTATTCAGTCTTCAGAACCTAACCTAAGGAACAGTAAATGAGAGGTCTTCTCGCCACAAAGATGGCATCTAGGCCCATCCTCAGCGCTCCGTTTCGATGACTTTACATCCTGGAAAATGCTCCTGTCACTGCACAGTAGCAGTTTTCCAGGAAAATCACACCGTGGCCCTAGATGACCCATTTTTCTAAAAGGCATCTGGAAGCTTCCGGTATAAATTCTACCTGAAACGTGGATTTTTCTCCGTACCGGAGGCCTGCAGAGTGCAGCTCCGTGAGCTTGGCAGGAAGTGCTGAGGGCTCCCCACAGCGGCCTGCTCTGGATGAAGGCAGGGTCAGCCGTGACACGGCCCCTGTGATGCAGCGGAGGGTCCTGCAAGGACCTGGAGGGCTCTGCCCTGGCTGCTCCTAGTGGCAGCAGCAGCTTCTTGTCAGTCGTGATGCATGTTTAGTGCTGGTGGGGGGAATACCTGCCTCATGCATGCACTCATTCATTCATTCATTCGTTCGTTTGGCACACCTGGGCCAGGGGCTCTGCTGAGCACGCGGGGCCCAACGCCCCAGCCCCGGGGTTGCTCACAGTATAGAGAGGTGTCAGGTCTGTCACACACTGCATCTGGGGAGTCAGTGCCACCAGCAAAGACAGGCTTTGTGCAGCTTGGAGAGGAGGGGTCACCCCAGCTCCTCTTCCTTGTCACCTGCCCCAGAACCTCAGCCTGTGTCCCTCCCCTGGGTGCTCATCTCTCCAAAGCTGGCTGCAGAGAGGGTCTCGCCCTCCCCCCCCAGTGGGGATCTGAGAGGTGACAAGGAGAAAACCCGAGAAGCCTATTGAAGTTTCCAGTAAGGACCCCTGCTCTGTCGTTCTGACCCCCTTCCTGGAACACCTGTAGACTTAGCCTGTCTGCTTTTATTCCTGAAGCTGTAGCCCCTCCTCCTTCCAGCTCCCTGGTGAGGGCTTCGCTTCCTGGTCAAAGTCCCAGAGGCACTAGGGCCAAACCGCAGGTGTCGGCCACTGTCCAAGTTCCCTTGTCCCAAGGGGCAGCTCCCTCTCTGAGTGACACTGTTCTACTGATCACCTGCCCCACCCAGGCTATTTCCTTATGTGCAGTGTGTTCAGGAGTTAACACTGACCAGTTTAGAATCAGCCAGATAGTGCTGAGGTTGGTCTTAAGATTCTCATCAGAAAGAAAGCGTGCAGGTGCATGTGTGCACATGTGTGTGTGCATGGGTGTGCGTGTGTGCCTGGGTGTGCGTGTGTGTGTGTGTAACCTAAGTGGTGTCAGAAAGTCTTTAACATTTGGACCAGGCACCATCCTGATTTCAGCAATTATGACCCTATCACTGTGGTAGAAGAGGGCCAGAGGTTAGTGGGCAAGCACAAACACCTCACCTGGAACTGGGCAGAAAGCAGGGCACTTCTGACCCATGACACACTGGGGATGTTTCCATGAGAAACATCCTAGGTATCATGTACCTTCGTGATCTGCATCGACTTGCTGGGCGCAAAGTATCTTTAAACTGGTCATCTCCAAAGTGAGGGAACAAGAAGAACTAATGGGCTGGAGAAAGAACATACTAGGACTTCTGTCCATTTGTCATCTCCTTTTGAAAGTTCAATCATATGTAGGTTTTATAATGTACATCGAACATTGGCGTGTAGTATACGAGTTTAACTGATACACGGCATGTGTAGTGACAGTACGGGGTCCTGCTCCTGTAGTTACTGATAAGGGTACATGATCCAGAGAGGTTAGAGATCACTGCTTTAAACCATTACCTGCCTTATTTATTTTTAGTCACTGTCTTTTTTCAGTTTGTTCCCTTCCCCCATGTGCTGACGTTTATTTTGATTTTATTTATGTTTATGTTTAAGACATCCACACCTTCCTCCGCTAAAACCCTGAAACATAGGCCTTGCCTTAGCCCCCACCGCCCCTCTCCTGGTAGCTCAGACCCTTTGATCAAACCCTCCAGCCCTGCCGTGTGCTCAGAGCCATCCTCCTCTCCTAAATACGTCTCTTCTGTCACACCCCGAACTGGCAGTTCTGAAGCAAAGGAGATGAAACTCAAGGTAAGGAAAGCACCTTTGACAAAGAATCAGGCTGCTCTAATGTGGTTTTCAAATGTATGTCTTTTAGCCACAAAGACCTTTCTTCAAATAAGCTCTTGCATAGAAGTGCCTTGTGGAATGGTTAAAATCCTGGTTGAACAGGGAAAAGGGGACTCAGAGCCTTACTTCTCAGCTCCCCTTAGCGCCTCATAGCTGCAGCTTCTGAGGCACCTGATCAGATTCCTTTCCATCCCTGACCTTGGTAACTGGACGTGCTTCATCGGGTTGGACAGCATCACTGCAGCAACACCTGTCCCACGAGTCCATTCCCCGAACCATCTCGTGGTCCTTGGTTATGTCCATATCTTTTTGAGTTTGTGTATTGTCTAAAGGTTGTCTAGAAAACCAAGATAAGCAGATAAACAAGCCCGGCAATGGCCACGAACAGTAGACCGTGCTTGTGCCAGCAATTGCTTTCAACCTTTGGCCGGTTGGTTAACGATGCCTGATGCTCACTCTGCCAAGGCTAAAGGGTTATCGAAACCTAAGGGTTGTTTGGGGGAAGAACAAAAGACTATGACCTAGCTCCCTGGGGCATTCTTGATCAGTTTCAATAAATAGTGTCTCCGTGGACCACGGGCCTCTTGTGAAGCCAACCACCATCAGTACACGAATCCACGATTAGAGTCGGAACATGGGTGTCGGCACTGGCCTGGTCTGCTAATGTCTTGTTCATTGATGTGCTCTCTGAGTGGATGATGAACCAGGTCATTTCTATAAGCCATGTGGCCTTTCTATAAACTATGTTAGCACAACTCGTGCTGATAACTAATGCAAACAGTCCCTCTAAGAGGAAATGCTAATCAGGACGCTTGGCATTTGGGTGGGGCTCTGGGTTTGTGTGCCCAGCAAACCCCTGTGATGATAAAAGACATTTGTTCCATCTATTAGGCTAAGGGTCACCCCAATCTTAGCCTCATTTTGCGTGAAGGTATTGGGTAGGGCTAGCATTGACTCTAAGTGATGGTAACATTTCCCAGCGGTAAAAACGACTCCACCGTGATTCGGTTTATAGGGGGCAGATAAAACTGGAACGAAGATTGCTACGCCCCGGGGAGCGGCCCCTCCAGGCCAGAAAAGCCCAGCCAACGCCACCAGGATTCCAGCGAAAACCACGCCCAGCCCCAAGACGCCGCCCAGCACTGGTAAGACTTGAGCCGAGTCAGATAAAGCTCTTGGTGGCTGTGACCCTCCTCTCTGAAGGTCCCTGAAAACCAGTAACACCTGATCGCTGATCAGCACCTTGCAATTTACTGGGCACCATGGTGTTCCTTTTCTTTTTAATCCTTTTGGCAGTTTTCTGAGGTAGATACTGAATCACCCGCTTTATGTCAATGAAGAAATGGAGGCTCAGAGTTTGTGTGACTGGATCTTAACCAGCTCATTCTACTCATGAGGAAAATGCAGACATATGGCTAATAAACTGCAGGAAAGGGGCTTCTCCGACCCCAAGTCCAGGGGTGGGGGGGTGGGGGAGCAGCCCAATGTGAGGTGATGTTAAGTCCCCAGGTGAGATGCGTGCCCGCTGTCTCCCTGGAGACAGACAGCAGCCTGGACGGGTCACTATGGGTGACCTCACACACTGGGCATCTTTACTCTCTGCCATGTTACAAAGCTTCTGACAATACCTGACGGTCTTAGCCAACAGTTTTCTTCAGTGCAGGTCCCCCCTGGGCTCCTGTGAGTTAAAACCCAGTGGGGTTTGAGTCCTGGGCAAGGCTTCAGTCTAGCTATTTTGCTTCCAGGGGTGCTATTAAGAATCGTCAGCTCTTGGAGGATTAGGGACAACCAGACTGAGCAACTCCCCTCCTCATCTGCCCTGGCGACCCGGCTCAGGCAGCTGGGTTTAGATTCTGCGTGGCTCTGGGGGCACCCCAGCTTGCATCTGGCCCGTGGCGGTGTTCAGGATGCCTGTGGGACTTGTGACGGAGGGAGGCTGGCCTGGCCCAACGGCGTCTCTGCTGTGTGTTGGCCGGCAGTGTCTGCTCAGAGCCTGCTGCATGTTTTAGCTGTGGAGCGTTTGCAGTCAGGGAGGAGCCTGCAAGTTCAGCTGCTCATGAAGGCCTGTTGATTTTGTTGTCTTGTCTAGTGTTTTTATCTCATGTACATAATACATCTGCTCTAGCAGCAATGAACAGAATTGTGATTGGATTTTATATACGATGTTGAGCCCGCTTCTTTCCACTTAACATTATGTCAGGTGACTCACACTTCTTAACAACTTGTAACAAGGGCATGCGTTTTTCTTTTGATCTTACCTGCTCTTGGTGGCAGCCTGCAGGTGGACAGATCTTCCCCTTGCCCCCCACCCCCACCCCCAGCTTGTTTCCTGCTGGAATGGAGCCCCTGCTCCCTAAACCCACTCGCTGCCTTGCTCTTCTCTGCCTGACAGCCTGGCATGAAGACCTCGCCAAGGCCCAGTTTGAGCTTGATTATAATGAGGCTTTCTGTGGATTTTTCTTTTTAAGCTCCCAAGAAAGTGCAGAAGAAACCACCCCCTGCAGGGGCAAAATCTGAGAGAGGTAATTCTGAGCCTGCTTCTCCCCATGGGGAAACTCCCACTGGGGATGTGAGTGCTCGTTGGCTTGTGTTTTTAGAACTGGGAGCACCTGCTTCCTACATGTAGGTTTCACTCACTGACTCTGAAGATAAACAGTCAGAATTCCTGTTTCTCTTCTTCCGTGTGTTTTGTGTGGATGTGTGCTTCGTTGAGCTTTCTTATCCTACGTGAGCTCTTTACTTCAGGGACAAAGGCGAGGTGGAGAGCTGTGGGGTGGCAGGTGGGGTGGCATGTGCCTCGAGGTGTTTGCGGGGCTGGAGGTTTGGACTGTCCCTAGTGAGGTTTAGGCGTGGAACTCCCACTGGCGTTCATTAAACGCTTAACCCCAGACACATTGCCTGCTACCACATCCAGTCTTCTAAACGCAACCCTGCGGGGTACGGTCCCTCTCCCCATTTTCCAGATGAGGAACCAGGCTTAGGAGGGAAAGCACCTTGCCCAAAGTTATTGCAATTAATTGGCACAGAAAGGACGCCCCACTGTGTCCTGGAGGCAGGATGGCCAGAGAGCTGCGGTGACAGCCAGGCTGAGCCTGGAGGCAGAGGCCCCATCTATTGTTTCCTTCTGTGGAAAATGACTAAGTTCTTCATTCGTCCTGTCACCACTGAGCTTGACTACCTTTGGAATACCCATTAGACATGAAAGTCAATCTTTAAAACTGTGATGCTTATTCATCACTTGACACAAGAAGTCACCAGGTTATAGCACTGTGCTTTGCACAAAGAGGTGCCCGGTTCCTGGGGTTCAGTCGGGTCAGAAGTGGACTTTGCTTTGGGAAACTTGGAGATCAGCAGTGAAACTCAGATGCATGGTTCTCAGAGCTGGAAGGGAGCTAAGCCATGGTCTCAGCTCAGCAGCTAGTCCAGGAGTTCTCAGACTTGAGTGTGCTCAAGAATCCCCTGGGAACTGGTGTTGATGTTGTCACAAACATTGGGACTGGCGGTTTGATGTGCTGAGCCCTTGAGCATGGGACTTGCCCTTATGAAGCTCATTACCACAAAGGAGATTCTAAACTTGCATGTAATGGTGCCTAAGAGTCTCCCCCTGAGTACCTCTTTGTTGCTCAGATGTGGCCCTCTCTCTCTCTAACTGAGCCATCTCAACAGGTGAACTCGCTGCCCTCCCCCCTACGTGGGACCCGACTCCCAGGGTTGTATATCTCCCTGGCAATGCAGAATATGACTCCCGGGGATGAATGTGGACCCGGCATCGTGGGACTGAGAGTATCTTCTTGACCAAAAGGGGGATGCAAAATGAGACGAAATAGTTTCAGTGGCTGAGAGATTTCAAATGGAGTCGAGAGGTCACTCTGGTGGACATTCTTATGCACTATATAGATAACACCTCTTAGGCTTTAATGTACTGGAATAGCTAGAAGTAAATAGCTGAAACTTACCAAACTCCAACCCAGCAGTTGGACTCCTGAAGACAATTATATAATAATGTAGATTACAAGGGGTGACAGTGTGATTGTGAAGACCTTGTGGATCACACCCCCTTTATCTAGTGTATGGATGAGTGGAGGAATGGGGATAAAAACTAAAGGACAAATGGGGTGGGATGGGGGGATGATTTGGGTGTTCTTTTTTCACTTTTATTTTTTATTCTTGTTCTGGTTCTTTCTGATGTAAGGAAAATGTTCAGAGATAGATTGTGGTGATGAACGCATAACTATGTTATCATACTGTGGACAGTGGATTGTATACCATGGATGATTGTATGGTGTGTGAATGTATTTCAATAAAACTGAATTTAATAAAAAAAAAAAATCCCCTGGGAGCTTGGGGAAAACCAGTTTTGCAGGCCCCACCCCTAGGGGCTCTGATATAACAGGTCTGGATGGGGTCCAGGAATCTGCATTTTATAAGTCTCACTCCTCACCTTTGCCTTCTGCCCTGGACGTGCAGATTCAAGAGGTCCATGGGCCAAGCTTTGAGAACCACTGATCCCATGAAGCAGACCACATAAACTGTTGCCATGTAAGGGGGCAAGGCAAGTGCAGATATAGAAGCACATCCAGGGGAGGGAGGGACTGAGCTGTGGGGAGAGGAGATGAGAGAAGAGGCCGTAGCTGCTTTCCTGGAGGGGCTGATGCCTGGACTGGGCTTGGAAGGGTGCTCTGGTATTTGCTGCAGAGCCTGTGGATGAAGGTGTTCTAGGGGAGGGAGCAGTGGGGCAGGGTAGGTGGCATGAAATGGAATGACTTGTTTGGAGAGTTAGGAACAGTTAGACAAGGAGCACACATACAGTGCTGGAGTCCACGCACCCAAGGGGAGTGTGGGCAGGGAAAGGAGCCTTGAACTTGCTGAACAGCTTAAAATCCACCCCATGGGTAAATGGTCTAATGGGTGCAGGCTTCAGGGCAGCAGCTGGGTTCCATCATTGCCTTGATGTTATTCAGGGATGGGTCGGGTAGAATGTACTAGAGCTTCACGAAGTACATTCACTGTATTGCTGGAGCCTCCCTCCCTACAGGGTCTGATCATTACTTCCACTTTTGAGTTAAGGAGCCTGAGCCCAGAGAGGGGAAGTGACATGCTTGAGACCACACAGCTGGCTAGAGCCCAACTCCTAGATCCACAGGGTTGTGGGTTGGAGTTGGTCCCATCTTTAGCAGCGGGTATTGAGTGGTTCTTGATGAGCCAGTCTTGCGTTCCTGGGAAACAGGTGTCTCCATCCCTAAGTAACAAGGCAGGGAGAAGAGGTGTCTCTAGTACTGGGCTTGTGGGCTCTCCTGCTGGTTTAGCTGAGCTTTCCGCCTTGTTCTTCCCACCTGCCTCATCCAGACCTGAGGCTGGGAAGGGTCGCTCAGGACAGGCAGCCCCCAGCGCCTTTCCTAAGCCCCCTCCCTTGCCCCGAGTCCTGGCCTTACTCCTTTCCTTCCTTCCCAGGTGAATCTGCAAAATCTGGGGACCGCAGTGGCTACAGCAGCCCGGGCTCCCCGGGCACTCCTGGCAGCCGCTCCCGTACGCCATCCCTGCCCACCCCGCCCACCCGGGAGCCCAAGAAAGTGGCAGTGGTCCGCACTCCCCCCAAGTCACCGTCTTCAGCCAAGAGCCGCCTGCAGACTGCCCCCGTGCCCATGCCAGACCTAAAGAACGTCAGGTCCAAGATCGGCTCCACCGAAAACCTGAAACATCAGCCAGGAGGTGGGAAGGTAAGGGTGGGTGGGGGCTGCTGTTGTGTGCTGATCCCAGGCACCCCAGGAGGAAGCAGTGTGGTTCCCCTCACACCTGGGGCAGAGGCAGGTAGCGGCTCTGCTGCCGCCACCAGCTGGCTCAGCTTGGAGAGGTCTGGCTCACCCCTCATGTAACACCCCAATCCATACCCAAACCTCTCCAAGGAAGGAGACTTGCATATGGTTCAGTTCTTTATCAGCATCACCACTGAGTATGAGTGCCCTGCTGGTTCTTTCCTTCCCTATTTCACCCCTGCTAACAGGCTGGTGTCAGAGATTCCATGTCGTAGCTCCCTGACTTGGGCGCTCTCAACGTGGGGGTACCCATGACAGTCTATAAGTTGGGCATCTCTGGCGTTCATTGAACATTTGCTTAGGTTAGGTTTCTCTTCGTCAATTCTGGGAAACTGGGGGCTTCCATTCGGAACATCTGACTTTTCTGGGGGCAGGAGGGCGCTCATGAAATTGTTGGGTCCCCTAAAGGTGGAGAAGCATCAGCTTCTGAGGCCCTGAAGTGGGGCGAGATGGGGACCAGCCTGGACCCCCTTTCCTCCTCCACACCCACCACCAGGGAGGAGGGCCGGGCGAAGGGTGGGTGGGCCTCCGACAGTGAGCCTCCTGGGGGCGGCGGGAGCTTTAGGCCGCCACCCGGAGCCAGCGCCTCCCTTTCAGTCGGGACAGCTCGCCGCGCCCCACAGGGGGCGCTCTCTGCGCTGTTGATTTCGTCCATCAACAGCCTCGGGTCCAGCGAGCCCGGGTCCGGGGGAGAGCCGGTGTTCTCGAGAGACATCGAGGCGTCGGTCCATCTCGGCGCCTTGAACGCTCCCCGGGGCCTCCCCGGGGCGGAACAGGGCAGCCTCTCGGCCCCAAGCCCCCGGCGCGCCTCTTGGTCTCTCCCCGAGGCGGGAGCTGGCTCCGTGGAGCGCGCCCCTGTCCGCCGAAGGCAGGTCTTTGGACCCGGCTGTGCCGGAGGCCGTCTGGCCCCCCGCTGCAGTGGTTGTCTGTAAAGGTGCCCGCCGCCTTCCCGAAGGGGCTCTGGGGCGGCTGCCCATGGGCGTTGGCCTGAAGTTTCCCCCAGGAGAGCGGCGCCCTTGGTGGCGGAGCGGCGTTTCGCGCCCTCACTCGGCACGCGAGTGTCCGCGCGGGCCCTGTGCTCATAGCGCATCTTGACCGTTTGCCCCGTTTTAAAAGATTAAAAACAAAAACTCTACACAGCCAGTTCTTCAGCATAAGAAGGTGACCAGCGCTGTGGCGACACTGTAGGGCAGGAGGGAGACGGGACCGCCGAGCCGGGGCCCGCCGCGCGGAGGCGCCCGAGTCCCGCCCGCGGCTTCCTGCCCCCGTGGCTGCGCGGCACAAACCGCACCCGTGGAGGTGGTGCTGCATCCTAGCGGGTGAGGAGAAGCCACCAGTGAGGCAGCAACGCCGCCTTAGTCGCTGATGGCGTCCGCTCAGCCAGAGCCTTGGCGGGCCCACCAGGCGCAGCCCGCGCCGAGCTGGAGAAGACGCCGCCCTGCTCCGCGCTCCCCCCAGACCGGGGAGGGATGGACGGGAGCTCGCCGGTGGCAATCGAGACAAGAAAGGAGCTTCCAGGAACACCGGAGGCCAGGCAGCCAGCCTTCCCGCCTGAGGGCCAACCGGCCCAGTTAAATTCAAATGTGGTGTCCCCACCTCCCACCCCTATTCCTGCTGCTTCTCCTACAGGCCATGGCCATTCCCCTTCTTGCCTACCCCCACTCGTCCCTGGTTTACCTTGCTTCGCCTCCGTCCCTCTGGGGGCACTTTGTTCACTCCCGCCCTGCACGTTCCATCTGCCCGGAATCCCCTTCCTTTCTCATCTCTCCCGGTTGCTCTCTTACCCTTTCCTCAAGCCGCAGCTCGAATGCTGTCTCCTCTAAGAAGTCTCCCTGGATTTCCCTCCTTCTTCTGAAAGCCCATGAGAGCCTGACTGTCCTGAACGTGGGTCTGTCCCTCCCTAGTCTAGCCTGTAGTGAGGGTGGAGGCCAAGTCTCACTCACCTTCACAGCCCCCAAGGCTGTGCAGGTAGCAAGCCCTCGCTGCAGACTTTAACTCGGGTGACTTTAACTCGGTGGCGCCTCTGTGGTTCAGGGAGCAGGGGCGGAGCCCTCAGCTGGGCATGGAGAGCAGCTCTGCTGTCAGCTCTGAGCTGATCTGAAGCTAGCTTGGAAGATTTGGGCACCTTTGGCCCAGGTCTGGCAGCTCTACTAAATGCCACCGCCACAGCACTGAACCCGGAGGATAGTGTCCACTGAAGGCCCCTTGCAGGGCCAGAGCCCTCTGCTCCCACCCAGGGCCACCTGCTGTGCCTGTGTGTCCCGGCTGTGAGGGCTGCCCAGTATAACGGGGACGGAGGTGCCTTCAGGTTAGCACCTGGCCACACCAGGAGATGGTGCGTTCCTTGGGATGGAGTTAGGGAGAGGAGGCGTGGGGGAAGTGGCAGAGGGAGGTGTAACAGCCTCCCCTTAAAGTCCATGAAAAACCTAGAAAATTGAAACGTAGAAACTCTCAGCCAGAGCAACAAAGATCAACATGTTAATCTCCAGGAAAAATGGAAAAAAAAAAAAAAAAAAAAAGGAACGAAAAGAAAAGAAAAAAGGAAAAAAAATCATGGGATCCGTGGAAGAGGTTTTGGAGATGGCTTGTGGGCGTGTGTCTCGTCTGCACTGGTCAGAAGGCTCTGTGAGGCTTCCTTGAGATCTTTGTGTCCCTGTGGCCTCCTGTCGGGCCAGTATACAGTAAGTGCTCAATAAATACTTGTCTACAAAAGAGACAAAGCTTGTGAGAGTCTGGAGAATATAACTCAATTCTCCCAAATAGGTTATTTAATTGAATAAGGAAGAGTCGTGTTTATAAACCTGCAGATGCTTGAAAACTACAGCAGAGCGACAGAAATCATTTATTGGGGAAAAAAAATGTTAAGCAACTATTTTCTTCTTTGTACTTTTCTCTGTTTTCACAATTTGTGACCGTGAGCAGGTGTTGCTTTAAGTGCAAGATTATTTTTAGGAAAATGCAGATAATCAGTTGGTTATACAGGAGAACTACTTGGGTCAAGTAAAGGTAGGAGAGAAGGGAAGGAGAGACCAGAGCTGGAGGGGGCCAGAGAGCCAGCTGGGCAGATCTGCTGCCGAGGCCTGGGAGGCAGCTCTCCATTCTGAGTGCAAAACTCGAAGTACCTAGGGGTGGAAAGGTGGGGTCATGGGAGGTGGGTGGATTCTCTTAAAAATTCTAGTGCCACAGTCTCACCCCAGACCCATTAGAATCTCTGGAGTGGGGCTCCCCAGATGTTTCCAACGTGAATCCAGGCTGAGACCCAGGGTCCCCGAATCCTCACCTGCTAGCCTCTGGCCCCAACCCCAACTTCCAGCGCCTCTGGTGCACCCTGGATCTGATGACTAATTGTCCTCATTCCATCCTGTCCTCACTGGTAGATTACAGGTGCCCTGGCTCCTCAGTCAGCTCAGATCCAGCCAGGCCAGCCCGTGTCCCTCACCCTGCTCCTGGTGTCTGTCCCAGTCCTGTTCGGTTTGGGTTGCCAGCAGGCAGACATGGAGACAAAGAACCAGCAGTTAAAAAAGAATAATAAACTACTAGTGAGGGTGTGAGAGATGTGAAATTTCATTCCTATGTATCTTGGTGAGGATGCAAATAGGTACAGCCCTTGGGGATAACATGAAGGAATGGCCATAATTTTCACAACTGAACTCTACTAAATCTTGAGCTGTTGAAGTGTCTTTGGACCGAAGTGTCAGTGACCAGTGAGGTCACACTGAGGACTTTGTGTTCCGTGGCCTTCCCTGGAGCTGCTCACGTGGTACGTCCTGCATAATCTAAATCAAGGAAAGAAAGAGCCTGATTTAAATGTCTTAACAACAGGGAGGTAATTAAGTAAACCATGGTGATACCATACCATATAATAGTATGTAACACATTAAAAATTATCTTTGAAAAGAATTTTAAATAATTATAAATTATGCTATGATTTGTTACATTATATAATATATAGTATATACATTATATATAATATATATACATATATATGTATATTATATATTATATATTAAGTTAAAAAATAAAACTGTATAAATTATGTAGGTCATTTCTATAAAAAGTATGGATAGAAGAAAGACTGAAAGAAAATGACAAAATGCTAATTGTGACTGCTTTCATAGATTGAGTGGTTCTTTTACAAATTTTCCGTTTCTTCCCAAATTTTCTACAATGTTTATATGAAAATGTTTATAATCAGAAAAAAATAAAATGGATAGAAGTACAGATGCAATTGGAGGTATATGATAATAAAGTAAAGGGGTTTGCCTTCTGGCCATAGAAATTCCCAGTATTTGAAAGGGGAAATTAGCAGAGAAATAGCCGTAATTGAACTGTATGGCAGGGGTTTTGCTTATTAAGTGTTCAGATTCTATCCCAATAATCTGTCTAGGCCATAAGGAAAAATATCAATATAGAGAAGCAGAAATTGCAATAACTTTGTTCTCTGACCACAGCATAATAAACCTGAAACTAATTGTATACGTATCACCACCATAGCCACGATTATTTGGAAATTAAAAGCTTTTCCTATGTAACGGCTTGTTCAGGGAGGAAATGAACACCATTTCAAAGTGCATTGGTGATGGGCTTGGGAATTACATGGAAGTGCCCCAAATTGTACTTAGAAGAGAATTCATAGTTTCAAAGGCATTTGTTATTAAAAAATAATTAATGACTGCAGCATATAAAATATGAAAAGAGTCAAAGGGTCAATCTTGGTAGGAGACGGTGGCCAAGGGAGGGCCTGGCCAGGGAGGATGGGCGTGAGGGAGAGGGTCACCCACACCCAGGGCCACCCACACTGTCAAGCATCACCACCGAGTCAGAGGAGACAGGACACACCCTTGTCCGGGGCCGTCAGTGGACTTTGAAAGGGCAGCCCCCATAGAGCTCTGGGTGCTCAGGCCGAAAGAGAGAGGACGGTGAAACTGCCACCTGGGGATTTTTAGAACAAAAGTAAAATAAAGATGGAACTGGAGCCTGCTGGGGTAGCCAAAGGAACGCGCACAAGTTTGGACTCAAGCTCTACGTGAGCGCTAACGGCTGACAGAGGCAGGCCCCAGCGAGGGGCGGGGACTGCTGTGATGGGGGCCAACAGCAAGGGTGGTGGAGGGCATGGAAGGAGAGAACCTCGGGGTCTGCTGTCGGCGGGAGGCAGAGTTGCAGTCGAGGCCTTCGAGAGCTCCAGCTGCCCTGTGGTTTGTGGCTTCCTCTGCAATGCCTACGGAAAATAACAGAGGCAAGCGCAGGGGTCCCAGTGGAAGCTGAAGAAGCAGGGAGTCCGGGGACCGCCCAGGGTGAGAGAGAGAGGAGCTCATGTGAGGCCGAGGCTGCATGGTCAGGAGAATTGAGGGGTAGCCGTCAGGGGTGAGAAGGTGCAGGGGTCATGGCCAGGACAGGGTATGGGGGCCTGAGCAGGGATGGCCTGCTTGGCTCTGAGCAGTGGCGCTAAAACCTCTTCCTCTGAGAATGTCCAGGATTTGCTGTTAACCAGGCCAGCTGCTTGGATGTGAAGGAAGGATGGAATAAACCAAAATGGACCTGCCACCAGCCCCACCCCAGTCCCAGGACAGGCAGGAACCTACCAGAACTGGAGGGGTCTGAGAGCCTTGGGCTGCAATATCCTAGGCAGCCACAAGATGGCGATGGAACCCTGCAGACATCTCTCCATTCTGGGGCTCAGCTCTCCATCAGCGTTGTCTTTCTCTCAATCTGTGTGCACGTGCGCTAGTGTTTGTCTTATGTGTACCTCCCTCTCTCTCTGTTCTTTCTTCACCTACCCTTCCTTCCCCCACCCTTGGTCTCTCTCTCTCTCTCTCCCCATTCACCTTGCATATCTTTCTGATTTCTCTCTCTCCAACCCTCTTCATTGCCTCCTCTTCTCATTCACCATTGAACAGAATAGACAACTGAAGTATTTTTTTTAATTTATTATATTTATTAGTAAAATCCCAATTGCCACTTAAAAAGCACATGTGGAGAACATTTATTTGGAGTAAATAGAGTTTGTACTCAGTGGGCCTGCGATGATTTTTCCACTTAGTGTCTGTGTTTCTGAAAAAGCTTGTTTAAATCAAGTCATTTTAGAGGACCTTGGGAGGGGCACTGTTCAAAGGAACAGTGTAAATATTTTTAAAGGAGGCTCTCTCCTGTTGTTTGATCTCTTCTTTGGCTAGTTGACGGGAAGTAGGTAGGTTTTCCTGTGTTAGTTCCCAGACTGACCACCTTGGACTTGAGAGGGCTTGGTGTGGGGGCCCAGAGCCCACCCCAGTTAAATTCGCACCCGGAGCATCCCAGCAGCAGCCCCAGTCCTCAGCACTGAGCCTCTTAACCACAATGAGACAAAGCCTGGCCCAGCAAGCACCAGGAGGTGGACACTGGCCAGCCTGGACACTCCTGGGGCAGGGAGGAGGGCAGGGAAGGAGTCTCTGAGAGACCTGATCCCAAAAGAACCAGATCAAGACCTAGTGAGCTTTGGGACTACTTTGAGTTCTCCAGGCCACAGAATAAACCAAAACAGACCTGCCCCTAGCCCCACCCCAGTCACAGAATCTCCTCCAGGGTCAAACCCTGACCACAGGAATTTCTGCCCTGACTAGGGATCCCCCGGATCAAAATTTGGAGCTCCCAAAACTTTGCTCTCACCTCTGATGGATATTTTTGTGTCTGTTTAGAGCTGGGACACAATATCATGTACACACTCTAGCCAAGAAATTAAGTTTCGGATTCTCATTACCTGATGCCAACCAGTACCCTGTAAATCTAAAATGCTGTATCGTGTGTTTGCAGTAATACATGTCTGCTTTGTAAATATCCTTGTGTCTATTGCCAAATATCCCAAGAGCTTGGTGCCTTTTTGTGGGTCAAGGAAAAACCACATGGAAGATGTGTTTAGGCCTGTGTTGTTGTGTAATGTTCCCTGATAAAAGACCTATTTGGTGAATTTCTTATACAGGTTAGTACAGAAAACAAAGTTATCTTCCTTGAAAATCTGGTCAGCTAAACTTTGTCAGCCAAGAAGAGTTATATAACCCATCACATTTCCCTTTTTACCTTGGCTTCTAGGAAGTTCGGCGCTAAATGATCAGTCTTGTAATTATCAGTCCAGGTGACCTCTGTTTCTTTTAACATTTTCCTTTAAGTTCTATTGTTTAATTTTACTTTTTTTTTTTTTTTTTTTTTTTTAATTCTAAACCACTCTAGTTCCTTTCTGAAAAGAGGCAAATCTTCTGGGAATTATCTGGTGGAAAGTTATGAATAAGAAATGATCCCGCAAAAAGAGTTTATGTGGGAATCCTTAAAATCTGAGGGTGCCAGGAGTTGATTCAAAGACTGTGCAATGGGTGACAGTGTGAGAATGCTGTCCAGCACTTCCTCCGAGCTCAAGACGAGGCCCAGGTGCTGTCTTAGGGTTCCCTTGCTGGCAGGAGAGAACGTCAGTGTTTGCCGAGAGGGCGTGTTCTCTGCATTTGGTTTATGAAGCAACAGCCTTGAGGGTAGCTCAGGGGGAAACTTTGCTGTCACAAAGGTAGCTCCAGGTTCTTGTGTGGCTCTGCCACTGCCTAGAGAAAATCACTGAGCCTCTCTGTAAAATGGGAGGAGGGGAGAATGGTGGAGAAAGGCAAAGTGGAATTAGATATTTATTCAACCTTTAAAGGCGGGATAGTTTCTACATTTTAAAACCGGAGAAGAAATTACAAAGGAAAAATTTGAGTGTATAAAAGTGTAAATGTTTGTATGTCAATCAAAACACACCAGCAAAAAAGGGAACAATGGATCAGTGTCAGTAATAATCAAAGAAATGCAGAAGAAGCCAACAGTGCAGTCCTATTTATTTCGGTTAAATTAATAAGCAAAATCATTTTTAAAAACACCCAGGGCTAGCAGCGATGTGGTAAAACTGGCTTTCTCAGAATAGTCACATGATCAATGAATGCAGCCCTTTTAGAAAGGCATCTGGCCAGTTGTATCACGAGTTTTTAGAATATTTCTTACTTTGGCCCCCAAAATTCTATTTCTGCTATAAAAATAACCCATAATAGGGAGAACACTCTTTGCAAGAAGATGTTTGTGTTGAGGCTGTTTATATTATTTAAAATGGACTCAACACAAATGCCTTAACTAGCACTGGAATGGGGTTCATGATATGGAATGTGATGAAAAATAATATTTCTGACGACTGTAGGAACATAGAGAATGCTTGGGATATGATGTCACTTGATAAAGTAGGGTATAAAATTGAATGTATACAATAATTAGTACTATGTATATAAAGACTACAAGGAAGTACACAAAATGCATTAGTGTTTGTGTTAGGATGGTAAGAAAAGTGTTTTAACCTTCTCCATTATCCCAAATCATAATGTTACGCTACTTTTCTAATGGAAAAAAAAAAGCATAGTTTTTAAAATTTTATTTCAAAGAAACATAAAAGAAAATGAAGACATGGGTTAGATATGTCTTCCCAGGCCTTTAGATACAGACCAGTAATATTAAGGAAACAAAACTGGGGGTGGGATTAGTATAAGATTACTGTATTTTTATTTTGTTAGGTTAAGAATGTTTCAAAATAATAAATAGTACCCACTGTCAGCATAATTTAATAAAGGAAAGGACATTTTTAACACCAAAAAGTAGAATGGACAAAATTTAGCTTCTTGAGAACTTTGCTATTGCATCCTCATTTCCACATTTTTTGGGGGACCTGTGAAGCCCTCATAGTGCCAGCTCTGGCCCTTTGGCCAGAGTTTGAGACCCTTCTCTTGAGATGTGCTCCAAGCCCCTGTCCAGCCAGAAGCCCCAAAGCCAGGCCAGCCCTGCCACAGACCCCCAGAGGTCCCTCCCAACCCAGAGTCCCAAAGGCAGCGACTGAGGTCTCAGGAACCAAACTGGCAAAGCTGGTTCTTGTAACCCCAGGTGGCAATTATTTATGGTTAATAAAAGCTAAGGCACATTGTTTCCAAACATAGAGCTCTTGAGGGGAAAGCAAACTTGGCAATGAAGAGGCTACCAGGCAAAAATGTAGAGTTCTAGATTTGTCACGGTTGCCTGTTATTTCATGGTGTTTGACGTGGCAACGTGGGTAAAAACTCATTCCCCACCAAAGTACAGATGATTACCATCTGAGGCACACCTGCTCACAGAAACGCTAAGAGTTTCTTATAAGTACCTGGTGGCACTTAAGGGCCGGTGGGCGATGGATGGAAGGAGAAGGCAAGGATCGTCATCCACGAGACAAAGTCCTTATGAAGAAGCATCTGTACGTATCTTCTCCATAAGGCTATTTTGTCCCATCCGTGAGGTCAGTGATTCTCAAGCCTGGCTGGGCATCTGAATCACCTGGGGAGATTTTCAAACAGTGCAGAGACTTGGGCCAGACTTACAGATTCTAACTCAAGGTCAAGGGTGGGGGCTGGGCTTTAAAAAAATATCCACGGGTGACTCTAATGCTGAACAGGCTTGAGAACAGCCACATAAAGTTCTTGGTGAATGTTCTGATGGGTCTGATAGCCTCTGTGAGTGAGGGTGCGGGTGGGACTTTCTTTTTAATGTAGCTGAGCCCATTTTTCACTCCATCCCAACTAGGGGACCCTTACAGGCTCCTGGAGGGCACTGCATAATACAATCCTTTTGTAGAACGAATAATTATTGCCTCTTGGTGGATCTGTTTTGCAAGCCCAAATGCTGTACAGCAGGGCCCACAATTCTGGGATCCCTTCCCCAGTCATCCAGAAGCTCAGGTCCTTCGGCTCCCTTCAGGCCGTGTGACTCAGACCACCGTGACTCCCCGGAATGCACTTTGCCGGCCCACCCTGATGGCAGGAGCGGAGCAAGCGTGCAGAGCGGCTGGGTCGGGTGTGGAGTGTCACTCAACCTTTTTTCTGGCTATCAAAGGTGCAGATAATTAATAAGAAGCTGGATCTTAGCAACGTCCAGTCCAAGTGTGGCTCAAAGGATAATATCAAACACGTCCCGGGAGGCGGCAGTGTGAGTACCTTCACACTTTCAGTGCACCATACTGTGGTTTTATTTTTTAAGAAGTGGCATGAGTGTATAACACTTGCAAGACATTGCATAGAATAAATCATTTTCAGGCTCAGGGCCTATCCATGCCCCCCAAGTCTGCCCAGATCCCCACACCAGTGTTCATTGTTCCCAGACACCCCTCTCCCCTGTTCTAGGCGGGGAGCCTCAGCATTTAGGGGTCTCTGGGCCTGTGAAGGCTGTGTAGGTAGAACAGGGAAGATGGCTGAACCACTCTCTGACCCCTACCTGGGAGGCAGGGTCCTCAGAGGATGCTGAGGCTTGGCCCCATGCCCACCTGCCTCCTGAGAACCCCACAGCCCCTGCCTGCGGTTGGGCTCCAGGTGGCGGCACCTGAGGCTGGGCTCCCTCACCTGCCCCCCCTCACCTGGGCAGGCTCACCCCTGAGTGGTTCCGCTGCGGACAGCTGGCCTGTTTGCTCTGACCAGTGGACACGAAGTTCTCACTGTCCCACCTCAGGGCAAGAAAAGCCCAGAGCCTGTTCAGCTTCCTCTCCTGCATTTGCAAAGTGATGAGCTGGCTCCTCGGCCTGCTCAGGTTTAAAACCAGCCCCACCCTCAAGGCAGAGACCCAGATGCCAAAGAGCGGAACCGAGGTGCCCCGAGTGGCCTTGCCCGCAGCCAGGTGTGACAGAGAAGGGTTGTTTGGGCCCTGGGCCTCGGTCACCAAGGTCCCCTTTTAAATGTGGCCTCCTCCGGGTGTTCCCGGGGCTCCCTGCGTTGGCTGTGTCCCTGCGAGATCCCGTGTAAAGTCGAGTTTGGGACTCGCCTCCTTGCTTCCCACCTGCCCACCGGATTCGCTCAGACGTGCGCCGTCAGCCTCCCGGTCGCTGCGCACTGGCTGTGGGTGCAAACTCCTCACCCGAGGCCCTGCCCTCCCACCCCCTCGCTCTCCCAGCCTCCGAGGTCAGCTGGAAGCAAACGTCCAACCGCCCTGGGAGCCCGCGGTCCCGGCGGCAGGGGGCGCCCGAGAGCTCTCCGAGCCCGCACCTCCACGGCGCCGGCGTCCAGTCCGAGGGTTTATTCTTGCAATGTGCTGCGGCGCCTGCCCCGCCACCGAGTCCCCTTGGTCCCCGGGGAGCGAGCACTTACCCGCGGCTGCTGCATGGCACTTTCTTAACGCTTCCTCCCCCAGTGTCCGCTGCGTGTCTCCCCGTCTGCCCCTAACCCTGCGCTCGGGTCCCACCCTGGCCTTGTCTTCAGCAAGACAAGGGGTGGGGAGGACCCCGCGCTGACGGGCTCCGTGTGCGGGTTGCTTGTTTTAGCGTTGATTCCTGCTTCTCGGGCTCAGGCCAGAGGAGGAAGTTCTGGTACTTTCTGGTGAGACTCCTGTCTGGTCCGCTGGCGGGAGGGGCTGCTGAGGCTGCGCAGTGGGTCCAGCTCCGGTGTGCTACAGATGCAGCCCGGGTAGCTCCTGCAGGCGGAAGCTGGGGAGAGCGCGCCTGGGGCAGCGAGGCCCATTCCCACTGGGGATGGGAGTTGATGGCTAAGGAAGGTGCAGGCCCAGGGCCTCAGGGGGCTTCCCCAGGGCCTGTGCTGCACTCTCTTCCAGCCTTGGGAGTCCTTGGCCTGTGGCCACTGCTTGTTTGCAGCAGGGGCCCTCCCCGGATGCTCTTCTCCTGGTATAAGGTTGTTGGGGGGCCTTCCCATTGCCAGCCTCAGGCATTTAGGGCCACTGGACCCCAGGATTTCCCCAGCCTGGAGGCCTCCTCTCCCCTTTTTCTATGCTGTTCCAGGTTCTGCCTTCTCCACCAACCCCACCGGCATTGTCTCCCACAAAGTACCTCATCCAGGCCAAGGGGCAAAGAGGAGGAAGTCTTGGTCACACCATTTGTGTCCACCTCCCTCGTGCAGGGAGGAGCTCTTGGTGCTCTCAGATGTCAGTGGAACGTTTCTTAGAATTGTTCATTTCTCACCCACCCCTCACTTGTGTCCAGGCTGCCACACCTGTGTCCTCCCCATGAACACACACGGCCACGTCCGTATCTCTTCTCCTCTCCACCCTCGATCAATAAGAGTATACCAACAAGATCTTAATGAACTCAAATAACTTGGGATTGTTGGCAATTAATTAGACCTAGTAGAAACCCCCTCCTTTATTTCTGGCGTCCTTGTTAAACCCACCCTCAGACACAAATGAGGCCATCTCTCCCCCAGGCAGCTCCTGTGTGGGCTCAGTGGAGAGTGGTCACATGCGGCCCTCGGCTACCAGGCCTGGTCGCTGCTGGGGACCCACTCACAGCCACGGCCTTGTGGAGACCTGCCTCTGGGGGCCCCATTCTCCATGGCGGGGAACCTGTGAGGTGCCCCTTGCGGGGAGCTGGCTCCTGGGCTGAGCTGAGTGGGCGGGAGGGAGGTGGGCAGTGAGGCCAGGCATGTGCTGTCCCCTTGGGACTGGTTCTGAGCCCTGGAGCCCCACAGGCCTCCCTGTGTGTGTCCAGGTCTGCTGGAGCTTGCTGAACACTAAACCGGTTTCTGCGGTGCTACCGGCCTGTCCTGTTGGTGCCGCCCTGCTCCTTTCCATAAAAACCAAGATGCCCAGGACACTTGGTGTGCAGAGGCACGGTGGGCCCTTTCCTCCCAGCTGCTGACCCATCATGGCCCTCCTGGTGGGCTGCTAGGCTTTTGCATCTGTGGAAACTTCTCCTGGGCTAAGCCCACCCATCTGCCCTAACATGGCCCTCTCCTCTTTGAGGCCCAGCAGGTCCAGGCTTTGCGCCTTTCTAACGAGCCTTTTTCAAATAAATGCTGCACCCAGTGATGGCTTCTCTGTCTCCAGTGAACGTGAGCTGTCGATTTCATGTCAGGAAAGGGAGTGATTCTTTTACGTTGAAGTGGCATTTGCTAAAGAGATGGTATGGTCCCTGCAGTTTGACAAGGTGTCTCTCCTTTTCCCTGGTGGTCTTTTGTCCTGCGGGGGCTGAAGACACTCCAGTCCCACAGTTGTTTGTTGAAGGAGTTTGCAGAATCCCAACAAGACAGTTTCCACCTTGACTAGGGTGTCTTACTGGTGGCAGGTAGGACCCATTGCCTGAGGTGGGCCTGGGCTTACACAGCCGCTTTTCGTTGGGTTACACCCATAAAAAAATAATCCTGTTTTATCCTTTGTCTTTCTGTCTCTTTCTGGCTCTTGCTTTCACTTTCTTTCACCTCCAGGTGCAAATAGTCTACAAGCCAGTGGACCTGAGCAAGGTGACCTCCAAATGTGGCTCATTAGGCAACATCCATCATAAACCAGGTAGTCCTCACGAAGGCAGGTGGGGAGCAGGAAGGTGCTGGGGGGAGGGGACAGGGTTGTCTGGGTGGTGCCTTTTTTCCAGTGCTTTCTCCTGAAGTGGCTGGGAAATACTTGTCTGATGGGTCATCATGGGGGGTGTTGAGGGTAGCGCTTGTTGTGGCCTGGGAGGCGTGGCCAAGACAAGGTGAGGCAGGAGGGGCGGGGCTGGTCCTACAAGCCAACCTGCTGCTCTCCAAGCAGACTGTATGGAAATCAGTTGACAAAGGGAATTTCTAAGACAATAGAAATGCCCTGTGTCACGTCATCCAGTGTGGTAGCCACCAGCCATATGTGGCGATTGAGCACTTGAAACGTGGCTAGTGCAGTTGAGGAACTGAACTGATTTTATTTAATTAAAATTGAAATCCCCACATGACCATATTGGACTGCACAGGTACAGATTCTAACTCCCTCCTGCCTTGGTTGGGCCCTGCTCAGGGTGGAAGCCTTTACTTGAGCCTTACTGTGAGAAGAGAAGGCCATCAGAAGCAGAGTCCAGAACGGGTCAAATTGTTTTGTTCCCTTGGGCATTTTCTGAGTTAGTCTCTCCCAGTGAAAAACGTCCCACCCCTGGTGCCACCATCTTGCCACACTGTGAGCAGCTTTCTCCAGTCCCTTTTTTCTGCCCAAGGAGGTAATGTGGGTTTCTCTCTCCCTCATGCCAGGTCTCCCACATCTGGGTGTGGCATTGGGTGTCCACGGAGGGAGAAGGGGTCAGGGTGCTTTCTTATTTTGTGTGTGTTTTGCCAGTTTTAATTTGAGATCTTGTGGGGCCGAAGTTTACCTGATGTCAACATAGGAAGACTTTGCTCATTGGAACCAACTAATTTAGAATTTAGAATAATTTCTCCTGAACTGAGCAGTAATTTATCTTTCCATTATCTAAGAAGAATGAGTTTGCCCGGTAACTGTTTGATGCACACCTTTATTAGAAAGAAGCAGCAAACTTTTCCCAAGCCTTTTGGAAGGCCTGACCGTTACACTACCCGCATTCTAAATAAAAGGGAGTCTTATCTACTCCTGAAGGTTGGTCTGTACTTGGAATCACTTACTTAGCCCTTGTCATGCTGTAAACCTGAAGATTGTGTCATGATCCAATCCCCTCCAGGGTAGTGGGACCTGAGCCTTTTTTGACCATGACCCCAGCAGCCCATGGCACTTTGCTCTGCAGACGGTGGCCCTTGGTTGGCGTCTGCTCTGTCCACTAAACCACAGAACAAGTTGGCCAGGTGCTATTGCGTGTGTTCTGTTCTAGGAGGGGGTCAGGTGGAAGTGAAATCTGAGAAGCTGGACTTCAAGGATAGAGTCCAGTCAAAGATTGGTTCCCTGGACAACATCACCCACGTCCCCGGAGGAGGGAATAAAAAGGTAAAGGGGGGCAGGGCGGGAGGAGGCTGCATTTGGGCCTGGGTGTAAATCAAGTCGAATGGACAAAGGCTGGTCCAGTTTTCCAGAGGAGGAGAAACGAGGATCCTGCACGGATTGGCTTGGACTCTGGGCAATACCCAGGACACTGGGTCTTGATTTCCGCTGCTCACTGCAATCACCTGAGGGGCTGCCTGGGCCCTACTCCTGGAGATTCTGATTCATTGGTCTGGGGTGCGGCCTGGACACCTGGATTGTGGAAGGCTCCATGGTGGTCATTTAATGCAAAGGAGAGGGCTGTCCTAGGCCCCAGGAAAGTAGCCACACCAGAGCCAGCCCGGGGGCACCAAGGACAGGTCATGGGCGCATAAGCTGGTTTTCAAAGTGGGTCACTAGGGAGTTAGGGCAAAACCATGATGCTGACATAGGCTGTCAGTTTTTGGCAACGCCTCTGACTGTCCTGGAAGTGTCCACACGGAGGCTGCGTCCCCGCCGTCGGCAGTTTCTCGCTCCCAGTCGTGCTCAGGTCTCTGCCTGTGTGAGCTAGAAAACCGGAGGGCAGCTTCTGGCTCCAGGTATCTGCGTGAGCACAGGAGCGTCCTCTCCGTTTCCCACCATGCCTGCCCTGGCGTTCTGGAAGTGGCTCCCTCTCCAGCCTCTAGTACCTCCCAGCAGCTGATGGGACCCCCGAGGCTGGGAGTGGGGTGCTGCCACTTGGATGGTCACCCGCTCTCCAGCTTCCCGCAGCACCCCCTTTGGTCTCCCTGACTCCAAGGTGGACCTAGAGTGGCCATACTTGCCATTGCGGTCGCATACTTGCTTCCCATGGTGCAGAAATACTTCTGGTGCCCAGGTCTCTTTCAAAAGTGAGAAAAAAGATGGACCAGGAGGCTGCATGCTTCAAGGGAAGTGAGGGGTGGGCCCCAGTTCTCCGGGCAAGTGGAAAACGTTCTCTGCAAAGGCCCAGCAGCTCTGCTAGTTCCCTTGCCTGCCCCAACCCTGCTTTAAGGCAGGGCTTCCCAGCCTGGGAGCTTTAAATGTACTGATACCTGGCCCCGCTGCCAGCCAGTCTGATTCAGTGGGTCTGGGTAGGGCCTGGGCGTGGGTGATTATTACCTTGAGTGAAAGGAGGCTCCACCCTGTCTCTGGAAGTTCCCGTGCCCAGGAAAAGGCTCTGTGCTTGACTCTGCTTGCAGGTGTCTCCTGGGCAAGCTCTCCAAGGCTGAGTTTCTCCTTTAGCAAAAGAGGATGGAAACACCTATGTCCAAGGGTGGTTGTGAGAAACCAATGAGACAATGTTCTAGAAGGTGCCTGGTGTGTTGTAGGCATCTAAGAACATGACTCAGAGCCAAGTTCAAAGTCGAATTTCTTGGCTCCTTCTGCTCTCTGTCCCCAACATTGGGGGCCTCCCTGCACCTCCTTCAGGGAGCTTGTGTTTCTAGTTCATTTCCGTGCTGCTTGGAAAGACACCACCGTCCTGGTACAAGGGGATTTCCCTCTTATTCAGTTCCTTCATTTCCTTGAGTGTTGAGCAGAATCGCTAACAAGCAGCGATGTGCAGGACCCTGCTCTTTCAGTTTGGGGGACGTGGGGACATGCCCAGGAATCTTTCACATTTTTCTGAAGAAGCAAAGCTTTTTAAAAACATTACTACAAGTGCTCTTATCAAAGCATATGTCAAAATGGCCTTTCAAATACAGCAGTATATGAAAGGGTTCTTTTTTCAAAGGAGTGACCCAACATGAACAAAAGTATGCACATAGTTTAAGTGGGAGCTGTTTTTTCTACCCCCCCCCACCCCCACCACTCAAGCTCTCTGCAATAGGGGCTCTTCACCTGAGGCTCATGGAGTCCAAAAATTGAGTGGAAAACTGTAAGCCTCTGTGTGTGCTTGGGCATATGTGCATGCATTTTTCTGGTTTTAGCAGATGCTCAAAGAGATCTAAGAGAACCCAAAAAAAGCTTGAGAACTGCTGTGCTTGTTTTCCATTAATAAGCCTGTGTCAACCTCTTGAGGGGTCATTAGGAGAGAATTATTGTGCCCCACTCACATCTCCAGCTAATGCTTTCTGCTTCTGAGTTTCTGGATATCCTCCGGAGCTAAGCCATCTGGGGCTCCTAGCTTTGTCATTCTCTCTCTCTTTCAAAAAGGGCTTTATCACATTGTGTTTTCTGTCACACCTTCAAATGCCACCCACAGTTGCTGCTATCTCCAAACTCCCCATCAGTCACTGGCAAAGGGGAGGACTATGTGCAGGTCATGTCTGTGGGGACGTTCCTTAGTCTTTGCCATTTGCAACGTGCCAGTATCTATCAAAATAAAATATGCGTGCCTTTTGGCCTAACAGTTCCACTTCTGGGATACACGTATACATGTGTGGCAGGTGCATACAAGGGTATTTGTTGCAGGGTTGTTTGTAATAGCGAAAGACTAGAAGCAACCTAAACAACCGTCAAGAGAGGAGTCCATAAATTTTGGTCCATCTGCCCTGATGGATTGCTTTGCAGCCATCAGGAAGAACAAGGAAGCTTGTTATGTACTGATAATGGAAGGTATAAAGTTTAAAAACATAAGGGCAGAGTGTGTGTATATTATGTTACCCCCTACACACATGCGCAGATATGTTTGAGTACGTGTGGAGTATCTCTGGGAGAGTACACAAGAAACAGAATGGTCACTGCCTTTACGGAGGGGAATTAGGTGGCTGGAAGGCTGTGTGCAAGCGTGTTACCTACTGAAAAACAAAAACCAGTGTCCCATCCACCACAGCTTCCTCCCACCAAAGGAGGGAGTTGGCAGGGCTTGCCCCCACGGCCCCCAGGCTCATCCTTTCACCCTCCGTCCCCTCCTCGTCTTGCAGATCGAAACCCACAAGCTGACCTTTCGCGAGAATGCCAAAGCCAAGACGGACCATGGGGCGGAAATCGTGTACAAGTCGCCTGTGGTGTCCGGGGACACGTCTCCACGGCACCTCAGCAACGTGTCCTCCACGGGCAGCATCGACATGGTAGACTCGCCCCAGCTCGCCACGCTGGCCGACGAAGTGTCCGCCTCCCTGGCCAAGCAGGGTTTGTGATCAGGCCCCCGGGGCGGTCAGTAATCGTGGAGAGAAGAGAGAGTGAGAGTGTGGGAAAAAAGAATAATGACCCGGCCCTTCGCCCTCTGCCCTCCCCCAGCTGCTCCTCACAGATCGGTTACCGGGTTACCCGGTTCATCACTTCACCTGCTTTTGTTGCTCGGCTTTGGCTCGGGACTTCAAAATCAGTGGTGGGAATCAGAGCAAATTTCATCTTTCCAAATTGATGGGTGGGCTAATAATAATAAAATATTAAAAAAAAACACCCCACTTTTAAAAAGATGGCCACACCCAACACTTCCTTGGGCAATTACTTCTTGTTTCTTTTATTTCCCTCTCCTCTGAGTAGAAGAGGGAGGAGAGGCTCTGAGAGCGGCTTCTGGGGAATTTCGAAGGACGGGGGCCCCTGCCTCCACTGGCCCCATCCTGGGGGCTGCACAGAGGCAGTGGCAGCAACAAAGCATTTGCAACTTGGTGCAATGGTGGAGCCAGGGGCAGACTGTGTCAACCTTGTATGTGCATGCTGGGGGTGGGAGATGGGGGGCAGGGAGAGGGTGAGGCAGGGGAGAGAGAGGGGGAGAGGGGAGCAAGTGGGAGGAAGAGGAGGCAAGAGAAGGAGGGGGAGAGAAAGAGAGAAAGAGAGAGAGAAGACCAGGAGAGGGACCCTGCCCCCCGCCTAGTGTCCCTGGAAGGGCAGCAGCCTTTGCCGAGGCCACCCGCAGTGCTGCCCATGCAGATTGCGTGGCCTCCTGTTCTGGCTGGGCCGGGGTCTGCTGCGGGTTGGTGTGCCACTCTCTGGGGGGCGGCCTGTGGGAGAAGGGCTCCAGTCTCTCCCATGTTGTAAAGGGACAGTGGGCAGGAGGGGAAGGAAGGTTGGCAGGAGGGTGGCACCGTGGGGACTCTTCCCTCGGAGACTGACCTCGATGTCCTGGGAGCGGCTGGCTTCTTTCTCCCTCCCTGAGCTGAGGGGCTCCCCTCCGGCCCACGGAAGCCCTTTGATTGAGTTCTGATGGTTGGAACTGCAGCCACGATTTTGGCCACCTCACAGCTCTAGGACTTTCGGGCCAACCAGTTCTCTTTGTAAGGACTTGTGCCTCTCAGGGGACACCCGCCTGTTCCCAAGCCTGGGGCTCCGGCATCTCTGGAGTGTGCAAGGGTCTGGGAGGTAGAGCCCCGAGCCTCCCGGCCGGCCCACAGCCACTACAGCCGCCTGTCTGCCCCTCCGAGCCCGTGTGTCTGCTGTGTACAGGGGTATGCTGTCTGTACCCCTCATTCTATCACGCTGTTCCAAGTTCCCAGCCTCACCACCACCCCTTCTCGGCAATGGTCATTGGTTGGGTGCAGGGGCGCTCCTACTCCAAGGGGCGAAATCAAGGAAAGGGAAAGTCCAGGCACAAGGGTTGCATCTCAGCCTCTCGCTCCTAAGTTACACTCATGCAATTGGTGTGTCTCTTGCAGCAAATCTCATGACCTTATTCTGTCCCCTGCCCACATCTCCCATCACAGAAGGCTGAGCACCGTGGTGGTGTGAACCAGGGTTGGGCTCGACAACGGCCCTGGACGTTTTGCTTTGTTGACTTGGCGAGCCCTTTCTTCCCAGAAGGCCTGGTCCTGTTCCTGTTTTGAGCTGGCAGTGGGAGGATGGGTGTCCTGGCTGCCAGACAGGGCACCACGATGGGCAGACCAGACCTCCGGGACAGGGCCACACCCTCTCTGCTCCCCACAGCCACCTCAGCTTGTATCTTGGAGCCTCCTGACTGCCAGCCTCCCAGAGGGCCCAGCTGCTGCTCAACCCCAAGTGCACATATAGAATCAGCCTCCACACCCCCAAAAAGGGAACATGCCTCTCGGAAATGGTTCTTCCCTCCAAGTCCCAGCTGGAAGCAACGCTGTCTGTCCTGCTGGAGCAGCTGAACATATACATAGATGTTGCCCCTCCTTCCCCATCTGTGGCATTGTAGTTGGATGTGTCTGTTTATGCTTGGATTCACCAGAGTGACTATGCTAATGACAAGGAAAAAAAAAAGGACGCATGTGTCTTGAAATGTTTTTAAAGCGCTTTCTAACCCATCCTCGTGGGGGTCTTGGATGTCTCTCACCTCCATGCTGGGACTTGGCTCCAGGAGGCCTGTGGATCTACATTACTGTGGCTTCCCAGTTTTTAAAGGGTTTTCATCAGCATCGGGGACCCAACAGAGACCAGATTCAGACCTCTGAGGAGAGCCCTTGGCAGTGGAGAAGGCCCAAAGCTATGCCTGCCCCACCCCACCCCCACCCCACCAGGTTTTCTCTGGGAGCAGTGCATCTTGTGGCTGGCCTGGTTTGCAGCATGAAGATGGTCTTCTCTGGTCAAAGCCTGGCGGTCTCACAGCAGCCCTGAGAGAGCATTTTAACAATTCTCTGCTTTACAAGAAAAATGAACCCACCAACAGCTGGGTGGAGAACCACAGTCCCCAAAGCTCCAAGAGCCTCTAGGTAGCCCAGCCCTCATAGCCTACAGGCGCCCTAGGGAAAGGTACATGTCAGGCGACATCATCCCCAAAGCCTTGGCCGGAGCACTGCCAGCCTGCTGACCTTGGTGCAGGCCCCATCTGCTGCTCTGGGCAGAAGGAAGCAGCCTTTGCAGAAAACAACTATTAAAAAAAGTCAGCAGCCTCTGTTCCAGTGCTGTTACTTCGGCTTGGGTGCAGTTAAAGGCAACCAGGGGGGACTGGGTGTTGAGTCCAGGGCCCGGACCCAGGGCTGGAGGCTTCATTTGCAGCCAGAGCTTTAGGTGCAAGGAATCATCTGGGCCCCAAACTTTCCATTGTGAGGCTCCCCACTGCCCTCTGAGTCCCAGCTGCTCTCAGAAGCGAAGGATTCTGAGGAAGGGAAAGGAAATGTGGTTTAAAGATTTGGTAGCTGTTAAGAGATGGGGCTCCCTCATTGTAGCCACTGAATTTGGCTGCATTTTTTTTCCCCACCGCTTCTCACTTCCTCTTCCTGCAGTTCCTGTGCCCTCCTCTTCAGTATCCAGGGCCTTATTCTGAGAGCCTTGGAATCTCCCTCATGGGGGCTGGGCGATCAGGGTCAGCCTAAAGCTCAAGGTTTAGGATTGTCAGGTCAGTGCTATCACATAGCTTGCAAAGGGATCCTGGCTTGTGACCTTAAATGAGGATGAGGACAATCTCCCCCCACCCCCTATTCCCCCCTCCTCGAGTCAATGTTCCTTGGGTGGGCTAGGATATACTATATGCCTGGTTCCTTCAAGCTGTGGATTCACTTTATCAATAGGTTCCATTTTAATCGACTTCGATGGTGAGCCTCTGTATCTTGTTTGCGATTGCTTTCTGTGCTGTGGGGTGGTGGGGTGGGGGTGGGGGGGTGAGAGTGGGTGGGGAGGGAGGGAACCTGTAAGAAGATACTTCACATGGGCAAAGGGAAGTCTTGGAGTGCAGCAGTTAAACCGCCTTGTAACCCTTTTCTTCTGATTTCAACTACCATGTGCTAGAAAGGGAGATGTTACTGGGCTCGATGTCCTTGGATTTTGCTTTCCAATGATGCGGCAGGCAGCCATGCAGTTCCCTACCCCCTTCCCAGCCAGGAGCAGGAGGTGAGTCTTGTGCTGGATCTAGAGATTTGGTTCCACTGGCATGCTGGCCTTTTGCTGGGTCCCAGGCCCACAATCATGCCTCCCAAAGACCCTAGCATCTTTCCTCTAAGCCTTTGGCACCTCAGCATCACTCTTCCAATCTGCTCCAGGCTCGTGGCCTAAACTTGTGGCAGCTGCAGAGATCTCTTCCTTCGCCCGCCTTTATCTGTTATCCAAATGAAGCCAAGAGGTGGGGATGAGGGCAGAGGTGGAGACCATCAGCTTGTTCTATCTACAGATCTGTGGCTTCATGAGAAAAGGGTTACATTGGGCACTGATCTAGAAAGTTTCACCTCCTAACGGACTTAGTTCCGTGAATTTGCAGTGTTGGGCAGGACAATTTCTGGCACTTGCAAGTTCCATGATTTCTTTGGTAATTTTGAGAGTGGGTGGGGGGAGGGACATGAACTCATCTTAGTTTAGCTTCCTGTCTGTGAATGTCCATATAGTGTATTGTGTGTTTTAACAAATGATTTACTCTGTTGCTGTAAAAGTGAATTTGGAAATAAAGTTATTACTCTGATTAAACAATGTCTCCATTTATGGACTCCAGGGACAAGAAAATAATACAGGATGTACGATTTGTGAACCCCTTCCCACCCTTAGAGAACTCAGAACAGGAAACGACTGTCTTGTTAAAATGTGGACATCAAAATTTATCAGCTGACTTTGCTCTCTGGGACCTTGAAGGTGAAAAGAATTCTCAAACTTGCTCATTTTCAGTTGATTATCTCATTCTGGTGCTGGCAAACCAGCCTAGTCTAACTCACAAGTCAGTGCCTTGTGGTTGAGATCACAGTGCTGTTTGCAAAACAGATGCCAGTATATTCAAACTGGAGAAGAGACTATCCAGGTTGGGTGAGACAGGGGTGGGTGCATGAGATCTTTTGTCCCTGGAAATTAGCCTAGAGGTTGGGGCTGAAGCAGAATACTAGTTCAATCAGTTGAATGAATGGCCTAGATTCCTTCCTCTCTGCTTTGGAGCCTTATTATATAATTGGGGTGTGCTTCCGTCAAAATAAGATAGGGATAGCAGAGAGTGTTTCTCTAGCAATGCCACAAAAGAAAACAAAACGAAAACAGTAACCCATCATATTATTGTTCTTTAGCTTAAGGAGGTCAAAATCATGATCTTGAATCATTAGATTTTCATGCAGTTTCAAAACATTACTTTTCTCAGCTCTTCCCAATGCGCTTAGCCACTGCAGGTAGAAGCTAAGGAGAGCTGGCGTTAACTGCAACTACAGGGTCCTAAGAAGCAACAGGCCAGCCAAAGAGGAAAATGACCACAGAACACATGGCCTTCAGAGCTAGGACCCATAGCCTCACTGGTTGCTTCAGTTTGTCATGAAAAGGAGAAGTGTAAAGAGAGAACCAGACCTGTCCTCTTATTCATCTTGTACAAAGAAAATCAAGCATATAGGCCCCTTAGAAGATGCTCCAATCTCAGGTACTAGGAGTAATGAACCCAGGCCCCATGCAAACTACACACATTCTAACTGACCCCAATCATAGAGGCACTAGGGCCTCCTTGAAGAGTCTGTGCTGGTTATGAAATGGTTGATGGTGAAAAGTCAAGTATCCATTAAAGAGCAATTTAGAATAGATACAAAATGTAGTAACACTCCTGGCCTCACTAGAGAAGGGAACATCAAGAAGGGATGGGTCAGTTACTTTCATTCAACAAAAGAAAAAAAAAAAAAAATCTAGGCAGATCCTCTTATCTTCCTGGAACCCTTACCTCCCCCTATTCTAGTGAAAACAACCATATCCTCTCTCTGGTGACAGTCAGATGACCCTGCCTTACTCTTGCCAGAGGCTCAGAAGACAGAATGAGACTTTCCAAGGTTCTGAGCAGGTGAGAAGACCCCAGAGAACTCTTCTGGCAGGGCTGGGTCCTTGGTTGCCACACACACACCCAGTCCAGTATGTCAAGAAAGGCCTGGCACACAACATTCTGTAACTTTTTTTTTATTATTTTTTAAATGTTTTTTTTCCCTTGTTTTTTTTTTTTTTAGCACTAGTCTGTGCCTTGCGAACAGAATCAAGACATTAACAAAGATCAGCTTCTCTGAAGAAAAGCATTTCTATAGAACAAAGACAGCTACATATTTCGCTGCCATTACACAGCTCAAAGCAGGAAAAGAAAATATTTACAAAATACAAGTTTTTTTTTCTTTTTTTCTTTTTTACAATGCTAAAAGGGTTATTCAGAATTTTCAACCATATAAATAGAAGAAGCACTTTATGCATAGGGATATGGTGCATTATTGTTTTTTAAAGAAACAATGACAAACCCTTTAACTTGCAAACAGAACAAAAAAAAAAAATCACTAACGTTGAGAATTGTGAAAAAACCCTAACCATTAAGCAGTTTGTCTACTATTTTTATACGATTACAAAATGGCAAAAGAAAAAAAAAAAGTCTTTACCCCTCCCCCCGTTTTTGGTGATGTGATTATACATGAGACAGGCACAAGGTTAACAAAGGGGGAGTGACGGGAACCACAGCTAGGACCAGAGAACGTTCCACAGGCAAGGGGAGTCGTAGGAGTAAGGACCTAATGGATACTGACAAGGAACCTGATGCGAAGGAAACATGACTAAGCCAATTAGTTGGTGAAAACAGAAAATTACACAGGGGAGATGGCTGCTCACTTTCCAAACCCCCTAGTTTTCAGGGGAGAGGGAACAGAGGTTAAGTAGTCCTGAAACTAGCTTTATAGACCAGGATAGATAGTAAAAAGTGTTCTGAGTGGAAGGACTGGTGTGTATGTGTGGCACTGAGGAGAAGACTGGGAAGGGCATGAGGGACCGGAAGGGGACCTGAGCAGCTGCAGCCAGGTTACTGCAATTAAGGAGTCAAAACAGAGATGACCAAATGCAGAGGAGACCTCAGATAAGTCTTCTCCAAGATCAAGGGTAAGCCATACCGCCAGCTGAGACCTCAGTGAAAGCACCTGGTGGTTATGGCAAAAAGGTGCTCAAGGGGGTGCTCCAGCACAGAGGACCAGGGAGACCCAGCCAGGAGGGCCAGAGCTGAGCCAAGCCACAGACGGGAGGAGGGGAGGGGCCTAAGAGCCCAGAGCACCCTGTTCTCTCCCACCTTAACCTAAGGTGGTTAACGCTGAGCTGGAGCTTTCTGTTCCCTCTGCCCACAGGCATGAGGGAGTGGGTGATCATCTAACATCAGTAAGCCCAGGGATTCAACAGTGCAGAAGATATGCCAGGATCAGGTCAGCAAGGCCTTATCTTGAACTTCTGTTTGCCAACTGGAAGAAGTGCTCAGGTGCGTGACAAGAAAACATGGAAACCAAAACCAGAACAAAACAAAAATCAAAACAAGAAAAGAAAAACCCAAGTAGGATCTAAATTCCTTAAATTCACTAAAAACTGTGAAAATTTCCGGCATATGATGTTTGAATATCAAACGCAGAGATTTCTGAAGCTTTAATGCCAATAGTTAGTGAGTCTGTTTAGATTCTCATATCCTGCTCATCTGTGAGACGGGCGCTGAGCTGTGACTGTTGCTGTCAGATGCCGACTCTTAAGGGGGACAATGGGAGGCGAGCTGGGTGCAACCTCTGTCTCTCGGCCAGTCTTGCTGCCTGAGGTGCGCCGAGTACAGCGTGCTGCCCGTTCCTGTGCATCCAGTTGGTCCTCACACTCTGCCAGGGGACTGTATGCCAGGGGGAAGGTACGTCGCTCCCATGGCTGGACAGACTGTGGGCAGAGACAAGATGCCTTGGTGAGGACCCAGTCCCAGTCTGCCTCCTTCCCTCCAAGGCCCTGCTACAACTGTGGCCTGGAGCCCATAACCAGACTTTCTGGGAATTCTCGGTGCAGTCTGGGAAGACCCCTCAGCAGGTGGGCACCCTTTGAACAATCCAGTCTCATGGTAGCTTTAGAAAGTCAATTTCAAGTGTAGCTCCTTGGCCCCTCTAAATGGGGAGAGGCAGCCGTAAGATTAAGATCCATTTTCAGTAGTTGCTGTCTCTTCCCAATCCCACCCCGACCCCACCAACCCTTACCTGTTCATCTAGCCCCAGCTCTGGCGTGGAACAGCGGGTGTCTTCACTGACTAGGTGTCGCAGAGTGTCCCGAGCCATAGGCGTGAGGGGGGCCGAGTGCAGTTCCGGGCTAATGGGGCTCCTAGGGGACTGACCATGGGAGAACTCTGACAAAGAGTGGCTACTGCTGACATCAGGGGAGGCAGGCTGGGGGGTGGAGGGGTTGGCACTGCCCAGCTGGGGTGTTGTCCGGCCGTCTGATGACCTGTAAGACCTGTACACCAAGGAATGCAAATCTGAGCACCCAGGTAATAGGGAATTTCTGTTTATTTTTTGGGGGTGGGGAGAAGGCATGAGAAAAATATCCCATCAGAGACTGAGGCAGACTGACACCAAGAGCTCTTTCCTAGCAAATTTCTTCACTTCCTTCCATTGCTGCCTGGAGGGGCAGATGTACAATATGTCATTTAAGAACTAGGTAAGCAGAGAAAGAAAGCAGCTTATTCCTTATCATCCCAAGAGAAAACAATGCCAGGGGATGAATGCCTGGCATAGTGCTCAGTGAATTCACAGGGGAAGAGAAACTAGTCCAGACTTTGAAAACTATAATCAAAGAAAAAAACAACAACAAAACAAAAACAAGGCCCCAAGGCCTTCTACTGAATGATCCTGAGGACTTCTGCCACTGTTAACAACAAATGGAGACAGGGCAGTGATGTCCATGTGCAAGAAGATAGTTGTTTCAAGTAGGACAAGACCATACTCCATGGTCCAAAGGAGATTTAACTTGTGATGAGGCCTTCAAAGCCCCTCTGGCTAAATCATGACATCCAACTGACCTCCAAATGCCACAGACAGCCTGCTCCTAGAGCTCAGGAGATCACTGGAATTTGTCAGAACCAGACAGTGACATATGACCGTTCATACACCTATTAGTTCTGACAAATACCAAGGAACTTTTCTCAGCCTTTGCCAGTGGATGAACATCTTGAGCAACTGAGGGACAGTGGCAATTCCATGGACACAGGTGTGGCCCAAACTCCCCATCCACCCGGGCCTGCACCATCACCTGCTGCCTCGCCGCTGTGGTGGCATACTTGTGGTCCACAGCCACCGTGCCCTTTCCATCTCCTCACATTTGGCATGCAGGGCGGCAAACGCAGCATCGGATAGGTCCTCGATCTACAAAAGAGCAGCATCAATGATCTTGTGCTTCCTCCAAAAAGAGGAGTTCATCTGTGGGTGTATCAATTCTAGGACGAGCTCCACCCCATACTACGCTCTTCTCCCTCAGGACAGGAAAACAAGAAGCTTGCCACTGAAAACCCACAGGCTTGAGATACGTGTGCGAGCGCCTGCGCGCGCTATTCTGAGAAAGACTGTGCCATTACCTCCTCGTTTTCCTCGTCAGGACTCCCCTTCAGAGACTGAAGATCAACCTCCCGCCAGCTGTAAAACCAAGAAAGGACAAACATGAGATGGCTGGCAGGATAAATGAATATGTCCATGCAAGTACAATGTGAGAGCCCTTGCGGATGACACTGCTCTGTTGGGCAGGCTCTGCCCTATCACAGCTCAGCCTCCTTAACTCAGGAGGCCTCTAAAAAAAGCTCCACATGGACAAGAAATGGGAGAAGCAGGCTTGGAATGGGGCCGGGAGACTGTGATCAATTGGGCGACTGTGACAAACTCAAGCAAAGAACCCAATTAAAGGGAACTTCCACTACTTGGCACCAGCAGACGAACACTGTGTAGACACTTGTGGTCTGCCAGACTGTGATCTTTGGTCTAAGTGTACGCTTATGTAACGGAGTAAGAGAGAAAGGATATACAGAAATAATTTCACTTCTATGAGGTCAGACTTTCTCTTAAAGAGAAGACAGAACTGAGGCTAGGGTCTAAAGCCTAGTGAGAAGTGAGGAGGGAAAAAGGGCAGTAACAGGAATAGGGAGAGGAGTGTGTTATCTAGGCTTCTACCTGGGAGTAAGGATTTCCTTGTATTGTAGCTTCTCTACACGGGTTGTTGCAGCAACAGACATTGGGATGACAATGTTATTAATATCGAATGAGCTCTCTCCCCTTCTTCTCCTTACTGGCTGCTGTAAGACAAAGGTAAATTTAAAAGGTAGGCACAGTTCCACAAACATCAAATCATTTTCACCTGAAACTTAAAACAGGATTGCCAATAACGAGGTGTCTGGATCCTTCGGTTGGGCCTGTGCAGTAGCTGCAGCAGCCGCTCATGCCCAAGAGGTGGCTTTCCCACAGCAAAGCCCTCAGAACAAATACTTGGTGGTCCCAAGGAGTGACCCCTGTTCATAAGCCCCATTGTCCATCTGTCCCTTCACAGGTTCTTGTGAAGAGACTTGCTGAACATTATAGGGGTGGTAATCAGGGGCCTTCTGTCAATGTTGGGGTTCCTACCCCACTATACACACCTCTGTTAGCCCCATCCCTTTAAAAATCCTTTTTACCTATCTATAATTTAGACCTATAGTGACTTCTGAAAGTAATGTTTAAGCCTAGTTGTGACCCTTCAGATTAAGAAGATGAGTTACCTTATTCTAAAAGATGATGCCCAAAGGAAAGGCCCAGCTCAACAGATCAACTAACCTTGGTTGTCATGAAGGCACCTCCTTCTCGAAGAGCTGAACTCTTCATCTAAGCCTATATATTCTATCTGCTTGGCCCATATGTGACTGCACCTAGTATTGGCTATTATTCTTAGGAAGATAGCTGAGAACTTTCTAGCTGTATCAATGGAGACAAATGGAGGGAAACTGAATAAGAGAACCTGGCTATATAGCTCACACCCCAGGAGAAAGGATATTTGCTTCTATGGTTAGTTGAAAAGATCAAGTTCTCAGGAAATAAGAACTTCCAAGGACCCAAAATCAAAGGAAGAGGTGGGCATCTATAGCTGCTGAGAGACCAAGGAAGGAGTAAAGCAGGGAGCCAAAGGGCTTGGTCTTTTAGCTAGAAGAAAAAGTCTATTAGCTGCTTCTGCCCAGATAGCAAATACCATGCCCTGAAATACAGACTGGCAACTGAGCTGTGAGAGGCCAGAGGGAAACAGTGGGATGACAAACATGCTGCCATGGTGACCACACAGCTGAAAAACCTAATGGGCTGGCTGCACACAAACCCACACCATCAAGTGAGGGCAGCCCATGGGAAAGGGGTTGGTGAAGAGAGATGAGAAAGAGATTGTTCTGTATAACTAACCACTCCCCTACGTTCCTGGAGGGTGATATATGATTTATTCATCCCATCATCTCTGGAAATTCTCAGAGAATATTAAAAGTCAGTGCTTCCTGGGCCAAGATTTCAGCTGCTGTCATCTATAATTTCAGGCGATCACAATGTCTTTTTCACCTCAATTTCCTTCTCTGTCAAATAACAGACTGTCATTCATCTCACACATTTGGCAAATTGGTTAACCAAAATGGTTGAGCAGAGTTTTGCAAATCTGCCTGGTTGAGTTCTGCAGCTGAGAACTAATGACTTCATTCCCAAAGTCTTCTGCCACTGCGACATCTCTGCTGCAGTTGGACAGAAATGATCCATCCCACTATAAGAAGAGTACCTTAAGGAAGTTTCAAGAGAGAGAGCCTTCCCTATAGCTTGGTAAACCATGAGAAAAACAGTGTTGGAAGAAGAAGCAAGTATACTTTCCCAAAATATTTTCCTTGCATCTTTTTGGGCCTGTTATATACCTTCAATCAAGGGAGAGACTAGAGTGGGTGGTGGGACTGTTTGATAAGCTCCATCTAGATACTCCACTCCACCAGGTACTTATTTGGCCTAATTAACAAGTCTTTCCTCTTTAGAACCAGAGGTGGACAGCAGGCGATGAGAAAGGAAATTTGTGCCCAAACCTGGTGGTACATCAGAAGTATACTGAGATTGTTTTTTTTTTTTTAAAAAAAAAAAGGTTCTGGGATCTGACTAGAAATCAGAATCTTCAGGGATATATATATTTTTAAGGTTGCTCAGGTGATTCTGATGCAGTCACTAGGTTTTGTGAAGCACTACTACAAATCATCTTCTCGCCACCCAGTTTTCTTTTGTTTTCTCTAAACTTCCCTTCTTGATTTCAGGAAATCTGGCCTGTCACTCTTCTTACTATTAAATACATCCCAATTCTTTGAAGAAATTGGTAATGAAAGTCTTAAGTATCAGCACAGTGCTACAGGCAAAATTTGTACTCAATAAATATAAGTAAAAATTCAAATAATCCAGGCCTAAGATAACATTCTCCAGACAAAGGCGCGCTGGCAGGTGAGAAAAGTACTGGAGGGACTCACCAAGTCTTGGATCTCCAAGTTCAGATTTTCTATCAGAATTAGAATTTCTTTTATATCTTCTGATTATCTGGGACCCTTTGCTGGTAGATAACTCAATGTGTCATGGACACTACAAACACATTTAGACAAAATTTGTGTGGGAAGTGACGGCGGGGCGGGGGGGGGCAGCAGTGGCGGCAAGGAGGCCATTTGGAAAAGACGGCCTGATTTTTTAAGAGCAGAGAGCAATGTGGATTCCAACCTGATTCTAGGAGCCTAGTGAGCCCATTTTGTGGGCTTAGAAGTTCCTTGACCCAATCTCTGAAAGGGCTATCGAAGCTACGGCATAAATCTCCTCGATAATGCCCCAATCCCAGGCTTATATCGTACAGCGTAATGGCAAAAGACCTTGTCAGCCTGGTTTGAACCACAATTGTAATACTCACAAGTTGCCCCACCTTACTTAGTTTCTTTAACTTTGGAAAGACTCAGTTTCCCTGCCTACAAAAACGGGAATCCTCAAATGGTGTTACAGGATTCAATGTCAAGCATTTAGCACTGGCACACAGTAAGTGCTCAATAAACAACAGCTGCAGCAGTTTAGTTTTACTTTATTATATATAGGATGCTTTAGTGGCGCAAAGCAGTTGTAGACATATGTGTTCAAGGAGACACACCTTGAGGGTTTACAACATTAAAATGAAATTAACAGGAAGGTGTGAATGGAATGACTGCAAACAGCATTCTGGAAGAGGGGGTTGTCAAACGGCCTACCATGATGTAGGTACTGTTTGGGTGGCCTGTTCAATCTGCAATTTGCTCTGTACACCTAAAAACCATGGGCTTTGCCTTCTCCCTTCCAGGCACCCTAACACTCAGTGTTTATTCTCAGAATGCCAGCTCCACTTGCTAGTGGAGTAAAAGCAAGGAAATCAAATGTTGTCTCTGACCTGCTCCCCCCAATGCCCAGAGATCTCTCCTTTAACCCTCCTTTCATGTTTACTTTTTGGACCAACAGAGTTAGGGCCATGGTATTGTTGAGTCCTGTGTGAAATTTAGTCCCACAAATCTTGAAAAGCCATAGAACACCTTAAGGGTTTGTTTCTCCATCAAGCTTTGTAGGGATGGCTCGCCATAGATAATCTCTATTATGAAGAAACAATTCAAGGAAAACAGCGTAAGCCCCAGCATCACCACTTTGACATAAAAATAATTGCATTTATATCATGAAGAGCTGAGCTTCCGTAAGTGCCCTGGGCCTCAGAGCTCACTCTCTACATTGTCCTCCAGAGCCACCAGAATGACCCCTGCAGAGGGGATATCCAGCTAACTCTCCTCAGGTACTTACGGATGTGCTGGCTGTAACCTGTGAACTAGAACTGGTAGGTGCAGAGGTCTCTGATGAGGTGGAGAGCTGTCGCACCAAGGGACTGTGTGGTGGATGGTGGGTGGCCGCCAAATAGTTCGAACTGCTCATGTCTGTGTGGTGCTTCAACACTGCAGAATTCAACATAAAAAGAGAAGAATACATGGTTCCTTATGAACCTTTTCTACTTCTGGCACAAGCTAGGAATGCTGGCAACACACACTAAAGGTAAAAATGCTTTCTAAGCCTAGAGGATAAAAAGGTAAAGCAGACTGATTGATGGGAAGTAGGGGGCTGGGCAGAGGTTGCTACAGCAGTAAGAAGTAACCTGCATTTAGAAGCAGTAGGGTCCCCTCACTCTGCCTTCCTAGAAAGTGAAGGACAAAGCTGGGGGCAATTAAGAGAAGCGCAGGCTGCCCCAGAAATCCCTGAACTGGTGCAAATGCAGGTAGAGTTGCCGGGCCTGGCCCTACCTTCACTTCTCTCAGATGAATGGTCTCGCAATCTCATTTTGCTGTGGTTTGGGTCATGCACAGGTGGCGGTGGGTTGAGCAAGCGCTCTGCTTTGGGCGCTGTCCCTCGCTCCACCATGGGCAGTGCCCCCACATCGTCTAAGTGCTGTCTGTGGGTCCTGTCAGGCCGGGTTTGGTGATGGGACAGCTCTGAAGAGGGGAACAGAAAAAGAGCTGTGAAATATCTTCTCTCAAATCTTTTCTTATCTGAGTTCTGAGTTCTTGAGTTCTCTCTAAGCCAACTACACACCCAGGGCAACAGAACAATCCTCTGGGAATGAAGCTTTGAATAAACAGCACAATGGCCAGGATGGGTTAGGGAGCCCATGTAGCCTTCAACCAAGGAAATATCACACCAGTCCACAGAAGACAGCCTGCCAAGAGATGGACCAACGTCCTGCCTGTTGGCTGTTCATCTAAGCATTTCACATCTTTCCCCAAGATCCACGTTGTCTAGGATTGACAAAGCCCATTTGAGAGCATCCAAGACAGGCAGGAGAAGCAGACTGTGAGCTGAATTTCTATCAGTCAATTGCCTTTCCCAACTCTGACATAACTGCCATAGCAAACCAATAGCCTAAGAATACAAAAGGAATAGAAAAATAACTGGAGGACTCTCTGGTCCCCTGAAACTTACTGGCTGTTGTTAGAAAGGAGTTGACCAACTTGTGCCTGTCTTTACGAGTTGGATCTGGCAGACTGCCTGGCATGGGTGCCCTGTGCTTAAGTGAAAACTTTTTGGGAGGTTTGATTTTGTCAAAAGGCTTATTCTGCCACTGAGATTTCAGCATGCTCTGGAAGTGCAGGCTTGTGGGAACATCTGCAAGAAACACAAAACAACACTGCAGATTAGTCCAGACACCTGGCCTCTAGGTTGCTCTCCTATGAAATGAGGTCTGTTCAACTGCAACTCTGACTCTATAGTGGCCAACACCTCTATTACACCCCTCTCATATTTGCCCAGTGGACTGATGACCCAGCAGGACAAGCCACCACTGTCATTTGAAGACCTATTTATATGATCTTTACAAAGTCACGGTACCTTTATTTTCAAGTTAGAAAAAAATATATATCCAAAAGACCTTTTGTTAGACTGAGGAAGTTTCTTTTGTATCATGTATTCCACTAAGTTTGTTGACTTTATTGGTTTGAAAGACTGATACACATCTGTTCTGGTTTGGAACTGTTATGGACCCCAGAAAAGTCACGTTCTTTTAATTCATTCTTGTGGGGGCAGACCTATTATGGGTGGGACCTTTTGATTGTTTCCATGGAGATGTAACCTATAAGGGTCTTAATCCCCTTGGTAGAGTTCTTTATGAGTGTGTAAAAGGCAGATGAAACTCAGAGAGCACAGAGAGACATCTGGAGACAGCCACTGAAACCAGAACCAGAAGAGAAGCTAAGAAATGAAATCCAGAGTTTGCCCCAGAGAAGCTAAGAGACAAATGCCCAGAGACATTTGGAGCTAAGAGAAAGCCAATGAAACCACCAAAACAACTGTTGTGGTATTAAACTGAATCTACAGATCAATTTGGGGAGAACTGCCATCTTAACAATACTGAGTCTTTCAATCCATGAATATGGTATATGTCTCTTCATTTATTTAGGTTTTCTTTATCAGCAATGTTTGGTTGTTTTCACTGTACAGATCCTACATATATTTTGCTAAATTTATTCCTAAGTATTTCATGTTTTTTGATGCCACTACAAATGGTAACAGTATTTAAAATTTCAACTTCTAATTATTCATTACTAGTACACAGAAAAACAATAGGTTTTTGTATATTTACCTTTTATCCTGTCATCTTACTAAATTCATTAGCTATATAATAACTTTGTTGTTGACTCTGTAGGATTTTCTACATACACAATCATGTCATCTACAAACAATTTTTTACTTCTAATACATGTCTTTCTTTATACTTCTTGTTCTATTACTCTGGCTAGGCGATATACTCTAGAAGTGATCTGAAGCTATTAGATTTTCCTTTTATCCTCAATATTCTGAAATTTTACCACCATGGATAAAGATGTGGGTCTTTTTTCAGGGTTCTGCAAAGCATTCCAGGATCCTTTTAATCTGAAGTCAAGCACATTTTCCTTCACCTCTAAGTTCCTCCTGGAAATCAATAACCAGTCCCAGAGGCCATACCCACTGCCTTAATGAAGAATCAACCACCACAGCTTGGTAGAAGCAGACACACTGCTGGTTAAGAGAGATGGGAGACAAAATTCAACCTAGCTATTCCAAAATAAGTCCAAATTTATCACCCACACAAATGTCCAAGTCCCATCCCTACTCTGTGCCCCTTAATTTTGGTTAAAGAACCTCCTCCTAAATAGCTCCTACTCCACAGTTTACTCCTGCATGTCTCTGGTTATATTTTTTTTAGTTTAATTTCTCCAGTCATTCTTTCTGCTTTCTACCTTTCAAAAATAACTCCAAATTCTAGTCTATGATAGCATGCCTCCTTCTTTTCCACAATGACTACAGATTTTTCTATTTAATGTATTTTCTGAATTTTCCTGGGATTTTGGCTTCCAGGGAAGGTAGCAGATCTGCTCAGTCTGAGCTGGGGGTGGGGGCGAGGGAGGAGAAGAATAAATTAACATTTACTGAACTTAGTATGATATGTGAGGCCTTGTCTGTGTCTAGTATCAAGCATGTAGTGCTTAATCTTCACAAAAATTCCACGATGTTAGCATCTTTACCCTCATTTTAAAGATAGGAAACAGAAGTGAATTAACTGTCCAAGGTTACACAGTTTAATAAGTTACAGTCAACATTCAAATCCAGATTTGTACAACTGTGAAGTCCACACTTAGCCATTACAGCATTAAATACTCTCTGGTGTGGAGGATGGAGAAGCTTGATCCTGAAGTGGAGTCTGAAGCATCTCAAATTATTCCCCAAGAAAATGGAAAATACAGGATACTTTTCAAAGGAGTGCTGAAGTGTAAAATAATAACCACTCTTTCCCCTAGTACAGGCCAGGGATTCATGACATGCTAGTAGGTTTTTCAGGACTGGAATGTATGTATCACTGAGTGAACAAATAGTCCCCATCTTCAGGGGTGACTTTCCATGATAAGTAAGCACCCTCAGTACCACAGACATTATCTTCCAGTTCTCTCTGAAAAGAGACCACTGGCCTTTAAGGGTGTGAAACAAGTTAGGAGAACAGTTTCAATGACTAACAAACATTTGCTACATGTCTAAGTGTTGTGATACAGTAGTGAGGATACACTCATCTTCTGAAAATTTTTTTCCATAATCATTCTTTCCCACACTGAATAACAAATTTGGCCTATCACAACACTTAAAATAAATATGTCAAATATTATTAAATAAACAAGCAAAAAGGTGTCCTGTTAATCCACAATCAGGAATTGATGGTAAAAATCCTTTGCTCTAATTCAGAGGGGTTAGAGAAAAGGGAGTACAGGAAATAAAGCATTGTCCAGAGGCACTCGGCCCTGTAGAATAATCTGAAAGCAAGGCTAAGCTGGAATGTTGAGAGAAAACTGAAGAAAGGGGAGGAGAGAGGAATAAACATGAACATTTTCTTTGTATCCCAAGATTCTCCTTTGTTAGCACAAGAGTTGCTCCTACTTGGCAAAGGCTGAGTATATATGTAATGGGACTCTAAAGGCATGGGGATTTAATTTTTTTTTTACTTTTACTTTCCCAGTCTCTGCTCTCCAAATCTGAAAATCAAGCCAGGGAAAAAAGGAGATAGGGTTATGAGAGATTTGGCTATAGTGGGAATAGCAATGAACTAGAAATAAGAAGGACCGGATCAGTCCTGGAAATCTATTTATTACTGCTAGACTAGATAACTGCTATGAGCCTCTCAACTCTAACATGTTGAATCAATGACTCTTCAACTAAAACCTTGCTACTTACAACCCCCCCCACAATGCAGTTGGCACAACTGCAGAACATCACCTGCACCCTGGAGTTGAGGTATTAAGCAGAATCAAAAGCAACTTCCCCTTTAAACCCTCTAAATAAGCAATTAGAGATAACAACCAACTATTTAAGGAGCTCAGGCTGCTAATAGACTTTGCTAGAAGTTTGCTATGTTTTCTTTTAACTATTTTCAAATTAGAGTGAACAGGAACCCAGTTACATCTCCCAGCCAATGAACAAAACTGATCTCTTAAGAATTATTGGTCTAAGTTCATACTCTAATTGAGTAAGGAATAACACCTGGGATCTACATATAGTTAAAACTTTGAAAAAGAAAGGGATATGAAATGGAAAACAAGAGGGATCCATTCAGCTAAAGAACTTGCCACATTCCTAACCTGCACAAGCAATGGGGTTAAAATGCTATTATCAGAAATGAGGGTACAGATTCTTGATCAGGTAAATAACAGGAAAAACAGAACTGATTACTAAAGTCATCTTAAATTACTATTTCCTCAATCAAAGAGTAAGGTGAATGAAAAGATCTTGATTTCAGACCCACTAGGGTCTGACATTCCATGATTTACTTGACTGTTTTGCTCATTCCTTTATACTGTTTTCTCAAGCACACTATCTTGTAGTGTTTTGTATGTTCACTTCGTCCTCCTCTTGAGAAGTTGTAGTACCATGATATATGCAGCTAATTGTCCCAGCAAGCTCTCTCAAAACAGCAGAAATCTTCTCGGCCAGCAGGTGGTGCTCTTATTAAGCCCCCCACCCCTCCTATCTTTTCCGCCTACAAATCTAAGTTAACATTTTCTTCTCCTAAGGTTATCCATCCCCTACATTTCCAGGTAAGGATCAACTGGACTTGAATAAGTGAGGTGACAGGAAAACAAAAGCCCTCCTTTGCAGTACTAAAGGGTTACTGCACCTTAATCCCTCCACCTTCCTCTGCTAGGCCTCTAGAGAAACATTTCCTCAATGTCTGTAATTTCCAGCGGCATTTATGAAAGTGGCTGAGGCGTGGTCAAGATGGGAGACAGAACTCTAGGATTAAGAGCTATAGCTGGTTCTCACCCTAACAAACTGCACAAAGTGGTTAGGAAACACTGGAAAAAAAGACTGTCTGCACCAAGGGGAAGAACCAAAAAAGAGTAAGAATAATAAAATTAAATTATAAAAAATACCAGTTTCAACTCCAAGATCCCTTTATCATTTTGAAAAACAAAAAGTTTAGTTTATTGATTCAAACCAGTTTAAGCTGGTATCTTATTCCCAACGTGAAATCTTACACTAAAGTCCAGTTCCAAGTTAAAAAACAAACACATAATAAAACAAAATGTACAGAATTTCTGTTTGGGATGATGAAAAAAATTTGGTGATGGATGATGGTGATGGTTGTACAACACTGTGAATGTAAACAATGCCACTGAAATGTACACTTAAAAAATGGTTTAAATGGCAAATTTTATTACATATGTTATTACAATAAAATTTTTAAAAAGCAGAAAAAAAAGAGTGTCATATGGGACCAGAGAACAGCTAAATGTCACATTCAAACAATTCTGAATGCAGAGGGTTGAACTGCAACACCCACCCAATGAATAAAGAGATCAGTAATTCACTGCAACCATTTTTATATCAGGATTTGGTATAAATGTTTCCATCCACAAGAATAGAAGAATGAGACAAAATCATACTTAACTTTTTCCTGAAAATGAAAAGTTGGAAATCCTGCCACCTTCAAACATCTTCTAGATAGAAGGGTGCTAAAGGGTGGACCAGAGGCCAAATCTGGGGCAAAAATGTTTAGCCCACATAGTATTTTAATTATTAGTTACTTAAAGAAAAAAAATGGAAGATCTAGCAATACTGGGTCTGCACAGTTACTATCAACAAGAACCTGAGTAGCAAATAACCCTTTAAATTTGGACACAACTCTCTAGTTCATTCCAGTACCCACCGAGCTCTCTTCACTCATGTCAGTCATTTGGTTGGTCACTGTAGGCATTTGAGATCTTAAATTCCCTGTTCTAGAAGGCTGCTCCAGATGATGAGATGCTAGCCTTCACCGTTATCTACTACTTGGAAAAGGAAACATTCTACACAATGACATTACAGGGACTCTCAAAACTTCAGGGGGCACTTTTCACAAAGAATATAATGTGAATGGTGCCCTCCGGAGCTGGGCATCCATGGAGCCCCAGGAAGCTTCTAATTTACAAACAAATTGCATGTGAACATGGCAACTGTTTGGATCAGAGCAACATTATCCAGTAGGAGCAATATTAGATATGGTGATTAGGTCTACAGGTTACCCCACAAAAACCTAATTAATACATAGTCAAATTCATTCACAGATGATCCTACTTCGGATGGTAGAACATGGAAATTCTCATTTACAGTCTTGTCAGGTAAATTTAATGACCAACTTTCAACCAAATCCTAGTGTCATGGTTAGGAGCTGTGCGTGTGTACAACAGGGGGCATGGGAAAGGGAGGGACAAAAACAGTTCTTAGACGCAGGCAAGAAGATGAAAATGATTTAAGATCAGAGAAAGGGGTGCTCCATATCTTTCCTTTCTTTCCCTCTAATTGCAACCTATAGTTGCTTAGAATGGGACAGAGTGGGGAAGGGTTAGGTTCAGTCAGCAGGACAGTAAGTGTTAATGGGAAAAGGGAACCTCCTGGTAGAGACCTAGAGTGATGAGATTAAGAAATGCCAAGCAGGTGGTCATTCAAATACATCTGATGGGGGGAAACTATCCACAACCATACATGGTAATACTGGCAACAAAGGAATGATCAGTTTGTCAGCTGACATAAAACAAGAAGCAGGTCTTAACAGAATTCAACTATAGGTTTAAGGATTCTTTCTTGCCTTTCTTCAAATACTAGACTTTACAATTTGACACTGTAATCCTGAGATAGTAACCTATCTCACCAGGTCTTCCTGGTGGCTCTGTCTGTAGCCAGAGTCCTAAAATGAGTGGAATTCTGATTTCTCTTAATAACCTGGTCAGGAATGAACATGGAATATAGTGAAAGGAACGACAAGCATCAGACAACCTAGGTTTGAATCTAGAGCCATTCACATTCATTAGCCATTTAGCTTTACATAAGCCACAATCTCTTTAAGCCTGATTCTTGAGTTGTAAAACTGAAATAACAACCTTACAAGATTATTGAGTGGCAAATGGGATAAGTATGAGAAAAGTGCTTTGTAAACTGTAAAATGCTACACAAATAACAACTGAAGTTATGTGGGCTATAATTCAAATGGCAAGGTAATAATCAGACTTTGGAATCTATACCACAAAGGAAAATGTGCTAGTGTTTTCCACTCATTATAAAGTTTATTTACTGCTCCACCACTTCTTACCTAAACCCCTAACTTGCTATCCATATGCTCCAGATTTTCTAAGTTTTTCTACTCTTTCTAGAAGCCATGTGGTGGCAGGCTTACTATGTACTACAGCATGCCCTTTTTTTTTCGCAGTCAAAGGGGGTTTTCGAAACAAACTACAGATTTAGAGGCAACTGAAGTCATTCAATGTTTGGTAACATTGAATGTGAATTACAAGAAGGGATTCCCTAGGACAGGGGTTGGCAATTCCTGTTTTTGTAGCTAAAGTTTTACTAGAATATCACCATGCTCATTCATCTTCATATTGCTTACAACTGCTTTTGTGCTATAATGGCAGAGCTGAGTTGACAGTGTGGCCTACAAAGCCTAAAATATTTATCAGCTGGCCCTTTAATTTCAAAACATTTTTTGTGCTCATGCACCTCACTTAAAATGTAATTTTTTAAATCATAAATTCAGATGGCTGTAAAGCTTATATTTTCCAAAATACTAAATGATGTGCATATATCTTTTAAAAATATATCAAAACCTGGGCATAGGAGGCAAATTTAAATTAACTTAAGGAAAAAGCTGTCATTTAATCAGCCAATCAGACTTCAGTCAGAATAAAGTGTGACTTCAATTATTAATTCTCTTAGTTACTCTAAGACAGACAAGGCATAGAACCTTGAAAATGTCATAGTCTAAACAATAAAAGGTACCTTCATCTTCACTTTTGTTATTCAAGGTTGTTTTTTCACTTAATTCCAGAGGACTCTCCTTTAGAAGCCACGAACTTTTACAATTTGGGTAAGAATAATTCCTTTTTCTTGTTACGTGTGAAAAGAGTGACTGTGAAAAGGTTAAGTGGGGAAGGAAAACTGGCAGACACAGGCTTATCAGGCAGACTGACTTTTTGTACAAAAACAGCATGCTAACACTGACGACCCATGCTTATGTATTCCCTGAAAGCTGTCATGTAATCCCAGGAGAACGTGGACCCCAGAAACACGGTGCCCATTCTATTTTACATTATGGCACACACAGATGATACATTTTAAAAGATATACTGGAGTAAATGGATCAGGTTGCTTATGGCTGTAGGCAAATGACCCAAGCAGCTCCTAGCCACCTGAAGGGTTAAGGAACAATCTCTCAGCAAGTTGCAATCTTTTAGTGGCATATTGTGGTGTAGTGGATCTACTGCACCCTATTTGCAAAATTCTAAGAGGAGGCTTCAATAGAAAGTTATACCTTGAGAGCACCTGGGTTGCACCAGGTTCTTGGCTCACTTTTTATTTTTTTTTTTACCTGGAACCATTTAAATTTCATTATCCAGACTTTGTATTCTGTGGGCTTTCTTACCATCTGGAAATGCTAGAACTGGGTGAATACAAGAGTCCAATTGGGAAAGACGTTCCAACAGAGGGGCTTCATAGTGGATTTCAGGAGGCATGGTGGTGTTATTGCCTGAACCACACAGTGCACAGGAGGGATTCACATCACAGCCAGAGCGAATTGTGCTATTCCGATGAACCTGTGAAAAGCCAAACAAAACTCTGAGCATTTAGCATCTGATAAAAATCCAGTTCTCCACCAATTATCCCAAAGATTCAGAAAACCCTCTTAGATACCTGTATGACACTGCTCACAGGATGTCTGATTAGTTTCTAAAAATAACAATATGCAAAAGCTTTCCATTTCTCTAACATACTGTCCTTCAAACTGAGGAAGTAAACTCACTTTCTTTTCCAATAATGAAACCCAATTACTCGAAGCGCTAAGCGCTTTTTGAGAAGGCCTTACAAAGTCTCCAATTTTCACCACTTAAGAGTTTTCAACTGTCTGCTAAGGTAAGCAGTTGGTTCCTGATTCCCAAGTGGGACATGGCTTCTTTTGTCTTAACCTGCATCTACTTAAGAATCTTCAGTAACCAATTCCACCTCTTCTCTTCACACGTCCTCCCCCGAAAAAAACTTTCCAGTAGTCTCAAACAAGGTGGCAAGTTTCCCTGGGTTAGACAGAACATTAGTTAATCTTTTAACCTAGCCTAAAATCCACTGTTAATTTATAAAACTCATGTGTAAGTAATGAAAATAAATTTTGTATAGTGAGGTTCACACACATATTTGCGTTAAAGTATAATTCCAAGGGGGATAACAATTATTTCCATTGAATTTACTTTGTCCACATCTGGGCAGGAAAATCAATAACCTATTTAAGCTAAGTCCAGAGTAAAATATGATGTAATTTAAGTCTTCAAAAGATAAAAAACTGTAAAAAAAAAAAAAAAAAAAAAAAAAAAAACAACATTTTTCTTTTTACAATGCCAGGCTTTGAGGAGGAAATTTCAGGTCGTGCTAAATGCAGGATCTCTACATTCTAGTGTTAGGAAGAACAAGTCTAGCAATTGCCAAAGTATGGCCAAAACATGACCCATAAAATTATTTGGGAAGCTCACAGTCCTGGAATAAAGGACCTGCCCTGTAGAACAACACTATGAGAAGGGATGCTAGGAGCAAGGGTAGTATCACAATAAAGACAAACCAGTAATATCAAAACTCTGTAACAACTGCTAGAACAGCCTTTATTTCCAGCACAGACTTCTCTTGAAAGCTGTCTGCCTTTATGGACATGTACAGGAAAAAAGATAAGAGTACAATGTGGTCTGTATAACATTCCCCAGCTGCCCCTTTCTTGCAACCACACAAATGAATGGCAAGCAAAGGAGGTCCTTTGAAGGTTAGACCGGGCAAGTTGCATGAAGAATTATAGCACGCTTCAGTGACAGATGTCACTGAAAGGAAATAATACCAATTAAACACGATACACTTCTCAAAAGGCAACATTAACTGGTACTGTTCTGAGAAAAAAATATCCCTCCACTCGATTTAATCAGGGCTGGCTTTCTAGAGGTGATAACATTTTGTGGTGAAAAGAGGGGCATATGTTGGCAGGGATGAAACCACAGACCCCACAGGAGATAAATGGCAGGATTTAGGTAATTGGTTAGTATCTAAGGAATGCAACAACATTTTAAATGTTAAAAAGATTAAGAAAAGACAGAAAAATACCAGACAAAGAAACTTTAAGGGGGGGAGTTTTTTTTTTTAACCATAAATTAACCCATGTCATTAAACTAGCTCCCCATATGGACAATTAACAACATTTCATTTTTACAGCTACAGAGTATATCACTTAAGTTGACAGTCAATGGAGTGGGTGCAGAGAAAAATGAATTTAGGAAAAATAAAAGTAAAACTGGGAAAAGAAAATGATAAAAGCAGAAATTACCAACAGAAAATACACATAAGAAATAGTAAATTTAAGAGCTGTTTGTTAGGAGTTTTTCTTTTTTCTTCCCATATCCACCTCAGGAGGTGGGTTGGGTACAAACAGATCAATTAATTAACTAGATAAACTATCAAAATGACCTAATGAAAAGAAAAATGCAAACATATAAAATCAGGATGGACAAAGAATACAGTCCCAGAAATGACATAAAAAACAATTTCAAGGCAACAATAATAACAGAAAGATACTTGCTCAAGTCTTAAATAATGAAATTGGGAAAATGAGTCACCAAAATTGTCCTGAAGAAGAACATTTTAAGTAGATTGTTAACAGAATAAAACTGATAATTCTGCCAAAGAATTTCTCAAAAAAGCACTAGTTACGTGAAAAACTGGGAATAGCACATATACATAAAGGTATACCTAACAAATGGAACTTACCACTATAGTCATTAATAAGCCTAAGTCTCTATAAGATAACCTGGAGAAATATCCAAGATATACTGCCAAGTTAAAAAAATGAATGGGAAAAAAAACCAAAACCAAAACCAAAACCAAACAAAACTAAACTAGCCATAGTAATATCCAAATAAAACATTTATAATATATGGAGAGAGGAAAACCAGAGGAATGTGCCCAAAATCATAGATGTAGTTATTACTTTCATTTTCTTCACTATGCATTTCTAAAATGTCTGAATTTAAAATTTTTTTTGTAATATATCTCATCAGGGAATACAATATGCATACCTTAGAGGCTCAGACTCTAATCTGTTTCCTGCATGAAGTCTTTTGTATTAACATTATTCTATTCAGTTTAAATGGTTGGTGCTGGAAAAAGAAATTAGAAAAGCTTCTATATTTCTTTTAGAGTAACAGAATGCTGATGCAAAACCTGAGAAAGGTCTGTGTACACATATAAACTTAAATACCAATCTCATTTTTAAATGAAAATTATAAAATATCAATAAATAGAACCTAGGAGTATTAACAATATATTTAACACTGTTATTAAAGGATACATTTTTGGATCTTTTTTTGCAGGACAATTTTGACAATTTTTAAATTACTTAATTCATACCCCCTTTGCACAAAACCATCATTAGGTTTTATCTCACAAATATTAAGTACACAAAAAACACACACTTTCACTAAAACAAGTTGCCAAATTGTATACATAAATCCATTAATATCTTTTAAAAATCACAACAAATATAAACAACTTAACCATGAGCAAGTGAGGGTTCATGCCTAGATTATCAAGATTGTTCAATTTTAGGAAATCAAATAATACAATCATAGACTTGTTTGTTCAATGGTCTACACAACCTTTCCATTTACATGTCTAATAGACATCTCAAAGTTAACGTGTTCAAAACTGAGCTCCTGCTCTTCCCCAACTTCTAGATTTTCAGTCCTAAAACCCTGGATTCATCTTAAACTCCCTTCTTTTTCCCACACCCCATATCCAATCATGAAATCCTGTTAGCTCTTTTAAATGTAATCTCACATTATACCTACCACCTCAACTGCAACCACCCTAGTCCACGCGGAATCTTTATTCTCATGAGTTTCTTCAAGTGCCTAATTGGTATTCCTATTTGCCCTTCCTTTCAGCTAGTCAATACAGTAGTTATAGTAATCTTATTTTACATCCTTAGATCATGCCAGTCCCCTTATCCTAACTTTCCAGTGGCTCCCTGTCTCATGAGGAATAAAAGCCAAAGTCCTTGTAACAATACACAGAAGGCCTTCCACCGCCAGTCACTTTCTGATCTCATTGCCTGCTATTCTCCTAGCTCATTCTTTACCAGGTACTTTGGCTTCCTTGCTATTTCTCCAATATGGCAGGCAAATTTTCAGAAAATGGGCCTTTGCACTTGGCTCATCCCCCAGTAGCGTCATGGTTATTCCTTCACTTCAGATTTTTTTCCCTAAATGTCACTTTCTCAAAAAAGAACTTTATTTAGAAAATTACAAGTAAAAAAGATTCTTGACTTTAGTAACAAAAATGCTAGAATAAGCACAAGAAATTTTAAGCATAAAACTTAAAAGATGTTAATAAACTCTACAAGTTCATCTATAATCTTTAAACCCAACCTGTTTTTTCTTGAGTGGGGGGAAGGCTGGGGAAGCAAGGGATTAAAACAAATAATCTTAAAAATTCAGCTGAAGAATAAATGTGAGGGGAACACCCTCCCCCAGAAAATTTCTGATAAGCAAAGGTAGAGAGGATTGATTTGCCCTACCAAATATTAAAAATACTTTAAAGTTACAGTAATTAAAATAATCTGTTAATGGCTAAGGAACAGAAAAGAGAAAAATTAGTTAAACAAAAAAGAGAGGTAGACCAGAGTATATACGGTAGTTTACTGCTTGAGAAAGGTGATGAGGTAATATGGGAAAAAAAAAAAAGGTTGGAGTACTACCTCACACCAAAATAAATTCCAAACAAAAGATTTAAGTATAAAAACAAACATTATGCTTGAATTAAAAAAAAAAAAAAAGTGAGGGAATATACAGTGGTTAAAAATGCAGGCTACAGAGCCAGACTGTCTGGATTTGAACCCTGACTGCCACTTACTAGCTGTATGACCTTAGATAAACACTTAATGTCTTCACCCATAACAATAGTGCTTATCTGGTAAGAGTTATTTTGAGGATTAAATCCTTAGGTTCTGGCTCTCAACTCTCTATATGTTACTTATATGATCATACGAAGTACACCTATTTTTATTTTGGGGGAGAAGAAAAAAAGAACAAATATGGGGTCTTTCAAAGACCTCAATTTCAAATTGTAGTTTCTTAATCGTTACTTGTATGACCTTTGGTAAGTCATATAACATGCTCGTATTTACTCACCTGTTGATAAAAGACTGGTAATACCAATTTCATGGGTTTGGGAAAGGTAAAATGATTTCATAAACTGTTAAAACGCAAGACAAATGCTAGCTAAATCAGTGTATAGCAGGGTTTCTCAACAGCAGCACTACTGCCATTTTGGGCTGTCCTATGCACTGCAGATATCTAGCAGCAGCCCTGGACTTCACTCTCCCCTAGTTTATCACAGCCCACAATGCCTACGGCCACTGCCAAAAGGATCCAGGGGTAGATGATAGGTGGGGCACAGAGACTGATGACAAATCACTGAGAACCGCTAGGCTCAAGTCATGACCATCCATCCTGAAAGAATTAAAGCAAACCTCCATTACATATTAATGGAACAAATGTAATATAAATATAAATATAGTGGAAAGCTCTCAAAAAAACAACTGTAGTCAAATCAAAAGAACTCAGGGGCAAGCTTGAACAGTATCCCACTAACCCAAGATGAGCACTTGAGCATCAAAGAAAATAACTACCACAATGGCTTCAAATAATCCCACAATTATGTTTAAATTCATGAGTTCACAATGATATGCAACCCCCTCCATCAAAACCTTATTAGAGGTAGAGGCCTTAGAAACCTTACAGGATGGTAGGAAACCAACTTATTATTTTGAAAACTGGTAAATAAAAGGAAATAAACAATAATCATGCTTTTTCTATACAAATTGTACCTCAGAGTAAACGAACAGTTGAAGAGAGCCACTTTTTCTTTACATACATGGTCTAGCTAATAAAATTAAAATGTAGAATATCATCATTCTTCAACGTCTAAGGAAATAATGGTCCCAGGTAATATTCACCACTGACCGACGATACAAAAAGAGAGACAATAAGGCATTATGCACTTTACAATGCAAGAACCCAAAGCCACTTTATGTCTTCTGACCAAAAACTCAAACCTGAATTTTGAAACTACCAGTTTTTAGGAAATGCAGGAGAGATCGGAAAACCAATGACTTGAAATGCACCCAAAATAAGATGGGCTTATGGTTAGATAGGATAGAGGGAAGGATATGACATAAAGCAAACATTATAAAATGTTAACAGGAGAATCTAATGTAAAACTCATTCAACTTTGTGAGTCTGAATAATTTCATAATAAGATGTTGGAAAAGAAAACCATGACACCACAGGACTTCTGCTTCTGGCCATGATGGAGTAACAGTGATCAGATTTACCATCTAGCTACAAACTAGAAAATGGGACAACAGTCAGCCCAACATCCCTCAGGAGATCCCTGGGAGCAAATGGGGTGGACTCTATGACTGCCCTGGCTTTCTGCCCAGAAGTACACTCCAGACTGCAGAACAAGAAGAGGGATCTCAAGCAGAGCACAGAGGTTTCAAAGAGGTGAGGAAATGGAGCTCAGAGCTCAGAGACTAACGTGGCTCTGGAAACCGAAGGACAGAATTCTTGAGAGGAGGAATCTATGCAGGAGAAAAAGTTCCAGAAATCTTGATGACACCCCCTTGAGCCTATGCTGAGTGCTAACAAAGCGCATATGCAGGGTGGAACCTCCGTAAGTAAGGTCAGACAAAGAGCAAGTGGGGAGCTGCAAGATGAATGGTTCCCAGAGTTTACAGGGGTTGGGAAGCTTTTGAATTCCAACCAGCTAGAGTGGCTTAGGGCATTCAATAGACCCTAGAAGGTCCTGCTTTAGTAGTGGAGCTAACCTACTAAGTAGGCTGCCTGCCCTAACAAACCTTAAGAATGAGCCTGGGAAGGACAAACTGAACCTCAAGTAACTTAACTGCCTACAAAACAAAGCCTCTTTAAAGGAAAATAACACAATGCATATGCTTCAACCATGTAAAATTAAATTACCAGCACCCAATAACAAACTGCCAGATATGCAAAGAGGCAGGAAAAAACACTGCAGGGATACAGTAAGAAAAATATAGGACACAGGAAACCAAGGGACAAATGACTCAATTTTCTCAACAAATAAATTACAAGGCAAAGGGGTATAATGGATAGCATATAGTAAACCAACAGTTTCTGAAAATAAATAGGAAAAAAGAAACAGATTTAAAAAAAATTTCTCAAGGTATCAGAGAAATGCTAAAGCAATGACAATACTGAAAAGCCAAGATTCCAGAGAGGGAAGAACCATGAAGGTAAACTCATTCTGCAGCTGCTTCTTTTCTGGGCACACAACACTAATTCTGTAAAAAATGCTAAGAATCTGGGCATTGATTGGGTAGAAAGTCACTTCCGGGGAACAGAGAAATGAGCAGAGATCTTGGTGATTTTGTAGGGCTGCCGAGACAACATTTGAGACTTGAAGAGTCAAGTTCCCAGTAAAAAGAGAGGACATATGTCAGGTTCCCATCAACCCCCAGGCATTTGTCAGTCCATTCCCCCAGTGATTACCTCTGGGGAAGGAAGAAAAGGGAATAATAGAAAATAAAAGGAACTTAATTTGTAATGTTTCTTTATATACTAAACACATACAGAGAGAAAAATGTGAAGATATTAACATTTAGGGAGGTACAAATGTTGTCACATCATTCTTTATATTTTACAGAATAAAAAGAAAATTGGGGGAGGGGTCAGGTAAAGGGGGAAAGCTTTTCCATATACAGGGAACTGAAGTTCTTACACAATAAACTGAATGGTGCAGAGCCCCAGAGAACCAGGCAATGGGAGTAAAAGGAAGATCAACTATTCTAGAACAAAGTTATGTTAAGTATGAAAGTTGTTAAAAACCCAGGAATTGGACGGGGAATAACAGCTATCCAACTGTCTTCCAGATTAACAATTGAGAAAGGGATTCAACCATCACATCACCAGCAGAGACAAGGACCAAAGGCCAGTTTCTAAATTTTTCTAACGACAAACGTAAAAGTCTGGATAAACTTAGGAAGAAAGAAAGAAAAAAAACCTTGATACGTTTTATGAATAAAACACTACACAGAAAAAGAGAAAAGGAAGTAAATCTGAAAAATTCAGAAAAAATGATGTATCTCAAAAATCCAGTAAAACAATTAAAGAAACTTCTAACATCTTCAATGGAGCGAAAAACAACATGGCCTTATTTAAGGTAGCACAATAAGATGAAAGGACCAAAAAGCTGACATAAAAAGGAAATATAAAAAACTGAAAAGGAAAACAGAAAAGAAAATCTAAACACATAGTAGAAATCAAATCTACTTAACAGGAAATAAAGGTCAGAACTGATGATACAGGAAGTTAAAACAGGTTGTGAGAGATAAAACTGTCTTTCCATTTGCAGTATGGGAGGGCCAAAGAGATGAAAACAATGAGAAGCTAACAGATAACATTTAAGAGATTATTATGTACACCCAAACTGTGCTAATTATTTAATATATCTAATCTGTGCAACGTCATGAAGCAGGTACAATAAGCTAGATACAAAGACTGGAATACAGCAATATAGGTAACTGACATAGAGAGGCAACTACAAACTTAAGGGAAGCAAAACCCAAAGCTATTCTAGAAGAAAACTTGACAGAGCTAAATAAAGAATTCTGTAACACTGTCCACTGCAATTCTGAAACAATGGAAATGTTCTATATTTGTGCTGCACAAATGGTAGCCACTAGTCATATGTGACAACTGAGCACTTGAAATATGGCTGGTGTGACCATGGTACACAATTTTTAATCTTATTTAATTTAAATGTAAATACCTTCATGTGGATAGCAGCTACCATAATGGACAGTGCAGAGTGGAGAATGTTTCCTGTGCTCTAGGACAAAATAAAAGTCTCGAAAAAGTAGATATATCCTAGAAATATTTAAATACAAGGACACAGCAAAGAGAAAAACTCATATGTACCTGATAAAAGTAAAAATTGGTTACCTATAAAAAGGAATGAAAATTAGATTTGCATCAATGTAATTCTGTGCAGAGGGGAAAGGGGAGAGGGGACAGAAAAGAGGAAGTAGAAAAGAAGGAAAAGGAGGGAGAGAGGAAGGAAGGAGAAAAGAAAGAGACAAGGAGGGAAGGACAGCGAGAGGGAGGAAAGTGGTAAAAGAAAAGACAACAGGATTAATCAAAGTGATGAGAGAGAGGTTATAATCTAAGAACTTGACACATGGTCAAACTGTAGATAACTATGAAAGCAAGATAAGATCATTTTCAGATAGCTAAAAGACACAAAAAAGAAATTACTTAAAACTGTGCTCTAATCATTGAAGAACTGAAATTCCAAATTAAGAACTCAAAAAATGGGGATATGGAGGTATAAAAAGGTATGTTAGTGAAGAATGAAATCAGTTATAATCAAAATAAGCCTAAATAGCATTTGTGTATCTGGTTTCAAAACTGAGTAAGAAATTATAGTCTATTCTTCAAAGAAAAGATAGTATAATGGGAATTTAAAACCCTATACATAATACTTAAAAAAAAAATTAGAACAGAACACTGGGATGAAAGACAACTAAATATATATTTTAACAATAAATATGAATGAAATAAAATCCCCATTAAAATCAAAGATTTCCAGGAGGTTAAAAAAGTAAACAGGTATCTTTTATGTTTCGAAAAACCTATAAAAAACAAAATGCTAAAATAAATGGATGAGGCAAGAAGACAGTGAGATGACATTTAAACTGATGAAAGCCAAGATCTGAGACCCAAGAATTCTACATCTGGCAGGACTTCCTTTCAAAACTGAGAGAATGAGAGATTCCCAGAGAAACAAAAGCTGAGGGAGTTTGTCACCACTAGACTGCCCCTGGAAGATACCAAAAGGAGTTCTGTAGGTTAAAAGGAAAGGACAATAGACAAAAATCAGAGCTGCAGGAAGAAATCAACATCTCCAGTAATGGCAATGACATGGATAAATACAAATGCCAGTACTATTGTGTTTTTTTTGGTTTTAACATGATTTTTTACATCCTATAGAATCCAAAAGGCAAACGCATAAAATGTAATAATAAATCATAATGTATAAACATACAATTTGTGAAAAGAACTACATAAAGGTTGGGATATGGAGAGAGATAGGAAGACAGTTTGTGTATACTATTAAGTTAAGTCAAAGCAAACAAGACTTAGGATGTTATATTTCAGCCCCATGATGACTTCAAAGAAGATACTGGAGAATATGCAAGCTCACAGAGACAGAAAATAAGAGTCAAGATGCTAAGGGAAGGGGCAAGAGGAATGGGGATTTAATTGATAATGGGTATAAGGGTTTCTGTTTGGGGAGATGGGAAACAATGCAAGGTGGTAAGGGTACTGTAATATTGTGAATGTGATTAATCCCACTGAATGGTATGTTTGGAAGCAGTTGAAATGTGAAATTTTATGTTCCCACAATAAAAAAAAATTATCTGAAGAGTCAACGACAATAAATAAAATGCAATGTGATCCTTGATGGGATCTAACAAGGAAGGAGAAAAGGCTCAGAAGGACATTATTGGGACATATGAAACAAGTGGTATATAGACTGATCTTTATATCAACGTGAAATTTCTTGAACTCAAGTGTTCAGAATATGGATCGATAAAAAAGACAGGCAGACAGGTAGGTAGATGAACTGATGAAAAGCTAGAATGATATGGCAAATGTGGCAAAACGTTAAAATTGGGGCTAGGGTTATCTGGGGGGACAGGGGTATGTTGGCATTCTCTGTATGGGGGCTTGCATTATTATTTTTTTATTTTTTCATAAAATAAATGTTTACTGAACACCTTTCTATACCTGAAACTAGAAATTCTCCTGATCAAATATTTTTAAATTCAATTTTATTGAGATATATTCACATACCATGCAGTCATACAAAGCGTACAATCAATTGTTCACAGTACCACTATATAGTTGTGTGCTCATCAGCAAAATTAATTTTTGAACATTTTCATTATCACACACACAAAAATAACAATAATAATTAAAGTGAAAAATAACAATTAAAGTAAAAAAGAACACCAGGTGCCCCCCTTTTTTTTTTGCCGTTTTTCTACTCACCCATCCATACACTGGACGAAGGGAAGTGTGATCCACATGGCTTTCCCAATCACACTGTCACCCCTCATAAGCTATATTGTTATACAATCGTCTTCAAGATTCAAGGGTTCAGGTATTCACTGCTAGCTATTCCAATTCATTAGAACCTAAAAAGGGTTATCTATATTGTGCCTAGGAGTGCCCATCAGAGTGACCTCTCAGCTCCTTTTGGAATCTCTCAGGAACTGCAACTTATTTCGTTTGATTTCACACCCCCCTTTTGGTTAAGAAGATGGTCTCCATCTCACGATGCCAGGTCTAGATTCATCCCTGGGAGTCATATTCCACGTTGCCAGGGAGATTTACACCACTGGGTGTCAGATCCCATGTGGGGGGAGGGCAGTGATTTCATCCGCCAAGTTGGCTTAGCTAGACAGAGGGCCACATCTGAACAACAAAAGGCATTCGGGAGGAAACACTTAGGCACAAGTATAAGCAGGCCTAGCCCCTCCTCTGTAATAACAGTCTTCCCAAGGGCAAGTCCTGTGGTAGAGGGCTCAGCCCATCCAACCTCCAGTCCCCAATGTCTGTGAGCACATCAGCAACTACTGAGGTGGGAAGCCCAACAACGCTGCATTCTCTCTCAGCAACTCAGGGGGGCTCTGTATATTTTTTTCATTTTTTTTTTAAATTAATTATTAACTATATCAAACAAACACAATAAAAAAATTTTCAAACAAACCAAAACACGGGAATAAGAAAAAGATAACTAACCTAAAATAACTACTTTACTTCCAACATGTTCCTACTCTAGTCCAAGAAAATAACCTAACATTTCTGTGAACTTGTTCACATTTCTGTGAACTTGTCCCCACCACACCCACCAGAAATTAACAAACCAGTCATTCCTGGGCATTCCCAGAACGTTAAATTTACTACGACAGAGTATCTGTTCTTACTAAGTTATCGTTCCCTCTTCACTAATTGCTCTCTATCGCTGGGTCCCCTACATTCTACATTATAAAGCATTTATTTTACATTTTTCAATGTTCACATTAGTGGTAGCATATAATATTTCTCTTTTGTGCCTGGCTTATTTTGCTCAGCATTATGTCTTCAAGTTTCATCAATGTTGTCATGTTTCATGACATCATTCCTTCTTACTTCCACGTAGTATTCCATCGTGTGTATATACCACATTTTATTTATCCACTCATCTGTTGAAGGACATTTGGGTTGTTTCCATCCTTGGCAATTGTGAATAATGCTGCTATGAACATTGGCAAGCAGATATTTATCTGTTCATGTCACTGCTTTCAGATCTTGCAGGTATATACTGAGAAGGGCAATTGCTGGATTGAAGGGTAATTCTGCATCTAGTTTTCTAAGAAGTGCCAGACTGTCTTCCAGTGGCTGAACCATTATACAGTCCCACTAACAATGAATAAGAGTTCCAATTTCTCCACATCCTCTCCAGCATTTGTAGTTTCCTGTTTGTTTAATGGCAGCCAATCTAATTGGTGTGAGATGGTATCTCATTGTGGTCTTAATTTGCATCTCTCTACTAGCTAGTGAAGCTGAACATTTTTTCATGCGTTTTTTGGCCATTTGTATTTCCTCTTCAGAGAACTGTCTTTTCACATCTTTTGCCCATTTTATAATTGGGCTGTTTATACTATTTGTAGGATTTCTTTGTATATGCAAGATATCAGTCTTTTGTCAGATACATGGTTTCCAAAAAATTTTTCCCATTGAGTTGGCTGCCTCTTCACCTTTTTGACAAATTCCTCTGAGGTGCAGAAACTTCTAAGTTTAAGGAGTTCCCATTTATCTACTTTCTCTTGCCACAGTTTGTCTCTGCCGCTGACCCACAAGTCCCTGGTACTGGAGTATGGTCCCTGGGACTTCTGAGTGGGTCCCTCTTCCAAGTCGTGCCTTCCTAGGGCCTCTGTTGAGATAATGTGCTAGGTCACAGGTGGGTGCCATCCCCCAAAGGAAGTTCTGGGCTGCAGGGTCGTGTAGGGGCATTCCTAGAGTGCTGAAAGGATGGCTGTAGGGGGTGTGTTAATTTTCCTTTTTGCCTCCCTTCACCTTCCTAGCTCCAGGACAATTAGCTGCAGGTGCACGAAAGGCTACTATCCATGCCAGATATTGTGTGTGGCGTGTGCATGTTGCTGGAAACACTTCCCACTGTGCTGGGTTGTTTGGCACAGCTCTGGGCTGCAGCACCAGGCAGGAGAGTTCCGAGCCTGCCGGGAAGATGGCCGTAAAGGGGCGTGGTTATTTTCCCCTTTTGGCTAACTTCTGCCTTCCTAGCTCCACGACAATTAGCGGTGGGTGCACGAAAGGCTATCGTCCATGCCAGATACGGAGGCATGCCCACAGGTTGTGGGGAGGCAGTTCCCACAGTGCTTCACTGTGTAGTTCTTGCAGCCATATCCTCAGCTGCTTTTGGGTTTTTAAAACTAGTCTGACTCCAAACGCCAACCCACAGTTTCCCCACAACACAGTGTGGCTGTCAGTTATTCAGCAGGCTCACTCACTCATTTCAGTACACAGACTCCCAGTTTCACCAAGCGCACGGTCCCTGTGGATTTAGCAGACCTTGTCCAGCTGGTGCATTGCTGGAACTGGTGTTCTGGGTCACTTTCTGTATTTTATCTAGTATTTTTCATGGAGATGTTTTTTTGCCCTGTCTCTCCTAACCGCCATCTTCTGGAAGCCCCCGCATTATTTTTGTAATTGTCCTGTAAGTTTGAAATTCTCAAAATAAAAAAAAAATTAACAGTGACCTATGAACAGTATTGACATTAAAGTAATAATGAGATAAGCTTGGCTCACTATGACCAACTATTTCTTAATACTTCTAAAAAGTACATCTAGACAAGGAAATGTAGTAAGAAGTGTATAAAGAAGCCTCAAATTATTTGGTGACGACAAGACAGCGTACGTGGAAAATAAAAAATAATCACCTGAAAAAGTGTTAAAATAAGAATTCAGAAAGTTGTTCAATTATAAAATAAAGATCTAAAAATCAGTGGTACTCATAAACTAACACTAACAGAAAATATAATGGAATTTCTCATTCACAATATAACAAAAAATCAAGAAGGTAGGGAACATGAAAGAACTGAAGGAAGATATAAAAGGCTTAGCTACATGGAGAACGTTTATGTTCCCATAATACTGTAACGATGTCAGTTCTCTCTGAAGTAAGAAATTCCCATGAAAAATCCACTGAAATACTTATGGAAGAATGCCAATCTCAAAATAAGGATATATTCAGCATTCTCTGATCATCATAGAATATCAGTCCAAACCAAGAAAATTCTTTTCACTTGAGAACAGTTTATAATACTTTGCTTTCATTTTTTGCACCTAAAAATCAATACCTAACCCAACCCACTGTTAGCATTTGAAGGGGTTTTTGTATGTTTCACAATTCTATCATGACCAAGTATATCTCACACCTGGCTCTTGCACAAAGTCCATTAAAGTGAAGGCATTTTGATAAATAAAGTTAAAAAAAAAAAAATAAAGTGAAGGCATAGAGTATTAACCTCCTACTTCCATTTACGTTTATCCCGGCCTTTCAAAATTTATTCTGTGTATGTTTTAAAACGCTCTCATATAAATTTAGAGATCATTGGCCCAAGCACTGGATGATTTCTCAGTGAGTACCCTTTTAGTAGTAAAAGAGTATTAGTCCCCTATGTGGGACATAACTCCCAGGGATGTAAATCTCCCTGGAAATGAGGGATATGACTCTCAGGGATGAGCCTGGATCCAGCATAGTGGGATTGAGAAAGACTTCTTGACCAAAAGGGGAAAGAAAAATGAAACAAAATAAAGTTTCAGTGGCTGAGAGATTTCAAATGGAGTTGAGAGGTCATTCTGGAGGTTATTCTTATGCGCTAAATAGATATCCCTTTTTAGTTTTTAGTGTATTGGAATAGCTAGAAGGAAATACCTGAAACTGCTGAACTGCAACCCAGTAGTCTTGATTCTTGAAGGAGAATGTATAACCAAATAGCTTACATGGTGTCACTGTGTGATTGTGAAAACCTTGTGGCTCACACTCCCTTTACCCAGTGTATGTACAGATGAGTAGAAAAAGGGGGACAAAAATTATATGAATAATGGGGAATGGGAGTGGGATGTTTTGGGTGTTCTTTTTTACTTTCATTTTTATTTTTTTTGAGTAATGAATCTATGGAAATAAGAATGTTCAAAAATTGATTGTGGTGATGAATGCACAACAATATGGTGGTACTGTGAACAACTGCACACTCTGGATGACTGTACAGTATGTGAATATATCTCAATAAAACTGAATAATAAAAAAAGGTATTAGTAAAATTCCAAAGGAACTATAATTATTTGTGTGGCACTATTGCTCCTTTCCAAGTCTGAGTATGACCAGTACTGAAAAGTTAGATCTTCAAGTCTACCACAAGAGCTCCTTGTCAATAAAGAATATATTTCACTTGACATCAAATTATTCACTTTTAATATTGATTCATAAAAATTTCAGTTCTTTAGTCCTCAAATACAAATGTCATGACACTGGGCTTTAAATAGGTGGAATTAAATCTAGAAAGCTTATAATTGTGCCGATATCTACAGATAATCTGGGTACATCTATAAGACAATGTATATATGTAAATGTCATCCCTCAGGTATGATTCAATGGGAAGAGGAGGAGAACCAGTGGGAATTCTACAGAAGTCAACCTTAATATTAAACCCAGAACCATTCTCCTATGTTACAATTATACTCCAACATAGAGACTGTGAAATTCTAAAACCATAAATACTGCTAAACTATTTGTAATAAATGCTACTTAAAAAAAATTTTTTTTTAAAATTGCTATTAAGGCCAATTCAAAATTTCAAGGTTATGTTAGTAATAAACTTGGGTGTTATATGTACAACTGGCTAAAAAGAAAACCAGCTGTTTTGTTCTGAACCATTCATTCCCAAACATTGATTGCTCCCACTGCCAGACTTAACAGTCCACAGTAAACTGAGATTGAGAGGAATGTCTTGAACTATTAATAAAACTACATTACTGAGGATAGCAAGATGGTGGCATAGAGAGGAGTGGAATTTAGTCAGTACCCTGGAACAACTAATGAACAATCAAGAACAACTAGTAAATAATTTGGAATAACTGTGGGGGGATAACCGTGACTGTCACACATCATACATCAATCTGGATTGGGAGGAATGCTTGAGATCACAGCATAAAATCTGTAAGTGAAAACTGCGGAACCATACTGGGAGCCCCTACCCCATGGCAGGCTTAGCTGCAAAACCTCGCTGTGGTAGAGAGCAGCTCTCTCCCAGCAAGTGAATATAGCTCAACTCACCTCCAACTGGGGTTTTAATTGACAAATGTGGACTGCTGAATACAAGCTACAACCCCCCGAACAAGCAGACAGAGGCTTTTTTTTAAGTGATGACTGACCTTAAAGAACCAGAAGACCCATCAGTCCCGGGACGAGGAGCCCAGAAGATCAGATGTTACTTCTGGCCAACGAGTGAAACTGGGGGACTGTGTACTGGATCTAAAAGGGAGCTTTCTGTCCCTTTTTCTCTCTCTCAACCTGAAGGGCTCAGAGGAGACAGCCAGAGTTTTCAGTATAGAGAGCCTCAGCCATTTTCAGTTCGCACTGCTCTGACCCAGAAAGGGTTGGAGATAACAGAGTCAGAGAGACAATTCAAATGCAAATGGTAGCTCCCTGGGGGTAGGGGGGGATACCTTCCCTAAGGGTAAGGAGGCGGGGCCCAGGTTTCCCTTCAGAACCAGACCCCAGAGCCTGGGGGAAAACAACCAAAACAGAAACTGAAGGGGCCACATCTCCTTACACCAGTTGGGAGCAACAGGCTGACAGGCACCACCTGCTGGGCAGGTTAGGAAAAGCACAGCAACTGGAAACTCACAGGAAAGTCTGTCATTTCTCTAAGATACACCCTGAATATAACCCCATTCTGAGACCTGAACCCATTCTGGTCTGGGAAAATCTGACTGGGGTAACCAAGGAAACCAGATGCCTAGACAACAAAAAATTACAATCTATACCAGGAAAAACGAAGCTGTGGTCCAAAGAAACAAACTTACACCTCAATCAAGATCAGTTGATTTAATGAAATAATCTATTAAAGATTTTCAAAGAAATATGCTAAATTAAATAAAAAACCAAATCAATGAGTTCAGGGAAGATATAACAAAAGAGATGAAGGCTATAAAGAAAATACCGGGCAAACATAAGGTAGAAATCCAAAGGTTGAAAAAACAACTGGCAGAATCTATGAAAATGAAAGGCACAACACAAGAGATGAAAAACACAATGGAGACATACAATAGCAGATCTCAAGAAGCAGAAGAAAAACACTCAAGAACTGGAGAACAAAACACCTGAAAGCCTACGCACAAAAGAACAGATAGAGAAAAGAATGGAAAAATATAAGCAATGTCTCTGGGAACTTAAGGACAAAACAAAATATAAGAATGTACATATCACTGGTGTCCCAGAAGGAGAAGAGAAGGGAAAACGGGCAGAAGCAATAATAGAGGAAATAATCAATGAAAATTTCCCATCTCTTATGAAAGACATAAAATTACAGATCCAACAAGCGCAGTGCACCCCAAACAGAATAGATCTGAACAGGCCTACGCCAAGACACTTAATAATCAGATTATCAAATGACAAGGGTAAACAGAGAATCCTGAAAGCAGCAAGAGAAAAGCGATCCATCACATACAAAGGAAGCTTGATAAGACTGTACTGATTTCTTAATAGAAACCATGGAGGCAAGAAGGAAGTGGGGTGATATATTTAAGATACTGAAAGAGAAAAACCGCCAACCAAGAATCCTATATCCGGCAAAACTGTCCTTCAAATATGAGAGAGACTTCGAAATATTCTCTGACAGAGAGACAATGAGAGAGTTTGTGAACAAGATAACTGTACTACAGGAAATACTAAAGGGAGCACTACAGACAAATAGGAAAATACAGGAGTGAGAGGTTTGGAACACAATTTTGGGCGATGTTCGCACAGCAATGGAAGTACACTGAACAAAGACAACTGCGAGTCTGGTTGATAGAGGAAGGTTAGGAGCATGTGGGACACCAGAAGGAAAGAAGAAAGATAAAGACTAGGACTGTATATCTCAGTGAAACGCAGAGTGCTCAAGAATTGTGTTAAATGTACAAATATGTTTTTACATGAGGGAGAACAAATGAACATCAACCTTGCAAGGTGTTAAAAATAGGGTGGTATTGGGGAAAAAAACACAATCAATGCAAACTAGGGACTACAGTTAACAGAAACACTGTATTATGCTTCCTTTAACGTAACAAAGGCAAAATAATGAAGCTAAATGCCTGTAAGAGGGGCATATAAGCGAGAGGTATGGGACTCTTGGCATTGGTGATGTTGTCTGACTCTTTTATTCTATTTTAGGTTAACTCTATCTTTCCTTTTGTTGCTTTTTAGCTTTCATTTTTTTTCTCTTTCTTTTTCTTTCTCTTTTGTCTCTCTCCCTTCTTTGACTCTTCCTCCTTCTTTGTGGAAGAAACGGAGATGTCTTTATATAGATAGTGGTGAAGGTGGTGAATACATAAATACGTAATTATACAGGGAACCATCAATTGTTTACTTAGGACGGAAAGTATGGTAGGTGAACAAAACTGTCTTAAAAAAAAATGGGTTGATGAAGAAACCTTGAGGGCACTACATTGAGTGATATAAGTCAGACACACAAGGACAAATATTGCACAGTCTCACCGATATGAACTAATTATAATATGTAAACTCACAGACATGAAATATAAGTTACCAGGACACAGAACCAAGTTCAAGAATGGGGAGTGGTTGCTTATTATGAGCAGAATGTTCAACTAGGTTGAACTTAAGTGTTTGGAAATGGACAGAGGTGACGGTAGCACGTTATTGTGAGAATAACTAACAGTGCTGAATGGTATGTGAATGTGGTAGAGAGGGGAAACTCAGAGTCACGTATGTCACCAGAAGGAATGTTGGAGGTTAAAAGACGGGAATGTATAAAACAGTGAATCTTGTGGTGGACCATGTCCGTGATTAACTGTACAAATATTAGAAATCTCTTTCATGAACTAGAACAAATGTATGACACTATAACTAGAAGTTAGTAATAGGGGGAGATACAGGGAAAAATATATATACCTATTGCAAACTGTGTACTACAGTTAGTAGTATTTTAACATTCTTTCATCAATAGCAATAAATGTACTATACCAATACTATGAGTCAGTAACGGAGCGGAGGGTGGTTAGGGGCATGGGAGAATTTGAGTTTTCTTTTTTTCGCCTTTATTTCTTTTCTGGAGTAATGAAAATGTTCTAAAAATTGAAAAAAAAAATAATTGTGGTGATAGATGCACAGCTAGTATGATGGTACTGTGGGCAAGTGATTGTACACTTTGGATCTTTGGATAATGGTATGGCATGTGAACAATTGCAATAAAATTAAATAAAAAAACTACATTATTTCTTTCTTTCCTTTTTAAAATGCTGTTTGTATTTTGATGTTTTAATTTACAAAAGTAATTGAAAAAATGAAAGCAACCCTACAGTGATCCCAAACTTATGTTTTCAACTCTACTGATGAGAAATCTCAAAATCTGGAAACCGTAAGTTATAAACACCTATTTCATCGAAACAACTGGCTATAGGCCTGGAAATGAACATAATGACATACATTATAAAAAATCTCCACTTGAGTATTTCTTTACTGTTTTAGCAAATTACTAACACCTACTATACCAGATCCCTAAAAAGTGATGCAAAACATAGTAAATACCAATGAAGTCATGTTGTAATGATCTATCCTAATATTTCAATGAAATTGTAGTAAAGGAAAGTATTCCTTATTTTTCCCTAACTTTTCCTAATTTCTGTGGAGAGTAACATTACTCTCCCATTCTCAAAGCTCTCTGTCCTCCTAACCCTGATATTTACTTACTATGCCCGAATGATTCTTCCTTAGGACTACTTTTTTTTTTTAAATTAAATTCAGTTTTATTGAGATATATTCACATACCATACAACCATCCATGGTATACAATCAACTGTTCATAGCACCATCATATAGTTATGCATTCATCACCCCAATCCATTTTTGAACATTTTCCTTACACAAGAATCAGAGTAAGAACAAAAAATAAAAAAATGAACACCCAAATCATCCCCCCCACCCTATTTTTCATTTAGTTTGTGTCCCCATTTTTCTATTCATCCATCCATACACTGGATAAAGGAAGTGTGATCTACAAGGCTTTTAACAATCACACTATCACCCCTTGTAAGCTACATTGTTATACAACTGTCTTCAAGAGTCAAGGCTACTGGGTTGAAGTTTGATTTGATAGTTTCAGGTGTTTATTTCTAGCTATTCCAGTACATTAAAACCTAAAAAGGGTTATCTATATAGTGCATATTTTTGTTTTTCGATGTAAAAGCATTCAGTGCTTCAGGACTTCATCAATGACTACTTTCCTACACTTGACAGTAACGTATTATTTTCTTGCATTTCTGTTATAACCCATCAACTCCTCAGAAAATCATTTAGATTTATATGAATATTAAAATTTGCGACTCAAATGTCAAAGAGAAACCTGCTAAATATCTTATTTTCTAATTACAGTATTTTAAGCAGAATCTGAGGAATAGATGAGAGAAATTTTACTGCCTAATTCTCACTTGTAACAGCTTCCTTTAAAGAGACTGTGACCAAAAAAAAAAAAAAAACCAAAAACAGAAACAAAAAACAAAAACAAACACCTTAAAGTTATATAGTTACAACTCCACAGTAGAATAAAACAAGCAAAGCAATGAAAAGTCACTGACCAAATATTAATGGTTCTAGTAATTTTCCGCTCTCCTCTCCTTTGTCATCAGGAAGTACATTGTAATAGCTCCATCATAAAAAGATTCCTTTTCATTCTTTGAAACTGGTTATACTGGCTCTCTCAATTCCTCCTGAACCCACTTCCCCCCACCAAAACTGCCCACTGAGGTCTCCAATGACCTTGGCCTCACCAAATCCAATGGTCAATCCTTAAGACCTCTTATCTGATCTGTCTGCCGCATCCAACAAAGATGACTGCTCCTCCTTCCTCTCTGAAACACTTACTTCACTTACTTCCCAGGAAACCATACTCTCTTGGTTTTCCGTCTTCACTAGTCATTCTTTCCTAATCCCCTCATCTTTCACACCTCTCAGTCCTGGAATGCCTCAAGGCTCAACTCCTCTGCCCCCTTCTCTATCTGAACTCCCCAGCACTCCCAATTGCCTTCCTTGACTGCATTTTTCGCCATAGTACTTATCACCATAGGACATATATACACTTCATTTGTTGACTTACTTTTAGTCTTTCCCAACCAGAACATTTCATGAGGGTAAAGACTTTTGTCTGTTTTTGTTTGGTGTTGTATTACCAGCACAGAGAACAGATCTAGCACATTTAGGAACTCAATACATATTTGTTAAACAGTGAATGAATGAACAAAACAAAAGCAGTAACAGTAACAGCCACTTCCTACGAGGAATTTATCAGTCAGAAACCCTAGTAATATATTAAATACAATATCATTTATTCCTCAAACAACTCTCTGAAGTAGCTGAGGCTTTGGGGGAGTTAACATGCTCAGAATCACAAAACTATGACGTGGCAGTGCCATGATTCAGACCCAAGTTTACTGTCTTCAAAGTGAATGCTCTTAACCACTGCATGGTACTTTTACTGGAGTTGTATTTCATTAGTTTTGGAATGAAGCCAACTCCGTTACATGAAGAAGAGTTAGCAATCAACTTACACTACTATTTTCAGTGATAATAGTGCAGGTGAGAAATGCACTTTTCCTCAAACTCTAGATGTGGCTGCACTTCAACTTTTCCACTCCCATTTATGTTAAAGAGCTCAAGCCAGCAGTTTCCAAACCTGGCTGAAGAATCATCAGAGCTTTTTGTTGTTTTAAAACAAGATTCCCAGGTTCAACTTTAGAGCTACTGAATCAGAATCGCTAGGAAACAAGGCCCTGAAACCTAGAATTTTTAAAAGCTCCCCAGGAAACGCCGGTAGTCAGCCAAGTTTGGAAAACACCAGAGTTAAAGAAACCAAAGTTGGCTGGGGACTAATATCCCTATCAGAGCATCTGGCTCACTGTCTGACAATGACCAAGTCTCACTGGTACTGACCTTCTTGGAAAGAATAACGATGCTGTTGGGTCGAACAAGTCTCCGCTTCTTACAGCTAAGCACAGGACGAGTCCGGGCTGCCACACAGGTGCCATCAGATGATGAAGAAACTAGATTAAGTCGTTGCTTTTTATGTAATTGCTCCTCAACATCACAGCTGTCACCTGGAATGTGGTCTGTCAAGACTGGCTGAAGACTGTACAAGGGAAGGAAGAGTATTCACTTCTCAAAGAATCTAAGGCAACAAAGCCTCTAATACTGGTTCAACTGTTCTGCATGCAAATGTTCAGATACAAGCAAGCATGCCAGAGAAGAAGCAGGTGTCTGCTAACCTAAGTGTGTTTGCTCTGTCTATGCTCATCTGTGAGGCTCTTGGTAACAGTACTAATTCCATACTGTCTGAAAAGTATAGAAGAGTGAACTTAAGTTCACTCTGTTCTAGAGTCGAGGAGTTTATATAAACACTTCTTCATATAAATTCTTCTAAGACCAGGACCAAAGATAATGGTTCATAATAACAGGAGGACCTTCTATTTTTCTCCATGCTCAGTCCATTTTAGGCCATATTAAGTAAAAGACATCAAATTAAGAATATTAATTAAAATATATTTGCTATAATAGGATGCATGTAAAATATTAATAAGTGATAATGTTTCTGTTTCTTTAAACCAAGATCAGTCCTGGCTAGGGATACCTAAGAGCTCCAAACTCATCTTTTACAAGCTTACTGAATGTTTGAAGTAGAAAAGATAAACCTTACGTGTTAATAACTCCATTGACAGGTCTCAATGATCCACCTGATTTGGTAGACAATGACTCAGAAGGATGACCAACAGGGGCACCATGGCTTTCCAGTGGCTGAGAAACAGACTCAATCTGAATAAGAGGAAGATAAATAAAACACACATCAATATTTAACCGACAGCATTCCTGCCTGAAAAGCAGTAAAATTTGAAAAGCAAAACTCGTATGACTGAAGAAAAAGAAATTACGAGAATTAGCTTTTTCTTGGGGAGGGGGAGAATATGGAGCCCAAATATTTAATAGACTAAGTAATAACTGCCTAGTGACAGGGAAATGACCGCAATCATTCTATTAAATGCAAGTTCAGCAAAACAATTACAGGGTAACATGAACCTTCAACTTCAGTATCAAGACAACTAAGGGGAAATTTTAAATGTAGTTAATATTTGTTTAATGCCACAGTGTACATTGGAAGCTTCCTTTCTGAAAACCATCCTCTGTTTATATATGTATATATATATATGTCTGTGTGTTTGTGAGAGGAAAAAAATCTCAGTGATTAACCAATTACCTGATATTATTGGGTAGTAACTTACCTTTAGACCAAACACAAGTCAAATATAAGCTTAGACTATAAAAAGAAGAGAATGGGAAGAACCTGGAAAAGTTTGAATTTCAGCACTTCAAAACAAATTTACTAGGCTTAAAAAGGAAAGGGGCTATAAGATGCCAAAGATAGAGAATCTCAAATATAGGCAATAAGGCCACAGATGCAGTTATCCCTCAATTCTGTGACTTGCTGAAATTACACAGGAAGGCTGTGTTATTTGTCTCCTTACACTGGACCTGACTATGGGTGAGCTGAAGTTCTTCTTATAACTGCTATCAGTGCATTTCAAAGCCTCTATTTGAGGCTGAAATTCTACTTAGAAGTATGGCTGAATTTCTTTCTGATCTTCCCACCCCCAAGGATATGCAGAGCAAAGTGTCTTCAACAAGTACCAAGAAAGGACAGCAGACTGAGAATGTAACACAACAATTAAAAAGTTCTAATAATACAAACTACCCCAAAAGCTGGGTCAAAGCATATAAACAGACAAGTCATGTAAGTATGCGACAGCTAGTGAACATTGGCAAAATATTCTGTATTGTCAGATACCCTGTACATTTACAAAAGTAGAACATGTATTAATCAATGCTGCCAAAATAATGGTAAATCTGGCACACAGACTCATTGCCTTAACCTCTACACTGATTTTCTCTTGAAAAGCAACAAGGTATTAAGTAGCAAGAGACATTATCCTAAAGAAGTAACTCAACAAATACCCTCCACCCCAAATTGTATATACAAAGTGGTTATCGTAATGGTATCTATCAATAATCCAAATGCTCAATATCTAAAGCGGTTTTAAATTGTGGTATGCCAAATCAGAGCATACTCTTACACCAGAAGAGTATTTGAAGAACAAAAATAACATACTCTTTTACATCAATAAGACAAAAATAGTTATGCTTAGTGATAGGACTATTTTGAAATTTTCTTTATATTTAGATAGGTTTTTTTTTTGGGGGGGGGGGAGATAATTTAAAAAATTGGCCAAAGGATTTGAACAGACACTTCACCAAAAAAGATATTACGGTTGACAAATAAGCATTTGAAAAGATGCTCAACATATTAATTAAGTAGGAAAATGCAAATCAGAACCATGAGACTGCATTACACATCTGTGAGAATGGCTTAATTTTTTTTTTTTTCCAAAAAAAGCTGACAATATCACATGCTGGAGAGAGGGGCAGAGCAACCGGAACCCACACACCTTGCTGATGGAAATGCAAATCGGCACAGTCACTCCTGAAAACAGCCTGGAAATCTCTTATAAAGTTAAACAACCACTTACCATACCACCTACCAATCCTACCTCTAGGCATCCACCCTAGAGAAATGAAAACTCAGGCTCACGCAATAACCTGTACAGAAATGTTTATAGCAGCTCCATTAAAAATTGGTGCTTTAGTTTCCTAGGGCTGTCGTAACAAAATACCACAAACCGGATGGCTGAAAACAACAGAAAAATATCGTCTAACAGTTCTGAATGTGAGATTAGATAATATTTTTATATTTAAAAAAATAGAAAAACCCAAATAATTCTTGAATGCTAGTAAGGATTCAGAGTGAATGTCAAGAAGTGCAACAAATATTATGGAGTGTCAAAAGACTGGAGAATTGCAAGAATTTAAGACTCAGGTTGGCATGACCTAGTAGCTGTATGACTTCAGGCATGTTACAGCTTTTGTAGATTTCTGAAGTTTTGGTTTAGATGATGTGCCGGTTTGTATATATTATGTCCCCCAGAAAAAGCCATATTCTTTAATGCAAACTTGTAGGGGCAGACATATTAGTGCTGATTAAGTTGGAACCTTTGGATTAGGTTGTTTCCATGGAGATGTGACCCACCCAACTGTAGGTGATAACTCTGACTGGATAATTTCCATGGAGGCGTAGCCCTGCCCATTCAGAGTGAGCCTTGATTAGTTCACTGGAGCCCTATAAAAGCTCAGACAGAAGGAGCTCACCGCTAGCTGCAGCTGAGAGACACATTTTGAAGACAGCCGTTGGAAACCGACACTGACGTTTTGGAGAATGCCATTTTGAAACGCAACCAAGGAGCAAGTGGACGCCTGCCACGTGCTTTCCGATCTAACAGAGGTTTTCCGGATGTCAACAGCCTTTCTCCAGTGAAGGTACCCTATTGTTGATGTCTTAACTTGGACACTCTTATGGCCTTAAGATTAACTTTGTAACCAAATAACCCCCTTTATAAAAGTCAATCCATTTCTGGTATTTTGCTTAAAGGTAGCATTAGCAAACTGGAACAGATGATGAACTTTGGTTCTGAGATGAAAATCCTGTTAACTTTCTGTACTTTTTACTGACATATTTTAAGAATTTCTGTCAATTTTATATTAACTTAAAATACCACTGTTAGCATTAAATTATGGTAATGATCTGATTGATGTTACCTACATGTTTTACGAGGCATCGTGTAAATAATGCGCTGACTCTCCACTTGATTAAGGTTTTTTGGAAGGGATTATAAGAGAATTAACTTCAAGGACACTCATCAAGACAAAATGTTGCTATTCTACAACAAAATCTCATTTCAAAACAAATTTAGCTCTCTTACAGAAAGCCCGAAGAATAGAGGTAAAATCACCAGTAATCTCACCACCCATAGCTACTAACCCACTGCCAATAGCCTGTCTTTTTTTCATGACCAAAAGATGTATGTATGTATATTTGTTAATATGTTAAAATTGAGGTCGACAGGAAAAACATTTATAGAAATATTTGTTGAGAATAAGAGGCACACAGGGTTCAAGAACATAAATTCCAGAATGGGGCTGGCTGTATCTGCATCTAAGTCTCAGTAAAATGAGGTGGCACTGGATATTCAGGAGGGCTCTCCTTAAAGAACTTGAGAAATCTTGTAATCATGTTGAGATCCAAAGCAAAAGTGGGCAACTAGGTTCACTTATTCTCATATACAAAGAAACTATTCCATATGCAGAATTTAAAATATTAACACCAATATTTAAAGTGTTCCATCTTGAAAAAACAAAACACAACTCACAAACACATATAATATTTTTAAGTGGTTTCACACTGCCTTAAGACAAAGTGAACAGTCCCCTATCCTGCAGTCCAAAAGGCTGCAAAGAGAGTAGAGAAAGATTAGCAAATGCCTCAGAAACATTAAATCCACACAATCATTACTAGTTCAGTGGTTTACATCATCACTGTTTTCAGAAAACTAAAGAATGACTCTGACACCAGTTACCTAATAGGAAACTGTAAAAAGGATGAAATAACTTAAGATTCTCCCACCCAGACAGTAGGGATTATTATAGAAGCTTCTCTTTGGATTTTATTTGGTATTCAGATGCACTCCAAAAGTACATGCACCCCAAAGCCAGAAAGCAAAAAGCAGAAAAGCTGAAGTGGTAGACAGAGTGCTTCTGTAATTTCCCTTCTCTTCAAAGCAGGGCCCTAGGAGGTTACCTTTTTGGTATACATTTTTACTTTAGTCAAGTCATTCATTTAATGCCATGCCATACATGCTAGAGAAATCATTTTCTTGCACCACATTGTTTGTTTAAATAATTCAACTGTTCAATTATGGTAGTTATTCTCTTTCGATAAACATTCTCAAAATGGAATGGTGGATAGGATGGGAGAAGTCAATGCTTAATGAGTACAGAGTTTATGTTTAGGGTGACAGAAAGTTTTGGTAATGGATGGCGGTGACGGTAGCACAACATTGTGAATATAATTAACACTACTGAACTGTATACTTGACAGTGGTTAAAATGGGGAATACTGTTTATACACATTACCACAAAAAAATAAAAAAATAAAAACAGAAAGGCTAACTGGGTATAAGGAATTCTAGCTTTATTACTGGTTCAAAATAAACCAGTTTTTGACTTTTTATGAATTATTTCCAGTCTCAATTACCCCATCTCAAAGTATCATAGCCTTACTCAAAATCACCAGAATACTGCTGGCGTGTAAATAGTATGCCAGCCATTTTCATGAACTCGCACCACGGTCAGCAAATTGTGCTAAACTGGGAGTGAAATGTGTCTGGGAATTACATTTCCACCAAGTTATTCACCTAAGCTTCAACTTCTGTATAGGTAACTTGCCGTTTTGTGTCTCACTGTCTTACTCCTACAGGTTGAGATTAAAAGAATACCTATAAAATTTTATGGAAACTATTTTGAATTGTTCTATTTCTTTCTTTCTTTTTTTTTTTTTTTTTTAAAAAAAACTTCAATCAGCATAACACTTGTTAACAAGTTCAATGGCTCCCAAACCTAAGATTTATATTTACCAACACTGATGAAAATATGTACTTGGAATGTAAAGAAATACAGTAATTACAAAAATGGTTTTATACTTACTGCTCAATTTTTTTTATCCACAGCCCAGTTTATTTTAATAAAGCATACTGGGGTCAGTGTTTTTGTTACAATACTGTAGACCAAATATTCCCTGGCCATTATCTACCCCCCTAAACTTTCTATCTCCAAACCCTCACTGGGCCAATATATCACCCATTATGCCTGGTGACTGTAAGACTTCAAGAAAAAGAAAAGCTGTTCCTGCTTATTAAAAAAATTCTTGGGGGACTTGAATGTTCCATCCAATGCAGGAAGAATATACCTTTGCATTTTTAGCATGCCTTTCTTCTGAGAAAGCATTAGTCCTTCATGTAATAGTGCGCTTGTTTTCCCCATCACTTCTGTTAAGTATGATAAGTAAGGCAAGGACAGAAGAATGAGGCTCATTTTACAAACAGAAACCAACACACAAATTGTGAAGTATTTGTCAAAAGTCACAGGAACAAAGCTTTTGCTAAAACAAAAAACCTCAGTTTCAAATCTAATTCTTAAAAAAAATACCTACCCAGCAATTACTCTTCATGTAAAAAAGAAAGGGATATAGGAAAATACACATGTATCAGCTCATTTTTGTAAATAAATAAATGAATAAATAAAACACATACATATATGAAGGATAATCCGAAAACTAATGAAACTGTTACCCATAGGGGGCAGGTAGGAATAGGATGGAAAGAAGGGAGAAAAAGGAACAGGGTGGTAGGAATGGTACTGTGCCAGTTTGAATGTATTATGTCCCCCCAAAAGCCATTATCTTTGATGTAATCTTGTGTGGGCAGACCTATCAGTGTTAATTAGATTGTAATTCTTTGAGTGTTTCCATGGAGATGTGCCCCACCCAACTGTGGGTGATGACTCTGATTGGATAATTCCCAAGGAGGTGTTGGCCCACCCAATGGGTGGGTCTGAATTAAATTACTGAGCACTATATAAGATCAGACAGAAGGAGCGAGCTTGCTACAGCTAAGAGGGACACTTTGAAGAAAGCACAGGAGCTGCAGATGAGAAACAGTTTGAAAATGGCCGTTGAAAGCAGCCTCTTGCTCCGGAGAAGCTGAGAGGACAAATATTCCAAGTGCAACTAAGAGTGACATTTTTGAGGAACTGCAGCCTAGAGAGTAACGTCCTGGGGGAAAGCCATTTTGAAACCAGAACTTTGGAGCAGACGCCAGCCACATGTCTTCCCAGCTAACAGAGGTTTTCCGGACACCACTGGCCATTCTCCAGTGAAGGTACCTGACTGCTGATGACTTACCTTGGACACTTTATGGGCTTAAGACTGTAACTGTGTAACCAAATAAACCCCCTTTTATAAAAGCCAATCCATCTCTGGTGTTTTGCATTCCGGCAGCATTAGCAAACTAGAACAGGTACCTTTTTGTATAGCTCTGACTCTTAGAATCTAGTAACATTTCACATATTCAAAATATAATGAAAATCAAGTCAAAGCTATACAAAAAGGCATCAGTCCTATTATGCTGTGTGTGGGGAACTAGAATTGGAAAACAAACAGTAAAAAATAGAACTAATTTTATTACAAAACAATAACGTAACTAACTGAAAGGTGTGGGAAAAAGTAACCTAAGTAATTTTGGAAAAATAGTATTTTGACTTATATGGCTAATGAACTGTAAACAAATATTATACTCTAATTATTAAATACATTTCTCACAGGGATATGGGTTGACAATTAAGAAATCACTTTATGGGGGTACTAGGAATGAACAGTAAATAAATATTTTGTGATGAAATCCAGATTTCTCTCTGAAGGAGGAAGAAATTTATCAACAGGAAAAGGGGAAGGCTGTGTTGCTGGATAATAGTATGAACTCATGGCTTTTAATTTATATATATTGGTAGGTAGAGCAATAAATATAGACATGTATGTATACATGGTGTTAGCATTTCCTAGCTGTCCACTAAGAAGTCTCAGACTTTGTTTGTAAGAAGGGACAATGATTTTACAAAATTTAATATTCCTTTTAAAATTTTTTAACATTTAAGACAATATATATTTGGAGAGTGGTTCTCAATACTGACTGCTCACTGAAATCAACTAGAGAGCCCCCCCCTCCCTTTAAACCAATGCCTGGGCTTCACCCCAATCCTATTATAATCAGAATTTCAGGGTTAGAATTACTGTTGCATTCATGTTAGATTGTGGTGATGGAGGCACAATCCAGTGAACTTACTAAAAAAACACCGAATTAATTCACTTAAATGGGTGAATTATATGGTATGTGACTTATATCTCAACAAAGCTGTTTAAGAAAAAAAGAATTGTTACTGGGGAATATACCATTTAACAACAGTACACTCCTTACCTTCTCCTCCAGGAGCTTATTGTCTGTTACAAGTAAAATAGAATATTTATACTTTAAGTGGCAGTCCTGAGAGAAAGCAGCAAAAGAAATTTAGATTGAAAGGTAAGGAAAGGCTTCTTTATTTTTTTTTTTTCATTTTTTAATACAATTTTATTGCGATATATTCACATATCATATAATCCATCCAAAGTACACGACTCACAGTATCATCGTATAGTGCATTCATCGCCACAACCAATTTTAGAACATTTTCATTAATCCAAAATAAAAAAAATAAAAATAAAAAAGAACAACCAAAACATCCTTTACCCCTCCCCCCCCTTATTATTTGAAAATTTTTTGTCATTTTATTACTCATTTTCTTATACACTGGATAAAGTGAGTATCAGTCACCAGGTTTTTTTTTTTTTTAATTAAATTCAGTTTTATTGAAATACATTCACACACCATACAATCATCCATGATATACAATCCACTGTCCACAGTATGATAACATAGTTATGCGTTCATCACCACAATCTATCTCTGAACATTTTCCTTACATCAGAAAGAACCAGAACAAGAATAAAAAATAAAAGTGAAAAAAGAACACCCAAATCATCCCCCCATCCCACCCCATTTGTCCTTTGTTTTTTTTTTTTAAATCTTCATTTTATTGAGATATATTCACATACCACGCAGTCATACAAAACAAATCGTACTTTCGATTGTTTACAGTACCATTACATAGTGGTACATTCATCACCCAAATCAATCCCTGACACCTTCATTAGCACACACCCAAAAATAACAAGAATAATAATTAGAGTGAAAAAGAGCAATTGAAGTAAAAAAGAACACTGGGTACCTTTGTCTGTTTGTTTCCTTCCCCTATTTTTCTACTCATCCATCCATAAACTAGACAAAGTGGAGTGTGGTCCTTATGGCCCTCCCAATCCCATTGTCACCCCTCATAAGCTACATTTTTATACAACTGTCTTCGAGATTCATGGGTTCTGGGTTGTAGTTTGATAGTTTCAGGTATCCACCACCAGCTACCCCAATTCTTTGGAACCTAAAAAGGGTTGTCTAAAGTGTGCATAAGAGTGCCCACCAGAGTGACCTCTCGGCTCCTTCTGGAATCTCTCTGCCACTGAAGCTTATTTCATTTCGGAAAGGCTTCTTTAAAACTTGAGCTGCAACTGATTGTGCACTTTGGATCTTTGGATGATTGTATGGTATCTGAACAACCCTAATAAAAATTAAAAACAAAACAAAACAAAAACAAAAACTTGAGCTGCAAACTAAAATTCGGAAGGAAAAAGGAACCAGGACAAGAACACTACAGGCAGAGGTAACAGCATATCCAAACGCCTTCAGATAGTAAATGGTTTAAAGAGTTCAAAAAAGTAAAGAAAGGAGAGAATGGCTAGAACATAGAAATGGAGGATAAGAAGAGACATGCAAGTTGAGGATGGAGAAACAGGCAGGGGCCAATCACGTAGCGCCACTTATTGGTATGGCAATCTGAATTCTACATGCAGAAGAAAACCAATGAGTTTTTAAATGGGCAAGTGACATGATCTGATCAGTGTTTTAAAGGTGCTTCTGTTTGCTGGATTCAAGGAATAAGATTAAAAAATGCAAAAGACGCTGGTAGCAAAATGTAGTAGGTTAAAATTGGTTAGAAGGACAATCTGATTTTTTAAAAATGGGCAAAGGACTTGAATAGACATTTCTCCAAAGAAGATTTGCAAATGGCCAAGAAACATATGAAAAGACATTCAGTACCATTAAGTTTATTAGGGAAATGCCACTTCTCACCCACTAGGATGGCTATCATCTAAAAAATGGTAAACAACAAATGTCAGTGAGGAAGTAGAGAAAATAGAAACCCTCATATATTTCTGGTGGGAATGTAAATTGACACAGCTACTGCAGAAAACAGCCTGATGGTCCTCACGGCACCACTATTCATTTTTTTTTTTTTTTAAGTGACAGCTTTTTTCTCTTCTTTAAAATTAAAAACAAAACAAAAGCCACAGATACAGGATGGTCTCTCCAAACTGGCTCAAGGTGTCACCATCTCATGCTCAGTTGTTGTCCTTTTAAAGTGCTGTTACAACAAAAAAACAGACAAAGCAAACCCCAAAAGGGGAACACAAAACGAGGCTGGAAGTAGGTCTAGGAGGGGAAGCAAAATAATAAAGTTGAACCTAATAATGAATCAAGAAACTCACTGTACATTTACATCCAATGCACACAGCTAGTTTGTCACTAGGAACAAGAGTGTCAGAAGTGGACAGGACAGAAGCAGAGCGGGGCCAGCAAAACTGCTATATTGTATTCACAATCCAGATTACAAACTGTACAGTTGGGGAGGGAAGGGAGGCTAACTCTCTGCCCCCCCCCCCCGCCATTCAGCCCAGTTAACCCCTTAAGGTCTGATGCGCTAGAGTTAGATCATGTAGTGAAGTACTGACACTTGGAAATGGAGCGAGCCAAACACACACAAATGTCCACCAATGGAAGAATAAAAATGTGGTTATGTACATAAAGCAAAATATTATTCAGCCATAAAAAGGAATGAAGTTCTAATACACGTTACAATGTGGAAATGTCAATGAACCTTGGAAATATTATGCTCAAGTGAAAGAAGTCAGGCACAAAATATCACATATTACTCAATTTCATTTATATGAACTACACAGAACAGGCAAATCCATACAGACAGAACTTTAAAACTGATTTTATGTTATGTGAATTTCAAATAGTTTTTTCAAATAAAAACTGGTTAGAAGGTAGATAGCATACGTAGATAAGTCTTCCAAAAATTTTTGCCATGAAAAAATGAAACAAAAAAATGGAATGTGAGCTGGAGGGGAATATATAAATGAGGGTTTTATTTATTTTATTTTTAAGATGGAAAACACTAAAGTATGTTGAAGTACTGATGGTAAAAATATAGTATCAAAAGAGATTAAAAGAATTCTATTAATTTTCTGGAGTGATAACTGAAAACGAAAACCACACAAAAAATATTTAGCGATACAGGAGGGGAATATTCAAAGTCAGTAAGTTTCTGAGAAGATAAGATCTGGAGCACAAAAGGAAAGGAAGAAAATGAAAGCATGTAGGCTTGGGGGACAAATGGTGAATTCCTCCAATACTGCTAATGTCTCCCTTTTCTCAGTGAATAAACTAGGAGCAAGGGGAAAGAGTAGAGAAGGTATGGAAAGAATGAGAAGGGGGGTGGGGAATATAACAAATCATGTGAGAAAGCAAGAAAGGAAACTAACCAGGCATCTGGCTGTGACCCCCCTACCGCCTCCAGCAATACCATTATTCAGTACAGCACCTTAAGTGTATAGTACATTCATCCATCCACCCAGGTCTAGGGTTCTGTCATTTGAGTGCATGGGAGAGAGCAAGAAGGAACAAAGTACAAGTGGGTGTTTGGGAGGGATTATAAAGAGGCACTTGACTGGACAGGGAGAAGAGTGAAGCTAGAAAACTGATGGAAAGTGAAAAAATACAGGATATGGGATTGGAGGTGGTGGTGCAATAAAAAATTAGTAGCAGTGGGGTTACTTGAGCAAGAAGGATAGTGTGTAGTAGTTTGTAAGAGGGATATTTTAAATTTAAAGAACTAGAGGTGGTGCAAATTCTGACATTAAGGTTCAAAATAATACCATGAGAATGGATGGCTGAGATAGAGTTAAGGGAAAAAGTGACTAGAGATGAGGAAGTCAAGGACTGGATAGGTCAGGACACTGGACAGTTTGTCCACTGCAGTGCCTCAGTAACAGAATAGTGACAAGATATGGAAGAGACAGGAAATCTCTAAACCGTGAACTAAAATCTTCAATAAAAGGAGAAATTACTAGGATGTTAGATAAAAGTGAGGGAAAAATAAATCTATATGTACTAACCTGTTACCAGACTTTGGGCTCATAAATGGAATCATACAGTACATGGTCTTTTCTGTCTGCCTTCTTTTACTCAAGACACTGAATTTATCAGTTCATTCTTTTTATTGCTGAATAGAAAGCAGTTGTGTGAATATACATAATTTCTTTATCCATTCCCTGTTAATAGGTGAGTTGTTTTCAGATTTTGGTTATTAGGACTAAAGCTGCTATAAGCATCTGTAACAAGTCAATCTGTGGACACATGTCTCTTCTTAAGTAAATACCTAGAAGTGGAATTGTTGGATTATAAGGTGATTGTATGTGTAACTTTATTTGAAAGATGGCCAATGAGTTTTAGAAAGCATTTAGCATTCTATAAACCTCCTACCAGCAATGTATGAGAATTCAGATGCTCAATACTCTTGTCAACATCTGATGTCAGTCTTTTTATTATTTTAGCCATTCAAGTGGGTGTGAAATATCTTATTGCAGTTTTAATTTACATTTCCCTGCTAACTAATGATGCTGAGCACCATATCATGTTTTTATTTGGCCATTCATGTATCTTTATTTGTGACCTGTCTCTTCTAGCATTGTGCCCATTATTTAACTATTATACTGATAATTTCTTTAAGTATGAGGCCTGCCTTTTTATTTCCTTAATGATGTTTGATGTACATAAATTTTCAAATGATTATCCTTCTAATAAATTTTTCTTTTATGTTTAGTGGTTTTCTGGTGTGTGTACTCTAAGAAATCCTTACCATTACAAGGTCATAAACAAATCTGTATTTTCTTCTAAAAGTATTCTAGTTTTAGCTTTTATATTTTGATCTACGATCTAAACTAAATGAGGAAGGATGGGAGTTGAATGACTTCCTTTTCTCCAAAAAATTGCCTTAATCTTTGTTGAAAAATCAATGGTCTGTATGCGTGGGACTCTATTTTGTTCCCTCTATTTGTTATATAATTTTGGGAATACCACATTGTCTTCATGACTGTTAACTATATAATAAATCTTGAAATTGAGTAGTGTGAATCCTCCACTTTGATTCCTTTTTTTAAAGATTGTTTTGCCTATTCAAAGGACATTTCTATATATGTTTGAAACTCAATTTTCAAACTGTTTTTTTTTAAAAAAAACATGCTGGGATTTTGAATGGGCCTGTATTAGATTTATTTGGGGAGTTGTAACACCTTAACAACAGTGACTCTGTCTCTTCTAATCCATAGACACTACACATCTCCATTTATGTAGGTCTTTAATCTTTCAGAAATGTTGTATAGCTGGAAAGTTATGCATTTCTTCTGTTAGATTTATTCTTAAGTATTTTATGATTCTTGATGTTATTATACATGGAATTGCTTCTTAGGGTCATTTTCCAGTTGTATGCTGGTAAGAAATAGAAATAAAACTGATTTTTGTATATTGACCTTGTATCCTGAGACCTTGCTAAATTCATGTAATAGTTCTGGCAGCCCTTTGGAGATTCCATAGTATTTTCTATGTATCACATCCTCAAACAAGGCAGTTTTACTTCGTCCTTTCCAATGTCTATGCCTTCTATTGCTTTTCTTGCATTACTGCACTGGCTAAGACATTCAGTACAATGCTTTTGCAATATCCTTACTTTGATCCTGCTGGTAGGCAAAAAGCATTGTCTTTCACGAAAAAGTATGTTAGGTGCAGGTTTTTCAGAACAGAACACCTTTATCAGGTTAAGGAATTTTCCTTCTATTTCTAGTTTGCCAAAGTTTTTATTATAATCTATGAGTCCTTACTTTTGTTGAATGCTTTTTATTTCCATCTATTGGGATGATTACATGGATTACCTCCTTCATACTGTTAAAACTTATAAATTTTCTGAATGCCACGCCAATGTTACATTCCCGCGTTAAAAGCCCATGTGTTAAAAAGAGAGATATTGTATGTTACCACTAATGTGAATTCTGTGAAAAATGTACAATGTTTTATACTGTAGAATGTAGGGGACCTAGAGATACCAATTAGTGGAGGGGGAATGATAATCTAATAAGAACAGATAAACTATGGAGGGTAATCTCAATGTTATGGGAATGCTCAGGAATGATTATGGTTTGTAAACTTTCTTGGATATAGTAAGATCATGTTGGAAGCAATAGAGTTATTTTAGGTTTTTTTTCCTCTTATTCCTTTGTTTTCTTAGGGGTTGTTAATTTTCTTGGGGTATGGTAGGAACATGTTTGAAGCAATGTAGTTATTTTAGATTATTTGTTTTTCTTACTCCTCTGTTTGGACATGGTTTATTAATTTTCTTGGGGTAGGGTAGGAACATATTGGAAGCAAAGTAATTATTTTAGGTTATTTGTTTTCCTTAATCCATTGCTTTGTTTGAAATGTTGTGGGGTTTTTTTGGTTGTTGTTTGCCTGTTTGTTTTTAATTTTTTGATAAACAAAGTTAAAAAATTGAAAAAAAATCAGTAGAAAAATGGGAGTAAAAACTAAATGACAAATAGGGTGGGATGGGGGATGGTTTGGGTATTCTCTTTTCACTGTTATTTTTTATTCTTATTCTGATTCTTTCTGATGTAAGGAAAATGTTCAGAAATAGATTGTGGTGATGAACGCATAACTATATGATCATACTGTGAACAGTTGATTGTATACCACGGATGACTGTGTGGTTTGTGAATATATTTCAATAAAACTGAATTAAAAAAAAAAAAAAAAGAAAACATCTTAACCACTTTAGAAGTGGCCATTTAAATATAATTTACATGCAAATTTCGCATCATTTTGATCTATTTGTTAAAAGAGCCCCAAATCCACTGCTTGGCAATCTTTCTGTGCATGTTGGAAAGTAATAAAAGTTCAATGTGACTTTGAAGAAAAAAAAAAAAAAAGCCCATGTGTTCATGACACATTATCCTTTTTATATATTACTGGATTCAATTTGCTAGCATTTTATTAAGATTTTTGCTACTGTGTTCACAAGAATTATTGGTAAGAAATTTTCTTCTGGTGGCTTGGCAAATTTTGATATCAGGGTTATGCTAGCCTCATATAATTATAGTTGGGAAATGATCCCTCTTTTTTTCTGAAAAAGTTTGGATAGAACTAGAATGACTTCTTCAGTAGTGGAATCATCTGAATCTAGAGATTTCTTTGTGGGAAGATTTCTGATTATGAATTAAATTTCTTTAATAAATATAAAGCTATTCATGCATACTATTCTTGTGTCAATTTTGGTAATATGTGTCACTTAAAGAATTTGAACATTTCAACTGTGCTATCAAATTTATTGGCATAAAGTTGTTGATAATATCCATTATAATCACTTTGATACCTGCAAATATTGCTTTCTTCAATTCCTATTGTTTCTTTGGTTTTGATGTAATATCTAAGGTGTTCACCAAGTCCTGTCAAGATTCAAACTCCAAATTCTATCTTCTCTGCAGAAGGCGTTGGCTCCATTTTCTGCTCGGTTCTTTCAGACTTCTAACTATTCCTTTCCACTGGGTTCTATCAAATCTCCCTTCAACACGTGCAGTTCAGGGTTTAGGACTGGGTTGGTGGGGGGATACAGATTGTGCAAGAACCCCTCTGTGGTTTCCTCTTTCCTACAATTTCCTCCCTCAATTACAGCTGCCGGACAGCTCTGAACTCCATCCTCTAATAGAGACGTGACTCTCTGCTTGAATAAGAATCTTACAAACCCTGAGTGCCACATGGACTACGTAGGCCCTCATCTGTTTCTGAGAATACTTTTTATCTGAAATTCTGTCATCCTTCTTGGGTAATTTAAAAATGTGTTCTTCACCTATAATAAGTAATATCCATAGATTCCAAGTTAGATCTTTCCTGCTTTTAACATGCTTTCTTAAATGTTTTTGATCACAGGTTGGGCCTTTGTGGAACAACTTAGTTTTAGCAGGATCTATACCATATTCAAGACCCAAGCAGATATGTATTGGTTCTGCCAAGAAACAACGATCCAAAACTTGGAAATGAGGCAAAAATATGACTGTGTGTCCTTTAAGTGTCACACTGGAACATTTTCTAACAATCCAACCCAAGGGTCCTCTGGCACTCCACAAATTATTTACCTTTGTTTTACTATTCATTATTGGTTAGGGCTCAGACCCCCCCTTAAGTTGGGTTTATTTTTAGAACACTGACAGGTAAAAATTGACTCATCTAGTGGCTTCACTATTCTGTGGGATATTAAATCAGTTTTGTATGCTAAGTAATCTAATTCTGGTGTTCTTCTAGTCAATGACTATATATACAAATCAGAATCTGGTATCCTCCTTTGAACCAGTTTTGTCACCATCATGGTTCTTTCCTTATTAAATAAATTACTATACAGTTCTTTGAGAATTATGTCTAACTTACTGAAATTACATTTTGACAGTTTTTTTAAATCCTTTGAATTTTTTTTTTCTTTTTTTGAGAGTTCACAGTATGGAATCAAGGCCAATTTTCAAGTTTCACTGTGGACAGATTTTTTGTTGTTCATTATAGCAAATTTCAGAATGAAAATACAAAAACATACAACACAACAAAAAAAACCCAGTTTTAGTCATTGTCATTTTTAAACCAATTTTTAAATGCATTTGTCTGTTAATTAGAAAGAGCAACAAATACCTCTCTATTTTGTTATAATGTAAAAGAAAATGGAGGAAAAGCAGGTAAAAGTTGAGTATGAAAATGTACAATTGCCTCCTGCCAAATGTAACCCAAGATTTTCTAAAACAAGATTGAGAAGACAAGTGTTCTAGTTTGCTAATGCTGCCAGAATGCAAAACACCAGAGATGGATTGACTTTTACAAAAGGGGTTTATTTGGTTATACGGTTACAGTCTTAAGGACATAAAGTGTTCAAGTTAATGCATCAACAATCGGGTACTGTTCTAGTTTGCTAATGCTGCAGAATGCAAAACACCAGAGATGGACTGGCTTTTATAAAAAGGGGTTTTATTTGGCTATACAGTTACAGTCTTAAGGCCATAAAGTGTCCAAGGTAACACATCGGTAATCAAGTACCTTCACTGAAGGATGGCAAATGGTATCCGGAAAACCTCTGTTAGCTGGGAAGGCACGTGGCTGGCGTCTGCTCCAAAGTTATGGTTTCAAAAATGGCTTTCTCCCAGGACATTCCTCTCTAGCAAGCTTGCTCTTCTTCAAAACGTCACTCACAGCTGCACTCCCTTCAGTCTCTTTGAGTCAGCACATTTATATGGCTCCACTGATCAAAGCCCACCCTGAATGGCTGAGGTCACACCTCCATGGCAGTATCCCACCAAAGTCACCACCCACAGCTGGGTGGGGCACATTCCAAGCAAATCTAACCAGCACCAAAACGTCTGTCCCACAAGACCACAAAGGTAATGGCATTTGGGGGACACAATACATTCAAACCGGCACATTCCACCCCCTGGACCCCAAAATGACATTATCTTTCCAAATACAAAATACATTCATTTCATCACAATATCACAAAAACTTAAACCATTTCAGTAACAAAAGTTAAGTACAAAAATCCCATCAAAATCAAATATAGGCGTGATCAGTCCTAAGGCATACTTTTCCTTTAGCTTGGATCTGTGGACTTAGAACAAGTTATCTGCTTCCAATATACAAAGGAGGGACATTCATAGGATAAACATTTCCATTGCCATAAGGAGAAACAGTAAGGAAAACAGGGTTAACAGGACCAAAACAGTTCTTAAAACCTGCAGGACAAACTCCATTAGATTTCAAAGTCTGAGAGTCATTAACAGAACAACGTGGCATCCTTGGGGCTTGAGAGAGCGGAGTCTAACCCTTCCTAAGGGCCTTTCTGGCAGCCCTTTCCTCTCCAAACGCTTAGGTGAGTGCTCCAACATTTCCACACATTGGGGAGACCACCTTCTCGGCCCCACCTTCCTCAAACATTGGGGCAGGTCCCGGATTCCCTTCCATCTCCGGGGCACAAGCTCAACCCCTTGAGAACAGTGTGGTGGCAGCCAGGCTCTCCCCAATTCTCTAGGAATGTGCTCCGCCCTCTTTGGGACCTCATATGGCAAAACTCTTCCAGATCATCGAGGCGGAAAGCCCGCCCTCGACCTCCAGGGCAAACTCACCCTTTCCATGCATGTGGGCTGCTCCGCTCTCCCAGCCTGAGACCTCCTGACTCCAGACCTCAACCTCCATGGCTCTGTCTTTGAAGAAATTTTTCCTTTAATTTTTTCCTTGTCTGTCTCCTCCAGTCCAGACCGGCAATGGCTCTGTCTATAAAGATCTCGCAAAAATTCTGTTGGCTTTGCATGAAGCACACGGGTCAAAGCCATCAGACAATAGGAGTTTCCACAAATTCTTTCTGGATAATTCCATCTCCAATCTTGGCTTGTACTGAAATGGCGGCTGGGTTCCATGTTTGGTTACATCCTCACATTGGGCTGTAGCTTCTGGGATTCCACCCCCTGGAAGCTCATTTTCCAAGCCATCAGCTTATGGTTTCTTTGAACCCAAGAGTTCAGTTCTAAGTTTATCTCTCTCTGCTCGCATTTTACTATAAGCTGCAAGGAGAAGACAGGATACATCCTCCACAGGTAGTCTGGAGATCTCCTCAGCTAAGTATTCCAGGTTATTGTTTCCAGATTCTTCCTTCCATCTGACACCAGGACTCCATTTTGCCAAATTCTCTGCCACTTTAAAACAAGCATCGCCTTTCTTCCAGTTTACAACAACACATTCATCATTTCTGCTCAAGGCCTCATCAGAAGTATCTTTAGAGTCCATATTTCCACAAACAGTCTCTTTAAAGCAGTTTTGGCCTTTTCTATCAAGCTCCTCACAACTCTTCCAGAAACTCCCCATTATCCATTTAAAAAAGCCGTTCCAACATGTTTGGTGTTTGCAGAGTCAGCAGCAAAAGCACCCCACTTCTCTGGTACCAAAATCTGTTCTAGTTTGCTAATGCTGCAGAATGCAAAACACCAGAGATGGACTGGCTTTTATAAAAAGGGGTTTTATTTGGCTATACAGTTACAGTCTTAAGGCCATAAAGTGTCCAAGGTAACACATCGGTAATCAAGTACCTTCACTGGAGGATGGCAAATGGTATCCGGAAAACCTCTGTTAGCTGGGAAGGCACGTGGCTGGCGTCTGCTCCAAAGTTATGGTTTCAAAAATGGCTTTCTCCCAGGACATTCCTCTCTAGCAAGCTTGCTCTTCTTCAAAACGTCACTCACAGCTGCACTCCCTTCAGTCTCTTTGAGTCAGCACATTTATATGGCTCCACTGATCAAAGCCCACCCTGAATGGCTGAGGTCACACCTCCATGGCAGTATCCCACCAAAGTCACCACCCACAGCTGGGTGGGGCACATTCCAAGCAAATCTAACCAGCACCAAAACGTCTGTCCCACAAGACCACAAAGGTAATGGCATTTGGGGGACACAATACATTCAAACCGGCACAGGTACCTTCACTGGAGGATGGCCAATGGCATCCGGAAAACCTTTGTTAGCTGGGAAGGAATGTGGCTGGTGTCTGCTCCAAGTTCTGGTTTCAAAAGGCATTCCCCCAGGATGTTCCTCTCTAGGCCACAGCTCCTCTTTGAAATGTCACTCTCAGTTGTTCTTGGGGCGTTTGTCCTCTTAGCTTCTCTGGGGCAAAAGTCTCCTTTCAACGGCCATCTTCAAACAGTCTCTCATCTGCAGCTCCTCTTTCAGCTCCTATGTGTTCTTCAGAGTGTCCCTCTTGGCTGTTGCAAAGCTCACCCCTTCTGTCTGAGCTTATATAGTGCTCCAGTAAACTTATCATGGCCCATACTGAATGGGCAGGGCCACACCTCCATGGAAATTATCCAATGAAAGATCTCACCCACGGTTGAGTGATCACATCTCCATGGAAACATCCAATCAAAAGTCTGCAACCCAATCAACACCAATACGTTTCCTGCCCACACAAGACTACATCAAAGATAATGGCGTTTTGGGGGACACAATACACCCAAATCAGCATAACAAGGGATGGGTCACTTTCTAAAACTGGGTAAGGTAGGTAACAAAATGGCAAAAATTAAATAGTGCTTTCCTATAATGAAAAACTTGCCCTGGCAATTGAAACATTAAGCAAAGCTTTGCAAATATTTGGCACTTTACAATCAACAATGGAAATACATTGCCTTCTGCCTCTTCTTGAGCTTTCTGAAGATTTTTCAGAAAGCATGTATATACTCACAACTAACAAGGGTTTTTTTTAACCTCTCCATGAAATCAAAATGGTCACAGTGTATACTTACTCAGTCATTTTAATAATCATTATTTATTTTACTCAATCCACCAAAAAGCATTCTCTTGTACAAACCATCGTGGTCTCAACCTTCAAGGATCTTACAATCTAATAAACAACCCAAAATCATGGAAGTAATTGGGGGTTTAGAAGGGACTAGCACCTAAGAGACATGTATGGATGCATAACTATGCAAGCGTGTATGTGTGTATACATATCTCAGAGTCACTTGTGTACTTTTTAACCATGAGAGTCAGTAATACAAATAGCAACTGTTAGTGTCTTATCCTTCAGAACTGCTGAGGTAGGAGAAACTGTGACCAGAGGAGGCCACCCCCAAATGTTTACACAAATATATAAATGTCTATTCAGAGCTTACTCCAAATCACATAACTCAAGTTTCATATTTCATATACCTATCATATTTATCTTACTATCTTTCCATTTATCCCTAGCATTAGCCGCTGGCATACTTTACCAGACAGATCTCTTTCACTAGGTAAGTTAGTTTCCACCGTATCATGAGTTTCAACTAACAATGATAATAATAAAGGATAACAAGCTTGTTGATTTGCAAATGCAAGGAGACTATCTAGGTTAACTCACTACTTAAGAAGCCAGCACTGCACACTAGCATCCCAGGAAACATAACAAATATGCATACCTCAGCAAAATGACAAACTACTGTGGTGGGAGTTTGGCATTTCTATCTAATTACTCAATCAAGAAATGCTAATATTTATACACTGAACTTCTAGGGAAAGTAAAGAGTAAAAAGTGCCCTAGGAAATAATAAAAAGGACTCTTGGAAATTGGTAGGGAAATAAATTAATTCTGGTTTTGAGAGGAATAGAGAAAGGCACAGAATCATGGAAGGAGACTGGAGCTCTAGGATACAGAAGATCACAGCTTCATTTTCATTACAGAATCAAAAAGGGCCTTTTCCATAGAGAGCATTTTCAACATTTGATTATAACCTCTAGTCCAACTTCATTTTATAGGGGTCCAGGATAGGTCTCCTGATTTCCATTAATATTCCACAGTGCCACACTTGCACTGGCTGTGGTGTCTTAAGAGTTAGGAGCAGCTTTTAAATTCTAAAGTCAGCTACACAGCTGTAGGAGGGGGCCTATGCTGCCCTATTCAGGAATTCAGTATTGAAATCCCAAAAATGGGAAAAGGGTACACAGTGCCTTTCTTCAGTGAATGTAAGGATGCTAGTCACAAAGAATAAGCTTCGTGCCTTGGCTACACCTGAATTTTCATTCATTTCCCCCTTTCTATCTTTTATACTTACCAGTTTATCAGTTCCATGATCTGTCTTCACCTCAGAACTAAATGGAAGCAGTAAGTCTGCTGTGTGTTCTAGGGAAGGCATCTCCCCAAGAACTATCAATCCCTGTGGGCAGAGGAAGGAAACAGCATAAGTCAATGGTATATACTATGAATTTAACTTGAGAGTTAATCTCAAAAGGGTTGGGAGGAGGAGGGGAAGGAACTAGTTTACCAGAGGCCTTATTCCTTATCCTACCTTTCAGAAACAAACTACACCAGCAGCAGCTTTGCTTTCCCACATGAGCTATTTAACAAGTAGCCATGGTTATTCAGCAAGGCACGAGACTGAGACCCAAGGCTCCCTTCTGCACAGTTAATAATATATGTAGACACGTAGCACTTTTCCACTTGAATGCTCTGACCTACATGGCTTGTCAGCCATTTAGCATCTTTCATTCTGACCTTCCAGATCTGGTATCTTTATGAGATTATGGGTTTTAATATTATATTATCAACTAGACTTTAAAGGATTAACAGCAACAATGCAGTTTTCCTAGTTAACTTGATCATAAATGTGGCTTCAGGATTAACAAACTGAGAGTGCCACTATTCTAAATGATGAGCTATTTTGTTGTACAGGAGCCAACAAAAAAACAGGGTGAAGCAGAGGTGGAACAGTCTCTGCAATACTTACTAGAAACCAAGTTTTTAAAAAACTACCCTAATGGCACCCATTTCTCATAAGCATAAATACTGCTATGTATTAAGTTCCATGTGACAATTTCAAATTCACATCTATATTCACCCCAGAAATACTAAAAAATGCAAAAAGAAATTAAAAAACAACCCCAGAGATCAAGAAAGCCTTCTTGGACCAAAAGGGGGAAGAGAAATGAAACAAAACAAAGTCTCAGTGGCTGAGAGATTTCAAATGGAGTCGCGAGATCATCCTGGAGGACATGCCTTTTTAGTTTTTAGCGTACTAGAATAGCTAGAAGGAAATACCTGAAACTGTTGAACTATAATCCAGTAGCCTTCATTCTTGAAGATTACTCTATATAGTTTTTACAGTGTGATTGCAATTGTGAAAACCTTGTGACTGACAGTCCCTTTACCCAGTGTATGGACAGATGAGTAAGAAAAATAAAGAAAGAATGAGTAAATAATAGGAGGAGATAAGGGGTATGGACTGTTTTGGGTGGTCTTTTTGATTTTTATTTTTTGGACTAATGAAAAGGTTAAAATTGTGGTGATGAATGCACAAGTATATGACGATACCATGAACCACTGGCTGTACACTTTGGATGATTATCTGATATGTGAATATATCTCAATCAAACAAAAAAACAAAACAACCCCACAAATCCTCTCTATATAGTAGGCATGGGCCCAGCCTGTTAAAGACAGAAGCTAGCTTACTACGAAAAAAACAAAACAAACTCTTGAAAACCACATTCATGAATCCCTCCTATTTTAGTAGATGCAAATGACAAGGACTTTGAATCTCTGGGCCTTGTTTCTTGGTCTGGCAAATAAGGACATATGAGTAGACAAGAAGCTCTTAATGGAAATTCTGCATTGGAATTACCTGGGAACCATATCAAACTATACCTGCCAAGATCCAACATCAAATCTATTCACTGTCTATGAGGGTGGAGGGGGTCAATATTCTATATTTTCAAACACTTTCCTAATGCAAGGTCCAAGTTGAAAAATACTGGATTCACTCAGTTTGGGCTCTGTGTCAGAATCTCCCAGAGAACACCTAAAATACATATATTTTAATGCCTAGAGATTTTGACTCGCTTTGGGGTGAGAACTCAGAGCTCACCAACCCATTCTGACACATGCTTTTGTGAGCCAGTGAACCAGCTGATCCATCCTTGGGATCCCTTCCAATTCAAAAACCTCTACGAAATAGGGGATGCAAAGGGTCGAAAAGAAAAAAAAAAACAAAACAAAACAAAGAAAGGAAATACAACCTAATATTCCTGAAAGCAAGAGAAAACTTATACCCATTCTAGAGTAAGACTACGCATAGCCTCTGAAGAAAATGAAGCCAGAGAAGAGCCACTAATAATAAACACAAAACATTTACTCTCGCCTTCAAAATGAAATTTCTCTGGTTAAAAGAACTTCTGCTTCAAAATATTTGTTTGCTACAATCACAGGCATAAGATACATCTACAGATTTTACTATTTCCGAGTGAAAATGATTTGCAAAAGACAGCTATCTTGCATATGATTGCCTTCTCAAAATATTGCATTACATAGACCTTCCCTGCTTAAGATGCACAAACCACCTCCATGTTTCCTATATAAAGGAAGCTCAAACTCATCTTGGTATTCAAAAGTTCCCCCTAATATGCCTGTATCTTATTAATCAATTTCCAACTATGCCCCCCCCACCCTGCCCCATTCTCTGTACCAATCTCATCATCTCCTAGACAAAATGGTTGTTGGTTGCTTTTGGGTCGTGGGGGTTATTACAAAGTAGAAAGTAAATCAACCTAATTAAATGTTATAATACTGCCTGTTCCCATGTTTCTGCACTGATTTTGCCCTTTCATATATTTTATCTGTCCAGATTATTACTCATTCTTCAAAAGAAAGTTTCAAGTCCAAGTTCCACCACCTTCCAAAAAAATGCTCCTTGTTAAATGAGCCTCTAACTGACTTTATTCCATACTTCTTGACTTCCCAAAGCATGGTAACTGTATTTTACATTCTCAGTATTTAAATCTAATGTCCAGAGAAGAACCATAGGTCAAACTGTTTCATTTACTGTTGCCCTAATTTGTTGTTTAAATGTTAACTAATGGGAAACTCCTTAACAAGTTGGACAAATAAAAATGTATTTGAATTCTGCATATCCACTAGCAGCTGTACACCAAGGAAGGAAATGCATTAACAAATTTTTGTTGTTATGTTTACAATGTTTTCTCCTGAATAGGGAAATATTAAGTTTACATTAATTACAGGCAAGAACCTAAATAAATCCAATTACTAGGTATAAAATTATTCCCTCAATTTCTCCTTCAGGTGGGTAGGAAAGTCAGGACACAACAACCAATTACTCCAAAGGGAAGAACTTCAGAAGGGTGTAATGTCTCAAAACACCTCTCAGAAATACTACAAAGACACCCTGAAAAAGGATTTTAAGACCTGCTATGGGACTATCTATTCCTCCTTATTTTATAGATCCAGAGAAGACTTGAGTCCAAGGTCATATCTCAACAGGTCAATCCACAGCAGAACTCAGGATAAAAGCTGAGTTTAACTATTATTTTGTTGTCTGATTTGTTCAAATTAATCTATTAAATCATTTTTTAGGTCAGGGACACACACACACACACACACACACACACACACACACACACAAGGGGGGGGGAGTCCATTCCTTAGGAACTTACTTTCTAATATTGAAGGAGAGACAAACAATATAAGTAAGTCATAAATACTGAAAAGAAAAAAAAGAACGATGAAGGGATTAGGAGGTGGGGGTGGGCATATTGGGCAGTTGGTATAAACTGCACTGCGAAGCTGACATTAGAGCCAAAATGTGAAAGAAATGTCGGAAAAAACCTTGGGGATATCTGGGGGAACAATCAATGCAAAAGTTTTAAGGTTGGAGCAGACCTGATGATTTGAGGAACTGTAATAAATCTGACATAGGTGGAGAAAAATGCATGAGCGGAGATCATGAGGAGCTAAAGTCAAAGAACTAAAGTAGGGAGAGATCCTGCAGGGTCCTTGTAACATATTATGAATACATTAGCTTTTATGTTCAGATGGAAAGTAAAAGGAGAGTTTCAAGCAGAAGGGGGAAATGATCTGATTTATGGTTTAAAGGAATCGCTCCAGCTGTTGTATAGACATGAAGACTAGTGGGGGGAAAATACAGAAGCAGAAAGAACAGTAGCTTGGACCAAAATGCTTGAATTCCGAATATATATATTTGAAGACAGAATCAACTGACTATGCAAATACACTACTGCAGGATATGAGGGAAGGGGGTCAGAAACACACCCACGAATTCTGCCTCTGCAATTAGAATGGAGGTCCCATTAATCTGTTCAGAGGTCTTTTCGATGTGCTTTAGCTTTAATCAGATCTATTTTTTTTGCAAATTCAAATGCTATATTGATGCAGTTAACATTCATCTATACATTGCTTTCTATCCCCTCAATGTAAGCTCAGTATAGTACACAAAACCAAACACTAGATTTTTAAATTTATACTACACCTCATTCCAAAAAGGATGAAAAGGTGCTAAAAAGAGGATGAGCAAAAAGAAAAGCATCCAAGTAGCTAAAATTCATTCATTCAACTAACACTTACTGAGTGTCTATTATGTGCTGAGCAATGTAAAATTCTAAGAGTAAGATAAAACACATTCCACCTGTAAGGAGCTTATCTTCATTTAGCTCTGGACAGACAGGTAGCGAAATATTATAGATAATGCTATAACATTAGTTTAGAAAAGGCGACAAGAGCAGGAAAGTGGTAGAGACTAGATGGAAGTGAGGCATTACAGAGGAGGTCTACATGATTCCTTAAAATTTCCCTAAAATATATCAATATAATTTGAGAATTACTAATTAAAGTGTACATTATGTTTTATGCCCCTTTCTGTACAGTTTGTTTTATTCCACAATAAAATTTACCAGGGAGAAAGTTTAATCCAGTTTAATAACCATGAAAGGAAAGGTTATAATTAGCTAAGAAAACTTCATAAAGTTCCATATACCACCTGTCATGGTAGCCCCAAAGCTGGGTATCCTTGGTTTTTTAAGTGTGTCAGTGCTGCCTGTTGTACTCTGAAATAATCAACAATTGGCAGAGGTCAAAATAAAAAGCTAGGGGAGCCCCACTTCTTTATCCTAACTCCCATGTCAGAACCAGGATCCTGCATGCCCAGGCAGCCCAGGCCTGGAGAACTCCCATGAGACTGAAGTGAACTTCTGCTTTACACAAGAACCAAAGGAGTTGGGATAGGTCACAGCTGCATGCAGTCTTAATATAATAAAATTTTCCCTCTGTGGAAACATAAAGCTGTCCTACCTAAGACAAAAATATATTTAAAAAAAAGTAACATAAACCCAAATGGAAAAAGGACAGAATGATAAAAGGAACTGTGCTGGGCTTCATTATAAAACATGGCAAAAACAAACTAGCAAAAATGACAAAAAAATAAATTAAGTTGTATTACTTGGGTTAATTGCTTCTCCTTATCAATTTCAGATAATATATATAGTAAAAGTACAAGACAAAAAATACCACCTCTTTTCAAAACAGAATTAAGATGCAACTTCAATGTTCAAAAATTAATTGTGGTGATGAATGGATGAATGCACAACTATATAATGACACAGTGAACAACTGAATGTACACTTTGGATGACTATACAGATTGTGACTGTATTTCAACTGAATTAAATTAAATTGAATTAAAAAAAAAAAGATGGAATTTCACATACTTGCTTACTGTCACTCTCAGCAGGTCAATCTTCCCAAACCATCTTAAAATAAACCACTGCCCCCAGTGCAGACCAGTTCTACAAGAACCACACTGGATTACCTGGATGAGACACAGTTATTCAAAATGCCTTGTAACCCTCTTAAGATGGAGTTTCAACTGCTTTAATCAACTCTGAAGACAAAGTTTTTCCGAGGCTTCTGCTGTTCCCATTCAAAGACAAATTGTAACTACAATTGATCATGAAACCTAGATTCAAATCATGAAAAAACCCAGGCATCCCTGGTATTATGGTTAGGATCATCTGTCAACTTGGCCAGGTGATGGTGCCTGGGTATCTATCTGGTCAAGCAAGCACTGGCCTAACCCTTACTGCAAGGACATTTGTGACTGGTTAATACACGAGAAGGCTGGTTTATTAAATCGTCAGTCGACTGACTACATCTGGGGTGATTACATCAACTGAAGGGAGTGTCGTCCACAAGGAGAGAATTCAATCACCTGGATTTAATCCTATCAGTTGAAGACATTTAAGGGAGAAGAGAGAGAACTTGTATTTCTTCTTCAGCTTAGCCAGCCTCTCCTGGGGAGTTCATTGAAGACCCTCACTGGAGTTGCCAGCTTGCTGCCTGCCCTACTGAATTTGGACTCATGCGTCTTGTCCTACAGAGCTTGGACTCGTGCATCCCCACAGTTGTGAGACACTTTTATAAAATTTCATATTTACACATATCTCCTGTTGATTCTGTCTCTCTGGAGAACTCTGACTAATACACCTGGCAAATGTGGGAGCAAGAAAGGAAGTGGGAATATCAACCCACTTTACTACAACACAGGAAGAAAAAAAGCTACACATCAGTAACTCGAAAAGTAGCCAAGTATTTAAAGCTACTATAAACATGAGAAACAGGTTCTATAGTCAGATATGAGTATCTCAGCTCTGCACTTACTTGGCTGTAGGACCAAGAACAAAGTCTTCGCTTCTCTGACCCTTCATCTACTCACCTTTAAAACTGGGAATAACAGTATAAAGTGCTTAACACAGTGTCTGGCACATAGTAAGTGCTTAAAGACCTGCATTATAGTGCTACATAGAGTCTAAATACACATTAATATATCTTGAGGGTAGGGGGATTCCATGGTTTATTTGTAGAAAAGACATTCTCTAAACATAAATATTTAATGAAGTTCTGAATTCTCTTGACATATTACTCATTGGGGTATCATTCTAGTTTTGCTCTTCAGAACCTGGTAACAGAAGCTGAATATTCAAACTGAAGACAAAATTTATCTCAAAAGTTATCTACAATGCCTTATTTTACAGATCAAGAAACTGAGGCTTAACAAAAAGGTTAAAAAAGGTTAAGTGACTTTTCCTTTCCAAGGTCATATAGCCTTGGTATATATGCCTGGTAGCAAAACCCAAGTCTGGTGTTTCTCTAATACATATATCCTATATGATAAAACACTTGGATTATCAACATATACACAAAACTTCAGAATAACCACTTTCCAGATATTCAGAAATATCTAAAGTTTTTGAAAGTTTCCCAAAACTTCTCTGTCATTACTGCTGAGTGACGAGCTAAAGAATAAAGCAGGAGCCAAAACTGAAGAGTATCTTCTCACACACAGCTAATGAATCTGTAAACTGATAAACACTGTCAAAATATTTTTCTAAAATATGTTTCAGAACATAAAAGCATTCATGCCTTTGAGTCAGGTAAATACCTTTATCATAGCATGGTTTATAATATAATTTTAATAAACAGCTTAACAACTGAAATAATCAACAACAAAGAATAGACAGAATGCAGGCAATAAAAATGTTTTCCAAAAAACGATGTTTGGGAAATGTTCGTGCTACACATGTAACATAATCATGTTTAAACAAATTATTTATGCAGTTAAGAAAAAAAAAAAAGAAAAAAAAAAAAAAAAAAAAAGGAAGAAAATATGCCAAAGTGTTCATACTGTGAGGTTAACTTTGAGTTTGGGTGAGTTGAGTTTTTTTGGGGGGTGGGGGGTGGTGCGGTCCTTTTTTACTTCTTTGTATTGGTACATAGTATTTAATCAATTTTAGGACACATTATTTTTCACATATCAACATCTCTTAAACTACAGTGCATCTTACAATTGGTGACATGTCCCAATTCAAGTGAAATAATTTTTTAGTGGCACTTAAAATAGTGGTGCATCATATAATCAATGGCATTGCAGATTCTAGGAGCTATAGTAGTTTTATAACGGGGAACTAAATAATATATCATCTAATGCATACATAAACTCACACATACACGTATGTATGTATGAATGTGTACATTTATATATATATATAAAATAAACAAAACAACAAATATGACTATCATTATACTAACCTCCGTTGTTACTAAGAAACTCTAGTTCTCAAATATGGAAATTCCCACTTAACTACTAGCTATAAAAACCTGGAAACAAGCACTGAAGAGGTGTCCAAGACAAAGCAAGACAGCTTTTCTCCTTAGGATAAGCATATCCAGATACCTGTAGCTACTTTTAATCACCATTTTAGCTTACATTCTACAAATCTCACTTAAAATTTCCTTTGTGAAGAAGAACTAAGGAGAGCAAAATATTCACTACCCTTGGTTTCAGTTTTTAGTTCTAATTCCTCATTTGCTCTATTTTTTTTTTTTTTAACAAGTTAGTCACGATTTAATTTGTTTCCCTACCCTAGGTCTGGGGATGGGGTGGGGGGGAGAGTAAGCCTTCTGGACTTTGCCTTCAATTACAAGATGCTCTGTTGAACGTACAGAGATTTTTATATAAACCTATTTTGGAAAAAGCTTGAAGTACTATACAGTGGAATTTTTGGAATAAAAGCTTAAGTGATTAAATATAAGAGACTACAGCACTTTTATTTCAAACCCCCACCATCCTGTTCATCTTGTCAACTGGTCATCCTTTAACTTTCAGCCTAGAAGTTAATTTGATGAATACTGTTCACAGTACAGCAATTTTCTCAAGGCAAGACAAAAAAAAGTTCTGTAACACTCAATTGTAGGAACAGTAGACTCTTCATTTCATTCAGACTCATGTATATCGACAATGGAGCTTAAACACACCAAACTAATGCCAAAAATGCCTTGTGAGAATGCTAGCTCCAGAAAGGCAGGATTTTTGTTCACCAATATGACTTTACTAAAGAGAACACTATCTGGTACACATTAGGCACTCTCTTTTCCATGCACTTTTCTTCCTGAGTCAAACTCAAACTGAGAACAGGACTTTTTCTAAGTTGATTTTTCAATAAGAAAAACTATACATTGTGTTACTGTTAAATGTAAAACTTATCAATTAAGAATCAGTTCTCTATAGACTGAAGGACACAGGAAAAGAAAAATCCTAATCACCAATATCTAATTTTACACGAACAATATTTGAGGAAAAACTGTATTTTTCCTCAAGAAAGCAAGGAAAGCTTAGCAGTAAAACAGGAACACATCTAAGCAAAAATGCAAAACATTAAAATTCTCAATAGGCACTACCATTTTTTCCATAAAGATAACAAGCATGACAGTTATAGCCAATGGATTACAATCAGTCTCTTTTTCATATGCTTTCTGTTAGCCTAGATATCCAATCTGTTTTGTTCTAACTATATGTCTAACTTAACATTATATTCTGTTTTCTGCACTATACTAAAAGAAACATGAGGTTCTAAACAAATCAAACCACTTTATCAGATCATATTAAACCATTCTCCTTGATATAGTTAATATGGTCATTGAAGGGATGGAAGGGGATGAAATAAAAGGGATAACGGTGGTTTTTAGCTGGGTTGAAAAATACCAGACACTTATGTCTTACCTTATTAGCACGAATCTGTTTGTAAATATCTGTTTGCTGCCGAATTCGATATTCCAAGTCAGAAACATGAGCCTGAAGCCAGTTCCAGCGGCTGACAATAGCTGCTCGGTCTGCAGCCCATCTCCATTCAGACCGGCGCCTCCTAAAAGAAAATAAATGGAGTGAAATCCAAGAATGACCAGTAACATTATACAATATGGGGGGAGGGTAGGAGAGGGTGTTAAACATTCAAAGGTCCTTAACATGGAAAAGCTCTAGTACCAAGAAAAACCCCAAACTTACATGTGTCACAGGACACATAAGGATAAAACCATGTACTTGGTAGAACTACCTTCTCGTATCCCGATCTGGTGGCACATAATTCCTCTGAAACTGCTTAATTTCTTAGGAGATAGAAATATTCCCTACTTTAAGACATATATGAAGAATAGAGCATCTAAACAGAAAATCCAAGAGACTATGAATTAGTAAAGCCACTCAAGAATTCAGCAACATTGCCAAGTAAAAATCAAGATACAAAAACTAATAAGGTTTGTATATGCCAACAAGTAGAAAATATTCTTTTAAAAAAAGGCACTATTCACAACAGCAACCAAAACAATGATTATATACAATAATAAGTCTTTACAGGGAAAATAATAAAATCTGAAAGACCTACATAAATGGTGAGTACATTTTTTAAGATGGCAACTTTTATATACATCTATGAATTAAAATTCTAATCTAATTCCTTACAGCATTTTTAACAGAAGCTGACAAACAGATCCAAAAACCCATATAGAAAAAAGGACCAACAGCAGAAAAATTCTGAAGAAAGGAGTATAATGGGAACTTTCATTACCAGATATCAAGACTTACTGTAACACTACGACAATTAAGGCATGTGGTACCGGCCCAAGGAGAGACAAAAAGTACAGTGGAACAGAATATAGAGCCCCAAAACTTAGAACTGGATGTAGAAAAGAGATGGCACTCAAATCAGTTGGGAAAGTATGAACTATTCAATAAATGATGTTGAAATACTGTGGAGAAAGTAAAATTAGTTCCCTATTTCATATGCCATAATTCTATAATTTTGGCTTTTCACATCCCTAAATCTGAAAAGCCAAATTTAAAACACAGAAGAATTATCTTTGGAATTTTAGAGCAGCATTTTAAACAACATGTAAAAAAATTATCTAATTTTCAAAATTTAATAAAAAGTCTAATATGCAAATTTAAAGGTGATTTGATTGGTAAAAGATAGCTGTGAGATAAAACAAAAGATTGAAAATCTGAATATATAACAGAACTCCTACAAATAAGTAAGAAAAAGCAAACAATCTAATAGAAAAATGAATAGGAAAATCACATGAGCATACCAACTATCCTGAAATTCTATTTCTGAACACACAAGCCACACATCTGCCTGAGGAAACAGGTTCACTACAACAGAGTTTGCAATAGCTAAAAATTAGTTACAATCTAATTCTGCTAAAGTAGGGAAATTTAAATCTATTTAGAAATAGATTTATCTATTTATTCTTTATATAGACATGGATTTATTATAGACTTACAAATATATGGATATATTCCTTTAATGGAGTTATATAACAATAAAAAATAAATTAATTGGAATTTTATGAATAAATGACTAAATCTCAACAATGCTGAATGAAAAATCTATATGAAAACTGAAGAACAAACTAAACTATTACATAAACAGATAACTGGTAAAGGTATAAAAACATGCAGAGAACTGATATACAACAAATTCAGGACCAAGATCCTCATTAACGATGAGAAGGGGAAAGGAAAAGTGGACTGTAGCTCTATCTGTAACGGAACATTTGACTTCCCTTAAAAAAAAAGAAAAAAGGTCTGGTAGAAATATGGTAACATTTTAATATTCCTTAAATATTAGAGGGGGTACATAATGCCCTTTATATTCTGCAATCAAAGTATTTCATACTCTACCACAAAATTCTTTTTCAAGAATGAAGAAGCAGTCACACTGCGCTTAGCCTCACTTCCAATCAGGATATACACACTGCTAAGAATTTAAAGTGTCTGCAAGTGACCTTTAACATAGTCTGCCAAAAGGGTGAAATACAACATAAGACAATAATAAAAGACAACAACATGCCTCATATGTTACCAGTAAACACAAATCTAACCACAGTAGGTTTAAAAATGAGTAAATACTTTAACTAAGACCAAGGGTAACAATGCTTATTTTAGTAAGTTTTGTATGGTCCAAACATAAGCCAGTCTACTCAACTCTTGTGATAAAGTACTATCTAATTATTTTCCTTCTTTTGGAAACAAGAGGCATTTTATAGTTCCCCGATATTGATGCAACAAGTACAAGACATAAAGATACTTTTCCTTTTAAGTACAGTTATCTGCTTCAATGTTAGCTACAGCTCCAGTTCTAGACATCTCGAAGGGACCTCACAAGGTCAAGGATAACATAGGGATCATTCCTGAACTATAAAAGGGTCCTCTTTTTCGAAAAAAAAAAAAAAAAAAAAAGGTGAAGCTAGTTAATGCTTATATCCAATTCTCTACCTCAAATACCATCTTCCTATCACGTAAAATTTCTTGGTTTTACAGATTCTTTACATTTCTAGAGCTACCATGATAGCCAGGTCCCCATCTACACCAATGGGCTACTCCAACAGCCTCCTTACCCAACACTCCCAACATGAGTCAATCATACTACTTACCCTAAAGTAAACTCCCACTAAACCTATTTTTTTTTCCCTGTCATTCTTATAGTTAAGGAATCATACAGCTCCTTCACTTCTTTTTAAATCCTGGGTCCTCAATGAAACAGTATAATATAAGGGGTGTCAAATACTGTAAGAGACAGTAATTTGAAGCCAGTGATCAATAAAATTAACAGCATTTAATGATAATTTATTCATAGATAAATGTTCTATCAACAGACACTGGCCATCCAAAAATAAAATCTAGTGATGAACACTGAAGCAAGGGAAAGATAATTTCCACAACCAAGGACAAATTCACAGCACTTCCTCCTTAGTCACCATTGGTAAACAAAGAATCCTGGCAGTCTCTCCAAACGATGCTGAACTCTGATTAGATCTTAAGCCTCAAGACAGTGTTTCAAGGAAACCAAGCACTCTAAGTTGGCGAGAAAGATTAAATCTATTTGCTATTTCTGAATTTAGACATATCTTGACAAAAAGAATATTTCTCTTTCTTGCTATTGTCAAAAAAACCCACAAAAAACACAAAAAACCTTTAATATCTGTTAAAAAGGTTGAGAATACAAAAGGAAAAGAAAATTACTTAAAACATTTCAGTTCAGAAAAACTTTGATGGAAAAATATCTTTTTTCTTTGATATTAAGGAACAACCCTTTTCAACTTGCCTAGGGTCACAAGTAATTAGCATACTTCCGACAAAGAAAGTCCAGGGCTGGATGGCTTCCCTGGTGAATTCCACCAAACATTTAAAGGAGAATTAACACGAATCCTTCTCAAACACTTCTAAAAAACAGAAGAGGAGAGAATACTTTCTAACTCATTCTACGAGGCCAGAATTACCCTGATACCAAAGCCAGAAAAAGACAGAAAACTAAAAGAAAATTACAGATCAATGTCCCTTATGAGCACAGATGCAAAGCTCAACAAAATATTGGCAAACTGAATTATATACCACGACCAAGTGAGATCTATCCCAGGAAGGTAAGGATGGTGCAACATAAGAAAAACTCAATATAATACAACATATTCAAAGAATGAAAAGACCGCTTCATCATGTCAACTGATGTAGAAAAGACATTTGGTAAAATCCAACACTCTTTCAGGATAAAAACACTCAGAGAACTAGGGGACTCTCTCAACATGATAAATATGAAAAACCCATGGCAACCATCATATCCAACAGTGAAAAAACAAAAGCTTTCCCCCTAAGATCAGGAACAGAAACAGGGTGCCCACAACTGCTATTCAACATCAGACCAGAAGTTCTTGCCAGAGAAATCAGGCAAGAAACGGGGGAAAAAAAAAAAAGACATCTAAATCGGAAAAGAAGCAAACCTATCTCTGTTCACAAGTGACATGATCCTATGTAGAGAATATCCCAAAGAATCTACAAGAAAGCTACTAGAACTTATAAACAAATTCAGCAAAGTTGCAGGGCAGAAGATAAACACACAAAAAAATCAATACTGTTTCTATACATCAATAATTAACAATTTGAGAAGAAAATTAAGAAACAAATTCCATTTACAATAGCATCAAAAAGAATTAAATGCTTAGGTAGGAATAAATTTAACCAAGGAGGTGACAAAACCTGTACACTGAAAACTACAAAACACTGCTAAAAGAAATTTAAGACATAAATAAATGGAAAGACATCCACCCTCGTGTTCATGGATAGAAGACTTAGCATTGTAAATATGTCACTACTACTTAAGCCATCTACAAATTCAATTCCTATCAAAATTCCACCAAACTTTCTGGTAGAAATGGAAAGTCAATCCTCAAATCCATATGTAATTGCCAAGGGCCCTGAATAGCTAATGATCTTGAAAAAGAACAACGAAATTGGAGGACTCACATTTTCTAATTTCAAAACTTACTACAAAGCAACACTAATTAAAACAGTGTGGTACTGGTGTAAGGACAGACATGTAGACAAATGGAATAGAACTGAGAGTCCAGAAATAAACCCACACATCTATAACCTGGTGATTTTTGAGAAGTATCAAGTGCATTCAACAGGGAAAGAAACACTCTTTAAATAAAGGTTGCTGAAACAATAGGAATTCCACACACAGAAAAAAGAATTTGGATTTCTAATTCACCATATACAAAAATGAATTTAAAGTGGAACAAAGATCAAAATATTAGAACTAATACTATAAATCTCTTACGAGAAGACATGGAAATATCTTTGAGACCTTGTTTAGGCAACAGATTCTTAGATTTTACACCGAAAGAATGAGCAATAAGAGAAAAAAATAAATTGGACTTTACCAAAATTAAAAAATCAAGAAAGTGAAGACAACCTACAGAATGGGAGAATATTATTTGTAAATCATATATCTGAAACGAGTTTAATATCCAGAAAGAACTCCTATAACTTGACAACAAAAACACAAATGATCCCATTAAAAAATGGACAAAGGATTTGGACAGACATCTTTCCAAAGAAGATATATAAATGGTCAATAAGCACATGAAAAGATGTTCAACATCACTGGTTATCAGGGAAATGCAAATCAAAACCACAGTGAGATATCACTTCACACCCACTAGGATGACTATAATCGAAAAAAAAAAATACATAGAAAGAGAGAGGAAGAAAGGAAGGAAGGAGGGAGGGAGGGAGGGAAGGAAGGAAGGAAAGAACTAGTGTTGTCAAGGATACGGATAAAAAGGAACCCTTTACATTGCTGGTGGTGTTGAAAATGGTGCAGCCACTGTGGAAATTATTTTGGCAATTCCCCAGAAACATGAAAATAGAATTATCATATGACCGAGCAATCCCACTTTTTGGTATATACCCAACATAACTGAAAGTGGGGACTTGAAGAGATATTTGTACACTAATATTTACAGCAGCATTAGTCACATTATTTACTTTAGTCTAAAAATGGAAGCAACCCAAGCGTCCACAAACAGATGTATGAATAAACAGAATATGGTATAAACATACAATGGAATATTACTCTACTGTAAAAAGAAATGAAGTTCTGATGCATTCTACAACATGGATCAACCTTGAAGGCATCATGTTGAGTGAAATAAGCCAGACACAAAAAACCAATATTGTATGCTCTCACTTATGTGTAATACCTAGAAGAAGTAAACTTCATAGAGAAAGATAGTAGTTTACAGGTTTTCCAAGGGCCAGGTAGGTGGGGCAGGAAAAGAGAGTTAGTTTTATAGGTATAGAGTTTAGGTCTGAGTTGATGAAAAGAGCTGGGGTAATGGGTATCAATGAAGGTAACACAATATTGGGAATGTGTGTGATTAATACTACTGAACTGTACACTTGCAAAGTATTTACTATGGGAAATTTTGAGTTATATATTTGTTCCTACAATAAAAAGCTTAAAAAAAAACTACGACATACTCCACATCCACTAGGATGGCTGTTATTAAAAACACACACACAAAATAATACGTATTGGTGAGGATGCAGAGAAATAGGGACCTTTGTACACTGCTGGTGGGAATGTAAAATGTGCAGCCACTATGGAAAACAGTTTGGTAGTTCCTCAGAAAGTTAAACACAGATTTACCATATAATCTGGCAATCCCACTTCTAGGTAACTACCTTAAAGAACTGAGAAAAGGGACTCAAACAGGTATGTGTACACCAATGATCATAGCAGCATTATTCACAATAGCCAAAAGGTGGAAGCAACCCAAGTGTCCATCAACGGATGAATGGATAAACAAAATGTGATCTATACATACAATGCAATATCACTCAGCCTGAAAAAGGAATGTAGTTCTGATACCTGCCACTACATGCTTGAACCTTGAAGACATCATACTGGGTGAAATAAATCAGACACCAAAAGGAAAAATATTGTATGACTTTTCTTATATGAAATACTTAAGCAAATTCATAGTCAGAAAGGAGAATAATGGTTGGGGGTGCATGTGGAAAGTTACTGTTTAATGGGTATGAGTTTCTGTTTGGGATGATGAAAACATTATGGAGAAGGTTACAAAAAACTGTCAATGTACTTAATGTCACAAAATTGTATACTTAAAAAAGGTTAAAATGATTATCTTATGTATACTTTACCACAATAAATAAATAAAAAAAGCACAAGTAATGGGACTGCTATATAGGTATTTTTCTAAATACCAGCCAAAACCAAGCCTCCTGATATTTTTGGAGACTGGCTAATGAACTAATTAAAGAAAAGTCAGCAGTATGGAAATACTAGTAATCCCCAACTCAAGAACAGGTTTCATTCTACAAATACATTTGTCATATGACGGCTTAGAACTGGAAGTGATTTCCAGCAGAAAGCTGTCAGTGTAGTTATTCCTTTATGTTTTTAAAACTGACTATCTGTAACGAAAAATGGAAATCCTTACCCCAAGAGAAATGTCCAAAAATGTATCCCAAGTGTTCAAAATACCAGCAATATGGGCAGAAAGAGAAAGCTGTTAGCAAAGGTAAGGTGTGTAGTTAACAAGTCTACGGTAAATCGTGAAGATGTTACCATACCACCGTGGCAGAACACCACAAAACATTATTACAAGGATAAAAGCTTCACATCTTATGTTTTTTCTTAAATGTAAATTTATTACTCTGGTATCTTATGGCTCAAAAAGAGGAGACATAGATTTAACATTAGGTTCATGCTGAATGTTTTCTAAACTTCAATAAACAACAAAGGACTGAGGTTACAGGGTAATACCTTAAATATAATAATGATTTGATTTCTAACGTAGGCATTATCAACAATAAAGAGAAAAATCTGGATTCTGGCACTGACGAGTCCCCAGATTTTGGGAAGTGGAAATTTTCTAGGTTTAAGAATAAAGCCTAAAACCTTTATAATACTATTTTTTTTTTATTTCTCTGTTAGTCATTTAGCTGGGATATTCATTAAAATCACTGTATCCATTAGAATTCATTCAACTTTTTCCTGTTCATTGCTTTGACTGAGCAGGACACCAGAATGCCTTCCAATTTATTATTTTGCTGTATGCTTTACCTCAGTTTTTACTAAAATATTCGTCAAGATGCACTGAAGGGAATTCATTTAAAGTTGTATTTTGCTACTTGCTTTCATAAACTTTTTATTAGAAAATTTGCTTTCATTAAAATTTTTTAGTATGAAGTGCTCTTTGGTTATCAAAATGCAGTAAAATACAATAGCAATATTTGCTTCTGTAATACTACATGAACAGCCAATTTTAATGTTGCCTTCTATGTAACAGTTATTTGCTTGTACAAAAAGATTTTTTACAGGGTTAGAAAATTACCACATATACAGAATTTAGGATGTTCTACTGGATCCAAGAATACTGAATATTGTATTTACATGAGCCAAAAATAATTTCCCCTAAAAAAGCTATTTATAAACAACACTCTGAAGCCATACAGCAAAAAGTACTTCTTTTCCTCAAAAATTCAGAATTCAGCTTACATACTAGCTAATGTGGCAAACAAAAAAGGAATAGCTCTTATTTTTAGTTCTTTAATATCATCTTAAATGGTATTGTTTATGGAAATGTTTCACGAGAAGACGACAGATAACCTTTAAGATTTAACTTCTGTTAAATGTGAGAACCCAGGCTTCTTCTATTTTATTATAAATGAGAAACTGTATTTTGAATTAAGGTATCATTCGTACTTTCTATTTTTTTCTATTGCACCACAATATGTAATAATGGTCACCATTGATTTTGCTAAAATAAGAGATAAAGGAATATAAAAGGAATATAATTTCCGATAACACAAGAAGTGAAAATAAGAACTTGCAATACTATACCCTTTACTGACAACTTACTGGCAGATGAGTTCAAGAGATTAATATATCAACTCTTTGTATTTTATAAACACTATGTTTGATGCCTACAGCACTGCCACAGACAGCATTGGTAGATACTTCCTTTTAATCAGAGATACACCACAGCAAAAGCTAACTGATACCTAAAAGTAATACCAAAGGCTAGTAGCTGAACCACATCCAACAACTGATATACTACTGCTGTCTCTAAATAATTAATCACCTAGCTCTATTCCAAGCCAGAAAATTTTTAAGTCCAGTAGAACAAGGTTAGTGGATTATACTTCTCTTTCCTGGGAAAATTTTAAAATCTCATTAAAGCAACAGCAAATATACTAGAAAGATCTGAAAGGAGGTAATTCCATCTTTGATTCTGATTTCAGTCCTACCTCTGGTTCTTTCCTATTATGCAAACAAAGATTCTATCAGCAAACTAAAAGTGAAATTAATGCCCACAGCAAGTTAGTGTATATTTGGCCAAAAACTGAAAAATTAACTGACAAAAGGTTATATGCTGCCTCCATGTGTGCAAGAAAGTTTGAGACACCTAAATTCTGAAATCTCCAGATTATCTAGATGACTTATAAAACCAATAGAACAGAGTAACTCAAACTGGTATCATCCCAGAACAAAGAGTTGCCACAAACACTGTATCTATGGCAAGAGTTAGGGAGACTATGAGTCAGGAATAAAAAAATTCTACAACTACTGAGAGCCATATACAAAAATATATACAAGTATTCACTATCCAGCTCAAAAACAGTGTGAAAGGAAGAGGGGAAACAGTAGGAAGATATGTACAAGTCAAGTTCTGACTTTTGTTTAAATATGATCCCAGGCACGTACACTGACCTCTGTTTCACCATTAGTGAAAATAATAAAAATATTTGCCTCACAGAATTGTGGTGAGTATTAATACGATGATGTAATTGTAACTGCAAAGTACAGTTTGTGTATTCAAAATTAACAAATTTATTTAATAAATATAACCTTGGATTCTATATTATCAAATATTCAAATGAGGAAGGGAAGAGTAGAAGAAAGAAAGATGAAAGAGAGGTTGTATGATAGAAAGCAAATGTACCACTGCCAACTTGCAACTGCCAATTCATCCCCACATGACTTGGGGGCTGAACACTTAACCTTTTTGTCTTATCGCTCAAAACAGATTACCTCTGAAACTGAAATAAGATTTGTATATTTAGGCAGATCTTTCAGTCAAGTATTCAACTCACCATAAACTTTCCCTATCCTCCCCTATCTCATGTTACAAATATGTAAGCACCTATTATTTACCAGGTATTACTGTAGGTGCTGGGGATACAACAACAACAAAAAAGAACTCTGGCTCATTAAGCTTATTGGAGAAGACAGAGGCTAATAAATAACCAGGCAAAATGTAAGATAAAAGAGCATAACTATGACAGATTTAGATTGGGGGATCTGCAAAAACTTCTCTGTAGTAGTAATATTTAAGCTGAGCTCTAAAAAATAAGTTAGAACTTGGACAGGCAAACTGGCCAGGGACTGGGAGATGTCAGGGGCAGTACGGAGAGAGGACATAGATACTGAGGGCTGTGCTGTGCCCAGGAAGAAACAACAGGTATACAGGTTATGTGGCCGGGGCTCAGTGAACCAATGAGAAAAATATACTGGAGTTGACAATGGATATACGTCAAGAAGGCCAGATCATGTAGAACCCTGTATGTAGTCCATTTTAATTGTATGAAATGATACAAAAGTCCTGACCTTCTCCACGTTCATCTATTTAGCCTTGACTTTTTTTTTCTTAAAAAAAACTTCAAATACAAACTAAAGGACAATCAACACCCACATAACCATCAATTAATGTCAATTACTATTAACTCTTACCTCATTTATAACATCTATTTCCCACTTCCGTGGGTTATTTTGAAGCCAATCCCCAACATCGCACCATTGTATCAGTAATGTATACATATTTCAGTATGTATTTCCAAAAGGTAAGGACTCTTGAAAAAAAATTTTTCACAATTAAAAAACAGAATAATTCCTTAATGTCAAATACCCTGTTATCAGTCATTTTTCCTGGATTGGCTCAGTTGGTTGACCCAAATCATGATCAAGTAAGATACACACACTGCATATGATTAATAATCTCAAATTTCTAACAGATTAGAGCCTTTCCCTCTTTTTTCCCATCACAATTTATTTGTAGAAGAAACAAGGCTATCTATCCTTTAGAATTTCCCACACCGTGGATTTTGCTGATGGTTTCCCTGTCACAAAGACCACTCTTGTGAACTTTATAGCACCTTTAAACTACTTTTAGTTTGATATTTAATTTTATCTTCATCATCTGACAAATCATCTGTATATCCAATCTTTACACGTTTAAGACTGAGAGATGTACTAAAACATATCTACCATTCAAAGAACTATTTGAGGTACTTCAACCTGTCTTTTTCACTAAATGTGATGAATGCTATATATGCTCTGCCAAGCACAACACAAGCAATAAATGTAATAATTATCCAACATGGTCCCTCAAGCTCTACTCAGGCCAATCTGTTTGTCATACAGGCTCCAAACTGAAATTATATAGGAGCATCTTCTATTTCTATACCCCCCTCTCTTCATCCAGGAAGTCTTTTCTGCTGAATTGTGCCTCAAAATTCATTACTTTAATTCCTTTATTGCTTAGTTGGTTCCCCTTGTTCTGGTATTTATATGTCTGATAATTATTTCTAAGTCATGCCATACAGATGGCTGATCTTCAATTACATTATCCATGCCTCTTTATGGGCACTACCATATGTTTTAACTGCAAACTGATTTTTAATAGTGTGCACACACACATGTAGTTTACAGATAAGGAATTCCCAGGAAATGTGAACAATATCATTTTAGCTAATGGTATACCTGCTTAATTTTCAAACTGTAAAAACAGACTTTACTGAAGGCTGTAAGACCCAGAATATCTTGGAACACACTGAAATGTTTAATGGAGAAAATACAGCATGGAAAAGAAAGATGGACATAGTTATACCTCTTGTTCTTGGCTGATTTTAGGATTAGACATGGAATTTGATCATGAAAATTTAGAATAAAATACTGGCCTAATTACTGTGACTTCCAAGAAGGGGACTGTGGTTTGTTTCAAGAATAAAGCAAAAGGACAAAGCTAATATTTAAAAGGTTCTTAGTTATTCAAAATATTTCTACTCCAGAATGATCACTCCAAAGTGAAACATTTTTCTGCCTCCCCCTCCCCTTTATTACCTAGAGTCTGCCTTTAGAGTAAATTCCATTTTAGAATCTTTCAAGAATCAAACTGCATTTAGAATATTCAAATTCTGTATGTGGTATTAATCCCTCCTTCAATTATCCTAAATTAAATAATCCCATTCATTCAAAAGATATAACAAAGTATAAGATGAGCCATTATTTGGCCAGCTCACTAACCCAGGCGAAACCAACCAGGATCACAAACTACAATTATTGTAAGCAGTATGTGATTTAGCAGCATCGTAATTAAGATTGAGAGAAAAAAAAAAATCCTCCTGTCTTCACCATTCCCTAATCCCCTTAAGAAAAGGCAAAGAAGTAAAAAGTACAATGTGTTGACAGGATGGGAGGGGGAGAAGGAGAACTCCCAACACCTCTTACTCTACAGGGAAAAATTATTTCTGGCTATCTCTAAAACAATCAGAGAAATCTTAGACATTGGAAATAGCTATGATTACATAGCCAGACTTTAAAATAATAGTAACTTTATAATGAAAACACCAACATTTACAACCTTTTGGAGGCCATCTTCAACCCTAACAATAGTAAAATTACCCACTTGATTTTTGAGAACTTATGTGCCAGGCCCTGATAGACAATTTAGATAACCATCAATTCTCACAACAACTGTGCTGAAGATACTACTGTTTCTCATTTTGCATACGAAGAAGCAAATCTAAGCAAAGCTGGTAAAGGATGGCTCTTACTTTAAGTAAAAATTCTCAATAGAGTATGTGTATAGGAACAGAATTGCTAGAAAGACCCATTTCCCCCTCTTTAAAAATAACATACACCTCATTCTTGGCGTCAGTAAACACCAAGTTCCAAATCCTGACCCTACCACTTAGCTAGCTAATATCACTGAGCTCCAGTTCTTTCATAAAAGTCGACCCACTAAACTGTCTCAGAGATCAAAAAATCAAAAGCGTCTTATCAATTATCAGCCTCCGTGAGTAATGCTCCAACTTTAGTTAAGTATTAAGAATGAGAGAATCGAAGTGTGAGTCCTAGGTACTTGCATGAATAAAAATAAAAAGCCTCTTAGACAGTTCTTATGTAAGACCACACTTTCTGAAATATTATCAGAGCTACAGAAGATCACTTCTTCAAGAAACAGTTAAAAAAGTAATTTGTTAATTTTTCAGGTCTTAAAGATCAGCAGAAAAAATTCTGGTCCAGACAGCATGGTATAGATTCCTTTCACCCAGTTCATCTCTGCTAAACATAACTATAAACCCTGGGAAACTACTATAAACCGAAGAACTCTGGAAAGAAGTGGAATTGGTCAGGAATCCCAGGACTAGAGGTACAACATAATGACTCCCCTAACTCATAACCAGTAGAAATACCAGGTGGGGGGGAGGGGGTGTCAGTCAAGAGCAGTGGAACAATAACAGGCCAGGAGAAACACTACTGCCCCATTTATCTTTTATTTTTACAGCAAATAATCATTATGTCTCATTTCTCTCCTCCCATTATTTCTTAAATCAATGTTTTCATCCCACTACTGGCCTCAAACTGCTAGTCAAGGACACCAATTACCCAACTGTGCTAAATCCAATGTCCAGTTCTCAGTCCTTACCCTTGACTTACCCAAAGAATCTGACAAAAGGTGATTACTCTCTTTTTCAAATACTTCTTTTTCTTGTGTATTTCAAGACATCATGTTAACCTGGTTTTTCTCCTGCCTTTCTGATTATTCCTCCTAAGACTCCATCTGCCAAATAAATCTTTTTCCTCTACACTCACTTCCTAGGTGATGTTATCCAGTCTCATGGCTTTAAGTATCACCTATGTTTCTGACTCTCAAATTCCTATCTCTAGCCAAGAATGTGCCCTTCCTTGAGTTCCAGATTCCTATATCCACTTCCCTATTTAATACCTCCAACTGAATGTCTAAGAAGCATCTCAAACTTAACATGTTCAAAACTGAGATGATATACCCCATTCCCATCCTTATGCCATCCCATATTTGCTTCAACAGGGTGGATCTGTCCACTGTCCAGGTCAAAACCCTTCACTTCATCCTTAGCTTCAAATACTGCCCCCCAACCCAAACTCTCTTTCCCTTCCCTCCTTCTCTCTCTCCCACACATGCACACAGACATACACATACTCTTGTTACCTTAGTCACTACTTTGGTCCAAATTGCCTTAAACATAGCAGTCAGAGTACTATTATATAAGGGCAAGTTAGATTTTGTCAGTCACTCCTCTAGCCCAAAATCCAGTCTAGAGTAAAAGCCCAAGTTCTTATAATAATCAGGCAGCACTCACTACCACCCCAACCTTGTTACCTCTTTGGCCTCATTTCCTATTCTCCTCTTAGCTCACAGGGCTTTACTTGCTATTCCCAAGGTGGACATCCTCACTTTCTTCAGGTCTTTTTTCCAAAAGTCACCTCAGTGGGGATCCCTTGACTGCCCTACCTAAAACTGCAAGGCTCTTCCCTTCCCCAAACACACACACACACACACACACACACACAGCCCTTTTTATCCTTTCTCCTGGCTTTATCATTAGAATTTACATGCAGGGATTTTAGTCTTGTTCACTATTATATCCCTAGGGCCTTGCACAATGCCTGGCACATGATAGGTACTCAAATACTTGTTGAAAAGGAGGGAGAAAAGAGAGGAAGGAGGAGAGAGAAAGATACAGATTTGAACGATGATCCTAACTTTTCCTTGCATTAGATAAAAAAACGAAACAATCCCAGTCTGAAGCTAACTACTTTCACTTGGTGCCAATGTATCTAACGAACCATCCTCTACTGCCCAAGGTAGGAAACAAGAAGTTACAGTCCATAAGTAGTCCAAACCTACACAGATCAGGGAAAAGACAGCTGTATTACCAAATGAAAACCTCCAGCAAGGAATCTGATCCTATTCTTAACACCAACCATACACAACTTGAATGGAAATTTACTGAGGGTACTATGGCTGTTTCGGGTACTTTTATAAAACACAAAATCCTCCAAACATACCAATCCCCATGATCTTTCGAAGTATTTACTAATGGTTAGAATCTTGAATTACGTGATATACATAAGATGGTCTCTTTCAAAGTTTTCTTGGCAATTATCGAACATTCTTCCATATGAATTTGACAAGTATTTTGTCAGGTTTTTCTCCACCTCTCATTATATAAACCTTCTTAAAACAACAATGAAACCCATAAGAAATAAATTTCAGTGACCTAGTCAGCCTCAAAGATCAAACTAGCTTGCAATAAAGAATGACCGAAGGCAAAAGGGAAGACATTTTCAGTTTCCTAACAAGTGGAAGATACCAGTAAGTAGTGATATTCATTATAGGGTTGCTGTGTCATTTAAAAGAAATAAATGTTTTTAAAACGCTGAGCACAGTCCTTAGCATTACAAAGAGTGCTCAATAAATGGTAGCTGTTGCTTATCTTACAAACTTTTGACTATACCATACTTGACTGAACTAACTCAGCAACCAGAAGGTATGCCATGCCTTCCCAATCTAATGAGAGATATGTTATGGTAAATGTGTATTCCTTAAACATAATTGACAAACAAGAATATAAGACCAAAATATTTTTTGTCCTGAATCAAGTTCCACAGGCAGGGTGTGTGTGTAAGGAAATGAGGGGGATGGCTTCATGGACACATCATTCCCTGGATGCAATCAGCTAGAATAAAGTGATGATGATAAACTCATCTGCAAACTCAAGACCACTGACAAGTAACAAGTGATCACAGTAACTGTTCATCTTAATCATTAAGAACCTGTTCTTCATTACTCACGACTCACAAAAATCCCTAGCACACAGGAGAATCTTTTTTGTGCTCTCAAAAAAAGACAACACTTTGGAGGCCCAGATTTTCATCTGATTTAGTGAGAAAAAGCACAGTGATCATACAAAGCAGGAGCTTTAAATTTTACTTCATTTTACTAATGTTTCCTCAAGAGAATTACAAACATGGTGCTATCTAGTGCAAAATGCTGATCTAGGCAAATTACCTATGAATTCATACAATCCTTATGAAAACTATCAGGTGGGTACTATTATCATTATTATACAATGTTACAAATGAACAAATAAAGACAAAAAGGTTAAATAATTTGTCCAAGGTCACACTGCTAGTAAGCAGCAGTCAGATCTTGTAGCACTTTGGCCCAAAAGTCTTTTCTTGACAGTTTTCTATGCTTAACAGTTTTCTCTATTGCGAGTGGGATATACAAAATTCAAAGGGTATTATCATTGTCAAATTAACTTTCTCAAAAATCATGCCCCCGAAAGGCTTAGTTCACTGAGGAAAGGTTCTGTGAAAAGATGTCAAATATATGCTATTTAGAAGAAGTACAAGTAAAGAATACTACAGGCAGGAAAAGGATCATAGACAAGGTATTTACACTGAGTTCTGAAAGACGGGAAAATAGAAATGAGGTTGAAGTAAGGAGCAGGAAAGGCAAGTAAGCAGTGTAAGTGAATATAGTAAAAATTTCAAGGCAGTAAAGAAAATCTGTCCTGGACACAGAGCAGTAGGAATAGGCGATGTTTGCAGTCATAGTAATAAAAATAGTAGTACAACTAATCATCAGACACTTTATAACTGAAAAGTACATCAAGATAACTAAAACTTTCGTGAAAGACAAAAGACAAAGAACATTTCAAATTCTTGGTTGTGATAACTTCATTTCATAATTGTTAATTTTTCTTAATTATAAGTCTCATGCATTTCTTCAGAATTTTCTTGCTGAGGGAATATATGATACATGGTGAAGAATCTCACAAAATAATTTTTAAGTTCATATGGAGGAAAGTTCAAAAGTTGCCACAAAAAAATTGAAGAGAGATATTAAGGGAGGACTCGTCCCATCAATTATTAAAATTACTTAGAGGTGGTATAACCAAGACATGGTATTTGAATCAGAAAAGACATACAGATTAGCAGATCACAGAATACCTAGATCCAAATATACACATGGCAACTTCATATACAACAAAGGTGATGTGTCAATTCTCAGAGGAAAGGACAGTTTATTTAACAAATGGTACTGGCATAACCAAGTATGCATTGGGGAGGGGAGGAAGTGGGAATTCCTATCTCACACTGCATACCAAAAAAATAACTCATATGTACTAAATATTAAAGATATTAGCATAATCACTACACATTGGGGAGGCATTCTTAAGAAAGAGAAGAAACCCAGAAACCAGGAAAGATTTGTTCTGGAAAATTATTTGGTAGTATCTACTAAAATTTCAAATTCTCATACCCTTTGATCCAGTTATACTACTTTTTCAAGACTTCATCCCACAGAAACAGAAGCACCAATATAGTGGTGTGTACTACTGAGGTAACTAAAAATATCCGTATTTTCTGAATGGGAATGTTTGAGTAAATCATAGTACACCTATAATAAGAAATGCTATGCAATCATTAAGAATGGGCTAGATTTTTACCTTTTAACCTGAAAGGATGTCTAAAATATACTGTCAATTTTTAAAAAGCAAATTTCAAAACATGATCCCATTTTGTCTTTTTTAAAGAAGGATAAAAGTGAGCTGAGGACCCCAGAGGCCAGCACTTCAGTCTCGGCAGGACTAGATTCAGCACCATGAGCTGCTCCTGACATTCAAGGAAAGCTCTGTCCTAGCACCAGCTAGATACAGGTTTAAAGAACAGATGCCTAAGAGTCTAAATTCCAGTGACTAACACACAAAAAATATGAAAATGTCCAGGTTTCAACACAAGATTATAAAACATACAAAGAAACAGGAAGCGATGGCCCAGGCAAAGGAGAAGATTAAAGCTTTAGAAACAATCAACCGTAGGACCTGGTACACACCAGACAAAGACTTTTAAAAAATGGTCCTAAATATGCCCAAAGAGCTGAAGGAAAACATGGACCAAGAACTAAAGGAAATTAGGAATACAATAGATGAACACAAAGAGAATACTGATACAGAGATGGAAATTATGAAAAGGAACCAAACAGAGCTGAAGAGAGAAACAGAAAATTCCCTAGAGAGTTTCAACAGGAGATTAGAACTGGCAGAAGAATCACTGAACTTGAAGTTAAGATAATTGAAATCATCAAGTCTGAGGAGCTGAAAGGGGGAAAAGAATGAAGAAAAGTGAACAGAGCCTGAGGAACTTATGCGGACACCATCAAGAATACCAATACAAACACTGTGGGAGTGGAGTCCCAGAAGGAGGAGAAAGGGGCGGTGAGAATATTGAAAGAATAAATAAGGGAAAACTTCCCAAATTTAATGAAAGACATGAATATACACATCCAAGATGCTCAAAGAACCCCAAACAGAATAAACCCAAATAGACCCATTCTGTGCCATATAATAATCAGACTACTGAATGTCAAAGATAGAGAATTTTGAAAGCCACATGAGATGAAACATGTCACATATAAGGAAGCCTCAATAAGATTAAGTGCTAATTTGTCATGGAGATCATGGAGGAAAGAAGGCAGTGGGAAGATATATTTAAAGTGCTGAAAGAAAAAAACTGCCAACCGAGAATTCTGTGTATCCAGCAAAATTGTCGAAAATGAGGGAGGAGTTAAAACATTCTCAGATAAACAAAAGCTGAGGGCCTTTATCATCACTACATCAGCTCTACAAGAAATGCTAAACGTTGTTCTTTGCAGGCTGAAAGGAAAGGACACTATGCAATTGACTGAAACCACATGAAGAAACAAAGAATTCAGATAAAGATAATGACTTGAGTCAATACCAGTACTATGGTATTTTTTTTTTTATTTGTAACTCTATACTTCTTACAGGATCTAAAAGGCAAATGTGTAAAATGTAATGAGATTAAAATGGTTTGGGACTCATAATGTATAAATATGTAATTTGTGACATGAACTACTTAAAGATAGGGGGATGAAGGGATATACCGACATAGTTTATATGTTACTATAGTTGTTAATCTGTATCAAAGCAAAAGAGATTGGCGGCACTAGGGTCCTCTGAAAGTGGCGGTGAAGCTGAGCACTAAGATAAGGAGGATTGATTGAAAGCTGCTTAAGAACAAGTTAGAGCCCTAAGTCTCCTCCTTCCCAACTCCATTTCACTGGGAGACTGTCCCCTATCCCCACCCCAGCAGAAGAAAAGGTTTCCTCCTCTGGAGACTATAAAACAAGTAGTTTCTATGTAATAGGGACACAAAGGTGAACTTAACATGTGAAACTAATAAGGCTGAAGCTTCAGAGCCCCTCACTTGCATGGTTCTTTCCCAAAGCCCTAGAAGGAACCCTAGCGAAGTGTTTACTTGGTCCATTGTTTCTGTAAACTTTGAAATTATAAAGTGTTTAAACTGCAATCAATTAACAAAACTTTGTTTTCACTTCCTACTTTTTCTTCTTCATATTACTCTGCTTGTGTCAGGCCTTTTTTTAGGATGGGATCATGGGGAGTTGAGTTGGGAATATGGTATTTTAACTGCAATTTTTGGAAACTTTTAATAAAACAAGTGGGAAATTACAGTATTGTGTTGGTAATATATGAAGGGTATCTTTTTGGTCATCTTAAAATTAATTTTTAAAACTAAAGAAGAAAAGTAGATAAAAAATAATGGAATACAAAATAAAAGTGATAAAGGTGAGCAATTAAATCAACAGAAATCATTCTGGAATCCAGCAAATTGTCACAAAACATTTCTGGGTTGTACCAAAAGCTAGCAATTCATTAGAAGACAGATAAGTTTTAAATAGGAGTGATGACTGATAACAAACTCAGGTAATGAAGAAGAGAAGCAAATCATATGAACATGTTAAAACAATGAAAATCTGATGAAGATAATACAAAATACATAATAAAGATAAAACTCATGATAGGACATCTATGAGAAAGTGGTTACTGCCATTAATTCAAAGGCCTTTTAAGATTAGTCACTACACAAGGAAACAAGAAATGCCTTGATCTTATAGCTCATGAAAGAAACATGAGATTTTCCTAAAATTTACAACAGTACTAAAATTTATATTACATTTATATGACATTACTAGTAAGCTGGGAAAAAAAACAACAACTCTTGCAGGCTGTCAGTAATAGAAAACAAATTTCAATCAGCCATTCTAGAGGAAAGATTTAATTTTCTTTCTATTCTCTCTACGGAAATGATGTTACTAACTCTATCATATAAAGAGCCAGCCAAATAATGTGTGTGTGGGTCGATATAGAGGTGACTCAGACAAATGATTAATAAAAAATATTGGATTTTGCTTGATTTTTGATGTTTATATTTATCAGCTTTTTATAACTTGTAATTTGTTATGCTTTTTTCGCCTATTCACTTTCATACTGTTAAAAAAAGGAAAAAAGTATATGCACACCTGAGTATAATGACAGACATACAAGGATACATAAATTGTTAATAAAGATGTAGGAGGGTGTGTCGGTTTGAATGTATTATGTCCCCCAGAAAAAGTCATATTCTTTGATGCAATCTTGTGGGGCAGACATACTAGTGGGGATTAAGCTGGAACATTTGGATTAGGTTGTTTGCATGGAAATGCACCCCACCCAACTGTAGGTGATAACTGATGAGATATTTCCATGGAGGCGTGGCCCCACCCATTTAGGGTGGTCCTTGATCAGCGGAGCCATATAAATGAGCTGACAAACAGAAGGAACTCATTGCAGCTAAGTGTGACATTGTGAACAGGAGCTACAGCCAAGAGGGACACTTTGAAGAATGCACAGAAGCTGAGAGAGTGGCTGCAGATGAGAGACAGTTTGAAGACGGCTGTTGAAAGCAGACTCTTGCTCCAGAGAAGCAAAGAGAGGACAAACACCACAAGAGCAACTAAGACAGACATTTTTGAGGAACTGCAGCCTAGAGAGGAATGTCCTGGGAAAAAGCCGTTTTCAAACCAGAACTCTGGAGCAGACGCCAGCCATATGCCTTCCCAGCTAACAGAGGTTTTCCAGACACCAATGGCCATCCTCCAGTGAAGGTACCTTACTGCTGATGGACACTTTATGGCCTTAAGACTGTAACTGTGTAACCAAATACACCCCTTTTTATAAAAGCCAATCCATCTCTGGTGCTTTGCATTCCAGCAGCATTAGCAAACTAGAACAGAGGTTATTAACTTTTTCTCTGCAGATCTCTGTAGTGTTTCAAATTCTTAGTATGTGATTTTTCATTTTTTAGGTGAAAGCAAACTGCATTTCCTGATGAATTGGATATGGGATATGAAAGCAAGGGGGGAAGCAAGAATGACTATAAGGACTTTGGCTCAAGACACTGGACTATTAAAGAAGTCATCAACTTAGATGGACAAATCTGTGGAGTGGAGCATGTTTGGGGGGGGAGATGATCAGGAATTCAGCTGTAGGCATGTTGAATTTAAGATGCCTACTGTACGTCAAAGTGGAGAGGTCAAATAGAGAGTATGTATTTTTTTTTTTTAATTAAATTCAGTGGTATTGAAATACATTCATACACCATACAATCATCCATGGTATACAATCAACTGTCCACAGTATGATAACATAGTTACGCATTCATTACCACAATCTATCTCTGAACATTTTCCTTACATCAGAAAGAACCAGAACAAGAATAAAAAATAAAAGTGAAAAAAGAACACCCAAATCATCCCCCCATCCCACCCCATTTGTCCTTTAGTTTTTGTCCCCATTTTTCTACTCATCCATACACTAGATAAAGGGGGTGTGATCCACAAGGTCTTCACAATCACACTGTCACCCCTTGTAGCCTACATTATTATATAATTGTCTTCAGGAGTCCAGACTGCTGGGTTGGAGTTTGGTAGTTTCAGGTATTTACTTCTAGCTATTCCAATACATTAAAACCTAAGATGTGTTATCTATATAGTGCATAAGAATGTCCACCAGGGTGACCTCTCAATTCCGTTTGAAATCTCTCAGCCACTGAAACTATTTTGTCTCATTTTGCACCCCCCCTTTTGGTCAAGAAGATACTCTCAGTCCCACGATGCCAGGTCCAGATTCATTCCTGGGAGTCATATTCTGCATTGCCAGGGAGATTTACACCACTGGGAGTTGGGTCCCACGTAGGGGGAGGGCAGCGAGTTCACCTGTCGAGGTGGCTCAGTTAGAGAGAGGGCCACATCTGAGCAACAAAGAGGTACTCAGGGGGAGACTCTTAGGCACAATTATATGCAAGTTTAGCCTCTCCTTCGCAGTAATGAGCTTCATAAGGGCAAGTCCCATGATTGAGGGCTCAGCACATCAAACCGCCAGTCCCAATGTCTGTGACAACATCAACACCAGTCGAGGTGAGGATGTCCAACACTTCCGCACCTTCCCCCAGATCCTCGGGGCTGGGAAGGGGGAGGCTGTAAGTATATTTTTTATTATCTGCCCAAATTACTCTGGGATGTGTCACTATTTCACTCCAGCCCATACTAACCTACTGTATCTCACTTCCTATTCAAAGTTCCATGCAATTGTGGTGTTTGAAGAAACCGACTGTAGAGTTGTACCGTTTAGAAAATTTAGATCCTGCACCAAATAGATATCTCTTTCCTTGGTCTCACATGGAGGTTGAAGTTTTAAAACACAGTCAGTTTTGACCCTTACCCTTTGGCCTGGCTTGCCCTGGTCTTAACCATACCTGCTTCATTCATATCACTAATTGAAGTCTGGGCTCTTTTTCAGCTTTTTTTTTTTTTTTTTTTTTTTTTTTAACAGTGGCTGTATGCACTAATACTGACATTCATATCTGCCTAGCTCTAGCTCTGAGTTTCAGGTGTCTCAGAGATACGCATTATTCCAGAGACCAATCAGGTTATACACTAAGGGATCAGCATCTCAAAGTTTAGAGACAGGCATTACAATTCAGGGATAGAGTTAACTGCTGTAAGAGCTTACAATCTAGGGACTATTACAATTATTATGTCCACGTCAGGCTATGTTCTAAGATTCAATTCTGAGTTTACACATTGTAGTTAGTCCATATCGGTGAGGCATTAAAGTGTTTGCCTTTATTTCTGGTGTACTTCACTCAAATACTGTGTACAGGATCCATTCACCTCATCCTGTGTCTCACAGCTTCACTCCTTCTTGTAGTTGCTCAATGTTCCACTGTATGCGTACACCACAGTACACCATTCCATTCTTCAGTCAATTTACCCTTAGGTCATCTCCACCCTTCGCAAATCATGATTACTGCCTCCATGAACACCAGTTTGCAAATGTCCATTCATGTCTCTGCTCTCAGATCTTCAAATGACATACCTCATAATGAGGTTGCAGGACCTTTTGGTTCCCACATACTTAACTTTTTGTGGAACAACCACACTGACCTTCAGAAAGGTGACACCATTCTACCTGCTCATCAACAGTAGATAGGTACATCCCTCTCACCATGTTTTCTCCAACACTGTTACTCCTATATCTATATATATTTTCCTACAATTTTATAGAGTTATAGTCACATACCATACATTTATCCACAGTGTACAATCAGTTGTTCATGGTATCATCATAAAGTTGTACATTTATCACCACAATCAGCACTTGAACATATTGAAAAAAATTGTTTTTTTTTCTTTTAGCAATAAGAGAAAAAATGATAAAAAGAAAAATAACATGTCATACAATACAATATACTAGTAAGGACAGCAAATAACACCACTACCAAGAATCCCATATTCCTCCCCTCTATCCCCCTCTCATATACATTTAGCATTGGCATATTGCCTTTGTTACATTTAATGGAGGTATATTACAATGTTACTGTTGACCATAGACTCCAGTTTGCTTTGATTATGTTTTTTCCTGAATACCATCCCTTTTTCAACTCTCTACATGGCTGATATTCATTTGCTTTCCCACATGCAAAAACATTTTTATATTTGTATATTTAGTAAAAGTCATTGGCCACTCCAGTTTTTGCCAAGTTATACAGTCCCAGTCTTTATCATCTATCTTTACCTCTGGTGTCATACATTCTCCTACCCCACCTCTTTCAGCTTTACTCACAGACATCTTTGTTCAGCGTACTTACAATACTGTGCTACCATCACACAGTATTATGCTATCTATTTCTGGATCTATGCAATCAATCCTAAACATTCTGTAGTCCTTCAGCATCAAATGGCTGGTCTCTGCCCTCTTTCTATCTCCTGGTCACCTGTGTTGTCAGCTTTTAACTCCCAAAGTTTGTTCATTAATGTCTGTTCATATTAGTGAGACCATACAGAATCTGTCCTTTTGTTTCTGGCTAACTTCACTCAACATAATGTCCTCAAGGTTCATCCACATTATTACATGATCCATGTCTTTGTTCTGTCTTAACAGCTGCATAATATTCCATCATGTGTATATACCACAGTTTGTTTATCCACTCATCCATTTATGGACATTTGGGCTGTTTCCATCTCTTGGCAATTGTGACTAAAGCTGCAATAAACATCATTTACAAATGTCTGTTTGTGTCTTAAGTTTCAGTTGTTCTGAGTATACACCTAGCCATGGAATAGCTGGGTCATATGGCAAATCTATATTTAGCTTCCTGAGGAACCTCCACACTGTCTTCCAGAGTGGTCTCACCATTCTACATTCCCACCAACAATGAATAAGTGTGCCTCTTTCTCCACATCCTCTCTAGCACTTGTCATTTTCTGTTTTTTTGGATAATGTTTTTTGGATAATATATGAATCCAGAGTTTGGAGGAGACGTTTGGGTTGGAGATGTAATATTTGGAGTTATAAAAATATATATGGCATCTAAAACTATGAGAGGCTGAGGTCACCAGGGGTGAATGCAGCTAAAGAGAAGGGGATCAACAATGGGTTTATCCAAGGTAAAGAATTCAAAAGAAAAGGAGGCAGCAGTAAAGGACAAGAAACCAAAAGTAAAAAAAGCTTATTAAGGAGGACAGATCAACTAACAAGTCAAGGAAGATGAGGACTGACAAATGACCACCGAATTTAGCAACAGGCCATCAATGAATTTACACTAAAGTAATTTCTTTGTTGTGGTAGGAGAGGAGGCCTTGAGCATATAAATTTTAACTAGAAGGAAATATTTTAAAAGGTAAATTGGAAGAGAGAATTTTAAAAATGAACTTGAAAGAGACTGAGGGAATGAGAGACAAACTCCACCCTCCTGAATGCCAAGAATCAATATCAAAGATTTAACTCCTGTCTTTTCTGTGATATCTAAAGATGAAAACTTCATACAAAGATGACCTTCCTTCAAAAGGTAGTTCCACTGTTTCTGAGGATGTGATTTGATCAGTGGTTCCCAAAAAGGAGCGATTCTGTCTCTCAGAGGACATATGGCAACACCTGAAGACATTTTTGGTTGTCACAACTGGGGAGAAAGTGCTACTGGCATTTAGTGGGGAGAAGGTAAGAATGCTGTTAAATATCATACTGTGCACAGGAAAGTCCCTCGCAACCAAATGTCAACAGTGCCAAGGTTGAGAAAACCTGCTCTATATAATGAACCACTGATAAGGATAAAACCTTACTTTTCCAAGTTAATCCTTCCTTTTGGCCCCATCATGGCTGCACACTTTTGCAAGCTATTTGGCCCCATCATGGCTGCATACTTCTGCAGGCTATTTGGCTAAGCCAGCAAGTTCTTAAGGTTCTTTCATAATCAGATGACTGTCAAGGGAGATGTTCAGGCCATGACCCCTCATTTAAAAAAAGAATAGAATACAGAATAGAAAAGAGTAGAACATGTAGTATGTAAACTATGTATGTAGTAAAGGTAAGGAACTTATGTTTCAATTATGCAAAATACAAGCCTGTGGGCCCCCAGAGTCACCTGCGGGTACCATAAGTCACATAAAATGTGTATCTTATGGTAGATTATGCTCAAGAACGGTCTTAAAGCCAACTGCTCAGTTTTCTCATCTGTAAAGTTAGTGTTGGACTGAAAAAATCTACAAGGTACTTTTCTTTATAAGATGTATATGACAACCAATATGAAGTATATCCTGTGTGTACAGATGTAGCCTACGGGAGGAGGGAATATATTTTATTTCTATCTTGAAAGACAGAGAACTAGATAGCCGTGGTTCAACTCACTCCAGATGCTTCAACAAAATTCTTTTCCTCAGACACAATATTCACATAGACTTTGCACATTCTAGGATCTTGATCAAGCCATGATGCCAAGTCTGAATCTAAATCACCCTCCAAAAATGTGTTAAAAAACTGAAAGAAATTTAAGAGACTATTTTTAGGCATCTCAATTTTTAAATGAGCAAAATAGAACCAGAAAGATTAAATGAGCTGCCCAGAAACCTAAGTCAACTCAGTCACAGTCAAGTTCTTAAAGCAAATGCTCAGAAGATGCTCAGAAGAATCTAGCACACAAGATCTAAAGGTTATCCTATGGTTTTTAAAATTACATTTACTTCTTTAACAAACTGACACAAGTAATTGCAACTTAAATATCTTAAAAATTTACAACTATTTTCTTGAGTCAGAAATAAGACTGCTCGATCAGTACTATCATGCTTGACATTTTTCCTAACAATATATAAAATTAAGGCTAAAAATATATGAAATATATAAATATATGCAGAAAACATACAGTGATCATTCTAAATGGCAACATCTATACTGCACTAATATAGAACTCTATCATTTTAAAAGAAATCAAAGCCCCAACCTATTTCCTACTTGCCCAGCCTTCGTTTCCTGACTTGCAAAATTGAATTACATGATCACTAGGGCCCTTCCAGTTCTAAAATTCTACCTATCTTTACTCCTAAGTGTCACACTATAAACAAAACAATGATCATTATGCTCGCAGTTTAAGAAGTTCCTCCAAAGTGCCTAATAATTAAAATAAAGCACAAAAACAACTGGTGTGAAAGTAGGATCTCTCTCTCTTGTTGGCTTTCGTGAGTTACTTATTTAAGCCACAGAGTTCCTAAACTATGAACTACGTACCTTTCAATTTATCTACTGTTAAAAGCTCTGGACACGGAAGCAGCTTGGAAACAGGCCACAAGCAACTCAGCATTTAAATTAGAACATCTATCCGAATCAGACTGATTAAGTATCAAAACAATCTTATTCTTAAATATGTTAAAGAGAAAAAAGACACAGGTTTCCTAACTTCTTGGATTAATACTTTATTCCAATGTTCTTAAGCAAACTGCTACCAAATCTCCCAGGAGTTCCACATTGTTGATACAGTTTAAAAACTTTTTTTTCCCAGTTTAGTTATGACCACGTCAACTTTAAAACATTTATTTATGTCAATCTCATAAACAAGAGAAGGAAATCTCTAATATCCTAATTTTAAGATATACTCGATAGGAACATTTTATAGGAAAAGGGAATAGTTATTCATTGTTAAACGAGATGACAAAACAAAAGCAATGTCTGGATAAAAGTTATCAATCAGACTCTTCACTGATGGTTGACAGTCAAATGAGTGGGTAGGTAAGAGTTTGCAATAAAGAGTTTTAACCCCATTAAAGTTCATCAGAAAACTGCTTTGGCATCTTAACAGGAATGCTAGTTTTTTTCCCAGAAGGAGGCATGAATTACATCATGCAGAAAGATTCTGACCAGCTGAGGTTTGGAACAATTTATCTTTCACAATCTCTCCTTCTCACACTCTCTAAAAATTTGTCTGGATCAAGGTCCATTTCCATCTCATTGAGATTTTGTACTGAAGATAATCAAATTTTTTCAAATTTCCTTTTAAAACTTAACTGTTTCTATAAGTAAGGTAAGCAGATTAGTTTCAGAAGCAAAAGTGGGTTAACAGCAGTTTTTCTTTCTCTTCTAATACAAATGAGAAAATGCTATAAAGCTATAGAGAGCAATAACGGTTCTGTAACAAATCCCTCTCTCCAAATGTATTGTTCCTGAAAGCTAAACAGAAATCCCAGGAGAAAAAAATACATTCTAGAGATGAAAATGATTTTAAAGGTATATTACATGATGGCATATACAGCTTTTCAGAGAACTGGATGTAATTTCAAACTAAATAAAGGAGAAAAACTGCAATACATTATAAATGAGAAACAGCTTATTTGCAGGACATTCCTGTCCTTCCTCCCCCAAGTGCGTTTAAACAATTCAAACATCCTAGGGAAGCCAACAAATACAACCTTTGTGGAAGGGCAGAAATACTAAGGAAATCTGCAAAACATGCACACACATCTCTTAAAGTTTCCTCAAGAATTTCAAGGTCATCAATGAAGGTGACCATAAAACGATTAAAAAAATATACTGCTTATTGACACCAGCAAATGCCACAGATCTTCTGGAGAATGTTACACCTTCCAGAGTAGTTACCCATTAACGTGATGAAGCAAAGAGGGAGCTTTCAGGGAGAGAAACTACAATAGAAACAGTTTTGTTCCCATCATGTTTTCTAATTCGATTCAAAACTCACATGACTAATTACAGAATCATGGAAAAAAAGAAAGAAACTCAGGAACCAAGCCCTTAACAGATAAGGAAACTGACCTGTCAAGATTGATGGCAGAGGAAGGACTAGACCAGAGTTTCCTGACGTCCAACCACACAAAAATTAAATATGTAAATTAATTAAGATTGTGTTACAGTACACCTACTCCTCAAAGGGAACACAGATAAAACTGAAAAATCTATTAAACTATTAGAACATTTTCTATTAAGACACAAAACATTAAAAGTAGACAAGGAAAAAAAAAAGTAGATTAAGAAGCAGTTAATTCTTTTTCATCCTATGACTCCTCTGTTCAGCCTCCACCAGTGGCTCCCTTCACCAATTAGTACATGATATCTCAACAGTGTTATTAAAAAGTCTTCATTAATAGTCCTCCAGCAATTTCTCTTCAATTCTCCAATATAGTACAATAAGTTTTCTAGCAGTGAGTAAAAGTTGCATTTTTCTCTTTTGCAGCTTGGTCCCAGAGAATTATTTTATATACAGAACAAAAATCTATAGGTCCATATCTCCTAAAAGTGCTTAAAAATACATTTTAAATGGCAAAACAATCTAATTCTAACATGGATGAATCTTAGTTAACAATGTTGAAAACAAATAGCATACTCTCTTCAATGAAGGGTAAAGATAAGTAAATAATTTTTTAGGCAAACACAGGCACATAATTCAACTAAAAGCAAGAGAATGGTGATTTAAGATAGTGGATGGGAGGGAGTAGGGGAAATGTGAGGGAATGATCTTATTAGATAAGTTCATCGTAATAATAGTTGTTGGGCAGTAGTGTCTCAAGTGTATACTATTTCAAAAACAAAGCCATTCACAGACCAATAACAATACTGTCACAAGCCCAGAAGTACAATTAAATAAATACACCTCTAAATACGAAGAGGGAGGAAATGCTTATGATAGAATTGGGGGATGGGTTGAGCCAGAATACAACAGTATCCACATTACTATTAGGGTAAAATAAAAATTCTTTTTCTACCCTAACTTCTCTTTAAACATTGATGAAATAAAATAAGAAATAGCAAAAAGAATTTTCTAATGACCAAAACTTAAAAGAAGCATTAAGGCAAAAAAAAAAAAAGGACATACAAGGGTAATTCTATACCATATATGAAATCTTCAACAACCAGAAGGGGGAATCCATCCACTGCCACCCTCCAGCAATCTTTAAAAATGGAGCTTCATTAAGTTTCAAATAATGAAATGCAAGCAAGACAAAAGTAGATGGGTAATTGTACTTGATATCCAGGGGCATTTAGTTGGAAATAAGAGGATGAAGCTGACGAAGTGAGGGAAGGTCCTATTTATTCACTGTTCCTGACAAGGAGAGGACCATGGACTGTATCAGAGTATCCAAGAAGCAACTCTTATAACGGGAAGGCAATGTGACATAATCAGACAGAAGATCCCTCCTCAGACCAGCACCTGAAGACCATCAATTTCAGCAAGGTGGCCAGAGGCTGACCCAGTAACTATTCCTTCAGTTATAAAGTTAAAAGGAGGAATTTAAAGGTAAGAAGGTAGACACCAAGGTGAATCCATCAAGCTATTTATCTGCAAAAATGAAGACTACAAAAGCCTTCCTTCTAGGCAATATAACTGCCTACCTTAAAATCCCAAGAGAAAAACAAAGAAACAGAAAAACACAAGGAAACGAATAGAATTCAAGCAACCATAATCTCTCACCTGGAAATTTCATCGGCCCTCTTAGTAGTCTCCCTGTCTTGGACCTAGTCTATTCTTAAATAATCAGCCAAAATAATCACTTTAAAATTTTATCAAATCATGTCACTCCTCTACTCAGAAACTTACCATCTAACTCAGAGAAAAGGTCAAAGTTTCTATAAGGTTCCCTGTCACTCTCCTTATTACTGCCACACTTGCTTGCTACTTGTACCTTAAATAATCCAGATACTGACTTCTGCCCATTATACTGATTTTCTTCACCTGGAATGAAACGCTTTCTTCTCCCTGTTATCCATAGGCCTTCTTCCCCATTTCCTTCAGGTCACCTTATCAAAGAGGCCTTCTGTGACCAACAAACACAAAACAGTAAGCTACTGTCACTACCACCACCACCTCTACCATTCCCCCCTTACCCTGTTTTTATTTTTCTGTACACCACTTACCACCTGATATATTACATTTCTGTTTACTGTCTCTCTCCCTCTGCACAGTGTAAGTTCCAAGAGGGCAGGAATTCCTGTTTGATTCACTGTTGTATCCCCAATGCTTAACAGTCTCCTGGTTAATGCAGTAAGCACTCAAACGTATGTTAAATGAACAAACGGTGGTGGCAGTGCAGGGAGGGGTGGTATTCTAGTCACAGTGGTTCACAGTAGCAACCAAATGTGTCTGCTGGGAAGTCAGCCAAAAATTTTTACTGAGGGTTATTAGTTTATAGATTTGATCTAGTTCCAATTAAAATCCAAGTAGGATTTTTTTGAGGGAGCTTAACAAAGAAAAATATCAATACACAAATTTAAAACTCATGTAATTCCAAAAACATAAAAATTAAAGGCAAATAAAAAGCTAGGGAAAACAATTTGCAACTTAACAAAGAAACATGTTTTTTAATGCAAAAAGCCTTTACAAATCAACCAAAAGATCTATGAGCAAATGATTATAGGAAATTCAGTTACATAAAAAATATAACTGGTCGATGAATACAAAGAAAAGGGTTAAACTACATTAGTAAATCAAAGCAATAAAAAATTAAAAGAATACCTTTTTTTTTAGGATCTTTTTCTTTAACCTTTTAAAATTCAATTTTATTGAGATATATTCACAAACCATACAATCATGCGCAGTGTATAATCAGTTGTTCACAGTATCATCACAGTTTTGCATTCATCACCACAAACAATTTTTGAACATTTTTGTTACTACACACAAAAAAGAATAAGAATAAAAATTAAAGTAAAAAAGAACACCTCAAACATCCCATACCCCCCCCCACTCCCCTATTATTCATTTCCTTTTCGTCCTCATACACTGGATAAAGGGAGTGGGAGCTAAAAGGTTTTCACAATCCCACAGTCTCACAATCCCACAGTCACACAGTGTAAGCTATATAGTTATACAGTCATCTTTAAGAATAAAGGTTACTGGCGTGCAGTTAAAGTTGTTGCATTTTTTTTCCTTTTTAATTTTTTTTGGGATTGTTCAGATACCATATAATTATCCAAAGATCCAAAGTGTACAATCACTTGCCCCTGGGTACCCTCATACAGCTGTGCATCCATCACCACACTTAATTTTTGTTCAATGTTTAGAAACTTTTCATTACTCCAAACAAGAAATAAAGTGAAAGATGAAAAAGGAAAAAAAGGAAACTCGAATCCTCCCCTATCCCTACCCAACCCCCCTCAATTGTTGACTCGTAGTGTTGCTATAGTACATTTGTTACTGTTCATGAAAAAATGTTGAAATACTACTAACTGTAGTATATAGTTTGCAATAGGTATCTATTTCTTCTCTGTATGCCCCTCTATTATTAACTTCTAATTGTATTGTCATACATCTGTTCTGGTTCATGGAAACGATTTCTAGTATTTGTACAGTTGATCATGGACATTGCCCACCACAGGATTCAGTTTTATACATTCCCATCTTTTGACCTCCAACTTTCCTTCTGGTGACATATATGACTCTGAGCTTCCCCTTTTCACTTAATTCACACACCATTCGGCACTGTTAGTTATTCTCACATCTTGCTACCGACATGTCTGTTCATTTCCAAACATTTAAGTTCATCCTAGTTGAACATTCTGCTCATACTAAGCAACAGCTCCCATTCTTAAGCCTCGTCCTATATCTTGGTACCTTACATTTCATGTCCATGAGTTTACATATTATAATTAGTTCCCATCAGTGAGACCCTGCAATAATTGTCCTTATGTGTCTGGCTTATTTCACTCAGTATACTGCCCTCGAGGTTCTGTCATCAACCCCCCCACTTTTTTTTTAATATGGTTTTGTTCACTCACCATACATTCCATCCTAAGTAAATAATCGATGGTTCTCTGTATGGTCATGTATTTATGTGTTCACCACCTTCACCACTATCTATATAAGGGCATCTACATTTCTTCCACAAGGCAGGAGGAGAGTCAAAGAAGGCAGAGAGGCAAAAGAAAGAGGAAAAAAAAATGACAGCTAGGAAGCAGCAAAAGGAAAAATAACCTTAAATCAAAGTAAAGAATCAGACAATACCACCAATGTCAAGTGTCTAACATGCCTCCCCTATCCCCCCCCCCCTTATCTGCATTCACCTTGGTATATCACCTTTGTTACATTAAAGGAAGCATAATACAATGATTCTATTAGTTACAGTCTCTAGTTTATGTTGATTGCATTCCTCCCCCAATGCCTCCCCATTTAAAAGGATACCTTTTTGACGAACTAAAAAAGTCTTTTAAAATTATGTCTAATCTGCTAGGTTTCAGGAATACTGCTGATGAAACAGCAGTTTCATTGTGGAGAATAACGTAACATTTATCAAAAACCTTAAAAAGGTGCTTATTCCATGACAAAAAAATTTCCACATCTAAGATAAATCTGCAATTTGAGGTAAGCTTTATCACAACAGTGTTTTTAAACTCCTACATCACAAAATTAGAGATCACAAACTTAGGAGTCACATTTCTTAAATTGGTTTTACTTGCTTATAATTGAGTTTTCTGAGGCATCCATGAATGCGTCAAATTTTTTTTCTCAATTAGTTGCCAGCTCTTTAAAATCTACTACAAAGAAGACAATGTCTGCCAACGATGGGTCTGCAAGTCTCTCAATGACAATAAGAGCAGATGAGCCCTTCAAATGTGGCATATGAACCTCAGTTCAAAACCATGCTCATCCTGCAAGCCCAAATGATTTACACTATATGCCTGATCTGACATTATCAGAGTCAGAAACCCCAGAGGTCAAACTAGACTGCATCAGAATTCCCTGAAGGGTTCACTAAACACAGACTGTTGGATCCCCACATCCAGAGTTTCTGACTCACTAAGTCTGAGGTGGCGCCCAAGATTTTACATTTCTAACAATCTTCTAGGTGATGCCACTGGTCCAGATCATCACACTTTGAAAACCACTGGCTTATTCGACTTCCAAAGTTCCCAAACAGAGCCATGAACCACCCAATCACAAGATACTTGAACAATATTGAGGATTCTATTAAAAAGGAAGGAGGTGGAGTGGAAAAGCTGATGGAAAAACAAGCAATAGGAACATCTAGAGATGTCAGTGCAACACACCATATACTGCCTCCCCTTAAGTATTGGCAGGAAACCACCAAGGCCCTATACTAAAAGTAGAGATAATTCTAGATTAAGTTTTTAGCCCTATATATTTCATTCTACATTCTTTCTCATGGGTGTTATTTATTTTCAAAATAGATAAATAAAAATATTTATTTATAATATTTTTATTTTATAAAAATAAAAGAGGTTGCAAATAAAACAATGTTGTTTATCAAGATGGCAGATGAGAAGACTCAGGGCTCTGATCCCCATTAAAGCTTTGAACAACCAGCAAAAACTAGCAGAAATATCTTTGTCAAAGTTCCAGAAAACAGTTAAAGGACTGCAGTAACAAGATGAGGACCAAAACCAAGAAAAAGGCAACTTAAAAGCTGTAGAGAAAAGGGAAAAAAAAAATTTTTAAGGGGGGGGCAGTAGGATTTCCTGGCATCTTTGCTGGCCCCTTCACCCATTCCTCATTGGCTCTGCAAAGAGCCAGCCCATGATTCCAGTTCTGGAGGAAGCAGAGTAACCCCTGTGCACATACTGGGAACATTATGTCTGGCCCAATCTGTCTAGCAGCGACCTGAGAGACTAAACCGAAACGCTAACCGCACAATTTGCCCTGTGTGTAGAAGACAGCTCACAGAACTCTCCTACAGAACTCTGTGGAAGAGTAGCCAATTTATGACTGCCTGCAGCAAGAGACTGCTGGTTATGGGACATACGTACAGTGCTTAGAACCTTGAGGAAAGTGTTTCCTAGAGAAGAGGGGAATTCCTGGGGCTGTGCACATGTCTAAGACAAGCCACATGAGCAGAAAGGACCAGACAAGCACCTATACTTCTGGCCTCGAGCAACATATTCACTAAATTCATTGTATGTATATACTCTGAAGGAGAGCACTCTCACAATGTGGGAGTCTATCTGCAAAGACCGGGAAAAGTGTTTTCTTTTTTACTTTCTTCTTTTGTGTTGTTAGCAACTAGCATTCAAGGAAAGCTCTGTCATAACACTAGCTGGATACAAGCTTAAGGAACAGATGCCTGAGTCTAAACTCCAGCGATGACAGATTAAAATATAAAAATGTCTAGGTTTCAGCAAAAGATTACAAAACATACAAACAAATAGGAAAGAATGGTACATGCAAAGGATAAGATTAAAGCATTAGAAACCATCAATAAGGAGGACCAGATCTGGTACATACCAGACAGACTCTGGAAAATGCAGACAAAGAACTATAGGAAATCAGGAACACAACAATGAATATAAAGAGAATATCGAGATGGAAATTAAGGAACCAAACAGAGCTGAAAACCACAGTAACAGAAATTTAAAATTCCCTAAACTATTTCAACAGTAGACTAGAGCTAGCAGAAGAAAGAATCAGTGAACTTGAAGACAAAACAACTGAAATCATTCTGTCTGAAGAGCGTACCAATATATGCATTGTGGAACTCCCAGAAGGAGAAGAAAGGGGCAGAGAATATTTAAAAAAAAAATGGCTAAAAAGTTCCAAAATTTAACGAAAGATATGAATACACACAGCCAAGATGCTCAACAAACTCCAAACAGGATAAACCCAAATAGATCCACCCTGTAACATTTTATAATCAAACTGTCAAAATGCCAAAGATAAAGAGAGAATTCTCAAGGTCACAAGAGAGAAGCAATGTGTCACTTACAAGGAAGTTTCAATAAGATTAAGTGTCAAATTCTCATCAGCAATCATGGAGGCAAGAAGACAATGCGATGACATTTAAAGTGCTGACAGCAAAAATTTGAGACCCGAGAATTCTGTATCTGACAGTACTCTCTTTCAAAAATGAGAAAATGAGACATTCCCAGAGAAATAAAAGTTGAGAGTGTTTGACACCACTATACCAGCCCTACAAAAGATACTAAAGGGATTTCTGCAGGTTGAAAGGAAAGGACACTAGAAAAAAGAATGAAGCAGCCCACATAAAGAAATAAAGATCTCTAGAAATGGTAATGACATGAGTAAATATAAATGCCAGTACTACTGTGTTTTTGGTTTGTAACTTGACTTTTTACTTCCTACAGGATTACACTGCATAAAATGTAAGATAAATCTGTGGTTCTGAAATCATAGTGCATAAACACATAATTTGTGACATAAAGTAGAGGGGCACAAAGAGGTATGGGGAACATAATTTGTGTATACTACTGAAATTAAGTTGGTACCAAAGCAAACGAGATTGTTATAGATTTATGATACTAAATTTAAGCCCCATGGTAACTAATGGGTGTAGGGTTTCTGTTTGGGGAGATGGGAAGGTTTCAGTAATGGAAGGTGGTAAGGATACTGCAACATGTGAATGTGATTAACTCCACTGAATGGCACACTTAGGAATGGATGAGATGGTAAAGTTCATGTTTTACATGTATGTTTCCACAATTTTTTTTAAAAGAAGGAATAACTAAAGAGACAATGACAATTAAATGAAAAAATTGGAATGTGAGCTCTATCAGTGTTAACATTTCTTCAACTTGATAAACTTTAGTTAAGGTGGTTATATAAGTGAATCTTTGTTAGGAACTATACATGACAGTATTAAGTGTTCAAGCAGCATGATGTATACAATCTACACTCAAGTATTCAGAAAATGGATTGGTAACACAGAGGGACTGATATATAATGATGTGGCAAATGTCGCAATATGTTAATATCAGTGGAGCTGGGTATCTGGAGGGGTACAGATATGCTGGAATGTTCTCTATGGATATTATTTTTGTAACTGTCCTTTAAGTTTGAAAGTGCTTTAAAATAGTTTTGTTTTGTTTTAAACAGATGGGGAACCTGAGGCATCAAGGTCATTTATCTACCAAATCAGAAATTGTTAAAAATTATCTCTATTTGAACTCCAGAGTGCTCAATTTTAACTACTGCACTATAATGCCTTCATCATCAAAAATTCAGCTTAGTCAAATTCCTACCTTTCATCTAAAACCAGCTCTTTCTCTAAACTTGCCTATTGTCTATTAATATTCTCACCTTCCTACCCAGGCTCAAAATCATGAAGTTCCTGCAATAATAAGTCTGACTGATTTTTATATCAGTCCTTTTCTTTTTATTTCAATTCACCAAAACCTCCTTTAGTCATCCTTTACCTAGTCCCTAAAATACTTAGTTTTTCTGCCTCTAGTCCCCTGCCACCCAAGGCAGTCTACCGAACAGTTCTCTCCAAACAGTTTTGTATTCCCAACTAAACAAACAAAACAAAAAAGAACACATTCACTGTTGTCAAGGTATACTTATTCACTGTTGGTGGGATTGTAGAATAGTAAAGCCACTCTGGAAGGCAGTTTGGTGGTTCTTCAGGAAGCTAAGTATAGAATAGCCATATGATCCAGAAATACCATTACTACATATACACTCAGAAGAACTGAAAACAGGGACACAAATAGACATTTGCACACCAATCTTTAGAGCAGCATTATTCACAATTACCAATAGATGGAAACAGCCCAAATGTCCATCAACTGACGAGTGGATAAACTGTGGCGCACACATACGATGGAATATTATGCAGTTGTAGGACAGAGTGAAGCCATGATGCATGCAACAACATGGAGGAAACTTGAGGACTTTATGTTGAGTGAAATAATCCAGAACCAAAAAGACAAACACTGTATGGTTTCACTAGTATTAACTAACTGTAATGAGCAAACTCTGAGAGTTAAAATTTTTTTTTGTAATTTAATTTTTTTAATTAAATTCAGTTTTATTGAAATACATTCACACATCATACAATCATCTATGGTATACAATCCACTGTCCACAGTATGATAACATAGTTATGTGTTCATCACCACAATCTATCTCTGAACATTTTCCTTACATCAGAAAGAACCAGAACAAGAATAAAAAATAAAAGTGAAAAAAGAATACCCAAATCATCCCCCCATTCCACCCCATTTGTCCTTTAGTTTTTATCCCCATTTCTCCACTCATCCATACACTAGATAAAGGGGGTGTGATCCACAAGGTCTTCACAATCACACTGTCACCCCTTGTAATCTACATTATTATATAATTGTCTTCAGGAGTCCAGACTGCTGGGTTGGAGTTTGGTAGTTTCAGGTATTTACTTCTAGCTATTCCAATACATTAAAACCTAAGAGGTGTTATCTATATAGTGCATAAGAATGTCCACCAGAGTGAACTCTTGACTCCATTTGAAATCCTGAGGGTTAAATTTAATAGCACAGGTTATCAGGAGACAGAAAGAGGGTACAGCAAGCCTCAAGATCAAGGGCTTGACTTACTGAAGTAGGGGGTTTCTAATTTCACATAGCATATATTCTGTCCAAGGTAAACAATGAGTATCTCACATTAACTTCACTTAGTTGTACAATCATCATCACTCACAATTTTAAACAATTATCATAACACAAAACATCCCAAAGCTCTTATCAGGTGTATCTATATAAGCCATTCAGCTCTACAAATACAATAGTCTACCACCATAATCTTGAAGAATCAAATCTGACTAGTCAGATACCAACAACAATCTTGAAAGGAATGTATTAAGTGTAGATCTTAACTAAATAAAATGTGAGAGAGACTTATAAGGAAGAAGAGCAGAGCGAAAATTAAACAACTATATTTGAATCTTAGCTCTGATGTTTACATGTGACTCTGCGCAAGCCTTTTTAAAAAAAGCTCAACTTCAGTTTCTTCATCTGTAAAATGGGGGTACTACCTAAAGTCAAAGGGCTATTAAGGTATGATTATGTGCTTAATGCTCCTAACACAAGGCAGAGTACAGGGATTGTAAGATCAACATTAATTCCCACCCCATCCCTAACCTATACCATCAATGTTAAAGTGCCTATGATTACTTGCCTATAATTTTAATGAGATTTTAGGGCAAATAATATAGCTTTTGATTAACCTATTGCCATTTAATATATTGACTATATTATTTATCTCTCAGACTGATGGAGATGACATCCAATACTAGTATTAACCAGAACATAATGCTCAAATGTAATTCTCAAATAGGTTCAATTCTGCTTGGAAAAGAAATGGGAGATTTTAAAAATCATTTACTTCTGGAACTGATCAATCCTGAGGATTTAACTCCAAACACTCCCATAAAAACTTTTAGCAGAAAGAGCTGTTTTTAAAAATACTAAAATTACGAAATTAATAGGTTCAACGAAGAAAAAAACAATGGGGGTGGGTCATGTAATTACACAACTCGGATAAATCTACCTGCTCTGAATATTTTGCTGTTTTCTGCATATATATACACACTTGTGTAAACAGACTTGTTACTTTATTTCCAATTAATTAAAATAACATGTCAAAGATTCAATAATTTTAAGGCTATATAATATTTCATTATATGAATGAATCGTGTTATTTCTCAAACTGCTGGTATCAATAATAAAATAAGATTTACTGACTACCCTTTCAATTTAAGATAAGAAAATCAATATACCTTCACTTTTTACCTCTCAAGCACTTTAAAGATCCTGAATTCATAGTTATTTCATGGCTTTCGTTGTTGCGCAAAACATCAGGTAAAAAGCTAAGCAGAACAATAAATCAGGCTGAAAACACCAACAAATCAGGCTGAAAACACCTTAACCGACTCTATCAGTTTTAACACCACAAAAGAGAACCAAACATTAGTTGCCTCCTAGATGAAATAGGAAGAACATAGCACTAACACAACAGCACCTATGAAGTATTCATGCCAAACCTGAAACTGATCAAACCTCTAGACCTAATAGTGTACAGGAAATAGCAGGACAGAAAAACAAGGTAAACACGCCAGACTATACAACCAAATTCAGAATGTGGCCATTCAATTGGATAAGTGACCTTGTTTCTCCAACAAATAAATTGCAGGGGAGTGGGGAGACAGGCAAGTGAGAGGGGGAACTGTTACATATCAAAGGAGATTTGAGACACAAAAAATAAACGCAGTGTATTAGACCTGGATTGGATCAACTATAAAAAAACATTTATAAGACAATGAGGGAAATTTGAACCCTGTTTTATTAAGACTGTGTTAAGGAAATATTGATTTATTTTAGGTACGATAATGTTATTGTGGTTATGTATTTAAAAAAGAACCCTGGTTCTAGTCACTTGACATGCTATGGACTAGAGTTCAGGACTGGATGCTTGCATGGATCCCATTCACTATCAGCACAATGGTCAGTTGTCTGAGAGTTTCTCTTCTCCAAGGACAGCAGGAAAATGGCCACAGGACCCCAGAGAGCCAGGACAGAGGCTCTTGTGGCCTTTGGGGATGAGGCTGAGGATTTCACCCAGAAGGAGGGGAGGCTGGAGAACTACAGCAACCTGGTCTTGTAACTCATCACCTGGCTGAAGCAAGGGGAAGAGCCTTGGTGACAGGACAGGAATGCCAGCCAGAACCCTGTTCAGTATGCAACAGTGTAAAGGTACAATGAACTACCAGGTATCTATCACCCAGCTTCAACAATCATCAGCTCACAGTAAATATCATTTCCTCTATGCTCTCACCCTCATTTCCCACTCCTGGATTATTCTGAAGCAAATTCCAGTCATCATATCATTTCATCTGTAAACCCTATTAATGTTTTACATAATTGCTTAAAACCTTAAAATCTATTTTTGTCTAATCTTAAAAAAAAAAAGAATCCTTATCTTTTACAGATACATACTGATTTATTTACAGATGAAGTGATAAGATGTATGGAATTTGCAATTAAATAATCCAGCTGTGGTGGGAGCCAAGCGTAACAGATGAAACAGATTGGTCACATATTGTTAATTAGTGGAATGCCTGACAGGTACCTGGCATCCCTTTCATTCTCTCTTACTTTTATATAGGTACAATCATTTTCATGAAAAACATGTAGATACAATTACAGTGAAAACTGTAATTATGTTTTTTAAAATAGAATCTTATTTGGAGAACACAGTACTAGGCAGATTTCCACCTTGTACAGTGAATTTTATCAATTAAAGTTCCTCATGCCATTTACTCTAATAATGTGCTTTCAACCATAAAGTACTACAAAAACACCAGATCCCATCTTCTTAGCAATTTTCTGGCAAGTTCCTATACTTGCCCAGAGTAAAATTCTGAAATTTGGGGTTAATACAGCTGTTCTACATGTTCTACTGCTCCACTCTCACCAAGTAGCTTCTTTATATGCATTTCTCTCAGTAATGATCACAATGTACTCTAATTATATAGTTAAATGTGTGTCTCCTCTCTTTCTCCAACCCTTAAATTGTAAATTTCAAGGAAATGACAATGTCTATTCATCTTTGCATCCCTAAAGCACCCAATGTTTGGAACTCAGGAGGCACTGACTAAAGTTTGTTGAATGAATCAGTGGTGCCTTGGAGATTATAAACTTCTTGAAGGGCAGGTTGTGAATCATATACATTTCCTAGTATTCATAGCATAATGTGGCTACTAAATAATGAGCTAGAAAAATTGGGTAAATTTATCTTTGTTATAATTGAAATGTTATGGAAAAAGCAAGCAAATATTTCCCCGAGGGAAAAAAATACAAACATGTTAGTATTAAGTGAGTAGTGAGAGTACCAGTAATATTGTTTGGGTTTCTGTGTTTAAATGTTTTAATAAGGATTATTTCTGTTCCAAAAACTTTTATAAATAAAATTTTGTTTTTTGTGGGGGGGAAGGGCAGACAAACCCAAAAGATTCGGTGTTTAATTCTTAACATTGTTTTTTGCCTCCACAACATGCACAATAAACTCTCACCATTAAGTTACACATCTCATCACAAAAAGCAACTTTCATATTAAGACACTAGCTACATATCCTCAATATTGCCATTGTTTCTAGCACCCCCACCCTCACATGCCTTACCAAAAAAATCCCTTGAATTAAAAATCGCTGATCTAAAAACAACACATTTTACATAAAAGACCTTGAAATGTCTGGAATAGTGCTATTTCTCAGGTACAGGCACTGCACTATAATAACTAATATTAACTACCTATTGTATGAGATATACAAAATAAAAACAGCAGATAAAGGTAAGATATGGTCAGCATTCCATACAAAATGGTACCCAATTCAGCCTCAAACTTGACCTCCACATGGCAAGGCATAAAAATGGGAAGTCAACAACGTGCTAGAAGTAATCCTTAATTGGTCTATGGGGGACTGGTTGACCAATCCCAGCAGAGACCCAAGGAATGTGTAAGTGACTCTGCCAACCAACAATGACAAGGAGCAGATATGTCAGTGAAATCATGTTCTAAAACCTGTTGCCACAAATTATTCTGCTATTCCTTATACAAATCATTTACTATTATAAACCTTTTACTCTAATATATTAGCAAGGTTCAAAACAAAAAAAAAATTAAGGCATGAATGCCATACAGAGGAACAATATGTACTTTCCTTAAGGAACGGATTTAGAAGTGACTGGACAATTAAGAAGAATGGAAAACAGGTCTACTGTGGACATCTAATTGATATGAAATTATTTTAGAAACAAATGTGGATCAGGAAACAAACAAACAAAGACAATTTGACATGCTATTGCAAAGAAAAACAGAATCCCGGCAATGACCAAGATCAAAGAAAACACGATAGCATAAACTGGCATGATTAATGCTTTTAGACATGGAAAACCAAAAAATGGCAAGATTCAAAGAAAGGATGATGTTCTAGCATCTTAGTATCTTTAACATAAACAGCTCCTCCTGTTCCCAGCTATTTTTCCCAGTCTCAGAAGAGCACCACCTTCCTTCCACTTGCTCTTTCACAGACCACACATGCAGCCCAGCAAATCTATGGGCTCTGCCTTCAAACTATATCCAGAATCCAACATTACTTTTAACAAACTCTACTATCACCACTCTCACCCAAGCCATCCCTCTCTCTAGGATGTTACAATAGCCCCCTAACTCATTTCCCTGATTCTGCCCACAGCAGTCAAGTGTTCTTTCAACTGATTAGTTCAGATCATGTCACTCCTCTGCTCAAAGGCAACACTGGCTTTCTACCTCAGAATAAAACCCACAATCATTACCATAGTCCACTAGCTCCTCCCTAACTGGTCTCCACCCACTCCAGCCTTCCTTTATCTCTGATTTCATCTCCTACTACTTCTCACTGGCTTCCCCCACACTGGCTTAATTGCTATGAATACTCCAGACTGACTATGACCTAAGGGCTTTTGAACCTGCTGTTCCCTCTGTCCAAAATGTAGTTCCCAGATATTCCAACAATTCATTTCATATCTTTGCACAAATATCACTTTCACAGTCAGGCCTTCCCTGATTTTCTATTTACAATTTGCTCCATCTCCTTCTTCCCTGTACTCCTTACTCCTTATCCCTCTGTCTCTGCTTTATTTTTAGCTCCTTAACATTTACTACCAACTACACACACACACACACACACACACACACACACACACACACACACATATATATTCATATTCTTATTGTCTTGAACCCCTATTAGAAAATAAGGGCAGGGATTTTGATCTCTTTTGATCGCTGTAGCAACCAGAAAGTGCCTGGCTTTCAACAATAAGCGCTCAGTAATTGTTGAATGAAAGAATAAACCAAGAACAATGGGTCCTGAAAGTTACATAATTGAGTATAGGTAGGAAATTAAAACCAGAACGTAGATGCTAGCATCTATGTCTAGAGACAAAGTCCGAATTTTCAACAATTCAACGACTAATTGTGTAAAATTAAAGTTCATTTGCCCTTTTTAAATGCTGAAGGTCCTCTATCATAAACATCCATGGCCTGAAAGGCTGGGCATCTGCCCTCATGGACTACCCCATCTATTTTCTAATGCCTAACAGCCACTAAATACACCAAATGAAAAGAAATCTGTGAGCAAGGAGCACAAACATATTTAGACTGCTATCATAAAGACAAAGATGCATTTAGCCATAAAAGCTTAAAGGTAAACAAGCATTCACACTTTAAAATATGGAACACTTCCAATCATATTTGTAACAAAAGTGTTGCAATATTAACTCAGAGAAATATGGGAGGGGGAAATCTATCAACTACAAGGATGGTGAGAAATAATAAATTAATCTATTTTAATCAAGCAACATATACTTATTAAGTATTGAGCACGTGAATAAAAGCAGTTCTCCTAAATCTAGAGTTCTAGGTCCTCAAGACATCTGCCTACAATAGGGGCACTACCCAAAGTCCTCAAGAAGGGAGAGGCTCTCATCTCCTGACACACCTGGTTACCTTTTATTCTCTGCAAGATGAAACCTCTTGTAAAATGGGTAGAGGAGAACAAGGAAACCCTGCTCATTAATACAACAAAACCAACTCTTATATAAGTGTGCCCTGACTATGAAAAATGGGTTAAAGAATAATGCAGATGAACCAACAATATCAGACTTTCAGATCAATTAGTGTGAATGCGTCCAGTAGTAGCAGATTCTACCATTACTGCTGTCCATTTAATTTCAATCCACAGGCTTTAAAAACCCAAAACAACAGAGAGAGATGAATTTACTACAGGCTAAAATTAGTAATATTAAAAAGAGCCACTACCTACTGAAACATGAAGGGCCTGAAACTTGACAGATAACATTTTCTAATCTTTAAAATAATCCAACAAAATAAATATTGCTATTCCAAGGCTATCAGAGACTGAGCAATTTGGACAGAGTCACTCAGGTAATCAGTACCAGGAGGAATTCAAACTCAGCTCTGACTCAAAAACCTGCATTCAAAAATACACCTCAGTCAAGCTGTTTATTAATTTACATCTGTTCTTTCTTTCTCCCTACCTACCTACCTGCCTGCCTCCCTATCTGCATTCTTTCCATTAGACCACATCACATTGTTTATCTTTGTCAAAACTAAAAACCTTATGACAGATACATAAAGCATACTGGTTTCTGGAACGTATCAAGGAGTACCATCAGTGGAATATTTTGGTGAAAAAAGGATTAAAATTGAAAATATTTTCTGAATAAGAACCGTAACCTGTCTCCTTCATATAACAGTAAATGAGTTTTAGGCCTCAGTCTGTTGTGGTCCTTTCCTCTAAAACATTTTAGTACCCTAAAAACAAATACACAAATAGCCTAGATATTTACTACCTCTGGTAAGTGGTAAAGGTAAGTGACTCTGATTCTCTCTCCAAAATATATCTTGGATGTAGTGACTTCATCTCCACAACCACCATCTCTCTCTTTGAACCACTGCAATAACCTCCTAACTGGTCTCCTTGTCTTTACTTTTTCTTCCCAAGTCTGTTCTTCAGATCACAGCCAAAGTGTCATTTAAAACTGTATCATATTATGGAAGGATCTTGTTGGAAGCAATGTGTTTATTTTAGGTTATTTGTTTTACTTATTCCTTTGTTTTGTCAGGGTTTACTGATTTTCTTGGGGTATGGTAGGCACATGTTGGAAGCAACAGTTATTTTAGGTTATTTTTCTTACTCCTTTGTTGTTTTTTTTTTAATTTTTTGATAAAGTAAAAAAAAAAAAAAACTATTGCATTAAAAAACTTAGCTTCAAAAATAAAAAATTAAAAAATGTATCACATTGCTTTCTTGCCTAAAAATCCTTCAAGTTTTTAGAATAAAATCTAAACTTCTTACCAAGCCTTTAAGACCTTACAGGCCCTTATTTCTGCCTGTTTTCTCAGATTCATCTCCTACTCTTCTCTGCTTTATGCCTCCTTTCCTTGAACTAATTGTCTTGGGGCCCTTGCACTTACTGTTCCCTCAGCCTCAGCTCTTAGTATGGCGATGAGTCTCTTCCTCAAGAAACAGCTCAAATGTTCCAGTGATGCCTTTCTTCATCACCATTTCCAAGGTGGCCATTCCAGTTTGCTAATCTGCTATCATTAATGGACTGGCTTTTATAAAGGGGGGTTATGTGGTTGCCAAGTTCCAGTCTGAAAGCCATAAAGTGTCCAAGGTAAGGCATCAAAAATAGCGTACCTTCACTGAAGGATGGTCACTGGAGTCCGGAAAACCTCTGTTAGCTGGGAAGGTACACGGTTGGCGCCCATTTGCTCCCAGGTTGTGTTTCAAAATGACACTCTCCAAAATCTTACTCTTGGGGCGTTTTGTCCTCTCTTAGCTGCAGCTCCTCTTCAAAATGTCACTCTCAGTTGCTCTGAGTTACTTCTGTGCATCAGCTCTTTTATATGGCTCCAGTGATTTAATTCAGACCCACCCTGAATGGGTGGTGTAACACCTCCATGGAAATTATCCAATCAAAGGTCTTGCCCACAGCTGACTGAGTAACATCTCCATGGAAACACTCAATAGGTTCCAATCTAATCAACACTAATACATCTGCCCACACATGACTGCATCAAGAAGATGGCATTCTGGGGGACATAATACATCCAAACTGGCACAGTGGCTTTCCCCAATTATTTTGTCCCATTACCCAGTTTTCATCATAGCACCAATCACAAATTATAATTACAAATTCATGTCTTTGTTTCATTGTTTTTGTCTCTCACTCACTAGGGTACTTACTGTAAAGCTCAGTGCCTAACACAAGGTCAGCACACAGTAAATTCACATGAATGAAGATAACAGAGAAAGTAGAAATTAATAATGAATTCTGCTTTTCTGTTTCCTTCTGGTTCCTTTCTAGCAATGATTCTAGAGAATGTAGAAGCAGTGATGCTGTTCAACTTAATCTGAAGAGTGAAGAAATGTTTACTTAAAAATGTTAGAATTAAAAATTTTTATAACTATTTTAGAATAAAGGCACCTTATTATTGTCACTGAGCTTTTATAAATCTGTAGCCACCTCAGTGGGCTGATAAAGTACTAAGTTCTTGAGGAATAGGAAGAATAGGAAGACTGAACAGCAAATTGTTTTCTTATACCTAAAAGGCTATAAACTTATCCTATCCTATATCCGTTTCTCCAAACCCTGACTTTGGTTTCTATTTGTTTTTAGTCTGTCGCCATATTTTCCTTTCGAGTTGGGGTGAAGATCATTTTTTCATTTCTGTTCTGAGAAATGCTTGAAGTAGTAGTGATTCCCAACTGGATTTCACGGAAGACATGTTGTCGCTAATGTAGTACAAAAGAGTGAAAGACCACAGACCTTAAGGGAGAAAGCCCTGGGGTGTTTTCAGTACTACTCTTTGAAGGCAGTCTGTAGTCATGGTTGCAGCAAGAGTTTGGGAGTCATATATTTGGGTTTGAATGTTGGCTTCACTACTTAACAATTGAGTAATTTCTGACAAATTACTTCAGAGGAACCTTAGTTGTTCTTCTATTAAATGGAGACCTTACTGGACTGTTGTGAGGGCCTGAAACAGCAAATGCAAACTGGCAAGCACAGTCCCTGGCATATAGTGGGCCCTAAACAAATGGTCTCCATGCTTGTCATTTTTGGCAAGTCACCTAATCACTGGATTTCCATTTCTTCATAAACAGAAGGGGATTTAACTAGTGCAGTGATATTTCAACTTTAGTGCTCATTAGAATCACCTGGAAAACTGTTACAATGCAGATTAGAAGGCCCAAACTTGAGAGTTTCTGATTCACTGGGTCTGGGATGGAACCTTAGAATGCAGATTTCTACAGGTTTCAGGTGATGCTAGCAACTGGTCTGGGAGCCACAGTTTGAGAGCCACTGGACAGGATAATGCCAATAATAGCCAGTAGCCAGCATGTGATGCTGTATGCCAGTCACTGTGCAAAGTGTTTCACAGACACTATCTCATTTTCTCATGCTTGCATGGACACAAACAACCCAGTGCTTTCTCTTGACCAAATGAGCAGTTTCCAACCTTAGTTCCTCAAATTTTAAGACTCCCACATACCATTTGTACATATATGCATCTCCCACACCCCCAACCCCCAGGAGGACTTACTAGTTTATTATCTCTCTTGATCTCTGGAATGTAAACTTCCTCCTGTTAAGGGCTTTGTCTTGTTCACCACTGTAACAAAAGTACCTTGAAACATAATAAACATGCAACGAACGCTTGAATGAAATGATTAAAATTGGAATTATGATAACTATAGCAAAGGACAAAAAAAGGATACCACGAAAGGGGCTACCAAGGAACTCTCACTTATTATTCTCTACCAGTGTGGCCAAAGCATACGAAAGTAAGGAAAGGCTTTGAGAGTGTTTCCTTGAGATACTGATGATATAAGCAGCAGCCAGATCAAGCAGAACCCCTGTAGTCTGTGCTGAGAATCAGAGGTGGCTTTTTTTTTTTTTTTTTTTGTATTTTTGATGTAATTGTTGTATTATTCTGCTTTAAATTCATGCATAGGTAAGGGTTAAATATTAAGTTGGCTCTCAACTCTTATCAGGTGGTTTCACCAATAACCACCTTGGGAAATGCTTTATAATAGCAGAGAACTTAGAAAGAAAGATGCTATCTTCAACTACCTGCATTTTTACTTTTTTAAATCTGATAATCTGACAACATTATGAAGTTCATGAACACATTTGGTTATTTTTATTTTATTTTGTATTTTTCTTTTTTCTTTCAGTTTGATTCATACATGAAATTTAATATCCCCATTATTGGGAAAGGAAGGCTTTGAAGAAAACACAGAATTGAATCCCTTTTCAGAAACACTTGTTGGCTTTCTTATATTTAAACTATAAGGTATGAAAATAACCTTTTGAACTCTTATAGGAAAAGTGGTGGTATTTTGTAAAAGTCATTTTATTAAATGCTGGTTGTTGCTAGTTTCCATAATCATATCATATTAGGCCCAGCCTGTGAATATGATGACAGCCTGCTATGAGATACTTCTCAAATTTCCTGTGGATTGCATCTGTTCTTCTATCATTTTGAGGATCTCTTAGCCTTGGAAACTACAAAATTACTTAAATAATAGAAGGTATCAAGTGTTCCCGCCCTAGTTAAAAAAAAAATCACTTCCTGCACACATTATGTGAGATGCACTAGGCACAATGACTGTTAACCACTGAGGAGTTGGGCACCGCATGCTCTCTCTGGATCATTACTGGGTCATATACTAGCTGACAATTTAAAATACTATAATTAAGAAAATAATAATCTATGGTAACCATGGAATTTTTGATCCACACATTGTTTAAATAATTATTATATACCTCTGAATACTATATAGACTGACATACCTTTCCTCAATTAAAACTCTCTACTTTTCTGACCGCTGGCGAGTTACTTTAAATTCACCACAAGGCATACATTAAACTTTATTTTACATATACATGCACATGTTCATATAAGAACCAACTCCCTACCCTCTTCTGCTAAGATAAAATATTTCTCCCTAGAAATGCTGAGGACTGAAATGATCCAGCAAAAAGTGAACATTTTGCAAAATCAGTACTCAAATTTAAATTGATTTCTTCAGTGGTAAGGCAGAAAACATAAACCCACTAAGAGGACTTGTTGACCAAAAGCTAACCCCTCCTCAGTTCCTCCTGACAATTATCAACCAAATTCCCAGGTCTTTTCCACTGCCAACCCTACCCAGGTTATCTGTTCCCAGAAAGTTCCATGAAGATTTAGAAAGGACCCAAAAGGGAAGGGGAATCTTTTATTAAATTTACACAAGTGTCTTTCTTCCCAGAGTTCAAAATTGAATAAAACCAAGAGGAGAAAACCAGCAGGTCAAAGTACAAATGACCAGGGAGAACCTAAGATGGTGGCTAGGAGAGACAGGTCAAAAAACACCTCTGTGAAAAATACTAGATAAGAGGCCAGAAAGTGACCCAGAACACCAGTTCCAGCAATGCCCCAGCTGGACAAGGTCTGCTAAAACCACAGGGACCGTGCACTTTGTGAAACCAGGAGTCTGAGTTCTGAAACGAGTGAGTGAGCCTGCTGAATGCCTGGCAGCCACACTGTGGTGTGGGGAAACCGTGGGTTGGCATTTGGAGGCGGACTCATTCTTTAAAAAAAAAAAAAAACCCCAAAGCAGTTGCAGATATGGCAGCAAGAACCACACAGTGAAGCGCGGCAGGAAAGGGCTGTGCGAACGCCTCAATATCTGGTGTGGAAGATAGCCTTTCGTGCACCCACTGCTAGTTGTCTCGGAGTGAGGAGGGCAGAGGTGAGCCAAAAGGGGAAAAAAAAATCACACCCTATTGCAGCCATCTTCCCAGCGGGCTGGGAATGCTCCTGCCCGGCACTGGAGCCACAGCCCAGAGCCGCGCCAAGGGATCCAGTGTGACAGGAAGTGTTTCCAGCAACACCGTGCACACGCCACGATATCAGACGTGGACAATAGCCTTTCGTGCACCCACAGCTAATTGTCCCAGAGCTGGGAAGGCAGAGCTGTGAGAAAAGGGGGAAATTAACATGCCCCATTCAGCCATCTTTACAGCAGGCTGAGAATGCCCCTGCACAGCCCAGCGGCCCAGGGCTTCCCTTGAGGGGCTGCATGGACTTGTGACGTAGCACAGCCTTCCCTCAGCAGAGGCCCTAGAAGGGCACGGCTGGGAAGAGGAACCCACCCGGAAATCCCAGGGACCCTACGCCACTACCAAGGACTTGTGGGTCAGTGACAGAGACAATCTGTGGCAAGACTGAAATGAAAGTTTAGACCCTTGCAACAGCCTTAAATCTCGGGAACACCTGGGAGGTTTGATTATTAAAGCGCCCTGCCTCCCTACTGCTCAGACGCACACCCCACATTCAGGGCAGACAGCACCAACACCACACCCAAACTTGGTGCACCAAATGGACCCCTCAAGAACCAGACACCCCCACACCACAAAGACAAAGTTGGGGAGAACTGACTTCAGGGGGATAGGTGACTTGCAGGTGCCATCTGCTGGTTAGTTAGAGAAAGCGTACCCCACTAAGCTGTAGATCTGACAAATTAGAGATCGGTGTCTGAATAATCCTTCATATCTTAAAAGAACCCTATCAAGTAAAGCAAATGCCAAGAGCCCAAAGACGGCAGAAGGTTTTGAAGGCCAGATGATGTGGATGGCCTAAGCCCAGACACCTGGGTTGGGAGATCAGAGGAGACACAGTACTTGGAGAGGTTGGTAAAGGAACTGAAGACAAACAGCGGGAGCATGGCACAGGATGTGAGAGACGTTGAGAAGAACATGACACAGGATATGGAGGACATGAGGAGGACCCTGGGGGAGCATGGGGAAGAAGTTGCCAAGGGTGAATGAAAAAATAGATGATCTTGTGGGGATGGGAGAAACTTCGGATTAGAAGGATTCTGGATGCTCATGGTGCAGGACTGGAGGAAGCTGAGCAACGACTCAATGACCTCAAGAACCACAGAACGGAAGATGAGGGAACAGGGAAGAGAATGGGGAAGGAAATTGAAGGAGTTGACATGGGTCTCAGGGATACGATGGATAGAGTGAAGCGTCCAGGTATGGGACTCATTGGTGTCCCGGGGAGGGGAGGAGAGGGGTGGAGGTTTAGTGGGAGTGTTCAGACAGATTGTTGGGGAGGGCTTCCCGGGCCTTCTGCACAACATAAATACACAGGGCATGGATGCCCAGCGAACTCCAAATAGAATAGGTCCAAATGGGCCCACTCCGGGACCTGTTCTGATCAGAATGTCAGGTACTGAGGAGGGGGAATGAATTCTGAAAGCAGCAGGAGAGGGGCAGTTCGCCACATACAAAGGGAACAACATGGGACTGGGTGGTGGCTGCTCAGCGGCCGCCATGGAGGCGAAGGGCAGTGGCATGACATATTTAAAATTCTGAGAGGGAGATTTCCGGCCAGGAATGCTCTGTCCAGCAAAACTTTCCTTCAAATTTGAGGGAGAGCTTAAATCTTTCGCAGACAAACAAACGCTGAGAGATTTTGCTAATAGGGGACCTGCCCTACTTCAGATACTAAAGGGAGCCCTGCCGACAGAGAGGCAAGGAAAGGAGAGATGGAGAGAAATTTAATGGACATGTGTAGAGCACTGCATCCTGGGTCACTGGGATGCACATTCTTCTCTGGTGATCACGGAACTTTCTCCAGAGTAGACCGTGGGCTGGGACATGGGGTGAGCCTCAATAAATTTGGGAAGATTGGGATTGTTCAGGGAGCATTCTCCGACCACAGTGGTATACAAATAGAGATCAATAACCATCAGCGACTTAGAGAATTCACAAACACCTGGAGGTTAAGAATGAGGGGAAGATGAAAACATTCCCAAATAGTCAAAAGCTGAGGGACTTCATCATCAGTAGATCAGTTCTATAAGAAACGCTAAAGGGAACTGTGCAGGCTGAAAGGGACACTACACAATTGACTGAAACCACACGAAGAAATAAAGATTTCCAGTAAAGATCACATGGTAAATATAAATACCAATACTACTGTATTTTTGATTTGTAACTCCACTATTTACTTCTTACAGGATCTAAAAGACATAAAGTGTAATGATAAATCAATGGTTTTGGACTCAATGTAAAATATGTAATTTTTGACAAGAACTACATAAAAGGTGGGGGAATGGAGGAGTACAGGAACATAATTTATGTGTCCTACTGAAGCTAAGCTGGTATCAAAGAAAACAAGATTGTTATAGACTTAAGACGTTAAATTCAAGAACCAAAGTAAACACAAAGAAAGTATCAGAGAATATGATCATAGAGATAGATGAAAAGTAGAGTATGGGTTACAAGAAGTTGGGGAAGGGGCAATGGGAAATTAATAAGAAATGAGTGTAGGGTTTCTGTTTGGGGTGAAGGGAAATTTCTAGTAATGGATGGTGGGAAGATGATGGCATTGCAACATTGTGAATGTGATTAATCCCACTAAATGGAATGCTTGGGAGGGGTTGGAATGGGAAGATTTATGCTGTATATGTTTCCACAATTGAAAAAAAAAAAATACAGTCTAAATAGATAATGACAATTAAATGCCACAGATGATCCTGGATGAGACCTAAGAATAGAGGAGAAAAGACTCAAAAGGACACAATTGGGACATAAGAAAAAAATGAAATATAGAATGTAAGCTTTATATCAATGTTAAATTTCTTGAACTTCTTAACTATACTTAATGTGATTACATAAATGAATATTCTTGTTCATAGGAAATGTATATGTGAATTATATTATTTGTTCAAGGATGTGTGCAACTTGCTCTCATACGTTCAGAAGACAAGAGTAATAGATGATGGATGACAGACAGGGAGGGAGGCAGGGAGGGAAAGAAAGAAATGGTAAAGTGACAAAATATTAAAGTTGGTAGATTGGGGTATCGGTGGAGGGGGGTTGGGGTATGCTGGAGTTCTGTGTATGGGGGTTTGTATTATTTTTGCAACTGTTACTGTATGTCTGAATTTATTTAAAAAAAAAAAAAAGCACAAATGACCGATAAGACAAAACACAAGTGCAATTTAACTGCCATTATGGACCAAATTATGTCAAAAACAGTATTTTCTTTAATCTGTATACATTTTAAAACTAAGTCAAATGTTTAAGGTTAAGTTTGTTGTGGTTACTTTTATTTCTTTCCAAAATATCTGGGAAAGGAATTGCGACTTCAGAAAAGCAGTCAATTTTCCTTAAAAAAAAGAAAAAAAAAATCACAATTCTCCAATTATTTCCAGATTAAAATACTTCCTTCTCTTGAACGTTAGCATTAACATTTACTTTTGCTGTTATCTGGGAAGGATGAAGGATGGCAGGCTAGGGCAGAGCTGAGTACAGTATGACACAGGAATAGAAAGCAGATGCTACACAGAAGTGTCAAACCCTTCTCTCTTGTTTTGAGCCTTTGTTCACACTTACTTCCTTTTGTTAATTCTGTCCCTTGGCCTCCCGTCTTCCCCATTCTACTTTACTCCCTTTTACTCTACCACCTCCATCCCCTCCATTATCAGATAGTCAAAATAACATTTCACACTAAAGCATTCTCTAAAGTATTTCCAGATATTTCATTCCAATCAAATATGATCTCCCCTCTCTAAACCAAATAGACTTGTTGCAACTATTTTTAGAACACATACATATTTCTTCCCTGTCTGTATCACATACACCTACGTATATTTCTGACTTGGCATTCTTGACCAATGTTTAGCAACAGCATGTTAACCTTACATATAGCAGCCACTCAATATTTATTGAAAAGAAGGTGGATTCATCCCCTCAATACAAACACATGCCAAAATTTTCAGTTAAACACAAGTTAAGCAATTTGACAACACAGCCTCCATCTTCCTGTTTTGAGAACTTTTACACAAGAATGACTCATCAGTTTTTCCTTCAGTGGAAAAATTCAGATGAAAAGGTATGTAAAGTGTGTTATAATCAGCTTCCAAGCCTCTCTAGCATACCCTAAGAAGTGAACTGTGGCAAACTGCAGTTGAGGCTAGGTAAGGAATCTACTCTAGGTCAGTCAAGCTTGCTGGGAACAGAAGCCACATTTCCTGATTCATGCTTTGACTCTAGGAAAACAACGCCCTCCACACATGCAAAATAAATCCTATTCTTGGGGCTCCCTAAGTCAAAAACAAGACTGGTCCTTTTGATTTATATTTGGCTAATTGTTCAAAATACTTGAGAAATACTAAGTTCAATAAGTATGAGGTGATATTCCTCACCTGATCCAAGGACCACAGCAGAATGGAGTCAAGGGATCATAATATTAACTCATCAATGCAGGTACAGCACACAATGTTAGAAGAACTCTTCAAGTAACAAAATACGAAACACACACACACACACACACACACACACACACAATTTTACTTCAATCCAGGACTATCCCTTGATAAAATTCATTACACCTACACCCACCCAACCATCCCAAGAAGCTTAAGAATCAATCTGAAAAGCACCAGACACAGAGTATTAAAAATTGCTAATTTGTTATGGAGGCTTAACAAGTTTTGGGGAGAAACTAATTATCAACTTACTAAAGGGAATTAAAAGGTAAGGCAGGGAAAAGGAAAACCAGAACTTAAGCTCCAGGAGAAGTGCAAGTCTTTCTTTACTGCTCTATTGCCAAACCTACAACACCACCTGAGACATCAAAGGAAAACAGTATTTATATACTAAATGAAGGAAAACCTTTCACCCTTATTAAAGTGAATTCATAGTACTGCCATTATTTTCTGTCATCTTATGACATTTGGTCAAATTTTTAGAACCAAGCTTAAAATCTTCCATAGGCAAAGAATCATATAATGCCTAACAAGCTTTGGATACTATGCCAAATACAAGCAAATACTGTTTTCATCAAGTTCAACATAAAGTTCGAGTTCTCTCAACTCCAAGTTAACTCACATTCTACAACTTCCATTACTAATCTTTCCTTTTCCCTTTAACATCTATTTCTCCTCAGGGTTCCTCTGCTTGTGATGTCATTTATCCATCTTTCTGTGCCCATGCTTACCCAAGCATTAAATGAACTGCTCCGTACTAGTCAGCATGAAGTAGCAGGAAGAAAGTCAGGGGCAACACAAACCTGGTTAAAGTTTCTGCTTTTAACAATTTACTAAGCTGTGCAACGTTAGTGAGTCACTTAACATGGCTAGTTCACATTTTTCCAGTCTGTAGAAATGTGAAGGATTAATATGTAAATAAAAGTGTAGTGACAAGAACAGTCACTGTTTCTTTCTCCCTTCCCTCTCTTATATTAACACCTTCTGACTTTGGCAACTAATCACTCCACCATTAGTAAGCATTCTTAGAAAACACTGCCCTAAACAAAACAAAAATAAAAAAATAATTAAAAAACTAAAGAAAGCACTCTAGGCCTTGCTCTACTTCTGCCATGATAATTTAAGTAAATGAGAATGCTCAACAGAAGACAGTTTTCTTTCTCTATTCTTTTAATTGAAAAAAGAAATAAAAAGCCCACAACAAATTTTAGAATCATTAAAGTAAGAAATGAAGGTCATCATTTTTTATTTCTCCATCCCATCCCACTCTTCAGAAATAACCACTGTTAACACTCTGGCGTATACATAATTTTGTTACCAAATTTTCCTTTCAGATATTTGGAAAATAAAGAAGAAAGTAATGTTACCTATACAACCACCAAAATTTTCTACAATAAAAATTTCTACAGCTAAAATTATGTTTTCATTTTAAAACACATGATGGGGAAAACCTGTCATCTCAAGGAATTTCCCAAATAAATTAAAATTCGAAGAGAGATATGCAGGCTGTTCAGATTATCAAGCAGAAAGTCCTCACAGTTCTCCCCTCTTCTGAAAAGAGGATGACCAACTAAAGAAGAATTAAGCCAACAGATCAATTTCTAAACACATATTAAAGCAAAGTCTTTACTTTAGAGGTTATGGATAACCTATGTTTTTGCAATTGAATTAAAAAAGCCAGATGCAAAAAGACAAAGTGGGAAAGACCATATGTGAAGGAGACAAAGGTTTCAGTTATTGATAGCAGGCTAGATTAGCCTGCCAAAAGGTGACGGGACCACTGAACCTTGTAATACTAATAAAGTTACATACAGTTGTCTCTCCGAAAAATTGAGATAAAGAGAAATATGTTCAAAAAGAAGTAACATTTTAGGTCTATCAGACCTAAAAATGGGTAAAAGAAACTAGGTATAACAGAAAACAAGAGCATGTGACATTCACTAATGAAATAATTTATGTAAAAAGTGTTTTGTAAAATACAGTAAGCCTGTCAACTGTCTTTAGATAAACTTGAGCAGCTATTATGAGAAGACATTTTATGAGGGGAAAGGAACAAAACTAGCACCAACATAGAAGCTGCAGGAAGAAATCCACCCCCACCCCTTGCCCCAAGATGAGTAATGACTTTCTAATGGTCACTATTGTCCAAGAAGTGGTAAATCTTCCATTCAAGCCAAGTATGGACAACCCTTGGAAGAGTTACTATAAAGACACAGATACCCGAGTCAGTGCTACATTCTATGATTTAGTTCCCAATATGCAATTAACAAGCTGTGAGACTACAGGAATGTAATTCAACCTATCCAGACTTCAGTTTCCTCACCTATAAAATAAAGAGTAAGCAGCCCAGGTACTATCCAAGGCCTCTTCCAAATCCTCACAAAAATTCATGACTCTAAGAGCATTACTTTTGTAGAAAAGAAAAATAAAACCATGTGCATTAGAGTACATGGATCAGCTATATTGTATATTAGTATTTTAGTTCTCATGTCATACAACTATCACCTCAAAAAAAAAATTACCAGTTATTTTTAGCAAGGAGGATAAATTTCACCTAAAGCAACAGTCTTATTCTAAGAGAAATGTAAAAATACCACCAATAGTGCCTACTATATGATAGGCATTGATTTTCACTTATATCTCATTTAACTTCTGTTTAGGCCTTTTGCAAATTTCAAAAAAGTTTCAATCACCACAATGGTTTTAATTTAAACTTTTATTTCTCCTGCCATTATTCTTTCAACCTATAATGACTGGTGGGGACAGGGGCGATGGAGGCATACGTATATGCAACTAATTGCTCATCAAAAATGATTTTTTTCCTAATAGTTTTGAAATTTTTCTACACTTTTAGTTACAAGAGACCAGATAAAAGATGCAAAATTAGTATTTTTGCTATTCGACAGCAATAAAATTATATAATGAAAGGGATCCTACCCATAAAAGCAACAAACACCAAAATGCTCAAGAATACACTTACACAATAGACTAAATGAATGTAAAGAAAACTGGGCAACCCATATTTTGGATGGAAAGAGAGTCTTTTCAAATTAACAAGTAGGTTTAAGGTGACTTCAAAAGTTCCAAAACAAAGTAATATAAAAATAAGTGGTTTTGAGACACTAGTTAGCTATCTGAGAAGAGCAGGTGGAGAGGACTGTTACGGCTTGCTAATGCTGCCATTTTGCAAAATACCAGAAATGGATTGGCTTTTATAAAGGGAGTTTATTTGGTTACAAAGTTACAGTCTTAAGGCCATAAAGTATCCAAGATAAGGCATCAACAATAGGGTACCTTCACTGGAGAAAGGCCACTGGCAATGGAAAACCTCTGTTAGCTGGGAAAGTACATGGCTAACATATGCTTGCTCCCAGGATGAGTTTCAAAATGGTGTTCTCCAAACTGTCAGTGTCAGCTTTCAATGGCCGTCTTCAAAAATGTCTCTCAGCTGCAGCTGCACTGAGCTCCTTCTGTCTGAGCCTTTATAGGGCTCTGGTAAACTAATCAAAAACCATGCTGAATGGGTGGGGCCACACATCCATGGAAACAACCTAATCCAAAGATTTCAACCTAATCAACATTAATATGTCTACCCCTACAAGACTGCGTTAAAGAACATGGCATTCTGGGGGACATAATACATCCAAACTGGCACAGGGACTTAAAGATACTACTATCAAGCAACAAAAAATGTTTTGACGGATTAAAGGACTGATTTGTAAAAATAAAGGCACTTTTAAAGATATCTAAAATAGGAATAACTTCTATTATCATCTGGAAGGATGAAGGAATTCCACCACTTAACTATTTATACTTGTATTTTATCCAAGTTTGATTTTCAATATTTTAAACAAAGGATGATTATCACTGCTTCATCGAATAATCATAAAAATAGGTAGGAAAACATCAGTCTTCGGAACATTTAATTAAAACATGAGAACTGTCAACATCAGTGATTTTTGAATGCATTTTCACCCATTAGTTTAGCAAACATTTTTAAAGGATCATTCTCCATGCTAATAGGAGTATAGTTACACAACCTGATACACTGCTGGTATGAATACAACCAAGAAAACCTTTGTGGAAAGCTATAAAAAAAACCTAACACAAGGGTTTGTAAAAACACTTGTTTCAAGTATCTGTGGTTCCTTGCTTTTAACATGGAGTTCCTATTACTCTGTCACCAAGAAAAAGAGGAATTTTTTTTCTTTAATTAGCCCAAGAAAGAATAAAATTATAGTACTAATCTTTTGGAGGAAAGAAAGGATTACCTCACAAGTCCTATGACTTTCAAAAGTCCTATTCTTTGCAAAAGCAGGTGCAGACTGCACACCTTTTTACATTTCTTGTACTGTGCTGAACTTGGGGATAATCAAGAATTATATATTGAATGAATAAATGTACAAACAAATGAGCAAACACTAATCTAAAACAAAATAAGAGATGCCAGATTTCCACTTCTGAAATAGCCATTAGGCTACTAATCGCATACCTAAATTTAAACCAAAGATAGCTGAACAAACTGCCAATTCCTGTGGCTCTCTTAAAAGAACTTGTAATACAAAAATACATATTCAGACTCAGCATTCTTTCTAATCATTTATGAAAACAAAAGCACATAAGGGCAGGTTCTGCATTTTATAAACAGCCCACGACTTGTAGGTATGGGATGCCAGGTCCATAACCTGTACATGACAATATGCTCATAGGAAGCACCTTCTAAAAACAAGAAACAAACAAAAATTATAGGCAGGGTATTCTACATGGCAAAAGATAAATTTAAAGAAAGGAATTAAGATCCTTTAGAGTAAATGGGGATAAATACATTTTTGTAAATCCCACCCTACCAAAGGAATGATAACTTTGTATTTGACAAGAGGGAATATTAATCTTCTCAAACTAAATGTACTGCTACCTTGTGTCTTTTCCACACAGGACGGATGGCACTGGTAATTTTCCAGATTATTTCACATTTGGATGGCACACATGTGTTTATTGGATGAATAAAGTATCAAGATAAATACTAATTTGTTTAAAGTACACCAGTAGTTGTATATTCCAAATTGGGTCTACAATTAGTGGGAACCAGGTCAAATTCTTTATTAGGTGGTGTGCTGGTTTGGATGTATTATGTCCCCCAAAACACCATTATATTTGATGCAGTCTTGTGTGGGCAGGAAACATATTGGTGTTGATAGCGTTGGAGACTTTTGATTGGATGTCTCTGTGGAAATCTATCATTCCATTGAGGGCAAGATCTTTCATTGGATAATTTCCATGGAAGTGTCACCCCGCCCATTCAGCATGGGCCTTGATTAGTTTACTGGAGCACTATATAAGGTCAGACAGAAGGAGCGAGCTTGCTACAGCCAAGAGAGAGGAGCTGAAGCTTACAGAGACATTTTGGAGACGGCCTTTGAAAGCAGACTTTTGCTCCGAAGGAGGTAAGAGAGGACAAGCCCTAAGAGCAACTGATAGTGACATTTTGGAGAAAAGCTGAAGCCTAGAGAGGAACATCCTGGGAGAAAGCCATTTTGAAACCGAACTCTGGAGCAGATGCCAGTCACATGCCTTCCTAGCTAACAGAGGTTTTCTGGATGTCATTGGCCATCCTTCAGTGAAGGTACCCCCTTATCCTGAACACTTTATGGCCGTAAGACTGTAACTTTGTAATCAAATAAACCCTCTTTATAAAAGCCAATACATCTCTGGTGTCTTGCATTCCAGCAGCATTAGCAAACTAAAACATGGCTGAAAATAGACTTTTTAAGACTGATAAGACAGGTACTATACAAATTCCATCATCCCATCCAAAAATCTGCTTCTTGTATTCTGCTTTAAACACACTCTACATAAGCAAAAGCTGTGAGGACTTGTTTTGCATTAAAGAAGCAGCCTTTTCTTTTCTTTTTTTTTTTTTATTTTATTTTTTTTAATCATCATTTTATTGAGATATATTCACATACCACGCAGTCATACAAAACAAATTGTACTTTCGATTGTTTACAGTACCATTACTTAGTTGTACATTCATCACCTAAATCAATCCCTGACACCTTCATTAGCACACACACAAAAATAACAAGAATGATAATTAGAGTGAAAAAGAGCAATTGAAGTAAAAAAGAACACTGGGTACCTTTGTCTGTTTGTTTGCTTCCCCTACTTTTCTACACATCCATCCATAAACTAGACAAAGTGGAGTTTGGTCCTTATGGCATTCCCAATCCCACTGTCACCCCTCATAAGCTACATTTTTATACAACTGTCTTCGAGATTCATGGGTTCTGGGTTGTAGTTTAATAGTTTCAGGTATCCACCACCAGCTACCCCAATTCTTTAGAACCTAAAAAAGGTTGTCTAAAGTGTGCGTAAGAGTGCCCACCAGAGTGATCTCTCGGCTCGTTTTGGAATCTCTCTGCCACTGAAGCTTATTTCATTTCCTTTCACATCCCCCTTTTGGTCAAGAAGATGTTCTCCATCCCACGATGCCGGGTCTACATTCCTCCCCGGGAGTCATATTCCACGTAAGAAGCAGCCTTTTCTAATATGATTTAAGAACACTGGCAAACTCAAGAGTCTATGTCCAACCACTTGCTGGAGCCATGTTCCGACTCACCCTCTATGGGCTCAGCCCATAGTTCAAATACAGACATCATTTTGGCCCTTATTTCCTAAGATTCTTGTGAAAACGATTCTATAGACTTATACAACAGAGAACTGTGTTTATTTCTAAATTCCCCAAACTTTATCAATAATTTTAAAAAGAGCTATTTAGAAAAGATATCTTTGTGAAGAACTGTTGTGCTATATTGAAACAGTATGATTCTCAAGGGCTAAGCGGGTACTTAGGTATGAATTTTCATGCACTAAATAGCTCCATCTTACTTTTACACATATGAAAAAAAAAAAAACCCTATCCAATAGCTTACAAAACCCCTTCTGTTGTGAACTTGCAAATCAAACTACAAAACTCACCAGAAGTGTGTCTAAAATAACATTGTATCTCAGTGAAATGGTAAGCATGGATGTGCTACATCCATATAAACTTCACCAAAGCCTTTTTATTCATTTCTTCTGTTCTCCATCTAGATAGCTAAAAACACCTCCTTACCTCTTTATTACACCTCAGTAAACACTCACTGTGAAAGAGAATTGTGAAAGGCACTAAATTAAATATTAAAATCAGCACCGATTCACAAACACCTCAGAATACCTTATATTTGAATAGGCTTTTTAATTTTCACAGGCATTTACACATACTCATTTGATTCTCTTTAAAAATCAAAGGAAACAGGGCAGGTCAGCAAGCCATCTGTCTTTTACAGACAGGGAAAAAGAAAGGTTACATGGCTTAACCAAAGCCAAAAGTGACTAAATGGCCTAGTTGGTCCTCTGTCTTACCCTTTCCTTACTCTTTCCTCTACCCTTATCCATGGAATGAAGTTGAAAAACATCTATCACAGGAATTCCATAGCCTTAAGAGCTCCCATATCTAGGTAATGTTTCTTCTTTTAAAAGGTAAAGGATCCAATGAATTGACCAGGAAATGTGTTGCTTAAAATTAGAATGACCTGGAAAAGTCAGAGTACTTGAATGCAAAAATATCATCCAACTTAAAGTGAATATACTCAAAACACAATAGACAAGAAACCAATGTATATATTTTGTATTACTAATTTAAAAACTTAAACATGTTTTAAAGACGAGGGAGTGGAAAAACTCACCTGATTATCCTATCACATTATCCCTTGCCTGATAAACTTAACAAATATTTCAAAATGTTTATAAAAAGCAAAAACTTGGGCCAGCATGGGAAAAGGTTTGGGGTAAAATTTAATTGATTTCCAGAAGAGGCAACAGCTGGTAATAGAAGGCTGTATTGCAGTGCTTTCTACGAGTATTTGATTCACCTGAGGCAAAATCCTTGGCAGAAAGGTCTAAGAATCTGCACTATTAAAAAACACTGGCATGATAGAGAGGATTGTGGGAAGACGGTGGAGTATGAAGCTCCAGGAACCAGTTCCTTAACCAGAACAACTATTATACTGGCAAGAACTGCCTGAATCAACTATTTTGAGACTCCAGAATCTAGCAGAAAACTCAGCAAATAAAAATTTTAAACAAACAAAAAAACCCACCATAGAACTACATAAGACAAACAGTGAATCCCAATGTAAACCATGGACTATAGTTAGTAGTACAATTATAAAAATGTTTGTTCATCAATTTAACCAATGTACCAACTAATGCAGGGTGTTAATAATGGTGGGATATATGAGAACTCTTATTTTTTGTAAACCTACAACCTTGCTTGTGAAAACTAAACAAAGCACTGGAGTAATTCTAATAAACCCAACATTTAAGAAACACCTGAGTACAAACTGGCACATGAGTTTAGGGTACACCTAACCTTGGCCTGGGTACCTGTGTAATGTGAGCCGTTACTTACCCAGAACCGTTTCCTCAATGGTAAAATTAGGGGTACTAGGGACACAATCTTCCTACTTCACAGAACAGTTCTAAAGCATTAAAGGAGATGGTTTATAGAAAGCACTTCAGACAAGATGTCTTCATGAGGGAATTTCATGAAACTTTCCAAAAAGAATTGACACCATTCCTGCTCAAACTCTTTCAGAAAATTGAAGAAAAAGGAATACTACCTAACTCACTTTATTTAGCTAGTATCACTCTAATACCAAAACTAGATAAAGATACTGCAAGAAAGGAAAACTACAGACCAATCTCCCTAATGAAATTATAAACCACAAACAAGTGGGGTTCATCCCTGGCATGCAAGGGTGGTTCAACATAAGAAAGTCAATCAATGTAATATAACACGTTAACAAATCGAAAGAGGGAAACTCAAATGATCATATCCATAGATGCTGAAAACACATGACAAAATTCAGCATCCCTTTTTGATAAAAACCATTTCAAAAGGTAGGAATTGAAAGAAACCTCCTCAATATGATAAAGGGCGCATATGAAAAACCCACAGCCAGCATAGTACTTAATGGTGAGAGAACAAAAGCCTTCCCTGTAAGACTGAGAAAGAGACAAGGATGCCCACTGTCACCACTATTATTCAACACTGTGCTACAAGTTCTAGCTAGAGGAATTTACCAAGACAAAGAAATAAAAGGTATCCAAATTGGAAAGAAATAAGTAAAACTGTCATTATCTGCAGATGATATGATCTTATATTTGGAAAATCCTGAGAAACTGACAACAAAGCTACTTGAGCTAAAAAACCAATTCAGCAGAGTGGCAGGATGCATTAATACGCATAAGTCAATAATGTTCCTATACTATAGTGATGACCTGACTGAAGAGGAAATCAAGAAAAAAAATTCCATTCACAATAGCAACTAAAAAAATCAAGTACCTAGGAATAAACTTAACCAAGGATAAAAAAGACCCCTACTCAGAAAATTATAAAACTTTACTAAAAGAAACCAAAGGGGACCTAATTAGGTGAAAAGATATTCCATGTTCATGGATAGGAAGGCTAAATGTCATTAAGATGTCAATTCTACCCAAACTGATCTACAAATTCAATGCAATTCCAATCAAAATTCCAACAACCTACTTTGAAGACTTGGAAAAGCTAGTTATCAAATTTATATGGAAGGGAAAGTGGCCTCAAATTGCCAAAAACATCCTAAAAAAGAACAAAGTGGAAAGACTTACACTTTCAGACTTTGAAGCTATTATAAAGTCACAGTGGTCAAAACAGCATGGCATTGGCATAAAGATAGACATATTGATCAATGGAATTGAATTGAGAGTTCGGAAACAGATGTCAGATCTATGGTCGACTGATTTCCGATAAGGCCCTCAAATCCACTAACCGATAAGGCCCTCAAATCCACTGAACTGGAACAGAACAGTCTCTTCAACAAACGGGGCTGGGAGAACTGGATATACATATTCAAAAGAATGAAGAGGAGCCCTACCTCACACCCTATACAAAAATTAACTCAAAGTGGATCAAGACCTCAATATAAGGGACAGCACCATAAAACTCTTACAATATAGGGAAACATCTTCGGATCTACAAATAGGATCTTCGGATCTACAAATAGATCTTCGGATCTACAAATAGGATCCTTTAGAGACCTTACATTCAAAGCACAAGCAATGAAAGAAAAAACAGGTAAATGTGAACACCTCAAAATCAAAAGCCTCTGTGTCTCAAAAGACTTTGTCAAAAAGGTGAAGAGGCAGCCAACTCAACAGAGAAAATATTTGGAAACCACTTATCTGATAAGACACTGATACCCTGCATCTATAAAGAAATCCTACAATTCAACATAGTACAAACAGCCCAATTATAAAATGGGCAAGAGATATGAAAACACATTTTTCTGAAAAGGAAATACAAATGGCTAAAAAACACATGAAAAAATGTTCACCTTCACTAGCTATTAGGGAAATGCAAATCAAAATCATAAAGTATCATCTCACGCCAATTAAAATGGCTGCCATTAAACAAACAGGAAACACCAAATGCTGGAGAGGATGTGGAGAAACTGGAACTCTTATTCACTGCTGGTGGGAATGTATAGTGGTACAGCCACTGTGGAAGACAGTTTGGCAGTTCCTCAGAAAACTAGTTATCAAGTTAGCCTATGATCTGGCAATTGCACATCTCAGTATATACTCAAAAGATCGGAAAGCAGTGACAAGAAAAGACAATTGCACACTGATGTTCACAGCAGCATTGTTCGCATTTGCCAAGAGACAGAAACAATCCAAGTGTCCTTCAACAGATGAGTGGATAAACAAAATGTGGTATATAACATGACGGAATACTATGCAGCAGTAAGATGAAACAAGGTCCTGAAACATATGGCAACACAGATGAACCCTGAAGATATAATGCTGAGTGAAATAAGTCAGACACAAAAGGAGAGATATTTTATGTTACCACTACTAAGAACTCCCTGAACAATGAAAAATCAGTGTTTCATAACGTGGAATATAGGCGACTTAAAGATAGAAGATAGTGAAGGGGGAATAATAACAATATGTTCAAGATATAGTTAATGAGGGTGAATTTAGAAGTATGGGAATGGAGAGGGGTGATGACTGTTTCTTAATGGGATTTTAAGTATCAGAGCTGCACTGAAGGTGAGCATGATTCAAAGGGGTTGTTTAAAGGCAAGTATCCCACAGATCAGCACTACAAATATAAATAAGTGCTTAGATGATATACTTCAAAGATATGACCCTGGTACCGAGTTAACAACAGAGTGGTGTATGGGAAAAACTACCTATTGCATACTAGGGACCATAATTAATATGAATACCTTACTATACCACACAAATACTAGGGATAAATAATTGAGGGCTGATGAGAGCTTCGGGATGTTTGGGATTACAACTTGTTTAAAATGGAGAGTATGACGAATGTAGAACTAAGTGAAGATAATGTGAGACACTGATTGTTTATCTTGGACAGGACACACGGTATATAAAATTAGGAATCCAGTACTTAATAAGTAAAGTCCTGGATCTTGAGGCTTGCTCTTGTGAAACTTATGGCTGTAAAGGGGAGGCTAAGCCCACCTATAATTATGTCTGGTGGTTACTCCTATGCAAACTTCAGCCAGACATGCCAAACGGCCACAGTATGACAAGCCCAAATCAACAGTAGTCCTGAAAACCCTGTAGAAGACTCTGGCCCATATCTATATTTATTTTTCAGAAACTTAAATCCTCCAGAGTGCTCCTATGCCAGGTAAGTCTCAAAACCCAGAGGCAACAGCCTCTTCAAGAATATCAACCAGATGCATTCCCCTTTCCCATGATGTTGACATACCTTTTCAACATGAACAAGTTAGGGTGGTCACTGCCTAAACATTCCTGAAGATCGGGAGAGTGACGAAACTAGAGGAAGGAGTAGCAACAGACAAGATAGAATTTAACAAAGGATTACGAATACTGAATCCTTATATAATTTTTTTTCCCCTTAGTTGCTAGGATATTAGAATAGCTAGAAGGAAAGAACTGAATGGTGGAACTGTAACCCACAACACTTTTTGAAATTTGCTCTATAGCTACTTGTTAAGTTGTACTTTGAAAGTTATCCCCTTTCTGCATATGTTGTGTTTCACAATAAGGAAATAACTGAAACTGTGGAACTGTTACCTATAACATTCTTTGAAATGTGCTTTCTAACTACTTGTTAAACCATACTTTGAAAGTCATCACTTTTAAGTACATATGTTATATTCCACAATAAAAAATTGGAAAAAAAAAAGTGCTTAGGCCAGAGTCTTGATACATATTAAGTACTCAATAAACAGCAGCTACTATGGTGGAAATTTTCCATTTTATAAATATTTAATACTTCTGACAGAGTGTACCAAGTATACAAGCTTTATACGTTGTTGCCACCTTCTGTCCCTTTACCCACAACCACTCCGAAAAGCCTTTTTAAAATGAGAACCACTGGCATGATTTGAACAGAGGAGGAATACTCTGGGGAGAAGGAGCCAGTCAATATTCTTTCCCTGAAGGACAATTGTTGTTTTGTCACATTTTAAAGATCAGAATATAAACATTATTCAACAACATATTATATGTTCACTTACATAACCATCACCTGATAAGACTGAGGAAAAACCACTACCAACCATAAACAGGAGGAAAATATTTAATTTATTGTTTATCAAAAGCAGGAAAAATTCACACCTCCAAAGACAGGGGCTCTGAGCCATACAGGGTTTTTTTTAAGTGCACAATATGTAGAATGGCTTTTATTTAAAAGCATCTTCTATCCCAAATCACAATCCTCAATCACTTACACTGAAAGTAATTCCTTCCTCTCTTTAGACTCCTGAATCTAATCAGTTGCCAAATTCAATAAATTCTTCTTTATTTTTCATCCATTTTCTCCTTTCTTTCTACTAAGGCTACTATATTTCTGGCCTTATTCCATTTGACCTGAAGGTACAGGTTTAGACCTTCGCCATAATAACAAAGCTGAATAGGATTTCTGCCTCCACCCCTCTAATCCAGAGGTCAGCTTACTTTTTCTGTAAGAGCCAGATGATAAATATCGTAGGCTCTGAGGGCCATCAGGTCTCTGCCTCAACTACTCAACTCTGCCACGGTAGTACTTCAGCAGCCACAGGCAATAGCAAATGACTGAGCAAGGCTGTGTTTCAATAAAACTTAATTTACAAACACTAGCCTTGGGCCACATTTGGCCTACAGGCCATAGTTTGCTGATACCCGCTAATTCAACCAGCAAACATTCCTGGCAAATAAATCTTCCTAAATTCCAAAACAAATTTTGTCATTTCTGATCAAAAAGTCCCACCTTTTACAAAATAAATCTCAAAACTCGTTAGCCTGATACTTAAAGGCTTCCTCCATATAGGTCTAATTTTCATTATCTATGTTTATTTCCCTCTCCCCGCTATACATTCCAGACAACTCTGCATTACATGACTGTGGCTCCCTATAGTGCCCCAACCCCAAGATTTTGCTCAACCTCTACACAGAATGTCCTTCCTTCTTTCCTTCCCTCCGAACACCTACACCTCCCCTTGCTCCCGACCCGAACCTAGGTCTAAATGCTATCTAGCCTCCAAAAAGTTCCCCTCTCTTTAACAAGAAAGCTTCCCTAGCCAACCTTCCATGGCACTTTATATCTTTTGTGACAATTATTGCTTTGAATCTTACACCACATATAATTATGCAAACATCTTAGCTCTCTTAAGCCTGTGGACGGGATTTATTTACAAGTACTCTCCATATTTCCCACTGTACTTTACACAATGCTGAACAAATATTTAAGAAAACAATTACGGTTTCAGAGAAAATATTCCCACAATTAAAAGCCTTCACATTAACACAGCACTTTTAAGGAAATAAGCCTGAGGCCCTCTTATTCTGTTTTAATAAAGTATATTGGCTAAAATCTAATAAAACTGCCTCTATAAGTTATGCCTTCAAAATTCAGTCTCATTACTGAGACTGATAGAGTGGCAAAAGCATGGCTTCAAAAAGGCCTGGATTCAAATCCTGATTCTGCCCTTACTGTTGTGTCTCTGCTTCCTCCTTTGTAAAAACAGAGACAATACTATCTACCTGGGAGACTAGGAATAAAAACCAGCATTTAGTCAATGGGCATTCAATAAATGATTATGCATGACTTTCATAAATATAAATTTTAAAACACCTGTTAACTGCAAGGTCCCTACTCTGCCACAAAAACTGTTGAGCATCTTCTGTGCCCAGGATTATGAACATAAAGAATAAATACTTGGATGGGAACACAGGAATAAATACCTGTCCTAGAGAAATTTGGTCTGGTAAAGGAAATAGATTGTTTCAAAGATAAATCACACAACATAGTGAGTGCTAACCTTCCAGCTAATTCTTAAAAGATAAAAGTTGAAGGTTATTTCTGAATTATTTTAGGCATAAAGTTAAGTTATACTCAAATTAAGTTCCTATCTAATTGAAATTAAAATGACACACAGGGCTCTCTGATTTCATCTCCTACTACTCATTCTACACCTGAAGTGTGACCCTGCCACCCTGGCCTTCCTGCAGCAAATCCAACAAGCCAAGCTTAGTCCTACCCAAGAGCCTTTGTACATGTTCTCTTCACCAGGAATGATCTTCCTCAAGATCTTTACAGGGCTCCCTCCCTCATTTCATTTAGGTATCAGTACAAATGTCATGTCCTCAGAGAGCCCTTTTCCAACCAACTTATTTAAAATTGCCACCGCCTTCCCATAATCATCACTTTCAATCTCCTTACCCTGTTTTATTTCTCTTTATATAGCACTTGTTACCTGGTCTTCAGTCATTTACTCATTTTCTCCCCTATTAGGATAAAACCCCATGAAAACAGGAATTTCTTACTGGCAGCTATAACTCCCTAGTGACTAAAGCAGTGCCTGCAACATCTGACTTGACATATATTTATTAAATGAATATATGACATATTTATGAGTGATGAGAAATGTTCCTCCATCATTATTAGAATTGTTTTTTAATCCAACTGTTTCCAATTCTAGCATGTCAAGGCTACTCCTAGGAAAGCTCTTAATTTGGGGCTTCATGGAGTCATAATACCACTGTTCTGGAAGGAAGTCTACCGGATTCCAAATCTTAAAAGATCCTAAAAGCAGTGATTCACAACTCTGACTATACCACACAATCTCTTCAAGAACTTTAAAAATACGATGCCTGGGTCTAACCACAGAAATTATATATTTTACCTGGCTGGGATATAGCTTTTGAGTCAAGATTGTTTTTTAAGTTACCCAGGTGATTGTAATACATTGCCAAAGTTGAGAACCATGCACCTTTGAAGCAATAAATGTTAACTGAATCAAGTTTCTCAAAGCCACTTATAAACGGAAGAAAATAAAATTTGAAAACTAAGAAATCTGAAAGAACTGGAACCTCTGGGAAACAAATTAATATACAGGTTCCTGAGTAATTTTATATCATAAAATCATTTTAAACTAAGATTAATATCTTTACCTCCAATTAAATACTAAGTATTTTGGCGTTTACCTCCAAGAAGACAAATCACATCTTTCATTTAAAAAAACATGTTATTTCATACAAAAGTTCACATCTTAATAACTTACTAGATTATTAAACCTAAATACACAAAGAGAATGAACAATATTTTTTTGGAAGACAAACCAAGGACTACATTGCAACTAAGAAACCCTTTGTAGTTTTACTGTTAAAAATTTCTTCAAAGCAACATATTTCCACCAATTATTGTGCTCATTTAGTCTTGACTGTTCTGCAGGATAACAGAAACTGAACTTAGGTGAAACTAATACTGATGACACACACAAATGAGAGGAAGAAGGAAGGGTAATTTCAGAGATTTTTTTTAGATCACACCAAAAGAGTTTGAAAAGAACAGGTGTCAGCTAACATGGGTGTCGTTTTTGTTTGTCTTTTTTAAAGCCCAATGAGCAAACATCAACAGTACTGAGCACTCAAGTACTCAGCAACAGTACTGAGCCAATCTGTTATTACCAACCTAGAGTATCATAGCTTGGTTCTTACTCCCTCACTCAAGTAGCCCCTTGAAAAAATAACTGGCAAGTAAAGAAGCAAAATGCTAAATAAATATTTTGGAATAAATAAATCCAGGGATGATGAAATTTAGACTGATTTTAAATGTTACTTGGGTACTTATATAAGGAACTCATTCCATCTGCCTCAACCTTGGCTCTTGAGTATGTATCTACTGACACAGAAGCACCAGGCCATGAGCCCATGTGATAAAGAAACTTGAAGCTCTATTTTGTAAATCTAAAAGGGCTTTGGGGGAGAAAGCCAGCCTTCCTAGATATGAAGACACTCAGTGGCTTGACTTCTTGGTCATACTGCAGTGACATTTTGTCCCAAGCATTATTCAGATCCATTGTGAAGTAAGTAAAGTAAATTTATTGAGAAAGGGCAAACAGACATATGCACAGGCACACAACCCATCAATGCATTTTGGCTGAAGAGACTGGGGACAGATGGGGCTTGAAATGCATGGGCGACTGGAAGCCAAGATACACATTATCAAAATATGGACTAGGAATGAAAGTAAAGCGGCACACAATAGGATGAACCCATCAGCTGTTTACAAAACGTTTTATGTATATAATTCTCATATAATAGTAACAGGACACTGATATAGGGAAGGAGAAAATGAAAACTATATGGAAGGGCTACCTAGAGGTACCAGAGTTAAAGGTCTTATTTACATGAAGAGAGCAGGACTGACTCAGGAAGAGCACAACTTCCTCAATTCCTTCTCCTAACTTGAAGAGTAGAAAGGGGGAAAAAATATCAATGAGAAGAAGACAGAGACGCTTATAAAAACAAAAACAAACAAACAAAAACAAAACACTGATCCAAAAAGGACTACAAGGTGGGAAAAAGACAGCTCCCAGAGTTATTGCCTAGGTCAAGGAAGGTAATTTCAAACAACAATGAATAGCTCCAGGTACCTTGATAGGTAAGGGTTTTAAAAAGAAAACACTCCTCTTGCTCGCTGCTCCTTCAGTGACTATTCTTGCCGCCAGATAATACTGTATTCAATTCTACCCTCTCTAGATCAGATGTGGCATTCTGAAATCAGCCCCACTCCTCCCTTTCTAACTCCAAATTTTTAGAGTAGAGGCTAATGAACTTGCCTGGAACAAAGGTTACCTAGTTGTTTTGTTTTGTTTTGTTTTGGGGGGGTGAGGGAGAAGGTAAATAATAGGAACAAAGAAAAGAAGAGTAGAAAAAGAAATGAAAATACTAGAAAGAACAAAGCAGTGGCTTACAACCCTTTCTTTACCTCAACATAACTGAGGATTGTGGACTGCCATATCCACATATTTGAACCATATGTTATTCGAAAAAAACGTGAGGAAGAATTGATTCTTTGTCCCTTAGGGGAATACTCCCCCCTCCCAATGATTCCCCCTTGAGAATTTCTACTTTAAGGGTGTTGTAGTCTGACTCACCAAGCCACTGTCACTGCAAAGCCTAATACAGGTAGTGTACAGTAATTCTTTTCTTAGGGTTGGTGACAAAGAAATGTGAGGATGAGGTAGGGGGAAGCAGTAAATAATCAGAGCAGAAGTCCTATTTTACATGGTTTATAATATATTTTCTCAAGATTTAATCTCTCAATTTTAGTTTCTGTAAAATAGACATAAAGCTCACTGGATAACACCTGATAAAATATCTGGCATCAAGTATAAAAGCTGATATTAGCATCCTTAGTGGTGTTCAGCTAGGGGCAATTTTGCCTCCAGGATACACATATCTAGAGATGTTTTCGACTGTCACAACTGGGGTAGGAAGGGCCACTGGCTGTTAAACATCCTACAGTGAACAAGAGAGCCTTCGAATATCAACAGTGCCTCTGCTGAGAAACCCCATCTAAATAAATTCATTTCTGGAAAACCACATAAGCATGGAAGAGAAGGGGAATGATAAAGAGTCTGTTTAGTTCCTACAGCCTTTAAAAGAAGCCTATTTAGAAGGAATTCTAAAAGCAAAAATCCTGTCTTGTAGCAGCTTTTGCTCAAATGATAAATAAAAACAGTAAACAAATACCAGAAGGATTTGTCCTCCCAAGCAGTTAAAAAATGCAGATAAAGTGTCATTGAGAAACTAACCAATTTTTAAAAATAATAACATTCAAGCTTGAAGTTAAACAGGTATACTTATATGCTAATTAGAACAGAATAAAGTAATACAACTCTTTCAGAAAGTAATCCAGGAAGGGGGAAAGTCATCAAAATGATGATACTCTTTGACCTCAGAACTCAATTTAAAAGAAAGAACACCATGTACAAAAGTACCCAACTACATAATTTGTTATGATTAGCAAAAATGAGAATAATTTAATGTCCAACAATGAGTGGATACCCACTCAAAATCTGATTACCATTAATATTATTTATGTATTAGACACTGGAATAGGATGCTAGCATTTAACATATGGTATCATGTATAATTCTAACAAAAACCCCATGAGTGTTACAAACTAAGGTGTAAAGATCACAAAGCTAGAAAGTCAAAGAGGCTGGATTAAATCCAGATGGAGGGATTCTGGGAAGATGGTGGCATAGAAAGAAGTGGAAGGCTTAGTCTTCCCCAAAACAATTCATAAATGAACAAAAAACCAGTAAATAACCTGGAATAACAGCAGGGAGACAAACGTGACTGTACACTCAACATCCACCGACATGAACTGGGAGGGATGCCCGAGATCACAGCATAAAATCTGTAAGTAAAACCGTGGACCTGCGCTGAGAGCCGAGAACCTAGAGCCGAGAACCCCTCCCTCACGGAAGCCGCACCATGCACTCTCTCAGCCCAGCTCCAAGTGAGGTTTTATTATTAACTGCTCAATACAGACAGCGAATCTTCAACAAGCAGACAGAGGCTTTTGGTGACAACTGACCGTGGGAGAATCGGGGGACACATCTGTCTCAGGATAGGGAGCCCAGAGAATCGGGTGCTATCTCTGGCTGACGGGTGAACCTGGGAGTCTTTCTGTCCCTTGCTCTCTCTCTGTGGAGAAAACCTCAGCTGTTCTTAGCCCGCAAGGCGTTGCAGTAAAAACAGCTTCAGACATTCTGCATTCTGAAACGAGCTGAGAGCCCTGCGGCACAGCCCAGCGGCCCAGGGCTTCCCTTAAGGGATGGAGCGCACTGATGACGTAGCATGGCATTCCCTTGGATGAGCTCCTGGAGGATTGCGGCTGGAAGGGGGACCTGCTCGGAGAACCCAGAGAGGCTACGCCAAGTCCGGTGGTTTGTGGGACAGCGAGAGAGAGGGTCTGGGGCTGAACTGAAATGAAGGCTTAGACTCTTGCGGCGCCTGGAACCTGGGAGATTTGAACAGTAGAACTGCCCTTCCTCCCTGGCCACCCATATACACGCCCCACATTCAGGGAGGACGGCTCCAGCAACACACCCAAACTGAGTTCTCCAACTGAACCCACAAGAATCATTTCCCCACACACCGTGGAAAAAAGGTTGAGAACTGACTTGAGGGATATAGGTGACTCACAGACGCCATCTGCTGGTTAGTTAGAGAAAGTGTACATCACCAAACCATGTCTCTGAAAAATTAGATCAATATCCTTTTTTTTGTTACAACTTGAAAGAACCCTATCAAACAAAACGAATGCCAAGAGGCCAAAAACAACAGAAAATCTTAATGCATATGATAAAACCAGACGATATATAGAATCCAGCTCCAAACACACAAATCAAGATTTCGGAAGAAACACTGCACCTTGCACAATTAATCAAAGAACTACAATCAAGGAACGAAAACATGGCAAAGGATTTAAAGGACATCAAGAGGACCATGGCCCAGGATATAAGTGCCATAAAGAAGACCCTAGAAGAGCATAAAGAAGACACTGCAAGAGTAAATTAAAAAACAGAAGATCTTATGGAAATAAAAGAAACTGTTGGCCAAATTAAAAAGACTGGATATTCACAATACAAGACTAGAGGAAGCTGAACAACATCTCAGTGTCCTTGAAGTCCACAGAACAGAAAATGAAAGAACCAAAGAATGGAGAAAAAAATCGAAAAAATCGAAATGGATCTCAGGGATATGACAGATAAAATAAAACGTCCAAACTTAAGACTCACTGGTGTCCCAGAAGGCAACGAGAAGGGTAAAGGTCTAGAAAGAGTATTCAAAGAAATTGTTGGGGAAAACTTCCCAAACCTTCTACACAATATAAACACACAAAGCATAAATGCCCAGCGAACTCCAAATAGAATAAATCCAAATAAACCCACTCCAAGACATATTCTGATCAGACTCTCAAATACTGAAGAGGAGCAAGTTCTGAAAGCAGCAAGAGAAAAGCAATTCACCACATACAAAGGAAACAACATAAGACTAAGTAGCGACTATTCAGCGACCACCATGGAGGCAAGAAGGCAGCGGCATGACATATTTAAAATTCTGAGAGAGAAAAATTTCCAACCAAGAATACTTTATCCAGCAAAACTCTCCTTCAAATTTGAGGGAGAGCTTAATTTTTTCACAGACAAACAAATGCTGAGAGACTTTGCCAATAAAAGACCTGCCCTACCTCAGATTCTAAAGGAAGCCCTACCAACAGGGAGACAAAGAAAGGAGAAAGAGATCTAGAGAATTGTGACAGACATATATAGCACCTTACATCCCAAATCACCAGGACACTCATTTTTCTCTAGTGATCACAGATCTTTCTCCAGAAGGGACCATGAGTTGGAACATAAAACAAGCCTCAAGAAATTAAAAAATAATAATAAAAAAAAATTTGAATATACTCAAAGAACATTCTCCAACCACAATGGTATACAAATAGAAGTCAATAATTTTTGAACTATTACTCCACTATTTACTTCCTACATGATAAATACACAAACTTTAAGGACAAATCAGTGGTTTTGAACTCAATGTAAAATTTGTAATTTTAGACAGCTATATAAAGGTGGGGGAATGAAGGAGTATAGGAACATAGTTTATGTGTCCTATAGAAGGGAAGGTGGTATCAAAGAAAAACAAGATTGATAGGGATTTAAGAGGTTAATTTTAAGCCCCACAGTAAACACAAAGGAATTATCAGAGAATACAACCATAGAGATGAAAAGTAGAGTTTGGGTTAAGAGAAATGGGGGAAGGGGCAATGGGGAGTTAAGAAAGGAGTGTAGGGTTGCTGTTTGAGGTGAAGAGAAATTTCTAGTAATGGATGGTGGGAAAGAGCATAACATCACTCTAAATGTGATTAATCCCACTAATGGAAGGCTAAGGAGGGGGTGGAATGGGAAGATTTAGGCTGTATATATGTTTCCACAACTGAAAAAAGAAAAAAAAGAAAAAGAAAAAGACAGTCTAGCTAGACGACAATTGAATGCTAAGGACGAACTTAGATGGGATTGGAGGGTGGAGGACAGGTGGCTTGAAGGGACACAGTTGAGACATAAGGAAAAGGAAATATAGAATGTAAGCATTGTATCATTGTTGAATCTCTCATACTTCTTAGCTGTGCTTAATGGAATTACATAAAAGAATGTTCTTGTTCATGGGAAGTACATACGTGAATTATAGTGTATGTTCAAGGATGTGTGCAGCTAACTCTCAAATGTTCAGAAGACAGAGCAATAGATGATGGATGATAGGGAGGGAAAGAAATAGTGATGTGACAGCATGTTAAAGTTGGTGGATTGAGCTATCGGGGGAGGGGGGTCAGGGTATGATGGAATTCTGTATATGGGTCTGGTATTGTTTTTGCAACTATTCATGTAACTTTGACTTTATTTCAAAATAAAAAAAAATAGATTGGGGTGATGGATGCACTATAAGATGGTACTGTGAGCAGCTGATTGTACACCATGGATGATTGTGCAGTATGTGAACATATCTCAATTAAACTGAATTAAAAAAAAAAAATCCAGATGGACCCGACTCTAAAGCCTCACCCACTGTGCTACACTGAATGCAATGAGTGACTGAGATAAAATTTGATGGAGTATTATGAATCTACTAAAATAATCATGAGTATTTATTACATATGTTTAGAACTTTATGTCTAAACTGAGAACATATACTTCTCAAATCTCCATTAAAGGTTTAACAATAGACCATGTAATGGTTCAAAAAGACATAGCTCAAATTCCAAAAATCAAAAAGGCCACATTCTCTTACCACAATGGAACAAAACTAGAAATCAACAAAAAGGTTTAGAAAAAGATAAAAAGCTTGGACTGGAAATTTTAACATATATTGCTAAATAATTATGCTAAAGAGAAACCTATTTAGAAATGTCATTAGAAATGCCAACATGAAGATACCATACCAAAGCCTTCAGAATTTGGCCAAAGAGTTACTCAGAGACAATGTTATAAACTTAAATACATATTTAAGAAAATAAGAGAGACTGAAAATAAATAAAAATGACATAGTAAAGCAGTACAAATAATAGACCTACAGGAAGATTTTAAAGGATTACGAAGCAGAATTTCATACTAATAGATTTGGAAATGTAGGTAAAATAGGTGGTTTTCTAGGAAAATGTGCTGCCCAAACTGACACCTGAAGGAAAAGGTTAAAAACCGTAGTTAACTAATAACCACAGAAGAAATATAAACCAAGACCCACTCCTAAAAATAAAATGGTAACTGGCTCAACACATCTTAGCAGTCAAGTTCTACCAAAAAGACAGGGAACAAATAACCCCGTGAAACTATTCCCAAGCAAAGAAAAAGATGGGAAGATTTACTACCTCAATCTATGAGCCTAGCATAAACACAGTCATTCAAAAAGTAAACCACAGGCCAATCCAAGTTATGAACATGAGGGTAAGAGAAGAAGCAAAATAAAACAAAAACCCAGAGAAAAATCAAACTTGCTGTATGTTAAAAGAAAAATCCAAGTTACCAGATGGTCACTATCTGATGATGTTTAGCCTAAGAACTGTCCATTGGAGTGTCAACTTCAGAGATGCAGAGACTTTTGTCTATTTCGTTCACTGCTCTATCTTCAGTACCTTGAAGAGTTCATGGAACATAGGAGACGCTCAAAAAATATTTGTTGAGTAAATTCAAGACTCAGTTCAACATTAGGAAAACTTTTAATAGCTTTAAAGTAAAAATCTTTACTATCTCCACATATACTGAAAAGTCACTGATAAAATTAAAAACTTTGTAGCAAAAATCCTTACCAAGTTAGGAACCGAAAAAACTGTGCCGAGCCTAATAAAAGACATCTATCACAGAAATGAAATAAACTTCAGTGGCAGAGAGATTTCAAAAGGAGCCGAGAGGTCACTCTGGTGGGCACTCTTACGCACACTTTGGACAACTCTTTTTAGGTTCTAAAGAACTGGGGTAGCTGGTGGTGGATACCTGAAACTATCAAACTACAACCCAGAACCCATGAATCTCGAAGACAGCTGTATAAAAATGTAGCTTATGAAGGGTGACAATGGGATTGGGAAAGCCATAAGGACCACACTCCACTTTGTCTAGTTTACGGATGGATGAGTAGAAAAATAGGGGAAGGAAACAAACAGACAAAGGTACCCAGTGTTCTTTTTTACTTCAATTACTCTTTTTCACTCTAATTATTATTCTTGTTATTTTTGTGTGTGTGCTAATGAAGGTGTCAGGGATTGATTTAGGTGATGAATGTACAACTATGTAATGGTACTGTAAACAATCGAAAGTACGATTTGTTTTGTATGACTGCGTGGTATGTGAATATATCTCAATAAAATGAAGATTAAAAAAAAGAAAAAAGAAAAAAAAAAAGACATCTATCACAAACCTACACCATAAATCATACTCAATGGTAAAACACAGCTTCTCTATTTACCATCAGGTACCAACAAGAATGTCTACTTCTGGTACTATTCGACCACGCACTGGAGGATTCCAGTCTCTGCAATCAGACAAGAAAAGGTAAATACAAAGTCTAATTGAAAAGGAGATAACAAAAATGTTACTGTCAAAGATGTGACAGTCCACCTAGTAAAATCAAATAGAAATAACTGAAAAAAAGGTTAAAAGAAAATTCAGTAAAGTGGCAAATCCAAAATCAACATACAAAAGTCAACAGATTTTCCATATACCAACAAGAAATGACCCCTTTCTTAACAGCATTAAAATCTGTACAATACTCAGAAATAAACCTAAAAGAAAATGTGCAGGTCTTATAGAAAAAAAAAATATATAAATTTTACTCAAGACATAATAAAGGACCTCAACAAAGAAAAATACCACCACTCTAGAAGGGAAGACCTAAATTTGGCAAGATGTATCTCCAAATTAATCTATACAGTCAATGCAATCCCAACCCAAACCCCTACATGATTTAAAGGAAGGAGATAAATGGATTAATTTTATTAATTCATTCAAAATTTCATATGGAAGACAATGTGCAAGAACCATACCCTCACAAAACTATTTACATAATTCTAAGTACAAGGGAAGCAGTTACCTTATCAGATGTCAAAGCTATATATATTAGAAATAGTATACATAAAACATTATAACATTTAAAGTTTTGCTGATTCAAACAGTATGATATTGATGCAGGAACTGCCAACAGATCAATGAAACAAGGGAGAGAACACAGTAACAAACATATATACGAATTTATTTATAATAAAACTGGCTTTTCTAAGAGGAAATGAATAACCTATTCACTACATTGTTTAGGAACAACTGGTTACCCAGTGGAGGAAAAATAAAGTTAAAACAACCTCGGGAGGCGGGGCAAGATGGCAGACTGGTGAGCTGTAAGTTTTAGCTACTCCTCCAGGAAAGTAGGTAAAAAACCAGGAACTGCGTGGACTGGACACCACAGAGCAATCTGACGTTGGGCATACTTCATACAACACTCATGAAAACGTGGAACTGCTGAGATCAGCGAAATCTGTAAGTTTTTGCGGCCAGGGGACCCGCGCCCCTCCCTGCCAGGCTCAGTCCCGGGGGAGGAGGGGCTGTCAGCTCCGGGAAGGAGAAGGGAGAATTGCAGTGGCTGCTCTTATCGGAAACTCATTCTACTGATTCAAACTCCAACCATAGATAGACTGAGACCAGACACCAGAAACTCTGAGAGCAGACAGCCCAGCAGAGAGGAGACAGGCATAGAAAAAAAACAACACGAAAAACTCCAAAATAAAAGCGGAGGATTTTTGGAGTTCTGGTGAACGCAGAGGGGGGAAGGGCGGAGCTCAGGCCTTGAGGCGCATATGCAAATCCCGAAGCAAAGCTGATCTCTCTGCCCTGTGCACCTTTCCTTAATGGCCCTGGTTGCTTTGTCTATTAGCATTTCAATAACCCATTAGATCTCTGAGGAGGGCCGTTTTTTTTTTTTTTTTTTTTTTTAAATCCTTTTTGCTTTTTCTAAAACAATTACTCTAAGAAGCTCAATACAGAAAGCTTCAAAGAATTGCAATCTGGGCACGGCAAGTCAAGAGCAGAACTAAGAGAGCTCTGAGACAAAACGCAATAATCCAGTGGCTGAGAAAATTCACTAAACAACACAACTTCCCAAGAAAAGGGGGGTGTCCGCTCACAGCCACCATCCTGGTGGACAGGAAACACTCCTGCCCATTGCCAGCCCCATAGCCCAGAGCTGCCCCAGACAACCCAGTGTGACGAAAGTGCTTCAAATAACAGGCACACACCACAAAACTGGGCGTGGACATTAGCCTTTCCTGCAACCTCAGCTGAATGTCCCAGAGCTGGGAAGGTGGAGCAGTGTGAATTAACAAAGCCCCATTCAGCCATCATTTGAGCAGACTGGGAGCCTCCCTACACAGCCCAGCAGCCCAGAACTGCCCTGGGGGGACTGCACTCACCTGTGACATAGCACAGTCATCCCTCAACAGAGGACCCGGGGTGCACAGCCTGGAAGAGGGGCCCACTTGCAAGTCTCAGGAGCCATACACCAATACCAAAGACTTGTGGGTCAGTGGCAGAGACAAACTGTGGCAGGACTGAACTGAAGGATTAGACTATTGCAGCAGCTTTAAAACTCTAGGATCATCAGGGAGATTTGATTGTTAGGGCCACCCCCCCTCCCCGACTGCCCAGAAACACACCCCACATACAGGGCAGGCAACACCAACTACACACGCAAGCTTGGTACACCAATTGGGCCCCACAAGACTCACTCCCCCACTCACCAAAAGGCTAAGCAGGGGAGATCTGGCTTGTGGAGAACAGGTGGCTCGTGGACGCCACCTGCTGGTTAGTTAGAGAAAGTGTACTCCACGAAGCTGTAGATCTGATAAATTAGAGATAAGGACTTCAACTGGTCTACAAACCCTAAAAGAACCCTATCAAGTTCAGCAAATGCCACGAGGCCAAAAACAACAGAAAATTATAAAGCACATGAAAAAACCAGACGATATGGATAACCCAAGCCCAAGCACCCAAATCAAAAGACCAGAAGAGACACAGCACCTAGAGCAGCTACTCAAAGAACTAAAGATGAACAATGAGACCATAGTACGGGATATGAAGGAAATCAAGAAGACCCTAGAAGAGCATAAAGAAGACATTGCAAGACTAAATAAAAAAATGGATGATCTTATGGAAATTAAAGAAACTGTTGACCAAATTAAAAAGATTCTGGACACTCATAGTACAAGACTAGAAGAAGTTGAACAACGAATCAGTGACCTGGAAGATGACAGAATGGAAAATGAAAGCATAAAAGAAAGAATGGGGAAAAAAATTGAAAAACTCGAAATGGACCTCAGGGATATGATAGATGATATGAAACGTCCGAATATAAGACTCATTGGTGTCCCAGAAGGGGAAGAAAAGGGTAAAGGTCTAGGAAGAGTATTCAAAGAAATTGTTGGGGAAAACTTCCCAAATCTTCTAAACAACATAAATACACAAATCATAAATGCTCAGCGAACTCCAAATAGAATAAATCCAAAAAAACCCACTCCGAGACATATACTGATCACACTGTCAAACATAGAAGAGAAGGAGCAAGTTCTGAAAGCAGCAAGAGAAAAGCAATTCACCACATACAAAGGAAACAGCATAAGACTAAGTAGTGACTACTCAGCAGCCACCATGGAGGCAAGAAGGCAGTGGCACGATATATTTAAAATTCTGAGTGAGAGGAATTTCCAGCCAAGAATACTTTATCCAGCAAAGCTCTCCTTCAAATTTGAGGGAGAGCTTAAATTTTTCACAGACAAACAAATGCTGAGAGAATTTGCTAACAAGAGACCTGCCCTACTGGAGATACTAAAAGGAGCCCTACAGACAGAGAAACAAAGACAGGACAGAGAAACTTGGAGAAAGGTTCAGTACTAAAGAGATTCGGTATGGGTACAATAAAGGATATTAATAGAGAGAGGGAAAAATATGGCAAACATAATCCAAAGGATAAGATGGCCGATTCAAGAAATGCCTTCACGGTTTTAACGTTGAATGTAAATGGATTAAACTCCCCAATTAAGAGATATAGATTCGCAGAATGGATAAAAAAAAATGAACCATCAATATGTTGCATACAAGAGACTCATCTTAGACACAGGGACACAAAGAAACTGAAAGTGAAAGGATGGAAAAAAATATTTCATGCAAGCTACAGCCAAAAGAAAGCAGGTGTAGCAATATTAATCTCAGATAAAATAGACTTCAAATGCAGGGATGTTTTGAGAGACAAAGAAGGCCACTACATACTAATAAAAGGGGCAATTCAGCAAGAAGAAATAACAATCGTAAATGTCTATGCACCCAATCAAGGTGCCACAAAATACATGAAAGAAACACTGGCAAAACTAAAGGAAGCAATTGATGTTTCCACAATAATTGTGGGAGACTTCAACACATCACTCTCTCCTATAGATAGATCAACCAGACAGAAGACCAAGAAGGAAATTGAAAACCTAAACAATCTGATAAATGAATTAGATTTAACAGACATCTACAGGACATTACATCCCAAATCACCAGGATACACATACTTTTCTAGTGCTCACGGAACTTTCTCAAGAATATATCATATGCTGGGACATAAAACAAGCCTCAATAAATTTAAAAAGATTGAAATTATTCAAAGCACATTCTCTGACCACAATGGAATACAATTAGAAGTCAATAACCATCAGAGACTTAGAAAATTCACAAATACATGGAGGTTAAACAACACACTCCTAAACAATCAGTGGGTTAAAGAAGAAATAGCAAGAGAAATTGCTAAATATATAGAGACGAATGAAAATGAGAACACAACATACCAAAACCTATGGGATGCAGCAAAAGCAGTGCTAAGGGGGAAATTTATAGCACTAAACGCATATATTAAAAAGGAAGAAAGAGCCAAAATCAAAGAACTAATGGATCAACTGAAGAAGCTAGAAAATGAACAGCAAACCAATCCTAAACCAAGTAGAAGAAAAGAAATAACAAGGATTAAAGCAGAAATAAATGACATAGAGAACAAAAAAACAATAGAGAGGATAAATATCACCAAAAGTTGGTTCTTTGAGAAGATCAACAAGATTGACAAGCCCCTAGCTAGACTGACAAAATCAAAAAGAGAGAAGACCCATATAAACAAAATACTGAATGAAAAAGGTGACATAACTGCAGATCCTGAAGAAATTAAAAAAATTATAAGAGGATATTATGAACAACTGTACGGCAACAAACTGGATAATGTAGAAGAAATGGACAATTTCCTGGAAACATATGAACAACCTAGACTGACCAGAGAAGAAATAGAAGACCTCAACCAACCAATCACAAGCAAAGAGATCCAATCAGTCATCAAAAATCTTCCCACAAATAAATGCCCAGGGCCAGATGGCTTCACAGGGGAATTCTACCAAACTTTCCAGAAAGAACTGACACCAATCTTACTCAAACTCTTTCAAAACATTGAAAAAAATGGAACACTACCTAACTCATTTTATGAAGCTAACATCAATCTAATACCAAAACCAGGCAAAGATGCTACAAAAAAGGAAAACTACCGGCCAATCTCCCTAATGAATATAGATGCAAAAATCCTCAACAAAATACTTGCAAATCGAATCCAAAGACACATTAAAAAAATCATACACCATGACCAAGTGGGGTTCATTCCAGGCATGCAAGGATGGTTCAACATAAGAAAAACAATCAGTGTATTACAACACATTAAAAACTCGAAAGGGAAAAATCAATTGATCATCTCAATAGATGCTGAAAAAGCATTTGACAAAATCCAACATCCCTTTTTGATCAAAACACTTCAAAAGGTAGGAATTGAAGGAAACTTCCTCAACATGATAAAGAGCATATATGAAAAACCCACAGCCAGCATAGTACTCAATGGTGAGAGACTGAAAGCCTTCCCTCTAAGATCAGGAACAAGACAAGGATGCCCGCTGTCACCACTGTTATTCAACATTGTGCTGGAAGTGCTAGCCAGGGCAATCCGGCAAGACAAAGAAATAAAAGGCATCCAATTTGGAAAAGAAGAAGTAAAACTGTCATTGTTTGCAGATGATATGATCTTATATCTAGAAAACCCTGAGAAATCAACGATACACCTACTAGAGCTAATAAACAAATTTAGCAAAGTAGCGGGATACAAGATTAATGCACATAAGTCAGTAATGTTTCTATATGCTAGAAATGAACAAACTGAAGAGACACTCAAGAAAAAGACACCATTTTCAATAGCAACTAAAAAAATCAAGTACCTAGGAATAAACTTAACCAAACATGTAAAAGAACTATACAAAGAAAACTACATAACTCTACTAAAAGAAATAGAAGGGGACCTTAAAAGATGGAAAAATATTCCATGTTCATGGATAGGAAGGCTAAATGTCATTAAGATGTCAATTCTACCCAAACTCATCTACAGATTCAATGCAATCCCAATCAAAATTCCAACAACCTACTTTGCAGACTTGGAAAAGCTAGTTATCAAATTTATTTGGAAAGGGAAGATGCCTCGAATTGCTAAAGACACTCTAAAAAAGAAAAACGAAGTGGGAGGACTTACACTCCCTGACTTTGAAGCTTATTATAAAGCCACAGTTGCCAAAACAGCATGGTACTGGCACAAAGACAGACATATAGATCAATGGAATCGAATTGAGAATTCAGAGATAGACCCTCAGATCTATGGCCGACTGATCTTTGATAAGGCCCCCAAAGTCACCGAACTGAGTCATAATGGTCTTTTCAACAAATGGGGCTGGGAGAGTTGGATATCCATATCCAAAAGAATGAAAGAGGACCCCTACCTCACCCCCTACACAAAAATTAACTCAAAATGGACCAAAGATCTCAATATAAAAGAAAGTACCATTAAACTCCTAGAAGATAATGTAGGAAAACATCTTCAAGACCTTGTATTAGGAGGCCACTTCCTAGACTTTACACCCAAAGCACAAGCAACAAAAGAGAAAATAGATAAATGGGAACTCCTCAAGCTTAGAAGTTTCTGCACCTCAAAGGAATTTCTCAAAAAGGTAAAGAGGCAGCCAACTCAATGGGAAAAAATTTTTGGAAACCATGTATCTGACAAAAGACTGATATCTTGCATATACAAAGAAATCCTACAACTCAATGACAATAGTACAGACAGCCCAATTATAAAATGGGCAAAAGATATGAAAAGACAGTTCTCTGAAGAGGAAATACAAATGGCCAAGAAACACATGAAAAAATGTTCAGCTTCACTAGCTATTAGAGAGATGCAAATTAAGACCACAATGAGATACCATCTAACACCGATTAGAATGGCTGCCATTAAACAAACAGGAAACTACAAATGCTGGAGGGGATGTGGAGAAATTGGAACTCTTATTCATTGTTGGTGGGACTGTATAATGGTTCAGCCACTCTGGAAGTCAGTCTGGCAGTTCCTTAGAAAACTAGATATAGAGCTACCATTCGATCCAGCGATTGCACTTCTCGGTATATACCCGGAAGATCGGAAAGCAGTGACACGAACAGATATCTGCACGCCAATGTTCATAGCAGCATTATTCACAATTGCCAAGAGATGGAAACAACCCAAATGTCCTTCAACAGATGAGTGGATAAATAAAATGTGGTATATACACACGATGGAATACTACGCGGCAGTAAGAAGGAACGATCTGGTGAAACATATGACAACATGGATGAACCTTGAAGACATAATGCTGAGCGAAATAAGCCAGGCACAAAAAGAGAAATATTATATGCTACCACTAATGTGAACTTTGAAAAATGTAAAACAAATGGTTTATAATGTAGAATGTAGGGGAACTAGCAGTAGAGAGCAATTAAGGAAGGGGGAACAATAATCCAAGAAGAACAGATAAGCTATTTAACGTTCTGGGGATGCCCAGAAATGACTATGGTCTGTTAATTTCTGATGGATGTATTAGGAACAAGTTCACTGAAATGTTGCTATATTATGTAACTTTCTTGGGGTAAAGTAGGAACATGTTGGAAGTTAAGCAGTTATCTTAGGTTAGTTGTCTTTTTCTTACTCCCTTGTTATGGTCTCTTTGAAATGTTCTTTTATTGTATGTTTGTTTTCTTTTTAACTTTTTTTTTCATACAGTTGATTTAAAAAAGAAGGGAAAGTTAAAAAAGAAAAAAAAGAAAAAAGACAAACAAGGAAAAAAAAAAAAAAAGATGTAGTGCCCCCTTGAGGAGCCTGTGGAGAATGCAGGGGTATTCGCCTACCCCACCTCCGTGGTTGCTAACATGACCATAGACATAGGGGACTGGTGGTTTGATGGGTTGAGCCCTCTACCATAAGTTTTACCCTTGGGAAGACGGTTGCTGCAAAGGAGAGGCTAGGCCTCCCTGTATTTGTGCCTAAGAGTCTCCTCCTGAATGCCTCTTTGTTGCTCAGATGTGGCCCTGTCTCTCTGGCTAAGCCAACTTGAAAGGTGAAATCACTGCCCTCCCCCCTACGTGGGATCAGACACCCAGGGAAGTGTATCTCCCTGGCAACGTGGAATATGACTCCCGGGGAGGAATGTAGACCCGGCATCGTGGGATGGAGAACATCTTCTTGACCAAAAGGGGGATGTGAAAGGAAATGAAATAAGCTTCAGTGGCAGAGAGATTCCAAAACGAGCCGAGAGATCACTCTGGTGGGCACTCTTACGCACACTTTAGACAACCTTTTTTAGGTTCTAAAGAATTGGGGTAGCTGGTGGTGGATACCTGAAACTTTTAAACTACAACCCAGAACCCATGAATCTCGAAGACAGTTGTATAAAAATGTAACTTATGAGGGGTGACAGTGGGATTGGGAATGCCATAAGGACCAAACTCCACTTTGTCTAGTTTATGGATGGATGTGTAGAAAAGTAGGGGAAGCAAACAAACAGATAAAGGTACCCAGTGTTCTTTTTTACTTCAATTGCTCTTTTTCACTCTAATTATTATTCTTGTTATTTTTGTGTGTGTGCTAATGAAGGTGTCAGGGATTGATTTAGGTGATGAATGTACAACTATGTAATGGTACTGTAAACAATCGAAAGTACAATTTGTTTTGTATGACTGCGTGGTATGTGAATATATCTCAATAAAATGATGATTTAAAAAAAAAAAAAATTCAATCAGTTGATATATATAAAGTGCTGTGCACGATACCTGGCACATACTAGTGCCCAATAAATGGAAGTTATTTAAAAAAATAAAAAAAATAAAAAAAAAATAAAACAACCTCAAACAATACACAAAATGATTAAAGAGCTAAACATAAAAGCACTCCTCTTAGGAACACTCTTTTTCAATAGAGGCCCTCCAACTCAAATTATTTCCATATCCTTCCTCTCCCCAAATACTGACATCTCTTCTTGCTTCTCCTGATTCTATCAATATTTTGACAATTTTCTAGGCTCAAAACCCAGCCATGTTCCCAGGGATGAACCTGGACCCGGCATCGTGGGATTGAGAACATCTTCTTGCCCAAAAGGGGGAAGAAAAATGAAACAAAATAAAGTTTCAGTGGCTGAAAGATTTCAAATGGAGTCGAGAGATCACTCTGGTGGGCATTCTTATGCACTATACAGATATCTCTTTCTAGATTTTAGTGAATTGGAATAGCTACAAGTGAATACCTGAAACTATCAAACTCCAAGTAGAAAACTGGGGACAGGGACTAAATGAAGATTGGGGTGGGATGGAGGGATGATTTGGGTGCTCTTTTTCACTTTTGTTTTTATTCTGATTTTTGTCCTTTCTGGTGTAAAGAAAGTGTTCAAAAATGGATTGGGGTGATGAAGGCACAACTATATGCTGGTACTGTGAACAGTTGATCGTACACCATGGATGACTGTAGGGTATGTGAATATATCTCAATAAAACCGATTTTTAAAAATTAGATGAATAGGGTGGGATGGAGGGTATGGAAAGAGTTAGAGGTTCTTTTTTGCTTTTATTTTTATTTTGGAGTAAGGAAAAGATTCAAAAATTGATTCTGATGACAAATGCACAACTGTATGATGGTGCTATGAATAAACGATTGTACACTGTGAATGACTGTAGGGTGTGTGAATGTATCTCAAACTATTTAAAAAAGTGAACAATGCAGGGAGGAGGGGAATGGGATGTTTTGGATATTCTTTTTTATTTTACTTTTTGGAGTAATCAAAATGTTCAAAATTTGATTGATGAAAGCACAATTACATGACAATACTGTGAACAACTAATTGTACACTTTGAATGGTTGTATGTTACGTGATTATATCTCAATAAAATTGTATAAAAAATACCAGTCAGGGAACCCTGGCAAGATGGCAGCATAGGGAGGTGTGCAATTCAGTTACTCCTCTGGAACAACTAGCATATGGCGAGGAACAACTAGTAAATAGTCTGGAACAACTGTTGGGGGACATCTTTGGCTGGACAAACAGCGTACACCTGTACAGAATGGGTGGAACGGCTGAGATCACAGCATAAAAACTGGAAACTTGATACTGATTACACCCTCTTCCTGAGACCTGAGCCTGTCTGGTCTGGAAAAATCTGGGGTAGTCAAGGAAACAGATGTCTAGACAACAAAAATTATGAATCACACTAGAAAAAACGAAGATATGGCCCAGTCAAAGGAAGAAATTTACACTTCAAATGAGATACAGGAGTTGAAACAATTAATTAAAGTTTGTCAAACAAATATGCTTAATCAATTCAAAAATCAAATCAACGAAGGAGGGAAGATATGGCAAAAGAGATGAAGGATATAAAGAAGATATCGGGCAAACATAAGGAAAAATTCGAAAGTTTGAAAAAACAATTGGCAAAATTTATGGGAACAAAAGGCAAAAAGAAGAGATAGAAAACACAATGGTGATATACAACAGATTTGAAGAGGCAGTAGAAAGGATTCAGGAACTAGAGGACAGAACATCTGAAATCCTACATAAAAAAAGAACAGATAGGGAAAAGAATGGGAAAAATATGAGCAGGGTTTCAGGGAACTGAATGACAACATGAGGTGCATAAATATACATGTCATGCGTGTCCCAGAAGGAGAAGAGAAGGGAAAGAGGGCAGAAGAAATAATGGAGGAAATAATCACTGAAAACTTCCCAACTCTTATGAAAGACATAAAAATGCAGATCCAAGTACAGCGTACCCCAAACAGAACAGATCCAAAAAGACCCACTCCAAGACACATAATGAGATTATCAAATGTCAAAGACTGAGAATTCTGAAAACAGCAAAAGAAAAGAGCGATTCATCATATACAAAGGAAGCTCAATAAGACTATGTGCAGATTTCTCAGTAGAAACCATGGAGGCAAGAAGGCAATGGCATGATATATTTCAGATACTAAAAGAGAAAAACTGCCAACTAAGAATTATATGTCCGGCAAAACTGTCCTTCAAAAATGAGGGAGAGACTAAAGTATTTCCAGACAGACACACACCGAGAGAATTTGGGAACAAGAGACCCGCTCTACAAGAAATACTAAAGGGAGCTCTAGAGGCAGATAGGAAAAGACAGGAGAGAGAGGTTTAGAAAAGAGAGTAGAAAGGAAGACTATTAGAGTAAAAAGAGAGAGAGAAAAAATAAAAATAATATCTGACATACAACATTCAAAAGACAAAAGGGTAGACAGTAGACATTACATTGAGTGAAATTAGCCAGAAACAAAAGGATGGGTACTCTAGGACTCACTAACACAAACAATGAAGAGTGAAATTTGATGAGTTAAAGTTGAGAACATAGGTTGTCAGGAGATAAAAAGAAGTTAGAAAATGGGCACTTGATGCTGAAGGAACACGTAAGTTTTGGCAGGAATGACTGTATAGATTCCAGAAATGGATAGCATACTACTGTGTGATGGTAGCACAATACTGTGGGTACTCTTAACAAACATAAGGGTGAGTGTGGTTGAAAGTGGAAGGCTAGGGGCATGTATAACATCAGAAGGAAAGACAGAAGATAAAGACTGGTATTGTGTAACTTAGCAAAACCTAGATAGAGTGTTGTTGAAAATTGGATGGTGTAGGGGAAATAACACAATCAGTGCAAACTAGTCTATAGTTGACGGTAACACTGAAAGATGCCTCCATTAATTGTAACAAAGGCAATATACCAAAGCTAAATGTCTGTAAGAGGGGGATATAAGGGAGTGATATGGGATTCTTGTGGTGGTATCGTCTGACCTTCTCATTTTATTTTATTTTTATTCTATCTTTTATATTTTTATTCTTCACCTTTTTTTCTCCTTTTCCTCTTTGCAGAAGAAATGGAAATGTCCTCATATAGATTGTGGCGTTGAATGCATAATTATGTGATTATGCACATAATTATGCATTAACTTATTGTTTACTTAGAATGGATCGTATAGTGTGTGAATATAACTGTTTAAAAAATAAACAGAGGGATAAAAGTGCTGGAGAAAATGTGGCGAGAGGGATGTACCTATTCACTGTTGGTAGGGAAGTAGAATGGGGCAGCCCATCTGGAGGGAGTATGATGGTTCCACAGGAAGCTAACTATGGGTTGCCATATGGTCCTGCAACCCCATTATTGGGTATATACTTGGAAGAACTGAGAGCAGGGACATGAATGGACACTGCACACTGGTGTTTATGGTGGCAATATTCATGATTTGCAACGGAAGTGACCTAAGGGTACACTGACCGATAAACGGAATGGTGAACTGTGTATACATTCAACGGAATATTGAGCAGCAGCAAGAAGAAATGAAGTTGTAAGGTATGCAACTAGGTGAATGGACCCTGAGGACAGTATGTTTGTTGAGCGAAATAAGCCAGAATTGAAAAGACAAACATTATAATGCCTCACTAATATGGACTAACTATAATGTGTGAACTTTGAGAACTGAATCTGAGAGCATGTTTTCTGGGAAGGCTTATGGTAAAGGTTCCTAGATTGTAAGCTCTTATAGCAGTCAGATCTATTCGTGAGTTGTAACAGTCATTTCTAAATTCTGAGATAATGAGCTATTTGTGTATAACCTGGTTGGTCCCTGGAACTCTGGTTATCTCTGTGACACCTGAGACTCAGATTCAGAGTTTGGTAGCTATAAATGTCAGCACTGCCCCATACAGCAAATGTTAAAGAAGCTGAAAAAAAGAGATCAGACTTTAATTAGAGATATGAACAAAATGGACTTGGTTAGGAATATACTAAAGAGAAAAAGATGATACTGACTGTATTTTAAAACTTCGACTTCTATGTGAGACCAAAGGAAGAGATGTTTATTTGGTGGAAAATCTATACTTTCTGTAAGTCGTATGGTCAGTTTACTCAAACACCATAATTACATGGAACCTTGAACAGAGGGTGAGATCTGGTTGGTTTGTACAGGTTAGCATGAAACCCCAATACATCCCGAGTAATTTAGGCAGAAATTAAAAAGTATTTGCAAAGCCCTCTTGAGGGACTGGAGAAAAACTTGAGATATTAAACTTCCCCACCTAGGGAATTCCTGGTATTCTCACAAGCACTGGGGAATACCACTGTGATAGGCCAATCCCTAGATCTTGGGGTTTGCCCTTATGAAGCTTGTTACTGCAAAAGGAGAGGCTAAGCCTACTTACAATTGCGTCATCCCCAAAGAACCTCTTTCGTTGCTCAGATATGGCCTCTCTCTAAGCCAAATCGGTAAAACTTACTGCCCTCCCCCCTACACGGGACATGACTCCCAGGGGGTAAGTCTCCCTGGCAATGTGGGAAATGACTACCAGGGATGAACCTGGACCTGGTATGATGGGATTGAGAAAGTCTTCTTGACCAAAAAGGGGAAGAGAAATGCAACAAAATAAGTTTCAGTGGCTGAGATATTTCAAATGGAGTCAAGAGGTCCTTCTAGAGGTTATTCTTATGCATTATTTAGATATCCCTTTTTAATTTTTAGTGTATTAGAATAGCTAGAAGGAAATACCTGAAACTGTTGAACCGCAATCCAGTATCCTTGATTCTTGAAGACAATCGTATAACTATATAGTTTATATAGGATGACTGTGTGATTGTGAAAACCTTGTGGCCCACACTCCCTTTATCTGGTGTATGGACAGATGACTAGAAAAAAGGGGGACAAAAAGTAAATGAATAATGGGGGGGGAAGGAGTATGAGATGTTTTGGGTGTCCTTTTCTACTTTTATTTTTATTTCTTGGAATAATGAAAATGTTCAAAAAATTGTGGTGATGAGTGCACAACTATAAGATGATACTGTGAACAACTGATTGTGTACACTTTGGATGATTTCATGGTATGTGAATACATCTCAATAAAATTGCATAAAAAATTCAGTCATGTCACTAAACTTCCCAAAATGTGTAACCAAGGAAAGCTATTAGATTTGGAGTCAAGACCTCTATTATAATCTTGACTCTAATCCTGATAATCTTGGGCACAGTCACCCAGCTTCTCTGTACCCAGGTGTCTCATACATAAATGACAAATTTGTACTCATATTCAAAGTCACCTTTAAAAATCTTGCATCATCACTTTTCTTTCCATCCCAAATTCACTGCCCTGGCTGAAGACCTTTATTTACAGCTAGGCTACCACAAAAGCCTCCTTACCTTTAGTCTTGCCTTGCCACTCCAAACCATCCCACATCTCAAGCCCATTCACTCCACATTAGCAACAAACAACTCAGAGCCCTTTAATCATGCCATTCCCCTTCAGTGATTCCACACTACTCTTAGTATACAGCCCAAAAGCAGGAGGCTCACATTCAAAGACAATATGACTCCAACTTACTGTTCCAACCTCATCTGCCCCTTCTTGAACCTTTTATATCAGGCAGGTTACACTCTTCACTGGCACCTAAACAGAAAATCCTCATTCTGAGTTCCCTCACCCTTGGATCCGAAAACATCCTGTATTACTTCTTGGAAACCTAAAAGTCATCCTTGATTCAAATTCAAGTTCCATCTCTACTCTTCTGATTATCTTAGCCCATAGGAATCTTTCTTTCCTTCTAACATTTCAGCATTTAATACCTGTACCATGTGTCTAGTATTGAGCATACACTGTCTAATTCTACCACTTTCCTTTCTACTTGAAGGCAGAAGATGAGAAATCAGTCATATAAACTACTCCTTGAAGGAAGGAACCAAGTTTTAAATTCTTCTTAAGTGTTTTCATTATTCCTTACTCTACTGCCAGAGAAACATTTCCTTTTTACCTCTGGGGGCAGTGTTAATTTTGATAGATAATCCTAAAAGTATAGTCTCCAAATAACTAGAGTTACCTAGAAATTTTTAATATTATTCTTTGCTCAGAGAATTCTGGAACTCCTCTTCTGGAATTGCCACAGAGATACATTTGACTATGTTCAATGATAACAAATCTTGGTTTCTATTCAGATTATCATCTATAGTAACTCCTCTGATCACTGTTGAAAGAATTTCTATTAAAGGGACAAAAGTTATACCTCCTTCAAAGGCTGGTCTGATAGGAAACACTAGACTCTTAAGTGTTCCCTAAGCTCTTTTCACAAGCCAGCCCAAGCATAACAAGTTGTCATTCATGGATGAAATTAAGGACATTGAACTCATCTAATAACAGCATCACACTGGATATTTAAAATAAATAATGTAAGCTTACATCATCTAACACTGCTTTGGACATTTGAAGAAATAATAACCTCCCCCACCTAACAATATAAAACCAAGAGTGAGTATATATGTGTGTATCATGTCATCTTGAATGTACACTTAAATTTCAACGTCACTCATATCTCTCAACTTTTGGGTCAGAGACCTACTTACTATCAAGTTAACTCAACAAATTAAGAGAATTCTCAACTGGGAAGATAATCATCGTATTCAGCAAGCTTTCTGCAAATACTCAATGAGCCTTTCCACTGACACTTCCAAGTCAGTTATTGCTGTGAATGTCTGACTGTACTTGCATAACATATCAATTTCAAATATAGCTGGGTAAGACCAAAATGAGTGTTAAGCAAACTTCACCCTGTTTTCATCTTACAAAGAGAAGAGGAGCCTGTCTTCCAGCCTTGTGAATAAAGATCTTGCAAAATTCACTATGCACAGGGTGTGCCCAAAGAATACTTGCTGGAAAAATCTGCTGAGGGAGAGCCAGTTTAAAAAGACTAACATTTTCACCCAGTTGGAAAGCTAGAGAAACAGCAACTCAGCTGAAAACTCTCAAGAGCTAAAGAAAATTTTTTCAAAAAACCCAGATCTTTTTATCTTGAAAATAAAATTCTATGGAACAACAATCAAGGATTCAACATTATTAACTTTATACATCTAAAAAGTAATAACTGAAACTGTGCTTTTTATGTATGACAGTGTCAAAAGACAACAGGTACCCTATTGCTCTACATAAATGAATTTTATAATCTGTAACAGTTGCTAATTGTTTCTGGGAAAGAAACAGGAGTAAAAGAAAAAAAAAATTATTGCCCTTTTTTGGGGGAGTGAAGAGGTAGATCTTTGGTTTTCATTAGGGAGATTTATTTTCAAAGCATAACACTCCCGAAACAGCTTTATTAAGCTACCTCATAGAGGCCTTTGCCATCACTACCTCACTACATCCCTCCCTCAGGGCCTGTTCAGAACAGCATAACCTTACTTTCAGATTTTTGTGTTGGAACACAGAAAAAAAAAAAAGAAAAAGAAAAAAAAAGGTTGCTGCAGGTTCAGGTGCATGCACAGGCACCCGGTTGCCTCGGGAGAGAAACAAGTGGGTGGACTGCTACAGTGCTGCCACTTGACGGGAACCAATCTACGGACTCCTTGTAAAAATGAGGGCCACATGGATAGTCACCTGGCCAATCAGCATACCATAGTGAAACGAAACATTACACCTGACAGTGATAATAGCCTTTCCCATCCCAGCCTAATCCCATGATTACAAAACAAGCAACATTTTTCAACAAGTAAAATCCAGATTTTAAAAACGAGGCATTATGTGAAAGGAAATGAAATAAGCTTCAGTGGCAGAGAGATTCCAAAAGGAGCCGAGAGGTCACTCTGGTGGGCACTCTTACGCACACTTTAGACAACCCTTTTTAGGTTCCAAAGAATTGGGGTAGCTGGTGGTGGATACCTGAAACTATCAAACTACAACCCAGAACCCATGAATCTCGAAGACAGTTGTATAAAAATGTAGCTTATGAGGGGTGACAATGGGATTGGGAAAGCCATAAGGACCACACTCCACTTTGTCTAGTTTATGGATGGATGAGTAGAAAAATAGGGGAAGGAAACAAACAGACAAAGGTATCCAGTGTTCTTTTTTCCTTCAATTGTTCTTTTTCACTCTAATTATTATTCTTGTTATTTTTGTGTGTGTGCTAATGAAGGTGTCAGGGATTGATTTAGGTGATGAATGTACAACTATGTAATGGTACTGTAAACAATCGAAAGTACGATTTGTTTTGTATGACTGCGTGGTATGTGAATATATCTCAATAAAATGAAGATTTTAAAAAAATCAGTGAAATATAATAAGAAATTTGGTTACTTTAAAAAGTTGGGTTATATGTAATTTTTACTTTTTCTCATTGAAACTTTTATATGTTTTCCAAATTTTATTCAAGGAGCATATATTTGTGTTGTAAGCAGAAAATAAACAATAAACAAACAAAAAAAAAATGAGGCATTTAAGCCTAGGAAGATTCAAAGATAAAACAATTTGCAAAAGTAGTCAAAAATTATTTCTACTATTTGCACTCTCTCTCTAGTACTAATCCTACAAATGCTATCAAAAATAATCATCTCCAGTTCATCCTTCAGGTTTTCTGATTACCGAATCAATAAAAATAAGATATCAAATGTTAATCATAAACCCCCTAACCTCAGACACTGAAATGACACCAATTCAGATTAAGTGGGTGAAAGCCAATGAAGATATTTTTCAATTGCTACTTCAGTCTTTTCAAGTTTTTACAGTAACCAAATTTACCAGAATAGGTTTCCTTGAGGAAAACAGTTTAATAAATACTAAGTATATGCTTATAATTCATGTATTAGATGTAAGCACAAGGGAAAGTAAAGGAGAAAGGAACATAAAATACATTGATATCTTAAAAGATTTTTTTCCAGCAACTAAGGAAACGAGGATTTTTCCACATATTAAAATATAAATCATCCCTTTAGAATGTCAAAATTTTATTTAACCATTTGATGGGGAAAAATTATGAAATGGGTCATTTCTCTGGATTATTAATATAGTAGAGAGAAACTATGTAACCTTCTCATAATCCCTCATGGTCAATGCCATGACCATCAGTGTACTATGCCTTCAGAGAACTGTCTATAGGAGCTGCTACTACAAACAGGCAACACTGAGCTTTCAAGTTACTGCATTTCTCAAAACAGAATCTTTTTGCTTCCCCTCTCAGTCAGTTCCAGGAGAAAAAGCAGAAAGAGTAGTGAAAAACAACTAGCTTCTATTGTCACCATGATCTCAAGCAAGTTATTTAACATATCTATAGCCTCAGATCTCAATTGTAAAATGGGAATATCACCTTCATTATATGTTTTAAAGATTAAATACCAAACGTAAACCACCTAACATACAGAAGGTGGATTTATAAATATTACTTCCCTTGTTTCCTTCCTTTACTTTAATCACCCCAGCCATTTCCTTAGATGCTATGTCTGCCCTAGCAAACGACCCAGCCAAACCCATCCAGCTTCTAGTCCACAAATGAAATCAGTATTAACGTACTGCAGACTTAAAGGTATATCTGGTTAAGATACAGACTATTATACCTTTCCTCAAAATACGTATTACAAAATTATATTACTATAAATATAAGGTCTCTGGAACATAACATCAAATGCTTTATTTTATATGATGTTTAGCAGGATTCTTTTCATCAACAATGTCTAAAAGACGATTTTTCACTGTTGCCACTAATATAGATAGTGTTTACACACCTGCTCTTGGTAAACAGCCTACCTAGATTAATATCCGTTTCTTATTAACTGTGTGACATTAAGCAGGTTACTTAAACTTTCCATTCCTCAATATGAATCTGTAAAATTAGGATAATATCTACCTCACTGTATTGTTGAGAGGATTAGTTCCTATAACACTGCCTCGGCTCAAAATATTCAACAAATACGGGCTATTATTATTTCCCTATCAAAATGTCTCAACTCTGTTGTCTGATCAGGCAAAGCTGGTTAAGAATGTTGTTTCCTAGCTCACCCAAATCAGTTCAGTCAAAATCCTCCTGGGGCTATGTGTGGTCTCCCAGGTTTCAGACTAATTTAGTCTCAAAGGTCCTCAAGTCTCCCTCCCTCAATTTTTATCTTTCCAGGATGCATTTCTCAAGTACCAAAACAAACAGGAAAACAGGGATTAAACGGAAAGCAAGAAAACAGTCACCACAAATATAAACATCATTCAATCCCCTGGGTGATGCCCTTTACTCTGTTAGGCAAAAGTAAAAGAACTTATAATGGAACATAACCTCTCTCTCTGGTGGCCATTTCTCAATCCACCCCCACCCCCCACCCAAATACAGTTTTCGCTACAAGATCTCTTTACTTGAGTTTTGAATACAGTCTATACAGTTCCTCCTATGCTACTGAACAGGTTGCCAGGGCAACTCACAACATTCACAATTTAACAGCAACTGTTCAGTATATTGTTTGAAGAACAGACTTCCCAAATACTTTCTGCAGATTTAAACTGATTTCAAAACAATTTTGTTTACTGCTTTGGTGCAAAAATACTTTATATTATACAAATATAAAATCAATCAGGTTAAAGTTGCCACAAAGCCTTAATTAATGGGAATCAAAATTAACAAGGTTTTCTCTTTATCTTTATGTAGAGCTTCTTGGTTCAAATTTCTGAAAACTCAATACTCTCTTTACATTGAATATATGAGCATAATTTTCCCAAGTACACAATGAGAAATAGGAGAAAGACAAGAAACTGGTAGACATAAAAGAACATGATCTAAGGCATCAATTTCTACCAAGTACTATTTATTTGTAATGGAATGTGACACCAAGTCTTTCCTTTTCCAGTAAACAATTCGTCATGCTAAAGAATGTTTCGCAAAGAAACCGGAATCTCTGATGAAAATGTTTAAATCAAAATTATTGAATGTCCACCCCAACCCCCTCCCTCATCTGGGTCCTCTCTTCCTCTTAGCATATCCATCCAATCTATAGTTACTCCTCCCAAAAATCTGAGAATCACCACTGACACCTCTTCCCTCTCCCCATCAATCACAAGTCCTGGTCAACCTACCTCAATATCCAATTCTCTCACTCTCTCCTGCCAACAGCTAAGTCCACCATTCTCCTTTACCTGGCCTTCTGCAACAGTCTAACTGATCTCCTTACATCTACATCCACCTATTACCCACACAGTAAAAGGGGTCTTTTTAAAAATCCAAACATTTGTAAAACTGTCAATGCCATCACAATAAAAATTTACACCTTAGGAAGACCTACAAGATGCCTGTATAGCAGTGTGGCTTATGAGGGGTGACGATGCAGTTGGGGGGGGGTGGACATGTGGATCGCACTCCCCTTTGGCAGGTGTGTGGATGGATGAGTGGAAGGGGGGGGCTAAAGGAAGAATGGGGGGTGGGGGACGATTTGGGTGTTCTGTTCTTGCTCGTTTTTTTAATTCTTGCTTTCACTTTTTCTGGTACAGGGAAGACGTAAGAAAAGGACTGATTGGCATGGTGGGCTATGTGATGGTAGTGTGATCAATGGATTCAATGGATTGTGTACTTTGGATGACTGTGTGGTATGTGAATAAATCTTAATAAGAAAAAAAAAAAAAAAGACCCACAAGGTCATCTACATGGCCTCTACCAACCTCTCTTGCTTCATTTCTCACCCCTCTCCTCTTAAGTACTCTATACTTTGCTCTGTTCCTTGAAAGCATCAAGCACCTTCCAGCCCCCAGGGATTTGGCTTATACTGTTTCCTCAGTCTGTAATGTAGTCACTGCCCAACTCCTTCCCATTCTTCAGGTTTCAGCTTCTAGGCCACTTCTAAGGACATTTCCCAAAGGTATTCCTGATAGACACCCTAAAAGCACTCCGAATTTTGTCTCTGTGACACTCACAACCATTACAAATATATGATGTATGTGATTATCTGCTTAAGTCATTATTTTCTTTCTAATCTATATTCCCGAAGAGGGCAGGGATTGTATCTAAGTAACGACCATATTTCAAGCCTTTAGCTCTCAAGCACATAGTAGACATTCAATAAAGATTTGGTGAAGAAATTAATAAATTTCAGAGCCTCTCAATGTAAGGCTTTGAGCCTCTCTGTACAGATAAACTCCTTCTCTTTGTTTACAGTGAATTACTTGGAAGCCCAGTCCCTGAGAATGAATTTTAAACACTTGCTGGAATGTATAAGGAATATACAAACCTTTATTTTTTAAGATCCTAATAAAGAACCTGCACTCTCATGAGCTACAAGAGTTATTTTGCAAACTGGGTACTGAAATGCTACTGGTCACTATCTATTCTTGTCACTCAGGCTTGACATGTCAATCTATGATGATCTCTCCTTCACTGCCTCACAATTCACTGTTAAGTCTCATTAATTCCACCCCTGTATCATCTCTGGAATTATCTCTTCCTTTTTACACTTATGTTTATTCACTTCTTACCTAAACTATTAGGTCTCCAAAAGATTCCCATTTCCTCAAAGCCCCATGCCTTTCAGCCTCTGTCCTCTCTATACAAGGCTCTGCCTTCTGCCTCTACCTCAATAGGCCACAACCAAAAGAAAACTGTTTATCAAATCATACTCACTCTTCAAGGCCCATTTCTAATACCTTTTCTTTCCAATTCCACCAACCAGTTGTGAACTCTTCCTATTTCAACTGTATCTTCCAATATTTATATTACTACATGGCAAGCACCGTTCTAATTACTTGTCTTTCTCTTACCATGTCTTCCACTCCTCTTCAAAACTATAAACTCCTTAAGGGCAGAGACTCAGTTTATTCACCTATGGCATCTAACGTCTTATACATTTGCTCCTTCAATAAGCCCTGTATCACCTCTTCTCAACACTATCAGAAATGAATACTTTTCACTCAACTTTAGAAAATGAAAATAACAATCACAAGGCAAGAGAAAACATTTGTAGCAACTAACCTACAGCAAAGGGGTAATCCCCAAATTCCTGCCACCTAATTTCCTTCCTTCAGAACCTCACATAAAGCACTAAATTTCCACTATCTCCATGTCTTCTCAGGAAAAAAAAATGGGAGAGACTAGCAAGAAAATACAGAAGTTCTGATTTCTGCCACTGGATATAATATGGAGGCCAGTAGAAAAGCAAGGAGTATGAAATCAAAAGTGGTCAGCAAGTGAAAGTTTACTCAGCTCATAAGCAGCTTCTATTAGAACACAATGTAATTAATCCCACATTTTCTACAGATCAAGAAATATAATAATCACTTTAATGGACTATGAAAAAAATAAACTAAGGCATTAAAAAAAAAAACAAACAGAGCTCTAAGTTAAAAGTCAATAAACTGGTTTTGTTCAAGTTACAACCCTGACCTATAGGTCTTTTGCCCCAGTTTCCCCAAACGCAAAAAAAAAAAAAAAAAAAGGTGTTGCACAAAGCAAAGCCCCGTCATTGTTATTTAAAGATAAATAGATCATAGTAACATTTTAAAGTAGTTTGCACCCCAAAGACCATCTACTTCAATTTCCTCATTTTTCAGAAAAGTGGTTACATGTTTAGTCCATTTGACTAATTAGTAGCAGAGAAGGGTTAAACTTGGGTCTCCTGGCTAATGTTCTCTCACTCCATCATTCTGTAAAAAGAGAAGGGAGTAGGAAAATAGGACAAGTCAATTTGATTGCCACCTTTGGCAACAGCACCTGTATATGCTTAATAAATTCAAGTAGAAGTTACAATATAAAGCATTCCACACTACCTAAAAAGCAAAAACTTACAAACGTACTAATAATTCATTATAGATTGAAATCTTCATTAACAACTCTAAGAGGGTATAATTCCCCAGGAAAAGTGAAGTCAATGCAATCCAAATTTAAATGAATGCTTTAAGTTCACCTTACTGAGCATCTATAATTTATTTATACCCAACCCTCATCTGGAATGGACTTCAGGAGGCAAACAAATATGCTATTAACATAGGTTAGCATAAATTAAACTGGAAATAAAAGCGCAAAAGTAAAACAAACATGAGGAGCAAAATGAAGTCAGGAATGAGGGTTGTAAAAGGGTAAAACAAAAAGACCTACAAGCTTGACTCTAACCTTCTAAAAGCCAAGGGAAAAATAGAACCTAGCAAACAACACAAATCACAGCATTCCGGTAATAAAAACAAACCAAAAGCTTAGAAAAAAGTACAATTATTCTTGGTTGCACATCTTTCTCCATGAGGTCCTTATGAAGAAGTCATTATTTAATACAAAGAACAATATCCTTAACAAAATCTCAGAAGTCAAAATGAAACATTTTATGGGATTATTTCTTATACTGACCCTCAACAGAGACCTACAGCAAAACAACAAAGAACAGCGAGTTCAGGAAAAAAAAAAATTCTGAGGGAGAGGTCTACAAAACATGGTCCAGGTATCCAATATGCTGCTAATACGACTTAATCTAACAGCATATTTAAGAGACTATCTATAAAAATTTTCTTAACAGTAAGTACTTACTATAGAAGTTTATAAGCACAAAAAATGAAAAACCAAATTTAGCAAGACCAAGAATTCATAGCAAAAAAACAAGGAAAAGTGGGAGGAATATGAAGAAAATTCAAAGTGAAGAAAAAGAGAAAGCACTCAATATTATATTACATACATGTGAGATCATTAAAAGCTTTTATTTCTAATTCTACAATTAAGAATTAAACATTAAGGTAATTATTGAAACATGCAACTTCCTTGACAGCCCCACAGTCAAGGAGATAGTGTTTAAATTTCTATTCTTCCACAGTGACTTTTCAATGACATAGGACATCATAACAAACCCAAGAAAGTGCAGAATTTTAAAAAAGTAGTAGTTTTATGTCCACTATACCAAGACAGGGAAACGTCTGAAACCATTTAGGAAGACTTTTCCAACAACAGCTTAAAACAAAAAGGTTTAACAGTTTTAAACTAAACATACAATCAGTTAACCAAGAAAATAAAGAGTTCAATAAAAAAGAACTCTAGTATGTTTCAGTAAGCAATACAGTTTACTAACTGTAAAACATAGTACAACGACAAACATATAATTTCCCATAAATTCAACAACATATACAAAACAATTATTCTGCTACTGACAGCAGGTACCTAGGACTTATGATGGGGCATTGTTTTTCGTACAGTCTGGAGGTAAGAAAAAAAAAAACAACTGAATTACTGGTGAAGGGCTTATACAGTTTTCACAGAACCATCCACTTAATATTTTAAGCAACATCATTTAAAAAAACTCATTTCAACAGTCTCCTCTAATTATTTTCATGGTGAATACCTAAACTAAATCTTGCCCACTGTATTTCTGGCAGATACTTCAACTAAGGAGTGAAATATTAAACAGGCTACTGCAAGGGGGAAAAAACCTTGGAAATTCAACAACTAGGTCAATCTCCTAAGAGTTAACTCACTTCTCATTCTAGAACTTAACAATTATCAGTGTGATTATGAGATTTTGGATGCAACACCAGATCACAAGGAAAAGACTTCTCAAGAATCCAAATCTGCCTTTTCTTTTTCTTTTTTAATTAAAGTAATACCTCCACACTCAGACTGACCAACTGCTGAAAACCTTTAAAATACTCAGGTCAACAAACAGCTGACTAAATACCAACCTTAAAAGTCATTATGGTGACCTTGCTCAAAAAAAAAAAAAAAACTTTAAAGTATTTATGCATTACTGATTATCTTAATTTAAATTCAATCACACTGTGCAAAAAAAATACATGTACTTGACAGAACTTTTAGCACCCCAATTTTCCTTACTTCAATATGAACTGATGCATGGAAATTTGAATTTCTAAAGCATTATGTAGATGATTTTCTTAAAAGAGGATTCAACTGATCCTAAAGTTTCCTAAAGATCCCTTGGCTGTCATACTTCACATCTTCTTATCAACAAACTACTACGTGAGAAGAATGCCCAGAACTTAGTGAACAGACTAATAAGTCTTTTAAAGACACTAGATTATCCTACGAAATGAGTAAAATTCTCTTCAACATTTTGATTTCACTGAATTAGAAAACTCAGACCATCATCAAAACTCAAAGATGTTTTATATGCAGTGTTTCCTGAAGAGAAGCTTATAGATCTAGATAATTTTTCTCAAATACACAAAACAAGTATATGCAATCTGAAATGCTTCAACCACAGTATGTTATATGAAATTACTTTTCAGCACAAAATATTTAATCCAACCAAGATTTTGCAAAAGTAGTGGTTTGTGCAGTAAAATCAATGTGGATAAAGCCACAAATATTAGCAAGTTGATTTAAGCTACTAATCTATACAAAGGAAACTAACTCCGTTAGAGCAGGAGCAAAACTTAGATCTGAAATACAAGTGGAACCTCCAGCAAAATGAACTAGAAAATAGTCACAAAAGTAGGTCTACAAGCAAGAAATGTAGCAAAAATTACTCAGACTTTTTCCCTCAAAACAGAAACAAAAACAGTTTCAGATTCAGATACACAATGTTGTGCATGTGGATTATATAAACAATGTCGACAAAACAGGAAATTTACAGCTTAAAAGCATAGCTATCTCACAACTAAACTCTCCAATGAAAATCTTAGTCACCCCTTTAAAGCAGAGGCAAGGAAAAACCAATTCTTGCAATACATCCACCTATTTCAGCCTTCTTTAGAGTAATTCAACCTTCACAACATTCCTACCCAAAAAGGAAATTAAAGATGATCTACCAGTCAACTATCTTGCCCCTTTTTTCCTACTTCTCATGTTTTTCTCTCTCATAAATGTAACACAGTAGATAAATGCAGGATCAGGAGGGAAGAACAACAGTAAAGCACCTCTGCTCCACTATGCCAATTCGAGGTGCCACTCATGAAGAGCTTAACTAGAATGTTCTCAAACCAACAGATTTGAAAAAACCAGTTTAAGAATTTATTCCAAATATGTAAACATGTTTAATTTAGCTGAGAAAAAGTAAAATCCCAATCTGATAAGGGTTGACTCTTTAAGGAAGAGAATTAAGTTGTGAAAGCAAATTGTGCTTAGAGGCAACCTATAAAATAATCTGTAGCATTTTCTGACTGTCCCTAAAATGTAAGTAAATCTCAAGTGTTAAAACTGAAGACTGGGTGTGTTCTCTGCTGAAAGTCCAATTAAGACCAACTATAAATTCCAGCAAAGTTAACTAGATCAACTAAACATGCACTCCCCCTTCAGCAAACAACACAATCTGAACAGTCATCAGGCCATAAAAACTTAAAAAATGTCCTAATTACTTTTTCAAGAGAACTCTAATTATTCACTCTGAGACTGGTACTGATACAGTTTTACAAATATGATGCCTTTAGGTTTTTTTTTTCCTTAGTAAGATTTCAAAAGGAAAGTAACACTACACCAGAAATACCCTTCCATTTTTTTCACTAGCAGGTGTATACACCCACTTCCAAAATGAGGAAAAAGAAAAATGGAAGCTAGGAACCTATACACAAAGAATCCCATACTGTCCCTTAACGGGGATTCAGTAAATCTTTCTTCCTTGTCCCAACATCTCTCAAGAATGATGTTAGGCCATGGGTTCTACTCACAGGGGCACATGGCGCTGCTCAGGATCAGCTCTGGTCAGTTCTTCCTCTTCAATATCAGACTCCCCTCCCGAACTACTATCGGTGATGTCTGAATCGAATGCTTGTTCATTGCACCTCAAGTTGGCTATGCCACTAGCTGTAAATCTCTCCAATTCTTCTGAAATTGAATCACTTTTCAGGAAGTTGCAAAGTCCCTCGGAAGTGGTGGTCTCACTGGCAGCTTTCCTCAAGGCAGCTTCAGCCTTTCGAGTCAGCATCAACTGGCTCCGGGGCCTTAAGGATTCCAAGTTTGGCAGTTTGCTTAAAGTCTTCTCTAAAAATCCACCCAGCTGATGCTGTATATGCCTCTCCACCTGCTTAGCTTGTACAACCTGTAAGCGCTTCTGTAACCTACGGGCACGGCTCTCGATATCAGCCTGCCGCCGCAGTAAGGCTGTTATCCTTGTGTCAGAATCTAAAGCACTGAAAAGAATGGAAGACAGGGGAGACTTTTTACCCTCTAACTTGACACCCCCCAAATTAGAGCTGGGGTCTGTGCCAGGTGATAACCTACTGCTTCCTTGAAGTGCCGGCTGTTCCATGGAATTAATAGAAGATTTGTTTGCAGTGCTATTATTGCTAAATATGGTTGTATGTTCTACATCAAGGCTTCTATGTGGAAGAGTGCAATTGGTCATACCCCCCTTCAAGTCCCCAGATTCAGATCCCCCCACTTCACCCCCCTGGAGAGCAGATGAAGTGAAAGTACGTTTTCCTCCATTGAGGGAACAGGAATTGTCATGATCAGAATGTGTTGAACTTTTAGTCAATTTCTTAGCCAATCCATTTACAGGTGCTTGTGGCAGGGCTGTCTGACCACCGGTATTCATGGTTCTAAAATTTTCTAAGGAAAACTCCAACACTGGCTGTCTCCCCAGTAGCTCAGCTCGGAGTTCATAGGACTGAGTTAAAAGGGGGTGAGATTTAAGAACTGTCTGCTTGCTGAAGACCCCTTGCAATTTCAAAGACTCCTTTGATGGAACAGATGTTACATCTGAGCAGAGATAAGATGCCACCAGTGGTTGCAGCTTTCCCAAGTCTTCCTTGGTAGGATTGTTTCTGAAATCTAGACTGGGATCCTCTGCAGCAATGGCTTTTTTTTTGGTTCCGTTGGCAGCGATAAGTATGTTGGCGTTGCCGTTACTTTCGGCACTGCCAGGCGACAAGGTGGAGGACGGGGGAGCCAGTTTGAACCGGATGTGGTGTGCTTCAGCTGCTGCGTCAGTGAGAGCGGGCGCCATCGCAGCCATTCAGCACAGAGAGACAGGAAGTCCAGCCTCTCCCGGAGCCGAGGCCAGCTCCAAGGCCCCTTAGTGCCTCCCCAGAGAAGAGACTAGAAGAGAAAAAAGAAAAGGAAGTTAGAAATACAAGCACATTTGAAAACAACACACATTTTAAAATACAGGCACTACTTGAAACTGATAGTTCAAACTCTGCCTCCAGAAAGAAAACACTCAAGTCATTCTGGAGACCCAAATATCTTTATGGGGGAGAGAATGGGATTAAGGTGGGGAGGTGGTAGAGGGCGACACACAATTCTTGCACAAAAGAGTAAATCCCATCCTTTTTTTGGTTACTTGTTACCGTAGAGTGAAAGCTGCCAAAAAAGAAGTTCCTTTCTGAGAAAATCATAGATTATTAAAGTTAAATCATCTGCATTTAAACTTCTTGAAACTAGCTGATTTAAAGCAACCACGTATCAAACTAAACACCCAGAGAAGAAATAATAAGGAACTCCCCATCCCCATCCAAAAAATTATATGCCAAATGTCATTTGTCTGTACCATTTTTCTGGCTAGGGAATTCAGTTTGCATTAGCTTCTCACTTCTCTACAGATACAATCATACGGCTTGCTTAACTGTACCACATCTGTAATACCAATTCGCTTTATCAATTTTCTTTCAGATCAGAGAGCTCACCAGTATCTTTTTCTACTGGCTCCTTCCTTTCAGCCTAAAAACTTACCTCTCAAATTATTGCCCAACATGTTTCTCTTTATCCTAAAACTTCTTGAAAGAATAGCATAAGTAGATGCCTCTGTACTCTTTTCTCTTCTATAATCTGGCTTTCACCCCTACTGCTCTGACAAAGATCAACAGTAATCTCATTATCAAATCCAACAGTTGTGTTTCAGTTCCCATTCTATTTAACTTCTCTGCAGCATTTGGTAGTCCTGACCTTGAAATTAGTTGATTTAAAGCAACCATGTATCAAACTAAACACCCAGAGAAGAAATAATAAGGAACTCCCCAACCCCATCCAAAAAATCCTTCTTGAAATTGTCCTATGATTATCCAGACTTGGGTATTCAGCAGACATTTTCTCAAAAATGAACGAAATGAACCTGTCACTACAAGGAAAACAACTGACAGTATTTGTTATCAATAATAAAATTTGAGTTTACAAGTGAAATTTAAATTTTTGGAAAACTTATACCCACATCACCATGACCTTGAACATTCTCCCAATATTTAAAAAGCCTGTTTCTAATTAAATAGATTAGTGGTGATAATGAATGTGAATTTTGATACCACATAATGAAATATGTCAACATTTGGAAGATCTGTATAAATCAGTAAACCAACGGCCAATGAATGTTACAAAATCACCATAGGTAAAAGATCTATTCCAAGTGCAAGACAGACCAATCAGTGGATTTTATTATGAGTATAAAAAGTTCTCTGATATGGTTTTATATTTCACATTTATGAAACTACTACTTGTTAAGTTTAAGTGTAGAGTAAAGAGCATCTGCCCTTATCTGATGCCTCTCTTTTCCAATTATGTGAGTCTGGATTTTCTTTATATCCTTCAACCAAAACAACATGTCACAATATTTGAATGCAGAAGCAGATACAAGAATCCAACTGTTTTCTATTAAGCCAGATACCATAAAGATTTGCAAAAAGTAAAGCGACGCCATTCACTAAACAGGTTTGTTTTTGATAAAAAAATTTTCATAGTATATAATGGATTTGTTATTTAATGAATTAGTAATAAATATTTTTAAAAATTTCTCAAAAGTTTCTAGTAATTATTGATAGATAACCCACAAGAGGTCTCTGTGGTTCTCAACCACTTTTAAGCATGAAAAGTGGTTCTGAAACCAAAAAGTTTCAGAATCACTGGACTAAGCAATTCTCCCCCCACACACAGGCCCAAAAAGAGGGCAATCTCAAATGTGGCCATCTTTATCATGAGATCAATACCAACATAGGATGGTAGACCCCACAGGACTACACTAACCTTCTTTAAATACTATGACAATTCAAATTATTAATATCAAAATATTTAAGCAAATGACTGAGAAAACATTTAAACATATATACATGTCAAATCTACCCATTGCTCCATATGATCGCCATTGCTCCTTATGATCTAGGGTATAGTTTAATGAACATCCTATGAATAACTAGATCTTCTGGGGCTCACAGTTTTATCCTTATGGACTTCCTGGCTTACAGCATTCCGTGTAACTCAAACTGTTCTATGCTCACTTTACCCATTTATATATTTATATTCCCAATGCAGTACAGTTGTTATAGATCAATTACCATAAGTTATCTGTTCAAAATATTGAGTCAATTTTATAATAAGCAAAGCATTTTCTCCCACAAACACAAAAATTCACTATCATATCTTTTGAATATATATATATATATATCAAAACGTAGCTGATATTAGCAATGTAAGGAGGCACATTATGAGTGCCAGATGACTAATTTAACAAGAAGAGTTGTACTGCCTGAGAGCACTACAGTAAGGCTCAGCAATGGGAGGAAACAACCTCCCTCTGGGGACTCAGGCAACGGCACAGATGTTACACGGCTTATACAAAACTTACTCAGAAAACCCAGACTCACTCAGCACACATGAAAAGAGGGCCATAATTAACATCATACCAAAGAAGGTACTTAAGTAGTAAACAATGTAAAGTTGTTTTAGAACTCTTCAATTCTTTGAAGTGCACAACTTAAGAGTTTGCTGGCTCAAATCCCTTCTCTTCCATGAAGACTTCTCTGACCACAGCCCTCTGAACTAACAGAAATTATGTCTGCAAACTTGACAATAATCACATACCTCTCAAAAGCAAAAATTTATTTTGTTTCCACTCTCTCTCCTTGGTCTCAATATCCCTATAGGATGCATTGCAAAAAGCAGTTACTACCATACAATCTATCTAAAATATGCAATCAGTGGCTCACAGCATCATCACATACTTGTGCATTCATCACCCAATCAATTTTAGAACATTTTCATTATCCCAAAAATAAAAATAAAATATAAGAGAAAATCCCCCCCCCCCAAAAAAAAGCAGTTACTAAAACAATCATTATCTGAGTAAGTAAAATAAGGATGGGAAGGAGGAGAAAATGTGACAGCTTCTCCAAAGGAATTTTCATTCTTAACTTCTAAACCTTTAGTTTTCTATACCAAAGAAACAATAAAATACTTTGAATAAAAAGACTGAAATTTCTATCTCTCTCCCTTCACTGATTTGAAATGCTATGATGAGATTGAGTATTATCCCAAAGGCATTCATGGGTAAAGGGAGCACTGGCTCCAGTGAGCGGGCCTAGCACACATCCTGGCTCTACCCCACATAAATTACTTATTCTGTTCCCTCAATTTCCTCATCTGCAAATAACAGATCCTATACCTCACAAGGTTGCTGTGAGGATCAAATAAAACACTTTCTATTACTTAGCCTAGTGGCTGGCACAAACATCCATTATTATTTTCACTGCACAAACACCCGTTATTATTTGTACTATTTTATAATCTGTAGACAAAAAGCAAATGTAGAAGGAATATCTTTCTATAAGATTTTTTAAGTCAAAGGGAAGATGGAAAACAAATAATTCTCTAAAATGTCAATGTACTTGAGAACTCAAGCACATACACAAAAGAAAAGAAAAAAAAAGGACAAGGCACCCAATGAGCAGTCAGTATTAGCTACAATTGCCAAAAACCATCACCCAAGTTTAGAACTTGCTTTTTTATCTTTCCCTTACATATCTAGATTTACTTTATTATTTCATGATGTTGCTTTCAATAAAAAGAAAAAACTAAATGTCCAACAATTCAACTAAATTATGAAACTATCCATACAACAGAATAGCATGCAACAACAAAAATAATAAGAGCTATATTTATGGATATAGGAAAAAGTGCCTGCCTCACTGTTAAATGAAAATAAAAATGGGTCACAAAACAAAACATATAATATGACTTCATTTTTGTATTAAAAAATATGTGATGAGATACTTTTGTCATTCTTTTTGCCTTTGGGTTACATAATTTCTCTACCATAAACATGTATTACTTGTGTAATAAAAGGAAAGGAAGCAAAAAGACAAATTCTACAGTCAAAAAATCCAATCAAAGCAAAACTTCAGTTTTACTAAATTCAACATACTGAGCAAAATGCTGATTACAACACTGATTCCCTCCCACTTGACCTCTACAAACTCCAAGTTATATACTTTCATTCTTCAACAATTTAAAGCAGAGAAAGACTGTCAAACATGAAATAGTTTTACAAAAATAGTACAACAGCTTATGATAAATCATCTTTCCCCCAAGAGTCCATAGCATTAAAGTTATAATTAATTTATTAATTCTCAAAACTACCTGGGCAGTTTAGGGCTGGGATCATAGTTTCCAATTTATTAATTAAGACAAATTATAAGGCCATGTTGTCCATTCAGAAAAAGGTAGTCAAACCTAAAATACCCCAATTTTAAGTTCCTCTAATAAATAACAGAGCTACTGTACCTGCTGCCACTGACTTAAATTACGATTCTGTAGTAAGTTTGCAGAGACAAAAGGAAAGCACTATCTAAAGGTCCTATAGCAATAAAAGGTCAGACTAGGTAATGGTTTCCCTTCACAGTTCCACAGAAGCTTTTGTGGGGCTAGAAAATGTTAAATAGGTCCAACAGCAACTGGGAGAAACACTTCCCTGATAGCAATTCACAATGCAGTTCATCATACCGAATACTCAAATATACGCCTTTACCAAACTTATTTAACAAATAGGCACATTTTTTCCATATCACCTATTAATAGCTTGCAGAAAATTGTTCTGAGGGACACAAGTTGGGATAAAGTTCAAATATGTGACCTCCAGAGGCCATTCCTGTGCTTAAGATTCTATCATTGCAAACAGCAATATAGGTTCAAGGACAAACTTCCACCTAACACCAGTGGCACTGGGGAAGCAAAAACACATCCCTAGGGCAGAGTTTCTGATCTCAGAACCACTGACATCTTGAACCAAATAATTCTTTGTCATGGGCGGGGGCGGGGGGGGGCTGCCCTGTACATTGTAGGATGTTCAGCTGCATCTGCAGCCTCTACCTACTAGATGCCAACAGCACCCTCCTCCCAATTACGACAATCCAAAATGCCTCGAGACATGTCAAATGTCCCCTGGGAACCACTGCCTAGAGATAGAGATATATTTTGTTTCCAGAGAGCAAAACCTATCTGGCTGCTTCAAATACTATAAAGGCAGACCTAATGCCATACCTACAGATGTAAAACTTGTTTTATTCTTTGTAAATTCCCAGGTATACAAGGATAATCTGGCATCATACACCTTGCAAAAATGTTAATAAGCTCCAGAAACCCAAGGGTTAGGTTGTCTGGCTAGTCAATAAGCCAAGAACTACTACAACCACATCTGCAGCAAAAACAGAAGCAAAAATCAGATGGGGAACAAAATTTTGGCCATAATGTGGGTTCTACTAAATTCTTCCTCCATCATTTCCTCATTACACTACACAAAGGAAAGAAACAGGAGGAGGAAGGATATTTATGGAAGTATCCATGAAGTGGTCAGAATTTCACCTGAGACCTGAAAATAGCTAAAGTTTTATCATGTAAAAGACTAAGGAGAATAAAACATGGCATTCTAGTGGGAGAAAATGACATGAGAAAAGGCAAGGCTGTGGGAAAACACAGGACACATTCTGGAGGTTAAAAGAAATTAATTTGCTTGAATATCTGCATATTTTAAGAGAGGAAGCAGTGAAGAAAAAGAAAAGACAGATTTTGAAGCCAGATCATAATGGGCAAACTATTTTAGCCATTTAAAGGCAGCAGAAAGTCAATAAAGGTTTTTCAAATGGGGAATACTTTAAGGAGGGGTAGGATAGATTGAAAGAAAGTAAAACGGCAAAGATGGCAAAGAACAATGAAGAAGCTACTGCAATAATCCAGACAGGATGCAACAGAAATCTCAACTAAGGTGGTCACCACAGTACAATGGTCAAAGTCTCCTTCAAAGCTTAAATCCAGAAATGCCAAAGGACTACTTAAAGTCTACATGAGGGCCAATTAAGTAAAACAAACAAAATATGTCTAGAATCTAAGGTAAGAGTGTTTCTACCTACCTGTCATAACTTATCTCACTTAGGAACTCTTTCCACTTACTTCTCATAAAGCCACTGAGGTCTGATTCATCTCCTCTTTCAACAGCTCAGACACAGTTATCATAATAGCCTCCTGACTAGTGCCTCAGTCCTCCAGTCCATCCTATAGCTTTTTATCATATCACTTCCTACTCTAGAAGAGCCCCTAGTACCTTTTTCATGAGTCCAAATTCCCAAAGATGAAACCTAAAATAAAATCAGGGTATAGTCATCAGGTGGCATGGGACTTGGAACTTTCTACACTGTTTCCCAACTCTGCCCCTTTGCCTATGCTGTTTCTTCTACCTTGCAGGTCCTTCTCCTACTCTTCTGGCCCAAATCCTTCAATACATAGTATCTCCACAAAAATTTCTCCAGACTATTCAGACTCACATCTCTTTCTTCCCACTTAAACTGTATGATGCACTTAAAGTCATTAACTCTCAATCCAAAGTATCTAAATGCTTCCTAATTGTCAATTTATTAATTCTATTTCTAAGATATGTGAAATTATTTAATAGCATCCTTCTTCTGCATGCTCAATAACTCTATCTAGAGCTTAGTTAAGTAAGCATTTACTATTTGGCTCCAGTCATCAAAAAAGATTTCATGAGGAGTCTTCAAGTCAAGTATAAGTAAGAGTTTGCTAAGCAGAGAAGGATGGGGAAATTCAAAGAAACTGTCATGATAAAAAATATTATTCCGGGGATGATCCACAAAACAACTTAGATGACTCACGTGATACATGTACAGCTTTCCTCAAAATAAAAGTATGAGAAAAAAGCAGCTATGTGATTTGTGAATTAGTACTGGAAGCTACAAATTCTAGAATGTCAATTTATAGGAAGTACTACGAATTATTTCTTTTATGTGAGGACGAATGCAGATTTGTCATGAAATACAATGAGGAAGGGGTCAAAATTTTTATTGTAAAACAAAGCAATGATGTGCACCTAACACTTTCCTACGCCAACAGGGCTTCTTTGTTGAAAAGTGTGATATTACTAAGGGAATCATAGCTCTGACTGGAGGATGGAGGTTAGGGTGCTATTATGACTACTGTTCATTAACATTAGTTGACCTTTTTCTATGGTTGCTACTGTAATAAGTATTTTAAATATATGCTTTCATTTAATCTTCACAACATCATTAGATAAAGTACTATTATTCTCATTTTATACATGGGAAAATTTGATACTCAGAGTTCAATAATTTGTCCAAGATCACACAAACTACTAAATGGCAGAGCCAGGATTGCAACTCAAATCTATGACTCTAAAGCCCATGTTTTAAATTATTACACTAGGTAGTTTAAGGCTAGGTTTAAACTGCAAGGGCCTTAACTGCTAGACAACAAATTCTAAATTTTAGTCTTTACAGAGGGAAGTCAATGAGGGAGCACCAATTACCTACTGGGTATCTCCAATAAATATTTATTAAAATGCCTACAGCATTCAAAGCACCATATTAAGTGCCTTCAAGGATGAACAAAGGTCTGTAGAGACAAGACCCTATTAATGTGATCAAGGATCTCCATGAAGACCATATCCGTGGCCCCTCACACAGGCTAAGAAGTGGGTGAGGTCAGGGAAGACTTCCCAGAGGAAACATCTGAGCTGAAAACTCAAGAATGAGCAGGATCCAGCATCTCCCATACAGTTACTTTAACATCTCACATCCAAAACCTATTCCCTGCCCCCAAAACCAGTTCCTGCCCCTCAGCATTCCCTATATAAGTAAACCATAATCCCAATAACTAACCTACCTTCTATCATAAATATCTCATTTAAATGTCTACTAGTGCCAGACAAACAGAAAGACTACAGGAGTCCATGGCCTAATGTTGGAGACATTAAGAATTATAACAGTTGGAGACATTAAGAATTATAGCAGTTTCATTACTGCCAAAATTAGAAGATATAAACTAGGTGCTAAGGTAGCATAGATGATAAAGCACAGGTTTTGCTGAAGGGGTCAAGGAAGGTTCCCAGAAAGATGACATTCTGACTGAATTTTGAAGGCTGAGAGGGAGAATTCAACAGGCAGAATAAGACACATTCATTCCATCCTTCGTGCCACTTGCCTTAGTTCAGAACCTAATTATGTACTGCAATAACCAAGGCATAATAATCTCCCAACTGTCCTTCCATATTCCTATCTTAGCAAGCCTCTAATCTAGCCTCCACCATCAAAACGATTATTGAAGGAACAAAGGAAGGAAAGTAACAAATCCGAACATGACATGCTCCTGTTTAAAATCCTTTTAGGTTAAGAATGAACCCAAACTCTGCCACATTAGCATTTATCTGCCCCTCTTTTTTACATTCAGTCTCACCTCCAACCTGTCTGCACTTTATTGACACTAATCTTATTTATGGTCCAGGCTTTTTAATGCCCCTGCACCTCTGCTCATGCTAATCTTTCCTTGAAGGTTCACCTCCAAGATTACATGCTCTTTCAATTAGTCCCCATTCCTTCCAGGTTAAGTTAGGTGTTCTCCCTTTAGGGTCTTATCTGCACTACCATGACACCCTGGGCAACAGCTCATAATGGAATATAAACTCCCAATTTTGTCTGTCCCCTCCTTTCTTAAACTTCTTAAAAGGATTATGGTTTATCTCTATCCCCTGCATGACGGCAGTGCTTGGAAGACAATGGACGAATATACATTTTTAACCTGAGCATTCTATGCAGAATGCATCAGATAGAGATCCATTGGGAAGTTAGTACCAATGTCTGATCATGAAGAAACAGCAACCTAACAAGCAGCAGGCATCTGAATCAAGAGAGACTTAATCCACATCATATTCCAGTCATTTACAAGGCCAATCACCTGTATCCAGACTGGCAAACTTTTAAACTATGCATTTTACACTGTTAAATTTTGTTAAACAAGCCTTCTGAAAACAGTATCAACCAAAAATTTGAATGCAATTACCCAAACTTTTATCTAACAATTACACTTCTTGGAAACTTACAAATATTCTCATAGGTACACAAAGATTTATGCACAAGAACTTTTACTTCAGAATTGTAATACACACACACACAGAAAAGAAATGCCTTAAATTTAAAATAAAAGGAAATACACTAGAATATTAAGCAGCCACTTAAAGAACTGTATATGCTGCTGTGAAATTCCTGTGATATACAGCTAAGTGGGGGGGGGGACGTGGAGAGCAAGCAATGTAAGTATGATCACATTTGTGCTTTAAACATATAAAAACAGAGAAAACTGTTTTGAAGGATGACTACATATCAAACCATAAACAGTGTTTATACTACTTTTATCCTATTACGGAATTCAAATTTCCTACCAGTCTGTAGCTCACCTAAAACAAAAAGAAAAACAAAATTCATTTTCATCTGGTCTCTTTTCCACAAACCCTAGTGATACAAGTGCTTCTGAACAAGTCTAAAATTGAAGACGTCTTGAAGAGTCCAAGCTATTCAAAACCAAATGGGTCATTTTTGGAGGTCCTAGCCAAATTCCAGGGATCTCATTGAAATCTACCTTATCCCTAAAGAGAATATTGAATTAACGGTAAAAAAACATTACTGTTTTCCAACGCCAGGGAAGTATTAAAAGTTCGTATTAACATCCTCCTTTCATTCCTTTGGGAAGTATCAAAGAGAACTAGGAGGCATGCAGTCCAATTTTTTATATAAATATACTTAAGGTCTTCAAACATCCTCAGTTCTCCAAGGTAAAATATGAACAGTTTAATCAAACTTTCCTGACTGTTCAACTTATCAGACTAGGATTTCTACAAAGCCTCTATGCTAGCAAACTAATTAGCTTTTTGCCCCTATCCCTTCCCACCCTTCAGTGGAGGTACTAATGAGCAGTCAAAGGCCAAATAGCAAAAGAAGCCTGGATATCAGTTCTTCCCAATTTTTGGCTTAATATTCTAACAAAAATTCATCTCTTTTATACCCCAACACTTACCCTCCAACTGCATTTAACCAGGTCTGAACCTAAGCTGCTTCCTTTTTAAAAAGGAATTAAAAGGTGAGGGACTCCCATTAAGTCTGATGTCACTCAAGCAACTTTTTCCAAACAAGGGCAGAATCTACTGTGCTTAAAATTCAGAGTGAGATCTCATTTTGGGTTCCTGGTTCAAGTAACAAGAACCAGAGTTTTTGATAACATGTAGATAAAAATGTGCTGAAGTTACCTTCACCTTACATTTCCTAACTCTCAAGCTTGGAAGAAACTATAATTCTAAAAAAATCAGATCTAGAGAAAGGAAGGCAAAGTCTCATTCTAATAACAAAAGATATAGCTAAACAATTCTCAGTTTTCCCTGGTAGCATCTGAAGGCCAGGGAATTCAAATGTTAAATTCTATGGAGCTGACTTAAAATCTTAGAAAACCAAGGTTTGCAGAGGGTAACACTTATTAAGCAGCTGCTATTTGACAGACACTGCTACCCAATTGGGAAACAAGAATTTAAAAGGGCTCTACCCTGAAGGATCTCTAAAAAGGTTTAAAAACTCTCATATACAATCCTTACATTTTTCTTTCAGATTGACCAAGTTTGCTTTTCATTCATAAATATGAATCATGCTCTCTACTTCAGTGAAGTCCATTTCCTCACAGCGTTTTAGTGTTACCTGCATTTTAGCATTACCTACCTTTCTCTTACAGGAAAAAACTTTAAAAATCAACGAAAATATCTATCGCAGCCCATTTTGTAGTCCAGGCTTTTTGGTAAATCATACCTTTGGCTTAGTTTCTCCTATATATTTTACACAATATCCTAAAGGACAGGCATATGGCATAATGCAGGAACAAATGATAACTGCACAAACAGTTACCCTCCTAACTAGGCATACCAGTCTTTTCCTCTGACCCACAATTCTTCCCAAATCTTCAAGTAACTACCAAGAAAATTACTTACCTACTAACTCTTCTGGTGGCCTTCAAATGACGGTGATCTCCAGTATAGTAGGATTTTTATCTTTTCTAATTCATAGTGCCTTTTCTAACCTTACTTTGGTTCAGGTGAGTTTTGAGCTCACATTTCAGGGAATGAAAAGTAACGATGAAGGAGTCGTGTCTGTTATTTAGAATTATTAGTCTCTGCCAGGAATATTTTTGCACACCGTTTAATGTGCCCAGAGGCTAATATGTAACTTATTAGAATAGAAACAAATTTAAATATGCATCTTCAAAACAACAGAAGACTCAAAAAGTAGTCTTAATATAAATTTCCAAGAAATAAAGTTTTATTTTAGGGAAAAGATATGGTCCAAATCTCTACACTGACAGAGCTGGCAGGCCAGGTGTTTGAGGCCATTTAAGACACCTGCTCTGTACTCCATAAAGTGAGAAAGTAAAGGTGTACTAATGTAAAATATATTTCTTGAGACCTAGAACATTCTTACCAGTCAGGGTAGACATTTACTTAAAAAGGAGAAAGAGCACAAAGAAAAGGTGCTTTAAAACTTGAAATAAACCACTCTATGGTGAGATTTGCTCTGGACAATCAACCTAAGACCACATACTTAGTCTGCACTATTCCCTCTCACCCAAACTCAAGGGAACGGGGTGGGGGGTGGGGGGTGCTTTGGAAAAATCAATTAGCTTTAAAAAAAATACCTCTTTCCAGGATGGAGGACATTTAATTCCTGTGTCTTGGTTTTCACCAAAAAGAAAAAATAACCTCTACCAAACCTTCCAAGGAAGCTGAATAAATACAAGAGGAATAAGCATTACTCTTCAAACTCAGGGTTTTCTATAACTATTCTTTAGACAATCCAATATAGATTAGCTTGATTTTTTAAAATTGCTTTTCTAGTATAATAAGGTAACTAAGTTTTAGTCACAAAAGGACCTAACTAGAACAATGGAACACTAAAATACTTTCTCAAATAAGGACTGCCAATCACAAGGAAACTATGTTTACAGACTACATATCAGGTCATATCACACAAAACATCTAAAATTTGTTATTCACTTTAAAATACAAAATTAAAATTACTAAGTGGTCATCCCAATAAAATACAGAGGATGTGCAAATATTGAAATGCAAAAGTATTAGCAATGTTTTAAAAAGGAAAAAAAAAAGTATTTTCTTCTTATTTTCTAACTTCCAGATTTCTCCTCAAACAGGTTAAGTCTCCTAAAAATCAAAGAGTGCTGTGCAAGTTTAACCATAGAAATAACATGTGTAGGCAGGAAGAAAGAACATCAGACAAAAATTTAACATCTCACTTCGTGCTACCAATGTTCTGACTGAGGCTTTCACAAGGGTGCAGGAACACTTCCAAACAAAACCACCAATGAATGAACCGTTCATTTCAATAGATTCAGGTGGACAAAATGACAAAAAACCCACCCTACCTCATTAAAGGTTCTAACAAAACTTAATCACTCTTTTAATTATTTACAGACACGTATCATAAACACTTATATACTTAAACAAAGCAGTCATCAAAGACCATGTCCGTCATAACACAGAATACCTACCTTTGTCATCACAACACCAAATATTACCCTCCAAATAGTTCACATATGAGAAATAAAAAGTTAACCACCTGAAATTATGAGGTCACTAACAAACATGTTAAGGGCAAAGGGATTTCATACTTAAACCTAGTGGATAAGCCTAATGGAAATTCAATGCTGGTAGTTATCCCACATTTATAATACATTTTCAAAATTCCCGAGGGATGACCATTTTTACCTTGCCTTATTTTTAGAACTACTCATCACACTGCACATATCACATGACATGATGTAACTGCTAGGAAAGAAAATGGCCCAAACCGTTAAAAACATACATGGGTAAGAGGAAAGAGATCACATACTTAAGAATCACTGTATCTCATATTTACTTAAAAAAAAAAATACATTTTAAAACCTCTGTTAGGTAGAAAACAATTATTACTCAAAAATATACACCGTTGTTAGGAGAAAAGAAAAAGAAAAATAGTTTTAACTGACGATGCCTAAAGACAATTAGAAATTTCTAAACTAGTTAGTACGTTAGAAAAGGAACCAAGCATATCCTATGGGGGGGGGGCGGGTAGACACACACATCCACTTAGGCCTTTGTAAACAGTGGTACTTTAAATAACCCAAAAAAGCAGGGAAAATAGAAACTACATGCCATTCTGAAAAATGGAAAATACAGTATATTCTAATGTGCTATTTTCCATACTTGAAAGAAGTTACGAGATGAAGTTAAACAATCTATAACTATATCATGATTATGCAAGGCAAAGATTATGTAATTGTATCGTTTATTTAAAAATATTTTCCCGACTCGAAAACTAAAACAACTAAAACATTTTAAGCCCTCCAACGGGGAGGAGGGAAGTTCCTCTGGGCTACAATTTAAAAATATAAACATACACCCCAAACAAACAAACAAAAAAACACAATGATCGCTAGCCACGTGACAAAAGAGATGGCAACACCACGATTGTGAATGGAGGGGAGAGAGGCGAGGCTGGAGGACTGGGGAGATTTCTCCGAACTTTGGGGCCCGCGGGATTCGGATATCCCGATCCATGAGGTACCAAACTCTAACCCCTTTAGTTGTATTGTTAACCCTCTCAAGTACAGTTTTATTAAGAAATCACTAAAAATGCTCCAATGACCTCCAGAATAAAAGGGGGGGGGTTCGAGAAGGAGGAAAGAGCAATTTAAAGTGGCGCCATGTCACCCCTTCTCCCCTAAGGCAATCAATAACCAATAGTTAAGTAACGTGTTTTTCTAAAAAACCGCACTGGGATCCTGACATTGGAAAACAAAAAGATTTTTAGATAAAACATGAGGGTAGGGTTATTTATCGTATGGAAAACAATCAAACTATTTGCTGAGAAAAGATCGCCAGCCGGAAAACAGGCCCCCCCAAAAGGCAGTAAGATTCCAACTCATCTAAAAGCAAATAAATGCCTCTTCTTCTTTAGTTAAAAAAAAAAAAAAAAAGATCGCCCAAGGGAGACTAGATTTGAAACCGTAAGTGACCTCAATTTACAGACAACAAAAATAATAAATAAATGAAACAAATAACCATCTCACTAAACAATCAGAGTTGTGATACAAACCGTGAAGCGCGCAAGATGTGTGTTTTGAGCAGAGAAAGGCCTTTAGCAGTCAAGAGAAGTTCAAGGCGAGAGCCAGAGTTTGTTTCGGGATTTTTTAACAGGAATAAATCATGTTTTTAAGGCCGCATTTTTAAATAGAACGCCAAAGGAAAACCTGGCGAACTAGGCGGCAGCTGGTGGGGAAGGGCCCCCGCACACCCCCGCCCTTGGGGTGACTCCCAGCCCCGGACCCGCAGCAGGGAAGCCCGAGAGGCCATTTAAAGTTCCGGGGATTTCTGCTCCCCTGCCCTGCCTTTCTAGTTACAACTAACAAAGAGAGGGAGAAATGGGAGCCACAGGGAGAGCGAGGAGAAGGAGAAAGGGCAGCGGGAGGAGGAGAAGAGGAGCAGCAGCAGCAGCACCTACCACGTGATGGAAGAGCGTAGCCCGGGCGGATTCAGCCCCACAAAATGGGCGCAGTTTGCAAACAGCCCCCTGGCCTGAGCGCCGAGGGCTGGCGGCAGCGGGCGGAGGCGCGCGGTGGCGGCTCCGGCCCGGGCCCGCCGCTCTCCTCCCCCCCGGCGCCCGGAGCCGCCCTGACTTTCCGAGCGGGGGGGGCAAGGCGGAGGGGGAGGGGAAGGCGGCGGCGGCCGGGAGCAGCCGCTTTTTCTTCTCTTTCGGGCCTTTTCCCCGGCCTTCCTCCGCGCCGACGGAACCTGCGCACGGCAGGGGACCGCAGCCCGGCCGGGAAGACGGGCGGGGGCAGAGGGTGAAGCTGCCCCCCCGCCCCGCACAAACAAGCGCCGCCGCCTGCAGCCCGGAGCCCGCACCCTGACCGCCACCCCTGGATGCCTCTTCTCGGCAGGGGAGCGCGTTCTGACCGCCCCCCCGTGCCGCCGCGGCGAGAAGAGTTGGCTTCGCTACGGTGCTCGGTTCTCCCGCCGGCTGGGCGAGCGGTGGCGGCGGTGGCGGCGGCACTGGGAAAATGGCGGCCGAGCTCCTTTTCCCTCCCCCCCTTTAATCTGAAGCGGAGGGAGAATGGAGCGAGCAAGCAAGCGGGCGAGCGCCGGGGACACGAGGAGGAGGGACAGCAGCGCCTCCGCCGGCTGCGGCTGCGGCTGCGAAGGGCCGCTCCGCTCCGGCGCGCCGCCAGGGGGCGCCCGCCGCGCCGCCCCCGCGGGCCGTGAGGAGGCGCGGCCGCTACCGCCGCCGCCGCCTCAGTCATGGCTCCTCGCCGCGGTTGCTGTTCCTGATCCTCCATCTGCCGAGGCCGCGGCGCCGGGACCCAGCTGTTCCCGCGCCATTCGGCGACGGCACGCGGCACTGCGGCAGGCGGGAGCGGGTCCCTGGCTAAGGCCGAGGTGAGGCTAACCTGAGGCACTGACGCCGTCACATTCCCTCCGCGCTGGGACTGGCGGTGCCGCGCGCCGTCTATGAGGGGCTAGTGCGGCTGAGCGAGAGGACGTGAGCGAGGAACTTGTCTGCACTGTGTAGTAAACAGGGTACTGCAGTCGGTGCCACAATACTCCAGAGATATATGCTTGCTGAATCAGGTAGCAAGTTCTCTGACCAGTGAAGCGGTTTCTGCCGCCCTTTGTCCTAGCAACCAGACTACACTGCAGCACGGCTGGGCAACAACCACTGCACGCCGCTACGCGGCTGCCAGAGTTAGAAAGAAAAAAAAAAAAAAAAGAACATCGTCACGGCGCAGGCGCAGGCCAGGGTCCGCGTCGGGCCAGCCCGGGAAGGGGCGGCAAGGAGCCAGAAGGGAAGTGATGGCCCACCAGCGCCGAGCCCACTGGGAACTGTAGTTTTCGTTAAGAAGCACGAGTCTGGTTCTGGGTGTCATAGTGGGCAGATCCTCCAAAAGAGGCAAATGGCATTACACAATGAGTATTTTTGCTTCCTGCCACGACCAAAAGGAAGTTCACTGCTATGCTAAAAGTTTAACAAAGAACTCCGTAGAGAAAACCAAATCTCACAACTAAATACAAACATCCCACTTTCTTGCCAGAGTTGGTATTAAACTGGTGGCATGTTATCATTTCTCATGACCAGTTTCTTATTTTATTCCTTTCCCAAAACAAGGACTTCAAATAATAGAACTTTCTCTTTAAAAAAAAAATGGAACTTTCCCTAGACTTTAAACATTCAAGAATATATTGCAAAGTTTCACATTTACACAAATTGCAATTCCACTATCCTTTAAAACTAAAGAAAAAGTTGCCAAAAGATGAGCTCAGTGCTTTGAGATTTAAAAAAGAAACTGTTTTGTGAAACGTTATTCCAAATGACTGAAGAAAACAATGGTTCCAACAATTAAATTGTAAAATTCAGCAGATGAGAAGGGCATGCTCTGCTATCAAAAAGGAAGAGATAGGAAATGCTCAATACTTTTTTGTGGCTTACCAGAACCAATATCCGGTGTTATGCGTCACTTCTGCTAGTCAAAAAACACCCTCACTAACGTAACAGAATGGTTTTAGTATGCCACAAAGTTATACTACAGATGTCCTATAGCACCTGCACCTATATCTCTATCCGTTTGCAGACTCTCAATCATAGTCATGGTTCTCAAATACCAAAAGCAGGCAACTCAAAGTCACAGACTCAAATTACACAAAAAATAAACTAAAATATGTATACATATTAGAATACAATATAATCAAAACTAATAAAAAACACAAAAAAATCCTTTGTCTTGGATCTCTAGTTTATAATTTTGGGGAAAATTTTTAGTTGAATAAAAAATGCCCACACATACATATCTCCACATAAATAGTGTAATTCCACAAAATACAGCAGAAGGGTGTTAAACACACAATTCAAGCACCAATAGATGGCAAACTAGAGCCCTAATCTGAAGATTCTGAAATCTAAATTAGCAGTATGAAAAACACCAAATAAGGCAAGCCCTTTGCAGTGTATACTTAAATATTATGTTCAAAGACATACCACAAAATAATTTAAAAACTCAACTGTCAGATTTAATTACAGCCCCCCAAATAACCAAGGATATGAAATAGTTTTTTTTCATGGATTAGGAGAAAGGTTGGAAATGTTCATTTTAAACTATGCATTTGGAGGAAAATTAAACTTCAACCTTCCCTTTCTCTCACTGCCTAGCCCAAGAGTCAGGAGTTCATAGTGTTTATGACCCTTAAATCAGTCAACCTGTTTTACATTCTTATCTCAAATCAGATCTCTTTCTGTCATGGCACTGATTTATACAAATAAGGATATTCAAAGGTGACCCACTATTGACACAAAATTCTCAGGGAGATTTTAATCCACCCCCCCCCAACAAAAAAAACAGTGGATAATGTCAAGGCTGATTAGTACACACACTCATACTACTCACTTTCAAATCACTCTTGTAATGGTCATTGTGCTTGACTCCCCAATATCCACTCTATCTTATTCTAAGTGGTTAGTCCTCATTCTCTTTGCCAATGATTGCTTACGAATAGGCATGGAACCCAATCCTGGCCAATGAAACACAGTGGAAGTCCCCTGGAAGGCCTCCAAGAGAGAGCTGTGAGAAAAGCTTCTTGAATCCTAAAGAGACCAAGGAGATAATAGTCTCTTTTCCTTAGTGCTCAACACGACACCTTCAAATGCTACAGTCACCTTGCAACAAACCTGAAAATGCCACCACCAACAAAAAGGCAGAACAGGGAGTTGGCAAGAATTGTGGTTCTTGGTGACAGCATTAAGTCTCTATATCAACCAATCCTGAGATCTGCCCAACTTCTAGACTTCCAACTATGAGAACAATGTAGCAATAAATATTTACTGTTTAAACCTATTTGAGTTTGGTTTCCTATACCTGAAACCAAAAGCATACTGATTAATTTTTTATATTTTATATTATTTGTATTGTATTACTTTATAATGATTTATTCTCATGTTTTATATCATTTTTATATCACTAATATTATTTGTCCTCAGAAAAGCACTTCTCTCCTTATATACAACTCTATACCCATCCATGTCTTTATGTGTTTTCTTTGCCTAGAAAAAAGAACCACCTCTCCTCACCATCATTCCTTGTCTAACCATCAACACCAACACCAATTTACCACCAGACTTATTTTTCTTTCAATAAATATATGCTCCACCACCATGCTGTTACCACTTACTTACTTCACTTAATAATATAAATAACTGGCACTATATTACCCTGCACTTGGTTAAGTGCTCTCTGTAATCCCTCTGAGGTTGTTTCATATGACAGTCTTACCCCCAAAAGCCAGCCTGAAAACTCTTGAAGGTAGGAACTATGGTTATTCCAATTTCAGATCTATTACTCTCATCTATACAAAAAACATAATCAAAAAAGGCACTCTCTAATTTCCCAACCATAGACATTTTGACTAGCCCAAAATTCTAAAGCAGAATACTTGACCCCAAGTTCAGTACCTTGAATGTCCAAACTAATCTCAAAAGGACAATGTGTGTTTCTATTAAGACACAGAATTACCATATGACCCAGAAATTCTACTCCTAGTTATATACCCAAAATAATTGAATGCAAGGATTCAGATATTTGAACAATGTTCATAGCAACATTATTCACAATAGCCAAAAGGTGGAAACAACCCAAGTCTCCCTCAATAGGTGAATGGATAAACAAAATGTGCATACACATACTATGTAATATTATTGTCCTAAAAAATAAATATATGATAAATGAATATATCTCAATAAAATCTGAAAAAAAAAAAGGAATGAAGTAATGATACATGTTACAACATGGATGAACCTTGAAAACATTATACTAAGTGAAATAAGCCAGATGCAAAAAAACAAATATTGTATGATTCCACTTCTAAAGACAGACGTAGATTAGAGGTTACCAGGGACAGAAAGCAGATGGAATAGAGAGTTATTACTCAATGGGTATGGAGTTTCTGTTTTGGGTGATGAAAAAGTTTTGGTAACAGATGTTACTGATGATAGCACAACATTGTAACTAATTAATTCAAGTGAATTGTACACCTACAAATGGTTAAAATGGCAAATTTTGTGTTTTATATATGTTACCAAAATTAAAAAAAAAAGAAAGCTGGATCAAAAAAAGGACAAGAACATTGTTTTGCACTTAAAAAAAAAAAAAAAAGACACAATTATTATTTAACCTAAGACAAAGTTCCAAAGCCTAGACTACTTAAGTTTCAAAGGGACAAGGACCCCAGTTTTTGTCATTTACTTCTGCATTCCTGATACCTAGTCCAGAACCTGGCACAAAAATGGCACTTCATAAGAATGTGCCAAACAAATGAAAAAGGTATAGCTTAGTAACTAAGACAATGGGCTCCAGGGTTAGCCTTATATTTGAATCCTGGCTCCATCATTTACCAACTGTGTTACTTTGGGCAATGTACTTAACCTATAAGGCGAGGAGGAGTGGTTCTGCTCTGTAAAATGGAGATAATACTATTACTACTACTACTACTACTACTACTACTACTACTATTACTATTAATGAATGAAATTATTTTCTACATTTCTATAATTGAGAGGTTAAAACACTAGGTAAGCAAAGGGCAGCACCTCTTTCCTACTCCAAACTGCAAATCTCCATCTACAGAATCCATCAAACAATGTATTCATTAATAAACTCATAATACTATGCATAAAAATATTCTGAGCTCTCTAAAAACAAATTCTAATTCTGATTCTATTTCTGAGGATTATTTTATATAAGGCCACATAAACATATTCAAAAAAATTGGTGGGCACATACTAAGTTCAAGACTGTGTTCCAGATATCAAAGAAATGAACGTACAACAAACTATTAAAAAGACAGTATTAAAATTACATCATGGAAAAAGGCCTTCCAGGAAGATGGTGGAGTAGGTGAGGCAGACGGGCTTCTCCTTTGTCAGAGTAACTAGAAAGGGGCTGGAGGACACCAGAGACCATGGTTAAAGGGTGTGACCGGCCACAGAAGGTCCCCCACAGTACATGAAGGGGACAACTGACAAAAATGGAGGAGAGACGGCGGCTGGGGGGACCTGGTGAGTGTGTTCCCCATCCGGGCCACCCCATCAACCCCTAGGCCAGCAGGCCACTGCCAGGCAAGGGAGTGAGCAGCAGCTCTCCACTCCTATCCACCTACCTTGACAATTTGCTGGGGGGTGATCCTCCACAGCCAGACAGTGGAGAACTCCCAAGAGGGAACCCAGCAGGCTGTGACTGCTCTCTCCTGCCACAGAAGTATGGAGGGTGCAACGATGAGTAGCAGGGAAGGCAGAGGTGCCATACCGGAGATCAGGAGCCCCTCCCACACTCCAGGGACTCACGGGGGCAAGGCAGGCAGAGAACTGGCAGGCAGGGCCCGTGTCCCACCTGTGGGGTACCCTTGATCAGGCTTCCTGCCTACCTGCTCGAGGCCCACGTTGCAGCACCAGGTCTGGATTTCTGAGAGCACAAAGAGATCTGGTTCCCTACCTGGTTTGGACACTGCCCACCACACAGGAGAAGTTTGGGGAAGACTTACTTGAGAGTGCCACCTGTTGGCAGAGCTGAGAAACTGCACTCCAGCAAACCAAATTATATATAAATGCTCAAATAATTCTGCAATTCCCAAAATAACCCTGTCAAGACAAGAAAATGCCCTGAAACCAGCAAAAAATTACAAAGCACTTGAAGGATACAAAAGACATGGACAAGCAAAATGAACAAATTAAAAAGCCAGAAGAATATAAAATTTGGAGCAACAAATCTAAGAAGTACACACAAATATCAATATTATGGCTCAGGATATAAATGACATGAAGACAACACTAGAAGAGCATAAAGAAAAATTTGCAAGAGTAAATTAAAAAATAGCGGATCTTATGTAAATAAAAGATACCGTTGATCAAATTAAAAATACTCTTGAGACACATAACACCAGATTTTTAGAAGTAGAGGAATGAATTAGTGACCTCAAAGATAGGGTGATGGAAAGTGAAAGCACAAAACAATGAATGGTGAAAAAAATTGAAAAATTTGAAATTGACATCAGGGAAATGATGGACAACACGAAGCATGCAAATATAGAATCACTGGTGTTCCACAATGGGAAGAGAAGAGAATAGGGCTACGAAGAGCATTAGAAGAAATTGATGGGGAAAACTTGCCAACCCTTCTAAACAACATAAATATCGAAATTAAAAATGCCCAATGAACTCCAAAAAGAATAAATCCAAATAAACCTACTCCAAGACATATACTGATTGTATTGTCAAATGCTGAAGAGGAGAGAATTCTGAAAGCAGAAAAAGAGAAGCAATTCACCACATACAAGGGAAACAACATAAAATTAAGTACTGACTACTCAGTGGGCACCACGGAGGCGAGAAGGCAGTGGTATGACATATTTCAGATCCTGAAAGAGAAAAAAATGCCAGCCAAGAATTCTTTATCCAGCAAAGCTCTCCTTCAAATTTTCACAAACAAATGCTGAGAGAATTTGTTAACAAGAGACCTGCCCTGCAAGAAATATTAAAGGGAGCTCTACCAACTGAGAAAAAAAGAACGGAGAGAGGGGTCTGGAGAAAAGCACAGAACTGAAGAGTTATTAGTAAGGATAACTTAAAGGAAAAAAAGAGAAAGGGGGAAAAAAAATATCTAACAACTAAAAACCAAAGGATAAGATGGCTGGTTCAAGAACTCCCTTCACAGTAATAATTTTGAATGTGAATGGATTAAACTCTCCAATTAAAGGATACAGACTGGTAGAATGGATTAAAAAATACGACCCAGTGATATGCTGTTTCCAAGAGACTCATCTTAGACCCTGTGACACAAAGAGACTGAAAGTGAAAGGATGGAAAAAAATACTCCAGCCAAACTGCAATTAAAAGAAACCTGGGGTAGCTGTATTAACATCGGACAAGATACTTTAAATGCAAAGATGTCATAAGAGATAATAAAAGGGATAATTCACCAAAAGGAATTACAATTATAATTGTTTATGCACCCAATCAACGAGCTCCAAAATACATGAGATAAACATTGGCTAAACTGAAGGGAGCAATAGACACATATACAATAATAGTGAGACATTTCATTTCAATACACTATTTTCTTCTATAGAAAGACCAACTAGACAGAGGACCAAAAAGGAAATTATGAACATAAACAATATGATAAATGAATTAGACTTAATAGACACATATATATAGTTACATACCAAAGTACCAAGATACACATTCTTCTCTTTTTCCAGGATAGATCATATGCTGTATCACAGAACAATTTTAAAAGATTTAAAAAGATTGAAATTACTCAAAGCGTGTTCTCTAACCACAATGGAATGCAACTAGAAATCAACAACCACCAAAGAACCAGACCTTTCACAAACATATGGAGGTTAAACAACACACTCCTAAACAACCAATGGGTCAAAGAAAAATTGCAAGAGAAATTGGTAAATATCTAGTGACGAATGAAAATGAGAATACAACATACAAAAACCTGTGGGATGCAGCGAAGGCAGTGCTGAGAGGGAAATTTATAGCACTAAATGAAGATATCAAAAAGCAAGAAAGAGCTAAAACGAAAGACCTAATTGAGCAACTGAAGAGACTACAGAATGATCAGTAAACTAACCCTAAAGCAAGTAGACAAAAAGAAATAACAAAGATTAAAGCATAAATAAATGAACTGGAGAACAAAAAAATAGAATAAATAAAACCAAAAGTTGGTTTTTTGAGAAGATCAACAAGACTGACAAACTCTTAGCTAGACTGACAAAGTCAAAAAGAGAGAAGACTGAAATAAACAAAATCAGAAATGAGAAGGGGATAATTACTACAGATCCTGAACAAATTAAAAAAATTAAAATCATAAGGGTACAACTGTATGCCAGCAAGCTAGACAATTTAGAGGAAATGGACAATATCCTAGAACCACATGAACAACTTAGACTGCCCCAAAAAGAAATAGAAGACCGCAACAAACCAATCACAAGCAAAGATATCCAATCAATCATGAAAAATCTACCTACAAATAAAAGCCCAGGGCCAGATGGCTTCACAGGGGAATTTTACCAAACTTTCCAAAAAGAATTGACCCAATTCCTACTCAAACTCTTTCAAAAAATAGAAGAAAAAGGAATACTACCTAACTCATTTTATGAAGCTAATATCACTCTGATAACCAAAGCCAGATAAAGACACTACAAAAAAGGAAAACTATAGGCCAATCTCCCTAATGAATACAGATGTAAAAATCCTAAAGAAAATACTTGCAAATCAAATCCAAAGGCACATTAAAAGAATTATACACCATAACCAAGTGGGGTTCATTCCTGGCATGCAAGGGTGGTTCAACATAAAATCAATTAATGTAATTCAACACATTAACAAATCAAAAGGGAAAAATCAAAAAAGCATTCAACAAAAGTCAACATCCCTTTTTGATAAAAACACTTCAAAAGACAGGAATTGAAGGAAACTTCCTCAATATCATAAAGGGCATACATGAAAAACCCACAGCCAGCATAATATTCAATGGTGAGAGTTCCCTAAGATCAGGAATGAGACAATGATGCCCACTGTCACCTCCATCATTCAACATTTTGCTAAAAGTTCTAGTCAGAGCAATTCACCAAGATAGATATAAAAGATATCCAAATTGGAAAGGAAGTAGTAAAACTGTCATTATTTGCAGATGATATGATCTTATATTTGAAAAATCTTGAGAAACTGACAGCAAAGCTACTTGAACTAACAAATTCAGCAGAATATAAGATCAATGCACATAAATCAGTAATGTTCCTATACACTAGTAATAACCTAACTGAAGAGACAATAAAAAAAAAATTCCATTCATAATAGCAACTAAAAATGACAAGTACCTAGGAATAAACTTAACCAAGGATGTAAAAGACCTCTACACAGAAAATTACAAAATTTTACTAAAAGAAATAAAAAAGGACCTAAATAGGTGGAAAAATATTCCATGTTCATTGATAGGAAGACTAAATATTGTTAACATGTCAATTCTACTCAAAGTGATCTACAGACTCAATGCAATCCCAATCCAAATTCCAACAACCTACTTTGCAGACTTGGAAAAGCTAGTTGTCAAATTTATTTGGAAGGGAAAGGGGCCTTGAATTACCAAAAACAGCCTAAAAAAGAAAAACAAAGTTGGAGGACTTACACTTCCAGACTTAAGCTACTATAAAGATACAGTGGTCAAAACTGCATGGTATTGACATAAAGATAGTCCTATTGATCAATGTAATGGAATTGAGAGTTTGGAAATAGACCCCCGGATATATGATCACCTGATTTTTGATAAGGCCCCCAAATCCACTGAACTGAGACAGAACAGTCTCTTCGGGCTGGGAGAACTGGATAGCCAAAACAAACAGAATGACAGAGGACCCCCACCTCACACCCTATACAAAAATTAACTCAAAGTGGATCAAAGACCTCAATATAAGAAACAGTACCATAAAACTCCTCGAAGATAATATAATATAGGGAAACATCCTCAAGACCTGGTACTAGGAGGTCACTTCTTAGACTTACACCCAGAGCACAAGCAATGAAAGAAAAAATAGATAAATGGGAACCATTCAAAATCAAAAACTTCTGTGCCTCAAAAACTTTGTCAAAAAGGTGAAGAGGCAGCCAATTCAATGGGAGAAAATCTTTGGAAACCATGTATCTGACAAGAGACTAATATCTTGCTTATATAAAGAAATCCTACAACTCAATGACAATAAACAAACAGCCCAATTACAAAATGAGCGAAAGGTATGAAAAGCTATTTCCAATTACAAAATCAGCAAAAGGTATGAAAAGCTATTTCTCCGAAGAGGAAATACAAATGGCTGAAAAGCACATGAAAAAATGTTCATCTTCACTAGCTGTACAGGTTTGTATGTATTATGTCCCCCAGAAAAAGCCATGTTCTCTGATGCAATCTTGTGGGGGCAGACATATTAGTGGGGATTAAGTCGGAACATTTGGATTAGGTTGTTTCCATGGAAATGCACCCCACCCAACTGTGGGTGATAACTCTAACTGGATAATTTCCATGGAAGTGTGGCCCTGCCCATTCAGCATGGGCCTTGATTAGTTTACTGGAACACTTTATAAACTCAGACAGAATGAGCAGGCTTGCTACCGCCAAGAGGGACACTTTGAAGAACGCACAGAATCTCAGAGTAGCTGCAGATGAGAGACAGTTTGAAGACAGCCACTGAAAGCAGACTCTTGCTCCAGAGAAGCTAAAAGAGGACAAACACCCTAAGAGCAACTAAGAATGACATTTTTGAGGAAATGCAGCCTAGAGAGGAACATCCTGGGAGAAAGCCATTTTGAAACCAGAACTTTGGAGCATACGCCAGTCATGTGCCTTCCCAGCTAATAGAGGTTTCCCAGACACCACTGGCCATCCTCCATTGAAGGTACCTGATTGTTGATGACTTACCTTGAACACTTTATGGCTTTAAGACTGTAACTCTGTAACCACATAAACCTCCTTCATAAAAGCCAATCCATTTCTAGTATTTTGCATTCCAGGAGCATTAGCAAACTAGAACACTAGCTATTAGGGAGATGCAAATCAAGACCACAATGAGATATCATCTCACACCTATAAGAAAAGCTGCCATCAAACATCAGGAAACTACAAATGCTGGAGATGTTATTCATTGCTGGTGGGACTGTATAATGAAACAGCCACTCAGGAAGACAGTTTGGCAGCTTCTCAGAAAACTAGATGTTGAACTACCCTATGATCCAGCAATTCCACTTCTCGGTATATACCCAGAAGATTTGAAAGGAGGGACACGAACAGACATTTGTACACCGATGTTCACAGCAGCATTGTTCACAACTGCCAAGAGATGGAAACAATCCAAGTGTCCTTCAACAGAGGAGTGGATAAACAAAATATGGTATATACATACGACGGAATACTTTGTAGCATTAAGAAGCAACAAGATCTTGAAACACATGACAACATGGATGAACCCTGAAGATATAATTCTGAGTGAAATAACTCAGATGCAAAGAGGAGAGATATTATATGTTATCACTTAGATGAACTATCTGAACAATGTAAAATCAATGTCTTATAATGTAAGAATATTGGGGACCTATTGATAGACAGTAGCTAGTAAGGGGGAATGATAATCTAATATGTTCAGATATGTTAATGATGGTGAACTCAAAGATGTGGTAATGGATAGGGGTGACAATTGTTTATTAATGGAATTACAAGTATCAGAGCAGTACTGAAGGCAAATAGGAATAAAAGGGGCTGTTTAAAGGCATGTTTCCCACAGATCAGCACCACAAATATAAATAGGTGCTTGCAGGATATACTTCTAAAGTATGACACTGGCACAGAGTTGACAACAGAAGGGTACATGGGAAAAACCTATACATTTGCATACTAGAGACTATAATTAATACTAGTAATATTACACAAATACTACAGTTAAATAATTGGGGGCTGAGCTGGTTTGGACGTATTATGTCCCCCAAAATGCCATGTTCTTTGATGCAATCTTATGGGGGCAAATGTGTTAGTGTTGATTAGACTGGAATCGTTTGATTGAAGGTTTCCATGGAGATGTGACTCAATCAACTGTGAGTGAAAGATATGATTGGATAATTTCCATGGAGGTATTACCCCACCCATTCAGGGTGGGTGTTAATTGGAACACTGGAGTTGTATAAAGGAATTCATAGACAAAAAGACTTCAGAGCAGCTCAGCGTGACATTTTGGAGAGCAACTGAGAGTGAGATTTTGGAGAAAAGCTGCAGCCTAGACAGACATTTTGAAGACGGCCATTGAAAGCTGATGCTTTGGAGAACACCATTTTGAAACACAACCTAGGAGCAAGCAGACGCCAGCCACATTACTTCCCAGCTAACTTCACAGAGGTTTTCCAGATGCCAATGGTCTTTCTCCAGTGAAGGTACCTTGTTGATGCCTTATTTTGGCACTTTATGGCCTTAAGACTGTAACTTTGTAACCAAATAAACCCCTTTTATAAAAGTCAATCCATTTCTGGTGTTTTGCATAACAGCAGCATTAGCAAACCGGAACAGAGGCTAACAAGAGCTGCGAGTTGTTTTGGGTCATGAGAATTGTTTAAAATGGAGAATGATGAGGATCGTCCAACTGAGTGATGATAGTGTGAGATATGGATGGATTATCATGGATATAACAAATGCTATGTGAACTTAGGCACCCCCACTTTATAAGTCAGGCCCTTGATACTGAGGCTTACTTGAGTGAAACTTAATGGCTGTAAAAGAGGAGACTAAGCCTACCTGTAATTATACCTAGGAGTCACCTCCAGAGAACCTCTTTTGCTCAAATGTAGATTTTCTCTGCCTTTTTGACCAGAAAGGCAACAAAATAAGGTTTTAGTGGCTAAGAGAATTCAAATACGAGTCAAGAAGTTGTCCTGGAGGTTAATCCTAAGCAGGCTTCACCTAGATATGCCAAATGACCACAATATGATAAGACCAAGTCAACAGTCAAAACCTTAAAGAATACCCAGATCCCTATCTGAGCCTCTATAAAATGTTTCACTCACTTAAGTTTATTCGTCAGAAACTTAAATCCTTCAGAGTGCCCCTATGCCAGCGAAGCCCCAAAACCCAGAAGCAATAGCCTCTTCAAGAACATCAACTATAGATGTGTCCCCTTTGCTCATAAAGTTGACACCCTTTTTCAACATAAACAGGTTAGGGTGGTCACTACCTAGACATCCCTGAAGATTGGGAAAGTGATTAAACTAGAGGAAGGGGTGGCAACAGACAAGATGGAATTTAACAAAGGATTATGAATACTTAGAAGGAAAGAATTGAAATAGTGGAATTGTAACCCATAGCATCTGTGCCAGTCTGTTCATTTATGTCCCCGAGAAAAAGCCATATTCTTTAATGCATTCTTGTGGGGGCAGACGTATTAGTGTGGATTGGGTTGGAACCTACTGGTTCAAGTGTCCATGGAGATGTGACCCACTCAACTGTAGGTGATAACTTTGATTGGATAATTTCCATGGAGGCGTGGCCCCGCCCATTCAGCATGGGCCTTGTTTAGTTTACTGGAGCACTATATAAGCTCAGACAGAAGGAGCACATAGCCAGCTGTAGCTGAGACAGACATTTTGAAGACAGCAGTTAGAAGGTGATGCAGACATTTTGGAGAACACCATTTTGAAACACAACATGGGAGCAAGCAGACGCCACCCCCATGCCTTCCCAGCTAACAGAGGTTTTCTGGACACCATTGGCCATCCTGCAGTGAAAGTACCCAATTGCTGATGTGTTACCTTGGACACTTTATGGCCTTAAGACTGTAACTGTGTAACCAAATAAACCCCCTTTTATAAAAGCCAATCCATTTCTGGTGTTTTGCATTCTGGCAGCATTAGCAAACCAGAACAGCATCCTTTGAAATTTGTTCTACACCTACTTGTTAAATTGTAATTGGAAAGGTATTGCTTTCTGTTTATACAATAGATTTCACAATAAGGAAATAACAAACTACGGTACTATAACTCATAATAACTTTGAAAGTTTCCTATATATCTACTTGTTAAATCATACTTTGAATTGATATTACCTTTTTGTATATATGTTATATTTTATAATAAGGAAATAAGTGAAACTGTGGAATTGTAACCTATAATATTCTTTGAAATCTGCTAACTACTTATTAAATTGCACTTGCAAAGTTATTACTTTTATGTATATATGTTATATTCTACCATAAAAATGATAAAAAATTACATCATGAAAATAACATCTTTAAACTGAAATTGATGCATGCTTTTAATATTTAATATTAATATTTAATATTTAATTTATAAGCCAGAATAAACTGAGCCAAAGTTAAGAAATTTAAATTTAAAAATTCTAGATATGAAGAAATATGGAAAGCTATTTAATTGAAACTCTACATTTTATTAGTAGGTGTTCCAGTTTGCTTATGCTGCCATCATGCAAAATACCAGTAATAGATTGGCTTGTATAAAGGGGGTTTATTTGGTTACAAATTTACAGTCTGAAGGCTATGAAAATGTCCAAATTAAGGCATCAACACAAGTATACCTTCACCGAAGGAAGGCCAATGGCATTCAAAAACCTCTTTTAGCTGGGAAGGCTTGTGGCTGGCATCTTCTTCCTTTGCTCCCAGGTTGTTTTTCAAAATGGCGTTCTCCAAAATGTCTTCCTTAGTTGCAGCCAACGTCAGGGGTCCATAACTCCAAGCACCTCTGATTAAGCCAGCAAATCAATCAAGACCCACCCTGAATGGTCAGGGCCACACCTCCATAGAAACAGTCTAATCAAAGGTATTACCTACCGTTGGGTGGGTCACATCTCCACGGAAACAACCCAATCTGAAGATTCCAACACTAATATGTCTGCCCCCACAAGACTGCATTAAAGAACCTGGCATTTTGGGGGATACAATACATCTAAACTGGCACACAGTAGGGAAATAATGCCACAAGAGTCCAGGAGAGACTACCGTAAGCCTCAAAGCTGAAGGACACGCTGGTTTGGGGGTTTCAGTCTCCAATTCTCATTCTTCCCACTCCATCAATTGCCTTCCAGAGTCATGTCCTAGCAAGAGAATCATGCTAATCACTTGGGGAATAAGAAGCCAAATACAGGCATACCTAATTTCATTGTGCTTCATTTTATTGTGCTTTGTAGATAATGTGTTTTTTACAAATTGAAGGTTTGTGGTAACCCTGTGCCAAGCAAGTTTATCAGTGCCATTTTTCCAACAGCGTGTGCTTACTTTGTACCTCTGTGTCACATTTTGGTAATTCTCACAATATTTCAAACTTTTCCATTATTATGATGTCTGTTAATGGTTATCTGTGATCTCTGATGTTAATACTGTAATTGTTTTGGGACACCACAAACTGCGTCCATATAAGATGGCAAACTTAATGGATAAAATATTGTATGTGTTGTGACTGCTCGACCAACCGGCCGTTCCCCCGTCAGTCTTCCTCTCCTTCAGATTCCCTGTTCCCTGAGACACAACAATACTGAAATCAGGCCAATTAATAGCCCTACAATGGCTTCCAGGTTTTCAAGTGAAAGGAAGAGTCACATGTCTCTGACTTTAAATCAAAAGCTAGAAATGATTAAGCTTAGTGAGAAAGGCATGTCAAAAGCCAAAACAGGCCGAGAACTAGGCCTCTTGCGCCAAACAAAAACGCAAAGGGAATGTTCTTATAGGAAATTAAAAATGAACACATGAATGATAAGAAAGTGAAACAGCCTTATTGCTGATTTGGAGAAAATTTTAGTGGTCCAGATAGATCAAACCATCCACAACATTCTCTTAAACCAAAGTCTAATCCAGAGCCAAGGCCCTAACTCTCTTCAATTCTATGAAGGCTAAAAGAGGTGAGGAAGCCACAGAAGAAAAGTGTGAAGCTGGCAAAGGTTAGTTCATGAGGTTTAAGGAAAAAAGCTGTCTCCATAACATAAAAGGGCAAGATGAAGCAGCAAGTGCTGATGGTAGAAGCTGCAGCAAGCTATCCAGAAGATCTAGGTAAGAAAGTTGATGAAAATGGCTATGCTAAATAACAGATTTTCAATGTAGAGGAAACAGCCTTCTATTGAAGAAGGTACCATCTAAGACTTTCATAGCTAGAGAGAAGTCAATGCCTGGCTTTAAAGCTTCAAAGGACAGGCTGACTCTCTTATTAGGGGCTAATGCAGCTGATGACTTGAAGTTGAAGCCAGTGCTCATTAACCATTCTGAAAATCCTAGGGCCCTTAAGAATTATGCTACATCTACTTTGCCTGTGCTCTATAAATGGAACAACACATTTGTTTACAACATGGTTTACTGGATATTTTAAGCCCACTGTTGAGACCTACTGCTCAGAAAAAAAGATTATTTTCAAAATATTACTGTTCATTGACAGAGCACCTGATCACCCAAGAGGTCAGATGGAGATGTACAACCAGATTAATGTTGTCTGCAAGCCTGTTAACATAGCATCCACTCTGCAGCCTATGGATCAAGGAGTCATTTTGACTTTCAAGTCTTATAGTTTAAGAAATACATTTCATAAGGCTACAGCTGCCATAGATAGTGATTCTTCTTATGGATCTAGGCAAAGTCAATTGAAAACCTTCTGGAAAAGATTCCCCATTCTAAATGCCGTTAAGAACTTGCGTGGTTCATGGTAGGACTTCAAAATATCAAGATTAACAGGAGTTTCGAAGAAGTTGATTCCAACCCTCATGGATGACTTTGAGGGGTTTGAGACTTCAGAGGAGGATGTAACTGCAGATTTGGTGGAAATAGCAAGAGAACTAGAATTACAAGTGAAGCCTGAAGATGCCACTGAAGCGTTGCAATCTCATGATAAAACTTGAACAGATGAGGAGTTGCTTCTTATGGATGAGCAAAGAAAGTGGTTTTCTTGAGATGGAATCTACTCCTGGTGAAGGTGCTATGAACATTGTCAAAATGACAATGAAGGATTTAGATTATTACATAAACTTAGTTGATAAAACCAGAGGTAGGGTGTGCCAGTTTGGATGTATTATGTCCCCCAAAATGCCATGTTCTTTGATGCAATCTTGTAGGGGCAGATGCATTAGTGTTGATTAGATTGGAATCCTTTGATTGAGTGTTTCCATGGAGATGTGACTCAATAAACTGTGAGTGAAACATCTGATTGGATAATTTCCATGGAGGTGTTACCCTGCCCATTCAGGGTGGGTGTTAATTGGAACACTGGAGTCATAAAAAGGAATTCACAGACAGAAGGACCTCAGGGCAACTGAGATTGCATTTTGAAGAGGAGCTGCAGCTAAGAGAGGACAAAATACCAAGAGCAACATTTTGGAGAACGCCATTTTGAAACACCACCTGGGAGCAAGTGGATGCCAGCCATGTGCCATCTGAGCTAACAGAGGTTTTCCAGACGCCATTAGCCATTCTTCCGTGAAGGTACCCAATTGCTGATGCCTTACCTTGGACACTTTATAGCCTTCAGACTGTAACTCTGTAATGAAATAAACCCCCTTATATGCTAATCCATTTCTGGTGTTTTGCAAAACAGCGGCATTAGCAAACCAGATCACAGGGTTTGAAAGGATTGAGTTCAATTTTGAACATTTTACTGTGGGTAAAATGCTACCAAACAGCATCACAAGCTACAGAGAAATCTTTTGTGAAAGCAAGAATCAATCAATGCGGCAGACTTCATTGTTGTCTAATTTTAAGAAATTGCCATAGCTACCCCAGCTTTCAGCAACGACCACCTTGATCAGTCAGCAGCCATCAACATTGAGGCAAGACCCTCCACGGCAAAGACTGTGACTTGCTGAAGGCTCAGATGATGGTTGGCATTTTTTTAGCAATAAAGTATTTTTAAACATAATGCTATTGCACACATAATAGACTACAGTATCGTGTAAACATAACTTTTATATGCACTGGAAAACCAAAAAATTTGTGTGACTCACTTTATTGTGTTATTGGCTTTACTGAAGAAGTCTGGAACAGAACTCACAATGGCTGTAATACTATTTCAAGGTTTCACATTCTCACAGTGATCACAACGACTGTAAAGCTCAGACATCAAGATTTTTTTTTCATTAAATGGGAACTCTCAACTGATTCAAAATATCATATTCTTATTTTCTTGTCCCATAGCAGCAAACCTTAAGTAAAGTTAACAACTTAAGGCATTTGAAAAAGTTTTGTAAATGGTGAACTATTATAAGAATGCATGGTATTCCTTGGTTTCAATCCAACCTAAAAACAAGATAATTTTCTTACTCATACTAGAGATACAGACTCCAGAATTTACATCAAGATATTATCTTACTATCTCACCATATAAGTGATGTAGTAACTCATCAAGAAGAAAAACAAATTTATAGGCAAACTCATGATTCGACTGTGTTAGCAATAAGAACAATAATGTTACAGGTTAACCCTGAAGCACTCCTAAACCAAGTAATAATCTATTTTGGAATAATTCAGAAGATAGCAATAAAACCCAACTGAGGAGGCGGGGCAAGATGGCAGACTGGTGAGCTGTATGTTTTAGTTACTCCTCCAGGAAAGTAGGTAGAAAGCCAGGAACTGCATGGACTGGACACCACAGAGCAATCTGACTTTGGGCATACTTCATACAACACTCATGACAACGTGGAACTGCTGAGATCAGCGAAATCTGTAAGTTTTTGTGGCCAGGGGACCCGCACCCCTCCCTGCCAGGCTCAGTCCCGTGGGAGGAGGGGCTGTCAGCTCCGGGAAGGAGAAGGGAGAACTGCAGTGGCAGCCCTTATCGGAAATTCATTCTACTGATCCGAACTCCAACCATAGACAGAATGAGACCAGACACCAGAGAATCTGAGAGCAGCCAGCCCAGCAGAGAGGAGACAGGCATAGAAAAAAACAACACGAAAAACTCCAAAATAAAAGCGGAGGATTTTTGGAGTTCTGGTGAACATAGAAAGGGGAAGGGCAGAGCTCAGGCCCTGAGGCTCATATGCAAATCCCGAAGAAAAGCTGATCTCTCTGCCCTGTGGACCTTTCCTTAATGGCCCTAATTGCTTTGTCTCTTAGCATTTCAATAACCCATTAGATCTGTGAGGAGGGCCCTTTTTTTCTTTTTTTTTTTTTTTTTTTAATCCTTTTTTCTTTTTCTAAAACAATTACTCTAAGAAGCCCAATACAGAAAGCTTCAAAGACTTGCAATTTGGGCAGGTCAAGACAAGAGCAGAACTAACAGAGCTCTGAGACAAAAGGCAATAATCCAGTGGCTGAGAAAATTCACTAAACACCACAACTTCCCAAGAAAAGGGGGGTGTCCGCTCACAGCCATCATCCTGGTGGACAGGAAACACTCCTGCCCATCGCCAGCCCCATAGCCCAGAGCTGCCCCAGACGACCCAGTGTGACGGAAGCACTTCAAATAACAGGCACACACCACAAAACTGGGTGTGGACATTAGCCTTCCCTGCAACCTCAGCTGACTGTCCCAGGGATGGGAAGGTGGAGCAGTGTGAATTAACAAAGCCCCATTCAGCCATCATTTCAGCAGACTGGGAGCCTCCCTACACAGCCCAGCAGCCCAGAACTGCCCTGGGGGGATGGTACTCACCTGTGACATAGCACAGTCATCCCTCAACAGAGGACCCGGGGTGCACAGCCTGGAAGAGGGGCCCACTTGCCAGTCTCAGGAGCCATAAGCCAATACCAAGGACTTGTGGGTCAGTGGCAGAGACAAACTGTGGCAGGACTGAACTGAAGGATTAGACTATTGCAGCAGCTTTAAAACTCCAGGATCACCAGGGAGATTTGATTGTTAGAGCCACCGCCCCTCTCTGACTGCCCAGAAACACGCCCCATATACAGGGCAGGCAACACCAACTACACACGCAAGCTTGGTACACCAATTGGACCCAACAAGACTCACTCCCCCACTCACCACAAAGGCTAAGCAGGGGAGAACTGGCTTGTGGAGAACAGGTGGCTCGTGGACGCCACCTGCTGGTTAGTTAGAGAAAGTGTACTCCACGAAGCTGTAGATCTGATAAATTAGAGATAAGGACTTCAATTGGTCTACAAATCCTAAAAGAACCCTATCAAGTTCAGCAAATGCCAAGAGGCCAAAAACAACAGAACATTATAAAGCATATGAAAAAAACAGATGAGATGGATAACCCAAGCCCAAGCACCCAAATCAAAAGATCAGAAGAGACACAGCACCTAGAGCAGCTACTCAAAGAACTAAAGATGAACAATGAGACCATACTACAGGATACAAAGGATATCAAGAAGACCCTAGAAGAGCATAAAGAAGACATTGCAAGACTAAATAAAAAAATGGATGATCTTATGGAAATTAAAGAAACTGGTGACCAAATTAAAAAGATTCTGGACACTCATAGTACAAGACTAGAGGAAGTTGAACAACGAATCAGTGACCTGGAAGATGACAGAACAGAAAATGAAAGCAGAAAAGAAAGAATGGGGAAAAAAATTGAAAAAATCGAAATGGACCTCAGGGATACGATAGATAATATGAAACGTCCGAATATAAGACTCATTGGTGTTCCAGAAGGGGAAGAAAAGGGTAAAGGTCTAGGAAGAGTATTCAAAGAAATTGTTGGGGAAAACTTCCCAAATCTTCTAAACAACATAAATACACAAATCATAAATGCTCAGCGAACTCCAAATAGAATAAATCCAAATTAACCCACTCCGAGACATATTCTGATCACACTGTCAAACACAGAAAACAAGGAGCAAGTTCTGAAAGCAGCAAGAGAAAAGCAATTCACCACATACAAAGGAAACAGCATAAGACTAAGTAGTGACTACTCAGCAGCCACCATGGAGGCAAGAAGGCAGTGGCACGATATATTTAAAATTCTGAGTGAGAGGAATTTCCAGCCAAGAATACTTTATCCAGCAAAGCTCTCCTTCAAATTTGAGGGAGAGCTTAAATTTTTCACAGACAAATGCTGAGAGAATTTGCTAACAAGAGACCTGCCCTACTGGAGATACTAAAGGGAGCCCTACAGACAGAGAAACAAAGAAAGGACAGAGAGACTTGGAGAAAGGTTCAGTACTAAAGAGATTCGGTATGGGTACAATAAAGGATATTGATAGACAGAGGGGAAAAATATGACAAACATAAACCAAAGGATAAGATGGCTGATTCAAGAAATGCCTTTACGGTTATAACGTTGAATGTAAATGGATTAAACTCCCCAATTAAAAGATATAGATTCGCAGAATGGATCAAAAAAAATGAACCATCAATATGTTGCATACAAGAGACTCATCTTAGACACAGGGACACAAAGAAACTGAAAGTGAAAGGATGGAAAAAGTATTTCATGCAAGCTACAGCCAAAAGAAAGCAGGTGCAGCAATATTAATCTCAGATAAAATAGACTTTAAATGCAGGGATGTTTTGAGAGACAAAGAAGGCCACTACATACTAATAAAAGGGGCAATTCAACAAAAAGAAATAACAATCATAAATGTCTATGCACCCAATCAAGGTGCCACAAAATACATGACAGAAACACTGGCAAAACTAAAGGAAGCAATTGATGTTTCCACAATAATTGTGGGAGACTTCAACACATCACTCTCTCCTATAGATACATCAACCAGACAGAAGACCAATAAGGAAACTGAAAACCTAAACAATCTGATAAATGAATTAGATTTAACAGACATATACAGGACATTACATCCCAAATCACCAGGATACACATACTTTTCTAGTGCTCATGGAACTTTCTCCAGAATAGATCATATGCTGGGACATAAAACAAGCCTCAACAAATTTAAAAAGATTGAAATTATTCAAAGCACAATCTCTGAACACAGTGGAATACAATTAGAAGTCAATAACCATCAGAGACTTAGAAAATTCACAAGTACCTGGAGGTTAAACAACACACTCCTAAACAATCAGTGGGTTAACGAAGAAATAGCAAGAGAAATTGCTAAATATATAGAGACGAATGAAAATGAGAACACAACATACCAAAACCTATGGGATGCAGCAAAAGCAGTGCTAAGGGGGAAATTTATAGCACTAAATGCATATATTAAAAAGGAAGAAAGAGCCAAAATCAAAAAACTAATGGATCAACTGAAGAAGCTAGAAAATGAACAGCAAACCAATCCTAAACCAAGTAGAAGAAAAGAAATAACAAGGATTAAAGCAGAAATAAATGACAGAGAGAACAAAAAAACAATAGAGAGGATAAATAACACCAAAAGTTGGTTCTTTGAGAAGATCAACAAGATTGACAAGCCCCTAGCTAGACTGACAAAATCAAAAAGAGAGAAGACCCATATAAACAAAATACTGAATGAAAAAGGTGACATAACTGCAGATCCTGAAGAAATTAAAAAAATTATAAGAGGATACTATGAACAACTGTATGGCAACAAACCGGATAATGTAGAAGAAATGGACAATTTCCTGGAAACATATGAACAACCTAGACTGACCAGAGAAGAAATAGAAGACCTCAACCAACCCATCACAAGCAAAGAGATCCAATCACTCATCAAAAATCTTCCCACAAATAAATGCCCAGGGCCAGATGGCTACACAGGGGAATTCTACCAAACTTTCCAGAAAGAACTGACACCAATCTTACTCAAACTCTTTCAAAACATTGAAGAAAATGGAACACTACCTAACTCATTTTATGAAGCTAACATCAATCTAATACCAAAACCAGGCAAAGATGCTACAAAAAAGGAAAACTACCGGCCAATCTCCCTAATGAATATAGATGCAAAAATCCTCAACAAAATACTTGCAAATCGAATCCAAAGACACATTAAAAAAATCATACACCATGACCAAGTGGGGTTCATTCCAGGCATGCAAGGATGGTTCAACATAAGAAACTCAATCAACGTATTACAACACATTAACAAGTCAAAGGGAAAAATCAATTGATCATCTGAACAGATGCTGAAAAAGCATTTGACAAAATCCAACATCCGTTTTTGATAAAAACACTTCAAAAGGTAGGAATTGAAGGAAACTTCCTCAACATGATAAAGAGCATATATGAAAAACCCACAGCCAGCATAGTACTCAATGGTGAGAGACTGAAAGCCTTCCCTGTAAGATCAGGAATAAGACAAGGATGCCCGCTGTCACCACTGTTATTCAACATTGTGCTGGAAGTGCTAGCCAGGGCAATCCGTCAAGACAAAGAAATAAAAGGCATCCAAATTGGAAAAGAAGAAGTAAAACCGTCACTGTTTGCAGATGATATGATCTTATATCTAGAAAACCCTGAGAAATCGACGAGACAGCTACTAGAGCTAATAAACAAATTTAGCAAAGTAGCGGGATACAAGATTAATGCACATAAGTCAGTAATGTTTCTATATGCTAGAAATGAACAAACTGAAGAGACACTCAAGAAAAAGATACCATTTTCAATAGCAACTAAAAAAATCAAGTACCTAGGAATAAACTTAACCAAAGATGTAAAAGACCTATACAAAGAAAACTACATAACTCTACTAAAAGAAATAGAAGGGGACCTTAAAAGATGGAAAAATATTCCATGTTCATGGATAGGAAGACTAAATGTCATTAAGATGTCAATTCTACCCAAACTCATCTACAGATTCCATGCAATCCCAATCAAAATTCCAACAACCTACTTTGCAGACTTGGAAAAGCTAGTAATCAAATTTATTTGGAAAGGGAAGATGCCTCGAATTGCTAAAGACACTCTAAAAAAGAAAAACAAAGTGGGAGGACTTACACTCCCTGACTTTGAAGCTTATTATAAAGCCACAGTTGTCAAAACAGCATGGTACTGGCACAAAGATAGACATATAGATCAATGGAATCGAATTGAGAATTCAGAGATAGACCCTCAGATCTATGGCCGACTGATCTTTGATAAGGCCCCCAAAGTCACTGAACTGAGTCATAATGGTCTTTTCAACAAATGGGGCTGGGAGAGTTGGATATCCATATCCAAAAGAATGAAAGAGGACCCCTACCCTCACCCCCTACACAAAAATTAACTCAAAATGGATGAAAGATCTCAATATAAAAGAAAGTACCATAAAACTCCTAGAAGATAATGTAGGAAAACATCTTCAAGACCTTGTATTAGGCGGCCACTTCCTAGACTTCACACCCAAAGCACAAGCAACAAAAGAAAAAATAGATAAATGGGAACTCCTCAAGCTTAGAAGTTTCTGCACCTCAAAGTAATTTGTCAAAAAGGTAAAGAGGCAGCCAACTCAATGGGAAAAAATTTTTGGAAACCATATATCTGACAAAAGACTGATATCTTGCATATATAAAGAAATCCTACAACTCAATGACAATAGGACAGACAGCCCCATTATAAAATGGGCACAAGATATGAAAAGACAGTTCTCTGAAGAGGAAATACAAATGGCCAAGAAACACATGAAAAAATGTTCAGCTTCACTAGCTATTAGAGAGATGCAAATTAAGACCACAATGAGACACCATCTAACACCGATTAGAATGGCTGCCATTAAACAAACAGGAAACTACAAATGCTGGAGGGGATGTGGAGAAATTGGAAGTCTTATTCATTGTTGGTGGGGCTGTATAATGGTTCAGCCACTCTGGAAGTCAGTCTGGCAGTTCCTTAGAAAACTAGATATAGAGTTACCATTCGATCCAGCGATTGCACTTCTCAGTATATACCCGGAAGATCGGAAAGCAGTGACATGAACAGATATCTGCACGCCAATGTTCATAGCAGCATTATTCACAATTGCCAAGAGATGGAAACAACCCAAATGTCCTTCAACAGATGAGTGGATAAATAAAATGTGGTATATACACACAATGGAATACTACGCGGCAGTAAGAAGGAACGATCTCGTGAAACATGTGACAACATGGATGAACCTTGAAGACATAATGCTGAGCGAAATAAGCCAGGCACAAAAAGAGAAATATTATATGCTACCACTAATGTGAACTTTGAAAAATGTAAAACAAATGGTTTATAATGTAGAATGTAGGGGAACTAGCAATAGAGAGCAATTAAGGAAGGGGGAACAATAATCCAAGAAGAACAGATAAGCTATTTAACGTTCTGGGGATGCCCAGGAATGACTATGGTCTGTTAATTTCTGATGGATATAGTAGGAACAAGTTCACAGAAATGTTGCTATATTATGTAACTTTCTTGGGGTAAAGTAGGAACATGTTGGAAGTTAAGCAGTTATCTTAGGTTAGTTGTCTTTTTCTTACTCCCTTGTTATGGTCTCTTTGAAATGTTCTTTTATTGTATGTTTGTTTTCTTTTTAACTTTTTTTTTCATACAGTTGATTTAAAAAAGAAGGGAAAGTTAAAAAAAAAAAAAAAAGAAAAACAAGGAAAAAAAGATGTAGTGCCCCCTTGAGGAGCCTGTGGAGAATGCAGGGGTACTGGCCTACCCCACCTCCATCGTTGCTAACATGACCACAGACATAGGGGACTGGTGGTTTGATGGGTTGAGCCCTCTACCATAGGTTTTACCCTTGGGAAGACAGTTGCTGGAAAGGAGAGGCTAGGCCTCCCTATGGTTGTGCCTAAGAGCCTCCTCCTGAATGCCTCTTTGTTGCTCAGATGTGGCCCCCTCTCTCTGGCTAAGCCAACTTGAAAGGTGAAATCACTGCCCTCCCCCCTACGTGGGATCAGACACCCAGGGGAGTGAATCTCCCTGGCAACATGGAATATGACTCCCGGGGAGGAATGTAGACCTGGCATCGTGGGATGGAGAACAACTTCTTGACCAAAAGGGGGATGTGAAAGGAAATGAAATAAGCTTCAGTGGCAGAGAGATTCCAAAAGGAGCCGAGAGGTCACTCTGTTGGGCACTCTTACGCACACTTTAGACAACCCTTTTTAGGTTCTAAAGAATTGGGGTAGCTGGTGGTGGATACCTGAAACTATCAAACTACAACCCAGAACCCATGAATCTCGAAGACAGTTGTATAAAAATGTAGCTTATGAGGGGTGACAATGGGATTGGGAAAGCCATAAGGACCACACTCCACTTTGTCTAGTTTATGGATGGATGAGTAGAAAAATAGGGGAAGGAAACAAACAGACAAAGGTACCCAGTGTTCTTTTTTACTTCAATTGCTCTTTTTCACTCTAATTATTATTCTTGTTATTTTTGGGTGTGTGCTAATGAAGGTGTCAGGGATTGATTTAGGTGATGAATGTACAACTATGTAATGGTACTGTAAACAATCGAAAGTACGATTTGTTTTGTATGACTGCGTGGTATGTGAATATATCTCAATAAAATGAAGATATAAAAAAAAAAGGGAAAGTTAAAAAAAAAAAAAGAAAAACAAGGAAAAAAAGATGTAGTGCCCCCTTGAGGAGCCTGTGGAGAATGCAGGGGTACTGGCCTACCCCACCTCCATCGTTGCTAACATGACCACAGACATAGGGGACTGGTGGTTTGATAGGTTGAGCCCTCTACCATAGGTTTTACCCTTGGGAAGACGGTTGCTGCAAAGGAGAGGCTAGGCCTCCCTATGGTTGTGCCTAAGAGCCTCCTCCCGAATTCCTCTTTGTTGCTCAGATGTGGCCCTCTCTCTCTGGCTAAGCCAACTTGAAAGGTGAAATCACTGCCCTCCCCCCTACGTGGGATCAGACACCCAGGGGAGTGAATCTCCCTGGCAACATGGAATATGACTCCCGGGGAGGAATGTAGACCTGGCATCGTGGGACGGAGAACCTCTTCTTGACCAAAAGGGGGATGTGAAAGGAAATGAAATAAGCTTCAGTAGCAGAGAAATTCCAAAAGGAGCCGAGAGGTCACTCTGGTGGGCACTCTTATGCACACTTTAGACAACCCTTTTTAGGTTCTAAAGAATTGGGGTAGCTGGTGGTGGATACCTGAAACTATCAAACTACAACCCAGAACCCATGAATCTCGAAGACAGTTGTATAAAAATGTAGCTTATGAGAGGTGACAATGGGATTGGGAAAGCCATAAGGACCACACTCCACTTTGTCTAGTTTACGGATGGACGAGTAGAAAAATAGGGGAAGGAAACAAACAGACAAAGGTACCCAGTGTTCTTTTTTACTTCAATTGTTCTTTTTCACTCTAATTATTATTCTTGTTATTTTTGTGTGTGTGCTAATGAAGGTGTCAGGGATTGATTTAGGTGATGAATGTACAACTATGTAATGGTACTGTGAACAATCGAAAGTATGATTTGTTTTGTATGACTGCGTGGTATGTGAATATATCTCAATAATATGAAGATTAAAAAAAAGAATAAACAAAAATAAATAAATAAATAAAGTCACACAGCTTCTCAATAAAAAAGCCTAATGTAAATACTAAAAACCAACTGAACACCACTGTATCACTTGAAGAAACTAACCAAGTTCTCTCCAGCCATCAGCTATCATTAACATCTAACATCCAAGATTGATGGTTTTCTCTTCTGCGGTCTCAGATTTGAAGGTACGTATATAAGCACTGATTTCTAGTCCATGAAGTTTAACTAATAGTTTACATTGATAGTTTAATAAAGTTTCTCAAACAAATTTAAAAAAAGCCTACACTGATTATTTATGTGGATTTAAATTAATTCTAGTGCTTTAAATTTTAGTACTGAACATTTTCAATTCTCAAATACCTAGAATGTGTAATTAATTTTATAAGGTCAATGACCAAACATAACAAGAGTGCTATAATATACTCATTGTGCAGATTAGGCAATGTCATATGAAGCAATCTGCACAGGATCTAAATGCTGTATCAGATAATAGACTTAAATGTCAGAAGTTGCCCAGAATTTTCCAAGAAACTACTGGCTTCTTTTTGAAATAAATGCAAAGATATACATGCAGAAGGACTTCAAGGAAGGTCTAAGCAGCCAAGTTATGCAGAGGCTGATAAAGAGAGTCAGACGGAAAAACGTTCAAAGAGAAAAGCAGACAAAATGCAAAATGCAAACATTAAAAAACATTTAAAAAAAAAAAAAGTCAGTTGCTGAGTTATGATACAATTTCTCCTATCTTGTTCATAGGAAACCTAAGGATTTCGATGATAGTACACCTGTTCCTTCCAAAAGACAGGCACACCATTCGTGGAAAGGAACATTGCTTTGTAATCACTAATTCCTGCACTGTTGAATTGGGTTCTATGTACATGAGGAGCATATAATTGTGGACTAGGGAATAATGGAAGCCACGGGTAAACAGGGAAGATCTTGCTAAGGTTGAAGTGTCAATGTAATCAAAGACTGTAGTGAAACCAGAGACACTTTTGATAAAATGAATATGAATATATTACATAGTAAAATGCAAAATTCTCATTTTTTCAAGATACAGAAGTAGTCTTCAGAGAAAAGCCCTGCTTGTGACAAGCTGCTCCAGACAACCAAAGACCCTGGGAGACTTCAAGGGAAAAGCTGTAGAAGCACTGGTTTAGATCATTTATAGATAAATACATGTGGCCCAAAAAACCTGAACATAGTCCATTTATGCAGATAATAGAACCTGAAAACATGTAATGAATAAACTGACAAGTAGACAATATTATAAGAGACCATAAGAACATGAATGGAACTCAGGAAATGCTAAAATCCCTGTCTTATCTCTGTCATTCATTTACTAAGAAAGCATATATATTTTCTCGAAGGCACTCTTTTTCATTTATGAATTAGACTGACAAAAATAACAGAATCCAATATTAAGTATTTTCAACCATGTTCCAAATTAATTCCTACCATCAAATTTAGACAGATGTGGAGAGCCGTCTCCCGGGACGGGCATAGCGCATGCGCTGTAAACCTGCTCCAAAGTCCCCCCGCCCATCGAGTGGTGCCAAGATGGCGCCCACATCCTGCTTCCGGCTTCTGATGTATGTAACCACCCGCTGTATTCACCAATCATGCTTGTGTGCGTGGCGTTAGCCCATTGGATACACGCAAGGTTTATAAGAAAGTTCCCGGGCAAAGCTCGGGGAGACAGCCCACAAGGAGCCGCGCCTGACGGCCGTATCGAGGTTGTTCTCCCCCGAGGCGTCTTGCCCCGGGCGGAACCTGTAAAGAGGATGATTGCCTAGTCCCATTAAAAGTTTATCTGCTTTACCACTGCGAGTCCAGAGTGATCACGAGTGCGTCGGGTAAGACATTGTCCGCACCCTCTCTCCCCTTATCTCTCTGGTCCCCATCGCCGGCCGACCGAGGACTCGAGGCGGGGCGGAGAAAGCGCCGGACAGACAGATATTTGTCTAACTAAATTTGTCCTAAATGAACTAACTCAACTAGCGCAGAATTAAAAATAAACAAAGCTAAATGAAACCCTATCTTCTGTGGTAAAAAGAAGAGGAAAAAACCCTTTGCAAAGGGAAAAAACAAATAACTAACAGTCCTCAGAATATCTACAGTGGCAATATCAACATGTGATCCTGCTGGGAAGTTTTAGATCAAGCCTTTAAAATATTATTATTTATAACATGACAATAGTAAAACTTATATTCCTGACTTGATTTCTTTTTGATTTTCAGTAAAATGGGACATTGCCTTAAAGACTTATGATTAATTCCCATTCACTCATAAACATTTATTGAATGCCTTTTGGATGCCAAACACTGTACCACCTTTAGAAAATATAGTTACCATCAAAACTATGTGGTACCAAGAAAAATTCCTACATTCATTGATATTTTAAATGGCTAAAAATTCAAGGATAAGAAATACTAAGAGAACAATTAGAAAAATTTTAGTAGTTCTATGCTTCCAAATCCACTTTCTTCTGGCCCCTTGTGACTTGCCTAAACCACTTCAGGAATGCTAACGTTAGGTGATATTTATGGCATAACCAGAGTGGGATAAGAAAGAAAATACACTAGAACAAAATTAAGAGGAGAGGTTAAGAGAACCAAGTAGGAGGCAAGGATCTAAAGTGCTCTATTTGGAACCTACCTCTGCCCTGAATATCTCAAGAGAGACAAAAGGTCTACAAAAGGAAAATTTGTAACCTAATCCAATTGTATTTAAATCTGTACTCCCCTTTCATTCTTAAATATTTGCTGTTGCCTTACAGGCAGACTTGAGTTCACTTTTGACTACCACAAGTTCAATAACAGATTTTTTTTTAAAATACACTTACATCTTTAACTATTAACTTCACTAAATAATTAGGCAATTAGAATTTACTATTGCTAAATGAATGTTCAAAGTTAAAGTAAAATTATTTTCAAGATGAAGCCAAGAACACTTCTCAACTCATTCTATGAGGTCAGTATTACCCTGATATCAAAACGAAACAAAGACATCAGAAAACTACAGCCCAATATCCTGTATGAATATGGATGGAAAAATCCTCAACAAAATACTAGCAAATAGGATTTCCAGGAAGATGGTGGAATAGGGAGTTGCAGGGCTCACTCCTCTCCCAAAAACAGCTAAAAGATAGACAGAAAATGTCTGAAACAACTGTTCTGGTGCTCCAGAGACCAGAAGACTACTGCACAGCATACAGGAAAGAGTGGGACTAAGAAAATGAGAAACTGCAGTGAAAGACTGAATAACTCATCTGGCTGAGGCTTCTGGTGCCCATCTCCCACCCTTGAGACAAGCAGCTTTGGGTGGGCACAGTCCCTGCAGGCTGCTGTAGACTGGGACGGCTGTGGACAGAGTAGGGCATGGTCCAGTATTGAGCTAGCTAACAGTTGGCGAATTCAGACCCATGGTCCTGCTGCTTTAACCCAACCGGACAGGCGCTGCACACACTATTGTGTCTACCTGTGTCAGATGGGTACCTGCCAGAGGGCTAAAAATACCCTGTCTTCTTATGACTGAAGGAACAGATTACCAAAGAGCACCATCTGCTGGGAAGGCCAAGAAAGTGTACCCTTGGGGAGCTGAAATAAAGGTGCTTTTTTTAGTGTCTTTCCTAAATCTCACCCCAGGGACCTTTGGAACTGGTCTGTGTCTGGCTGTGTTTTTGCTGGGAAATACTGATGAACCAAGGGTCACAGAAGAGCCTTAACAAAAACCCATTCAACAACAAAATCCTAGATAAGAAACAGAAACCAACCTTCAGAATAATGTCATCAAGATAATCAGATGCCCAGATGTCAGGAAAAAATGACAAACCACACTAACAAATATGAAGATATGGTCCAAAGGAACAAATTTAAAAGCCAGAGGAGACATGGAATTTTGAAATAATCAAAAATGTTCAGCAAATCACCTAAACCAATCCAAGGAGAGGAAAGAAAATATGGCTAAAGAGATAAAAGATATTAGAAGACACTGGGTGAGCCTAAAAAAGAACTTGAAAGCATACAAAGGAAAATAACAGAACTTATGGGAATGAAAGGCACAAGAGATGAGATTAAAAATATGCTAGAGGCAAAGAACAGCAGATATGAACAGGCAGAATAAAGGATCAGCAACCTAGAAGATAGGGCATCCAAAACTGAGAAGAAAAAAGTACAGATAGAGAAAAGAATGGGAAAAATTTGAGCAGGTTCTCAGGGAATTGAATGACAGCATGAAGTGCACAAACAAATACATCATGGGTGTCCCAGAAAGAGAAGGAAAAGGAAACGGGAAGAAAGAATATTTGAGGAAATAATGGCCAAAAACTTCCCAACTCTCATGAAAGATATAAATATATATATATCCAAGAAACATTATGTAATCCAAACAGAATTAACCCAAATAGACCTATTTCAAGACACATAGTCATCAGAATGTCAACTGCCAAAGATAAAGAGAATTTTGAAAGCTGCAAGAGAAAAGTGATCTGCCACATAGAAAGGGCGCCTAATAAGACTAAGTACTGATTTCTCATCAGAAACTATGAAGGCAAGAAGCCAGTGGTATGATATATTTCAGATACTGAAAGAGAAAAACTGTCAGCCAAGAATTCTTCATCCAGCAAAACTGTCCTTCAAAAGGAAAGTTTAAAATATTCACAGATAGATGCTGACAGAGTTCATTAACAAGAGACCTGCCTTACAAGGAATACTAAAGGGAGTTCTGCAGGCTGAAAAGAAAAGACGGTAGATGCTTAAAGGAGAGTATAGAAATGAAGATTATCGGTAAGGGTAACTAAAAGGGTAAAAAGAGAGACAAAAACAAGATCTTAAAAATAGAAGCCAAAAGAGAAAATGGTGGAAGCAAGGATGGCTTTTACAGTAATAACACTGAATGTAAATGGATTAAACACCCCAATCAAAAGACCAATCAAAAGATTGCCAGAATGGATAAAAAAATTTGATCCAACTATATGCTGTTTGCAAGAAACTAATTTTAGACCCAAAGATACAAATAGTTTGAAACTGAAAGGATAGAAAAAGATATTTCATGCAAGTGGTAACAACAACAACAAAAAAATCTGGGGTAGCTATACTAATATCAGACAATTGACTTGAAATGCAAAAAATGTTACAAGAGACAAAGATGGACATTATACATTAATAAAAGGGGCAACCCATCAAGAAGAAATGACGATCATAAATATTTTATGCATCTAACCAGGGTACCCCAAAATGAAGCAAACACTAGCAAAAATGGAAGGAACTGATAGACATCGCTATAATAATAGTTGGAGACTTCAATACACCACTCTCATCAATAAACAAATCATCTAGACAGAGGATCAATAAGGAAACAGAAAACTTGAATAATAAGATAAATGAACTAGACCTAATAGACATAAACAGAACACTGCACCCCAAAACAGGGACAACCATTCTTCTCAAGTGCCCATGAATCATTGTCCAGGATAGACATGTTGAGTCACAAAAATTTAAAAGGGTCTCAATAAATTTAAAAACACTGAAATTATACAAAGCACTTTTTCTGATCTTAATGGAATGAAGATGAAAATCAGTAACAGGCAGAGAACTGGAAAATTCACAAAAATATGGAGGTTAAACAACACTCTTTATAAGTGGGTAAAAGAAGAAACTGCAAAAGAAATCAGTAAATATCTTAAGATGATTAAAAACAAGAACACAACATATCAAAACTTACGGGATGCAGTGAAAGCAGTGCTGACAGGGAAATTTATTAAGGAAGAACGAGCTAAAAAAATCAAAGACCTAACTGTACACCTGGAAGAACTAGAAATAGAACAGCAAACTAATCCCAAAGCAAGCAGAAGGAAACAAAGATTAGAGCAGAAATAAATGAAATTCAGGATAAAAAATCAAGAGAGAATCAATAAAATCAAAGTTAGTTCTCTGAGAGGATCAATAAAATTGACAAACCTTTAGCTAGACTGACAAAGAAAAAGGAGAGAAAATGCAAATAAACAAAATCAGAATGAGAGGAGGGACATTACTATTGACTCCATAGAAATAAAAAGGAACATAAGAGGATACTAAGAACACCAACAAATTAAGCAACTAAGATGAAATGGACAATTTCTTATAAACACACAAACAACCTTCACTGGCTCTAGAAGAAATAGAAGACTTCAACAGACCAGTATCAGGTAAAGAGATTGAGTCAGTCATCAAAAATCTACCAAAAAAGAAAAGTTCAGGGCTAGATGGCTTCACAGGTGCATTTTACCAATCATTTCAAGAAGAATTAATACCAATCCTGTTCAAACTCTTCCAAAAAATTGAAGGGAGGGAATATTACTTAACTCATTCTATGAAGCCACATCACCCTAATACCAAAGCCAAATAAAGATACTACAAGAAAAGAAAATTACAGACCAATCCCTGTAATGAATATAGATGCAAACATCCTCAACAAAATATTTGCAAATCAAACCCAACAGCATGTTAAAAGGATTATACACCATGATACAGTGGGTTTTATTCCAGGTATGCAAGGGTGATTCAGCACAAGAAAATAAATTAATGTAATACACCACATTAACAAATTGAAAGGGAAAAACCACATGATCATATTGATTGATGCAGAAAAGGCATCTGACAAAATCCAGCATCCTTTCTTGACAAAACCCTTCAAAAAATAGGAATAGAAGGAAACTACCTCAACACGATAAAGGCATATATGAATAATCCACAGCTAACATCGTACTCAATGGTAAAAGACTGAAAGCTTTTCCTCTAATTTCTGGAACAAGACAAGGATGCACACTGTCACCACTGTTAACATTGTCCTGGAAGTTCTAGCCAGAGCAATTAAGTAAGAAAAAGAAATAAAAGGCATTCAAATTGGAAAGCAAGAAGTAAAACTTTCACTATTTGCAGATGGATCCTATATTTAAAAAGTCCAAAAAACAAATCTACAACAAAGCTACTAGAGCTAATATATCAATTCAGCAAAGTGACGGGATACAAGATCAACACACAGAAATCAGTAGTGTTTCTGTACACTAGAAATGAGCAATCTGAGGAAGAAATCAAGAAAAAAATACCATTATCAACAGCATCTAAAAAATCAAGTATCTAGGAATAAATTGAACCAAGGATGTAAAGGACCTGTATTCAGAAAAGACAAAACACTGCTAAAAGAAATCAAAGACGACCTAGATAAATGGAAAAACATTCCATGTTCATGGATTGCAAGACTAAATATCATTAAGATGTCATTTTTACCCAAATTGATTTACAGAAACAATGCAATCCCAATCAAAATTCCAATGGCCTATTTTGAAGAAATGGAAAAGCCAATTATCATATTTAGTTAGAAGGGTAGGTGTTTCGGTTTGCTAAAGCTGCCAGAATGCAATATACCAGAAATGGGTTGGCTTTTACAATGGGGATTTATTAACTTACAATTTATAATTCTAAGGCCATGAAAAGGTCCAAACCAAGGCACCAACAGGGTGATACTTCCTCTGAAGAAAGGCTCCTGGCATCCGGTACACCTCTGTCACATGGGAAGGCACATGGCCAGTGTCTGCTGGTCCTTCTCTCCCAGGTTTTGTTGCTTTCAGCTTCTTGTTCCAGTGATTTTCTCTCTGAGCTTCCATGGGTCCTCTCTTAACTTCTCCCAGGCTTTTCTCTATAAGCTTCTGTATTTTTCTGTCTTTTATCCTCTCATAAAGGACTCCAGTAAAAGGATTAAGACCCCTTTTGAATGGGGTAGGTCATATCTCAATTCAAATAACCTAACCAAAATGTCCCACCTACAACTTGTCTGCTCCCACAGGAATAGATTAAAAGGACACGGTCTTTTCTGGGGTACAAATGCTTCAAACTAATGCAATAAGGGAACCCAAATAGCCAAAAACATCTTGAAGAAGAAGAACGAAGTTGGGAGACTCACACTTCCTGGACTTTCAAGCTTACTACAAAGTAACAGTGGTCAAAACAGCAAGTCAAAGATAGACACTAATCAATGGAACCAAATTGACAGTTCAGCAACAGACCTGCACATTTATGGTCAATGGATCTTTGACAATGCTACCAACTGCACTTAACAGGGATAGAACAGTCTCTTCAACAAATGGTGCTGGGAGAACTGGATATCCATATCCAAAAGAATGAAAGAGGGCCCCTATCTCATACCTTATACAAAAATTAACTCAAAAAGGATCAAAGACCTAAATATAAGAGCCAGGATCATAAAACTCCTAGAAGAAAATGGAGGGAATCATCTTCAAGATCTTGTGGTAGGCAGCGGCTTCTTAGACCTTAAACCCAAAGCACAAGCAATGAAAGAAAAAATAGATAAATGGGTCCTCCTCAAAACTGAAAACTTTTGTGTTTCAAAGGACTTTATCAAAAAGTTGAAAAGGCAGCCTACTCAATGGGAGAAAATCTTTGAAACCACATATCCGGTAAGGGTTTAATGCCCAGAATATATAAGGAAATCCTACCACTCAACAATAAAAAGACAAACAACCCAATTTAAAAATGGGCAAAAGACTGAAATAGACATTTTTCCAAAGAGGAAATACAAATGGCTAAAAAAGCACATGAAAAGATGCTCAACATCACTAGCTATTAGGGAAATGCAAATCTAAACCACAGTGAGATATCATTTCACACGTACTAGAATGGCGACTATTAAACAAACAGAAAACTACAAGTGTTGGAGAGGCTGTGGAGAAATAGGAACACTTATTCACTACTGGTGGGAATGTAAAATGGTACAGCTGCTATGGGAGACACTGTGGCGGTTCCTCAGGAAGCTAATTATAGAACTGCCATATGATCCAGCAATCCTGGTACTGTATGAACAGACATTTTCACACTGATGTTCACGGTGGCATTATTCATGATTGCCAAAAGATGGAAACAACCCAAGTGTCCAATAGCTGAAGGAAGGATAAACAAAATGTGGTATATGATGGAATATTATTTAGCTGTAAGAAGGAATGAAGTCCTGATGCATATGACAACATGGACAAGACTTGAGGACATTAGATTGAATGAAATAAATCAGACACAAAAGGGCAAATATTTTATGATCTCACTAATATGAACTAAATATAATGAGCAAACTCATGGAGTTAATATCTAGAATACAGGTTACCAGAAGATATAATGAGGATAAAGAATGGGGAGCTAATGTTTAATTTGTGCAGAATTTTTAATAAGGTTTACTATAAACGTTTGGAAATGGGTAGAGGTGATGGTAGCACATTATGGTGAGTATAATTAACAGCACTGAATTGTATGTGTGATTGTGGTTAGAAGGGGAAGTTCAAGGTCATGTATGTCATTAGAAGGAAAGCTAGTGGATGAAAGATGGGACTGTATAACAATAGTGAACCCTGTTGTGGAGATGACAAAGGTGGTTAATAGTACAAATACAAGAATGTTCTTCCATGAACTCAAACAAATTTATGTCACTATTACAAGGTGTTAGTAATGGGAGTGGTATATGGAAAAAAATAAACCTAATGCAAACTATGGACTATAGTTAACAGTAATATTATAATATTCTTCCATCAATTCTAACAAAGGTACCAGACCAATGCTAAGTGTCAATAATAGGGGGTTATAAGAGGTATGGCGTTTTCTTTTTGGAGCAATGAAAATGTTCTAAAATTGATTGTGGTCATGAAAGCACAACTCTGTGATTATACCAAGAGTCACTGATTGTACACGTTGGATGCACTGTATGGTACCTGAATAAAATAGCTTTGAAACAAAAAGAAAAAGAATGGATTCTCCCTGTGGACAAAGAAATAGTAGCAAAACAAATGCAGCAACATATAAAAAGGAATATACACTAAGACCAAGTGTGGTTTATCACAGTAATTCAGGTAGGTTTAACATGAGAAAATCAATTAATGTAGTACACCATATCAATAAAAAACAAAAAACGTGATCATCTCAAAAGATGCAGGAAAAAAAGCACTTGACAAAATCAACACCCTTTCATGATACAAAACGCTCAACAAACTAGGAATAGAAGGGATTTCCCTTGACCTGATAAAGGTTTTCTACAGAAAACCCACAGCTAACACCATACTTAATGGAGAAAGACTGAATACTTTATCCTTAAGAACAGGAACAAAACAAGGATGTGTGCTGTCACCACTTATATTCAACATTGTATTGGAGGTGCTGGTCAGGGCAATTAGGCAAGGAAAAGAAATAAAAGCATCCAGTTTAGAAGAGAATAAGTAAAATTATTTCTATGTGCAGAGACATGATCTCGTATATTAAAAATCTTAAAGAATCCACAAATAAACTACTACAGATAATAAGCAAGTTCCACAAGGTTACAGATACAAGATAATATATAAAAATCAACTGTATTCCTATGCACTAGCAACAAACAATCCAAAAATAACAGTAAGAAAAACAATTCCATTTACAATAGCATCAAAAAGGATAAAATACTTAGAAATAAATTTAACAAAATAAGTGCAAAACTTTATACTCTGAACACTACAAAAACTGTATAAAGAAATAAAAGTTGAACCCATATCTAAAACCATACCCAAAAATTAACTCAAAATGAATCATAGACCTAAATATAAGAGCTAAAACTATAGAACTCCTAGAATAATACAAATGGCCAGTAAGTACAAGAAAAGATGCTCATTGTTAGTCGCAGGGAAACACAATTCAAAAACACAACAAAATACCATTTCACATCCTCTGGGATAGCTATGACCAAAAACAGACAATTACAAGTGTTGTCAAAGATGTGGAGAAATTCAAACCCTCAGACACATTGCTGATGAGAATGTAAAATGGTACTGCCACTTTGGAAAATAGTTTGGCAGTTCCTCAAAAAATTAGGGTTACTATATGACCTAACAATTCTACAATTAGATATATACCCCAGAGAATTGAAAACACATGTCCACACAAAGATTTGTACACAACTGCTTATAAGAGCATTACTCATAACAGCCAAAAAGCTGTAACAACCTAAATGTCCATCAACTGATGAATGGATAAACAAAATGTGGTACATCCACGCAATGGTATATTAATATTATTCAGCCATGAAAAGGAATGAAGTACTGGTACAGGCAACCTCAAGGATGAACTTTGAAAACATTATGGTAGGTGAAAGAAGCCAGTCACAAAAGATCACATATTGTATAATTCCATTTATGTGAAATGTCCAGAAGAGACAAATCCTGTAGAGACAGAAAGTAGAAGAGAGATTGCCAGGAACTGGGCGAAAGAGGGACTACAGAGTGACTGCTAATAGATACAGAGTTTCTTTTGGGGGTGTTGAAAATGTTCTAAAATTAGATTGCAGTGATGGATGCACAACTCTGTCAATATACTAAAAACCATTTGACTGTACATTTTAAATGGCTGAATGTTATGCTACATGAAATACATCTCTATAAAGTTATTATTAAAAAAAACAAAATAACACTTCTAAATAATTTCACTTCGCAAAAAAAATGTTGAACTACTTTTAAGAATGTCAAGAGAAGGCAGGCCAAAGCTCTGCCATTTATTTCCCCTTGAGAGATTACCTCTGAGCACTAATTTGCCTTCATGTTATAGTTTCAAACTTAGGCCAGCAGTAAATGGAAGCAAGATTTGGGTTCCCTTCAAACATAAGTTAAGTTACTCTAAATTACTGTATGTGAAAATGAAATTAGGAAGACCCAACATGTGCTAACTATGGGAATGACACAAGCTAAGACATCATCAGTGAGTGAAGAGTTTAAGGATCACAAAATTCTATTAATGGAAGGCTTATCTTCAGAGACAAAAGACTGGAATGTAATACAACTGCAAAAGCTTAAACAAAATCAACAGTATTATACTCAGCCTGAAGAATATTTTAATAGATGGTCAATAAGACTTATATAAAAGGGCAGTTGAGAGAAAATTTGGCATTTCCATCCTCAGCACTGTCTACAAGCCCTAAGTCACAAATATGAAGATCTGAGAGGGAGAGTATGTGCTGAACAGGAGGGAATATGCTGGCTGATCAATGCACTTCCCAGCCAGACTGATCATTTTTTTTCCCTTGTAAATGAACAATTCTGGTTTACATACGGTCTAATATAAATGTGATTAGCACAAGTCCGTCCTTCAGTAATCATTAGACTAATATAATTAATGTGGGGCTGGCATTCTAGTTCCAGCTCTGCACTAAGTAACTATTCAACTGCAGGCAAATGACTTCAATGCTCTCAATTTCTTCATGTATACATGAGCCGGACTAATTTAAATCAAGGTTTCTTTTCACCCTAAAGCTCAATGTGTCAAAAACCTGAAAAGTACAACAATAATAATAATGTGAAGTTCAACAATCTATGTTTAACAACACAAAACTTCTTTAGGAGGAAACGGATATAAAATTTGTAAATAATACAAAAAAGGCTTTCTCAAAAAAATTAGAACATACTAAGACAGGCATGTATAATAGAATGTGATTCTAAATTATAATCAGAAATTGGCATATATGACCAATTAGTAATAGAGAGGGGAGAAGAGGAGGGGAGAGAAAAACTTCTCTCAAAATAGAAAAGACAATGCAATTGAAGGAAAGCAATTAAAGACCATGAAGTATAGCAGATCAGGAGCACTAAGACCTCTGTAGGCGAAACAATTAAAACCTTGCAAGAAAATGAAAAGTTACTAAGAGGTGGTTTAAATATACAAAAAGCCATAAGCCAAACACAGACTGGATGGGTCACTTGATAAATACAGCATAAACAACACTGATAAAAGCAAGACAGCTCATAGACCCAACTTTTTTTGCTTCAATATTTACTGAGGAAGATATGAAGGGTAAAAAACCTAATTCTAAATTACTCTTTAAAGCATACAAACCACTGATAGTGAATCAAATTCATCATTAAACAAACAAGATGCTCCCAAACTAATATATCAGATGCCCTAAAATATTCCCTTTGTATTTTAAAAGAATTTAAGTATAAAATTATAAAATTGTGGGGCAGAACATACAAGTTGAAGGTCACATCAGAAGAGTGACCTTCTATCAGTTCCAGGAAGACGTACTCCATGTCTGTTTCCTTTACTAACTATATTTACCCAGCTCCTTGTTCAACTCCAGGTACATTTAGGCACTCAATATATATATGCTGAACAAAAATGAACAAAAATGCCATCAATGTAACACCCATCTACTCAAGAGAAGGCTCAAGCTGTAGGCTTCAAATCAGCCAAACTGGCAAATCTGCAAAAGAAATGGGATCAAAAGACATATCAGCATAAATAACCTTCTAAGGAAAAAACAACATGGCTTCTAAAAGAGGAAATCACACCAGACCAGTGTATCCAATTTCTCTGAAGAGAAAGTATGTACATGAATATAATTTATGTGGGCTTTCATAAAAGTCTTAATAAGACTCTAAATAAAAGAATAAAAAAAAAAAATAGCCAGAAAATTGGGCACATTTACCATAGATGAAGTGTGGTCGAGACATAGAAAATTATGAGTGTGTGTTGAGGCACTTCCCCAAATGAAGAAGAAAAAGCAGATGACTGACCTTAGGTAATATTTTGGAAATGGTATATTAAACATTTTAATAAATTATATGAAAGACATTGGGCATTTCCCATTTTGAAGACAGAACAACAATCCTCCTGAAAGTGAAATATCACACTGAGATGGAAAAATAAGGAAACTGAGAGATGGAAAGGATTTTAAGTGCATCAAATGATAAACATTTGCAAAAACTGGGATTTATTTTAAGTTTACAGAATACTTTGGTGAACATGAAAGTTGTCTTCAAATATTTGAAGGACTATACAGCAGAAGAAAAACTGCTCTAGTTTTTAGGCCCAAAGAGGGAAATTCCATTCAACATAAAATCAAGGTTTCTAACCAATAAACCTAACTAAAAAAGGGGGATTCTTACCCTGGTTTACTCTAAGAGCCCTATGAGATAATGAGAGACTAAAATACTGTGGGCAGGAAAATGGCAAGTGTGTTACCACCTGGACAAATGAAAAGCAAGGCATTTACAGGAAAAAAATCCAAGCTTTACTTAAAGGACTCATGGTTTCCAGTCAAAAAAGGAATTTTTGAATGATTATAGAATGTTCCCTAAAGACAATGTAATGTACTATTCTTTTAAAAAATTCTATTGGCAACAACAAGGAAAAGACTGCAAATAGAACAGTTTCCTATCCTACCAATTGTGGTTTACTTATACCTGATCAGTGACTATGACTTCAAAAAGGGAAAGCAATACTTACAAAGATTCAAAGAACTGTGAATGGAATGACTAATAGATTGTAGGAGATTTCAATGGAGATTAAACTTAAAAATCAAGCATCTTCAATTGAGAAACAAAGCTAAGAGCCATATGATCAAAATCAGAAAATGAATCAATATGGTAAATCCTAATTTATTCACCAAATCTAGGTACAATATATTGTTTTTAAGCTTGAAAAGCTTTAAAGTAGAGTATGTCCTTCCACAACTGATACAAAGAAACTTCTGGAATGTGTTATCACCAAGAGGTGTTTAGAGTTAAAAATATACTCAGTAAGTGCTTATATTCATGTATATTATGTCCATTGTGGGTATTAGAGGATAGAAGTGATGTCTGGAGTGAGACCCAAAGTTTCTGAGGTTAACATAGTTTAACAATGACTCTCCCTGAAACATTTCTTGGTGCCAATTTAGAAGTGGAGTTACTGAGTTCAAGGACATTTTAAAGTTTGTTGATATGTGTTACAAAAGTATCTTCCAGAAAAATTGTACACTTCTACTAACAGTTTTGGTGATTGTACCCCTTACCACTTTTGACAACATAGTTCAATTGTCAGTTTGATAGTTAAAAAAGAGTATCTCATTTTAATCCCCATTCCTTTGATTACTTGTGAAAATAAAACGTTTCTCCTATGCCTCTTGGTCATATACAGTTCTTTGGGAACTCTGAGCAAGTCCTTTGTCAGTAAGGCTTTCCTTATTTTCTTTTGGCTGTGCCGTTTTTGAAAGCCAGCTGAGATGGAGTCGCACATCAGCAACTTCCGCTCCCCCTGCTGGTCAAAAAGATTACCGCCCTGATTAAGCACCAGATAAACTGTTGACTACTATTCTCAGCTTGCCCATCTTCTGGGGTACTGCTATAAACACAAATTTATGCACATTCATAAAAGAGAAAAGTCTGTGTCAACTCATTTAACAGACCTGTGATGGAGAAGTAAAGAGGGGACACCTGTTTACTAATGTGCAAGGACTGACATCACAAAGAATTCTAAAATTATAATCAGTTCACTAACAAATATACTACCTGGTTTATATATCACAAGTCTAAATAATATCCATTTCCCTGTACTTTCTTCAAAGAACGTGAAAACATTCTAGTTACAAGATACCACTGGGTTGTCAGATATCTGGTTCTCTTTTTCAAAGGCAAAAATAAGTAAACAAAAGGAAATTAAGGCTTAAAATGTATAATTTCTATTTGGAATGATGGAAATGTTTTGGTAATGGATGGTTGTGACAGTAGCACAAAATTGTGAATGTAATTAACAGCACAGAAATATATCTGAATGTGGTTAAAAGGGGAAATGTTAGGTTGACTATATGGTACTAGAATAATTTTTTTTTTAATTCATGGAACTGCAAAACACAAACAGTTAGCCCTAAGTTAAACCATGGACTATAGTCAATAGTACAATTATAAAAATGCGCTTTCATCACCTGTAACAAATGTATCACACCAATACAGGGTGATAATAATAGAATCCTGTATTTTATGTATGATTGTTTAGTAAACCCACAACTTCTCTAATAATACTGTAATAATAAAAAACCCAAACATGCCATACCTAGAATAATCAAATCATAGAGACAGAAAGTAAATTCTAAGTTACCAGGGATCTGGGGGGTATAGGGGGCAGGAATGAGGAGTTATTGCTTAACGGATACAGAGTTTCTGTTTGGCGGGATGAAAAAGTTTTGTTAATACAGGGTATAGATTGGTGTTAGAGAATGATGAGCTGATGCTTAATTTGTAAGCACTGCTATTTAGGTTGACTGCAAAGATTTGGAAATGGATGGTGGTGATGGTAGCACATTATTGGGAATGTAATTAACAGCACTGAATTACACAGGTAAATGTGGTTAAAAGGGGAAATTCTAGGTCATATATATTACTTGAATAAAAGATAAAACAGGACTGTATTACACAGTGAACCCTATTGTAGACAATAGTAAAATATAATAATATTCTTTCATGAATTACAACAAATGTATGACACTAATACAAGGTGTTAAAAATAGGATGATACATAGGGAAAAATACACCTAGTGTAAACTATGGACAATAGTTAATAGTCCTATTTTAATAATCTTTCATCAATTGTAACAAAGGTAACTACTGCTTAAAAAAAGTACAATTATTAAAAAGTGCTATCATCAATTGTAACAAATGTTCCACACATATGCAAGGTGTTGGTGGCGGGGTGGTGTATGGGAATATGGGAAGCCTGTATTTTATGCATGATTGTTATGTAAACAGACAACTTCCTAATAAAATTTTTCTTTTTTTACGTTTTGGGAATAGGGTTGATGATAGCACAACATTTTAAATGTAATTAATACCACTGAATTGTACACTGGAAAGTAGTTAAAAGGGAAAATTTTTAGTTGTATATATATTACCACAATAAAAAAGTTCAAAACAAAAAAAAAAAAACCCCAACCTCTTGGTAATACTTACTTCAAAACTGTTCACATTTATTGGACTGTATCCTTTATCTCTAAAGGGTAAGGCCAGGATTGGCAAATGGATATGACCAACTCAGCTTTTCCCAATACACACCTCAAGATGCACTTCACAAGTCAGGCAATGCAGTCCTTTGATCATTCATTCAATAGAACTTTACTAAGTGCCATCATATGGCAAGCAGTAAAAATAAAAGATAAGACACAGCCCCTACTCTCAAGGAATTTAGAGACTAGCTGGGGTGAGAGAGAAGGAAACCAACAATCACTGCACAACAGAAGAAGGGTTAAGTATGCTTACACATTTGCATGCACACACACAATGCCTGGGCATATAGGAAGTTCTCAATGTCAGCTACTGTTGTTATATCACCACTGTTACTAAAGAAAAACTAGGGCAAGTAAGTTTCCAGGACAGGATGGAGGCCATTTTAAGCAGAAACAACTGTGTGAAGGTCCAGAGGAAAGAAACAACAAAATGCAAGAGCTCAGCATTATTGAGTGCAGGGTACTCAGGAAGGAGTGGAGGGTCCGTGTGCTTGGCAAAAGCATTTGAAAGCTTTATCCTGAAAGCTAGGAGGAGTCATGAGGAGGAAGGATATGAGCCTATGATCATATGATGAGATCTGCATTTTACAAAGGTCACTTTAGCAGCACCCTGGAAGACAGAAAGCAGGTATAGATTAGACAGAAGGCCAGCAAGGCAATGATTAGAAGGCAACTGAAAGTCATGCAGGCAAAGGATGATATGGCCTGAACTTGGAAGGGAGGAGTGGGAATGACTAGGAAAACATTATGAGTTGAGATCTCAAGATCATGGTGCCTGGTGTAGTACAAGAAGGAATCCAGAGGCCCTGTGGTGGTTTGAAGCTACTGTGTACCCCAGAAAAGGGTGGGTCTTGATCCCCTTGCTACAATCCATTATAAGAGGACAAAACACATACAGAAGCTAAGAGGTGAAATTAAGAGAAGCTCACAGAGAAAAGCCCTGGAGAAGCTAAGAGAGAACCCACAGAAACTCAAGAGAGGAAGCCACAGGATCCAGAAACTGAAAGCAACAAAACCTAGGAGTGAAGGACCAGCAGACAGTGGACATGTGCCTTCTCATGTGACAGAGGAATTGAGGCTGCCAGCAGCCTGTTTTCAGAGTCAGGTTTCGGCCTCCTGATGCCTTTAGCTGGGACATTTTCATGGCCTAAGAACTGTAAATTGTAAGTTAATAAATCCCCACTGTAAAAGCCAACCCATTTCTGGTATACTGCATTTCATCAGCTTTAGCAAACCAAAACAGCCCCCCCCCCCCCACAATCCCTTAATTTGTGTGACTGGGTGGATGATAGTACCACTCACCAAGATATGACAATAGGAAGAGGTAGGATTTGGGGAAGCAGATGATGAGATCATTGTGAAAAGTCCCTGGGACATCCAAGTGGAAATGTCCAGGAGGAAATAGTATATATGGGATTGGAGATCAGGAGACCATTTAAAGCTGGAGAAAAAAACACATTGGCAAATCTGTCCCCCAGGAACTGCAAAGGGTGAGAGGAAAGAAGGCCAATGTAAAGCACACACTGATATTTTAAGGGTGAAAGAGGGAAAAAAAGTCTGCAAAGAAAACCAAGAGAAGAGCAGCCAGAGATGATGATGACAAAAATAGCCAGCACATGCTTTACTGTGTGCCAGTTAGTCTTCTGTATGCTTTAAATGTATTAACTCATTTCCTCCTCACAACGGCCCTAGGAACTAAGTGCTATTATTTTTCCCATTTCACAGATGAAGTAACTGAGGCACAGAGAGGTCAAATGACTTTCCCAAGGTCACACAGTAAGTGGCAAAGCTGAAGTGTGAATCCAGGAGTCTGATTCCAGAGGCCATTGTCTGAATCCCCATGCTACAATGCCCTCTCAAATGAAGGCAAGAGGCCAGGAGGGGGGGACCGCAACCATGGCCAGGGAAGGAAAGAGTTCACAGGTAGAGGAATGGTTCCCAGGGAAGACTGCAGGGAGGTCTCAGAAGACAAAGACAGAAGGTGATTCTCTGAACTCGGCAACAGGGTTGAATATACAAGGGCAGTTTCAGTGTAACACGTAGGTAAAAGAGGGACCAGTGGCTGTGGTTTAAGGGTTTTGTATTCTTAAAAAGTGAAAATGAATTGAGTGTGTTTATAAGCTGAGGGACAAGAGCCAACAGGAAAAGGAGGTTGAAGATTGTTGAGAAAGAAGACAAATGACAGCCAGAGGTCCCCACAAGGAGGAAGAAAATAGCTGAAGAGACCAGAGGTGTGGGCCTAGTATGGGAAGAGGCAGGTGGAAGAGGATCTTCCTCTGTTCTAAGAGGCACAATCATGGTGAGGAGGGTCATCTTTCTAAGCAAGGCAGCTGTGTAACCTCTGAAGAAGCCCACAAAGCAAGATGCTTTTAGAATTATAACACTAATTTATATTTTTTATTTGATTCCTTTACCCCTATTTTTGCTCTGATTTGGCTTTTTCACTTACTAAATTATAATCTAGGTTGCAAACCTTTCACAAGATGATTTCTAAGCAAGAAAAAAATCTAGCAAAAATTAAAATCACTAGACTGCTCAAAATAAAAAAGATAATTTTTTTAAAAGATTATTTTTTTCAATTTCTTTAAATCATGTACCTGAATATATTAAGCTTCCAAAACTTACAATGGCTACCCCTTTTGTCTTGTGGAACAGATAAGCCAACAATGCCCAGAGCTGCCTCCTACTGTCCACTACCTGACCTTACTCCATCCCCACACACTGCCACTAGGCAGTTGGCACTCTTTTTAGCCTAGTTAAATGGCCCTTCATGCTACAGTCCAAACAATTACCCAGTATCACCAACTCCTTCGCTTCAAGACGGGAGCCAGAAAAAGGAATTTTGGAACTAGCCTCTTACGACACTGACAAAGCAACTTCATAACTCCTATTTATTTAAAGCAGTCCCAGACCACCGTAAAAATCTGATGAAAGCAACGGACCCTTCCTTTCCATAAAATGCACATAAGAGGAAACATCATTTTGCACTGGACTGCCAAAATGGGTCATTCTTCATCTATTTTATCCACAGAAAACTCCTCCAGCCATCAATAGAGTTCTTTTCATCTTACATGCCAAATAATTTACACAAGCTTAGTTTGCCAGTATCCTAGCCTATCACAGAAAGAATTAAAATAGAAAGGAAGGCCACAGGAGGCTGGAGCAAGGGTAGTAACAGCCTAATACTGAGGTAGAAGATCATGAAAATAGATAATAGACAAAAGACTATAAACAAAAGCCCAAGCCTATATGACAGGTACGTACCAATCCACTAATACAGTACATTTTTATGGTTTCCAAAGGCACATTATATTTCAGCACAGTAACGGCCACAATGAGGATCTTCAATAATTTTAAATTATTAAAAAGTAAAATTTTGTGCAAGTTGCTTTCTTTAAGGAGGCAGAGAAGCACATAATACTTTTTAAAAAGATTTTCACCTAAATGATTATTCTTTTTAAATCTTAACACAAGAAGTTTCAGGTGAGGAAACTATCAAACAAAGACACTTATAGGCCAGTGGTGAAAAATAAGGTTAAAACAAACAGAAAGGCTACCAGCAGCAGCTGGATCATCAGGGGTCAATATTCTGCGTTAAAAAGTTTCAACTTTACCTAAAGGCAAATAGGAGCCTAAAGGGGAATGGAAGCAGAAGTCTGGCCAAATCAGTCCAGCCAGAGGAGGAACTTCCACCAATCTTACTATTTCTGGAGTGACCCATGCTACCCACACTAAAACTGATAGTTTGAAGCTAAGTGTTGGAAGATAACCATGCCAGTTTCTTCATGTGTGTCATCTGATTGAATATAAAATCTCTCTTTATTCACACAGGGAGAAGGGTATTAATCCCACATATTGGGTGTCCTTAGCTTCCAAATCTCTTGAGCCAGATACTTGGGCCTAGTTCTTAGCGATTTAGAAAATCCCAAGGTTCCATCAATCCCCACAAACAATTGAGACATGGAAAGCAAGACTGTATCTTGACCTTAATTCTTCGAATTGAATTTTACTATAACTAAAAAAAAAACAAAAAAAAAAAAAAAAACAAAGAATCTTACTTTTAAAGTTCCAATTATATATTTGTAAAAAGTTTCAACAATAACAAAAATCTATACACATTAAAGAAGAACACATAAGAAGGCTAAGAAACAATCTAATTCTTTAAGTCATGTTCCCAATTTACACCAAAATTTGTATTTTCCTATGTGTAGGTGCTGAGGGTCTACCATGCATGAGGGACATAAGTCTGCGGGGCTGAGAAAAAGTCTATTGTATGTCATGAAGAAAATTAGCCACTCTTATTTATTGAGCACATACTACTTATGAGGATTGTTCTAAGCACTTTGCATCAATAAACTCATTTAATCCTTACAAAGTCCACCCTAGAAGCCAGGTACTATAATTATACCCTTTTCACAGATAAAGACACCAAGGCTCTAAGAGGTTAAGGAACCTATCTAACATCATACAGTCGGCATTTGCACTCTTACTAGTAGGCTATGAGGAGCTATTATTAATACTAATTATTATAATAACAGTAGTAGTTAACTAAGCCAGGTACTACACTATGTTGTTTACAGATATAATCCACACAGCAATCCTCTGAAGTGTTATTTCCAGTACAAAAGAGGACCCTGAATCTAAGAAAGATTAAGAAAATCGACCAATATCACACAGCCAAGAATGTGATAAGACAGTGTATCCAATTGCCAACTTGAGCAAATGAACAATGAAGACCTTTTTCTACTAAAACTTTAGGAGCAACTGAATTTCTTTAATGCCTGACCTTGCAGTTCAATCCTAGAAATACACATTTACAAATCTAAAAATTTTCAAGATCTCAGGAGAACAAGGGTCCTAGATTATGGGACTCTTTTGTGAATATGTCCCTTCAACCACTGTTCATGGGCTATATGTTTTCTCAGCTGGTACCCCTTGCTATTTCTCTGATTTCCAGACACAGGAAGGGAAGAAAAGATGTTGAGGATTGAGATGTTATAATATTTTTTTTATTTTGTATTTAATTTTTTGAAAGGGTAACAGAGTCACATGACACAAACAACAGAAAGCGTAAAAAGATATGTGAGAAGTCTACTTCCCATCCTTTCCTCTAACTGCCTAGTTCCTAGACCTAAAAGGTAACCACTGTCATAATCTTGTTTAATCTTCTAGAGTTTTTTTTAATGCATATACAAACCAATATAAATTCTCTTTTACTCCTTTAAAAAAAAAAGTACACCAATATTCATAGTAGCATTATTCACAAAGCCAAAAGGTGGAAGCAACCCAAATGTCCAACAGAGAAACGGATAAACAAAATGTGATATATGCATACAATGGAATATTATTCAGTCATAAAAAAGTATGAAATTCGGATACCTGCTACAACATGGATGAAGACACTGTGTTGTGTCAAATAAGCCAAGCACAAAAGGACAGATATTGTATAATTCCACTTATGTACTACAACATGCAAATTCACAGACATGGAAAGTAGAGTTACAGGTTGCCAGGAGTGGTAAGGAGAGGTGTGGAATGGGAAGTTAATGCATAAAAGGTACAGGCTTTCTGTTTGGGGTGAATAAAAGGTCTTGGTAATGGATGGTGGTGATGGTAGCATAACACTGTGAATATGATTAATGCCACTGAATTATATGCTTGGGAGTGGTTGAGATAGGAAATTTTATGTTGAGTATATGTTACCACAATTGAAAAAAAAAAAAAAAAAAGAACAAGAGACATAGACAAATTAAACACAATGAATGATTCTGGACTGAATCTAGCAATAGAGATGAAAATGACCAAAAGGACATTTATTGAGACAACTGAAAAAAATTGAAACATAGACTGTATGCTTTATATCAATGTTGAATTTCTTGAACTTGATAGCTGTACTTAAGGTGGTCACATAAGGTGTCCTTGATCTCAGGAAATGTACATGGAAGTGTTATACATTAGAGAAGCATGATGTATCCAACCTACTCTAAAATATTTAGAAAATATATGATAGACAGAAGGATAACAAATGTGGCAAAATGGTAATAATTGGTAAATTTAGGTGTCTAACTGAAAGTATGCTGGAGTTTTATATGTTGTTTCTATATTCTTGTTGCAATCTTCCTGTAAGTTGAAATTATTTCAAAATAAAAAGTTCAAAAAAATACAAAGGGTAACACACACATTGTTCTGCACCTGGCTTTTTTCACTTAACTATATATCTTTCTTATCATATTGAATTATATTTTAATTCCATAGTTTTTCTTCTCCAGAATACTTTTTTGTTTTCATCACAGTTCTGTCTAGCGAGCAAGGTAACCAGCAGCCCCTGAGACCTACCAGAGACAACTGATGGTGGCACCATGTCACACACCAAAGACTATCCACTCTTCCCTCTCCTCCTCCTCATTTTCAATTTTTTCTCTTCTCCAACTTGTTGAATTCTCCTTCTTCCTATTCCTCTCCCATCTTCATCTCCCATCCCCTAATCCTGACAACTGGACCTGGAAACATCATTGATATTGCTTAGCCATGGTTGGCAATATTCAGGCTTAAAAAAAGGAGTAGACCCACGATACACAGAGAAAGGGATACATAACAATTTCCATGGGAACTTCTTATTAACCAAAATACCTTAATTGAGGAATTTTTTGTTTGGTGTTATTCATGTTTCCTTTGGTATTTTGGTTTGTGAAGAGGGAGAGCATGGACACTATTTTCTATAAACATGGAAACAAGCATATTCTCAGGTCTAACATTTAAGTAATGCCTCTCAGAACTACAAAGTTCATCCTGAAATAAGATAATCAGAAACTGAACATTTTGGCTCCAAATTATATTTTATTTTACCCATTGTTTCTTTTTACTTAAAAATAAGTAGCTCCAATCTGAAAATACTTCTCAGGAATGTCTTAACAATATTTGCAACTGAAAGAGAACAAAATTTGCTCCCTTTTATTTTCCAGCTCCCAAACTCAATATTATCTATCCTCCCCTCAAAAAGTGCTCTTTTTTCAGTCCAGTGCAAACACTACAATTTTTTGTGTGTTTTTTAAGTAATAAAAGTTGGAAGCAAATGTTAGCAAATAAAAGATTTTAGACTCAGAAGACGTCTTCCACTATCTTAGGATTGGTGGGGGAACACAAAATTAAGGCAGCCACATAACTACTCTTAAGTAGTGAACAGGTGGTAATTCACACATCAGTGAGCAGTGACTTCTGTTCTGTATTCCTGCCATGCCAGAAGCCTTTGGCACAACTTCCGAGGTTACTGTGGAACTATATTATAACACCCTGGGTTCAGAGAGATTTAGAGAAACAATTTTAAACATCATAGAGATCTTAAAAAGCAGACCTCCACATACTTAACACATTAATTAAATTCAAGGTGACCATAAAATGAAATTCACAATTTGATCCCAATATCCTTGGGTTTTGAAGGAATTAGTACCTGCTAATAACCCCCTGTCTGCTTCCTAAAGAGCAGAGAGGCCACCAGGTCCTGGAACTTAATACTCGATCCCAAAGAGAAACACTCTTGTACAAGGTCCTCCAATTCCTATGGACTAAGGACTTCTGGCTAGGCTTCCCAGGCAAGCCCTCCAACTCTATGGCAGAATAGCTGGAAAAGCTGTGTCAGTTTGGCTTCCTTCATACTAATCTAAGCACTCATCCAACAACTGCAGCTGGAACATAACTGAAGATAAGAACTTGGTCTACATTACCTAAAGATTTCCCAAAAGTCCAAATATTTAGGTTAACACAGACTGCATTATTCTCTGATTGACCCACTGCATTAATTTGGAATTCCACACAGCAGATTACCAAAGAACAATCTTGACTATACTAGTATCTAACTTTAAGGGAAGACAACCTGTGTCACTTGGGGAAGCTTCCATCACTCATTTTTCTCTCTCCATCCTTCCTCCCATTTTCCTCCCTACATGTCCTAAACTTTGCTTTCTGCTTAGTCCTAATGGAAAGTCCTTTGGCCTTGGGTATACAAGGGATGGGAAGGAGGCAAGAGTGACTGGAGAACCATCATACCAATGAGACCTTTTTTCACCCAAAGGTCATTCTGTCCATACTGTCCAAATGAGGTTTACCCTATGAAAAGGAACAAGGCACACAATGCTACCTGTTGCGGAAAAGGGCACAAAACCTCATGCAAAAGACTAGGGAGCAGAAGTAGGACTCCCCAACAGAGCTGTCCACATAGACTAGCAGGACTCGGAATGTTCTAACATACTACATCAAGTTTCAGAATAAACAAACGGTTAATGACACATCTTTTGTAACACATGAATCAGCTACTGATTTGTAAGAGTGGGCACACCCTAATACCTATGACTCCCAAGTACCTGTTTGAAAGCGGACCATGATGTCCATACTGGGAATGGAACAGAATTTATAAATATGTGGTCTGTCATAATTTAAAGTAAAAAGGATGAACACATCATTATAATGGAAGTTAATCTAACTTCATTAATATTTTAATACCAATAATCAAGAGCAGTAGCAATACAAAATAAAGAATAACCGATCAGTCCTAGGAAGCAAACACAATACTAATTTTTGAAGAGAGAGGATTAGCAGGTAAGTTAGTTGAAGAATAGCAAATTACGAATTAGAAAGTTCTCAATTCTAAAGAAAAAATAAAGGAGGCCATTCATGAAAAAGTACTGTCTTACCTTAAGAGGCATCCAAATAGTATTCATAGTGTCAGGAATAGCTCAGGCAATATACAAAAATGAGCAAGAAGGGAGTCTTAGTAATTCCCTCAGAGTCACCAAATATGAGCAGGTAGGAAAACTTTTTATTGTTTCAAGAAGGTATCTGAAAGAGAGGATTTTCATTTAGACTAAAAAATACTCAAGAATAAGCAAACAATGTAAGCTTCCTGGGTAGAGATTTGAAGCACTATTTGCCTCAGCATCCCAAAAAGTACAAAACATACTCTCCTTTGGAAAAAGGCAAATATCTCTCTCTCCATAAATGTGTACGTAGCTTGGATTAAAAGAGAAATTAATATGCAAAACATATTTTAGAGAAAATAACATTGCTTCTCAAAGAATTTAGAAAACCAGAATACAGGTAAAAAAATTATTATCCAGGGCACTTCATGAACATTATTGAAAGGTGATTTCTATCACTGACCATCTAAAAAGGCTTTTGACGTGTTTAATTTTAGTTAGTAAATTAAAATCTCTCTGATCATAGTTTTTATTCAGCTTAAATTGTTTCAGAGATAATTCTACCTTAAAAATAAAATATATTCTTGACTAAAGCATTGGAAGCAAATAAAAGAGCCTCCTTCCTGAGAAATCTTTAAAAGCAGTCCAAACAACTTAATTTTAGGGATGAAAGGGAGGCACGTTTGCCCAGAATCAGAAGGATGGGCTGAATGCCTTCTTGCAGGATCCTTGTTCAAGTCCTAGGCCTGAATGAAATTCCAGCTTAACCAGTTACTGCTTCACTTAAAATGGAGGCTTGCCCGAGTAGGGACAAAAAATGACAGCACCCACCTTTGTAAAAATAAATTTCGAAAAATCAAAGGCTGAAGAACCCCTATTTAAAGAAAAGTAAAACCTCTGGAGTGGACTTGTTCTTACTATGCGTTTGTCACTTGGGCTTGGAAGTCTTGGCATCACTTTCCTTACTGCTCATCGGATTTTTTTCTTTTTTTCTTTAGGGGTGGGGTGGGAGGGAGTTTGACTCTTTGACCCATGTCGCAGTAGGTTTTAAGAAGCCCTTCCAGGAGCCCCAACCTCAGAAGCTAGGGAGAGAGAGAAAGGGGAGAGCCCGAGTTCCCACCCCTCCCCCCATCTTGGATCCTCCTCCCAAATCTAAGCCCCCCCAAACCTTCCCGCAGTTGGCGGACTCGACTTGCCCCATTCCCGTGGTTAGAGAGGGGCAAATGGGGTAGCGGGCTCAGGGTGGGGGGCGCTTTCGGCCGTTGCCCCGTTGGCTTCAGGAGGGGCGGCCCGCGGGATGCAGCTTCCCTTCCTCTCCGCGTCGGTCCGTCCCACCACGGCTCGGCCTGGCCCCCCGGGCTGTGCTCGGTGGCCCCGGCCGGCCCCTGGGCAGCCAGGCCCCTTGACCATTCGGCCCGCGGCCCGCCGCCCAGGCCCGCGGATGGTCGCGGGGCGATGGACCCTGTGCCCCACACACGCGTCCCCGCTCCCCCAGCCCTGCCGCTTCCAGGGCCCTCGGCGGCGACCGCTCCCCGGGCCCCTCGGCCCCCGCCTCCCGGCCGGGCCGCCACCTCGGGCTCTCCCCGTCGGGGCCACCTCCCCTTCCCCACCATCACCCCCATCCACTCGTGCCCCCACCGCCCGGGGCACCAGTGCCAACGACAGCTCCCCCTGCCCGGGACCTACCTGCACGGTTCAACCAAGCCTAGAAGTGGGGGCGGGGAATCTTCCGCCCTCCTCCGTCTCTCATTGGCCCTTCCTGGGCCTATCATGGGCACCACTGGCTAATGGCGGGTGTCCATCAGGGCGGCAGGGCGGGACGGAAGGGGGAGAGGGATGCTGGTGCCTCGGAGTCTCGGTCTCTGTGTATCTCGCTGTCTCTGTCTCTGTCTCGGCCCCTGGAAACGAGAGGCTTTTGGACAGGAGAACTGGAAGAGGGCCCGAGGTTGAAGGAAAAAACTGAGGGAATCCTGGCAGTGCTTCCCACCAGTCGGCCAATGGGAACCTCTGCCTAAGTCCCCTTTAAGTCCTCTTCTCCATCACCCCTAGCCCCTGCCCGCCAACCCTGTAGGTTCTTCATCCAGGAAGCGACGTGATGAAACTCGAGGCCGGAAGGCCATGAGGAAAATTTAATATATGTATATAAATATGTACATATATAAATATTTTTATAGATATGGGTATATATACATGTATGCATGTATATAAGGTCTGTGAGAGCCTGAAGAAGAAAGGGCACACATTTCAGAGACAAGAGAAGAACTTGAGGTAAAGCCAATATAAAAAGAAGTAAGAGTTGATAACAGTGGTAATCTCCTGGGAGGGGAACTGAGTGCTTAGGAGACCAAGTGGGAGAAAGACATCTCAGGTATTACCTTACATATCCTTTTGTATCTTTTGATTTTTGTACCATTCACAAAAATTACCAATTCAAAAAAATTAATTGATTTAAATTTTCAAATAATTCTAAGGTTACAAAACTGGGGAGATAAACAAGATGGTTGTCCAGGAAAATTTGGACAGCATGCAGATTTGGAGAGGAGTCCTAGTTTTTAATATAGGCAGTTCAAAATACCAGTGGTAAAACCAATTATAGGTGTCCCAGAGGCAATTGGGGTTATGGAACTTATTAGAGGGTGAACAAACTGGATTAAAAAAGCTTCAGGATTCTCCACCTAAGTATGGTGGTGGATGACATGGTGAAGGATAAACTCCCCAAAGAAGACACCTGCAGTTAAAGTCAGGAGGATGAAAAAGAATCAGAAAGACGGTCAGTCAGGTAAAAGAAACTATTGAAAATGTATGAAAGTTAAGGGAGGAAGGGTATCCAGAAAAGTAGAATAATCTATGACAGCCTCCCAGGCTTGAGGCATGCTTTGGGCACTCTAGGCTCTGGTAACCATGTGACAATAAGAATGGAAGCAAAGAAAATACCCATAAAGCAGGGTTTTTTTTTAACTTTTTTCCATGCCATGGATCCCTTTGGCAGTTTGATGAAGCACAGTATTTTTAAATGTTTTTAAAGGAATTCAAAGGAAACCAATCATATCAAGATACAATTATCAAAAAACATTTTTAAAGTGTGATATAATAATAAATGTGCTTTTATTAATGTGTTAAATAAGAGCTAATGGAGAGTCGAATAACTACCATAATTTTGAGGGGGTGAATGAACATAAATAGTATTTCAAGATATCTGCCACAACTATAATAGAGTATGAAAAGATCTATACTTTCTATGGGCAACAAGATCGCTGTACTGCTAATGGTACTGTGATATGTTGTCTACATTCATAACTGAAGGAAATGCTAAATTTCTGTTAGACTTGGGTAGAAATGGAGGCATTATTTTTTCCAAGTCAAGTTCATAGTCTCCGGAATCTGTATCCCACAGATTTAAAAACCGTTCCCTAACAAGGTCATTCTCCGCACCCTCCCCACATCCACAGCGGTCTGGGACCGTGACTTTCCCCTCAACCCTTTTTCTCCCTTCCTTTTCCCCACTGGCTCCAGCCACTCTCTGGCTCCCAGTCCTGACTGCAGATGTGTGACATCCCTGTGACACAGAGGAAAAGGGATTACGAGAGAGGATTGGAAGAAAGCTATAATAATGCTGGCTTCTTTGAAAGAAAGAGAAAGCTATGAGGTATATTCAGATCTGAGATGATGGGGAAAATGAGCCCAGGATAGGTTATCATTTATTCCCAAGAAGAAAAACAAGTTATGAAAAGAAAGCATCTTTATAAGTTATGAATTTTTTCTGAGTTTATTAATTCTGCTTAAGTCAGACTTAGAAAACACAATCCAGCTCCTCATTTCATATACCTGTAAAATGGGGTGAAAAATAGAGCCTATCTCCTAGGGTTTTTTGCCAATTAAATAAATTAATCTATATAATGGATTTAAAACACTGTCTGGTACAAGCTGAACACATAATTTTTAATGATCATTATTATTATATTTGGCATCTTGTATTCCAGGCATTCCATGAAAATGCTAGTATGATTATCTGTATTAATGACATGTATAATAGCAGATTAAAAGCAATAAGAAGGTTAACCTGAAACACTTGTTTTTTATTTAAATGCTTCAAAATTAGAATACTCCATTTGTTCCAGTGATATTTTCATTCTTCTAGTGGAGAAGAACATCCATGCCTCTTTAAAGGGACCGTAAACTCAAAAAAAAAAAAAAATATTGTTACTCATATTATAAAAGGGCTAATTTCCATAATGTTATATACAAAAACCTTCTACAAATCAATAAATAAAAACCAGCAAATCCTTTTACTCAGGTGAGAGTGTAAACTGGTACAGCCACTTTGGAAAGGACTTTGATATAATCTAATGTATTTAAGATATACGTACCCTATGTCCCAGCAGTCCCACTACTAGATACATATCCTAAGGAAATGCTTAAGTATCAGGATTACTGTGTAAGAATATTCATAACAGTGTTTTTCCTTAGTGCCCAGAACTGGAACCATCCCAATGGATAAATTATTATATATTTGTACAAAGAAAAATAACAAATTAAAGTTCTATTCAACAGCATGGATGAATTTTTACAAAGGTAATATTGAACACACATAAAAAAGCAAGATACAAAAAAATATATAATAAGATTCATGTAAATAAAATTCAAAAGCATGCAAAACTAAACTATATTGTTTAGGGATGCATAGATAGGTGGTAAAATTATAAGAAAAAGCAAGGAAGAGAACACCATAGAAGTCAAGAGAGCCAGGGGCAGAGGGGTTTGTGTTTGATGGGTCCTGGGGTGGAGGGGGAGAAGGGTAGGGGGCTGTTCTAAGGGGCTGACAATGTTCTCTTTTATCACCAGAGTGGTGGGTACGTGAGTATTTGCTCTATAAATATTTATCAAAATGTACAAAAAAAGTTTTATGTACTTTTGTGTATGTATGTTACATTTTGCAATACATGCTAAATAGTAATGTTTTAAACATGTTTAAAAAAGAAAGAAAAATGGACAAAGGATATGACAGAATTTACCAAAAAGGAAAATATGAATGGCTTTTAATAAAAGATGCTCAACTTCGCTAAAAGAAATGCATTTGAAACTTCACTGATACTTTTTTTTCATCTAAGATCGCAAAGATAAAGTTGGGGGTCGGGGGATTGGGGGATTGGGGAAATAGGCATTTTCATAAATTATTGGTGAAAGTATAAATTGTTACAACATCTGTGGAGAACAATTAGGCAATAGCCATCAAAATTATAAATGCATATGCCCTTTAATTCAGCAATTCCACCACTAGGAATTTATTCATTCTCCAAATCTTTATTAAGCACCTACTATGTGGCAGGCAATGTTTTTATGCCCTGGAATTTATCCCACTGACATACTCTCTGAAAAGTCTGGAAACAAGGGGTTGTTTACTTCATTATCATCACAGAGTTGTGCTTGGGGAAGAAGGCTTGAATCTCAAACACAGACTATAATTAAATTATGTCAGAGCACATTTAATAAAATGAAAAACTAAATAACTATTTCCCCTGCCGCCAAATTTTTAGGTACCCTACATATACACAGTTACTGATTTGTTTTTTAACAAATGTTTGTAAGCAAAACGTGGGGAAAATAAAACCCAAATGCCCTTCATTATAGGACTGGTTAAATAAATTATAGCTTGAATCCCACTCCACCACCAGGACAGGCACCATGGCCTTCTGACCTGTGCGGTCACACAGGCCCCAGGCTTGGTTTAATGCTCTGCTGTTGTCCTCTTGAAATTCTTAATAATGTTATATTTCAACTTGTCGGATGGGACAATGAAGTGTGTGTGTGAGCAGAGATGCATGCAATTACTATGTCACCATTACTTGCCACCCCATTTGGCTACAGCATTTGAGATGCCCGGAAACCACAGAATGCCGGTGGACCAGAGATAGCCTGGGAGTTCTGAGAGATACAAAGGGAGGGCGAGGTAAGCCTGTTACATCCATCACTGAGTAACCCGGATGCTGACTGGTCCCAGAGGCGGTGCTTTCCACTCTCACCAGAGCTCTGTTCCAATGCAGGAGGAGGACGGAGACTTACTAAGATACTTAGAGGATCAAGGGACCCTATTATCTCCTTTTTTACTTCCCTTTATTAGCCAACCACTAATGAAAATTATGACATAGAGGGAAAAGGAAGACGGGCAACTCATAGTTCCTTTTCCTTTCAGTCTTTCTTTACTCGTAAGTAAGCTGAAGATAGAAGAGTGTTGGCAGAATCTGCACGAATCAAGAAGCTAAACAAAAACAGTTGAGTTCGTTCTGTGCAGCATTTCCACTGTTCTGGTAAGAACACAATACATGTGCAAGTATCAGCTACAAAATACAAATCATATAATTTGGTGATTCCACATTAGTGAAATGCTCTACAAAATTGGCATTGCACAATATATAAAGATGGATAGTAAAATTCATGCTAATGATTTAAGCTTTTAATTTTTCTTTACTTTAATTGACTTAAATAGCAAATGAAAAACACTATGACAAGTCAAGAGAAAAACCAGGAAAGAAAGGAAAAGGCTTTATATTTGAGTATCTTTAATGGCAATTTTTTCCTGCTCTTTGAACAAGGGCCCCACATTTTCATTTTGCACTGGGATCCACAGGTTATGTAGCTGGACCTGTCCATCACTAATTGTGTGACGTTGGGAAAGGTATTTAAATACTTGGTGCCTCAGCTTCCTTCTCTGTAAAATGGGGAAAATAATCATACCTTTCGCATAGGGTTGTTGAGAGGATTAAATATACCAATATAAGACTCTTAGAATGGTGATCCGCTATTATGTAAGTCTTTGCTATTATTATCATTATTGTTGTATTACTATTATCAAATATACAAAGGAATAACATCCAGCCATGAAAAAAAGAGGACACTCTACCTACATGCACTGTTACAGAGTGATCTCTAAGATATATTACTAATTAAAAAGAAAAAAGGTGCCAAACAATGTTTATGACATGTTTCCATTTATGTAAGGAAGGAGAGAAAGAATATCTTTAAGTAAGTACTTGTATATACTTAAACATGTTTATGGAAGGACACACAATAAATTAAATAACATTGGTTGCTTCTGAAAAGGGGAAACAGATAGTTGGAAGATGGGGTGAGAGGAGAATTTTTCTTTAAGTTTTTGAACCATGTGAATGCAGCAACTATTCAAGAAATAAATTAACATAATTAAACTCTTTAAATGAATTGTAAGCTCCTTTAGTGCAGAAACTGTTTTCTATATCTTACTCTACAGTGCACTTCTATGCACAGATGACGAAGTAAATAATTGGTCACTGAATTATTTTTGTAAAATTTAAGGGAGATAAAAACAGCTATGTACTCTTTCTTTTTTTCCCCCTAAATCAGACACATAGTTATCCCATGTGGCATTCCAAGGTAAGGACAGATGTTTGAATTCAAAACTATAGTATCTAAAGTAATCTTGAACTTTCCATACTTTTTTTTTTTTTTAATGTTTCCATACATTGAATCCGGTATGGTACTTTACAGAGAAACTGAAGAGAATTTTGGTGACTAGACAGACTGGGCAAGGTTATAGAGCTTGCCCCCAACCCAAATTAGCTTGTTGGCCCTAACATGGGGTGCTTTCTCGAGGCCAGGTGCTGGGGTGCAGAGCAGCAGTGAACAGAAAGACTAAATTCCGTGTTCATCAAGTAATTACAATATGCTGTGGTGAGAGTTAGAGTAAGGGAGGTACAGGCCATCATGGGTGAATATATTAGGGGGGCAAGTCAATTATGTCCCAAGTTCTTTTTTCTCCAAACAATAGCATTTAGATCTTATGATGGAATAATAACATCTTGTGATGATACACTGAACCATTTCAAAAAGACCTGCTCCTTAAGTTTGGTTGCTCCATGCATATGTGCCTTTGGGTGTCATTGTGATCAATCAATCTCTGAACATCATGAGTGAGGATGGAATTTGGGGCCAGGTAACTCACTAACAGCAAATTCCATTAGCAGTTCATTTACCGTATTGCTGCTGTGGGACCTTAGGCAAATATTTAACGACTATTCCCTTGGTGTGCTGCTTTGAATTTGGTATGTTCCCCGTAACAGGCCATGTACTCTTAAACCAATCTTGTGGGGGCAGACCTTTTATGGGTGGGACCTTTTGATTAGGTTGTTTCCATGGAAATGTGACCCCGCTCATTCAAGGTGGTGGTAATCCTCTTGCTGGAGCCCTCTATGAGAGGATAAATGGCAGAGACATTTTGGAGAGAGCTCAGAGAAGCTGAGACAGAGGCCCAGAGACATTTTGGAGAAAGCTGCTGAAACTAGGAGCTAAACCCGGAAGGGAAGGATCAGCAGAGGCTGCCATGTGCCTTCCTATATGCAGAGGAACCCTGGATGCCATCAGCCTTTCCTCAGAGAAGGTATGTACCAGTTGATGACTTAATTTGGACATTTTCATGGCCTTAGAACTGTAAATTTGTGAACTAATAAACCACCATTGTAAAAGCCAATGCATTTCTGATATATTGCATCCCAGCAGTTCAGCAAACCAAAATACTTGACTTCCTCAATAATAATATCTACTCTTAGGGTTGATGTGAAGATTAACACAGGGAGAGTCTTGCACATAGTAGGTGCTCAATAAAGGTTGACTAATGCTCATCTAGATTAAAATCTGAGAAAATGTTCCTAAATTTTAGAACATGTTCCCATATCCCTTCATTTGTGTTGATTTTCCTTTACAATATCACCTATCTATAATTCTGTTTTATTCCCGTGGTCATCAATTTAGTTAAGAGATCATTGGGAACAATGTTTAGGGGACATCCGTGACTAGACACACATTGTACACGAGTCTGGCATGGGAGAAAAGACTAAGACCACAGCATAGAACTGTAAGTAAAGCCACCAAAACTGTAGGCATGCCCCTCCCCCATTGGCACGGCAGGCTGAGCTGGAACACTTCCCTGTAGGAATAAGAAAGAGTCTCTGTGGGGAGCAATGGAAAATAACTCAAGCAAGCTCCAATAGTGGTTTTAATTAACAAATTTGGAGTAGTGAATACAAGCTGTGAGCACAGATAAGCCTGGAGCAAGCAGGAAAGGAACCCTGAGGTCTCTCCCAGCAGATAGGAGGCAGGGCTGATGGAAAAATAAATAAATAAATAAACAAACAAACAAATAAATAAAAACAGAGGCTTCTGGAGATGGCTGAGCTCAGAATACTGGAAAATGGCTGTGTCCCAAGAAAAGGGGCACACAGAACTGGGTACCAACTCTGGATGTTCACTACAGAAACTGGAGAGCTGGGGACTGGCTCTGAAAAGGAGATTTCTTTCTTTCTTTCTTTCTTTTCTCTCCTTCTAAGTAGTTCATTAGCAAAAACCTCGGGCATTCTCAGTTGTCAACACTGACCCAGGCAAGGGTGGAGTTAAGATAATCAGAGAGAGAAAAAGAAGTCAAGTGAAGAAGATAATTCTCTAAAGGGCATATCATCCCTAAGAAAAGGGGAGGCGAGATCCAGCTCAAGTGGGGGGCAGAGCCCAGCTCAAGTGGTTGCCCTCCCTCAGAGAATTCAGACCCAGGGCCTGGGGCAAAAAAAAACAACAGAAAGAGCTTAAGCTTGGCTTCTGACCACCCTCAACCTGAGCAGGGACAGGGTCTGCTGAAAATGAAAGGCATCGCACCTCTTTATGCTAGTGGGGAGCTGGGGGCTGAGAAGCACCACCTGCTGGGCAGGATAGGAAAAGCACAGAGTCTAGAAGCCTCACAGGAAAGTAGGATAATCTGCTGGGGCTCATCCTCAGGGAAACTTGATAATGATTACACCCTCCTCTTGAGACCTGGACCCATCTGGTCTGGGAAATCTGATTGGGGTAATCAAGGAAATCAGATGCTAAATCAAATCAATGAGCTGAAGAAAAATGTGGCAAAAGAGATGAAGGATATAGACACTAGGTGTCCATAAGGAAGAATTCATAAGCTTGAAAAACCAAATGGCAGAACTTATGGGAATGAAAGGCACAATAGAAGAAAAGAAAAATGCAATGGAGACATACAACAGAAGATTTAAGAGGCAAAAGAAAGGGGGTTCATCTGATTTCCAAAGGGGGCATCTGATTTCCAAATCACACTAGGAAAAAATGAAGATATGGTCCAGTCAAAGGAAAAAACTAACACTTTGAATGAAATACAGGCATTGAAACAACTAATTAAAGATATTGAAACAAATATGCTAAATCAAATCAATGAGCTGAAGAAAAATGTGGCAAAAGAGATGAAGGATATAGACACTAGGTGTCCATAAGAAGAATTCATAAGCTTGAAAAACCAAATGGCAGAACTTATGGGAATGAAAGGCACAATAGAAGAGAAGAAAAATGCAATGGAGACATACAACAGAAGATTTAAGAGGCAAAAGAAAGGGGGTTCATGAACTAGAGGAAAGGACATCTGAAATCCTACACAAAAAAAAGAACAGATAGGGAAAAGAATGGAAAAATATGAGCTTGTGTCTCAGGGAATTGACTGACACCATGAAGTGCACAAATATACATGTCATGGGTGTCCCAGAAGGAGAAGAGAAGGGAAAAGGGGCAGAAAGAATAATGGAGGAAATAATCACTGAAAATTTCTCATCTCTTATGAAAGACATAAAATTGCAGATCCAAGAAGCACAGCATACCCCAAACAAAACAGATCCAAATAGACACTTAAGAATCCCTTTCCCCTGTTTTAGGGTATTATTATTATTATACATAGTATATCTGTTAATGTTACAAACCCAACAATACATTGTTATAATTATTGCTTTACCATCTGTAGTCATTTCCTTAGTCCAGTCCAGCTTTCCCACCCACCTTCTTTGTACTACTATTGGCAAATAAATACATTACACATATATCACATTTGTTTGTATTATAGCCCCAACAATACATTATAGACATTTTATTTTAAACAATTGCTTTTTAAATTAGTTATGAGAAGAAAGGAGCAAATATGCATTTCTACTGTCTTTTACCTAATTAACATTACAGGGTCTCTTCGTTTTTTTGTTTGGATTCAAATTACCATCTGGCGTCACTGGCTTTCCACCTGAAGAATTTCTTTTAGTATTTGTTGTAAGGTGGGTCTGCTAGCAACAAATTCTTTTTTTTTTTTTTTTGTTAATTTCTTTTTTTTTATTAAATTCAGTTTTATTGAAATACATTCACACACCATACAATCATCCATGATATATAATCCACTGTCCACAGTATGATAACATAGTTATGTGTTCATCACCACAATCTGTCTCTGAACATTTTCCTTACATCAGAAAGAACCAGAACAAGAATAAAAAATAAAAGTGAAAAAAAAACACCCAAATCATCCCCCCATCCCACCCCATTTGTCCTTTAGTTTTTATCCCCATTCCTCCACTCATCCATACACTAGATAAAGGGGGTGTGATTCACAAGGTCTTCACAATCACACTATCACCCCTTGTAATCTACATTATTATATAATTGTCTTCAGGAGTCCAGACTAGCAACAAATTCTTTATCTGGGAAAGTCTTTATTTCACCTTCATTTTTGAAAGAAAAGCTATTCTGGATATAAATATTCTTGATTTTTCCACTACTCTATCTGTACCAGCACAAATGTCTGCTAGTGTTATTTGTCCAATAGTTAAATATATAAAATAAGCTATATATTCTTGGTTGTTTTTTTTTCTTGAAGACTCTTCTGAAGAGCTCTCTATCTTCTTAAGCCTAGACTACTTGATTTCTAGCCTGCTGCATAGCTGTCATAGTGAGATTTCCCTTATCTGTTGTCCTGTTTTGGATCCACTTCCTGGGGTTCTGTTTCTTTCTTGGTTTACTCTCTCATTTTGTTGTAGTACCACCTCTACTATCTTTCTGAAAAGGGGTATTTTGGAAATATTTTTATTTTAGTCTGCATGTGTGAAAATAGTTTATTCCTTCTCACACTCCTGATTGATAGTTTTAGATTGAAAATCAAAATACCTCTGAATTTTAAAGCTTCCAGTGGTGCTATGGTGAAGTCCAATGATTCTCAGTCCTTCATTCTCATGTCACAGAGAAGACAACTTTCTTCTCTGTGATAACAATTGCATTACAATGTGTAATGGTGTAAGTTTTTTCTCATTCATTTTCTTGGGCACTTGGTAAACTCTTTCTTTATGGAGACATGAGTCCTTTTTTTTAACTTATCAAATTTCATTTCATTAAACATATATTCTGATAAGGGTTACCCTCCCCCACGTCCACCACTCCAACTTGAGACTGTTTAGGTTTAATCTGTCCTTTGACATGAGTCCTTCAAGTATTAAATTCCTTCCTATCTATTTTCCCTGTTCTTTCTTTCTAGATTTTATTAGCCTGGAATTTTACCTCCTGGGCTGATCCTCTAATCCTCCAATTTTCTTATCTTTTCTGTTTTTCATCTATTTTTTTAGTCTACATTCTGGAAGATTTCCTCAGCTTTATCTTCCACATTGTCTATTGAATTTTTTTTTTGTTTTGGCTCTCTTGTTTTTAATTTCCAAGAGATCTTATTTTCTGATTTTGTTTTTCATAGCATCCTGTATTGTGGATATGCTACTTACAGGTCATGCTTAAATCCTTACAGTTCATGCTAAAGAAATAAAGAGGTGTGTCTGTGTGTGTTTAAGGTTTCCTTTGTATATACCTAGGAGTGGAATTGCTGGGTTGTATGGTAGCTCTATGCTGAACATTTTAAGGAACTGCCAAACTTTTCCAAAGGAGATATACCATTTTACATTCCCACCACTAGGGTATAAGGGTTCGAATTTCTGTACATAACTTGTCAACACCTGTAATTGACCTTCTTTTTGATTATAGCCATCCTAGTGTGTGTGAAGTGGTATCTCATTCTGGTTTTGATTTGCGTTTCTCTAATGACTAATGATGTTGAGCATCTAGTCATATGTCTGTTGGCCATTTGTGTATCTTCATTGGAGAAATGTCTATTTAAGTCCTTTGCCCATTTTTAAATTGGATTGTCTTTTTACTATTGAGTTGTACGAGTGTTTCATCTATATTCTGGATGCTAGTTCCTTACTAGAGATATGAGTTACAAATATTTTCCCCATCCTCTGGATTGTCTTTTCACTTCCTTGATAGTGTTCCTTTGAAGCACAAAAGTTTTAAATTTTTATGATGTCCAATTTACCTATTATATTTCTTGTTTCTTGTGCTTCTGGTTTCATATATAAGAAAACTTGCCTAACCCAAGGACACAAAGATTTGTTCTTATATTTTCTTCTAAGAGTTTTATATTTTAACACTTACTTTTAGGTCTTTGATCCATTTTGAGTTAATTAGTTTTTGTATATGCTCTGATTAAGGGTCCAACTTCATTCTTTTTCATGTGGATATCCAGTTTTTCCTGGTACCATTTGTTGAAAGACTATTCTTTCTCCCATTGACAGGTTTTGGCACCCCTGTTAAAATCACTTGACCATAGATGAACGGGCTTGTTTTGTGTTCTCCATTCCATTCCACTGACCTATATGTCTATCCTTATGCCAGTACCAAACTGTCTTGAATTAAGTTTTAAAATTGGAAATGGCAGTCCTCCAACTTCATTCTTTTTTTCCCAAGATTGTGTTCACTATTTGAGGTCCCTACAATCCACATTAATTTTAGGATCAGTGCATCCAATTCTGCAAAATAGGCAGATGGAATTTTCATGGGGATTACATTGAATCTGTAGATCAATTTGGGGAGTATTGCCATCTTAACAATGTTAAACTTCCAATCCATAAACAAGATATCTTTCCATGTATTCAGATCTTTAATTGCTTTCAACTCCCCATTACTGCTCTACATGGGTTCCCTTACCCCAACTCAGGACAACTGTAAAAGGTCACCCAGTATGATTTTTATAAGTATTTGTAAAGTATAACTTATTTGTTACCCCAAAGTAAACTTGTTTTGTCACAGGGTAAACCTATTGCTCTTTAAAAGAGACATAAGCATATTTATGTAAAATTTGTTTTTGAATATATTTTTGAAAAAAGATTTTTAAAGGTGGAAAATGTTTTTACCTGGAAATCAAGTAAACAAGTTGTTTGTATTTGTAAGAAAGCCCAAGGAAGCACAAATGAAGATCTATGCTAAGACTCCTGGATGCTGAAACCCCTGTTTCCTAGCAAATGTTTTTGTATAAATGCTTGACCAGCCATACAGTCTCTGAGCATTGAGTAGAGAATCAGACTCCTTTGGTCTCTCATGGAAAAGGCCAAACTGAGTTAGTTGCACACTGAGGCAGATCAGATTGTTAGGTGGATCTAACCTCCTTGTGCAGATTGGAGGAAGAAAATTTGGCTAGCAGAAGCCACTGACACATTAGCTAGGAGTTTGTAGCAGTTAGATAGAGAGAGACTGGCCCTTTCCTTCTCCGTTAGCTTGCTCTCTGCTTAACTTGTTAAAGAAAATGAATCTAAATGTTGCATTAAACAAGTGTAGCTTCTTCAGTGATTCTCTCAGTATTGCCCACTCCTTGACATCCTGAACCCAAAGGTCTTATGTTTGACCTTGAGTTAGTGTTACTAAACATCCAGCTTCAAAACTGCCCAGAGCCAGCTGAGGCCTTCATTAGCTTTCATCATAGCTCTCCTTCTGCCTCTGCTCAATCCTGCTTCCGTTCCTTCCCTTCCATAGGTGTTGATTACAAGAGCATTCCCTAACAAAATCCTGTACATCAATCTTCGTCTCAGAGCCTGCTGCCCGGGGAACTCAACCTGTGACATCTCACTTCAACCATATCTCAGGAAGCTCTGTCAAAATGAGGGTGTAAATGAAGAAAGAGGAGGACATGGTACAGGAAACAGGAGACCATCATGAAAGAAGAGCCAAGAAAATCTCCAGGACAATGGTGAAGGGAGATCTAATGATGTAAATGTGCACCAAACAGAAGGCAGCTCGTCCAGGTGGAAACAGCTCTAGAGATTACAGAAGACCCTTCAAGAAATGACATTGATGGAATAACTGATACAAATGATCATCTTGAGAGGAGATTTGGACAAACGGCAAAGAATTTGGAGTAGAATTTATTAAGTATCTAAAAATAATCAATTAAAATATAAGGCACATAACTCAAGGGAAAACAAAAAAGTGTACAGGGAAGGTAATCATAGTTTGTTATATGACTCAGTTGTGAAGAGATTTACAAAGTTATGAAAATGTACACCCTGAATATCACTCTCTCTAACCACAATTATGGGAAAGTTATGTGTGCAGGGAGGAGTGAGGAAGAAAACAAATCTTTATTTTCCTCATTGGCAGTCAGTAGATAACACCTAAAATTGAAAAATCAAACATTTTATTTGGAGAATAGAGATAAATATCAAAAGAACCTGGTAAAAGAGAAAGAAGGAATTCCCTTTGGGGAAGAGACTGCTTTTTTGTAACCTTGAAAACTTTTTTACTATTTCAACTATATGAATATATATCTTTGATATGAATAAAAACTAAAAATACATTTTAAAAATAGGAAAACATTATACCTTGTCTTAGGAGAATCTATCCCAAATATGCAGAGATTGATCAACATCTAAAAATCTAACAATTTAATTTACCATAGTAATAGTAATCCCCAGAGTTGTTTCTTGCTTTTTCCCTCTCCATATTTATATGTACCTTTTTCCACAGTGAGAATCCTGATATCAACACATTGATTCATTTGCTCAATCCTATAATATATCTAAAATACCTTCCTAATTGCTTTACCCATAGCATTAAAATAAGCAAATCCTATTAAAGAGTTCAGAATTTGTTTGTACATCTCTCCTCAGTCCCTTCCCCCAACACCACCCCTACGCCCCCTGTCCTTGCCCAAGACTGAGGACATATAGTCAAATACTGTGCTCATAAATTACTTGGATTAGTCCTTTTTAGCCACCACTCTCCCCCACCCCTGTATGGTTATGGAATTCTTCTGAAATAAAGTAAAGTTTATTTCAGTTTGATCTCAATTTTATTTTTTTCCTCCCCATTCTTACTGATTTCATTCTGTTTTTGAATATGTAGAACATTAATATGCTTTCAAGTCAAAATATTACAGAAAGGTATATTCAAAGAAGTGTCATCTCTCCCAAATCCCTTCTACTCCATTTTTCCTTATGCCTTGCATGTAACCAACTTCATTGTGTTCTGGTTTATCCTTCCAGTGTTTCCATTTGTAAATATAAACAGATATGCTTTATTTCCCCCTCTTTCTTACACAAAAAGTAATATGCTATATATATACTCTTTTGAACTTTCTTTTTGTTGCTTAATAATGTCTCCTGGATATCAGCCCATTATAGTTCATACAGATCTTCCTCATTCTTTTTTACAGCTGTATAGTACTCCATTGTGTGTGTGTGTATGTGTGTGTGTATATATATACACAGTTGATACAACCAATCTTCTAATTTGTACATTTAGGTAGTTTTCAACATTTTTTCTTTACAAATAATGCTGCAGTGAATAACACTATGCATATGTATTTGCACATTATTGAGGTGTATCTTTAGGGTAAATTTCTCGAAGTGGGCTTGCTAGGTTGAAGAGTAAAAACATATATACTTTTGTTGGATATTCCCAAATTCCTCTCCATGGGGGTTGTTCCCACAATCAACATATGAGAGTGCCTGTTTCCTCAGTCTTGCTAATTGAGTGTACCGTCAAGTTTAGAATTTTTTTGTTTAGTTTGTTTAGTTTTTAACTTTTAATTTAGAAATAATTTCAAACATACAGGACAGTTGCAAAAATAATACAGACCCCATATAGAGAACTCCAACATACTTCACTTCCAGATACCCTGATCCAATTTTAACATTTGCCACTTTTGCTGTATCATTCTATATCTATCTATCTTATCTATCTTATCTATCTACCTATCTATCTTATCTATCTATCTATCTATCTATCTATCTATCTATCTATCTTCTGACATTTGAGAGCAGGCTGTACACATCATACTCCTTAAACACATAATACTTCCATGTACATAACCTACAAACAAAGATGTTCACTTATATAATCACCTTAAGTGCAGTTATCAAGATCAAGAGATTTAACATTGATATAAATCTTATGTTCTATATTCCAATTTTTCTTATGTCCCAAAAAGATCCTTTTGAGCTTTTCTTCTCCATTCTTAGATCCCATCCAGTACCATGTATTGAATTTAATTGTCATTATATCCTTGGTTTCTCCTTCTCTTTTTCTTTCTTTTTTAAATTATGAAACATATGTACAACATAAATCTTCCCCTCCCAACCCACCCAAGCATACCTTTCAGTGGGATTATACATATTCACAATGTTGTAGTACCCTCACCACCATCTATCAATAAAACATTCCCTTCACCTCAAACAGAAACCTTACATTCGTTTTGCACTAATTCCCTTACCCCTTACTCCTGGTAACCTGTACTCTACTTTCTGTTCCTGTGTGTTTGCATATTCTCTGACACTTTCTTTGTGGTTACCATGGGCTTAAATTTAACACCCTAAATTTGTAACAATCTTGTTTGCTTTGATACCAACATAACTTCAATAGTATACACACACTATGTTCCCATACCCCTCCGACCGCCCACTTTCATGTAGTTCTTGTCACAAATTACATTTATACATTATGAGTCCAAAACCACTGATTTTATCACTACATTTTGTGTATTTGCTTTTTAGATCATGTAGGAAGTAAAAAGTGGAGCCACAAACCAAAAATACAATAGCACTGGTATTGATATTTATCCATGTCATTATCTTTACCAGAGATCTTTTACTTCTTCATGTGGCTTCAATTGTCTAGTGTCCTTTCCTTTCAACCCACAGAAAATAACATTAAGCATTTCTTATATGGCTGCTATAGTGGTGACAAAGTCCCTCAGTATTTGTTTATCTGGGAATGTCTTAATTCCTCCCTCATTTTTGAGGGACAGTTTTCCTGGATACAGATTTCTTGGGCAATTTTTTACTTTCGGCACTTTATACATATCTTTCCAATGCCTTCTTGCTTCCTTGGTTTCTGATGAGAAGTTGGCACATAACCTTACTGAGGCTTCTTTGTATGTGACGTGTTTTTCTCTGCAGCTTTCAGAGAAAAAAAAACTTTGGCTTTTGATAGTTTGATTATAGTATGGTGCTATGTGGGTCTATTTGGGTTTATCCTGTTTGGAGTTCGTTGAGCATCTTGGATGCGTATCTTCATGCTTTTGTTAAATTTGGGAAGTTTTCAGCCATTATTTCTTTGACTATTCTCTTTACCTCTTTCTTTTTCTTCCTCTTTTGGGATTCCCACAATCCATATATTGGAATGCCTGACAGTACCCCACAGGCTCCTCATTCTCTGTTTACTTTTTTTCATTCTTTCCTCTCTCTGCTCCTCAAGTTGGATTATTTCAATTGTCTTATGTTCAAGGTCACTGATTCTTTCTTCTGCCAGCTCCAATCTGCTGTTTGAACCCAAGAGGATTTTAAATTTGTTACTATGGTCTTCAGCTCTGTTTGGTTCCTTTTCATAATTTCCATTTCTTTATTGATGTCTTTGCAGCTTGACCTCCTTCAGAGCTAAGCCATATCAATAGTATAGAGAATAGATCCAGCCAAAGCATAGAGGCCTCCCTGGTCCTTTCTACATGTGTCTTGTCTTGGACATGTGGATTTGGCCCTAGGAATTCCCCTATTTAAGAGGATAGGAATATTCCCTCTTCCCTTGGAAAGTTTCCTCACAGTCCTGGCCACTGCACTGTATGATCTACAGCTAGCAATCCTTTGTCCCAGGCAACACAACTTGTCTGTTTTCTCACAGCATTCTGTAGGAGAGCCCTGTGATGTGCCTTCTACTTGCAGGGCAAGTTCTGGGATGGTGACTCTCTCCCATTACCTCCAGTCAGAGTGGACCAGACATTTGTGCTCCCAGTATGTGCACAAGGGTTACTCTGCTCCCTTCACAACTGGAACCAGGGATCTGCACTGGGAGTGTGCACTGCCAAGCTGATGAGGAGGGGCCAGCCTGAATGACACAAGATCCTACTACTCTTTATCTATCTATCTATCTATCTATCTATCTGTCTGTCTATCTATCTATATAATTGAGATTGTTCACATACCATACAACTATCCAAACATCCAAAGTGTACAATCAGTTGTCCGTGGCACCATCATACAGCTGTACATCCATCAACACAATTTTTTTTTCAATTTTTAGAACATTTTCATTATTCCAGAAAAGAAATAAAGACAAAAAAAGGAAACTCAAATACTCTCATACCCAAAACCACACCCTCCTCCATTATTGATTCAGTTTTGGTATAGTACATTTGTTACTGTTGAAGAAAGAATGTTAAAATACTAATTGTAATATAGCTTGCAATAGGTATATATATTTTTTCCTATAATATGCCTCTCTATTATTAACTTCTAGTTATAGAGTCATACATTTGTTCTAGTTCATGAAAGAGATTTCTAATACTTGTATAGTTAATCACAGACATTGTCCATCACAAGATTCACTGTTTCATATATTCCCATATTTTAACCTCCAACTTCCCTTCTGGTGAAATATGTGTGTCTGAGCTTACCCTTTCCATTGCCTTCACACACCTTTCAGCACTGTTAGTTATTCTCACAACATGCTACCATCACCTCTGTCCATTTCCAAATGTTTAAGTTCACCCTAGTTGAACATTCTGCTCATAATAAGCAACCCCTCCCCATTCTTTAGCCTCATTCTATATCCTGGTAATTTATATTTCATGTCTATGAGTTTACACATTATGATTAGTTCACATAAGTGGGACCCTGCAATATTTGTCTTTATGTGTCTGTCTTATTTCACTCAGTCCAGTGCCCTCAAGTTTTCATCAGCCCATTTCTTTTAAGATGGTTTTGTTCACACATCATACATTCCATCCCAAGTAAACAATCATTGGTTCCCTGTATAGTCATGTATTTATGTATTCAGCAACACCGCCACTATCTATATAAGGACATCGCTATTTCTTCCATGAAGAAGGACGAAGAGTCAAAGAAGGCAGAGAGAAAAAAGAAAAAGAAAAGAGAGAGAGAGAAAAAAAAACACATGAAAACTTGACAGCTAGAAAGTAACAAAAGGAAAGATAGCATTAATCTAAAGTAGAATAGTCAGACAACACCACCAATGCCAGGAGTCCCATACTCTTCCCCTATCCCCCCCCCCCCATAAGCATTTAGCTTTTGTATGTTGCCTTTGTTATATTAAAGGAAGCATAATACAATGTTTATAATCTCTAGTTTGCATTGATTGTATTTCCCCCCAATCTCACCCTACTTTTAACACCTTGCAATGTTGACATTCATTTGTTCTACCTCATGTAAAAACATATTTGTACCTTTTATTACAATCATTGAGCACCCTAGGTTTCCCTGAGTTACACAGTCCCAGTCTTTATCCTTCATCTTTTGTTCTGGTATCCCACATGGTCCCAACCTTCCTCTTTCAACCATACTCACAGTCATCTTTGTTCAGTGTACTTACATTGCTGTGCTACTGTCTCCCAAAATTGTTTCCCAAACTTCTCACTCCTGTCTTTTCCTTTCTGCAGTGCTTCCTTTAGTGTTTCCTGTAGATCAGGTATCTTGTTCACAAATTCTGTCATTGTCTGTTTGTCAGAGAATATTTTAAGCTCTCCCTCATATTTGAAGGATAGTTTTGCCAGATATAGGATTCTTGGTTCATGGTTTTTCTATTTCAGTATCTTAAATATATCACCCCACTTCCTTCTTGCCTCCATGGTTTCTATTTAGAAATCTCCACATAGTCTTATCAAGCTTCCTTTGTATGTGATGGATCACTTTTCTCTTGCTGCTTTCAGGATTCTCTTTTTATCTTTGAAGTTTGATAAACTGATTATTAGGTGTCTTGGGGTACACTGTGCTTCTTGGATACACAATTTTACATCTGTCATAAGAGATGGGAAATTTTCAGTGATTATTTCCTCTATTATTGCTTCTGCCCCTTTTCCCTTCTCTTCTCCTTCTGAGACACCAATGACATGTACATTCCTGCATTTCATTTTGTCCTTAAGTTCCTGGAGACGGTGCTCATATTTTTCCATTCTTTTCTCTATTTGTTCTTTTGTGTGTAGGCTTTCTGTTGCCTTGTTCTCCAGTTCCTGAGTGTTTTCTTCTGCCTCTTGAGATCTGCTGTTGTATGTTTCCATTGTGTCTTTCATCTCTTGTGTTCTGCCTTTCATTTCCATAGATTCTGCCAGTTGGTTTTTTGAACTTTCGATTTCTACCTTATGTATGCCCAGTGTTTTCATTATATGGTTCATCTTTTTCGCCATATCTTCCCTAAACTTTTTGAATTGACTTATTATTGGTTGTTGCAATTCCTGTATCTTAGTTGAAGTGTTAAGTTTGTTCCTCTGACTGGGCCATAAGTTCATTTTTCTTAGTGTAGGTTGTAGTTTTCTGGTGCCTAGGCATGGTTTCCTTGGTTTTCCCAGACCAGAATAGGCTCAGGTCCCAGAAGGTAGAAATATTCAGTATCCAGTTTACCTGAGTGTGTATCTTAGAAAGTTGGTGCACCCTGTGATGCCTCAGGTCTCTGTGCTTTTCTGCCCAGCAGGTGGCACTTGTCAGCCTGTAGCTCCAGACTGGTATAGGGAGGTGTGGCCCGTGGCTTTTCCCCAGGCTCTGGGGTCTGGTTCTGAATGGAAGGCAGGTAGTAGAGCTGGGCCCCACCCCTTTCCTCTTAGGGAAAATAACCCCCCTAGGGAGAAGTCATTAGCATTTGAATAGACTCTGCCTGTACTATCTCCACCTTTGTCTGGGTCAGAGTGCTGGGAACTGAAAATGGCTGAGTCTTTCGCCACTGAGCTGAAAAGGGACAGACAGCCCCCTTCAGGGCCAGTCCATGTCCATCCTCCAGCTCTCCAAGGTCAGTTGTCACCTAAAGCCTCTGTCTGCTTGTTGGGGATTCATAGCGAGCAGTCCACGCTTGTTAATTAAAACCTCAGCTGGAGCTCAGCTGAGCTATATTCACTTGCTGGGAGAGAGCTTCTCTCTAGCACCACGAGGCTTTGCAGCTTGGGCTGTGGGGGGAGGGGGCTCCTGGCTTGGATCCGCAGTTTTTACTTACAGATTTTATGCTGCGATTTCGGGCATTCCTCCCAATTCAAGTTGGTGTATGAGTGCACGGTCACATTTGTCACCCCACAGTTATTCTGGATTATTTACTAGTTGTTCCTGGTTGTTTTTTTAGTTGTTCCAGGGGCCAAACTAGCTTCTACTCTTCTCTATGCCACCATCTTAGATCTTCCTCTGATCCTACACTCTAAAGTAGCCTTTTTGTTGATTTGGTGCTTGCCCTGTTACAGCATTCCTTTAACTGTTTTCTGCAGCTTTGAGAAAGATTATTTCTGGTAATTCTTACTGGTTGTTTGAAGCTTCTATGGGGTGACAGGGCCCTGAAGCATCTCATTCTGACACCTTGATCAGGTTGGAGCCTCATGTTTTGAATTTTTTGCCATCTACTGTGTGATAAATTATATCTTCATGTAGTTTTTTGTTTATTTTTAAGTATTTTTTTATTGTCAAATATAACATATATACATAGAAGTGATAATTTTCTAAGTGCAATTTAACAAGTAGTTAGAGAGCAAATTTCAAGTATTATAAGTTATAGTTCCACAGTTTCAGTTATTTCCTTATTATGAAATATATATAATATATATTATATATATATATATATATACACACACATACACAAAAAGTAACATCCTTCAATGTATGATTTAACAAGCAGATATATAGGAAATTTCCAAAGTCTTATGAGTTATAGTACCATAGTTTCAGTTATTTCCTTATTGTGAAATTTAACATAAAGGTATAATTTTCAAATTACAATTTAACAAGTAGCTATAGAACAAATTTCAAAGGATGCTATGGATTACATACAGTTCTACCATTTCAATTCTTTCCTTCTAACTATTCTAATACCATAGCAACTAAGAAAAAGAAAATTATGTAAAGGTTCAGTATTCCTAATCCTTTGTTAAATTCCATCTTGTTTGTTGCTACCCCTTCCTCTAATTTAATCACTTCCACAGTCTTCAGGGATGTCTAGGTAGTGACCACCCTAACCTGTTCATGTTGAAAAGGGGTGTCAACTTTATGAGCAAAGGGGACACATTTATAGTTAATGTTCTTGAAGAGGCCATTGCTGCTGGGTTTTGGGACTTAGCTGGCATAGGAACACTCTAAAGGTTTTAAGTCTTTGAAGAAAAAACTTAAGTGAGTGAAACTTTTATAGAGTCCCAGATAGGGATCCAGGTATTCTTTAAGGTTTTCAGGACTACTGTTGACTTGGGCTTATCATATTGTGGATTTGGCATATCTAGGTGAAGCTTGCATAGGAGTGACCTCCTGAACAACCTCTTAACTTGATCTGAACTCTCTCAGCCACTAAAACCTTATTTTGTTGCCTCTCTTTCCCCCCTTTTGGTCAAAAAGGCATTCTCAACCCCTCGATGCCAGGGTTAGGCTCATTCCCGGGATCCATGTCCCACATCACCAGAATGTAGTTTTAATTTGCATTTCTGAGTGACGTTGGGCAACTTTTCATGTTTAAGGACCACTTTTATATCTTTTTGTGAATTGTTCATGTCCTTTTACCCATTTTTCTATAGGAGTTTTGATCATCCCCAAATTTTAAAACTTAAGTAGGCATATTAGCCCTTTATCTGTGATATGTACACAAATATCTTTCCATTTTGTCTTGTTAACATTTTTTGCCATGCAAAGGTTTTTACTTTCATGTAGTCAAATTTGTTAAATTTTTGGTCCATTTCTGTTTTTTTTTTTTTTTTTTTCCTGTTTAAGGTGGCTTTTCACTTTCTCATAGGCTTTTTTAAAATCTTAATTTGTGAAGTAATTTCAAACTTATAAAAGAGTTGTGATGATAGTATAGGCTCCATATATCCTTTATCCAGATCCAAGAATTTTAAACATTTTGCCACATCTGCTTCATCATTCTCTCTATATTTATCCTTCATAGACTTTTAAAAGTATTGTTTTCTTCAGCTTTGTGGTTGTTTTTTGGGGAGACTTTTCATCAGCAGAAATGCTGAATTCACATTTTCTGACTTTTTGCAACAGTCTTTTATGGATGTATCAGACAACTTTCTTTTAAATCATTTCATGGACAGAATTCCCTGTATGAATGCTCTTATTTATCAATTCTTCCCTCTTTTGTGGTTTAAGGATTTTTCTGGTTGGGGAAAGTGTCTTATTTCTTTTTGCTGGATTCTTAAATTTCCTTTTTCCTCTCATCACCTCTTCATTCTTCCCCAGAAATGTTACCTTTCTGAGGCTGCCACTTCTGGTCCCATATATTTTCAAGCCCCTTCCCTGAAGCCAGGGCTTCCCAATCTGCGTTCAGTATTTTGGCATTTATTATTTCATTATCTCTTTTTTGGAGACTGTGCTTCCTCTAAGTCCTCTAATCCCTTCTGTCCTTTCTCATGAAGTGTTTTCATTTCCCTTTCGTTGCTCTCCATATCCATAAGCTTGTGGTGATAGCAGGATCCCTATTGGAATTTTTTTCCTTCTGCTTTTAGGTAATTTGAAGTTATGGTTTTCTCCTTGTAATGAAGGCATGAGCCTTGTGTCGTTTTTATTTTTTCTCCTTGATTTATGGTTTTTTGGGAGGGTGAAGGGATGATCTGGAATTAGGCTACTGTCATTGTTCTCCAACCCCCAAAGTCTCAACATGCTTTTCTTAATAGATATTTTAGCACCTAGTAATGAAAAAGATTAAAAACTAGCAATATCAACCTAATTGAGTATGAGCGGTTATAAATGATAGTTGAAGTAGGAGTTAAGTGTTGGGAATGGCAATGAGATTAGCAAGGGAAATATGTTGCGTCAGTGGCTTTAAATGGTATCATTGAATAATGAAAAAATAAGATGTATTTTCTTTTGGGAATAAGACAACGAATGTCTCCTATTACTGATGGTACTGTTCAACATAGTATTGGTGATCCAGGCCAAGGCCTGGCAAAAAGAAAAAAGAAAGGAGGGATTTTATACAAGGATTAGAAAGGAATCAGCATCATTAATTGTAGATAATACCATCATTTAAACAGAACCCCTACAAACTCTTAGAATAAGAAAGTTCACCAACATTGTTGAATATAAGATCAAGTTGCCTATTGAGCCAACAGCCATTCCTTCTCCACATTCTTCCTTGCTAACAAAATATCAATTTTTTTGTGTGTCCAACCCCAGGAGATAAATCATGACTTATGTAAACCAGCCATGGAAATGCTTTTTTTTTTTTTTTTAACCAGACTCTAATTTTATCAGCACCCCTGCAGATAGAGATGATTATATGACCCAAATTTGGCCAATAATGTGTAAGAAGACCTGTGCTGGGTCATTCCTGGCAAAAATTTTCCTCTTTTTGCAAATGCCTTCATTTCTTTGAGCCTTAGTTTCCTCATGTATAAAACAGGTTAATACATATCTAACCTTACAAGGTTTAAAGATGACATGAGAATTTGTGCCTATCAAAATGCTCTGTAAAGGCTCAATACAAGGTAAATAAATGATGGTATAATTTAAAAATAAGCAAATGATTATGGATGCATGTACAGAATTGATTGGTATAAGCATTATAAACTGGCAATGTTTGAGGAGTGGCATTATATTTAAGAAAATCCCTTTACCCAATCAAGTCTTTCCATTATTAAAAAACTAAAAGCTATTGCTGTATTTTGCTTCTCATGTAGCACCTTGCGCAGTGATGCGCTAACTTAGGGAAGCACCGAGAAAAATCTAACACCTTAGACTATATTTTTAGTGGTTTGCAGATGTTATGCCAAAAAATCTTTAACTTCTAGATGAGGGGGTCACAAACTTTTTCAATAAAATGTCAGACAGTAAATATTTAAGGGTAAACATAGGCTTTACAGGTCATATTGTTTCGCAGCAACTACTCAACTCTTGTCATTGTAGTGAGAAAGTAGCAATAGACAAAACATAAACAATCAAAACTGTATTCCAATAAAACTTTACTTATCGTCAATGAGCCTTTTGTAGACAATATTTGGTCTATAGGCCATAGTTTGCCTACCCCTGTTAGAGATCAAAATGCAAGTCTATAGTGATCTTGTCTCACAGGAATCATGTCTTGGGATCAGCCCAATCAGCTTTCTAGCACATCATCTCCATTCTACTAATAAATACCACAGTATATTTGTATACTGCTTTAGTTTTACAAAGCACATCCATGATCATTTAACACATTTGATCCTCACAAAATTTCTCTATGAGGTAAGAAGGGTAGTTGTGCTAATGAGGAAAAGGTTTAAGAGTACTGTTCAAGGACATACAGCTACTGAGGAGCAAAAATCCACATTTCTGAGATACCAGTTTAGTGCTTTTAGCTTTCGCTGTTACTCTATTATCTTTTCTCACTCATACTCCAGTGAAGTATTCTGCAGTTTCAAGTCCTTGAATTTTTCTCAAGTCCAACTTTGAGCCCTAAATTGAATTCTATTTTGATGGTGTTGATTAGAAAAAAGTATGCTTTGATAGGGGAAATTAGTAATAAAAAGTGCAAGAAGTAAAAGAAAATTGTGGATTTAAAATTTTCTACTTTAAAGCAAATTCTAGTCATTCAAAGAAAAACAAACATACTTCCAATTTTGGTGTGAGAATAAAAGTAGAGAGGCAGGATACAGATCAAAGCTCCACTAAAGAACTATCTATGCACCTGAGATTTTAATCCTTATAAATAATAAAGTTTCCTCTGTGAAACCTAGGCTTCTATGATACTCTTTAGTAGACTAAATCAGAATTCTAGAGGGGAAGCATAACAATTAATATTAGACATGATTTAAAACTTGGAGAAGTCCAAAACTATGAGTTTGAACATACACTAATGCCAAATGTGTCCAGCTCTATCATTCACTAGGAGAGCCTTGGTTTTCTTTTTTGTAAAATGGAGTAAGACTTACCTTGGAGGCTTGTTTTGATGCTTGACAACATTGTACATAAAGAAAATAATGCCATATACATAGCAAGTCTTATTAAACATAACTAACAAATGTTGCACTTACAAAGAAAAATAAAACCCCGATTGAACCTTCATGAACCATTAATTAGCAGCTAAACAAGTCAAAGAATACCTCCACGTCTAGCTTCTATTTATCTATTCAACTGACAGTAAATGGCAGGTCCTAGGCAATGTTATGAGTCTGAATAGTTCTCTTTGATCTGCCCAGTTCATCCCCCTCCTCTCACGTGCTTTCCCTGTCACTACCCTTTCTCAAGTCTGAATGAAACCCTTCAGCTCTCTACATTTTCTCCAAGATACAACAAAAGTAAAAGATTTTCTTCAAACTAGAGTAGGATTTAGTTTCTATATTCTATCTCTTTCAGACCTTGACTTTTTAGAAAATAGGTCTTAACTGGAACAAAAAGCTGTGTACCTTTTAAAGGAATCTCGGAAATCAGATGATCAAAGAATAAGCAGTTGACTTAAAAGTTGCAGCTGCTTACAAGTGTCTTCTGTAGTTTGAATATATTCTAAAAATTGCCATTGTTTTTAGTCACAATATTTATTTTTAAATTCCAAATAATACTAAAAGAGGGTATGAATTAAAATATATACATATATATATATATTAGGAGAGGGCATAAATCAAAAACCTAGAGAAACATTGCCCTAGACTTTTATGAAACATAAAACTGTAATCCTTTATCTCTATTTTGCTGTGCCTTACTATAAAAATACAGATGGCACAGCTTTTATATAGCTTTAACAACTTGATTATAAATTGTTTTCAAAAGTAATTTATTTGAATTTTCTTTATCCTTTAATGAATTGCAAATATATTAACAGAAAAGATCCCCCTCCCCCCAAGACTGTACAATTTCTGAAATGTCAGGAAAAGCAAAGACACAAAATTACATTGTTTCAATGCAAACAAAACACATACATCATACCCACACTTGCATTTTCCCAGGTTTTCACAAAGAAAATGGGTCACCATATTTCTCAGTGAAGACCCATACTATACTCTGGCTAATCAGAGACTTCCAAACTTTTTTCTTCAAAAAGAGCATTTTTAATAGACTAAATATTGGTTATCACTGAGTTTTTGTTTCTGGTACAACAGCAGCATGGTTCAAATGTTACTTGCAGGTCTTAGAAAAAATTAAAATTTTGAAGTAATGAAATACAGAAAAAGGGACCACCTTTCATTATTTTGAGTACCATTGTTCTCTTGAAAAAATATTTTCAACTTTCTAAAATCCCCGAGTTAAGAACCATTTCCAAGGGGGAAAAATTCGAATGCTACAACAAAACTTCTCAACAAAATTGTGTGTATATATTGTATATGTGTGAAAAGCTTAGACAGAAAAAAGGATGTCAAAGTACTCAGTGTTTTTAATTTCCTTCAAAGTAACTTCTGAAATCTGAAGCCAACAGTTTGCTTGATCAAAATGTATTTCCTCTCTTGGTTGTTTGATCCCCATCACATGCAAAATAAAGAAACAAAATAGCTAGAGTTACTAGGTGGGAAATAAGGTTCTCTACACTGAAATTACTTTGAAAGTAGGTGTGAGAAAAAAAGACTGGGTCAAAATTGGGCTGACAGTGTGCCTCAGCCAGCCACTGCCATGGTCTGTCCCCCACAACTATCCTTTTACCCTTGTCCTCAAAATCAGTACCAGAAAGAGTTTCATCTCTGGTAAGACATAAATTCCTACTATAAAAATATATCTAATTATATTTCAGCAAATTATGTTAGATGCTTAGCTTTTTCCAGACTTTGTAACATAGAGCTCAGGTTGAAGCTTCCTATGAAACCCTATATTTGGTAATTATGCAACTGACTTATGATTTTGCCAATTAAAAAAATAAAAGAATCTGAAATTAAATATTACAGAACTAATAATGGATAAGAAAATGGAATATTTGTTAGACTCCAAGTGTTAGCCTTTGGGAATTTCTTATGACATTCATTTACTCCCAACCTTTCCTTTTCCTTGTAAATTTTGTTTGTTTTTTTTTTTTTTTTTGGCAGCACATAAACATAGATTTAAGTAGGAAATTTTGTAAGCCTCTCTGGTACCCAAACTGACTTGAATTAATTTATAGTGGTATTTAATCCATATTCAAATGAAAAGATTAAGAGCAAATGATAGACAATTTCTGAGTATACAAGCTAAAAATGTTTTCATATCTTCTAGAACCACCTTATTTTCAGCTTGGCTAACGAATATAGGTAACCAGTAGATAAGTTTGTCCTTTATCAAATAATCCAAAATAACAGCTTCAGGCTTGTTATTCATTAAGAAACTATAATCTGTTATATTCTGACATTGACACTTAATAAAATGTTAACTAAAGTTTCTCTAAAAATTTCAACACATTACAATGATGTACACAATTTAAGATTGTTTAAATCTGTTACTGTCAAATTTCAATAATTCCCATTTTATTATGCATAATTAGATCTTTAGAACTGTGGCCATTCCCCAAAGACACCACCCTATATTATGACTTAAACTCAGGAGAGAACTTGTGTCTCCTTCATAAGAAGAGATTTTTTTTATAGCTAAAAGTTTTCAATATCTTAAATCCAATCACTCTCAGTAAAGATTTAGTGACCCACGCTACTGAAAATAGTAAAAAACAGAGAGCTGAAAAGAATGGATATGACTTCAGCCAAAGGTAACCCATACATTTGTGTACCCTGCTTATACACTTAGAAAAGTCAAAGGGATACTGCATTGAACAAATATAGATTCAAGGTTATGGTACAATTCTGATTGTATTAAGGCTTTCACTATCATGATCTCTTAAAGTCTCTCTGCTTTAGTGTTCTGATACTGATTCTTATGGTGAACTTAAATGGTTTAGGGCTTTATTTTGGCTTTTCAGTGGGCAGCCACTCTATCATTTCTAAATGTTAAAGGTGATCCCACAGAGCTCAGAAGAGATGAGGCAGTATCATAAGGAACAAAGTTTGCAATACCAAGACAACAATGATCAACACTTTGAAGCAGGATGAATAAATTAAAATTCTTAGTTAGACATTAAAGCATTCTTGCCAAGAATAAGTGTATACTGTATGGAGGGATATTTATTCCTACACTCAAGTCCCAATATGCCCATGACATTTGTTTACAGGAGACACTGCAAGTTTAAGGTAATTTACATTCCTTGGCAATCAAGTTACTCTGTTATAGGCAATGTCTTTTATTGTTCCATCTGGCACTTGCTAACACCATTCTTGAAGAACCTAGAAATGAAGGTCAGTCACTCTGTTTATCAAGAACAGAACCAAATAAAAACAAATTTTTGGAAAAGAGATTAAAAAATTCTGGTTCATCACTATTTTCCCTATCTAATGGTTCCTTCAAGATAAAACACAACTCTTCCTTCCATGATAGCTTTCCAACAAAGGTAGATTAAAGAAAAAAAGAAAAGAAAGTCCCTCACCCTACCCCCCTAAATTGTCATACTGGTGAAAGAGCCAGTCTTGTTAGCAGCTAAATATTGCACTGCCTTTCATTCTGTGTACAGTCAGGGTCCAATGAAAGTGGCACACTCGTGGTATAAGTGATGCATGATGACACTGCCAGCTCAAGAGTGAAGACTCAGTATATGGAGGGACAAGAAACATGTCAGCACTAGTCACACATCCAGTTGCAAAAGTCTTATTTCCAGAAGTTAAAATTCATCACTTTCAGCTGCATGAAGTTGTGTGTCATCCGCATCTGTCATGCTGCTTTCCTGGGATTCATCTGTTCCCACTTTAAAAATAAACAAAAGTCTACAGTAAAGTATCTGACAAATATTTCTTGTTGTTCATGAAAACAAGTAAGGAAAACAATTATATTTAGAGAGACAAGGCCCTAAATAAAGCTCTTTAAAAATGCCCAAATCCCAATTTCCTTTAATAACATTCAATTCTAGCATCTTATTTTATACCATGTCTGAGAAGATTAGTTTATTGCATTTAACCTTTAAGGGCTTTAACTAAACAAACTGCTCCCCACTTAATGAATTCCTTATTCCTGCCTTAGGGGCCTGGGCACTGATTTTACACAGTTAATGAAAAGAATAGTATACACATGATTAAAACTAGTTTTCTAAGAAACTGATTATTAACCCTAACCCCCAATCTCTCGTTCTACTTTGGGACAGCCCTGCTAGTCCACAAAAATATAGAACATAATCTTCAGTTAAAAAAATGACATATAGTTATTAGGATTATAGAAGTTATACTATTAATTAGAAGCCTTTCACCAAGTTTTCTGGAACAAGCCATCTTAGTTTATCTTATCAGAAGTTTCTCAATTCTCTTATTAAAATTTTATTGATACACTGAGTCTTGGTTTGCACTAATTATTTTAAGATATACACTCAATTTAGGGATAAAGTATTTACTGCCTTAAACCATAATTCTTTGTTCCCTCCTCTTAACCTCCAAGTTTACATATATAAGCCATATATTTGGATTTTGTATTTGTCACACAGAATTTTAAAAGCCATTACTACAGATCTATCAGTATTTTAAAATGCACACAAATTTTATTATTCATTCACTTAGAATTCAAGATGTTTTCAACATATCTTCACATCTACCATCTTTTCTCCCTCCACTACATTACTATGAGGCAGTTACATATTCAAATGTAAAATGAGGCCCAGGTAAAGGTCAGTGATGGATCTGTCAAAGTCTTAGAGTAAACGAGATCCAGAACTAAGACTAATTACCTGATCCGTGTGCACTTTTTTACATCACCATGTTCAATTTCCCTAAAATTCCATTTGGTATAAAGAGGTTAGAAAAATAAGCAGCCCACAAATCGTTTTTCATGAAAGGTAACTTTTTGAATACTCACAAAAATGTCCATGTTTAAATTGTGTCATATCTGTTCCAACATACCTAATTCTGTTACGGTATTTCACTAGATCTCTGATTTGAGTAACGAAATATAAAACAAGACTATTTCATAGGGATGATACTCACTGATCTGTTCTTCTTGGGTTATTGGCTCCTCATCATCTGGAAGGTAACGCTTATCAATTGCTTCTTTAATCTGGTTATTGGCTCCTTTAGGATCTAAATCCATAGCCCAAGAGAAATTCATCAGGGCGAGGTGCGTTTGACCTAACTTCTTGTAAACCTAAAAATAAACAGCAGCACTACATTTTTCATTAAGTTGTGAGTTTTAACTATAAAATCCTAAACATTTATAGTTTAAATTAGGCTCCTGATTCATGTGTTCCAAATGCATTCTAATGTATAGAGGACATTTTTCACCCTTTAGATGAACTCATAACAGTCTCTGAGTTTCTTTTCTATAGTCAGGGACTATTCTCAGTTTCTGAGTTCCTTTTCTATAGTCAGGGACTATTCTCAGGTGCTGAGTTTCCACTAAATCTCACTTTGACTGGAACAATGACAATAGGAAGAAATGGACTATAAGCTGCTTGATTAGCATTTCTTTACACTTTTTTTTTTTTTTTTTTAATGGTGTTATTTGTCAACTCTTAACACCTGTCCACTATTCCCAGCTACCTTAACAAATTCGCTTCTGGAGGTCTGGTCTGTAAAGTCCTGACTAGCTTGACCTTGAAAATCTTAGACGCTATTTCTTCTAATCAAGGAAACACAGTGCCTTTGTATTCTTCTTTTGGGGGGGGTCTCTTAATGTTTTATTGGGAATTGGAAGCTAAGGGCTTTGCATGAGGTAGTCTCAGTTATGAACTCATTACTGGCCTTGGGCAGTAAGGGCTAATCTACTTACAATACCATAGGAGGGTTAAGATATTGGGGTGTGTATTCTTGCTCCTTTCATTAGGATATCATCTTCTTGAATGTTAAAATGAAATCCATTCTTTATTCCCAGATCCCTTAATTCAGAGTTCTAGGTGAATTTGCTCAAGAAACATTATAAAGTTAAGTTTCATATTCTTCAAACATTAATATTTTCTATCAAAGTCACAGTTTAGGACCACGGCCATGGCCCCAATCTTTACCTTTCCTATTAAGAAGTAAACGAGGGATTCTTTGGGAACAATTTGCTTCAATTCTTCAAGTTCTTGTAAAGCAGACTGAAAAAAGCAAAGAAAAATATGGTATAGCAAAATTTCACTATTTGTCTAGGCAAGTGTTTTTAATTTGATTTCCCAAATTATCTTTAACAAAAGTGATTTTGATCTGAATCAACACACTTCCTTATATCATTAATTCTCGTGGAAACAAAAATTCATGAACAATATTGATGAAAACAGGGACTAATAAACAGTAAGCATTCACCAGAAGTACACTGAAAATACATACATATAGCTTTTTGTGAGATCTGCAGGTGGTGACAACCCTTGTTGTTGTCACCATTTTATTTAAAATAACCTATCACATTGCAAATTAAAGTGTTTAGAAAACGAAGTTGCAGAACAAAACAAGTCTGAAGTTCTGTGAATGGCCCTTCTCCCTGAGGCAAGCACGAGCTTTGAATACCAATCTGCCATTTCAACCAATGATGAAGAGGCTAAAATTTAAACCTCTAAATTGAGTTAAAACTAGTAATCTTTTTCCTGTTTCTGGCAGAAATCAATACCTATATACCTTAAAAGTAGGTAAGAATGATTTACTTTTAGGGAGGGGTTGATGGAAGGAACTGGGGCAGGAGGAGCCTTCTACTTTTCCCTTGGTAGCTTTCTCTTTTGTTTTCTTCTCTACGCCTTTTTGTAGTAAAACAAAATCCAGTATAGGTTAGGTTAAAAAAAAAAAAAAAAAAGATAAACATCAAATATCTATTAATGGAGGGTGGGGGTGGGGGGTGGCATATAAGAGGAAAAAAGCAAGTTGTAGAACTGTATGTGTAGTTGTATTAGTGTCCTATTACTGCTGTAACAAATTACCATGGCTTAAAACAACACATTTATTATCTTACACTTTTGTAGATTTTAGAAGTCCAACATGAGTCTCACAGGGATAAAATCAAATCTCTGACTACAGATGGGAAAGGTCTTTCACTTTTAAGAACCAATGTGATAAGACTGGCCATCTTAAGGTCCATATCCTTAATCACACCTGCAAAGTCCTTTCTGCCATGTAAGGTAACATTTTCACAGGCACTGAGGATTACTGAATGGATACCTTAGGGATGCTATTTATTCTGCCTACCATAATTGTATAAGCCTACTTTGTTACAATTAAAAATACATAAAAACAATGAGAAAAAGTTCTAGAAAAGTATGTGCTGAGTTGTTATGAGGCACATTCACTTTGCATTTTATATTTGTATTTCTATTACTTAAATTTTTTTAACAAGCGTATTACCTTTATTAAAAAAAAAGGAAAAACAAAAGATATAAAGAGTAAAGCAGTGATCAAAGGGCTAGTAAAGGTTTCAGAAGATTATGGAACTTAGATAACATAAGGGAATTCCTTTCTTTATTGATATCCTCAATACACTGAGATTCACTATATTAGTCTACCAACCAAAGTGATGTTTGAAAATTTTTATATTAAAGGGTGGGAAAAAAAAGAAGAATGAAGTCAAAACCAACACGTTTTCCTGGGCAATGTATCTGTTTAAAAGGTTGATATACTATTTTTTGGCAAGTATGGAGGGGGCAACCTGGTGCATCTATTTTTTTTTAATTCAAAATAGCTAACAACATAAAACCATTAAAAAAAATCTCTGATACTTGACTATTCAGTTCTTTTTGGTTGATAACATTTGACTACTTAGTTCTTGCTTGTCTCTAACACGTAGTAACATAATCTATCATTTGCTTGTCTCTAACACGTAGTAACATAATCTATCATAAAAAATGTCTTTAAAACTTTACAACAGAGGGAGAAACTAAGATGGCAGCTAGGTGAGACAGGCTAAAGGAACACCTCCATGAAAAACACTAGATAAGGACCAGAGAGTGACCCAGAATACCGGTTACAGCAATGCGCCAGCTGGACGAGATCTGCTAGTTCCCAGGGGCTGTATATTTGGTGAAACCGGGAGTTGGCATTCTGAAACGAGTGAGTAAGCTGGCTGGAAGTCCCGCAGCCGCGCAGCGAACTGGGGAAGCCAGGATTTGGCATCTGGAGACCGACAGGCTCTTTAAAAAAATACAAAAACAAAAACCCAGGAGCGGCAGCAGCTGCGATTGTGGGAACCACGCAATAAAACACAGCAAGAGGGGGCTGGGCTGACCCCTTGGTGTCTGGCCTGGAAGATAGCCTGCTGCAGATACCCTTGGGACTTGGGGAATGGAAGGGAGAGCCGGAAGCAGAAAGAAACCCCGCGGATAGCAGCTGCCCCCCCGGAGGGCTGGACAAACTCCTGCCTGGGGCCGTGCCCACAGCCCAGAGCCCCGCCAGTTGTCCCGGAGCTGGGAAGGAGGAAATGTGTGAGGAGAGGGGTGTGGAGACGCCCTGATCGGCCATTTTTGCATTAGGCTGAAAGGACTCCGGCATGGCCCGGCAGCCAGGGCTTCCCTTAAGGGACGGCGCGCACTGGTGACGTAGCACGGCATTCCCTCGGCAGGGGTCCTGGAGGATTGCGGCTGGGAGGGGGGACCCGCTCGGAGAACCCAGGGAGGCTACACCAAGTCCGGTGGTTTGTGGGACAGCGAGAGAAAGGATCTGGGGCTGAAATGAAATGAAGGCTTGGACTCTTGCGGCAGCCTTGAATCTCTGGGAACGGGGGATTTGAATATTGAGGCTGTCCTTCCTCCCTGGCCACCCGTACAAGCGCCCCGCATTCAGGGTGGACGGCTCCAGCAACACACCCAGGCTGAGTTCTCCAGCTGGAACCCACAAGAATCATTTCCCCACACACCGCGGGGACAAGGTGGAGAACTGACTTGAGAAATAAAGGTGACTCATAGATGCCATCTGCTGGTTAGTTAGAGAAAGTGAACGTCACCAAACTGTGTTTCTGAAAAATTAGATAGGTTTTTTTTTACATCTTGAAAGAACCCTGTGGAGCAGAGCAAATGCCAAGAAGCCAAAAACAACAGAAAATCTCAATGCATATGATAAAACCAGATGATACGGAGAATCCAACTCCAAACACACAAATCAAGTTATCAGAAGAGACAAAATACCTTGCAGAATTAATCAAAGAACTACAATCGAGGAACGAAAACATGGCAAAGGACTTAAAGGACATCAAGAAGACCATGGCCCAGGATATAAGCTACATAAAGAAGACCCTAGAAGAGCATAAAGAAGACATCACAAGAGTAAATAAAAAAATAGAAGATCTTATGGAAATAAAAGAAATTGTTGGCCAAATTAAAAAGACTCTGGATATTCACAATACAAGAGTAGAGGAAGCTAAACAACATCTCAGTGTCCTAGAAGTCCACAGAACAGAAAATGAAAGAACAAAAGAAAGAATGGAGAAAAAAATCGAAAAAATCGAAATGGATCTCAGGGATACGACAGATAAAACAAAACGTCCAAACTTAAGACTCATTGGTGTCCCAGAAGGGGAAGAAGGTAAAGGTCTAGAAAGAGTATTCAAAGAAATTGTTGGGGAAAACTTCCCAAACCTTATACACAATATAAATACACAAAGCATAAATGCCCAGTGAACTCCAAATAGAATAAATCCAAATAAACCCACTCCAAGACATATTCTGATCAGACTCTCAAATACTGAAGAGAAGGAGCAAGTTCTGAAAGCAGCAAGAGAAAAGCAATTCACCACATACAAAGGAAACAACATAAGACGAAGTAGTGACTACTCAGCGGCCACCATGGAGGCGAAAAGGCAGCGGCATGACATATTTAAAATTCTGAGAGAAAAATTTCCAACCAAGAATACTTTATCCAGCAAAACTCTCCTTCAAATTTGCAGGAGAGCTTAAATTTTTCACAGACAAACAAATGCTGAGAGACTTTGCCAATAAAAGACCTGCCCTACTTCAGATTCTAAAGGGAGCCCTACCAACAGAGAAACAACAGAAAGGAGAAAGAGATATAGAGAATTTTGACAGACATATATAGTACTTTACATCCCAAATCACCAGGACACTCATTTTTCTCTAGTGATCACGGATCTTTCTCCAGAAGGGACCATAAGCTGGGACATAAAACAAGCCTCAAGAAATTAAAAAAAACAAAAAACAAAAAAAACTGAATATACTCAAAGCACATTCTCCAACCACAATGGAATACAAACAGAAGTCAATAATTTTTGAACTGTAACTCCACTATTTACTTCCTACATGATATAAATTACACAGACTCTAATGACAAATCAGTGGTTTTGAACTCAATGTAAAATATGTAATTTTAGACAACTATATAAAGGTGGGGGGATGGAGGAGTATAGGAACATAGTTTATATGTCCTATTGAAGTGAAGGTAGTATCAAAGAAATACAAGATTGATATGGATTTAAGAGGTTAATTTTAAGCCCCACAGTAAACACAAAGAAATTATCAGAAAATATAACCATAGAGATGAAAAGTAGAGTTTGGGTTAAGAGAAATGGGGGAAGGGGCAATGGGGAGTTAAGAAATGAGTGTAGGGTTGCTGTTTGAGGTGAAGGGAAATTTCTAGTAATGGATGGTGGGAAAGAGCATTACAACATTCTAAACGTGATTAATCCCACTAATGAGGGAGTGGAATGGGAAGATTTAGGCTGTATATATGTTTCCACAACTGAAAAAAAAAAAAAAGTCAGTCTAACTAGATGACAATTGAATACTAAGGATGAACTTGTATGGGACAGGAGGATAGAAGACAGGTGGCTCAAAGGGACACAGTTGAGACATAAGGAAAAGGAAATATAGAATGTAAGCTTTTTGTCATTGTTGAATCTACCGTACTTCTTAGCTGCGCTTAACGGGATTGCATGAAAGAATGTTCTTGTTCATGGGAAGTGTATACGTGAATTATAGTGTATGTTCAAGGATGTGTGCAGCTAGCTCTCATATGTTCAGAAGACAGAGCAATAGATGATGGATGATAGATAGGGAGGGAAAGAAATAGCGATGTGACAGCATATTAAAGTTGGTGGATTGAGCTATCGGGGGAGGGGGGTCAGGGTATGATGGAATTCTTTGTATGGGGTTAGTATTGTTTTTGCAACTGTTCCTATAACTTTGAATTTATTTCAAAATAAAAAAAAAAGTTTACAACAGGCTTAAAATCTGTATAACTAGATCCTAATAAAAAAACATGCTTTAGTTATTAGTCTTGATTCTAAACATTTTTATCCCACAGAAGCTTAATAAAACTAATAATCATAAATAGGCTATTAGTTTTCAATGACATGCCCAAATACAGCACATGCTTACATATAGGTATTGTATATGTTTTTATTCTTTGTTACTCAATATATGAATGTCTATTTGATGTACAGTGGAGTTATAAACATATTTAACTTACATTTATTCAATATATGAGGTCAGCAAAAAGGAAACAATAGGTAGAATAACATTAAATGCTGTTATAATGCCACCTGTTCGATGAATGAATGCCCTGGAGTAAACCAAGATGAATGTAATCAGTCTGGCATTCCTTCAGTCACTCTGGGTTCACATCTGCCTCTCAGAGGGAAAGCATCTTGCAGGGCTGAGTGTGATTCTAGTGTTTAAAGGCATGTACTTTTTATACAAAAGGCCCCCTAAACAAACACCAACAACGTCATTTGGTCTTTAACCAAAGAAGCAGTCATTTCTTCCAACATTCGGGAAAAAATTGATTGTGGTGGATGTACAGCTTTCCAGTATGGTGCCTTTCTAAAGGGCTTTCAAGCCTTGAAAATATCCCGTTGTATCTTGTACTGACATTAGAAGCTAACCCACTAAGAGTATGAAGCAACTCAACTGTTACGTAAATAAAAATGCCATGATTAAAAAAAAAGCCCTGATATTGTCAGTATAATTAAATCCCAGTTCAATTCCTTCCTCATATTTGCAGCATTTCTGTGATACTTTTCTGGTGCCAGCCCTTCAGAATGTACCTTTAACTAAACAAGAAAATCTCATGGTGAAAAGATTAGTGCCATAAAATCTGTACAAAAAGGTAGCACAGTTGATCAGTCTCAGTATGATTCAGGATATGATTTTCAATAAGGAAATGGTGCTACTGAAGAAGAGAGTATCTTTCTTTTGTTAATTCAGTGCTCCCAGGGACCTTCTGTAGACTCCTTGTCATGGGTTTCTAGGTTGGCAACTATATTCTACTTCATAAACACTCGGCCCTTAACCTGACTACCGCCCTGGTTCACTTTCTATTTACAAAAGCATCATTCTAGTGGAAACATCCCTGCCCTGAATTAAGCTGGGAATGTAAATTTTACCATTAGCTACAGCTGTTATGCCATAAAGTTTAGGTTTATTTGGAAGATATTTATTTTCTTTACTATGACTTCAAAACTTGCTTCAGCTTCTTTTAGTCATGTAGGATTTCTTTCTGGCCTCAGATGAGGGTAAAATATCCCATGGAGAACTCCTTCAATAACCACATTTAGAAAATTGCTGGCTATAGGGAAGACAGTACGGATCCCTGAGGAACAGCAGCACCGGCTGGTGGGACAATATGCTTCACTCTTTAGATTTGTCTCATCAAAAGATCCACAACTCTGCCTTTGGCAGAGGAGCAAGTGTCGCATGTTTAGGAAATCAAGAAATAGTTTGGGAAGTTTTTCATTTTCTAATATGACAGCCTGTAAATGTGTTCCCAAACCGTGTCACCGTTCCAAAACTTTTAAGATCCAATTTCTAATGTGTTAGAAGGGATTTCTGGAGTTTTTCTACATTTCTTAAGCTTTTTGAGCAAGTCATGAAACTCACTATACTTTTTTTTTCAACAAAATGTTTTCTTCCATTCATTAGCACATCTATCTTCAAACATAGTGTATCCCCAACTCCAGGTCACTCTTCCTCATAGGGAAAGGAAGGAATGTAGACTTCCATGGACTACTGAGTTACTCCTGTCAGACATTACCAATAAGGACTGATGAAACCCATATCCCAATGAAGAGGGCTGAGACTGATTTTAACACTTTAAAGTAGCAGTTTTCACACTTTTTGGTTTCAGGATCTTTTTACATTTTAAAGCTTACTAAGGAATCTGAAGGATTTTTGTTAATGTGGGTTGTAGTTACCAATATCATATCAGAAATTAAAACTGAGAAGTTTTAAAAATATTTAAAAATAGTTTCAGTTTAAAAGTAACAATAAACCTATTAAATGCTAACATAAAGGATGAATATATTTTTTTTTAATGAAAAATATATTTCCCAGAACAAGAACAACAAAAGATATCAAGAAGAGTGATACTGTTTAACATTTTGGCAAATCATGTTAATGTCCGGCTTAATAGAAGATAGCTATATTCTCATATCTGCTTCTGCAATCTGTTGTAATATCACAGGTCATGCAGCTTATGAAAATTTCACTGTATATTTGTAAAGAGAATGAAAGTGACGAAGGCAAATAACCTTGAGGTATTATTATGAAAATACTGACCTTGTGGATCCTTTGAAAGGATTTTGGGGATCCTTAGAAGTCCCCAGACCACAGTTTGAGAACTGCTGTTTTAAAGAAATCTTAACCAGGATGACTCACTCCAACCCCTCTCTACTGCTACACCATACACAACTCAGAACTCATGTATTTTCTTTCTGACTGCATTTTTAAAAAAATTTTGTTTTGAAATAAATTCAAAGTTACAGGAACAGTTACAAAAACAATACAAACCCCATACACAGCATACCCTGACCCCTCCCCTGATACTTCGATCCATCAACTTTAACATGCTATCACACCGCCATTTCTTTCCTTCCCTCTCTCCCTCCCTATCTATCATCCATCATCTATTGCTGTCTTCTGAACATATGAGAACAAGCTGCACACATCCTTGAACAAACAATATAATTCACATATACAACTCCCATGAACAAGAACATTCTTTTATGCAAACCCATAGAGTGCAGCCAAGAAGTTCAAGAAATTCAACATTGATACAAAGCTTACATTCTATATTTCCTTTTTTTTTTTCCTTATGTCCCAACTGTGTCCCTTTGAGCCTCCTGTCCTCGATCCTCAGATCCCTTCCAGGATCATCCTTGGCATTCAATTGTCATCTATTTAGACTGTCTTTTTTTTTTCCAATTGTGGAAACATATATGCAACCTAAATCATCCCATTCGATCCCCTCCCTAGCATTCCATTAGTGGGATTAATCACATTTAGAATGTTGTAATGCTATCACCTTCCCACCATCCATTACTAGAAATTTCTCTTCACCTCAAACAGCAACCCTACACTCATTTCTTAACTTCCCATTGCCCCTTCCCCCACTTCTCATAACCCATACTCTACTTTTCATCTCTATGGTCATATTCTCCGATAATTTCTTTGTGTTTACTGTGGGGCTTAAAATTAAACTCTTAAATCTGTAACAATCTTGGTTTTCTTTGATACCAACTTAACTTCAATAGGACTCGTAAACTATGTTCCTATACTCCTCCATTCCCCCGCCTTTATATAGTTCTTGTCAAATATTACATATTTTACATTGAGTCCAAAACCACTGATTTGTCATTAGAGTTTATGTATTTTATATCCTGTAGGAAGTAAATAGTGGAGTTACAAATAAAAAATTATTGACTTCTATTTGTATTCCATTGTGGTCAAGAGAACGTGCTTTGAATATATTCAACTTTTTTTTTTTTTTTTTTTTTTAATTTATTGAGGCTTGTTTTATGTCCCAGCATATGGTCTATTCTGGAGAAAGATCTGTGATCACTAGAGACAAATGTGTGTCCTGGTGATTTGGGATGTAAGGTTCTATATATGCCTGTTAAAATTCTCTATATCTCTCTCTCCTTTCTTTGTTTCTCTGTCGGTAGGGCTCCCTTTAGTATCTGAAGTAGGGCAGGTCTTTTATTGGCAACATCTCTCAGCATTTGTTTGTCTGTGAAAAATTTAAGCTCTCCCTCAAATTTGAAGGAGAGTTTTGCTGGATAAAGTATTCTTGGCTGGAAATTTTTCTCTCTCAGAATTTTAAATATGTCATGCCACTGCCTTCTCGCATCCATGGTGGCCGCTGAGTAGTCACTACTTCGTCTTATGTTGTTTCCTTTGTATGTGGTGAATTGCTTTTCTCTTGCTGCTTTCAGAACTTGCTCCTTCTCTTCAGTATTTGAGAGTCTGATCAGAATATGTCTTGGAGTGGGTTTATTTGGATTTATTCTATTTGGAGTTCACTGGGCATTTATGCTTTGTGTATTTATATTGTGTATAAGGTTTGGGAAGTTTTCCCCAACAATTTCTTTGAATACTCTTTCTAGACCTTTACCCTTCTCGTCCCCTTTTGGGACATCAATGAGTCTTAAATTTGGACGTTTTATTTTATCTATCATATTCCTGAGATCCATTTTGATTTTTTCCATTTTTTTCTCCGTTCTTTTGTTCTTTCATTTTCTGTTCTGTGGTCTTCTAGGACGCTGAGTTGTTGTTCAACTTCCTCTAATCCTGTATTATGAACATCCAGAGTCTTTTTAATTTGGCCAACAATTTCTTTTATTTCCATAAGATCTTCTATTTTTTTATTTACTCTTGCGATTTCTTCTTTATGCTCTTCTAGGGTCTTCTTTATGTCCTTTATATCCTGTGCCATGCTCTCATTCTTTGACTGTAGTCCTTTGATTAACTGTGCCAAGTACTGTGCCTCCTCCGATCATTTGATTTGGGTGTTTGGGATTGGGTTCTCCATATCGTCTGGTTTTAGCAAATGCTTTAATATTTTCTGCTGTTTTTGGCCTCTTGGCATTTGCTTTGCTTGATAGCTGTGATCTTCCAGGACCTCTGCTGAGGGAAGGCTGTGCTACGTCACAAGTGCTCACCTTCCCTCAAGGGAAGCCCTGTGCAGGGGCGCTCCCAGCCTGATGCAAAAATGGCTGAATGGGGCGTCTCAATTCAGCTCCACCTTCCCAGCTCCGGGACAACTAGCTATGGTTGCACCCAAGGCCACCGTCCACGGCCGATATTGTGGCATGTGTGGGGTGCCGTGGGATACACTCCCCGTCAGACTGGGTTTCCTGGCGCAGCTCTGGGCTGTGGGTATTGCCCCAGGCAGGAGTGTCGCCAGCACGCCGGGAAGCCGGCTGCAAGAGGTGTGGTTTCTTTCTCCTTTTGGCTGTCCCCTCTGTCCCTCTGGCCCCGGGACAATCAGCAGCAGGTGTGGGGAGGGCTATCCTCCATGCCAGACACTAAGGCGTTGGCTACAGCCCGCTCCTGCAGTGCTTTACTGCGCGGTTCTCACTGCCATATCTGTAGCTGCTCTCAGGTTTGTTTTTTTTTTTTTTTTTTAAAAGAACTAGTCCATCTCCAAATGCCAACCTGCAGTTTCCCCACACCACAGCACGGCTATAGGACTTTCATCCGGCTTACTCACTCGTTTCAGAATCCAGACTCCCAGTTTCACCAAGTGCACGGTCCCTGTGGTTTTAGCAGCCCTTGTCCAACTGGTGCATCACTGGAAGTGGTATTCTGGGTCACTTTCTGGTTTTTATCTAGCATTTTTCAAGGAGGTGTTTTTTTGCCTGTGTCACCTAGCCGCCATCTTAGGTTCTCTCTCCTGACTGCATTTTATAATTATCACAATTTTGTGCAACTATCATGCTTCTTACCCCCATAGTCTAATTACAAAGACTCATTGAGCAACAGTGTCTAACAATTTGCCTAAAAGACTTAAGGCTTAAATGATTAGATATGTATAGGAACACATTAATCCAGGGTAGTGGCTAGCAATGTTTTAGCTACAGAGAAGTTGAGGTGGCCCTTTTCCACCATTTGATTTCCATTTTGGAGTGAAAACATTTCAGAAGCAATCAGTAACTTTTCCTTATGCCCTTTCTCATATGGTCATTATGTATATTCAGTCAATATATATCAAAGTAGGCCTTAAAATTGAGCCAAGTCCCTGGCTAGTACCCAAAACTGGCTATAAACAACAAAGCCTGAGGAATGGATCAGATCAGAACTTGGGCTCCTTGATACAAGTAAAGACTTGATTTATATGGCACACCTAGTAGGTGTGTTGGGATTAAAATAGTTTTAAGAATAATAAATTGAATAAAATCTTTCAATTTAAGAAACTTACCATATATCTAAAGAAGTACAAAGAAGCAAAACCATGAAAACAATTGCTGAATTACAATCATAATACCTCAAAGAGCAAGTTAAAAGTTGAAAAGTGTTAGATTCAAAATAAGGAATTTGTAAAAGGACAAAAACAGTAGCATTAGAAAATCCACTTCTTCATAAAGCAAAAGAGCAAAACTAGAAGAGTTACTGAATAATTATGACAAAGAATAAATTATATAATATTTAATCCTTTATATACCTTTATTAGTCTGGTTTTGCATTTTCAATTTCAGCAAATAGTGTGTATTGGAAGAACAGATTTCTGGGGAAAGAGTCTACCAAAATGGATTATTTGGTCCAAGTTTTTCTATGCACTTAAATTTGGGGTGTTTTCTTTTCTTTTTTTTTTTTTTTTAACTAAAATTTTACTATTTTTAATAAAAAGAGCCTAAATTTATTAAAAAAAGTAGAACTTGAACTTTTAAAAAAACTTTGGATTCCTGGTATGACTGAATAAATTACAACAAAAATCCCATGTCACTTTATACTTCTTTTATCTTTCTCAATTTTCCTCATCTTCTTTCCTCACTACATTTTTTAGGCTATGGATCCATAATTTGAAAAAAGAGAGAGGGAAGTAAGGAGAGAAACACATCAGACTAGATCTACTCTCCTTGTTATATACTCTCACGGCTCACCACACTTTTCTTTCATGTACTTAACACATATTATTTTTGTGATAATTTGGTTAGTGACTGTTCTCCCTCTAGAAGGGTACTAGATGGTAAAATTTCCCAAAGGCAGAAAATATGTTTTGCTCTCCACTATATCCCTAGTGCTAGCACAGAGCCTAATACATAGTAGGTACTCAAAATTTTTTTGAATAAATACACACACACACACACACGCACACACACACATTCCTTTGTCACCTGTTCACTTATTTTGGTTCTAAGAGGATGGTTTAGTTGTTACCTTTACGATAATTCCTTGATGGAAAAGAAAACAGCCTTTCTAAATAGTGAATCTTTACAAGGGATAATCACACATTCCTAAATATCCACATACCCATCCTTCCTGTGAGTATTTCGTGAATGAAGTAAAATCACAAAATGAAATTAATAGCTTTTGAAAATGGGGAAAATGAACTGTCTCAGATCAAATGTCTAAATTAAGTTTTAGTTTATTAAAAACAATACATCCAAAAAAAAAAAAAGTAAAAACAATACATTCAACTTCAGCAATGTAATGCATAAGACCCTATCTATCTTACCTTATATTTTTCATTTGCAAATAAAACTGAGGCTCTGTGAAATTTGCATAGAGGGTTCTTGGGATCAATAACAATGGCTTTGTTTAAGGTATCCAAAGCCTTCTCAGATTTTTTTAATGCATGCTGAACCTGTAAGGAATAGAGATCATATTTATATATCCTCTTAATGTTTATGAAGAAAGGTGAGAACCAAAGAATATGATTTTAAAGCAACATACAGATAACAAAGTCTTCAGAAATTGTTGTATAGTCTATCTGGATTGTTCATTGGGTAAAAGTAGACTTGGTTAATGATTATCAAGCTACTAATAGATTACCTCTCAAATTCCAGTTCAACTGCTTCACTTTAAAGATAAGAATACTTAAGTCCAAAAATGTTATATAACTTGCTCTGGGATCAGAATCTAGGTCTTCTGGCTCCCAATTTCATGCTCTTTTAGCCACCATTATGTACTCATAATGAAAATCAAGATTCTATCTTTAGAGCAGATTACATGTAAGTCTAAAAGGCATGCAAAACCTTGGTTTTCCCTTCACAAGAGAAGCCTCTATTATTTGGTTAGATAATACTTACATTTTAACAGGTCATAATAGACCCATAACAGGTCCTCCAAATATGAGAATTTTCAAAACTGTGTTCAAAGAATCCCTAGAAGATTTGGCCCTAAATCTTACCAACTCTGTTTCACTCAGAACAATTACACCTTTACCTATTTTAGGAATTTATGGGGGGGGGGGGATTCTGCTTTACACAATTGTAACACTACTGATCTGTACTACTGGGAAATGAAAATTTTCAGTTATTTTAAATAACTTAACTTTTAAAAGATTAAAAAAATTACCTAGCTTCACTATTCATTCACATGTATATTCTCATATTCTGCTATGTTCTTACCTTGAAAAAATTACATGCTAAAAATAAAGTGGGGTGAATGGATGTGGCTGCGGGATTTTAACAACTACCATTGTCACAAGAATGTGAGAGTGGGTATTGCCAAAATCTGTCAGGTAAACGTTTCTATGCAATTATATTTGCAAAAAGTTATTATTACATGTGGCCAAATACTAGTTCCCTGAAAGAGAAAAGCATACTCTGAAAACTTCTTCAAATAAACAATGCAAAATTTTAAAACACTCTCTTCCACAATAACTTTAGAAGAATGCTTACTGTCAAATGTACCCAACTTCACTTAAAAGTGTCAAGAGATACTTGTCTAATTTGCTTATTTAAATAAAGTGGTGACAGAACAAAATAAATTTTAAGTAGATATATTTTTCTCCTTACTTCTTGTAAGTATCTAATATAAAAGACGTTACCATGTCAATTTTTAAGAAAATTATCATGGCTGAATTCAGCATAAACAGTCAATAAAGAGCTAAAAATGTTCCCTCATTAAATAGTGAAGTTCCAAACTAACATAATTTCCTCTTACTGTATGCCATTCCCAAAAAGCCAAAATTACTGGGGGTCAAATGTGGGTGGGGAAGGGAAGAACTTTACAGAGAAACTAAAAAATGAGATTTAAAAAATAAGATTACAAAATGAGATTTAAAAAAATTTAAAAAACAAACATATCTTTTTTCCTATCAAAGTACACTTTTATTATCAGATACTTTTTAAAGATGTAAACATAAAAATGGTGATCCACATCATCTTAGAAGAATTTAAATTAGTTCTGATATACCTCTATCACTCAGAGGCTTAAACACAGGGAACCACTACCTTGAAATACTAATTATTTAATTTAGAAGTTAATATTAGCATATGAAAATATGCTTTCAAAAATATGAAGAATCTCATTTGAGACTCTAACAACCCTAAGAGCTAGGCAAGGCAGGTAGGTACTCCTGTCATTCATAAAATAGGAGCTCAGAGAAACTAAGTGACTTGCAAGGAATAATGGCACTCTAGTGATCTTTCCATATGCAAGTGAAAAGGTGATGGTTTTCGCCATAAAAAAACTCCAGGATACTGTTTTAAGAACAAGACCAACAGCCACAAAAGTCCCAATTTTCATTATAGAATTAAGTCAGTAACAAATGTATTTCAAAAAGGAAATTAATAGAGCAATATTAGAAATTACTGGAAAACTACTTACTACTCCAATGTGGCAAAGTAAGACTGAACTTTGAGGGTTGATATCAAGTGCTTTCTGGAAATGCATTTCTGCAAGGCTGAATTTTTCCTGTTTATAATAAATCATTCCTAAGCCATACCTGAAAGCATGAAATGTAAGAAATTTAGGAATAAGAACTTTTGGCTGCTAACTTAACACCTAGTTCAACTTATATGAGTATATGTATGGAATCTGGTATTTTAATAAACCAGTGGAAAATCCTGGTGGTTTTAGAGGGAAGGCAAAAAAAGTATCAGTCATGATAAAAAGCATCAAAGCAGTCAAAAGAACAGAAGGAGTCACTTTTACAAGTAAAAGCAATAAATCAAATCAATTAAGTAAAGCTATGACAGTAGTGGTAAAACCCCAAAACATATCCTTAAGCCCACCATAAAATCTATATTTAATAGCTAATTTTTACTGAGTGGTTATTATGTGTGTGCCAAGAACTTTACTAAATGCTTTATATGAATTATCTCATTTAATTATCAGAAAACCAAAGAGGCAAATACTCTTATCATTTTCAAATAAGAAAACTGAAGCTTAGAGAAGTTAAATAACTTGTCCAAAGTTACACAACTAATAAGGATTCTAAGCAGATCTTTCCTTCACAATTCTAAAACCTGAACTTCTAATCATGACATTATTTCCATACGCTTTGTCCAAATGTATACATATATCATTATAATTGCAGGATGCATAGAATCATGTTTGGCCTCCCTTTCTTCTACTTACTGTATCAAAAACATGATCCTATATTTATAGATTACAGAATTATAATTTTTAAAGGCTTTGTAATAGTATATCAAGTCGATATACAGTTATTTCTCCTGAATTTTCAAAACATCAAATGATCAAACGCCAACACATCCATATAGTGTGACTAATTTACATTAAGGAGACCTCTTTGGGCCATAACTAGATGACGATTATGATGGGGAATGAGCTCGAAATGCATAATGAAAAAACACAAATGTTTGCCTTATGAGAGTGCCTTTTTAATCATTATAATGGTGTTATAGGGGAAGAAAACATAAAAAAGCTCTATGCTAATGATGGTGAAGGTGGCGGTAAGAAAAGAAAGGCTATTTATGTTAAAGTTGGAATAATAAATTTGCTTAGTGTTTGGTTAGATGGTTAGACCTACCTAAATACCTTATTACTTAAATTCCTCCCAGTAAATGCTTGCTGGTCTGAATTTTCCTTTTTCTCTGACTGAAAATATTATTTTTACAAATGCTGCTTAAGAATGCAACTATTGCAATATATAGCAGGACACTACACATTTATAAAACAACACAGGTACTACTAACAACTGAGTTCTTAAAATATTACATAGAATTTATATCTATATGAAAAGTCAGTATCAGCAAACTTGACTGTTTTATGTCAGTAAAAGCTGGCAACTATGAGGCAATCTTTCAGGCCACGCAACTACACAGAAATTAAATATGACACATTAAAAAACATATGCAAACCCAAAAATATAGAATAATCATCTAATGCTTTAGATTTAGTGACAAATAGAATGATAAAACTCAACTGCTATAATAATTAAACCCAAAATATAAAAAAAGCCTGACACAAAAACTACTATAGTTATAATTTCAGAATTATACTTTTCCTTGATATTTAAACTATTCAGTTAAGAAAAATACAATAAAATGCCAGCAGTAACTATGATATTGAGGCAGAAATAGGGAAAAAAATTTCACGTCTTTTTTGTTTGATAATATGAGCCAGATAGTAACTTCCTATTTGTCTAATTGTGCATGAGTATAAAAAAGTAAAATAGAGATACTATTTAATAAACTAGAACACTGAGTAGAAATAAATATTCATGATTATATATTAAAGAGCAACCACTAGTGAATATTTTTCAGTATTTATTCTTTTTTACCCAATGGGTGAATTATACTCTTCTTCTCCACTTTTCAATGACTTTCTATCCTAATCATCATTTTCATGTTCTAAGTAACAAAACAATTAACAAAGCCAACTATTTGTAAAAGCTTGGTGAGAACCTGGATTGTTGCTGATGTTCTCACAAACATTGGGGACTGACGGCTTGATGTGCTGACCCGTCTTTGGGGCTGGCCCCCATGAAGCTTGTTGCTGCAAGGAGAGGCTAACCCTGCTTATAATTGTGCCTCAGAGTCTCCCCCTAAGTGTCTCTTTGTTGCTCAGATGTGGCCCTCTCTCTCTAACTAAGCCACCTTGGCGGGTGATCTCACTGCTCTCCCCTCTACGTGGGACTTGACTCCCAGGGGTGTAAATCTCCCTGGCAATGCAGGATATGACTCCCGGGGATGAATCTGGATCTGGCATCATGGGATTGAGAACATCTTCTTGACTAAAAGGGGGATGCAAAATGAAATGAAATGGAGCTTCAGTAGCTGAGAGATTTCAAATGGAGTCGAGAGGTCATTCTGATGGACATTCTTATGCACTATATAGATAGCACTTTTTAGGTTTTAATATGTTAGAATAGCTAGAAGTAAATGACTGAAACTACCAAACTCCAACCCAGTAGCCATGACTCTTAAAGACGACTGTATAACAGTGTAGCTTACAATGGGTGACAGTGTGATTGTGAAATCCCTGTGGATTGCACTCCCTTTATCCAGTGTATGGATGGATGAGTAGAAAAATGGGGACAAAACCTAAATGAAAAATAGGAATGGCGGGGGTGATCTGGGTGTTTTTTTTTAATTTTAATTTTTTATTCTGATTCTGATTCTTTCTGGTGTAAGGAAAATGTTCAAAAATAGATTGGAGTGATGAATACACAACTATAAGATGGTACTGTGAACAGTTGATTGTACACCATGGATGACTGTATGGTATGTGAATATTTCTCAATAAAACTGAATTGAAAAAAAAAGCTTGGTGAGAAAAGGATGAAACTACTGATTACAAACACCTAGTATTTTAATAATCATTAGTTAAATTTAAGTTAGTTAAAAGTAGTATACGTTTCACATAAAAACATCTCAGTTAGAAGTTATCAACTAGTATGTACCATCCTTAAGTATTAATAACCAAATGCATCATAATAAAGAGATATCTAACAGGAAAAACTACTGAGTGTCAGCCTCGTCAATAAAGAATTTGCCTATGCATTTTATTAGCACTTACCATGCATTATAATGCCTAGGATTGACTCTGATAGCATTTCGAAAACAAGCTAATGCTTTGTCTAATTCTTCAGTTAACACGAACTCATGCCCTAATAGAGTATAGGCATAAGCATAATTTGGATCAACTTGGATAGCTCTCTGAAAGAACTTAATTGCAATATCATGCTCCCGTTGTAAACTGAAACAGTTCCCTGCAGCACACCAGGCCTTTAAAAAAATGGAAACAAAAACCAAATGCACAATTAAAATTTTGCTTTATTTTTTTCTAATTAACAAAACCAAATCTATGACTAGAATCAAGCCCCAGACTCAGCTTAGAACATAAAGACAAAAACTGAAGAGTTTTAATAGACATACTTAATTCAGAACTTAAATACATTATGTTTTATGAAAGTCTCTAGACATTCTTGAGAAGCACTGAAATATAGTTCCTACTAGAGGAGAGCATGCAAAATTAACTCTGCCTATGTCTTAAAATGACAATTAAAATTACTAATGTTATTTAATTTAAAAATTAGCACATTTTCAAACTATAAAATTTCTCTTTAATGAATTCTAATCTTGGTGACACCAGCAATTTTAACAGTTAAATCTTGATTAATCCTAAATGAAATGTCTTCACAATTTGTCTATTTATGAATTTGTACAACATATTCTAGGACTTTTTCTTCTTCTCTGGGTCCCTGCCTAAATGGAGGAGTATATAAAAATAAGTGTGGATGACAGTAAATGGCATTTGAATTATTTAGTTCTTCTCTATTTGTTAAAGGTGATTAAATGATAACTATGCAAGCGCAGTGTTTCAGTGAACATACCTCTGGTGAATTTTTGTCCATGTCTGTTAAGTCTTTTGAAAGAACTGAAAGAGCAACATCTTTTTGAAGATGCCAAAGTGTTGTAGAATAGATTTCCATGCCTTCAACTCTATAATTCTCAATCCTTCTAACTTCTGAGAATATTCTTTCAGCCTGAAATAGAAAAACTAGTAAGAGGAAAGCAAGCTGATACAATTTACATATATATAGGTAGAGCACTGGGTACTCTTCTCATGGGACCAAATTACTGCCATGTATTATGGTTTTTATGTGAATATGTAGTAATAATACTAGGTGAAATTAAACAACCTTCTGTGGTAGGCCAAATATTAATGTTTTAACATTCACGTTTAACCTGATTTTTATACAAGTCACAGAGAAAACATGAAATTGGAAAAGAAAATCGGTTTCACCAAAAAGATAAGAAAAAGCTATACTTACAATTTAACGGACAAGTCAGTATTTTATCAAATACGTCTGAGATTTTTAGTTTTTAAAGGTTTTTACAAACACTCCTTCTTTCCCGTTCTCATGATACCATGTAATCTGCTTTCCATCTCTGCGAATTTGCCATTTCTAGTCACCTCTTATAAATGATATGATACAATTTTTGTCCTTTTGTGTCTTGCATATTTCACTGAGCATGTTTTCAAGGTTCTTCTATGTTGCAGCATGTCTCAATTTAATTTTCTCTTATGGCAAAATAATATTCCATTGTGTGGATGTACTACATTTTGTTTATCCATTCACTTGTTGTTGGACATTTAGGTTGTTAGCTTTTGGCTATTTTGAATAATGCTTTTATAAACAATGGTGTTTGGTGTTCATGACCCTGTTTTCATTCACTGGGTATATACCTAGAAGTGGGATAGCCTGGCCAACTAGTAATTCTATATTTAACTTTCAGAGGAACCACCATGTTGCTTCCCACAGTGGCTGCACCATTTCATATACCCAACAACAATGTGCTAGGAGCACCAATTTTTTTCTGCATCCTCTCTGACACACTATTTTCCATTAAAAAAAAAAAAAAGTCATCCTTGTGTGTATGAAGTGTTATCTCACTGTGATTTTAATTTGTATTTCCCTAATGGCTAATGGTGTTGGGCATCTTTTCATGCTTATTGACCATCTGTATGTTTTCTTTAGAGAAATGTCTTTTCAATTCCTTTGTCCATTTTTTAAATATTTAATTTTATTAAGATTGTTCACATACCATACAATTATCCAAAGATCCAAAGTGCACAATCAGTTGCCCATGGTACCATCATACAGCTGTGCATCCATCACATTTTTTTCCATTTTTTAGAATATTTGTATTACTCCAGAAAAGAAATAAAGACAAAAAAGAAAACTCAATTCCTCTCCTACCCCTAAACACCCCCCCTTCCATTACTGACTCATAGTATTGGTATAGTACATTTGTTACTGTTGATGAAATACTGTTAACTGTAATACATAGTTTGCAATATGTATGTTTTTCCCTGTATACCCCTCCATTATTAACTTTTAGTTATAGTGTCATACATTTGTTCTAGTTCATGAAAGAGATTTCTAATATTTGTACAGTTAATCACGGACATTGTCTACAAGATTCACTGTTTTATACATTCCCATCTTTTAACCTCCAACTTTCCTTCTGGTGACATACGTGACTCTAAGCTTCCACTTTCCACCACATTAACACACCATTCAGCACTGTTAGTTATTCTCACAATAACATGCTACCATCACTTCTGTCCACTTCAAAACTTAAGTTCAACCTAGTTGAACATTCTGCTTATAATAAGCAACCACTCTCCATTCTTTAGCCTCATTCTGTATTCTGTTAACTTAAATTTCATTTCTATGAGTTCACATATTATAATTAGTTCATATCAGTGAGACTCTGCAATATTTGTCCTTATGTGTCTGTCTTATTTCACTCAATATAATGTCTTCCAGGTTTCTTCATCAACCCATTTTTTGTTAAGACAGTTTTGTTCACACACCATACATTCCATCCTAAGTAAACAATCGATGGTTCCCTGTATAGTCATGTATTTATGTATTCGCCGCCATCACCACTATCTGTATAAGGACATCTACATTTCTTCCAAAAAGGAGGAAGAGAGACAAAGAAGGTAGAGAGACAAAAGAAAAAGAAAGTAAAAAGGATGACAGCTAAAAAGCAATGAAATGAAAGATAGAATTAAACTATAGAATAAAAGAGTCAAACACACCAATGCCAAGAGTCCCATACCCCTCCCTTATGTCCCTGTCTTATAGGCATTTAGCTTTGGTATATTGCCTTTGTTACATCAAAGGAAGCATAATACAATGTTTCTGTAAACCACAGTCTCTAGTTTGCATTGATTGTAAATTTCCCCCCAATCCCACCTTATTTTTAACACCTTGCAAGGTTGACATTCATTCTCTCTCGTGTAAAAGCATATTTGTACATTTTATCACAATTGTTGAGCACTCCAGGTTTCACTGAGTTATACAGTCCCAGTCTTTATCTTTCCTCTTTCCTTCTGGTGTCCCACATGCTCCTAACCTTCCTCTTTCAACCATACTCACAGTCATCTTTGTTCAGTGTACTTACATTCCTGTAATACCATCACCCAAAACTGTGTTCTGAACTTCTCACTCCTGTCTTTTCCTATCTGTCTGTAGTGTTCCCTTTAGTATTTCCTGTAGCGCAGGTATCTTGTTCACAAACTCTTTCATTGTCTGTTTGTCAGAGAATATTTTAAACTCTCCCTCATATTTGAAGGACAGTTTTGCCGGATATAGGATTCCTGGTTTTTTTCTTTCAGTATCTTAAATATATCACACCACTTCCTTCTTGCCTCCATGGTTTCTGCTGAGAAATCTGCACAGTCTTATTAAGCTTCTTTTGTATGTGATGGATCGCTTCTCTCTTGCTGCTTTCAGGATTCTCTGTCTTTGATGTTTGATAATCTGATTATTAAGTTTCTTGGTGTAGGTTCATTCAGATCTATTCTGTTTGGGGTATGCTGTACTTCTTGGAACTCTTTCTTAAGAGATGGGAAATTTTCATTGACTATTTACTCTATTATTGCTTCTTCGCCTTTTCCCTTCTCTTCTCCTTCTGGAACACCATGACACATACATTCATGCACTTCCATGTTGTCATTCAATTCCCTGGGATGTTGCTCATATTTTTCCATTCTTTTCCCTATCTGTTCTTTTGTGTGTAGGATTTCAGATGTCTTGTTTTCTAGTTCCTGAGTGTTTTCTTCTGCCTCTTGAGATCTGCTGTTGTATGTCTCCATTGTGTTTTACATCTCTTGTGTTGTGCCTTTCATTTCCATAGATTCTGCCAGTTGTTTTTTCAAACTTGCAATTTCTACATTATGTTCACCCAGTATTTTCTTTATAGCCTTCATCTCTTTTGTTATATCTTCCCTGAAATTGTTGATTTGTTTGTTGATTTGATTTAGCATATTTCTTTGAAAATCTTTAATGGATTGTTTCATTAAAGTGAAACAGTATCTCAACTGTATCTTGATTGAGGTGTAAGTTTATTCCTTTGATTGCACCATATCTTCATTTTTCCTAGTGCAGACTGTAGTTCTCTGTTGTCTAGGCATCTGGTTTCCTCGGTTACCCCAATCAGATTTTCCCAGACCAGCATGGGTTCAGGTCTCAGAATGGAGTTATATTTATGGTGTATCTTAGAAGATTCACAGACTTTCCTGTGAGGTCTCTAGTTGCTGTGCTTCTCCTAACGTGCCCAGCAGGTGGCACCAGTCAGCCTGTAGCTCCTGACTGGTGTAAGGAGATGTGGCCCCTTCAGTTTCTGTTTTGGTTGTTTCCCCCCAGGCTCTGGGGTCTGGTTCTGAAGGGAAAGCTGGGCCCCACCTCCTTACTCTTAGGGAAGATATACCCCTAGGGAGTTATCATGTGCATTTGAATTTTCTCTCTGACTCTGTTATCTCCACCCCTGTCTGGGTCAGAGCACTGTGAACTGAATATGGCTGAGGCTTTCTTCTTTGAGCCCCTCAGATTGAGAGAGAGGGAAAAAGGGACAGAAAGTCCCCTTTTGGAGCAAGTACACGGCCCCCCAGTTTCACTGATCGGCCAGAGGCAACATCAGGTCTTCTAGGCTCCCGTTCCAGGGACAGTTGAGTCTTCTGGTTCTTTAAGGTCAGTTGTCACAAAAACCTCTGTCTGCTTATTGGGGGTTTGTAGTTTGAATTCAGCAGTCTATACTTGTTAATTAAAACCCCAGCTGGAGCTCAGCTGAGCTATATTAGCTTGCTTGGAGAGTGCCACTCTCTACCACAGTGAGGTTTTGCAGCTCAGCATGCCATGGGGGGAGGGGCTCTTGGAGCAGTTCCGCAGCTTTTACTCACAGATTCTATGCTGAGATCTCAGGCATTCCTCTCAATTCAGGTTGGTGTACAATGTGTGGACAGTCATGGTTGTCTCCCAGCAGTCATTCCAAATTATTTACTAGTTGTTCCTGGTTGTTTATTAGTTGATCCAGGGGATGGACTAAATTCCACTCCTCTCTATGCTGCCATTTTGCCCCTCTCTGCCCATTTTTAAATTAGGTTGTTTGTCTATTTGTTGTTGATGTGTAGGAATTTTTCATGCATCCTGGATTATTAATCCATTTTGCAATATATAGTTTGAAACTATTTTCTCCCTTTCTGTAGGCTGTCTTTTCACTTGATAACTCCCTATGATGCACAAAACTTTTAAATTTTGATGAAATCAAATTTAACTATGGTTTCTTTTGTTGCTCATGCTTTTGGGGCCATACCTAAAAATCCACTGCTGAATCCCAGGTTGTGAAGATATGTCCCTACATTAGCTTCTAAGAGTTTCAGTTTTAGCTCTTATATATAGGTCCTTGATATATTTTGAGTTGATTTTTGCATATGGTGTGAGGTAAGGGTCTGCTTTCATTCTTTTGTATGTGGACATCCAGTTTTCCCAACAGTACTTGAAGAGTCTACTTTTTCCACACAGTATGGACTTAGCGCCCCTGTTAAAAATCAATTGGCCATAGATTTGCAATGGGTGGAGGTGGCCTAAGGGTACATTGACTAAGGAATAGAATGGTGAACTGTTGTGTGTGCATACAATGGGATATTGAGCAACTGCAAGGAATGAAGCTGTGAGACACGCAACAAGGTGAATGGATCCTGCAGACAGCATTTTGAGTGAACTATGTCAGAAAGGCAAACACTATAATGCCTCATCAATATGGACTAACTACAATGTGTAAACTCAGAACTGAATCGTAGAGCATACATTATCAGAGGAATGCTTATTGTAATGGTCCCTAGATTGTAAGCTCTTACAGCAGTCACATCTATTCCTGAATTGTAATGGCTATCTCCAGATCCCGAGATGCTGATCCCTTTGTGTATAACCTGATCAGTCCCTAGAACTTTGGGTATCTGTGTGACACCTGAACCTCAAGAGCTAGAATTCGGCATATATGAATGTCAGTATTAGCACATATAGCAACTGTTAAAAAAGCTGAAAAAGAGTCCCGAGTTCAATTAGAGATATGAATGAAGACATGTGGTTAGGACTAGGGTAAATCGGGCCAATGGGTAAAGAATGATACTGTGTTTGAAAACTTCAAGTTCCATGTGAGACCAAGGGAAGAGATGTTTACTTGGTGCAGGATCTATATTTCCTAAACAATTTAACTCGTGCAGTTTTTCAAATACCCATAATTAATAGGAAGTGGGACCTGGTAGGTTTGCATAAGTTAGTGTGAAATAGCAACACATCCCAAAGTAATCTGGACAGAGAATAAAAATATATTTGCAAGGCCCCACTGAGCAGCTGGGGGAAAATGCAAAAGTGTTGGGCTTCCTCACCTGGATTGTTGGTGATGTTCTCATAAACACTGAAGACTGGTGGTTTGGTGTGCCAAGCCCTCTATCTCGGGACTTGCCCTTATGAAGCTTGTTACTGCAAAGGAGAGGCTAAACTGGCTTATAATTGTGCCTAAAAGTCTCCCCCTGAGTACCTCTTTGTTGCTCAGATGTGGCCTTCTCTCTCTGGCTACGCCAATTCAGCAAGTAAACTCACTGCCCTCCCCCTAGGTGCGATCTGACTCCCAGGGTTGTAAATATCCCTGGCAATGTGGGACATGACTCCTGGGGACGAATCTGAACCTGGCATCGTGGGATTGAGAACAACTTCTTGACCAAAAGGGGGATGCAAAATGAAGCAAAATAAAGTTTCAGTGGCTGAGAAATTCCAAATGGAGCCGAGAGGTCACTCTGGTGAGCATGCTTATACACTATATAGATACCTCTTTTTAGATTTTAATGCATTGGAATAGCTAGAAGTAAATACCTGAAACTACCAAACTGCAACCCAGTAGCTTTGACTCTTTTTTTTTTCTAATTCAATTTATTGAGATATATTCACATACCACGCAGTTATACAAAGCGTACATTCAGTTGTTCACCGTACCATTCTATAGTTGTGTGTTCATCACCAAAATTAATTTTTGAACATTTTCATTACCACACACACACAAATAATGAGAATAAAAATTGAAGTGAAAAATAACAATTAAAGTAAAAAAGAACACTGGGTGCCTTTTTTTTTTGGGCCCCCATTTTCCTACTCATTCATCCATACACTGGACAAAGGAGACAGAGGTCCATATGGCTTTCCCAATCACATTGTCATCCCTCATAAGCTACCTTTTTATACAATTGTCTTCAAGATTCAAGGGTTCTGGGTTGTAGTTTGATAGCTTCAGGTATTTACTGCTAGCTATTCCAATTCATTAGAACCTAAAAAGGGTTGTCTATATTGTACGTAAGAGTGCCCACCAGAGTGACCTCTTGACTCCTTTTGGAATCTCTCTGCCACTGAAGCTTATTTCATTTCCTTTCACACCCCCCTTTTGGTCAAGATGTTCTCCATTCCACGATTCCGGGTCTAGATTCCTCCCCGGGAGTTATATTCCACATTTCCAGGGAGATTTACTTCCCTGGGTATCAGCCAGTAGCCTTGACTCTTGAAGAAGACTGTATAGCAATGTAACATACAAGGGATGACAGTGTGATTGTGAAAGCTTTGTGGATCACACACCCTTTATTCAGTGTATGGATGGATGAGAAGATAAATGGGGATAAAAAGGCAAATGAAAAATAGGGTGGGGGGATTATTTGGTTGTTCTTTTTTTACTTTTATTTTTTATTCTTATTTTTACTTTTTCTGCTACAAGGAAAATGTTCAAAAAATAGATTGGGGTGATGAACGCACAACTATATGATGGTACTGTGAACAACTGCACACTTTGGATGATTGTATGGTAAGTGAATATAACTCAATAAAATTGAGTTAAAAAAATCAATTGACCATAGATGTGTGGGTCGATTTCTAGACTTTCAGTTCAGTTCCACTGATCTATTTGTCTATCTTCATGCCAACATCACACTGTTTTGATTACTGTCACTTTGTAATACAACTTGAAATCGGGAAGTGTGAGTCCCCTAACCCTGTTCTTTCTCGAGATTGTTTTGGCTATTGGGGGCCCTCTGCAGTTCTATATAAACTTGAGGATTAGTATTTCTATTTCTGAAAAAGAGGCTGTTTTATCTTTAATAGGGTATGCATTGAATTTATATATTCCTTTGGGAAATACTGACATATTAACAATGCTAACTCTTTCAATCCATGAACTTGGGATGTCTTGCTGTTTACTTAGGTCTTTTCTAATTTCTTTCAGCAGTATTTTGAAGTTTTCAGTATACAAATCCTTTGTGTCCTTATTTACATTTATTCCTAGGTATTTTATTATTTTCAATGCTATTGTAAATGGTATTGGTCTCTTAATTTCTTCTTTGGATTGTTCATTGCTAGCTAATGTATGGGAACACATTTTTTGCATGTGAGTTGATCTTGTATCCTGCTACTCTGTTGAATTTATTTAGTAGTTCTAATGATGTCTTTGTGGATTCCTTTGGGTTTTCTATGTGTAAGATCAGGTCATCTGTAAATATAGAACTTTTAAATCTTCCTTTCCAATTTGGATACCTTTTTTTTTTTCTCCACTTCCCTGTAGAATACTGAATGACTGCAGTGAAAGTGGGCAACTTTGTGTTGTTCCAGATCTTAGGGGGAAAGTTTTTGGTTGTTGTTAACTTTTTTTTTTTTTAAATGCAATTTTATTGCAATGTACTCACATACCATATAATCCATTCAAAGAATACAATCAATGGCTCATAGAATCACCACATAGTTGTGCATTCATTGCCACAATTTTCAAACATTTTCATTACTCCAAAATAAAGAAAAAAAATAAAAAAATGAAAAAGAACATCTAAACCATCCCATACCTCTTATCCCCCCACCTATTATTTAGATTTTTTTTGCCATTATTTTATTTCTCATCTGTCCATACATTGGTTAAAGGGAGTGTCAGTCACCAGGTTTTCACTATCACATGATAAAAGCTATACAGTTATATAATTATCATCAAGAATCAAGTCAACAGGATTACCATTCAACAGATTCAGGTATTTCCATCTAGCTATTCCAATACACTAGAAACTAAAAAGGAATATCTATATAATGCTTAAGAATAACTTCCCATTTGACCTCTCAACTCTATTTGAGATCTCTTAGCCAATGTAGCTTTGTTTCATTTTTTTCCTCCCTTTTGGTCAAGAAGGCATTCTCAATCCCATGATGCCAGGGCCAGGCTCATCCCTGAGAGTCCTGTCCCTCCTTGCCAGGGAGACTTACACACCTGGGAGTCATGTCCCACGTAAAGGGGAGGGTAATGAGTTTACTTGCAGAGCTGGCTGAGAGAAGGAGCCTGTATCTGAGAAACAAAAGAGGCTCCCTGAGGGTGACTCTTAGGCATAATTATTAGTAGGCTTAGCATCTCCTTTGCAGGAATAACTTAAATAAGGGCAAGCTCCAATATTCTGGATAGTAAACCCTTACCTGATACGTGGTTTCTAAATATTATCTCTCATTGTATAGGCTGCCTTTTTACTTTCTTGACAAAGTACTTTGATGTGCAAAAGTTTTCAATTTTGAAGAGGTCCCATTTATTTCTTCTTTTTTTGCTCATACTTTGCGTATAAGGTCTAGGAAACCACCTCCAGTCACAAAATCTTTAAGATATTTCCCTACATTTTCTTCTAAAAGTTTTATCATCTTAGCTCTAATGTTTAGTTCTTTGATCAATTTTGAGTCAATTTTTGTATAAGGTGTGAGATAGGAGCCTTCTTTCATTCTTTTGGATATGGATATCCAGCTCTCCAAACACCATTTATTGAAGAGGCTGCTCTGTCTTAGTTGCTTTGGTTTGACTGCCTTATTGAAGATCAGTTGTCCATAGATAAGAGGGTCTATTTCTGAAGACTCAATTCGATTCCAGGGGAGAAAGAATTTTAAGTCTTTTATCAGTGAGTATGATGTTAGCTGTGGGTTTTTCATAAATGGTCTTTATTGTGTTGATGAAGTTTCTTTCCATTCCTACTTTTCTGATTATAAAAATAGACTGTTGGATTTTGTTGAATGCCTTATCTGCATCTGAAATAACGTGGTTTATTTTTCCTCTACTCTATTTATGTAGTGTATTAAATTGATTGATTTTTGTATTCTGAATCAACCTTGTATTCTTGGAATGACTCCCACTCGGTCATGGTGTATAATCTTTTTAATATGCCTTTGGATTCAATTTGCTAGTATTTTGTTAGGGATTTCTGCATGTATATTCATAAGGGAAATTGGTGTGTAATTTTCTTTTCTTGTGATGTCATTATGAGGCTTTGGTATCAGAGTAATGCTGGCTTCATAGAATGAATTAGAAAAGTGTTCCTTCCTCTTGAATTCTTTGTAAGAGTTTGAGAAGGAATGATTTTTTTTTTTTTTTTGCATTTTTTTAATTAAATTCAGTTTTACTGAAATATATTCACACACCATACAATCATCCATGATATACAATCCACTGTCCACAGTATGATAACATAGTTATGAGTTCATCACCACAATCTATCTCTGAACATTTTGAGAAGGAATGATTTTATTTTTTCTTTAAATGTTTGGTAGAATTCACCAGTGAAGCCATCTGGTCCTAGACTTTTCTTTAGTGGAAGGTTGTTTTTTGTTTTGTTTTTAATTTTTTTATTACAGAAGTTGTTGGTTTACAGCACAATCGTGCATAAAATACAGGATTCCCACCCAGCACCCAATCCCAACACTTGCATTGGTGTGGAAAATTTGTTACAATTGATGATAGCACTTTGTTGTAATTCTACTATTTTTTAACAGTAATTACATTTGTTACAATTGATGAAAGATTATTAAAATAGTCCTATTAACTACTGTCCATAGTTTATGTAGGGGTATTTTTCCCCATATTTCCAACCTATTATCTTTTTTTTCATGCATGTATATTTTATTACTCATCTACTCATCCACTGGATAAAGGGGGTATCAGTCCCAAGATTTTTACAATCACACAGTCACAAGATAAAAGCTATAGAGTTCTACAATCATTATCAAAAATCAAGGCTACCGGATTACAGTTCAACATTATCAGTTATTTCCTTCTGGCTACTCTAATACACTAGAAACTAAAAAGAAATTTCTATGAGTCAGTAGTCATAATCATCTGTCAAATACTAACTTCTTTGTGCTGAAAAGGGGTGCAGACTTTATGGGGCAGAGGAATGAAACTGGTTGATATTCTTGGAGAAACTGGTACCTCTGGGTTTCAGGGCTTATCTGGCATAGGAACAATCTGGAGTCTTTAAGTTTCTGAAAAAATAAACTTAATAAGTAAAACTTTTATAGAGTCTTAGAACCTAGGGTATTCTTTAGATTTTTCAGAAATACTATTGGTTGGGGCTTGGCATACTGTGGTAAACTGCAATATCAGGCTAAAGCTTGCATAAGAGTAACCTCCAGAATGACCTTTCGATTCTATTTGAAATCTCTTAGCCACTGAAACTTTGTTTCATTCTAGTGGAAGGCTTTTGATTATTGATTCAATCTCTGTACTTCTTTTAGTTTGTTGATGTTTTCTATTTCTTCTTCAATTTGGGAAGTGGATTATTTCTAAGAATTTTTCCATTTCTTGTAGATTATCTATTTTGTTGCTACACACTCATTCATAATACTCTCTTATAATCCTTTTTATTTCTGTTAAGTAAGTAGTGATATCCCTATTATCCTTTCTGATTTTAGTTATTTGTTTATTTTCTTTTTCGGTCTAGCTAAAGGCTTGTCCATTTTATTGACTTTTTTCCCCAAAGAACTAACTTTTGGTTTTGTTAATTCTCTCAATTGTTTTTTTATTCCCTATTTCATTTATCTCCACTTCAATCTTATTTCCTTTCTTCTGTTAACTTTGGGTTTACTTTGTTCTTGTTTTCGTAGTTCCTGAAGATGTAAAGTTAGAGGATTAATTTGAGATCTTTCTTTTTTTTTAAATACAGGCATTCACAGCTATAAGTTTCCCTCTGAAAACTGCCTTCGCTGTATCCCATTAATTTTGGTATGTTGTGACTTTGTTTTAACCTTCTTTAAATTTTTTCTAAATTCACTTGTAATTTCTTCAACTCATTGGTTCAGAGTATGCTGCTTAATTTCCACGTATCTGTAAAGTTTCTAGTTTATCTTCTGTTACTGATTTCTACCTCCATTCCATTATAGTAAGAGAGGTTACTTTTCATTATTTCAATATTTAAAAATTTATTTAGATTTCTCTTATGCCCTTACACATGGTCTCTGCTAGAAAATGATTCTTGTGCACTTGAAAAGAATGTGCATTCTGCCATTGTTGGGTGAAGTGTTCTGTACATGTCAGTTTGTTCTAGTTGGTTTACGGTGTTGCTCAAGTCCTCTATTTCTTTATTGATTTTCTCTTTAGATTGTCTATCCAGTTTGAAAGTAGAATATTAAAATCTCTAACTTTTATTTTAGAATTTTCTGTTTCTGCCTTTAACTCTTTCAATATTTGCTTCATATATTTTGGCACTCTGCTGTTAGGTGCATATATGTTTATAATTGTTAAATCTTGTTGAACTGACCCTTCTATTGGTATATAACGTCCTTCTTTGTCTCTTGTCAAAGTTTTTGACTTGAAGTATATTTTGTTTGATATTAATATTTCCAACCCCCCTCTCTTTTGATTACTATTTGTATGAAATATTTTTTCTCTTCTTTCACATTCTACCTATTTCTATCTATGGATCTAAGATGGGTCTCTTGTAAACAGTATAAAGTCGGGTCATAATTTTTTATCCATTCTTCCAGTCGCTGCCTTTTGACTGGAGAGTTTAATCCATTTATATTTAGGGAAATTACTAATAAGGCAAGATTTATTTCTGCCATTTACTGTCTCTTGTCTTACACAGTTTTTGTCCCTCCTTCCCTCCATTACTGTCTTCCTTTTTGTTTAGATTATCTTTTATAATGAGGCATTTTGAATCACTTATCCTTTCATTTGTGTAGATTTTTAAAGATATTTTCTTTATAGTTATCATTGTAAATCTATTACAGTTAAGTTTGCGTTGATTCCAATTTGACTTCAATAGCCTACACATTTACAGTACCTATATCTCTCCATCTCTCCCTTTTATGTAGTTTAGATTACAGATGCTATCTTTACGCATTGTGTGCCCAGTAACAAAGATTTACATTTTTATGCATTTGAATTTTCAACATTAAGAAGTAAAAGACAGTATTACAGATGAAAAATGAAATACTAGCATATTATTTATTACACTGGAGATCTTGTTTTTTCAACCAGCATTGATACACTGTTTATCTAGTGTCCTTTCTTTTCAACATGGAGGACTCCCTTTAGCACCTCCTATAAGACAGGTCTAGTGGTAATGAACTCAGTTTTTGCTTGTTTGGAAATATCTTAATGTCTTCCTCATTTTTGAAGGCCAACTTTGTCTTGGGCAACAATTTTCTTTCAGCACCTAAATATGTCCTCCCACTGTCTTTGGGGCTCCATAATTTCTACTGAGAAACTAGATATTAATTTTATTGCTCTTTTTAAGATTCTGTCTTTGTCCTTAGCATTGGACAGTTTGATCATAATGTGTCTTGGTATAGATTAGATCTGTTTGGGTTCATCTTGCTTGGTGTTCATTGAGCATCTTGGATTTGTATATTCATATCTTTCATCAGATTTAGGAATTTTTCTGCCAGCATTTCTTCAAATATTTTTTTATGGCCCTTAATCACTCTCTTCTTCTGGGACTTTATTGCTGTGCTTGATGGTGTACCACAGGTTCCTCAGGCTCTATTCATTGTTTTCATTATTTTTCTTTCTGTGCTTCAATTGGGAGAATTTCAATGTTTTGCCTTCAAGTTTGCTGATCCTTTCTTTTGCCTCCTCATGTCCAAGTTTTAATAATGGCTTTACAGAATAACTCAGGAAAGGTGATGGAAGAATTACTTCTGTAATAAAAAAATCTATTTTTCCACTGAAAATAAGAAATTAATTTTTATTAAAGGATTGAGTTTGAAACCTTTAATGGAAAATCAAGTTAAGATGGCCAACAATCCTATGGCATGTTGAGCACTGGCACACACCTATCATTGCTGTACCTACTGGAAATTGTAGTCCCCACTTAGTAATTCCCTTTTCTTCCACAGGCTTTAGGGTCTCTACACAGCTACTAGGTTGAATTCTTTCTTCATCACACTCATTGATCGCAGATCTCTGCTTCTCTTCCCCTGAAGTTTAAGGCTTTAGGTTATATAAAACCAATTAGTTCCCGAGTTTATCAATTTAGTAAGTTCAAAATTCTGAATGTCGAGTCTAGTTTAGAATAAAGAATATCTGGATTGTTCTTAATGAAATGAAGATGAAAGAAAACAAGGAAACAGCACTTGGGAACTTAATTCCAAGAACTGGGCCATATGTTGTCCACGATTAATCTGACAATTTGTAACTTCTCTGAAATCTTTTAAAAGCTATAAAGGTAAGTGCTTCAAATAGGCATTGAATCCATTATTAGTTATAAGGTGACAGACCTAACTACAAGCCAAATACAGGTACCCTTTAGTTTCAAATTCTTCACAATCTATTGCTACATTTGAAATGTGATTGTGGCATAAACAGAAAGAAAAGTGATTATGGCATAGAAGTAAAAATGAAAAGAAAAATAAAACTTGTGAAATTAAGTTGAAACAATGGCTTCTTTAGTTAAATATTTGGGTCACTGCTCTCTAAATTGGGGAAACAATAAAATTCGTGTATTTAAAGTACCTGTGAAATTATAAACTAGGAATAATTTTGACAAGGATTCTTAAACACAAGGGCATGCCTGTCTGTGTACATGCTGTATACCAACTAGTAAAGAGCCGTAATCCAAATATAGGTATTCTAGCAATGAATAAGGCTTTCTGTCTATAACTCTCTTTTATTTATTAAACAAAATTACATGAATAGGTACCTTCTGTCTTTATCTTCTGCCTGGAAGAACACATTTCCCCTAGATCTTGCATGGCTCATGAAGGAAGAATGAACCTTATTTCTCTAAGGACACTATTTAAAATAGCATGACACTTCACTGTTCCCCAATCTCCTTATTATGCTTTATTTTTCCTCATGCCCTTATATATTTATTGGCTTATGTACTGGTTTGGATATATTATGTCCCCCAAAATTCCATTATCTTTGGTGCAGTCTTGTGTGGGCAGGAAACCTATTGGTATTGATTGGGTTGGAGATTTTTGATTGGATGTTTCCATGGAGATGTGATCACTCAGCTGTGGGTGGGATCTTTCATTGGATGGTTTCCATGGAGGCGTGGCCCCGCCCATTCAGCATGGGCCTTGATTACTTCATTGGGGCACTATATAAGCTCGGACAGGAGGAGCCAGCTTGCTACCACCAAGAGGGACACTTTGAAGAACGCACCAGAGCTGAGAGAGTAGCTGCAGATGACAGACAATTTGAAGATGGCTGTTGAAAGTAGACTCTTGCTCCAGAGAAGCTAAGAGAGGACAAACACCCCAAGTTCAACCAAGAGTGACATTTTTGAGGAACTGCAGCCTATAGAGGAACGTCTTGGGAGAAAGCCGTTTTGAGACTAGAACTTTGGAGCAGACGCCAGCCACGTGCTTTCCCAGCTAACAGAGGTTTTCCGGATACCATTGGCCATCTTCCAGTTAAGGTACCTGACTGCTGATGTGTTACCTTGGACACCTTATGGTCTTAAGACTGTAACTGTGTAACCAAATAAACCCCCCTTTTATAAAAGCCAATCCGTTTCTGGTGTTTTGCATTCCGGCAGCATTAGCAAACTAGAACAGCTTACAAGTGTCTCTTTTGCTAGACTATAACCTCTAGGAAGGCAAGAAATTGTCTATCTATTCCAGAGGGTAGAAGAGAGTCTGGAACATAATATGCACTTGAATATTTGTTGAACAAGTGAACTAAAAGAAATACAGCAAAACAAATCTAAACAAAAACCTACAAAATCCTTATTATCAATTTTAAATAATTCAAATTAGAGAAATTTTATTAATATATAAGTATTTTAGAGGGTTTTTTTTTTTAAGTTTAGGAGGTAAGAAGAGAACTGGGGAGGTAATTTAAATTGGGAAATTAGAATTTCCTTTGGCTTTACATTAATCATTCTCTCCTTTTCTGGTATAAACCAAACAGATAACTTAAGCAATGATTTAATTAAAATGAAAAGGATTAAATTCTTATGATAAGGACACTGTATGCTTGATTAAACACAATTTTCTTCATAGCATTCTTTAAGGTTATAAAACATACTAAATGCCAAAAATTCATCATAGTAAGTAACTCTATATGTTATAGAAATAACTTTGACTATAAGTATCTATTATATCATAAATACATATTTTCAGATACACAGAGGAAGTGTACAAGAGTTCCATATAAGAATGTACTGATGACTTGGTTCTCCATGAATCTATCTCAAGTAATCCCACAAAATTTAAATTAGTCACTCTTCAAGAAAGAATTGTATGGATAAATAATAAATAGTGAGAAAATAAATATAAAAACATTACATAATAAATACTGACCTTCTTAGATCTAACCTTCTCAAGCATGGAAATTTAATTATTTCTAGAAAGGCATATTTAACTGCTTTCTATACTTACTTGCATGTACTCTGAAAGTTCAAAATAGGCCCTTCCAATTTGGCACAGTACCCAACCAGTATTGTAGTGGTGAGAAGGTAGGTGGCTCAATATATTTATAGCTTCTTTGCAGTTGTATGAACACAAAGCTAAGTAACCTTTCCCCATTTCACGCAGGAGGCTCATCAAACCTTCTAGGAGAAAAAATATAGTAAACAAGGCGGAAGAACAAAATAAACAGTTTTGTTTTCTAGAATGGCTACTTACAAAATAATTCATTAAAAATTCCAACATCTATCTGGAAAACAATAAAAGCACTGTAATGATCATAAATAAACTTACTTCAAGCAATAAATAAATAATAAGGTAAACTAAAAATAAGATATTAAGCATTCAAAACAGACCTGCTGCTGCTTTCTGTAGATTAAAAGCCTGGATCTGAGGTGTGATTGTAGATATTTTCCCTTCTGAAATTATGGAAGAGTCCAATTTTGTAATTTCCAGGCTATCATTTATGTTAGGTTGGGTTATTCCTCCTTTATTAGTTTTACTTTTTGTTTTTCTGTTTGGGATTTTAGGTGGAAACTTCATTTTTAACTTTTTACTATTCTCCTGTAAAAAGGGGGAAAATCCCATTTATTATACTCATGTATTTTAGACATCCTGTCAACCACTTCTCAAGTATTAGGTATAAAATAAGTGTATATTTTGATTAACCTATATTTTTCTTAGAAGAAATGTTATAAAAATAAAGACCTTCAAAGTCATTTAATTTTAAATGCAACAATTTTGAAAATACACTGTATGAATTGACTAATGATTTGGGTGAGTCAGTATCAAGTGTTGCTCTTTTCTGAAAGTATATCACACTTTCATTAGTTATTAAAAATTAAGAAAAAAGTTGGATATAATACTAAGTGTCTCAGAGCATTATAATCAATGTTATAAAGTTGCTGATCTGTACGCATCAAAGTTAAAGATTGCCCATAACATCTGTCAACGTACCGAGAAACTTTACAAAAGGCATAAGGAGGCCTTCCATTTTTTTTAACTTTTTATTTTTAAATAACTTGACTCACAAGAAATTACAAAAATAATATAGACAATTCCCATTTATCTAACTTCAATCAACTTCCCCGAATGATAACATGTGACATAACCACAGTACATCAAATTCAGGAAATTGGCATTGGTACAATACTACAAACTAAATTACAGACCGACCTTATTTGGGATTCACCAGTTTTTAAATATACTCTTCTATGAAATTTTATCACATTTATGGATTCGTGTAATCACCTTCCACAATCAGGATACCAACCTGTTCCACCCCCCAAAATATCCTATTGCTGTCCTTTAATGGTCATACCCTCCCACCACCCTAATTCCTGGTAACCACTGATCAGTTCTCCATCACTATAAGTTTGTCATTTTGAGGAGATTATATAATATTTATTGAAGGATCAAGAAAATTTGTAAAAGTTGTAAGAAGGTCCTCCAAGTTAAAAATCTTTTTAATTTTAAATTATCTCTTAAAGAAAATTTTTTATTAGAGATGGAGTCATCGATGAACAGACGCTGTAGAAAGGGGGAAGCATTAAGTAAATGTGACATACAGACATCTTTAAATTACCTTGGTTGTGGAGCTGTCACTAGTGAAAAGTCGTGAACTTCTTCGAGGCAGTGCATTTGGGGGAGATGTGATAGTGGGGCTCAATACCTGAGGTGTTGTACTAAAAAAAATATAACAAAAAAAGGCATTTTTTTTTTTTAATATAGTTGATGATCTTTATTATTTCAGTTCAGGTATATAAAAATACTCAATTCATCATGTTTGTATTCTAAAGTTGATGAGTTTGGTTGGTCCTTTTCTCTTCCCTACATGAAAATTGAGGATCTGAAAAAAGCTATTCATGTTTTCTAAAATGGTAGAGATTATAGCAGAGATCCTCATTCTATCTGAAGTTACTAATTTGAATTGAGTACAATCCATGTAAAAATTCTGGGCCAAAAATTGGCAAACACATCTATAAGTCAATTATATCTAGCCCTCATTTGCAAATATAGCAAGTCAGGGAAAAAGGAAAAGATAGCCAGGCAGGGATACTGCAAATGTGGCATATTTGCCAACAAATATATACCAGTAGAACACCTGATACTTGAAAAGTTATTTCCCTGTAAATTCAAATAGCTACATCAAGATTTATTCTGTTTATAGCAAAAGGATTCTGATAACTACCTGGACACATTTTTTACTTTAAAGACAAATCCTAAGTTATAAGAATTCTATTCTTAGAAAGCAAGCAAATTTAAAACCTGAAATCACCTAATTGAGAGTGGGTAAGTCTATGGACTCAACTGTTTACATTTTATACAACTTATGGGAAATCCTTCTGGTTACCTGTTGTCCAATGGGACAAAGAGATGTTTACCAGTGAATAAAGAATGCCCAGGCCTGTCCTTAAACCTTTCAAATGACAAAACTTCGTGTACGGATTCAGAAAGTGAGGTCAATTGGGTCAACAAATTCATTTTAGAAAGTACAATATCTTTTATTTGGTATGAACAACTATGTGTCATTATACTACAATAATGGAATATACTTTGTTATTAATATTGTCTAATTATAGAAAAGAGCTTTCCCTGAGAAGTGGGAGGGAATAATTTCATAGCATGGGACAGTGTATAGGGAGGAGAAGCCTGAGAATATTGCTGAGATTGTTTTAAACAGACAGAAAGCTGCTTGGAGATAACATAAATCTAGTGAGGGTGAAAGTAAAAATAAGAAAAAGAGGGCTCCAGGGTTGGAAGGGTGGAGAAGACAAACCCTTCCTACATTATAATCAAAAGTGAAGGTTCTGTTAGCTCCGAAGACTCACCTGTCACAAGAAAAAAATGCCCAGTTTAATCGGCACCATAAAAATGAAGCAGGATACTGTTTGAAACAATGATCACATTATATGAAATACGTATATATGAATTATTACAAATTGCATCTCTTTAGGAATTTGACAATAAATGAGTATGCTCTGGCATCAGACTGCCCAGGTTTGAAATTAGGCTTCACCACTTACTAGCTTTGTGATTTTAAGCCAGCTATTTTAAACATTTTTTTAAAAAGTTTTGATAACTAGCAACATGTTTTGTTTTATGGTTTTCTAATAAAATGTAAGTGTTCTTATAGTTATATAAAAAATCATGGAATGCGCATAGAAATGAATTTTAGTGGATAATTGGAGAGGAGAAAATGATGACACAAACTTTTTTGGATGACTTAGCTAAGAATACTATACATTCTAATCATCTCCAAAAAACAACATTTGAAATACAAAGAACATACTTCTGCTGCCAGCCATTACTGAGTAACTTGGACCGAATTTACTCTCTTATCTTAAACAACTAAGACAGTAAACAAAATATATGAAAAAATCGTTTTCAGACATCGGACAAGATGCCGCAAATGTCTGAGGAGTTCCAAGGCCACGGTATAGAGAAGAGGAACATAAATATACAGCTCAGTGGTTTCCCTGTGTTAAGAAAATGCAGTTATGATCTCAGGGATCCCAAGGTTGCAGGATAGAGTACCAGAGAGAAGACAGGTACACATACACAGAGAACCTCCAAAGATCAGCAGGAGTGCTTCCTTAGCATCTTCAGCTGAAAACTGATAATAACAGGTGTGTGAGGCAACTATCTGAAGCTGAAAAAAGAACTACTGGAACAGAAAAGGCAAAACAATTATAGGAACTCAGTCTAGGCTAGGAATAGTTCACATTTCCAGTAACCAGAGTGGAGAAACCTCATAAGAAACAGGCCACTGGGTAGAGTACTCTAAGAATATTACATCAGTATTGGGGTAAAATTAGTCTAGACTAAAGACTGTTCGTGTCCTGCCTAAAAATGTTTAAAAAAAGCAAGACCTGAAAAGATCAAATGGTTTCTGCATCCCAGAACAAAACTTAAAAATACTTAAAGGAATATAAAAAAATCCAGCACTCAACAATGTAAAAGTTACAATAATTGGCATCCAATTAAAAAATATCAGGCATGCCAAGAAGCAGGAAAATATGATCTAAAATGAAGAGAAAAACCAATTAGATCATTCTGGAGGTTACTCTTATGCAAGCTTTAGGCAGATATTGCAAACTCACATAGAGTATCAAGCCCAACCAACAGTGTTACTGAAAATCCTCAAGAATATGCTGGGTTCCATCTAAATCTCTATAAAAGTTTTTTCTTAGTAAGTATATTTTTTTCAGAAACTTAAGGCTTCAAGATTGATCCTATGCCAGATTAGCCCTGAAACCCAGAGGTACTAGTCTCTCCAAGTAAGTCAACCAGTTTCATTCCTCCCCATAAGGTCAACGCCCCTCTATCCAGCATGAAGAAGTTAAAATGGTCATTGCCCAGAGATCCCTGAAGATTGAATGATCAAATGAGAGGGAGGTTGTGTAATGGAAAAATCAGGATTTAATAAATTACTGTGACTACTGACTCATACAGATATTTCTCTTTAGTGTCTAGTATTCTAGAATAGACAGAGGAAATACCTGCAGTTGTTGAACTGTAATCCAGTAGCCCTATCTTTGTTAGTGAATGCATAACTGTATAGCAAAAAAAAAAAAAAAGTAGGTTGCCTGTGTTTGTATGGATCTACTTCTGGGTGTGCTGTTCTGTTCCATTTATTTATATTTCTATCTCTGACAATATTACACTGTCTTAGTTAACCTACCTCTATTGTAAGTCTTAAAATTGGGTAGAGCACAATACTAGTGGTCAGTATGAGGGGTGGGGAAAAGGGGTGTGCAATGTGTGGGGTTTTCTTGTTTCTATTTATTTCTTTTTCTGGGTAATGCAAATGTTCTAAAAATGATCATGGTGATGAATGCACAACTATGTGATGATAATGTGAACCACTGATTGTATACTTTGGATGGATTGTATAGTATATGAATGTTATCTCAATAAAATAGCATTTAAGAAAACCAATTAATAAAAAAAGACCCAGAAATAACACAGTAACAAAATTAGTAAACAAGGACATTAACAAAACTACTAGAAATATACTCTAAATCTTCAAAAAGGTAGATGAAACCATGAGCATGTTAAGGAGAGAACCAACTTAGACTCCCAGGGATCAAAAATACAATGTCTGAGATGAAAAATACACTGGATGAGATTAAGAGCAGATTAGATACTGCAGAAGAAAAGATTGGCTAACTTGAAGACATGGCAATATACACTATCCAAAATACAACACAAAGAGAAAAAAGACTGGCAACAAAAATGAACAGAGCATCAGTGAACTGTGGGACAAATTAAAGCAGTCTAATTTATATGTAAGTGGAGTTTTAGAAGAGAGGGATGTGGACAGAAAAAATATATGAAGAAATAATAGCCAAAATTTAGACAAATTTGATGAAAACTATGAACCCAGAGATCTCGGAAGCTCCATGAATCCCAAGGCCAAGAAACATGAAGAAAACTACACTAGGATACATCATAATCAACTTAAAACATTCAGAGAAAAGAGACACATTACATACGGAGAAATAAAGATGAGAATAACAGAAGACTTCTTGTCAGAAACAATGCAAGTCAGAAGACAGTTAAGTAATATTTTAAAGAAAAAAGCTGTCAGCCAGAATTCTATAACCAATGAAAATATCTTTCAAAAACAAAGATGAAAAATTTTTTTTTCTGACATATAAGAACTGAAAAAATTCATTACCTATAAGCAAACCTGGACTACAAGAAATGCCAAAGAAAATCCTTCAGACTGAAGGGAAACAATACTAGAGTGAAATATGGATCTACAGAAAGAAACAAAGAGCACCAGAAATGGAAAATATGTGGGAAAATATAAAATAGGCTTCTTTTTCTAATTTTTAAAAATCTTTATAAAAGATAACTGAGTGTTTAAAGCAAAAAACTATACAATGGGGACTTTAAATATGTAGAACTGAAATAAATGACAATGACAGCATAAAGATCAGAAAAGGAGCATGGAGGTATTCTATTTTAACGTTTTATATGTGACGTGGCAAAATATTACTTAAAAAGTAAACTTTGATATGCTAAAGATGTATACTATGCTATATGTATATGTATATATGCTAAAGATGTATAAAGCTTAAATTAACCACTAAAACACAAATATAATTATATATTATAAGGCACTGAAGTAGATAAAATGAAATCATCACTATAAAGAACCCAAAATTATTAATAGTTGATGCTTATTACAGTTATTATATTTGTTTAAATAGAAATGTATAATTCATAGAATTATATTTACATATTCTTTAGGATTTGCATATATTCAACCTATATGATGTTGTTCTGTAGGAGACCTCAGGATCCTTCTAACAGAGCCCAAGGCAATCACTGTCATCTGTCTGTACTCGTGAAGACACTTATCATCCTGGTATTATCAAGGAATATGCATATCAAGGAATATGCATATTTTTATCTGTCTTAAGACTTACATGTTTACTAATTTTAGAAGAAACCAAATTGTATCTTTTTTTAATATTATTAGCTATAATTTATTTTTGAGTCCTTGAATAGGAAAATAAATCTATTTAATACCATTCCTTGTGGAAATGGATTATTTGAAGATTTAGTTGAAAATTAATTTTATGATCTGGTTATAGACATGTATAACGAGGGAGGGTACAAACAAAACATAATTCCTATTTAATACCATTCCTTGTGGAAATGGATTATTTGAAGATGTATTTGATTAATTTTATAATCTGGTTACAGACATGTATAATGAGGGAGGGTACACCGAAACCTATGTGTAGTTGACCTACAAAGAGGGTCATATGTGTAAGAAAATTATTTTGAAGGAATATTTAGAATTTTTAGTTTAAACAAATTTGTGAAGCAATTACATCAAATTAAAATATTTTACCTAATTCTTTTCTTGTTTTACATCATAATACTCAACTAAAAATTATACTAGTCTTTGCATTAAGCTATAAATTTCAAAATTCACACACACAAATTTATAATACTCATTGTAGAGTTCTTGGGAGGGTCAAAACCTGCCTAAATAAAGAAGTACAAAGAAACAAGTTTTAAGGCAAGAAAAGGAAGGGAAAGTCTAGCTGAACAATGTTAAATAATGACACCATAATAAATACCTTGTTTGTGGGCCAGAACTTTGTGTTTGTGCAACAAGAATTGGAGTTACCTCTCGACTATTTCCACTCTGTGAGAAGACAGACTTTGTTCCAGTTTGGCCGATTCTGGCAACAGGCTGTAAAACATAAAGAGTTTAAGTTATGTGAATTTCAAACTGCACTGTAAATGATAAAAAGACACCATAACTCTTCCATCTGCATTCTTTCAATGAAAGATTTCACAGTATATACCCTCACCTTAAAACAAGAACTATTAGTAAGTCATTATCTAGTATGAACATCAGCATATATCATTTTAACCTCAGAATATTTTTATCTCTATACTGTTCACTTAAGTTTCAAAGCAAAGGCTCAAAATTGTTGTACGCTGTTCTTTATATTTCATTGTGATTATCCTCCATTTATTACATACCTTCTAAGTGCTAGTAAACCCTAAGCACTGGAGATAAAAAGAGTTTTAATAGTCTCAGGATTTATGACCTAATTTAGTACACATAAAAAAAAATTATATATTAAGATTTTGTACCCCTTTGGCAATTAATAAAAACAGTTCTATAGAAGTTCAGAGAAGACTGCAAAAAGCATCCAGTTACTTTCCAAACTCTAAGGACCTTGCTCTTAGGCTTAATATTCCTCTTCTAGCATTTCTAATCTTTCATTAATTGGTCCCTGCTCCCTTGGAGGAAAAAAAAAAATCTTCATTTGCCCCTTCTGTGTTCCCTATTCATTTTCATCACCTAGGTCCTTTACTTTTTAAAATATACTTTTTTTTTTCTTTTAACCACCATATAATTTTCTTTGAAATTTACTGTTTCCCATATTCATTGTACATAATTCTCAAATAGTTCATTACAAAATCACTAATCACTTTCTCATCAGATCCTGCCTCAACATCATTGAACATCCCTTCCTTTTTGAAACTTCATATAACTTCCAAAATAGCATAGCATCTTGATTATGTGTCTTATCATTTCATTTGCTGGCCCCTCTTCCCTCCACTGTTTTAATTTTAAGTTAAACTCTTTGTTCATTAGCTACTCTCTTTCCCTAGGAGATACTGGACCATTTTAATAGCTTTAATTATTATTTCTATTGCCAGATTCTTTCCATTATCTCTAACTATCCACTGAATATTTTCACCTGATCTACTACCATCTCAAAATAGAACTCCATAATCCTTCTTCCACCTGCCCCATTAACCCATTTTGACCTCTTTAGGGAACAAAACTTGAAGTCAATTCCAGCCCTTCCTTATTTATCAAAGAACTGTGTTCTGCACTCACTACTCAGTTTGATATTTTTAGTTGATACTGCATGCAGACCTGCAAGAGCAGCTTTCCTGAGAATGTTTTATAATAGGATAAGATGGGAACAGAGGCAGAAGAGGATGAGACAGCAAGTAGCTTTTATTATTGGGACACTGAAATCCTGTACCTGTTCCACTGTCTAACTTGTTCTTGGTTGCCATGCTCTCTTGGTTTTGGCCTACTTCATCTGGTATGCTAACTGCCATCCTTCTTTTCTTCTCATAACTGTAATAAACTAATTTCCACAATTATATTTCACTCCCATAACAAAACAACAGTGAGTAGTTGCCAACTTTTAAACTTAAGTTTAAACTAATCCATACATAAACTACTTTGCAATTCCTTTTTAACATTCCTGGAGTTCCTATTAACACTTGCTAAGGAATAGAAGAAAAGATGTTTAAAAAAAGACAAAAATAAAAACCAGATACATATTTAGTATTTAGTGTAAGGATACTATCAAATAGTTTTCATTTTCCTATACCTCATCTCTATGAAGATTCATCATAAAAATTTTAGTATCAGAAATAGCTGGCTTTACCCAAGCAAATTTTTTTCATGTTATTAGAACTATTCAAAAAACATACACACACAGTGGTAAGGACAAGTAAAAACTTTGGCAGATATAATTTCTGTTATTTATATTCAAGGTGATAGAAAACATCTTAATTTTGTTAAAAAAGGAAACAAAGTAAAAATCTGAATATGTACATTTCTTTCGCTAAATGTCTAAATAAACTAGACTCCTGAGTTGTAATCTTACTTGGAAAAAAGAGTTTTTTGTCTCCTAAGATAACAGTAGGCTATGACAATGATAACCTTCTACATTTAGATCAACAACTCTAAGACTTTATGGCAAAAGCAATTACATAAAGTCAGATTCTCCCTGCAATGAACTTTAAAAATTGGAATTTTAAATGAGTTTCTTTTATCCATACCAAACTGCATTTTACATGGAAAATACCTTCTTTGAAGGGGCTCCGGTGGATGGCACGTCAATTACAGAAGGTGTATTAGTGTAGTTTTGTAAATAGGATCCATCTCCAGGACTTGGGGTTTCTAATGGCAAAATCCCAAAACTGAGAAGAGGTTGAAATCAAGGTGTCAAAAAGTCATCAAGGCATATATAAAGCAGCAGTATACTTAAATTAGAAGGTCTAAAAGGAAGAGAATGGCAAATCAGTCTTGGGGGCAGTAGGGATCTGAGGGGCAGATTAAAAATAAGCTGTGATTGTAGATTATCCCACCCACCATAACTAAGATTTTAAATTAAAGAAAACAAACAAGGAACTAAATTGAGCAGCAACTACTGATCTAAGGAGATTTATTAGAATCCAAGAAGAGTGGCTTTATAAAAACTAAGACTCAAATGATCAAATTATTTCAAATTCTCGGAATTTACATGATTTCAGAGAAAATGTCTCTAGAAACCATTTAATTAATCAGTGGTCTCTAGAGCTATTATCTGTGGATCCAATGAAATGTAATCTCAGTCATGCTATTTTAGCAACTCTCTGGACCTTGGACCCAATTCACAGAGTCTGTTCTAGCATATGATTTCTCTTATTTTGATACTCTTGGATACTTATTCTCTGGGCTGGTTTCCTGTATTTATACATACATATACTTCTAGTAATTTTGACAAAACATCTTATGTTAATAGGTGTCAAACTTTCCTTCATGTTGCTCTGATTTCATCATAAGCATACCAACATTTCAAGGGGTTCACTGTTATCCACTGATACACAGCCATAAAGACTATATCTTTTAAAGCACATACTAACTGAATAGGCATATTTAAGAATTTTAAAAATTCATCCAATATTTAATATTATATCATATGTACTGTATTTTTACTTCATTTTCTGAAAACAGAATAGGTCCATTATTGACTTATTAAATGCCTCAATTTCCATAGTGATTTAGGCAGTTGCTGTTCAGATTAATTTACGTTACTAATTAATATGAATTGTTATAAGATCATTTGATATTACAGCACAGTTGAAAGTATCTTTTGTTTGTCTTACCTTGGGGTTAATGGGCTAAGAGCAGCTGGCCCTCCTAATAAACTTCGACCAGTTTTTGGTTTATTTTGAACCTGTTTTGATAATATGGAAGTTCCTGTTCCAAGAGGGAGGGTGTCTGGTGAAATTACAGCTGAATCAATATAAGACACTGAAGAATCTGTATTCAAGGAGTACTTTGAATTGGAAGATTCTAAATTTAGTCTGTTTAATTCCTGAAAAAGAAAATTTCTACTATGTCATTTATGATACATTATCTGGTTCAGATCATTCATACTAGTTTTCATAATATTCTGAACATTATAGTATGATAAACTTACAATTGTGTCTTGGGGTGTTTCTGTAAGAACTGTCTCAGGCTGTCTGTGAGATAAACTATGATTAGATACTAGTGTTGTACATGAGTTGGGCAGACAGTTGCTAAAGTTCTGTAAAGATGTTAATTTAAATGTTTGGTCAGGATCTGGCTTTTCACCTGTGAAGACAAAAAAGGATATTTTCTTCTAAGGAAATGAGGGTTAATTTTGTTGCAAAATTTCAGCTACCTATGTCAGCTGAAATAAAGCCTTTCCTGAGTTTTAAAAATTCTCTTGCCAATTTTTGCTAATCAATTTTGCCAAAAGCCCATTCATAAACTTATGGTAAAAGTTTCCTCCTAAAATAAAGATATACATTTAGGAAATATTTAAATACTATATAATAAATCACAGGAAAATTTAGGTTTCTGTGTTAGTTTTACGGCAGAAAGCAACTAGAACTCATTTTTCTCAAGGTAAGGAGTGGAGTTGTGGAGTTGAAACCCTATAGATATTACAGTGAAGTTTTAAGCACTTCCAGGTATATAGACACGACAATGTTTAAAAATAGTCTGTATGCATCCCAGAGCATTTTACTGAGAGGGGACTCTCTCCATACTGTTTATGCCTTATTAATACAATAATTATCCCAGGCATTCTATTAATTTCTTTTGAAAGTTCTTATTCAGAGAAGAAAGTCATTTTGGCTAGTGCTGTTCATTCTAGAGGTCACAAGATATTTAAGCCTGATTGGCTAAACAGAAGAAACTACTGAATTTAATCTTTGGGATAGAGTAACGAATGACCACATTCCTGAGACATATGATTCCAACTTATTTCTTGTTCTCAATTTTGACAGCCCTTAGCTTTGAAAAATCCTTTCTTGTGAATAGATGAGTTGTATAACTCTCTAAAAATTAAGCAGGAAAAGAAGAAGAGGAAATGGGGGAAACCCTCCTCTCACCACCTGTACAAACCTACCTATTTCACATAATGATTCAAAGGGTGACCAGAGGAAAGGATTTAAACTAAGGCTCTTTTGGTAACATTCTGATCCTTTGGCAAGCCGATCTGTCTTGCTGTAGAGAGAAACAAATAGATTAAACAAGCTAGATAACCTAAAACATTCATTATAAAGAAAATTCTGGAATAAAAAATTCAGTAAATCTTATATAAGTTCTGAGATGTTTCTGATGTTTCCCCAAATTATCAATTTCCCCTTCTTACCATCCTCCAATCACTATTATTTAGGACAGTTTAAGGCAAAAGTTAGGTGAAAGACAAAGAACATGAACTGAAATGGATGCTAACAAAATAAACTAACATTGCCTTCTTGAATATTGCTACTGCTTTTAATTCACTGTTAGATCCTCAATTACTGAAGAAAATATGGAAAACATCCAAATACTTCAGCTTTATTCTTAATTTCTAATAAAACACTTTAGTGATAATTATGAAAGTGACCTAAAATGCTTTTAATATAGTACATTTAAATGCCCAGAATTTCTAACAAAGTAGAGGTGGTAACTCTTAATGAAAAGGAAAACATATGTTTCTTTCTAAATCAGGTAACATAAAAGCTTACTTTGGAATCTAGATAATATCACTCAGAACATCTAAACTGGAACAATCTCCAAAAGGCATTGCTGCTTCCCTAAGGTTTCACATGGGAAGAGGGCAAGGGGTTAGGGGTTAGTATTTTTTTACCTGAATGCTCCAATGAGTCTCACTAATGACCTGCACTAGGGTTGAAATTCTTCAACAGAAAATGGAAAAATATTAAGATACACTAATTCTTTCAAAACTCTTAAGGTTCTATAAAGGACCAGATAGCATCTAGCCAAAATTTTCAAATGAACTCTCAAGTAAAATGAACAGTTAAAATATATTATCTATTTAATTTACTGTTTAATTTACTGTTAATGTAACTTCTGAGAACTATAAAGAATACTCTTTGGGGAACCATACATTAGTTTGTCTCACTTCAAAATTTTGCAAGCAAGTAGAAACTAGAATAGATGATACAATAAAGATAAGAAAGTACTGCCAGCTGAAGAATTTCTAGCTTCCCACACTTGACTAATTTAAGCCAATTTGCACATGGACAAAAAGGGAAGCAGGAACAGGAAGGAAATTTTTGGAAAATTTAAATAAGTTTTGTCAAAGTCTGTATCAAAGTCTGTTTAGCTGAAATTTTTAAAAGGCAAAATAATTATGAGACTGGCATAATCTTTTGGATAGAGAGAACCTTAAAAATAGGAAATAAAGACAAGGCATAAAAAGACCTTTTCTGAAATAGAGGTGGAAAGTGGCAAATTAATGCTTGGGAGCTTTTTACATAAAGCCTGGAAAAGGAAAATATACTGAAATCTCCATGTCTGAGGATTATTCCAAGCTTCATACAGTTTTGTGACCATTTCTTTTGTATTTTTTCTTTTTATAATCCCTAAACAAAGCTATTCCCTCTGTCCTCAGCCCTCTTCTTTATGTAATCTCCTCTGGTGAGAATCACTTCTATAGATATACACTTAAATCTACTTTACTGACTTCAAATTTATCTTTTCTCTGCCTACAACATAGTTTCATCTAGGTTTACTTCCTCACCTAAAGTTTAAAATGTTCAAAACCAAATTCACCTCTTCCAAAATCTTTTCTTGCTTCCGACTTATTTCTGTGGGTGTGGGAACTGATATTCTTACAGGCAGATGCAAAAATCCTACTTAGAGACATCACTGACTCATTCTTCTTTCCAAACTTTTCATAGTCAATCAGTAACCAAGCCTTAATTGACGTACTTGTATTTTTTCTCTGGCTTAAAGTTTCCTCCTCATTTTCACTGCTATGGTCCTTATTGCTTCTCTCCCAAACTATGCAACAGTCTCCCAATTAATACCTCCTATTTTTCTTCATCCCTTCAATTCATGCTAGATAGACCCCTCCTCTTTTATAGTACTAATCATAGTCTACATTAGTTATTTATCTTTCATAGCTTCTTCATTAGTTATTTATCTTCTACAGGTTCTCTCCTGTAATTGATTATAAGCTTTCCAAAGACAGGGAATTAGATATTTCTCATTTATTTATTGCCTTTTTCCTCTCTTCAAGTAGCCTTGCTCCCTTTCTTTGCTTGCATGATGTACATGCACTCTTTAATAATTCAAAGTTGCATCAAATAGACTATATGACTTATTTAAATGGCCAGAAAAGAGGTGGGCAAACATTGATTTAAACAAAGATAAAGTAATCTAGTCAGGGAAAAATATTCTGGAAATGTAAGAAGTGATCCTTTCTGAAAAAACACCTCTTCTCCAATATTATATAAATTATCACTGTATTTCCTTTTTCCTTTACCAAAAGGATAATTCTCTCAAATGTTTTGAGAAGTTGGCAAGGCTGATTTTTGTAATGAGCTATGACCTAACTGACATACCATAGAAAAGAAGGAATTTAAAGCAAAATTAGTGTATTCTAAGAAGAGAGTAGATACATACACACATCTCCATAGACAGATGTATGTATAAATGATAAAAGAGTAAACTAGGGAAGAAGCCAGATGTGGAATTATAATCTAGTCTGGGAGATAAAATCTCTAATCATTCAATAGATCTCTAATAATTCAATTACATCTAAACTTTAGATGTAATTTTTTTCTACTAAAATTGAGGATCTGTACATAAAACTCAGCAAGGAGCATGACTAAGAATTGGGGTAAAAATATTATTTGGATGACACCGGGAAGATAAAGGTTAACGTAAGAACCAGATTTAGAATCAGTTGGGTTCTGAACATCTAAGTATCATATATGCTTTTGTAGATAAGAAGACCATTAAATGTCAATCAAAATATTAGAGATAGAAAACTTAACATGCCTCAGCTACAAAACTACAACATGTATGTTATCTAGATTATTGCTGCAATTTTGGTCATATGACAGGCATATGACAGCTAAATTAAAAGCCAGTTTAGGGGCAGGGTTGTCCTCCTTTGGATATTCAATCTTTCTTCTTTATGAGTAAAAATAACCCAACCTGTTCCCCTGAAGAAAGGAAAAAAAAGGTACTTCACCTTCTTCATGGTTAGAACTGTCTTAGCATAGCATATATATACAAAACATATAAACCTTTCTCAAGACCTAATTGCACCTTCAAAAACTTTTAATAATTTTACTTAAAAATTAGTAATACATAATGCATTTTTGTGATTTTAACACTTTATATTTTTAAACTTTATTTTGAGATAATTTCAGACTCACATAGAAGTTGCAAAATAGTTCAGACTGTTCTTTATAATATAAGCTATCATTATTTAGTACTATTTCCCTCTAAGCACTCTTTAGCTACATCAAAGTTTTTAATGTTATTTTCCTTTTAACTGATTTCACTCTACTTTTTAATTTTTTGTTTTTCTTTTTGACCCATGAATTATTTAGAAGTGTGTTGTTTAATCCAACTCTTTAAACCAGAAAGTACAATTTAAATCAATATTCTAAAAGTAAAAGAGTATGGCACTCTTTAAGAATTAATATTTCTACAATATTTCCCTCATAATATTTTGCCAATATCTTATTTCATAAGTCCCCCCTCAAATCATTTATACCTTTCCTTTGGAAGTCACTCAATAGATATGGAATTTAAAATTTTACTTTTTCTATTGAGTGTTTTCTAGTTACCATCTTATCCTTCATCTTAACCAGAGAGAATGTATTATCCTCTCATTTGAACAAAAGTAGTGTTTAAATTTTATAACAGCACTTTTATTGTGATGATTAAAACTTACACCTATTTATTGTCTAAATCTCAGTTTCTTGAAAAAATGACAAGAATCATAACTGTACGAACCAAATTACTCTGTTGTTTTCTTAAGATATACAAAGATCCTGATGTTCCAGCTTTACTTATTCCTGTCACCAAAAGCAGTGTCAATGGCTAAAAGTCCTTCTACCACATATGAAAATGAGCCCCTAAATTCAGAATAAATTCAAATAATTTATTCTAGCCATTTTAAAGGACTTTTAGAAACCACTATTGAAACTGGCCTCAATTTATGTTAAACTGATGCTATTCTGCTTCTTTATAGACAAGCAGAACTCAATCATTTCTTCCCATACACAACAGAAGACATTTACTTACATGGCCACTCCCATGAGCAGAATTAAGAACAATTCTGTTATGCTAATTATACCTCCATTCTCTACACCTCATCTCAAAAAAGTATTTCAGAACACAAGGAGTGAAAATAATATTATTAGTGATAATTCTGGATTTATCTCACTTTTAAAAAAAGTAAATTATTTGCAAATTCATTTTTATTTCAGCTACCACTGTTGGAAATTTCTTATGACACTTCAAAATCATTATGGCATAGCAGATGAGAAATGCTATTCTCTATCACTGAAACTTGCATTCAAGCCTCTTTCTAAGAAGCAGCAGTGATATTTAATATAGAAAAAGAATGTCATTCTTTTTCCCCCTCCTTCAATGGGTCACATGAAGATACTCTCCTCCCCGAGGTAAAATACCAGTATTATGTGCACTCAATTGTTAAGCAGTTCTGCTGCAGTTACCATTAAGGCTAAGTAGAGTGTCAAAAATGGGACCATTTCTACTATTTTACAATTTAACAACGTCCTGAGACCAGAAGATTGTATAACTATTTGATAAACACAGATCAACAGGTTTTTTAAGCTACAAAGCATACAAAAATTTTGGGAATAATTTTCTTGTAGTTTGAATCATTCTTACTTACCAATATACATGTCCCAACAATGAAAGAGTAAAGCAAGCTGAATCACCAAACTCAGTTACAATATCATCATGGCTTTTCTGCTTATTTAATACTCCACCAGATAAGATCTGTTCCCCTTCTGCAAGCCTTAAAAATACAAATTCACAGGTTTTAAAAAATCAATATAAAGCACTGTGTGCAAAGACAACTTTCATTACCAATGCACCTCTAATTATGAAGAAAAACTGAACAGTTCACAGTACCTTTAGAATAGTGGTAAATATGTATTTAGAATCATCTGGGAAGCTAGGAATTTTTACTTAAAATTCCAGTTTTGCCATTCAAAACAGAAAAAGAGACTTTCATATTTGTAGGTACAAATTTATCTGAGCAGCATATTCATTACTCATGTCAAAAAAAAAAAAAAAAAAAAAGGAAGACCAAAAACAATGGAGAAAAAGATATGAAAGGTCCTTCATTAAAGAATGTGGTGGTCCTCCTTAGCTCCATAATTCTTTGATTAAGAATCTGCAAACACATTAAACAAGACTAAAATATTTTAATTAAAAATTGCACTTAGTGGTCTCATCCATTTTAGGATATTTATAAATCTTCATCTCTTTTTATCTGTCAATCACCTTTTCTTAATACAGAAAATCATAAACTTGTTTCCCAAGTGAAAAAATATGTCCCATTTCACTATAAACTTTTAGCATATCAGAGTTGTAACAGTTCCTATTAAAAACAAATCATGTGGAAAACTCTCAAGTAAGTTCACACAGCCTATCCTGAGACTTTAACTGGCGAATTAAATAAAGTAGATTTAAAAATTTTAAACATTAGACTCTTCAGAATTTAAAAATAGTTCAGTTAACAAACATCTCAAAATTTTATGGATATTTTAGGTAGCTTTACTTAAAAAGAAATCAATTAGTCACTGGACAAATAGTTATTTTTTGGTCTAAGGAGGCTTTATTTGTAACCTCTCACTATACACCTAAAAATTAAATACACATATAGGCTTTTGTAAGTACCTAAATGTTTAGTAGGTTTTACCATTATTCCATCTCATACAGCAAAGAAAAGAGTTTAACAGAACATAACTGCCTAAACCTCTAACTGCCTCCACATTTAGAAGAGGCACTGCAGACTTGGTTTAGTTATAATGTGCAAAAGAGGTGCTTCCCTAAACCTGCCCCTTTGGAAGTAGGGGTTCTCAAATAGAATGATCTTGAAAGGAAATTCTTAATTACACTAATACCTATACACTGCCAAAGGGGCATTATTCTCAGATGTACTGGTAGGTTTTCAGGCTTATTCTACTTGGTCTAACACTGAAAGCAAAGGAAAGGAAACATTTACGATTACTGTAGGCACCAATGGGAATTAGTTTTAACTTAAGTTTCTTCAGAGTTAAATTCTTTTGCTAATTAACATAACAACGAAATCTCTCTATAATAAAAATAATAATGCTATTGGCAACAGTGTAAGCATTTGGATTATTATTGAGGTAGATCCCTTCTATGAAAAAAGAGGGGGAAAGGAAGTCAGTCAGAGTTTAATGTGTCAAAGAATTTTTATCCAAATTCTACAATGTGAATAGAAACAAATTTGCAATAAAAGATTTAAAAACTTACTTGCTGAGATCAACACAACACTTTGCCAGCAGGTATTTACATTGCGGTGTAGTACAACTGTGTCCTTTCAAGAGTCTATATGCTTTATATGCCTTTCCTGAGCGGTAATAACAGGTTGCCAGTAAAAACAAAGCTTCTTCTGAGTGTACTAAGGACATTAAAAAAAAAAAGTTGGCTATTGTTCAATATGCTGAATTGTAATCATTGTTTATCTGGCAATAAACAAATTTAACAACAAAAAATTAGACATCTTATTTAACACAAAACAATTTAATAATCCAAGTTTGAATTAAGGAGAAATATTTTTGTGATAGAAAAGGACCTACATAGTGTTCTATGTAAGTCCCTAAAAAAAGCGTAACACACATCTCTTTAAATAGATTACCAGTAAAGCTCATGGTTCTTATGTATTATTTTTCTAATAGGACTTTTGGGAGACTAGAAGTCAAATTTCATTAAAGAGGGAAACAGAGGGTTATAAAGCTATTTACCAATCAAATAATTTCTACTTAAACACACTTTTTTTTTCTCACACCAAATATACACCAAATTATACTCAAGGTAATTTAAGATAAAGAAAAGGAAAAAAAATTCTAAATTGTGAATACTCACACCATTTTAACATTCAGTTGACAGACTTGAAGGGTGTACAATAAAAATAAGTAAATTGTTCTCCAGTGGTAAGAACTGTATTATTCATCAACCTATCCCTTATTTTTTAACTTTCATTTTGAAATAATTTCACACAGACAGCTGCAAAAATAATACCAATCCCTTACAGAGAACTCCAACATAACTCCTACCAAGATACCCAGATCTACCAACTTTCAACATTTTGCCACATTTGCCCTATCATTTTATCTATTTATCCCTCTATCTATCATTCTTTCTATTTACCTATTTTCTAAACATTTGAGAGTAGGATGTATACACTGTCCCCTGTTTTTTACATTAGGACATGTGCTCCCCCCTTCCTTCTTAGTTAATGGAATGTGGCATTTTCCCTTTATCTCTCTCGGTCTTTCCCAAACTGAACAACCACTGCACTTCTAGCCTCACAATCCCATAACCAATTCAGATGAAGGCCTATAGAGGCAACATCAAAGGGGCTGGAAAAAGAGGTGAAAAACCACAAATCTGTGCTTCTACAAATGGGTTACGGCAGTGGACTGAGGGATATTCAAAGCCAGTGGTTCTCATACTTTGGAATTTGGTGAATATGCAGATTCTGGGAATGGTGACCAGCAAACTGTGTTGTAAAGAAACCCTCAAAGTGATTCTGATACATAGTAAAGTTTGAGAAAAACTGTCATAAACTAGAGGATAAACTTGTCACATCTTCCTGAAAGTTAAATTCACTCAAAAAACTGGGATAAAAAAGCAATAAGAAATTTTACTGTCCCCCTCCTTTTTCCCACTATTATTCAATTACTTTCTGTCCTTTTTTCTACTCATTTGGCCACACACTGGGTAAAGGGAGTGTGAGCCACCAGGTTTTCACAATCACATAGTCACACCAAATAAGCTACAAAGTTATATGATCGCCTTCAAGAATCAAGGATAGTGGACTGCAGTTCAACAATTTCAGGTATTTCCTTCTAGCCATTCTAGTACACTAAAAACTAAAAAGGGATATCTATATAATGCATAAGAATAACCTCCAGAATGACCTCTCAACTCCATTTGAGATCTCTCCAACACTGAAACTGTATTTTGTTTAATTTCTCTTCCTCCTTTTTGTCAGGAGGGCTTTCTCAATCTCATGATGTCAGGTCCAGATTCATTCCTGGGAGTCATGTCCCACATTGCCAAGGAGATTTATACCCCTGGGAGTCATGTCCCACATAGAGGGGAGGGCACTGAGTTTACCTGCCGAGTGGGCTTAGAGAGAGACAGGCCACATCTGAGCAACAAAAGAGGTTCTCTGGGGTTGACTCTTAGGCACAATTATAAGTAGGCTTAGCCTTTACTTTGCAGTATCAAGCTTCTTAAGGGCAAGCACCAAGATCAAGGACTTGGCCTACTACAATGGTATTCCTGAATGCCTACAAAAATATCAGGAATTCCCCAGGTGGGGAAGTTTAATGTTTCAACATTTTTCCTCAGGCCCTCAAGGGGGCTTTGCAAATATTTTTTATTCTCTGCTCAAATTACTTTGGGATGTATCAGTTTCATGCTACCCTGTACAAACCAACCAGATCTCATACCCTATTCAAGGTTCCATGTAATTACGGTGTTTGAATAAACAACTATACAAGTTAAATTATAGGGTGTGTTACACAAAGTACAGATTTTGCACCAAATAAACATCTCTTCCTTTGGTCTCACACAGAAGTTGAGGTTTTAAAACACAGTCATCATCATCCTTTTCCCTTTACTGGTTTACCTTAGTTCTAATCAAATCCATTTCATTCATATCTCTAATTGAAGTCTGATCTCTTTTTCAGCCTCTTTAACATTTGCTGTATGGGGTAATGCTGACATTCATAGCTGCCCAACTTTGGGTCTGAGTCTCACAGACACCCAAAGTTACAGGGACTGAACAGATTACACAAAAACAGCTCAGCATCTCAGAATTTAGATAACCATTACAACTCATGAATAGATGTGACTGCTGTAAGAACTTACAATCTAGGAACCTTTACCAGAAGCCTTCCCCTGATAACTTATGCTCTCAGATTCAATTTTCAGAGTTTGCACATTATAGTTAGTCCATATTAGTGAGATGTTATGATGTTTGTCTTTTCGACTCTGGCTTACTTCACTCAACATACTGCTCTCAAGGTCCATTCACCTAAGTGCATACCTCACAACTTCATTTCTTCTTGCCACTGTTCAATATTCCATTATATGTATACACCACAGTTCACCATTCTGTTTATCAGTCGATGTACCCTTAGGCCACCTCCATTCATTATGAATCATGAATATGGCTGCCATAAACACCAGTGTGCAATGACCAATCATATCCCTGCTCTCAGCTCTTCCAAGTATATACCCAATGTGGCAACCCCATAGTTAGCTACCTATGGAACCACCACACTGCCCTCCAGCTGGACTGCGCCATTCTACTTCCCTTCCAACAGAAAATAGGTACATCCCTCTCTCCACATTTTCTCCAGCACTTAGTACCCCTGTTTATTTTTTTAACAGTTTTATTCACAAACCATAGAATCAATCCTAAGTAAACAATCAATGATTCCCAGTATAATCATATAATTATGCATTCACCACCACAATCTATATGAGAACATTTCCATGTCTTCCCAAAGAAAGAGGAAAAAGGGGAAAAAAAGAAAAAAAAATACAAAAGATAGAAGAAAAATAAAAATAAAATACAATGGTCAGACAACATCACCATCACCAAGAATCCCATATCACTCCTTTATATACCCCTCTTATAAACACTTAGCTTTTGTATATTGCCTTTGTTACCATTAATGGAAGCATCTTTCAATGTTTCCATTAACTATAGACTCTAGTTTGCATTGATTGTATTTTTTCCCTATACCTGACAATTTTCAACACCTTGCACTGTTGACATTCATTTGCTCTCCATCATTTAAAAACATTCTTATATTTGTACATTTAATCACCATCACTGACCACTCTAGGTCTGGCTAAGTTATACAATCCCAGTCTATATCTTTCCTTCTGGTGTCATACATGCCCTTAGCCTTCCTCTTTCAACCATATTCATACTCATCTTTGTTCATAGTACTTACAATACTGTACTACCATCACACAGTATTGTGCTGTCCATTTCTGGATCTATACAATCAATCTTGTTGAACCTTCTGTACTCCTTCAGCACCAAATGCCTTTTCTAACCTCTATCTCCTGATCACCTGTGTTCTCAACTCTCAAATTTCTGTCCTTTGGTTCCTGGCTAATTTCACTCAAAGTACTGTCTACTATTTTGTCTTTTGGATTTTACATGTCTATCTTACGTTATTTTTATTTTTTCCCTCTCTCTCTCTTTACCATTATTGATAGTCTTCATTTCTACACTCTTCTCCAAACTTCTCTCTCCTGTCTATCTGCCTGTAGGACTCCCTTTAGTATTTTTTGTAGAGTAGGTATCTTGTTCACAAACTCTCTCACTGTCTGTCTGAAAACGTCTTAAACTCTCCCTTATTTTTGAAGGACAGTTCTGCCAGACATAGAATTCTTGGTTGGCAGTTTTTCTCTTTCAGTATCTTAAATATATCATACCACTGCCTTCTCACCTCCATGGTTTCTACTGAGAAATCCACACGTAGTCTTCTGATAGGCTTCCTTTGTATGTGATGGCTTGCTTTTTTCTTGCTGCTGTCAGAATTCTCTTTGTCTTTGATCTTTGATAATCTGATTATTGAGTGTCTTAGAGTCAGTCTACTCTTATCTATTCTGTTTGGGGTATGCTGCACTTTTTGGATCTGTAACTTTATGTTTTTCTTAAGAGTTGGGAAATTTTCAGTGATTATTTCCTCCATTATTCTTTCTGCTCCTTTTCCCTTCTCTTCTCCCTCTGGGACACCCATGACACGTACATTCATGTACTTCATGTTGTCATTCAGTTCCCTGAGACCCTGCTCATATTTTTCCATTCTTTTCCCTATCTCTTCTTTTGTGTTTAGGATTTCAGATGTCCTGTCCTCCAGTTCATGAATCCTTTCTTCTGCTCTTCAAATCTTCTGTTGTATGTTTCCATTGTGTTTTTCATCTCTTCTATTGTGCCTTTCATTCCCTTAAGTTCTGCCAATTGTTTTTTTTTTTCAAACTTTTGAGTTCTTACTTATGCTTGCTCCATGACTTCTTGATATCCTTCATCTCTTTTGCCATATCTTCCCTCAACTCATTGATTGGATTTTTGAATTAATTTAGGATATCTGTTTGATTAATAATTAGTTGTTTCAATTCCTGTATGTTGAAGTGTAGTTTGTTCCTGTGACTGGGCCATATCTTTGTTTTTCATAGTGTGGTTTGTAATTTCTTCTTGTGTAGACATCTGGTTTCCTTGATTACCCCAATCAAATTTTCCCAGACCACACAGGCCCAGGTCTCAGGAGGAGGCTATATTCAGTATCAGGTTTCCCTGAGGGTGAGACCCAGCAGACTGTCAGACTTACCTGTGAGGCCTCTAGACTCTGAGCTTTTCCTGTCCTGTCCAGCTGGTGGCACTTGACAGCCCGTAACTCCCCACCAGCATAAAGATCTGTGGTGTATTTAATTCTCAGTGGACCCTGTCCTGGCCAGGAACCGAGGGTGTCAGAAGCCAAGCTTAGGGTGTTTCTGTCCCCGCCCCATGGCCCTGGGGTCTGAGTTCTCTGAAGGAGGGCCATCACATGAGCTGGGCCCTGGCCCCTCTTTTCTTGAAGATGAGCCCTTTAGGGAATTGTCTCCTACACTTGATTTTTCCTTTGACTCTGACTATCTTAACTCCACCCTTGGCTGGGTCAGTGCTGACAAATGAAAATGCCTGAAGCTTTCTCTAATGAGCTACTTGGAATGAGAGGAAAAAAAGGGAAAAAAGCAAGAAGTCCCCTTTTCAGAGCCAGTCCCCAGTCCTCCAGTTCACCAGACATGAACCAGAATTGGTACCCGGTTTTGTGTGCCCCTTTACTTGGGGCACAGTCCTTTTCCAGTATTCTGATCTCAGTGGACTCCAAAAGCCTCTGGTTTTATTCATATATATATATATATTTTATTATTATTATTTTTTTTCCTGTCAGCCCTGCCTCCTCTCTATCAGGATAAACCTCAAGGTTCCTTTCCTGCTTGTCCCGGACTCGCAGCCTGTATTTAGTAGTCCAAATTTGTTAATTAAAACTGCAATTAGAGCTTGGTCAAGCTACATTCCCTTGTTCCCAGCAGGGACTGCTTCTTTTTCCCACAGCAAAGTTTTGCCACTCAGCCTGCTGTGCCAGTGGGGGAGGGGCACCAGCGCCACAGTTTGGGGACCTTTACTTACAGTTCTTTGCTGAGATCTCAGCCGTTCTGCCCATTCCAGACTGGTGTACACTGTTGTCTGGTAACAGATGTCCTCCCTTCAGTTGTACTAGACTATTTTCTGGTTGTTCCTGGGTATTTACTAGTTGTTCTAGGGGACTAATTAAATTCCACACCTCCCTATGCTGCCATCTTGCCATAAGGTTTTTGTCATACATGTGTAAGCAAAAAATCAAAAGAACTGAAGTGACACCACCAAGATGGCAGAGTGTGATGCTCCAGGCCTCTGTCCTCCTATAGAATTTTTAAACAATAAGCAAAAACTGGCAGAATTATATTCCTCAGAGCTCCAGAAAACAGTTAAAGGAAGGGTTTCAGTAACTAGTTGTGATGGTTAGGTTCATGTGTCAACTTGGCCAGGTGACCCAGCTGTCTGGTCAAGCAAACACTGGCCTAACAATTGCTGTGAGGACTTTTGAGGCTGGTTGATAAACCAACAGGCTGGTTTATTGGATCATCAGTCAATTGACTGAAGCTGTGACTGATGACTCATCAAAGGGTGTGCCTTCCACAATGAGAGAATGCAATTGGCTGGATTTGATCCAATTAATCAGTTGAAGACTTATAAGCAAGACAGATAGAGGACCTTCACTTCTTCTTCTTCAGCTGCCCAGTGAAGCATTTCCTGAGGAGTTCATCGAAGTTGCTGGTTCGTTTCCTGAGGAGTTCATCGGACATCTTCCTTGGAGTTGACAATTTGTTGAAGGCTCTACAGAATTTGGACTCATGCATACCCACAGTTGCGTGAGTCACTTTTACAATTTGATAATCAGAGACACCTCTCATTGATTCTGTTTCCCTAGAGAACCCTAACTAATACACTAGTCAAGTACCAAATCAAGAAAAAGACAATTTAAAATCAGTAGGAAAAACCATTGCTGGCCCTTCCGTTATTCCCTCCCCAGCTCAATACAGAGCCAGCCCCTGCTCGCAGTGCAAGTGTCTGATCCTGGTTCTGGAGGGAAAAGAATAACTCCTGTGTGCATACTGGGGTACATGAATACCTGTACCAATCTGTCTAGTGGCAGGGGACTTAATCATGATGCTTGTCTCTGGATTGCTGTCCCAGAACTTGTCCTGCATACAGAAGTGGCTTATGAGGCAGCTAAATCAGTATAAGAAAATCAAATTGCAGCAGCCTGGGGCGAAGGATTATTATTGGCATTAACACATATTATAAAGCCCCCTGGACAAGAGGCAAGACTATTTTTGAGGTGGAAGAAGAGGCATTCAGATCCATGTAAACGGGGAATTCCTAAGGTCACATGTGCAAGCCCTGTACAAGATGCATGTTCAGAAAAGACTGGAGAAGACACTATGCTTCTACCTTGGGATTCTTCAGGTTCATTGTTAGGATAGAATTGGCAAAGACTGGGCAAAGTTTTTTTGTTGTTGTTGTTGTTAGCTCTTGACATACAAGAAAATCTCTGTCCTAACACTAGCTGGATAAAAACTTAAGGAACAGACACCTTGGAGACTCAATTCAGAGTTTATACATTAAGATATCAAAATGTCCAGTGTGCAACAAAAGATTAGAAGACATAAAAAGAAACAGGAAATGACAGCTCATCAAACGAGGCAAGATAAAATACCCAAAACATCAACAGAAACCAGACTTTGGACGTATCAAAAGAGATGCTTAAAAATCTTATCTTAAATATGCTGAAAAAACTAAAGGAAAACACAGAAAAAGAACTAAATGGTTATCAGGAAAACGATATATGGGGAATGGGGAGTTACTGCTTAACAGGTGCAGAGCTTAGGTTTAGGGTGAAGAACAATTTTGATAATAATGGCAATGACGGTAGCAAAACGTGAATATAATTCACACATTGAATTATATATTTGAAAGTGGTTAAAATGGAAATTTTATGTTGTGTATATGTTACCACAATAAAAATTAAAAGCAAAACAAACCACAGAACTATACAAAACAAAGAGTGAACCCTATTGTAAAACTATGGACTTCAGTTAATAATATAATCTTAACAATATTGGTTCATCAGTTGTAACAAATGTACCACACTAAGGCAGAATGTTAATAACAAGGAAAATTGTGTGTGTGTGTGTGTGTGTGTGTGTGTGTGTGTGTATGCTGGGGGTGGGTGTGGGTGGATGGGTGGGAAGGACTATGGGAATTCTATACTTCCTGCATAATTTTTCTGTAAACTGACAAGTACTCTAAAAATAAAGTTTATCATTTTTAAAAAAATGGTTGAAAGGCAAAACAACAACAACAACAAAAACCCAAAACTGAATCCTTCTTCTCTGGTCCATTTTTTTATTTTTCATGAAACAAGTGTAAAAATGTTAATTAACAGTAAATGGTATGCAGTAAATAAGAAATTCTGCCACATATAAGCTAATGGAATATACAGCAGTATTAGTGCTACACATGCAAAAACTGAACAGAGAGCTCTACTGCAGTAGGAACAGACTGCTAATTTCACTGACCTACAAGTGCTATTCTTAGTTCCAGAGCTAATTCACAGGAGTTAGAAAGTGTTATTTCTTCTAGATTTTCCAAAGGCCTAGTTTCTTGTCACCTTATAAATTAATTTTTAAAAAACTATTGATTATATCAATAAACAATGGTTCCCCCAAATAGTTTAACTTCCAGAAACAATGCTTTATCAAATGTTTTGTTCACAAACCATTGTTTAGGTTCATTTTTCACAGCAGTGAAATTCTCTAATGATATAAAAATAGCAAATATTCTTTGTGTGGGTATGTGCAATTATCTTTTTAATGTGTAAATACTTAAAAATTATAAGTTCAAATGGGAAGATTGATTCACAATTTACCTAAAGCTTAAAAAACAATGAAACAGTAAGATAAGGAAGTAAATCGAGAACACCCTGATGAGTTATGAGAAACACAGGTGGTTTCTGAGGCTCCCACAAGTAACCTGACTGCAGAAAAAGACAATGGTACCCCCAAAACAAATGGTGAACCAGTAGTAAGCAGCTATAATAAATGTAAGTAGCAAAGAGTATGCTTATTGGATAGTAAAGACAAATAGAATTCATATGGGAACAGTAATTCCAATAGGGGCTGCCTTAAGTGCTAAGTTCAGAAAAATTCCGAGTCCTGGCTTAGCTTGTTAAGTGTGCAGCTATCAAAATAACAGGATCTGGGAGACATAGATGTCTGCATGAAATTTATTTACCATCCTTTACTTAGAGCCTTAATTAAAATATGGAATTGAGAATTATGAAGCCCACACTGTATTTTGTAAGTATAAATAAAGTAAACATTAGCTCCATAATGTCACTCTTATGTAGTTGTGAGAAATGAATCATGTACCAGTTAAATAAAGTATGGTATATCCATACGATAGAACACTCTAGTTTTTAAAAAATTTACTGACATAGAAAGATTTTCAGATTGCATTGTTAAGTGAAATCCAACAAGCTGCAGAACAATACTGAAGATCCTTAAAGGCTAGGCTTCAAAAACTGAAAGGTCACTTGAATCTAAGTACAAAATAATTAAGAGGGGTTTAAGCTTGTATCTTCCAGATACATTTCCATCAAACAGGGAGGTAAATTAGTCCTTAGATGCTTTTAAAATCAGATAAGTCGGCCCTTCTTTGTTCTGATTTATAATTTAAATATTATTTCCCCAAATGGATCAGTTTATGCAAAACTTAAAATTTACTGAGGTGAGTGTTCTTTACCTGACCCTGATAAACTCTGCAAGTACTGTAGCAAACTCCTTGGAAGTTAGGATACTCTGCCTGCCAATCTGCCACAAACTCTGAGGTTGGGCATACTCAAAAGGACATAGAACCTATGGAACTATCTATGATTTTTGATAACACATTTCATCTCGATTATTTTTTTTAAATACAATTTTATTGAGATACATTCACAAACCAAAGTATATAATCAATTGCTCACAGTATCATCATATAGTTGTGCATTCATTGCCACAATCAATTTTAGAACATTTTGATTCTTTTAAGTTCTTAAATCAACTATAGGCAGTACAGCACAATGGGTTAGAGTACGACTAGAGACAGACTGCTTGACTTCAGATTCTAGCACTATCGTTTATTAGCTAGGCAACTTAGGGCAAGCTATTTAACTTCTCGGACCCTCAGTTTTATCATCTGTAAAATAAGGACATCATGATACCTATATCTCGAATGGTTACTGCTCAGATTAAAGGACTTAAAAAAGAAAGATTAAAGGACTTAATATATACAGAGGACTTAGAATAATGCCTGACACACATTAAATGCTGTATGTGCTATTGTTCTAGTTTGCTAATGCTGCAGAATGCAAAACACCAGAGATGGACTGGCTTTTATAAAAAGGGGGTTTATTTGGTTATACAGTTACAGTCTTAAGGCCATAAAGTGTCCAAGGTAACACATCAGTAATCAGGTACCTTCACTGGAGGATGGCCAATGGCGTCCGGAAAACTTCTGTTAGCTGGGAAGGCACGTGGCTGGCATCTGCTCCTAAGTTCTGGTTTCAAAATGGCTTTCTCCCAGGACGTTCCTCTCTAGCAAGCTTGCACCTCTTCAAAACGTCACTCACAGCTGCACTCCGATCAGTCTCTTTGAGTCAGCATGTTTTATATGGCTCCACTGATCAAGGCCCACCCTGAATGGGTGGGGTCACACCTCTATAGGAGTATCCCACCCAAGTCACCACCCACAGCTGGGTGGGGCACATTCCAAGCAAATCTAACCAGCACCAAAACGTCTGTCCCACAAGACCACAATGATAATGGCATTTGGGGGACACAATACATTCAAACTGGCACATTCCACCCCCTGGACCCCAAAATGACATTATCTTTCCAAATACAAAATACATTCATTTCATCACAGTATCACAAAAACTTAAACCATTTCAGTAACAAAAGTTAAGTACAAAATCCCATCAAAATCAAATATAGGCGTGATCAGTCCTAAGGCATACTTTTCCTTTAGCTTGGATCTGTGGACTTAGAACAAGTTATACGCTTCCAATATACAAAGGAGGGACATTCATAGGATAAACATTTCCATTGCCATAAGGAGAAACAGTAAGGAAAACAGGGTTAACAGGACCAAAACAGTTCCTAAAACCTGCAGGACAAACTCCATTAGATTTCAAAGTCTGAGAGTCATTTACAGAACAATGTTGCATCCTTGGGGCTTGAGAGAGCGGGAGCCTAACCCTTCCTAAGGGCCTTTTCGGCAGCCCTTTCCTCTCCAAATGCTTGGGTGAGTGCTCCAACATATCCACACATTGGGGAGACCACCTTCTCGGCCCCACCCTCCTCAAACATCGGGGCAGCTCCCGGATTCCCTTCCATCTCCGGGGCACACGCTCAACCCCTTCAGAACAGTGTGGTGGCAGCCAGGCTCTCCCCAATTCCCTGGGAATGTGCTCCAACCTCTTTGGGACCTGAGGTGGCAAAACACTTCCAGAGCATCGAGGTGGAATGTCCGCCCTCGACCTCCAGGGCAAACTCACCCTTCCCATGCATGTGGGCTGCTCCGCTCTCCGAGCCCGAGACCTCTTGACTCCAGACCTCAACCTCCATGGCTCTGTCTTTGAAGAGATTTTTCCTTTAATTTTTTCCTTGTCTGTCTCCTCCAGTCCAGACCGGCAATGGCTCTGTCTATAAAGATCTCACAAAAATTCTGTTGGCTTTGCATGAAGCATACAGGGGTCAAAGCCATCAGACAATAGGACTTTCCACAAATCCTTTCTGGATAATTCCATCTCCAATCTTGGCTTGTACTGAAATGGCGGCTGGGTTCCATGTTTGGTTACATCCTCACATTGGGCTGTAGCTTCTGGGATTCTACCCCCTGGAAGCTCATAATTTTCCAAGCCATCAGCTTCTGGTTTCTTTGAACCCAAGAGTTCAGTTCTAAGTTTATCTCTCTCTGCTCGCATTTTACTATAAGCTGCAAGGAGAAGTCAGGATACATCCTCCACAGGTAGTCTGGAGATCTCCTCAGCTAAGTATTCCAGTTTGTCACTTTTAAATTCTTCCTTCCATCTGACACCAGGACTCAATTTTGCCAAATTCTCTGCCACTTTAAAACAAGGTTCGCCTTTCTTCCAGTTCACAACAACACATTGATCATCTCTGTTCAAGGCCTCATCAGAAGTATCTTTAGAGTCCATATTTCCATAAACAGTCTCTTTAAAGCAGTTTTGGCCTTTTCTGTCAAGCTTCTCACAACTCTTCCCGAAACTCCCCATTATCCATTTAAAAAGCTGTTCCAACATGTTTGGTATTTGCAAACTCAGCAGCAAAAGCACCCCACTCCTGATACCAAAATCTGTCCTAGTTTGCTAATGCTGCAGAATGCAAAACACCAGAGATGGATAGGCTTTTATAAAATGGGGGTTTATTTCACTACACAGTTACAGTCTTAAGGCCACAAAATGTCCAAGGTAACACATCAGTAATCGGGTACCTTCACTGGAGATGGCCAATGGCATCTGGAAAACCTCTCTTAGCTGGGAAGGCACATGGCTGGCGTCTGCTCCAAAGTTCTGGTTTCAAAATGGCTTTCTCCCGGGATGTTCCTCTCTAGCAAGCTTGCTCCTCTTAAAAATGTCACTCATAGCTGCACTCCCTTCAGTCTCTTTGAGTCAGCATGTTTTATATGGTTCCACTGATCAAGGCCCACCCTGAATGGGTGGGGTCACGCCTCCATGGGAGTATCCCACCCAAGTCACCACCCACAGCTGGGTGGGGCACATTCCAAGCAAATCTAACCAGCACCAAAACGTCTGTCCCACAAGACCACAATGATAATGGCATTTGGGGGACATAATACATTCAAACTGGCACAGCTATTATCTTAATTCTCATTACTGGCCTTCTTCTAAATTTACAATACCCAGATAGTCATTTGTATTAATGTGAGAATACAGACCTGACCTTGAGCTACAAGTTTGGGTAATTCCATTTCTTCACTAACTTTTTTTTTTTTGGCTGACTGTTTTCAACTGCATGGGCGATGTACTTTTCACTTTGCATGATTCACACCATCATTTAGTCATTCCTGCTACTGAACACTCTTCTACAGATACATTAGTAATTTAATACTATTCTCACTATTTTTTTTTAAATCTTCCTTACTTTTTTTTTACATCTTAAACCTCAATACTAACTGGTTTTATACTTGCTCTATATGATGGGGTTAATTATGTTCTTGGAGGCCATGCTCAGAGGAAAAAAAAAAGCCCCCTTAGTGTTTTAGTTTCCTAGCTGCTAAAATAAAGACCACACAATAGGTTGGCTTAACAACAGGAATTTATTGGCTCTTGGTTTGAAAGGCTGAAAGGCTTGCTTCCTCCTGGAGTCGGTATCTTTTGGCTGGCCAGCAATCTTTGAGGTTCCTTGGCTTTTCCGTCACATAGCATTGCACACAACAGTGTCTTCTCCCCTCTCTGGGTTCCGTTGACTTCCAGCTTCTGGCTGCTCCTCATGGCTTCTCTCTCTGTGGCCTTCTCTATTCGCCTTCAGTAATAGGATTAAGACCAGTCCTCATTCAGTTGGGCCACACCTTAACTAAAGTAACCTTATCAAAAGTTTCTATTTTTACAATGGGTTCACGCCCACAGGAATGGATTAAAATTAAGGACATGGTTTTCTGGGAAATATAACTCCAACCAACCACAGTGTTTGAGGGGAAAAGTGGTAAAACATGAGGAGAAAGCAGATGTCCAGACTATGCAGGGCTTTGCAAGTTGTATAAAAATTTAGGGATATATTTTTATAGCAATTGATAACTATAAAGGGTATTAAGAAGGAAAGTAAAGAGAATGGGCTGATTTGGGAGGGAGAAGGGATACATATAGGAAGATCGATCAGGAAGTTTTTCTACTGAGAGACAGTAACATCTGAGAGATATTAACATCTTAGAGTAGTGTGTGAACGTTGTGAATTCAGCTTTGTATGTATCAGGTTGGATGTACCTATGAAACATCCAAGTTAATGTTATGAAGATTTGAGACATGGATGAAAAAAGTCTGTCAAGGAAGACTAGAGCTGATAAAAATTAAAACTATGGCAACAAACCCAGCATCACTTTTTCATTGGCAATCATTTAACTACAACTGTAAAAGAACAAGCCAATGGGACAGATATCCTTTCAGTCCTCCTTATGGCACATGAACTTTGGCAAGAAGCTGTATTTATTAAAATTTCCACCAAACATGGCATTATACCACATCTTCAGCAGTATTCTGGATATTTCCCCTCAATTAAAATTTTAATACAGCCAAGTAAATAATTTTTTAAAAAACTGTTGCTGTTTTTTTGTCACATATGTCTGTGAGTTTGGGCTCTGATTGTCATTGCTAAGTCCAAGAAGAGAAACAAATACTGAACCTTTACTCTGGTCAGGTCTCTTCAGCTAAGCCCAGTTTAGTGAAATTGATATGTTCAATGCAATCTCTACATCTGGCCTATTAATCATTAAGACAGGTAGACAGCTGGTGAATAACTGATGGTAACTTAAAATGTTTTCATATCAAAATACAAACATTTTATAGTTTAGGATGCCGAACCAATATTAATTTAAAATAAAATACTATATTTCAAGCAATTTTGAGCTTTGGGCTAGCACCTTCAAAATCACCCAGGAGTTTAAGTTGACTTGCCTCTACAGAAATATTTGAGAAACAGTATCTTCAGCTGTTTCTCTCTTTTTCCTTTCACCATTTACAATTCCCAGTCCCATAGGGTCTTTGTAGATAGGAATCTTCAATATTCTCCAGAGATCCTGGGCAATTTCTTACAGAAAAAATGCACATAAAACTGAAGTCTAATCTTCTGAACATAAATAAATCATATTCCATTAATATATATTATATATATAAACACACACACATTCATCTCCAAGGACCTACTATACTAGTTGCAAGAATGTTTTCTTTCTCTGTATAGTCTAAGAAACTGCTTCTATTCTTTCCTAACCACCTATTTCTATTCATTCCTAACAGTTAAAAATATATAATTACCATTAAAAACCCTGGAAATTTTTAGACGTGCTACAAGTTACTTACAAAACAAGGGGGGAAACTTTGAGTCTATATTCTAACAGTTAATTGAATAGTGGAGAAAAATCTTGGTCAGGGGTTCAGGTATTGGCAGTGGAAAGGAAAAATATGTGATTACAATGGGGGGAGGGCTGTAGAGGAAGACCATAAGATTAGGCCAGTGTTTTCCAAACAGCAAGTCTCAACTCACTAGTCAACTGTGAAATTAATTTATTGGTATCTATCAACCTGCATTAAAAAACAAACAAAAAGACCCCAAATAGTATCAGAGTATATCATATATAGCTAATGTAGAAAAAATCTGAAAAGCCACTGTATTAGTAGTTGCTAGGGGAGACAGGAAACTTGTAAAGGGCCTCCTAGAAGCCAGAAACTACAGTAAAATCTTTACGTACATTATTATATGTAGTCTTTAAAGTTACCTTATCAAATAGATGTTTCTCTTCCCATTTTAAAGATGAGAAAAATTAGGCTTAGAATAACTTCTTGCAAAGATAAAATAACTAATGAATATCTGAGCTGGGTTCTCTCTTAAACCACTCTGCTGTTCTTTCCTCCTATACTGCTTATAGGCAGTCTATCTATGGAACTTTTAGGAAAAAGAGAAATAGGTGACAAGGAACTAGTGACATTGAAAAATTATTTCAAGAATTTGACTCATAGATGATCCCACCCACCAACTTCTTTAGCCTCACGCCCTACTGGATGTCTTTCCCTAAAATAGGAGCTACCACTAGCAGCATAGGAGGCCACTGTGCAAAGGGGCAAACATGTTATAGCTAGCATAACAGCTCTGATCAACTGGTCTTGTCAGCCTGGAGCACTGTGTTGACAAGAATTCTGAGGTTGATTCACTGGGAAAGGGTACTGTGATAGATTAACAATGTCTACTAAAGCTGCAAGTTAGAGGGAATGGCAGGTATTCGCTATCCAGTCAGACATACTGTTTACAACACTAGTTTCAGTTTCTTCATTTATAAAATGGCAACAGAAATGTCTATCTCATAGGATTACTGAAGATTAAAGAAGTAATTCTTAAGTACTGACAGTACCTAGTACACAGTAAGAAATCAATCAATGGCACAAGTTATTGTTGTCATTATTACTGAGCTAGGACAGTAACTGTTAACACTACACTTAAATTCTGAAATCTTCCCTCATAGAAAGATGGTTAAACAGTGTGGCTAGGTTCTATATTAAGAAACTAACATTTACTGAGAAACTTTGCAAGTGTCAAGCACTGTGTGGATTAAACAGCTTTTCATGGACTAATATGGAAATTCTACCACCAAGAAAACCTAATCATCTGAATTCTAAACCACTAACTCACAACCTTTTGGAGCCTTACCATAATAAGCCAAAATAAATATTCTTTAACAAACAAATTCAAGAAAGAAAGATTAGAAATGTAAAACAACAAAACATGGGGACTGCCTAGGTATCAATAAGAATATATTTAAATATATTATTCATAATAAACCTTGCTTTTGCATAATTATGCAGAGTAGGATAATTGATTGTATTATCTTCTTTCTAAGCCTCCCACTCCTTCTTACCCTTCTGAAACTTTTCATTGGGACCTCAGACTACTACTCCACAGATCTTCCCCCACTTTCCTCACTGAACTCCCTTTATGTTCTCCCTTAAGGACCTGACAGCACTCTCAAAGGGATGCTGCCAGTTCTCTCATATCCTACACTTACTTCTGAGATAAGAGGTAGGTTAGTTTCTACTTTGTGTCTCAAAACTATATTCATGCATTACTTTTTTTTTTATTTTGATATAAATTCAAAGTTATAGGAACAGTTGCAAAAACAATACAAACCCCATACACAGAACTCCAGCATTCCCTGACCCCCCGATACCCTGAACCACTAACTTCAACATGTTGTCAGACCGCTATTTCTTTCCCTCCCTCCTTCCCTATCATCCATCATCTATTACTCTGTCTTCTGAACATATGAGAGCTAGCTGCACACACCCTTGAACAAACAATATAATTCACATATACAATTCCGATGAACAAGAACATTCTTTTATGCAGTCCCACTAAGCGCAGCTAAGAAGTACAAGAGATTCAACATTGATATAAAGCTTACATTCCATATTTCCTTTTCCTTATGTCTCAACTGTGTCCCTTTGAGCCTCCTGTCCTCCATCCTCAGATCCCATCGAGGATCATCCTTGGCATTCAATTGTCATCTATTTCGACTTTTTTTTTTTTTTCCTCAATTGTGGAAACATATATACAGCCTAAATCTTCCCATTCCACACCCTCCCTAGCATTCCATTAGTGGGATTAATCACATTTAGAATGTTGCAATGCTATCGCCTTCCCACCATCCATTACTAGAAATTTCCCTTCACCTCAAACAGCAACCCTATGCTCCTTTCTTAACTCCCCATTGCCCCTTCCCCCATTTCTCTTAACCCATACTCTACTTTTCACCTCTATGGTCATATTCTCTGATAATTTCTTTGTGTTTACTGTGGGACTTAAAATTAAACTCTTAAATCCATAACAATCTTGTTTTTCTTTGATACCAACTTAATTTCAATAGGACACATAAACTATGTACTTATACTCCTCCATTCCTCCACCTTTATATAGTTCTTGTCAAATATTACATATTTTACATTGAGTTCAAAACCACTGATTTGTCCTTAGAGTTTGTGTATTTTATATCATGTAGGAAGTAAATAGTGGAGCTACAGTTCAAAAATTATTGACTTCCATTTGTATTCCATTGTGGTCAGAGATTGTGCTTTAAATATGTTCAATTTTTTTTTTTTTTTTAATTTATCGAGGCTTGTTTTATGTCCCAGCATATGGTCCATTCTGGAGAAAGATCCATGATCACTAGAGAAAAATGTGTGTCCTGGTGATTTGGGATGTAAGGTTCTATATATGTCTGTTAAAATTCTCTGTATCTCTCTTTCCTTTCTTTGTTTCTCTGTTGGTAGGGCTGCCTTTAGTATCTGAAGTAGGGCAGGTCTTTTATTGGCAACATCTCTCAGCATTTGTTTGTCTGTAAAAAATTTAAGCTCTCCCTCAAGTTTGAAGGAGAGTTTTGCTGGATAAAGTATTCTTGGTTGGAAATTTTTCTCTCTCAGAATTTTAAATATGTCATGTCACTGCCTTCTCACCTCCATGGTGGCCGCTAAGTAGTCACTACTAAGTCTTATGTTGTTTCCTTTGTATGTGGTGAATTGCTTTTCTCTTCCTGCTTTCAGAATTTGCTCCTTCTCTTCAGTATTTGACAGTCTGATCAGAATATGTCTTGGAGTGGGTTTATTTGGATTTATTCTATTAGAGTTCGCTGGGCATTTATGCTTTGTGTATTTATATTGTGTAGAAGGTTTGGGAAGTTTTCCCCAACAATTTCTTTGAATACTCTTTCTAGACCTTTACCCTTCTCTTCCCCTTCTGGGACACCAATGTGTCTTAAGTTTGGACATTTTATTTTATCTGTCATATCCCTGAGATCCTTTTCGATTTTTTTGATTTTTTTCTCCATTCTTTCTTTTGTTCTTTAATTTTCTGTTCTGTGGACCTCTAGGACACTGAGTCATTGTTCAACTTCCTCTAATCTTGTATTATGAGTATCTAGAGTCTTTTTAATTTGGCCAACAGTTTCTTTTCTTTCCAGAAGATCTTCTATTATCTTGCAATTTCTTCTTTATGCTCTTCTAGGGTCTTCTTTATGTCCCTTTTATCCTGTTCCATGGTCTTCTTCATGTCTTTTATATCCTGTGCCATGTTTCGTTCGTCAATTGTGATTGTTTGATTAATTGTGCCAAGTACTGTGTCTCTTCTGATATTTTGATTTGGGTGTTTGGGATTGGGTTCTCCATATAGTCTGGTTTTATCATATGCATTAAGATTTTCTGTTGTTTTTTGGCCTTTTGGCATTTGCTTTGCTTGATAGGATTCTTTCAAGAGATTTTATGCTGTGATCTTGGGCATTCCTCCCAATTCAGATTAGTGTATGATGAGTGGACGGTCACATTTGTCCCCCTGCAGTTATTCTGGATTATTTACTAGTTGTTTCTGGTTTTTTTTAGTTGTTCCAGGGGGACTTCTTAGCTTCCATTCCTCTCTATGCCGCCATCTTAGATCTCTCAAGCCCATGCATTACTTCTTACCCTTTTGTGAAATCCCCTGCTTCTCTGAGGTTCATGTCTTTTCCTCATAACTCTCAGCGACTAAACTCAGGATATTCAGCTTCATTAATGAAATAATTTTGTACTTGGTTCCTGGTCTTCCTACCATACTTTATTCCCAGACATCTCCTAAATCAACATCATCTGGATTTCTGGTACCCTGACCTCTCTATATTTCTACCTCGTTCATGCTTATGGTAAGATTACCGAGCAGTCACAACTAGAGAAAAATCACACAACTGAGCAGAATGGTTCCACTATCAATTCATGCAGGAACAGACAAAATACACAAAAATAAGCTCATCTACAAACATAAAACAAAAATTCTTGGCAAGCAATCCAATGAGAACTTACATAAAAAAGGTGAAAAATCAAATTAAAAACAAATAAAAAATATGTGAATTAAAAGAAGGCAGAATGGTTTCTGGTTGGGAACATTTTATATATAGTAGAAATGTCAATACTTCCTAAATTGATTTACAGACTTACATGATTACAGGTCAGCACTGATCAAAAGCTGTGTGAGACTTCAAAGCAATAGTACAATTCATGTGGAAAAATAAAGGGGTTAAAAAAAAAAAGCAATGATGCAAGAGAGACTTTATTAACTAATTAAGTACTAATTATGCAAATAGTATGATATTGGGTTAAAAATAAGAAATGAACTAATGGAGGAGAGAGAATTCTGGAGACAGAGCCAAACATTAAAAAAAAAAATAATGTAAAACCAAGTAAAATATCATAGTGGGAAAAAAAACACATTATTTAATAATGTGGAATAAAGTAAAAATATAAAATAAAAGAAACTTTGGCTCACATCTTACACAATATACTATGATAAATTCTTTACTTTTTTTGAACTACCAAGAACAATATATTTATTGTAGTTGTAGAAAGATGATGTGCCAGTTTGAATGTATTATGTCCCACCAAATGCCATTATCTTTGATGTAATCTTGTGTTGGCAGATGTTATCAGTGTTGATTAGAATGTAATTCTTTGAGTGTTTCTTTGGAGATGCACCCCACCCAGCTGTGGGTGATAACTCTGATGAGATAATTTCTATGGAGGCATGGCCCCACCCATTCAGGGTGGGCCTTGATCAGTGGAGCTATATAAATGAGCTGACATGCAGAAGGAACTCAGTGTAGCTGTGAGTGATGTTTTGAAGAGGAGCTACAGCCAAGAGGGACACTTTGAAGAAAGCACAGGAGCTGCAGATGAGAGACAGTTTGAAGAAGGCTGTTGAAAGCAGACTCTTGCTCCAGAGAAGCTGAGAGAGGACAAATACCCCAAGTGCAACTAAGAGTGACATTTTTGAGGAACGGCAGCCTAGAGAGGAATGTCCTGGGAGAAAGCCATTTTGAAACCAGAACTCTGGAACAGATGCCAGCCACATGCCTTCCCAGCTAACAGAGGTTTTCCGGATACCATTGGTCATCCTCCAGTGAAGGTACCCGATTGCTGATGTGTTACCTTTGACACTTTATGGCCTTAAGACTGTAACTGTGTATCCAAATAAACCCCTTTTTATAAAAGCCAATCCATCTCTGGTGTTTTGCATTCCAGCAGCATTAGCAAACTAGAACAGATGACAATTTTCCTGCTACTGAAGCAATAGGAAAAATTATCAATGACAAAACTGATGGGTTCAATTACATAAAAATTTTAAATATTAGAATAATAAATATCAATAGAATCAAGATTAAAAAGCAACGATCTGGGGCAATTATTGTAATAAACAAAAATATAACTCACAGAAATGGGAGTAAATTTTAAGCACTTGGAAAAATTTCCAGAATCCCTAATAGTTATAAAAATTCAAGCCAAAATATCTCACATTCTTTAAGTAAGCAATATATTAAAATGGTCAAATCTGAAGCTGACAGAGGATGAAGAAAGGTGTATTCTGAACACTGTTGGTGACAACCCACATTATTATACCTCTCTCTGCTGGATTAACAATTTGTTGTAGAATTGATCACACTCTTTGACTTGAGATTGCATTTTAAATATAACCCAAGGAAATGACTCAAAAGAAAAAAAAAAGCTGTACACGATTATCTATACCAACATCTTACAAAGAGAACTACAAAAACAAACATACATGCAGTATGATGTTTATTGACCATTTATTACCAGGCCTGACAGCCATGCCAAGCACTTTAAATACATTATCTCATTTAATTCTTCAACCAAGTCTATGAGGCATTTATTATTATCCCTATTTTATAGATTAAAAAACCTGAAATACTCAGGTTACTTAACCTTGGACAGGTTACACAATTGTACATTTAAGAGATGGATTGAGGATTTGGACCAAGGCCACAGACTCTAAATCCATGCATGCTCTTAGCCACAGAATACAGACTTTCTTCTAATGAGAAACTTGGAGAAAAAATACCTAAAGATTAGAAAATGATTACATAAGCTATGGTGTATAAACCCAAACCAAGTCTACACAGTTATAAAAAGAACATATACAGGAGCTACACAGAAAGTAAAGTTTTTATAAAACTAGTGCCAATCATAAAGAAAAAACAAAAAGAATAAGCATACAATTATAATTAAGAATGAGATGGAAAGAATATCCAGAATTTTGGTAAAGTCATAAAAAGTTATGGAATTCCATATATTTTATTCTTCCTGTACAGTTCCATAGCAATGAACAGATTACATACCTTCTGCATACAGTCTTTCTGCGAGGAAAACTGCATCTCGGTAAGCATAGTGGTTTAGTGCTTGCCATATAGCAGCCTGCAAGGGAGGAAAAAAAACATAAATACCCACATATATGCAGTTTCAAGGTATGTCCAGCATAGAGTCTTGCATATAACACTCAAATTAACATCTGTAATTCAAGTGATAAAACCCCAATGCCAACGGTACAAACTCTCTTAACTCAGTGTGATAGATAAGGCTCTTCACAGTCTAGCTGCAACTTATCTGAATTTACTCACTCAACTCTCCATGGACTTTCAGGCCCCTGTGCCGTTTTACATCCTTTTCCTTCACTGGGGAATGTGAGCTCCCTCACCTGCCTTCCCAGTTAGAAATTTCTTATCTCTAAAGATCCAATTTAAATAACATCTACTCCATCAAGCTTTCCTGGCTGATTTCCAACCAGTTTTTTTTAAACCTACCTCTAGTGGAGTACTCATATTATACTGCTGTTATTTATTTACAGGTCTGCCTACCCTTACTAAACTACAAGCTGTTATAACAGTGGTTCTCAACCATTTTTCATGAAACACATGAAGGAGATGTTTAAATGTTTGTCATCCTCCCATGCAAATTTCCTTACCTATTAGCTTCAACTCTACCCTACTCTCATTCACCTAATGAAGCATAGTGGATTACTCTTTGGAGACTAAAGTTATCAAAGGAATAACTTTTAATTTATTCTAATTTTTTTTTCTTTTTCAAAATTATGAAATATTACATAAAATATTTATCAGATATTATAAAGCCACAGTGGTCAAAACACCATGGTACTAGCAAAAAGATAGACATATTGATCAGTGGAATCAAATTGAGAGTTCGGAAATAGACCCTAGGATCTATGGTCATTTGATTTTTGACAAGCCCCCCAAGTCCAGACAGAACAGTCTATTCAATAAATGGTGCTGGGAGAACTGGATATCCATATCCAAAGGAATGAAAGAGGACCCATACCTCACACCCTATACAAAAATGTATTCAAAGTGGATCAAAGACTTCAATATAAGAGCCAGTACCATAAAACTCCTAGGAGAAAATATAGGGAAACATCTTTAAGACTTAGTGATAGGAAATAGCTTCTCAGACCTTACACCCAAAGCACAAGCACAAGAAAAAATAGATAAATGGGAAATTCTCAAGACTGAACACTTCTGTGCTTCAAACGACTTTGTCAAAAGGGTGAAAAGGCAGTCAACTCAATGGGAGAGAATATTTGGTAACTATGTATTTGATAAGGTTTTGATATCCAGTATATATAAAGAAATCCTACAACCCAACAATAAAAGTACAATCGAATTATAAAATGGGTAAAAGCTATGAATAGACATTTATCCAAAGAAGAAATACAAATGGCTAAAAAGCACATGAAAGGATGTTCATCTTCATTAGCTAGTAGGGAAATGCAAACCAAAACCACAATGTGATATCATCTCACACCTATAAGACTGGCTGCTATTAAACACACAGGAAACTACAAGTGTTGGAGAGGATGTGGAGAAATAGGAACACTTATTCACTGCTGGCTGGAGTGTAAAATGATATAGCCACTGTAGAAGACAGATTGGCGGGTCCTGAGAAAACTAAATGTTGAGTTTCCCTATGACCTGGCAATTCTATTACTCGGTATATACTCAGAAGATCTGAGAGCAGGGACATGAACAGACATTTGCACACCGATGTTCACAGCAGCACTGTTCACAACTGCCAAAAGATGGAAACAATCCAAATGCCCATCAACAGAAGAATGGATAAACAAAATGTAGTATATACATATAATGGACTATTATGCAGCAGTAAGAAGAAATGAGGTTCTGATACATGCACCAACATGGATGAATCTTGACATAATGCAGAGTGAAACAAGTCAGACACAAAAGGACAAATATAGTATGATTTCACTAATATGAACTAACTAGAATATGTAAACTCAGAGCCTTAAAATGTAGAATATAGAATACTAAGAAATAGACAAGGCGCAGTAACCTATGTTCAGAATCTAAAATAAAGCTGAACTTAAAATGTTTAGAAATAAATATGGGGTGAAGGTAGCTCATTATTGGGAATATACGGAATAGTACGGTATTGTAGGTGAATCTGGTAGAAAGGGGTTATTTGAGTCATATATGTCACCGATTAACACTATAAGTTTAAATAAGTTCTTGCATGAACTAGTACAATTGTACAACACTGGTACAAAGAGTTAATAACACAATGGTAGGTGGGGAAAAAGTACCTATTGCAAGCTATGGTCTTTAGTTAAAATTCTTTCATCAACTGTAATTGGTGTACCACACCAATACTAGGGGTCAATAATAGGGGGAGATAAGCAATAAAGAGTGTGTCTATTTGATAATTTTCTTTTTGGAGTAACGAAAATGTCTAAAGGTGAGTGTGATGATAACTGCACAACTAAGTGATGATACTGTGAGATACTGATTGTGTATTCTGGAAGGAATATATTGCAATAAAATCTGCAAAAAAAAAAAAAAAGAAAAAATATTTATCAGATAGAAGTGTATATTAAGCAATAATAAACAAAAGCACTGATCCATGTATCTACCACCCAGCTGAAGAAATAAAACACTACCAGTATCTTCAATTGTATCTGCCCATACTCAATCATATAACCTTTCTCTGCCCTAAAGAGGAACCCCCATTCTGAATTTTGTTAATCTTCCTTTTGGTTTTCTTCACAAATTTTACACATTTATACATTCATCCCCAGGTAATATAATATCTAGTTTTCTCTTTTTTTGCAATTGAAATAAACACAATCATATTGTATACATCCTACTGTGACTTGCTTTTATAACCCAATATTATGGTTTTGAAAATTCATCCTTGATGATGTGTGTAGCTGGAATTCATTTATTTTCACTGCTAAATAAATGTATTTCTCTTGAATAAATATACCAAAAGATATTTTATCTACCTGACAGCAGACAAACATCTGGGTTATTTCTAGCTGTTTGTTTCTGTTTTTGCAATTATGAACAAAGCCGCAATGAACACTCCTGTATTTGTCTCTTGGGGTACATGTATAAGAATCTTGCCAAACTAGGATACATGCTTAGGAATGGAATTACTAGGTCATTGAATATGTACATGTTCATCTTTACTAGATAATTTTAAGTCATTTTCTGATATTGATTTAATTTACACTTCTACCAACAATGCATAAGTCCTCATTACTCCACATTCTTCCCTACACTAAGTATTGTCAAACTGTTAATTTCTACCAATCTGATGAATGTGAAATTGCTTTTAATTAGCATTTCCCCAAATACCTAAAATGAAGCTGAACATCTTTTTATATGTTCTTCGGTAATTTAATTCATGTTTCTTAGTCTTCTGGCAAATGCCCATCCATTTGTCATACATTTTGCTGTTGGGTGATTAACCTTTTTCTTACTAACACTTCTGTGGGAATTCTTTTTATAATCTATATCAAGTTCAGCAATCTATGTCATGTGGGCCAAATCTGGCCCGCTGCCTGTTTTTATACAAGCCAGGATCATTAATTTACATATTGGCTATGGCTATTTTCATATTACAACAGCAGAGTTGAGTAATCACAACAGAGACTTATCATTATCATTTCTTTTTAAAAATTATATACACACACACATAAATAAATAAAAGTATACAAATAATCTTTCACCCAACATTTTTAGGAGCACTAAACCAGAAGGACTTTCTTTTAACTTTTAGTCTGCCACATTGCAAGGAATGAAAGTCTCCATTAATTAAAAATAAATAAGTCATTCACAAACTTACATTTTCTTAGCAAAAAATTATTTTTGAGATATCTCACAACTGATCATGATACAGCGTTACTTTTTATTTTTAGCACATACACAGCTCAGAATCTGTTGAATGATTTAATAAGGGATACAACAAAATCAGGATGATCTGGCTACCTAATAAAGGCTACTAGCTAACATAGTAACTCCAGATTAGGTTAAAATAAGTAATTAATATGCCTTGCTATACAGGTTCAATAAATACTTGTTGAATGAATCAGTAAATAATAACATTGCTATTAGAGTTATTAATTAGAATATTTTAAATTAAAAGTCCTAGTAGTAGTAATAGATAACTTTATCTTAGCCCAAGGGTATATTTTCCTACTCCCTCAAGAAAAATAATAAATTAACTCAGTTTGGGATCTTTTGTTTAACCCTATTATCTATGTAGTCTAAAAATGTATATAATCTCAATGATGTTCAACTTGACCATTCCCATCCAGACACAAAGGAAAGGAGAAAGGAGAGTTTAAATTTACTTTCCAAGTAAACTAGACCAACAAAGGCAACATTTCTTCTTCACAGATCCAATGTCAGCGTTACAAACTCAGGCGTTACCAACTCAGGCATTACCTGTTACTTCAAATAACTATCTAAAACTTTGCTATTCAAAGTGTGGTCTTTGCAGTTCCACAGGAAGCTTAAGATTAGGGTTGCCACTTGATTCCGCAAGGTATATACTTGGAAGAACTGAAAGCAGGGACATGAATAGATATTTACACACTGATGTTTAAGGTGGCATTATTCATGATTGTCAATGGATGGTGGTGGCCCAAGGGTCCATGCACTGCTAAGCGGAAGGGTGAACTGTGGTGTATACATATTATGGAATATTGTGCAGTTGCAGAAAGGAATGAAGTCGTGAGGCATGCAACGAGGTGAATGAACCTTGAGGACACTATGCTGAGTGAAATAAGCCAGAAACAAAAGGACAACTATTGTATGGTCTCACTAATATAAACTAACTATACTGCACAAAGTCTGAGAATTAAATTCAAGAGCGTACATTATCAGGAGACAGAAAGTGGGCAAAGATTGGGCAACTGATGATTAAGAAGTACAGAATGTTCAATAAGGTTCATTGTAAAGGTTAGAAAATGAATAGCACAATACTGTGTGATGGCAGCACAGTACTGTAAGCGTAATTAACAAAGAGGATTGTGAGTTTGGCCGAAAGAGAAAGACTAGAGTCATGTATGTCACCAGAAGGAAAGCTAGCGGATAAAAACTTAGCGAGGAGGGAACCTAAGATGGCGGCTAGGTGAGACAGGGCAAAAAAACACCTCCGTGAAAAATACTAGATAAAAGCCAGAAAGTGACCCAGAACACCAGTTCCAGCGATGCACCAGCTGGACAAGGTCTGCTAAAACCACAGGGACCGTGCACTTGGTGAAACCGGGAGTCTGAGTTTGGAAATGAGTGAGTGAGCCGGCTGAATGTCTAGCAGCTGCGCTACAGTGTAGGGAAACTGTGGGTTGGCAGCCCCAAAGCAGCTGCAGATACGGCAGCAAGAACCACACAGTGAAGCGCAGCAGGAATGGGCTGTGTGAACACCTCAATATCTGGCACGGACGATAGCCTTTTGTACACCCGCTGCTAACTGTCTCAGAGCGAGGAAGACAGAGGTTAGCCTAAAGGGAAAAAAACCACACCCCTTGCAGCCATCTTCACAGTGGGCTGGGAACGCTTCTGCCCGGAGCAGGCACCACAGCCCAGAGACGCACCAGGAAACCCAGTCTGACGAGGAGTGTATCCCACAGCACCCCGCACACGCTACAATATCGGCCGTGGACAGTGGCCTTGGGTGCAACCACAGCTAGTTGTTCTGGAGCTGGGAAGGTGGAGCTCTGCGAAAAGGGGAGGTTGAAACGCCCAATTCAGCCATTTTTGCATTAGGCTGGGAGCGCCCCTGCACAGCCTGGTGGCCCGGGGCTTCCCTTGAGGGAAGGCGTGCACTTGTGACGTAGCACAGCCTTCCCTCAGCAGAGGTCCTGGAAGATCACAGCTATCAGGCAAAGCAAATGCCAAGAGGACAAAAACAACAGAAAATCTTAATGCATTTGCTAAAACTAGACAATATGGAGAACCCAATCCCAAACACTCAAATCGAATGATCGGAGGAGACACAGTACTTGGCGCAATTAATCAAAGGACTACAGTCAAAGAATGAGAGCGTGGCACAGGATATAAAGGACATGAAGAAGAACATGGCACAGGATATAAAAGACATAAAGAAGACCCTAGAAGAGCATAAAGAAGAAATTGCAAGATTAAATAAAAAAATTGAAGATCTTATGGAAATAAAAGAAACTTTTGGCCAATTTAAAAAGACTGGATACTCATAATACAAGATTAGAGGAAGCTGAACAACTCAGTGTCCTAGAAGACCACAGAACAGAAAATGAAAGAACAAAAGAAAGAAGGGAGAAAAAAATGGAAAAAATCAAAATAGATCTCAGGGATATGATAGATAAAATAAAATGTCCAAATTTAAGACTCATTGGTGTCCCAGAAGGGGAAGAGAAGGGTAAAGGTCTAGAAAGAGTATTCAAAGAAATTGTTGGGGAAAAGTCCCCAACCTTCTACACACTATAAATACACAAAGCATAAATGCCCAGCGAACTCCAAATAGAATAAATCCAAATAAACCCACTCCAAGACATATTCTGATCAGACTGTCAAATACTGAAGAGAAGGAGCAAGTTCTGAAAGCAGGAAGAGAAAAGCAATTCACCACATACAAAGGAAACAACATAAGACTTAGTAATGACTACTCAGTGGCCACCACGGAAGTGAGAAGGCAGTGGCATGACATATTTAAAATTCTGAGAGAGAAAAATTTCCAACCAGGAATACTTTATCCAGCAAAACTCTCCTTCAAACTTGAGGGAGAGCTTAAATTTTTCACAAACAAATGCTGAGAGATGTTGCCAATAAAAGACCTGCCCTATTTCAGATACTAAAGGGAGCCCTACTGACAGAGAAACAAAGAAAGGAGAGAGAGAGATAGAGAATTTTAACAGACATATATAGAACCTTACATCCCAAATCACCAGGACACACATTTTTCTCTAGTGATCATGGATCTTTCTCCAGAATAGACCATATGCTGGGACATAAAACAAGCCTCAATAAATTAAAAAAAAAAAACAAAAAAAAAAAACAATTGAATATATTCAAAGCACATTCTCTGACCACAATGGAATACAAATAGAAGTCAATAATTTTTGATTTGTAACTCCACTATTTACTTCCTACAGGATATAAAACACATAAACTCTAATGACAAATCAGAGGTTTTGGACTCAATGTAGAATACATAATATTTGACAAGAACTATGTAAAGGCAGGGGAATGGAGGAGTATTTAGGAACATAGTTTACGGGTCCTATTGAAGTGAAGTTGGTATCAAAGAAAACCAAGATTGTTATGGATTTAAGAGGTTAAATTTAAGCCCCACAGTAAACACAAAGAAATTATCAGAGAATATGACCATAGAGATGAAAAGTAGAGTATGGGTTATGAGAAGTGGGGGAAGGGGCAATGGGGAGTTAAGAAATGAGTGTAGGGTTGCTGTTTGAGGTGAAGGGAAATTTCTAGTAATGGATGGTGGGAAGGTGATAGCATTACAACATTCTAAATGTGATTAATCCCACTAATGGAATGCTAGGGAGGGTGTGGAATGGGAAGATTTAGGCTGCATATATGTTTCCACAATTGAAAAAAAAAAAAAAAAAAAAGACAGTCTAAATAGATGACAATTGAATGCCAAGGATGATCCTGGAAAGGATCTGAGGATGGAGGACAGGAGGCTCAAAGGGACACAGTTGGGACATAAGGAAAAAAAAAGGAAATACAGAATGTAAGCTTTGTATCAATGTTGATTTCTTGAACTTCTTAGCTGCGCTTAACGTGATTGCATAAAAGAATGTTCTTGTTCATGGGAATTATATATGAGAATTATAGTGTTTGTTCAAGGATGTGTGCAGCTTGCTCTCTTATGTTCAGAAGACAGAGCAATAGATGATGGATGATAGATAGGGAGGGAGGGAAAGAAAGAAATGGCGGTGTGACAGCATGTTAAAGTTGATGGATCGGGTTATCGGGGGGGGTCAGGGTATGCTGTGTATGAGGTTTGTATTGTTTTTGCAACTGTTCCTGTAACTTTGAATTTATTTAAAAATAAAATTAAAAAAAAAAATGAGGAGGAGATGAAAATATTCCCGGATAATCAAAAGTTGAGGGACTTAATCACCAGTAGATCAGTCCTATAAGAAATGCTAAAGGGAATTGTGTAGGCTGAAAGGAAGGGACACTAAACAACTGACTAAAACCGCATGAAGAAATAAAGATTTCCAGTAAAGATCACATGGTAAATATAAATACCAATACTACTGTATTTTTGATTTGTAACTCCACTATTTACTTCCTAGAGGAGCTAAAAGACATAAAGTGTAATGATAAATCAGTGATTTTGGACTCAATACAAAATATGTAATTTTTGACAACAACTACATAATGGTGGGGGAATGGAGGAGTATAGGAACATAGTTTATGTGTCCTATTGAAGTTAAGTTGGTATCAAAGAAAACAAGATTGTTATAGATTTAAGAGGTTAAATTTAAGCCCCACGGTAAACACAAAGAAAGTATCAGAGAACATGATCATAGAAATTTAAAGTAGAGTATGGGTTATGAGAAGTGGGGGAAGGGGCAATGCGGAGTTAAGAAATGAGTGTAGGGTTGCTGTTTGAGGTGAGGGGAAGTTTCTAGTAATGGAGGGTGGGAAGGTGATGGCATTGCAGCATTGTGAATGTGATTAATCCCACTGGTGGAATGCTTGGGCGGGCTTAGAATGGGAAGATTTATACTGTATATATGTTTCCACAATTGAAAGAAAAAAAAAAGACAGTCTAAATAGATAATGACAGTTAAATGCCAAGGATGATCCTGGATGGGATCTGAGGATGGAGGAGAGGAGGCTCAAAGGGACACAGTTGGGACATAAGGAAAAAAAAAAAGGAAATATAGAATGTAAGCTTTGTATCAATGTTGAATTTCTTGAACTTCTTAGCTGCGCTTAACGTGACTGCATAAATGAATGTTCTTGTTCACGGGAAATGTATATGTGAATTATATTGTTTGTTCAAGGATGTGTGCAGCTTGCTCTCATATGTTCAGAAGACAGCAATAGATGATGGATGATAGGGAGGGAGGGAGGGAAAGAAAGAAATGGTAGAGTGACAGGATGTTAAAGTTGGTGGATCTGGGGTATCGGTGGATGGGGGTTGGGGTATGCTGGAGTTCTGTGTATGGGGTTTGTATTGTTTTTGCAACTATTCCTGTAAGTTTGAATTTATTTCAAAATAAAATTCAACAACAACAAAAAAACAAAACAAAACAAAAAACAACAACAAAAAAACTTAGCGAAACCCAGAATGGACAATGATGGTGGATAATTGTATAAACATAAGAGAGTTCTTACAACTAGAACAAAGGTATGTCACTATTACAAGGAGTTAATAATAGGATATTATACGGGGAAAGTACAATTAATGTAAACTAAGGTCTATAGTTCACAGTAACACTGTAATATTCTTTCATTAATTTTAACAGAAGCAGTATACGAAAGCTAAATGTCAATAATAGAGAGATATAAGGAATATGGGATTTTTTTCCTTCAGAGGAAATGAGAATGTTCTTATGTTGACTGTAGTGGTGAATGCATAGCTATGTGATTGATTATACCAAGATCCACTGATTGTACACTTAGGGTGGATTGTGTGGTATGGAATAAAACCGTTTAAAAAATGTAAAAAACAAACAAATCCAAAACATAATGGATCAGAGAAAAAATATAAATGAACTTAAAGCTACAGTCTGACTAAAACCAGACTGAAGATAAAAAAGTTGTCTAAAAAGAGAATGTATCACATACTGTATGATTTTGCTTATTTGTAATACCTAGAATACGCAAATTCACAGAGGCAGAAAGTAGATTGCAGGTTACCAGCAGTGAGAGGGGAATGGGGAATTAATGCTCAATGAGTATAGACTTTCTGTGTGGGGTGAAGAAAAAGTTTTGTTAATGGATGGTTGTGATGGTAGCACAACATGAATGTTATTAATACCCCAAACTGTATATCTGAAAGTGGTTAAAATGGGAAATTTTACACTGTATATATGTTACTACAATAAAAATTAAAAAAAAAAAAAAAAAAGTATGCTCCGGTCCTTGAAGCAGCAACACTGGCATCCCGTCGCCTGGAAGCATTCTATAAGTGTAGACACTCAGACCTCTACCTCAGACCCACTAAATCAGGATCTGCATTTTAACAGGATCCCCAGATGATTCATTTGCCTATTAAACTTTGAGACACTGATCTAAAAAGACTTATTCTAATTAAAAACCTCACTGCTCAAAGGAATCCTAAAAGCCAAAAAGGTTAAGTGTCTCATCGAATGTTACTCAGAGACGTTATAGCTAAAATAATTTCTAACCTTTCGGGCCACGTCCCCTGCTTTAAATGAAATGCTTGAATTACTCAAATTCCAAGGCCTTTTTGTTCACAGGTCTTTGTGTTCCTTCTCAGTCCTAACCCGTTTCTTCTGACTATTAAACATCCTACATCTTAATGGAAATTAATCACAAATACCATGTCCTTCCACAATTTACCCAAATGAGGTGGATTACAAAGAAATTTCCTTTTGGTCTGAAATTTAGTATCAACTACCATTTTACTCCCTCCCAGTATTTTCAAAAGTAGTTGGTAAATCCCATAAGATATCTCAGGAGTGCACATAAAAATGTGTTTCTGGCTGTTCTTTATCAGAAAAATTCTGGAATTTCCAGATACTTACAGACCCAGTACTAAAGACAAGCTGTTGCCTAGTTAATCCCAATACCTCCCCCACCCCCCATAATTTTTCAGAAGACACAGGGACTCATATAATTGTAATTTTGCCACAGTTCAGTTCTCTGCCAGTTGTCATAAAATGCTTCTTTATGGAATATCTCCATGCAAATTTGTCTCATGATACCCCTCAATCTCACAGAAAATACCACATCACTCCAAAAAGACTCATTACTAACCTAAGGGCCCTCTCTCTTACATAGGGATGAGAAAAGAAAAAAGCAAAAGCACACTAAATAACAATGTTCAGAAGTTTTTTTAGATCATTATTTGATTATTCCCCAATTAGAGCCACATAAATAAAAAAAGTACCAAACTTAAGCCAAAACAGTCAGAACCCCCAATTAAGCATTCCATGGTAACTGCTGCTGCAAACTCTTCCACATACCATTAGCTAAGAGATCTGAAGTTCCTACTCCTTACCTAAGAACAATGGTTTGTTGGCTTTGCTTCTCCTGATATCCTTTGTCTGTGGTGGATATCAACAACTTATTTAACTATGTAGTGTATAAAGGTATACTATTATTGTGTGAAGAAATCTAGGAAACATATATTAAAGGTATTACTTAGTATATAGATTTTTTTTAATGATTCCAGCATGCCTTGTCATGAATGATAAGACAATTTAGGAGGATGTGTGTGTTTTTTAAAAAACACACACTTTTCTGAACTGGAAGGCTCTAGTACTCATTTATTCCATAAATATATAATGAGTGCAGACTATGTGCCATGCTTTTTTTAGACTCTATGAGTACAGCAATGAACAAATAGTTCTGCTTTCATGGAGTACATTATACAGTCACTCCTGCCTAGCTCTCAACTCTGACTAGATGGTATTTCTACACCAGATCCACTGAATCATAATCCCTGGAAGCTAGGACTGAGTTTAGGTATGATTTTTTAAAACCTTTCCACTGCTGACAGATAAGCATTTGGGTTCAGAAGCACTCTTCTAGTTTTCTAGGCAAGTAGTTCTCATCCTTTTATAATACACACTTTTGAAAAGCTTATAAAAACTATGGCCCTCCTTCCCGGAAAAAAAAGCTCATTTGCTTATACACTGAAAATCCACACACATGGGTTCACAGTTACCCTGGCCCTTTAAGCACCACTCTTTTAGCTACGTATACGTACGAAAAGTGGAACTGATTGAGGCAGTATTTGAGACTGATACATAGAAGGTGCTCAATAAAATTTTGTAGAATTGAATTTAGATACAGAAAAGAAGAGGGAAAAGACAAGTTATTGACCTAGAAAGGTGCTTTGTCTTTTGTATATTAGTGCCTCAGGAGGAATTTTGTTGCCAAGGCAAGGAGAGATATTCCTCGTTTAAAATTCAAAATGTCTTTTACCATACAAAGTCACAGATGTTGGGTAAGTATATATGAAATAATGAATATGTTGGTCATTCAATTTATGGATTAAAAAGGTTTTAATGGTTTGATCAGTGAACCTAATCATCATTTACAGAATTGGTCCTAAGGAAAGGTCCTTAGAATCTATCCCTTCTTTTCTTAATCCCAACCCAAAACAGAATCTTCTTTCCCCTAAACTCTTAAGTCTTCTAAACTGTCTTCCCATCTGCAAACTCCTGTCCCAGAATCATCTTCCTCAAACACAAACATCATCACAGGGAAACAGAAGATTATAGTGGGCGGTGTGGGTTCACATTCCTGCTCTACCACTAACTAGTTGTGTGTCTTGGGCAAGTCAATGTCTCTTAAGTCTTGGTTTCTCCATTGAAAACATAAAACTCTAGTAAAGTACATAATAGTTCCCAGTCTGTACCTAACAATTATTCAATAAATTTTAGCTGCTGCCATCATCATTATCGTCATCATTTCTTCTTTCCTGATCAAAATTCTCCAATGATTCCTCTTAAATAGCCCCACAAACTTTACTAAACAAATATCCACAGAATGAAGTACAAACTCCTTAGTAAGATATTCAAATCTCATCTGGCTTTCACCTCCCTTTTTCAGTTCTGTTTTCACATCTCACTAAAGCTGCCTATGTCTAGGACCAGAAAAATCCTCTATTAGTTCCTAAAGACCCACTGCATTTTCATGTTTCAAAGTCTTTCCTAATATTGTTGCTTCTCTTTGGGCTATTCTTTGTATTTATCTTCTATCTCCTAAGGATTGAGTCACCCTTTCTTGAAAATTAAGCTTACATGTTCCCCTGCCTGTCATGAAGCTCTCACTGATCTATGTCCTGCAATATTAATTGCTCCCTCCTATGAGATTCCAGACAATTTTGTTTATATTCTCTTGTATCAGGCTGTTTCTTGGATTTGGTTATATTACTAGACTGCAAATTCTTGAGGACAAAAACCAGGTTCAATTTTCTCTATATTTTCCAATGTCCTAGATAATTGCCTTTAAATATAACGCATGCTCAATAAATGTTTGTTGAATGAGTATGTTCTGGAATTTTGATGCATTTCCATTTACTAACTTACAAACTTCAGAAACACAATCTGGAGATAAAACACAAGACATTCCTATTACAATTTCAACTTTTACTGACATGAATAAAAGGAAATATTAATGTTGACAACACAAAATAACACCCAGTGTTTCTACCTTGTGACAACAGCCAATTTATTAAAAAACAAAAGAAGCACCTATCTGGTAGGTAGATTGAGGTCAAAGGCTGACAGTGGGGTTGGAGTAGATCATCAGGCTTTGGGGCAATAAAATCCCTTAATGGTGTGATCTCCATTAAGATAACCAGATTTTGTTTGTTACCAGCCAGCCTAGAGCATGTCCTATATTTCCCTCCATACTACTCTGGTCATTTACCCTATCATCTCAATGTGCCTACCATTTTTTAAAAACATTATTCGTTAAACGTTTATTAAGCACCTACTTCATTTTTACACAATTCTGATTTCAGTAAAACAATAACATTTACAAAAAAACAAAACAAAACAAAAAACACCAAATAGCAACAACAAAAACATCTAACGAATTTGAGAAAATCAAGTTCTTCAGGTGGGCTGTACAAAGCCTTAACACTTTGGATTTCTGGGTCTCTACTGACAATAAGAAATTATTAATAAGCCAGCATTATTTCACAGGCAGGCACTTGCTTGGTCACCATCACTATGGGTGCTTTTGTTTTATCACACAACTGGGAAGCTGAACCTTAGAACAAAAATACGTGAGCTTGGCAAGGGGATGAATGTAAGGACAGGTTTTAAATATGCTACAGAATCACTATTATCTAGCCTATATCTCCTTTATACTACAACACAGCAAAGTGATAAATAAAAAGAAATGTGATAAACTACAGGTGTTTTCCTCAGAGAATTTCAGCATTTGGATTGCCTAATAATTTTTTAACAAAAGCCACAGTATACCAAGTCCAAACCAACAGTATTCCTGAAAATCCTCAAGAATACCCTGCGCTCTATCTAAGATTCTATAAAAGTTTTACTTAAGTTTATTTTTTTCAGAAACTTAAAGCCTCTGGATTGTTCCTATCACAGCTAAGTCCTGAAACCCAGAGGTACCAGTTTCTCCAACAACATTAAGCAGTTTCAATCCTCTACCCTACAGTGTCAACAACCCTTTTCAGCATGAAGAAGTTAGAATAGGCATTGCCCAGATATCCCTGAAGATTGAGAGAATGATCAAATGAGAGGGAGGAGTTATAACGCAGAAGTTAGGATTTAATAAATGACTACTGACTCATTACATTGATATTTCTTTTTAGTTTCTAGTGTATTAGAGTAGCCAGAAGGAAACACCTGATAATGTTGAACTGTGATTCAGTAGCCTTGATCTTTAATAATGATTGAATAACTATACAGCTTTTATCTTGTAACCGTGTGTTTGCAAAAAACCTTGGGACTGACACCTTGTTATCCAGTGTATGGGTAGATGAGTAATAAAATAAAGACATGCATGAAAAAAATGATGTTTTAGATCTGATAAGGAGTCAGTCATGAAATCAGAAATTCCCATAGAACCTAACTTATGGATTTATACCAATTATTGTTCTTATCATTTACACCGTGCCTTGCAATACCAGTAAGCAATAATTAAAGTTCTCATACCACCAAATAAAAAAAAAAAGGTGGTTCAGAAAACAATAAAGGATATTCAAATTTAATTCGACTTAACTTCTTGAATGTCTAGAATGACCTCTACATTCTAATCCAAGGCCAATAAAGACGATCCCTCTGACACATATTAATAAAAGTAGGACCATGCCATGTCTCTAAGCTTTAGTTTCAGCATCTGTAAAATAATGATAAAACCATCTACCTCCTAAATAGGTGTTTAAAAGTCCAGAATGGTGCTGAGCTAAATCCTAAACTCCTATAAAACTGATCCGGTCTTCTGGGGTTCTACCACACCAGGCATGATCTAGGGTCCTGAAACCCTGTATGTAAGTATCTTTCAAAGTGACACTCATTTGATGATTGTGAATGTAATTCATTCATTGTGAATGTAATTAATGCCATTCAACAGCATACTTTAAATGATTAAAACAGCATATATATATATTACCACAATAATTTTTTTTAAAATGACACTCATTTAATCTAGGTTGACGAAAAAGTTTTGGTAAGGGATAGTGGTGATGGTTGCACAATATTGTGAATGTAATTAATGTCACTGAAATGTACATTTTAAAATGGTTAAAATGGCAAATTTTATGTTATATATGTTAACCACTATTTTTAAAAAGGCACTTTTTAAAATTAAACTGCACTAATAGTGAAAGGAAGATCCCCATAAACATTTACATTTTTAAGCACACCATGTTTTGCCAGGACTTTAGTAGTGTCTTAACTGGTCTTTCCGAATTCCTTTCTATCCTATGGTCATTCTTGCCCTGTGAATTTTTCAGAAATCAAACCTGATATGACCCTTTTGCTTCAAATCCTTCAGTGGCTTCTCATTTCTCTAGGAGAAAAGCCAAAGCCATCAAACTAGGTAGCTGGTGTAGCCTGTGCCTATCTCTCCAACGTCACTTCATACCATGTTCTCTCATGTAGTTTGTGCTAGCACCACAAAAGGCCTTTTTCCAGCTCCTCAAATCTGCCATGTTACCCTCCTGCCACATGTCCTTTATTCAGGCACACTCCTCACTTCCCCCCAATTAATTTCTAGTCATCCTGTAGATCTCTTCATCAGGGAAGACTTTTTGGAACTCCCAGATCAAGGCAGATATCCTCATTATACACTATAATAGCACCAAGCACCTCTCCTTTGTAATATTTCCCACAGTTACAAAGTTACACTTATTTAGGGAGCATTTCAGTAATGTCTTCCTCACTATAATATAAACACCACGAAGGTAGGGACCACATGTGTTTTTGTTCACTATTATACTCCAGCATCTCATATGTGCTTTTTAGTAGATGCTTAGTAAATGTAAGTTGAATGAATAAACAAGTGAATTTCCAATTCTGGATTCTCATTGTTAATATCCTTCTATGTTAGTTTTAGTCTCAAGTTTCTCTGTATTCTTATATATCTAATAGTTAAGGATCTCTGGGAGTCTCTATTTAAAGAAACTCTGTGGCAAACAGAAAAATTATTTTGTAATGCAAATAATTACCACCTAATTACTCCTTTATAAAACCTAGGGATTTCCTAAGAACCTACTTGTTTAGTTTTATTTTAAGTGAAAGAACATGGCGAGTAGAAAAAACGTACCCAAGATTTGATGTTGGCATCCTGGGTTCAAATTTGTGTGCCAACACTTCCAGCAGCATGACTTTAGGGAAAATATTTAACTTTTCTTGCCCACTGCTTCTTCATCTGAACAATGGGACTCTATTTCTTGAGGTTACTGTATGGATTAAATGAAATGAAACATATCTATAGTGCTAATACCCTGACTGGCACACATTAGGCACATAAATGCTCTCCCTTTCCCATCTCTTAATATAAAAGAAACAATAAATACAGTTTATAGTTTTCATTATACAATATCTCACAAGTATATTTGCTACAATTGCTTATTTTGCAACATGTACACCATAAAAGACCCAAATGATTCAACAGCTACCTTGGTACTACCAATCACCAGGGAAATTTGACACACATATAGTAAGGGTATAAAATCCTGGAACTTTGAATTTTTTTTTTTTTTTTTTTTTAAATTACAGAAATGAAAGGGAGAAAAAAAGAACTATATCCAAAGGCCCTATCCATTTCTAATTTAAAATGAGGCTCTGTTCAGGACAAAATTGTTCCTTTATCTCAAATTCGTAAGTGTCAGAAAGAGATGTGACAACAGTCAACTTAAACTCCCATGGATCCCAGAAGTAAAACTCGCCACTTTGAACCCCAGAGACAGCTTCCATCACCACTCTGCTCCATCACCACTAAGTTCCTTAGTGATGGTGTCTCTTGGAGGGAGGAAGGGAATGGACTATTCTCTATGGCATTACAAATTGGTAGTTGATGAGCAAAGCTAAAACCAGTTCCCTGATTATTCATCTGCCTCTGTCCACCTGCTGTTGTAGGCCTATTCCTAAAAGCATTGCACTTGTATCACTTCTAGAATTCTAAAAATAAAAGCCAGCTGGATGAAATGCAGCTAAAAGAAAGTTATGAAGCCAAACAGAACATTGTCCCTCCCCAACCAGAAAAAAAAGTTTAAAAGAGAAATCCTATTGATTAAATTAATGTGTTGATCCTAGGTTGCATTTATTTAAAAGATAATAAATCAATAGCATAAAAATTAAACTGCAACCAATAGCTAACATCATACTCAAAGGTGACTGAAAGCTTTCACCCTATGATCAGGAACAGGAGAGGATGCCTGCTTTTACTACTGTGATTCAACAATATGCTGTTAGTTCTGGTCAGAGCAATTAGGCAAGAAAAAGAAATAAAAGGCATCCAATTTGGAAAGGGAAAAGTAAAACTATCCCTACTTATAAATGACATGACCCTACATATAGAAAATCCTGAAGAATCTACAAGAAAACTACCTGAGCTAATAAATGAATTGAGCAAAGTGGCAGGGTACAAGATCAACACACACACACAAAACAGCAGGACTGCTACACACCAGCAATGAACAATCCAAAAAGGAAATCAAGGAAACAATTCCATTTACAATAGCAACTGAAAAATAAAATACCCAGGAATATATTTAACTAAGGATGTAAAGGACTTGTACACGGAAACAAGTCACTGCTGAAAGAAATTAAAGAAGACCTAAATAAATGGAATGATATCCCATGTTCATGGATCAAAAAACTTAATATTATCCAATGCAATCTACAGATTCAATGAAATCCCAATCAAAATTCCAACATCCTTCTTTGCAGAAATGGAAAAGCCAATCATCAAATTCATATGGAAAGGCAAGGGGCTATGAATAGCCAAAATCATTTTGAAAAGAAAAAAACTGGAGGACTCACACTTCCCAATTAAAAACCTTATTAGAAAGCTACATAATTAAAACTGTGATATTAGCACAAGGACAAACATATAGACCAATGGAATAGAATTGAGACCTCAGAAATAAATCCACAAATCTATGACCAAATGATTTTCGACAATAGTCTCTTTGAAAAATGTTTCTGAGAAAAGTGGATATCCAGATGCAAAAGAATGGAAGTAGACCCCCTATCAAACCACATACAAAAATCAACTCACAGTGGATCAACAACCTAAATATAAGAACTAAAACTATAAAACTTTTAGATGAAAATATAGGGGAATATCTTCTGGATCTTGTATTAGGAATGGATTCTTGGACTTTACACCAAAAAACATGAGCAACAGAAGAAAAAAAGATAAATTGGACTTCATCAAAATTAAAGACTTTGCTCATCAAAGGACATTATCAAGAAAGTGAAAAGAAAATCTATAGAATGGGAGAAAATATTTGGACGCTGTATTACCTGAAAAAGGTTTAATATATAAAGAACTCCTACAACTCGACAACAAAAGCAAATAATCCAATTAAATAATGGGCAAAAGACCTGAATGGACATTACTCTAAAGAAGATATATAAATGGCCAATAAGCACAAGAAAAAATGCTCAACATCACGAGCCATCAAGAAAATGCAAAGGAAAACCATAATGAGATACCACTTCACACCCCTTAGAATGGTTATTATTTTAAAATACAGTACATAACAAGTGCTGGTAAGGATCTGGAGAAATAAGAATACTCATACATTGTGGTGGAGTACAAAATGGTACAATTGCCATGGAGAACAGTTTGGCAGTTCTCAAAAAGTTAAACATATATGCAAATTCATGAAGTCAGAAGCTAGAATACGGTTTGCCAGGGGCCGGGTAGAGGTGGGGAATGGGGCATCAATGCTTAATTGGTACTGAATTTGTGATGGAAAAGTTTTGGTAATGGATGATGGCACAACATTGTAAGCACAATCAACATCATTGAACTCTATTATTGAATGTGGGTAAAATGGGAAATTTTAGGTTGTATATATTTTTTAAAAATTGCTATAATCATACTCTTGGAAAAGAAAAGTTATACACAGAACTATCATATGGCCCAGCAATTCCACTTCTAGGTATATACCCAAAAAGATTAAAAGCAGGGCCTCAAACAAATATCTGTATACCAATGTTCATTGCAGTTTTATTCACAATAGCCAAAAGGTGGAAGCAACCCAAGTGTTCATCCACAGATGGATAAAGAAAATGTGGTATATACATATAATGGAAAACTATTCAGCCATAAAAAGGAATGAAGTTCTGATACATGCTACAACATGGTTGAACTTTGAAGAAATCATATTGAGTTAAATAAGTTAGATGTAAAAAGATAGATATTGTATGATTTCACTCAAATGAAATAACTAGAATATGCAAATTTATAGTGACAGAAAGTAGATTACAGGGTACCAGGGGTGGGGGGAGGAGGAATGAGAAGTTGATGCTTAACAGGTACAGAGTTTCTGTTTGGGGTGATGGAAAAGTTTTGGTAAAGGATGATAGTCATGGTAGCATAATCTTATGTATGTAATTAAGAGCTCTGAATTGTATGCTTGAAGATGGTTAAATTGGGAAATGTTCTGTTGTATATATTTCACCATAATTTAAAAAATAAAATGCAAAGTTTCTCACTCACTAGCTTTTCCCGAACATGAAATGATATGATTTTAAATATAAAACTGCTAAAGTTGTATAACTAATTGGGACTTAAATGTGACCCCTATACATGATATATTTAAAATTCTAAGTGAGAAAAATTTCCAGCCAAGAATACTTTATGCAGCAAAGCTCTCCTTCAAATTTGAGGGAGAGCTTAAATTTTTCACAGACAAACAATGCTGAGAGAATTTGCTAACAAGAGACCTGCCCTACTGGAGATACTAAAGGGAGCCCTACAGACAGAGAAACAAAGAAAGGACAGAGAGACTTGGAGAAAGGTTCAGTACTAAAGAGATTCGGTATGGGTACAATAAAGGATATTAATAGACAGAGGGGAAAAATATGACAAACATAAACCAAAGGATAAGATGGCTGATTCAAGAAATGCCTTCACGGTTATAACGTTGAATGTAAATGGATTAAACTCCCCAATTAAAAGATACAGATTCGCAGAATGGATCAAAAAAAATGAACCATCAATATGTTGCATACAAGAGACTCATCTTAGACACAGGGACACAAAGAAACTGAAAGTGAAAGGATGGAAAAAAATATTTCATGCAAGCTATAGCCAAAAGAAAGCAGGTGTAGCAATATTAATCTCAGATAAAATAGACTTCAAATGCAGGGATGTTTTGAGAGACAAAGAAGGCCACTACATACTAATAAAAGGGGCAATTCAACAAGAAGAAATAACAATCGTAAATGTCTATGCACCCAACCAAGGTGCCACAAAATACATGAGAGAAACACTGGCAAAACTAAAGGAAGCAATTGATGTTTCCACAATAATTGTGGGAGACTTCAACACATCACTCTCTCCTATAGATACATCAGCCAGACAGAAGACCAATAAGGAAATTGAAAACCTAAACAATCTGATAAATGAATTAGATTTAACAGACATATATAGAACATTACATCCCAAATCACCAGGATACACATACTTTTCTAGTGCTCATGGAACTTTCTCCAGAATAGATCATATGCTGGGACATAAAACAAGCCTCAATAAATTTAAAAAGATTGAAATTATTCAAAGCACATTCTCTGACCACAATGGAATACAATTAGAAGTCAATAACCATCAGAGACTTAGAAAATTCACAAATACATGGAGGTTAAACAACAAACTCCTAAACAGTCAGTGGGTTAACGAAGAAATAGCAAGAGAAATTGCTAAATATAGAGACAAATGAAAATGAGAACACAACATACCAAAACCTATGGGATGCAGCAAAAGCAGTGCTAAGGGGGAAATTTATAGCACTAAATGCATATATTAAAAAGGAAGAAAGAGCCAAAATCAAAGAACTAATGGATCAACTGAAGAAGCTAGAAAATGAACAGCAAACCAATCCTAAACCAAGTAGAAGAAAAGAAATAACAAGGATTAAAGCAGAAATAAATGACATAGAGAACAAAAAAACAATAGAGAGGATAAATATCACCAAAAGTTGGTTCTTTGAGAAGATCAACAAGATTGACAAGCCCCTAGCTAGACTGACAAAATCAAAAAGAGAGAAGACCCATATAAATAAAATAATGAATGAAAAAGGTGACATAACTGCAGATCCTGAAGAAATTAAAAAAACTATAAGAGGATACTATGAACAACTGTATGGCAACAAATTGGATAATATAGAGGAAATGGACAATTTCCTGGAAACATATGAACACCCTAGACTGACCAGAGAGGAAATAGAAGACCTCAATCAACCCATCACAAGCGAAGAGATCCAATCACTCATCAAAAATCTTCCCACAAATAAATGCCCAGGGCCAGATGGCTTCACAGGGGAATTCTACCAAACTTTCCAGAAAGAACTGACACCAATCTTACTCAAACTCTTTCAACATTGAAGAAAAGGGAACACTACCTAACTGATTTTATGAAGCTAACATTAATCTAATACCAAAACCAGGCAAAGATGCTACAAAAAAGGAAAACTACCGGCCAATCTCCCTAATGAATATAGATGCAAAAATCCTCAACAAAATACTTGCAAATCGAATCCAAAGACGCATTAAAAAAATCATACACCATGACCAAGTGGGGTTCATTCCAGGCATGCAAGGATGGTTCAACATAAGAAAATCAATCAACGTATTACAACACATTAACAAGTCAAAAGGGAAAAATCAATTGATCATCTCAATAGATGCTGAAAAAGCATTTGACAAAATCCAACATCCCTTTTTGATAAAAACACTTCAAAAGGTAGGAATTGAAGGAAACTTCCTCAACATGATAAAGAGCATATATGAAAAACCCACAGCCAGCATAGTACTCAATGGTGAGAGACTGAAAGCCTTCCCTCTAAGATCAGGAACAAGACAAGGATGCCCGCTGTCACCAATGTTATTCAACATTGTGCTGGAACTGCTAGCCAGGGCAATCCGGCAAGACAAAGAAATAAAAGGCATCCAAATTGGAAAAGAAGAAGTAAAACTGTCATTGTGTGCAGATGATATGATCTTATATCTAGAAAACCCTGAGAAATCAACGATACAGCTATTAGAGCTAATAAACAAATTTAGCAAAGTAGCGGGATACAAGATTAATGCACATAAGTCAGTAATGTTTCTATATGCTAGAAATGAACAAACTGAAGAGACACTCAAGAAAAGATACCATTTTCAATAGCAACTAAAAAAATCAAGTACCTAGGAATAAACTTAACCAAAGATGTAAAAGACCTATACAAAGAAAACTACATAACTCTACTAAAGAAATAGAAGGGGACCTTAAAAGATGGAAAAATATTCCATGTTCATGGATAGGAAGGCTAAATGTCATTAAGATGTCAATTCTACCCCAAACTCATCTACAGATTCAATGCAATCCCAATCAAAAATTCCAACAACCTACTTTGCAGACTTGGAAAAGCTAGTTATCAAATTTATTGGAAAGGGAAGATGCCTCGAATTGCTAAAGACACTCTAAAAAAGAAAAACGAAGTGGGAGGACTTACACTCCCTGACTTTGAAGCTTATTATAAAGCCACAGTTGCCAAAACAGCATGGTACTGGCACAAAGAGAGACATATAGATCAATGGAATCGAATTGAGAATTCAGAGATAGACCCTCAGATCTATGGCCGACTGATCTTTGATAAGGCCCCCAAAGTCACCGAACTGAGCCATAATGGTCTTTTCAACAAATGGGGCTGGGAGAGTTGGATATCCATATCCAAAAGAATGAAAGAGGACCCCTACCTCACCCCCCTACACAAAAATTAACTCAAAATGGACCAAAGATCTCAATATAAAAGAAAGTACCATTAAACTCCTAGAAGATAATGTAGGAAAACATCTTCAAGACCTTGTATTAGGCGGCCACTTCCTAGACTTTACACCCAAAGCACAAGCAACAAAAGAGAAAATAGATAAATGGGAACTCCTCAAGCTTAGAAGTTTCTGCACCTCAAAGGAATTTCTCAAAAAGGTAAAGAGGGCCAGCCAACTCAATGGGAAAAAATTTTTGGAAACCATGTATCTGACAAAAGACTGATATCTTGCATATACAAAGAAATCCTACAACTCAATGACAATAGTACAGACAGCCCAATTATAAAATGGGCAAAAGATATGAAAAGACAGTTCTCTGAAGAGGAAATACAAATGGCCAAGAAACACATGAAAAAAATGTTCAGCTTCACTAGCTATTAGAGAGATGCAAATTAAGACCACAATGAGATACCATCTAACACCGGTTAGAATGGCTGCCATTAAACAAACAGGAAACTACAAATGCTGGAGGGGATGTGGAGAAATTGGAACTCTTATTCATTGTTGGTGGGACTGTATAATGGTTCAGCCACTCTGGAAGTCAGTCTGGCAGTTCCTTAGAAACTAGATATAGAGTTACCATTCGATCCAGCGATTGCACTTCTCGGTATATACCCGGAAGATCGGAAAAGCAGTGACACGAACAGATATCTGCACGCCAATGTTCATAGCAGCATTATTCACAATTGCCAAGAGATGGAAACAACCCAAATGTCCTTCAACAGATGAGTGGATAAATAAAATGTGGTATATACACACGATGAATACTACGCGGCAGTAAGAAGGAACGATCTCGTGAAACATATGACAACATGGATGACCTTGAAGACATAATGCTGAGCGAATAAGCCAGGCACAAAAAGAGAAATATTATATGCTACCACTAATGTGAACTTTTGAAAAATGTAAAACAAATGGTTTATAATGTAGAATGTAGGGGAACTAGCAAGTAGAGAGCAATTAAGGAAGGGGGAAACAATAATCCAAGAAGAACAGATAAGCTATTTAACGTTCTGGGGATGCCCAGAAATGACTATGGTCTGTTAATTTCTGATGGATGTAGTAGGAACAAGTTCAACTGAATGTTGCTATATTATGTAACTTTCTTGGGGTAAAGTAGGAACATGTTGGAAGTTAAGCAGTTATCTTAGGTTAGTTGTCTTTTTCTTACTCCCTTGTTATGGTCTCTTTGAAATGTTCTTTTAATGTATGTTTGTTTTCTTTTTAACTTTTTTTTTCATACAGTTGATTTAAAAAAGAAGGGAAAGTTAAAAAAAAAAAAAAAAGAAAAAAGACAAACAAGGAAAAAAAAAAAAAAAGTTTTATTGCCCCTTGAGGAGCCTGTGGAGAATGCAGGGGTATTTGCCTACCCCACCTCCATGGTTGCTAACATGACCACAGACATAGGGGACTGGTGGTTTGATGGGTTGAGCCCTCTACCATAAGTTTTACCCTTGGGAGGACGGTTGCTGCGAAGGAGAGGCTAGGTCTCCCTGTATTTGTGCCTGGGAGTCTCCTCCTGAATGCCTCTTTGTTGCTCGGATGTGGCCCTCTCTCTCTGGCTAAGCCAACTTGAAAGGTGGGATCACTGCCCTCCCCCCTACGTGGGATCAGACACCCAGGGAAGTGAATCTCCCTGGCAACGTGGAGTGTGGCTCCCGGGGAGGAATGTAGACCCGGCATCGTGGGATGGAGAGCATCTTCTTGACCAGGAGGGGGATGTGAAGGGAGATGGGGTAAGCTTCGGTGGCGGAGAGATTCCAGGACGAGCCGGGAGATCACTCTGGTGGGCACTCTTACGCACACTTTAGACAACCTTTTTTAGGTTCCAAAGAATTGGGGTAGCTGGTGGTGGATGCCTGGGGCTGTTAAGCTGCGGCCCAGAACCCATGAATCTCGAAGACAGTTGTATAAAAATGCAGCTTATGAGGGGTGACAGTGGGATTGGGAATGCCATAAGGACCAAACTCCACTTTGTCTAGTTTATGGATGGATGTGTAGAAAAGTAGGGGAAGGAAACAAACAGACAAAGGTACCCAGTGTTCTTTTTTACTTCAATTGCTCTTTTTCACTCTAATTATTATTCTTGTTATTTGTGTGTGTGTGCTAATGAAGGTGTCAGGGATTGATTTAGGTGATGAATGTACAACTATGTAATGGTACTGTAAACAATCGAAAGTACAATTTGTTTTGTATGACTGCATGGTATGTGAATATATCTCAATAAAATGATGATTAAAAAAAAAAAAAATTCCAACAACCTACTTTGCTGAGTTGGAAAAGCTAGTTATCAAATTTATTTGGAAAGGGAAGATGCCTCGAATTGCTAAAGACACTCTAAAAAAAGAAAAACGAAGTGGGAGGACTTACACTCCCTGACTTTGAAGCTTATTATAAAGCCACAGTTGCCAAAACAGCATGGTACTGGCACAAAGATAGACATATAGATCAATGGAATCGAATTGAGAATTCAGAGATAGACCCTCAGATCTATGGCCGACTGATCTTTGATAAGGCCCCCAAAGTCACCGAACTGAGTCATAATGGTCTTTTCAACAAATGGGGCTGGGAGAGTTGGATATCCATATCCAAAAGAATGAAAGAGGACCCCTACCTCACCCCCTACACAAAAATTAACTCAAAATGGACCAAAGATCTCAATATAAAAGAAAGTACCATAAAGCTCCTAGAAGATAATGTAGGAAAACATCTTCAAGACCTTGTATTAGGCGGCCACTTCCTAGACTTTACACCCAAAGCACAAGCAACAAAAGAAAAAACAGATAAATGGGAACTCCTCAAGCTTAGAAGTTTTTGCACCTCAAAGGAATTTGTCAAAAAGGTAAAGAGGCAGCCAACTCAATGGGAAAAAATTTTTGGAAACCATGTATCTGACAAAAGACTGATATCTTGCATATATAAAGAAATCCTACAACTCAATGACAATAGGACAGACAGCCCAATTATAAAATGGGCAAAAGATATGAAAAGACAGTTCTCTGAAGAGGAAATACAAATGGCCAAGAAACACATGAAAAAATGTTCAGCTTCACTAGCTATTAGAGAGATGCAAATTAAGACCACAATGAGATACCATCTAACACCGGTTAGAATGGCTGCCATTAAACAAACAGGAAACTACAAATGCTGGAGGGGATGTGGAGAAATTGGAACTCTTATTCATTGTTGGTGGGACTGTTATAATGGTTCAGCCACTCTGGAAGTCAGTCTGGCAGTTCCTTAGAAAACTAGATATAGAGTTACCATTCGATCCAGCGATTGCACTTCTCGGTATATACCCGGAAGGTCGGAAAGCAGTGACACGAACAGATATCTGCACGCCAATGTTCATAGCAGCATTATTCACAATTGCCAAGAGTTGGAAACAACCCAAATGTCCTTCAACAGATGAGTGGATAAATAAAATGTGGTATATACACACGATGGAATACTACGCGGCAGTAAGAAGGAACGATCTCGTGAAACATATGACAACATGGATGAACCTTGAAGACATAATGCTGAGCGAAATAAGCCAGGCACAAAAAGAAAAATATTATATGCTACCACTAATGTGAACTTTGAAAAATGTAAAACAAATGGTTTATAATGTAGAATGTAGGGGAACTAGCAATAGAGAGCAATTAAGGAAGGGGGAACAATAATCCAAAAAGAACAGATAAGCTATTTAACGTTCTGGGGATGCCCAGGAATGACTATGGTCTGTTAATTTCTGATGGATATAGTAGGAACAAGTTCACAGAAATGTTGCTATATTATGTAACTTTCTTGGGGTAAAGTAGGAACATGTTGGAAGTTAAGCAGTTATCTTAGGTTAGTTGTCTTTTTCTTACTCCCTTGTTATGGTCTCTTTGAAATGTTCTTTTATTGTATGTTTTTCTTTCTTTTCTTTTTTTTTTTTTTAATTTTTTTTTCCATACAGTTGATTTAAAAAGGAAGAAAAGGTTAAAAAAAAAAAGAAAAAAAGGAAAAAATATGTAGTGCCCCCTTGAGGAGCCTGTGGAGAATGCAGGGGTATTCGCCTACCCCACCTCCATGGTTGCTAACATGACCACAGACATAGGGGACTGGTGGTTTCATGGGTTGAGCCCTCTACCATAGGTTTTACCCTTGGGAAGACGGTTGCTGCAAAGGAGAGGCTAGGCCTCCCTATGGTTGTGCCTAAGAGCCTCCTCCCGAATGCCTCTTTGTTGCTCAGATGTGGCCCTCTCTCTCTAGCTAAGCCAACTTGAAAGGTGAAATCACTGCTCTCCCCCCTACGTGGGATCAGACACCCAGGGGAGTGAATCTCCCTGGCAACGTGGAATATGACTCCCGGAGAGGAATGTAGACCTGGCATCGTGGGACGGAGAACATCTTCTTGACCAAAAGGGGGATGTGAAAGGAATATAAGCTTCAGTGGCAGAGAGATTCCAAAAGGAGCCGAGAGGTCACTCTGGTGGGCACTCTTACGCACACTTTAGACAACCCTTTTTAGGTTCTAAAGAATTGGGGTAGCTGGTGGTGGATACCTGAAACTATCAAACTACAACCCAGAACCCATGAATCTCGAAGACAGTTGTATAAAATTGTAGCTTATGAGGGGTGACAATGGGATTGGGAAAGCCATAAGGACCACACTCCAGTTTGTCTAGTTTATGGATGAATGAGTAGAAAAATAGGGGAAGGAAACAAACAGACAAAGGTACCCAGTGTTCTTTTTTACTTCAATTGCTCTTTTTCACTCTAATTATTATTCTTGTTATTTTTGTGTGTGTGTGCTAATGAATGTGTCAGGGATTGATTTAGGTGATGAATGTATAACTATGTAATGGTATTGTGAACAATCGAAAGTATGATTTGTTTTGTATGACTGTGTGGTATGTGAATATATCTCAATAAAATGAAGATTAAAAAAAAAATGTGACCCCTATAAATTCTGTTTTGTTTTATTCTTGTTTTTTGTTGAAAAATAAAACAGCTACCTTTTTTTTTAAAAAACTATGAAAGAAATGGAGGCTATAAGAAGGTATAAGAGAAAAAAACACTGTGAAATTTTTATATTGTAAATTACAACCTTATTCCTACAACTCCATTTTAATTTTGGTCTCCATTAGTGGTTCTCAGTCAGAGCTCCTCCCAGAGGACATTTGGCAATGTCTGTGGGGCATTTCTGGTTGTCACAAACAGAAAGGGGGGAGACTACTGGCATCTAGTGGGTAGAGGTCAGGGATGCGGCAAAATACCATACGATATTCAGGACAGCCACAACAAAGAATTAGCTTGCCAAAATGTCAATAGTGCTGAAACTGAGAAACCCTGGTCCACATTACCGTGTAGATGGATTATTCTACTAACCTGCATGTCTCCCTTACTCTTCTTGTCTCACCCCTCCTTCCCAACAGCACCAGATAATTCTTCTGAAGCACTGCTTTTATCACATGATTCTTCTGCTCAAAAACCTACAATGGTTATTTACTACCAATACATTACATTCAAACTCCTCAGCCTGGATTTTAAGTCCCCTATAATTTGATTCTGCCTGTCTAGCAAAACCTTATCTCCTTCTGCTCTGCAATTCCCATTCTAGCCAAGGTAATCATTTTACTGTCTTCTACCCAAACACCACTCTCATTCTCAACTTCAGGCTTTTGCTCAGGCCATTCCACACCAGGAATATTCTTTCTCTTCTCTCCCAATTCAAATACTTACCATCCTCTAAGGGTTTAAGTTCTACTCCTTCAATAAGCCTCTCCCATTTTCCCAGTCTGTAAGGATCTCTGTTTCTCGATTTCCTTTATTTTATTATCCATGTAATTACATACATACAGATTTGTAACATTATCCAATCACTCTTGTTTAGCATTTATATCTTCCCTACAAGAATAGAATCCTCAAAAGATTAGGGATTATATCTCCATATTTCTATTTGGTGGTCTCACAGATATCTCCAATTTAATTTGTTAAAACCAAATTTCTTTATTGTCCTCCTTCAAATCTGTCTCCCATTCCCAGCGCACTAAAGAATTCTCCATTTCTTAACTGACACCACCAAAATGAAATCCAGGCAATCATTCTTGGATTCCCCAACAAACACATCCAATCAATGTCCAAGTCTCATCAGGTCTGCCTCCCAAACATCTCTTGAATTTCTACCTCCAAAACAGCTCTCTAATTCATTCACTTATCTCCGACTCCATTGCTACCACTTCAGTCCAAATTACCATCAACTCTAAAATTACTGCTTTTACCCTTGCCCCAACCCCACATTACATTTCTAATACAGTAGCCAGAGAGATCTTAACATATAAATCAGATCATGTCAACCCTCCGCTGAAAATTCTTCAATGATTCCCCATTATACTTAGAATGAAACCTGAACTCTTTATAATGGCCTTTCAGGCCTGCATGCTCCAGCTCCTGCTGACCTCATCTTTTGCCATTTCCTTCTGCCTCACTATGCAACTCCAGCCACACTGACCTTCATTCAGTTCTTCCAATGCCAAGTTCGGCTGTGGCTTAGGGACTTTGCACATGTTGTTTTCTCTGCCTGCAATGTTCTTCACATTACTGTTTCCTTCTCAATCTTCAGATCTCAGTTTAAATGTCATTTCCTCAAAAAGAACCTTCTTGACACCCTTTTTAGAGAAGTATCAGAATGCCTTTTATACTCTTCTATGCTTGGCATATAGCAGATGATCCATAATGCATTCTTTCCAATTTGAATTTTTCCTTGAGGTTATGCCTTAACATTTTGTGGCTTTGCAGTACCTCCTTTGGTGGTGCACAAGCAAACCTGACACCTGAACTGAGGTCAGGTCACTCTCAGAAAATCTCTATTTCTTGTATCCTTATCTTATCAATAATTGTAATTACTAATTTGTGATTATCTGTCTAGTGTTTTTCACTTCCTGTGGACCATAAGCACAACAAGAGCTACATCAGGCACTAGACTGTAAAGGGAATAAATTATCATGTATTTTTAATGACTTTTTTCCCCCAAAGCTTATTCTTTTAATTCAGGTCTTATGTAGCACTGTCTTCAAGATACTGTATTGCATCTAAATACAAGGGGATCCTAAATAGAAGGTATCTCCCATTTCCTCAAAGAATATTTTAAAAACAAGAATGTTCCAATCACCTTGAATATATAAACTTTTTGGGATGTAATCAAATAATCAATGCCTATTAATTTGTTAGTATAGTTACACATATTTTAAAATCACAAAATCTACTTAGCAATTTCATTTTTTTCTACTCTCGCTGCATATATTCAAACTGTTCACATGCATCTTTGATATCAGTATCTCTGTCATCACTACAGCCACTTTTTTGGGTCATTTAACACAATTTCCCAGAGTACAACACCTTCAATTCTAAGTTACCTGAAATACGGTTATCTTTGAATTCATGTTAGGTGCTTATTCCAAGCCAAAAGTATGCCTTCACTATCTAGTGACCTCACAACGATATTGGGAATATAGTACCCAGTTAACTACACTGCTTATTAAAGTGATTTTTAAAAAGCTTGTTTACAACCTCACCCAACACATCTAACCGTGAAGCCCTACCTCCAAAAAATAATGGTAAATCATATATAAAATGTCTTTGCCTCTTTTTTAAAGACCAAGTTCATCAGGCAACTTTTATAAACATCCAGTTAGCACTGATTATACTCATTCAGGCAAGTGTGTCTTCCCCAAACAGTTACTATTAAAAATAAAATAATCGACAGAAGTTCTGCTTCAAAATATGAAATTTTTGTAAAGATTCAAATACAAAGTACTACTTTTCTATGAAAGGTAATTTGGGGGAGGAATGATACCCTTCTATTTAGGCATATGTGCATATGTGGTATATCAGACTGGCTATTCTATGTTAAAACTTTAGCGCAAAAAAAAAAGCAGAAAAACAGCTGGTCATCGTTCAACTTTTTCCAATCTGAGTAATACCATGAACCCTGAGGCATCCCAAGAAAGGAAACAAAGTAATTTTCCAACCTACTATCATCCCTTTCCCAATACATGCCATCAGCTACCCTAGTTTATTAAAATATAGACAGTATCTTACTTATCTGTCATATTTTTTTCTCTTCCTCACTAACTCCCATTTTTAACATTATCCCTGATCAGCTGATTTTTATTACCTTAACCAAAGATGCTTGCTCCTCCCACTGCTCCCTAACCTAAAACTTCTTACCACCATCCCCAAATCTAATGGACAATGCTGGTGTGGGGGTGGTGGTGGTGGTGGTGGTGGACAACTTTGGCTTTTAAGCCTTAAAAATATCTAAGTGCTTTAATTGCTAAGAGTATTCTAAGGAAAAAGAGGAAACCTGATGGGCACTATCTAGGAACAGGCTACGTATTTTTTTTGTCCACAGTGTTATGTAGGTTGGTACTATTATTAAATAGTGTTATATGCTATCAGTTAAACTAGTCTATCACTTTAGAAACCTTTTGGGGCCAGATAAAGCAAAAGTATCATTAACTATTAAGACAAAATTATAAGATATAAAAGAGAAATTAAGCAACTTGAATAATATGTTTATCCATTTAAGAAGGTACAGTTAAACTTCTAATTTCCTGTTAGGGCTCAAAAAAATCTTAAAAGAATCTCTTTACTGGTAACACAAATTTGGATGGAAAGAAATACCTTTGGAAGCACTGGCACAACTTGTAAAGAGGTAACTTTCCTGAGATAGAATCCCACATTATGTTAATTCAAACACTAAAGAACTGCAACATGTAAAGACCTGGAGAAGAAGCGAAACTAGGAGAAATAAGTAGTTCATGCTATGAAGAAGAATTAATGAAATATGGAAGTAGTGACATATGAAAATATTTACTATTAGATATTGCAGTCCTATTAGGAGCAATATGAAGTAATTTCCAAAATCGGTTTGCTTTCTAACTTCAAATTAAGGGAAGTCCACGACTCAATGACAGCAGTTGATAGAGGTCAACTCTTTTGATCAAGTCAAAGATCATATGGTGGGATCAAAACCCTCCAAACCTGGTCTATAATCAAAGGACAAAAGATTCAGTATTTTTTTCAGATGGCAGGGGGAAAAATTACTTGGCACTGCATCACACACTTAAAATCCAACAGGGTTTCCTACATACAGATACAGCACCGTGTGTCAAAGCATACTTTGGTGTGATAGGGACAGTAAAATGGATGGAAAAACCATTAGGTGTCTTTCCGTTTCACAAACACTTTATAAGCATGCACAGGAAATTATTCCTGACCCTCATCACAGGTAAGGGAAAAAAACAGATTTGCCGTTTCTACCCCCCAATCCTCGCCCCGTTTGGATAGGTTCTTGCACCTCAGCACTGGGTCTTGGATTTCTCTTCTGGAACCATCGTCCAGTAGGAAATTCACTAATAGAGAAAAGCAACGTAGGCTAGAAAGTCTGTTACTAAGATAGAAATAAGTATTAAGAAATACCGATCCCACCTTCCCTCCACCCTCTCACATAAAATGAAACAAATAAAACCCCGCAAACTTGCCCCACCATTAGGGAGACCATACTAGTTCTGATCAAACCTGCTTCTCAATCATCCTTTCGGCAGGAGAGCACCTGGGGCGAGTTTTCGGCCCCCTCATCTCTCCACCCGGTAGAGACCAGGCCCTTAGACTGACAGGAGGGGCTGGCCGAACGTTGGCTCGGAAAGGACAGGAGGTATTATCATCTAACCCCGATCAGATTAGGGGTAGAAGTAATGTAGGACCAGAGGTAACATGGCTTAGGTTGCGGGCACGGCGGCTGAACTGACGAAAAGGTAGGCAGGACCCGGCATAAGAGGAGGCGGGAGAGGCAGCCCGGGCCTAGGCCGCACCAGGCCGCGGAGTGGCCGTACGCCGCTTCCCGACCGAGGCTGCGAGCCAAGCCTCAGAGAGAAGGGGTTATCATTACCTGGACGGGTTCCTGCAGCACCGTCATCCTTGAGGCTCAGGCCCACTTTCCGCAGTGCCTCAGCACCCCCCCCCCCCCGTAGCGGCTCCGGCCCGGCCAGCCCCGGCTCATTTAAACTCACCAGCGACCGTTACCGGGGGATGGGGGAGGCCGAGCGATTGCCGAATACCTCCGAGCGGGACCCGGAAATACACGAAGTGGAGAGAGCCGAGCGGGAGCCAGACGGAAAGGCCCGAAAGAGCCCGGAAATACCCGAGGTGTAGTGGCGGGGAAGGGGAGCGTTGCCGGAAATTGTCGAGGACTATCGGAAACTACCGAGTCTGACTGCGAGCTACGCCTTCCCCCACGTACGCCACGCCCAATTGGCCACCGCAACCAGAAGGCTGGGCGTGGCGTGACGGTGCGTTACGTGGATGGGCTGCTGTCTGGATTCGCTGCTCAGTTTTCCGTTCTGGATTAATTGGTGCGCGGTAGTTTACGCTAAGGGTAAAGCACGAGAGTTTGGGGCTGGCCTTAGATAAGAAGTATACGTCTGTTGAGCTTTGGCCATTCATCCATTCCGGAAGTATCTACTCTCTCACGGCTCTGGGGGAAATCGGGAAATTCGAAAGAATCGTTATCTTCCCAAGATTTTGTATGGCCCTCGTCTTCTAGGAGATTGAGCTCTATTTAAGGGGAAAGTGCAAAGAATGCTACATTATGTGATGTAAAAATTAAGAGGAGAGTTAAATTTATTGGGATTGAAGATAAAGAAGGTTTCTTTGGAAGGAAAAAAAAAAACATTTAATTGGACTTGAAGGATAGGTAGAATTAGACGAAAAGGAAAGAGTAAAGGAAGAAAGGCAGAAATGAGATCAGTCTGTTAAGAATTAAGACATTAACTTGAAATAGTTATCTATTATGGAAGAATCTCAGAAGGCAAGCAGAATTTTTGTTCTTGTTGGAGAGACATACTGGTGTATTGGAAAGAGGCCTGGTTTTGAATTTCAACTCGGGCACTAACCGGTTTTAGGTTCTTCAGCAACCACTTCTTTTCACTTCTGTTTGCTTAGTCTGAAAAAAAAAATGATTGATTAAATGCAATAACGGATGTGACTGTATCTTGCACACATAATAGGGTCTCTCAAATTTCTTCCTGCCGAATAAAAAAATGAGTGACCAAGGAACTATTAAAATTTTGTTTTGTTTTTCAGCAGATGATGGAAACAATTTTTAAAGGTTAGTTTTCTAGTCAGGGCATCTCTAGGCAAGATGTGGGACTCAAGGTGTGTTCTGTTGTGTGGAAAATTCCTCATTTTAGTTCCCATATTTTTATGCAGAGGAAATCAAGTTAGAATGGGTCACTCCCTTTTGGTGAGGTTGGAGGGATATCTTTTTATTTATTTTTTTAATACCAAGTGACACAGCTACCTCCTTCTCTACCAGCCAGCCATCTTTAGTCACTGCTTATGTGCTTGTAGCCCCACAAAGGGCAAGTCTTAAGGTGATTTTCTGCTGTCCTGGGCCCTGTTCTTTTAGCAAGATTATACTGGGTGAACTAGAATGGAAATAGAGTTCTAAACTGTCTAATATGGTAGCTACTAACCACTAGCTATTTAAAGTTTAATTAATTAAATTTAAATGAAATTAAAAATTAAGTTCTTCAGTCACTCTAGCCACATTCCAAGTGTTCAACAGACATATATGCCTAGTGGCTACCACATTGACCAGCACAGGTGAAGAACATTACCATCATTGCAGAAAGTTCTGTCACACAGCGCTGGAATAATGATAATAGTTAAAATTTATTGAGCCTTACTATGTGCCAAGCACTGTTCTAAATTCTTTAGATTAACTCTTAATTCTCTTAAGTCAGTGCAGGTAGTTCTATTATTAGATGCGTTTTATAAACAAGGGAATTAAGGTTAAATGATTTACCCACAGTCACACAGTCAAACCCAGGAAATCTGGCTTCACACTCATGCTAACCCCATGCCATGCCATGGAGAATAATCAGTCATCCAGGTGTTTCAGCTGTCTGTTGCTACAGAATAAATCACCCCAACATTTAGTGCCTTATACCCATAACCATTTTATTGCCCATGATTCTGTGGGTCAGGGATTAAGGGAGAGCTAAAGGGGACAGCTCATCTTTGCTCCATATAGCGTCATGTCAGCTGGGGTGGCTTGACTGTGACTCGAAGATCCAAGACAGCTTCACTTGTCTGGGGTCTTGATGTTAGTGTTGGGGCTTCTCAGTTCTCTTCCATGGGACCTCTCTTTCCACATTGGCCTCTTATCAGAAGCATAGCCTCAGCTTGTTGACTTGCTGGCTGGCAACCAAGAGGGCAAAATGGAAGCTGCGATGCCCCTTAAGGGCTAGGCCCGTAAGTCAAACCCCATCACTTGTTGTTGTTAAAGTAAGACACAAGGTCAGCCTGGATTCACCAGAAGAAATCGTCTCCAGCCCTTGATGAGAGGAGTGGCAAAAAGATACCACAAAAGGCATATGAGATGGGAGAGACCGTTGGGCCTTCTTTGGAAACAATCTACTACCAAAGGTATGAGCTGAAAGAACTTGGTAGCTGGGAATGGAAAGAAAGAGATGGATAAGATGTATTGCTTTCAAAATTTGACCCTCTTAACTGAACACGCTACTCTAGATTTGTTCTAATCAATTCAGAATGCACTATGACTATTATTTTTGTTATCTGGATACTTCTATTAAGTAGACTAAAATTGTATTTGCATTTTTTTGCAGCCGCCTCACACTGTTTGCTCATGCTAAGTTTGTGGTCATTTTACATACCCAGCTCATTTTCATACAGTGTGCTACCAACCCAAGTCTTGTACTTGTGCAATAGATTTTTTTTTTTTTTTGGTAAATCTGAATGTAGGAACTTATCCAAAGGATACATAAAAATAATTCTTCATATGTAAAATGTGTATCTAGAGCCAGCATTTAAGGAGTCCGTTATGCTTGGCGCTTTGGCTCTTAAGCTTAGAATTTGCCTAAAGCCTTTTTTCCCCTAAAAACTAGCATCTCTTTTTCTGACTGTTGTTCACCAGGCTAATATATCTGCTGTGGTTTTCTAATCATCCATAGCAACGCCACATTGAAATTGTGCTTTGATGAGGTCTTTTAGAGCATTTTTACTCCCTTCTCTGTTCCTGATTAATCTATTTAATTAAACTCACCACCCAACAACCACTTTGACATCCATTAGCCACATATGTTTAGCTGGTAAGTGAAGTTGGGTTGCAATAAGCATTATTCCAAAAACAGTTAATTATTTCTTCTCCTTAGTCTGCCTCTTGGTCTGTTTCATCTTCAATCAGATTTGGAGGCCAATATTTAGGGAACTATTGAGGAAGCTAGATTGGTATCATTGGCAAGATGCAGGTTCCACTGAAAGATAGCCCAGAGTAAGTGTGCTCTTCTTCTCAATTCCTTCATTCCTCCTTGTCTGTACCCTTCATTTGTCCCTGTTGCATGCTACCTTCAATTCTCCTTATCTTAGCTGAACTGGGGGCTTTTTTCCCCCTACTTTTGTTCCTCCCTCCTGGTCAAATTACTCTTTCCTTTGACTTCTCTGTCAACATGGCCTCTTTCTTTTCTCCCTTTTAGTTCTGTTCCTTATTAGCCTTCTTCTCACCCTACACATTCTTCCTAGGCAAGCCCACCTGTTCTTGTGGTCTCAGTTTCTCATCTACAAGTTGTTCCCAAAATCTGTATTTCTTGCCAGATTGCTTCTTAGAGTTCCAGATCCAATGCCTGGCTGCTAACTATTTCTAGCTGAAGGTCTCTCAGGTACCTTGTTCAGAATGGAACTCCTCATTTCCCACACCTGAAATATTTCAGCTCCCAGTTTAAGGCATCACCATCCTCTCCACTGACCAAACCACTCTTTTTCTTTAACTGCAACATCTAGTCACAAAGACCTACAGGCTATTTGGGAATATGGATGGTTAAGCAAGCGATTCCAGTAAAATTGGTAAATTTTACCTCCTAAACATACCTTCTTGTCTCTTCCTGCCTCTAGTCTTACGTACCACCAAAACCAACTCTGATCATGTCAGGACTCCCCTCTCCACCCCACCCCAATTCAGTGCTACCCACTGTCGTCGAGATACAGTCCAAGCCCATTAACTGGTCTTACAAGACCCTCTAAGGTCTGGTCCCTGCCTCCTTATTTAGTCTTGACTCACCCCATCTCCCCATTAAGCCCTGCATTCCAGCTATGTGGAATTTCTTGACCCACACTCCTGCTTCATAGCTTTTCATGTGCTGCTCTTTCTGCCCTGAACACTCTGCTCCCACTCTTCACCTGGCCATCACTGCTCATCCTCCAAATATACTTCTTCCAGGCCTTTTCTGACCCACTGGAATAGGTTGGCTATCCCTGCTATTATTCCAGTGCTGCCATGCTTGACATTAATTGTCCACTGGTTTAATTGTTCATCTTCCCATGTAGCCTGTACACTCCATGAGGCCAGAAGCCCTGTCTGCTTTGTTCCTGAATGTATTCTCCAAAACTATTTCAGTATCTGATATATAATGGATACTTATTCTTATTTGTTGAATGAAAAATAAACTCATTCTGTCCCTATTATTCTTTTTTATTTTTGATTATTTTATTTATGTCTTGTCTCCCTAAAAAAGGCCAAGTCTTATACTTCTCTATATTGTTCTTTGAAAAGTGTCACATCTTTAATAGATGCTTAATTAATATTGGAAACTTTTACCCATATTATTCCTTCTTCCTAAAACACTTTTCCCTTACTTTTTGACCAGCTAAATTCTACTGATCTAATAAGCCTCAGCTTCAGTATCATATCCTCAGAATATATCTTGTCCTACCTAATCTAAATTATTAGCTCCATCCAATTGTTCTCTCTCACAGCATCTTTGTTCTTTACTTTCATAGTATATATAGTAATTTTAATTACATTTAATATGAGCTCCATAAAGGCAGGGATTTAGTCTCACCGTGATGTCCCTATCACCTAGCACAGTGCCCCACAAAAAAAATAAGAAAATATTAAAATATTATAAATATATAAATATTTTTGGAGTATCTGATAATTGAATGACTTGACCATTTAATTTTATCTCTTATTGGTCTAAACTTGATGCTCTTTTGACTTCCCATTTCTGGACCCAGAGGATTTCTGACACAAGTCTTCAAAGGACTTAAAGTCAAGGTGGTGTTTGAAGGGTTGACGCTGATCAGAAAATTCATGTTGGTTGAAGTAAGCTCTGAGATTTACTACATGGGTTGATGGCCAGGAGGGGCAGGGTAGAATCGAAGACACAGGGCAGAAATAAACTAGTAGTGGCATAAGACAGTAAGCAAATCAGCTTGCCTAGAGTGGAGATTGTGTAAGCTTGGTTGAAATGGGGACAGTTGACTAAAAGCTTTAGGTTCCAGACCAATCACTTTATATTGGATAAAACAGACCTAGGGAGTTGCTGGTGGTGATTGAGCTGGGGAGTGACCTCAAGAAAATGGAATTTGAGAAAGATTATTATAACAGCTGAGGGTTACATGAACTGGAGGAGGGAGAAAATAGAGGGCCAGGAATACAGCAAAGGGTGTTACCGAGGGTACGTAGCTCTAAATTTTCATGATTCTAGTATCCTAGAAAACGATCAGATAGTAAATGAAAACGGTTCCAAGATACTCATTTAAAGTGAAAATTATTCTTATCCAATTCCTTCTCCTATAGGAGATTATGGCACCTGGTATTAAGATTCTAACCTGAAGGCTGTTTGGTAAGAACAGACTAAGAACCAAAATAGTGAGTTGAGTGATCTTAAGCTGTGTCCTTTTCCTCAGAAGAGACATACATGCCTGACTGGTAAATAAAAATATCTTTATCATCTAGAGAGGGCACCCTGCAGATAATAGGCTCTTTGTTTCTTCCTTTTCTAGGTCCTAGATAGACTTTTTCTCTAGATATATTGCAAAGCAATGGATTAAACATAGATTTGGTTACATTTCAGTCTTGAGTGTAGATGACAGTTGCTTTGAATAGACCTGTTTATTATTGATGTTGTTGTCATTTGTTTGTTTTGTGTTTTAAATAGATGTTTTTGGAGATAGGAGATGAATTAGATTTAAAATATACTGAGCTTAAAATGCTCTAGGTGAGACTATCCAAAAGTCAATTGAAAATTGGAGCTTCAACAATTTGGGAAAGAAGTTGGGGCTGGAGATAATCAATTTTTCAGGCAGAACTAAATGTATTCTTTTCTGTTTATGTAATACCTTGTAAACACCTCTGTGAGAGTATTTATCATTATATTAAAACAATTTATTTGTATGTCTACATCCTCTAGGATGAGCTCCAGGGATGGTCTTTTATTCATCTTAGTAAAAGTAGTTGCATATGGTAGGTGCTCGAGTGTTAGTTGGATGAATGAGAGAGTAATCTGGAGAAATCACCAAAGGAGAGAGTGTAGAGACAAAAGAGAGGAGGGTCAGTGACAGATGACCCGGAGACAAGACCATTAGATCTAGTCACAGAGAAGTGGAGTGCTAGGGAAGAAGTCAGAATTCAAGAATTAAAAAGAGGAAGTTGGCAGAAAGGAAAACAAACAAAAAGGAATCATCCTCAGCATTAAAAGCGTGTCTCCAAATGTTGAGAAAAAGTGCCTGCTGGGGTTTTGAGTCTCTTTTCCTTGTTGGGAACTACCCATGCTGTGGGTGCCAGGGCCATCTCTTTCATTGACATGTCCTTGTTTCCTAACCCCCTTGGGGGCCAAGCTTCTCCCTCAGGAAACCAGTACCAGCTCCACCAGCTCCCACTCTTACTTACCTTAGAGTGACATCTAAGGATACCAGGGAAATAGCCCAAGCCTGGGAAATTTAGTCCCGGCTTCTACTCTCAGGTCAGCCATGACTCACAGTGTGACTTTGGTCAAGTCACCCCCTCCTCTCTGGGCCTGTTAAGTTCCTCGCAGCTGTCAGGATGTTTGGATGACTGATGAGGATTCCTGCTTGCTCTCTGCTGCTTTTCAACTATAAATTGCTTTGCTGTACACCAGCTGTCCTGCCCTCTGCTTTAGGTCCTCAGGCGGACTCTAACCCACCGTTGTTGAGCCCCTTCCAGTGTCCTCCTCGCATGGTTCAGTTCACAGATACGTCACTAGGTGGCACTGCCTTGGTCTTAGCGCAGAAAGCAGCTTCAGCGGTTTAAACTAAGGCTTGAGTGATGGGGCCAGACATAGATAGCATTCTCCACCTATGCTAAAGCAGCTGAGGAAATGAAGTTTGAGGAATGATTTAAAGTGCTCTAAATGCCAGTGCTACCATGGTCCTGGAAATTTTTATTTTAGACACCTTTGCAGTCTGGGCCTTAAGGGTCACTGAGCCTTCAGGTTATTCATTGCTTTTATCCTCCCTTCTTGGTGGGTGGGAATCTCAGATACAGAGGATTAGGTTAACCATTCTCCTAGATTTATGGCCTTCTTTCATCAGTGGACTATGCAAGACCTTTCTTATTTATTTTCTTATTTACTCATTCTTTAATTCCCTTTTTTCTGATTCCCCCATGCCATTCAAACAACACCCACTATAGGCAGCCATCTAATATTTCAAATGTGTTTTTTTTTTTAGTCTCTTTTTTTTATTGTGATTGTTCACATTCCTTACAATTATCCAGAGATCCAAAGTGTACAATCAGTTGCCCCCGGTACCATCATACAGCTATGCATCCATCACCACAATTAATTTTTGTTCAATTTTTAGAACATTTTCATTACTTCAGAAAAGAAACAAAGACAAAAAAAGGAAACTCAAATCCTCTCATGTCCCTATCCACCCCCCCTCCATTGTTGACTCATAGTATTGGTATAGTACATTTGTTACTGTTTATGAAAGAACACTGAAATACTACTAACTGTAGTATATATAGTCTGGAATGGGTATATATTTTTTCCTATATGCCCCTCTATTATTAACTTCTAGTTGTATTGTCATACATTTGTTCTGGTTCATGGAAGAGATTTCTAATATTTGTGGTTAATCTCAGACATTGCCCACCACAAGGTTCACTGTTTTATACATTCCCATCTTTTAACCTCCAGCTTTCCTTCTGGTGACATACATGACTCTGAGCTTCCCCTTTCCAACACATTCATGCACCCCTCAGCACTGTTAGTTATTCTCACAATGTGCTACCATCACCTCTGTCATTTCCAAACATTTAAGTTCAACCTAGTTGAACATTTTGCTCGTACCAAGCAACCACTCCCCATTCTTTAGCCTCGTTCTATATCTTGGTAACTTATGTTTCATGTCTGTGAATTTACATATTATAATTAGTTCCTATCAGTGAGACCCTGCAATATTTGTCCTTATGTATCTGGCTTATTTCACTCAGTATATTGCCCTCAAGTTTTGTCATCAACCCATTTTTTTTTAAAAGATGGTTTTGTTCACACCCCGTACATTCCATCCTAAGTAAGCAATTGATGGTTCCCTGTATAGTCACATATCTATGTGTTCACCACCCTCACCACTATCTATATAAGGACATCTACATTTCTTCCACAAAGCAGGAGGAAGAGTCAAAGAAAATAGACAAAAGAAAAGGAAAAACGAAAGAGAAGAAAAAAAAAAATGACCACTAGGAAGTAGCAAAAGGAAAGATAACCTTAGATCAAAGTAGAATAGTCAGACAGCACCACCAATGCCAAGAGTCTCACGCGCCTCCCCTATGCCCCCCCTGTTATCTGCATTTACCTTGGTATATTGCCTTTGTTACATTAAAGGAAGCATAATACAATGTTCTGTAAATTATAGTTCTAGTTTACATTGATTGTATTTTTCCCCCATTGCCTCTCTATTTTTAACACCTTGCAAGGTTGACATTCATTTGTTCTACCTCACGTAAAACCATATTTGTACATTTTATCACAATTGTTGAACTCTCTAGGTTTCACTGAATTATGCAGTCCCAGTCTTTATCTTTCCTCTTTTCTTCTGGTGTCCCATATTCTCCTAACCTTTCTCTTTCAACCATATTCACAGTTATCTTTGTTCAGTGTACTTACAGTGCTGTGCTACCACCACCCAGAATTGTGTCCCAAACCTCTCACTCCTGTTTTTTCCTGTCAGTCTGTAGTGCTTCCTTTAGTGTTTCCTATAGAGCAGATATCTTGTTCACAAACTCTGTTGTTGTCAGTTTGTCAGAGAATATTTTGAACTCTCCCTCATATTTGGAGGACAGTTTTGCCAGATATAGGATTCTTGGTTGGCGGTTTTTTTCTTTCAGTATCTTAAATATATCACACCACTTCCTTCTTGCCTCTGTGGTTTCTGCTGAGAAATCTGCACATAGTCTTATCAAGCTTCCTTTGTATGTGATGGATCGCTTTTCTCTTGCTGCTTTCAGGATTCTCTCTTTGTCTTTGACATTTGATAATGTGATTATTAAGTGTCTTGGCATAGGCCTATTCAGAGCTATTCTGTTAGGAGTACGCTGCACTTCTTGGGTCTGTAATTTTATGTCTTTCATAAGAGATGGGAAATTTTCATTGATTATTTCCTCTATTATTGCTTCTGCCCCTTTTCTCTTCTCTTCTCCTTCTGGGACAACAATGATGCGTACATACCTGTATATCGTTTTGTCCTTAAGTTCCTGGAGATGTTTCTCATGTTTTTCCATTCTTTTCTCTATCTGTTCTTTTGTGCGTAGGCTTTCAGGTGCCTTGTTCTCCAGTTCCTGAGTGTTTTCTTCTGCCTCTTGAGATCTGCTGTTGTATGTTTCCATTGTGTCTTTTGTCTTTTGTGTTGTGCCTTTCATTTCCATAGATTCTGCCAGCTGTTTTTTCCGAACTTTTGATTTCTGCCTTATGTATGCCCAGTGTTTTCTTTATAGCCTTTATCTCTTTTGCCGTATCTTCTCTAAACTTTTTGAATTGCTTTACCATTAGTTGTTTAAATTCCTGTATCTCAGTTGAAGTGTAAGTTTGTTCCTTTGACTGGGCCATAACTTCTTTTTTCTTAGTATAGGTTGTAGTTTTCTGTTGTCTAGGTATCTGACCTCCTTGGCCACCCCAATCGGGTTTTCCCAGATGAGAACAGGCTCAGGTCCCAGAAAGAAGAAATATTCTGTATCCAGTTCTTAGAGGATTGACACACCCTGTGCTTTTCTGCCCAGCAGGTGGCGCCTGTCATCCTGTCACTCCAGGCTGGTGTAAGGAGGTGTAGCCCATGGCTGTTTTCCCCCGGGCTCTGGGGTCTAGTTCTGAATGGAAAGCAGGTAGTAGAGGTAGGCCCCACCTTTTTCCTCTTGGGAAGCTATGCCCCGTAGAGAGAGGTCATTTGCATATAAATAGATTCTTTGTTTCTCTGACTCTGCTACCTCCACCCTTGTCTGGGTCAGAGTGATGCAAGTTTAAAATGGCTGAGGCTTTCTCTACTGCAGAGCACTGCGAGCTGCAAACAGCTAAGGCTTTCTCCACCGAGCCGCCCAGGTTGAGAGAGAGAGAGAAAGGGCCAGAAAGTCCCCTTTCAGGGTCAGTCTACAGCCCCCAGATTCACCTGTCAGCCAGAGATAGCACCTGATCCTTTGGGCTCCCTGTCCCAAGACAGATACTTCCCCTGACTCTCCAAGGTCTGTCGTCACCAAAATCCTCTGTCTGCTTGTTGGAGATCTGTAGCTTGTATTGAGCGGTTAACATTAAAACCCCAGTTGGAGCTGGGCTGAGGTATATTCGCTTGTTCAGAGAGTGCTGTTCTGTAGCACTGGGTAGTTTTGCAGTTCAGGCTGCCATGAGGGAAGGGGCTCTCGTCTTGGTCCGCAGTTTTTACTCACAGATCCTACGCTGCAATCTCAGGCATTTCCCCCAACTTAGGTTGTTGCACGATGTGTGGACAGTAGCCATCATCTCCCAACAGTTATTCCAGATCTTTTACTAGTTGTTCCTGGTTTTTTTCAGTTGCTCTGGGGGGACTAACTAACTTCCACTCCTCTCTATGCTGCCATTTTCTCCCTCTCCAGTTTAGTCTTAAAGTTTGCACATATGTCTTAATTTCCTTGATTTCACCCTAATTCAAGAAGTTAGTCTGAAAAGAGTCAGCACTGCTAGCATGGTAGGTCTTAAAGGGAATATATTCATATAACTGAAGAAAAGCAAGATGTAATTTTCTCTTCATTGCTATGAATAGAAAACCTATTTCTCAATGACAGAGATCTCTTATAATGGGGAAATACTTAATTTGTACTGAACTCAGAAACTGTGGCACTCTGTCTGGTTTCATGGATTGCATGAAAGGACCTTGTTATCCTGAGCAGGTAGAGTGAAATGAATTGAAGTAGTCGAGAAGCATATGAATATCTTTCCTCTGGTAGAAAGTAAGTTTAAATTGTGAGAAAATTACTTTCTTTAAAAAAATTCCCAAGATTCTTGCTCCTGATCATGGGTTCAAAACTTCATGTAGGTTTGGTCTTGATTCATTTCAGAGGAGTCAGAAAAGTTTTTGTTCTTGAATTGGGAGGAATGCCCGAGATCACAGCATAAAATCTGTAAGTAAAAACTGCGGACCCGCACCAAGAGCTGAGAGCTGAGAGCCCCCAAATGTGTATTTTTTGTTTGTATGTGTTCTTGAATAATAGGTGATGCTCTTTAGTATGCATATATTTAAAAAATTTTAATACTATATTTTATTGAACCCAATATGACCAAAATGTTACCATTTCAATATGTAATCAATATAAAAATGATTAATGAGATATTTTGTACTATGTCTTTGAAATCCAATATATCTTACTCTTCTAGACCAGCTCAGTTTGGATGCTAAATTTTCATCAGGAATACTTGATCTATATTTAGATTTCATAAAATTCACAGTTGAAAAAGTGGATTCACATAAGTTGTTCCAAGCATACTTTATAGTTTTCCAATAACTGAATCAAGTGCCAAAAAAAATCACTTACTTTACTTTAATAGTCACATCCATATTGACAAAACTGCTTCAGCTGTTTTAGAAGAATTGATTTGACTTTCAAGCAAATGCATACTAGTTTCAAAACTGCATCTATCCAAGTTAAGTAAATTCACTAATTCTTGTGTCACTCATTAACATCAAATTCAAAGGGCTATGCATAAATTGAAAAGCAGCAATTTAAAGCAGTCTTTAAACTTTTGTCGTTTTTTGCAGCCAATTTACATAATGCTGCGATTACAATTAAAACCTGCATATTTATGTTAGAAAAATGTGCATTGATTTGCATTATGAAATGTTTCAGTTTTAGCATAAATTCCTGTATCTATCTAGCTAGGTTACAAATAAGCTTTTTCTTTCCTTGGTGCTTCATTTGTAGCTTGTTCATACACAGTAGCATGTCAGTGAGATTGTATGCATATATATTTTTAATTTATAGAAATATTCTGATTTATATCTCATTCGGTTTCTTACTCACACTATGTTTCTTCTATGTGCATCTAATTATTTTCTTCTAACTACTACACTCTCCTCTGTGGTATATCCTCACATCTTACCCAGACATTCTCCAGGTGATGGAGACTCAGATTTGCTTCTGACTCCTGCCACCACCAGTCATGCTGCAATGAACAACCTCATTCATGTCCCTGATGGACTTGTATGAGATTCCTTTTGTATAAGGAAGGCCTTTCCAAACCATAAATCACTTCTATTTCTAGCTTGCATATCTCTTAGCTTTAAAAATGTTTTCTGTTTCTTTGCCTTTCTTTTTTCCTTCTGGAGGATTTTCTCTCTCTTGACTTTGAATTCCCTAATTTGTTTCCCAGTTGTTTGCATTCTGCTATTTTTCAAACCTATTGTATGCTCTATTTTAGTTAGTTTTCCTACTTAACATGTTTGTTTTTTAAAGATTTTTTTCTTACTTCAACTATTACATTTTTAATATCGGATATTTCTGTTTAGTTCTTTATATTTTCTTGTTCTGGTGTCATACTGAGAATATATCCCTTTATCTCTTTTAGTATATTTATTAGGCTACTTAAAAAATCTTTATCTGTCTGTTCTCATATTTCTGACTTAAAGCAGAATATAATCAGGTAACTAGTCTCCTTCTGAATTAGTTATGCTCCTCACCTCTCTTGTCATTTTGTCCCTGGGGATATAGGTTGCTGTGTCAATGGTGCATACCGGTGCCATTGAGCTCAGGAGTGAGGGTGGGGGCTTGGATTAACCCTAAAACTGACAACCCCAGGCACCCAAACTCTTGAGTCAGCCAGGCCCAATCCCACAAAATAACTCCTCATGTCACACCCACATCCACGCCCCCAGGAGGAAGCAGCCTTCAGGGAAGGCACTTCATAGATTGTGATTCTCTTGCCCTGGGAGTTTAGAGGGGATGAAGAAGAGAAGCAACTGCCCAAAGTTAGGTTGCACCCGCCTGTTTGATCAGCTCCTGTGCTCCTACAGAACCCTGACGTCACCCTTTCCGATGCCTGGACCAGACGTTTGAGTAATGGTAAGTGAGGGTGGCACTGTTTGTTCCAAGACAATGGTGGAGGAAAACAGATCAGAACCCCAAGAACTTCTTTACTATTTTATCAATCCACAGCTGGACTCGGCCACTTCCTCCCCCAAACCAGAGTCACTCCCCACCACACACATGCCAGTTCAAAAGAGGCCCTCTCCTTCACCCAGGGATTTCTCACTGTTTTCTTCATTTCCTGGGGAAGGGAGCAGCAGTCATGCTAGTTCAATCAGGACCTACACTTATGTATTTTGAGCACTTGTTCTGTGCTAGACACTGTTCTAAGCATGTCCACTTATAACTCGTTTAATCCTCACAACTACTCTTTGAGGTTGATATTAGAAGCCCCATTTTGCAGCTCAGAAAACCGAAGCCTAAAGAGATTAACTAAGCTGCCCTGGGAAGTAACTCAGGCAATCCAGCTCCTGAGTGGGTCCTTTTAACCTCTGCCTTGCTGCAAAACCCGGCTTACCTAGCACCGTCCGTGGGACAGGTTAACATAGTGTTGGCTCCGTCATTGCTCATTGCTCAGTGATGTCCAGGCTTATGAGACTTTGGCCAGAGGAGAGGAGGGAGAGCGACAGGGACAAGGCATTAACAGCAAGGCCTGCTGTCAGCAGCATTTGATCCCAGGCAGGAGATTCTCACGGATTTCTCTCAGGGCAGGACACAGGCCCTGAGTGGTTAGATGTGATGGGAGAAGGAGTGAATGTGTGCACAGTCCAGCCCAAATGGGGCTACTGTCAGTTCTTATCTGTGCGCTTGTCTCCTAATTTGACATCTGATGTAATCTGGCTGGTGTGAAATCCTGTCCTTTATTTTCTGTATAGTGAGTTTGAAGTCCTCACAGCAGGAGCATTGGGTCGGCCAGAACACTTAGGTTTAGGAACCACTAGATGCCCATCCCGAGGCAGAGTTGGGCTGCCAGCACCCACTACTCTGCTTACCTCTGGGTGCTTCTGCCTCTCCCTTCTTTCTCACTTCCTTTCCTTTTCTCTGGTTAGTCAACATATACTCAAGGGTAAGTCCCTGTGGTAGGCCCTGTGAAGGATACTCTAGATAGATAAGATTTGAAGGTTATAATGAGACAGAAGGACCATAAGCAAGTGAAACCTCTGACTTCCGTTAGTTACATTCACACTGGGCTCTAATGGACTGTGGGGTGTTGTGAGTTTTGATATAAAAACTGGTGTCTGATGTCTTGATTCTTGAGGCATGCCTCTTTCCTGAAACCACAGCTCTCTTCTAGTTGCTTCTGAAGTGCCAGACCCTCATTTAGCTGGACTTGCTCAAAGAGAAGCAGAAACTGACTTGAGGAGCATCCCCTCCCCGTCTGCGGCACCCACGGCCTAAGGTTGCAGGCAGGCCGGCTCCTCATCTGAGCGTCTGAGCCTTGGCTGGCAGGCAGGCTGCCTGGCCCCAGGGACCTGCCACATGCTTTCCAAGCCACAAATATTTCACACCCTGGGTTCCCAGCTGCTGCCCTTCCCCCTTCCCCCTTCCCCATCCCCCCTCCCCTTCTTCCTCATTCCTAAAACCACACCTCACAGTCCCTTCGGCCATTGCCACCTTACCTTGTCCCACCCTCTCCTGGTGTTCCTTCAGGGAAGTCTGAGAAACCAGGGCGCACCTCTAACTTCATCTGCCTGAGAAAGCTGAAGGAAATTAACATCTATGAATTTTTTCCTATGTGCTAGGGGTTGTTTGTGTGCTTTACTTACTTTATTTTGTATAAGCCTCGCAATAACATAAGAAGGAGCATTTACTGTTGAGAGTACTGGTATAGTGTTAGGAAGGAGCAAATCCAGATGCAGACTTCCACTTGTCTGCCTCCAAAACCCACACCCTGTCTGTGTTTTCAGACGTCCCTAGGACCCCGTTTAGTTTTCCCTGTTCCCTAACATCATAGATCTGTTCCCATGCAGACTTGATATCTTGCTTATCCCTGGAATTAAAAAAAGAAATACAAAAGAAAGCCAGATAAAAATACAAGAAAATAAAATTACAAACAAAAAAAAAAGAAAGAAGGAGAAAAGAAATGAAGAATCTCCAACTGCCTTTTGAAGATTATATGCTTCTTCTAGAATGACTTAAAAAAAAAAAACTGGCAGAGGACATTTGAGAGCTTTTCATTCATTGATTATTTTCAAACTTTTAAACTATGGAACCATTTCTTAGAAAATGATCATGGGAACCCCAGTATATAAAACACCACTAGTGTTTTTGCAGTGGTTGGTTTAAGTGGCAGGGTTGGGAGATCTCCAAGTCCTAGCCCCTCTCTTTATCCCTTGGAGTTTGAAAGCTCCTGGTTATCTCTCAGTCTAGAGATAAGTGGCTGGCAAAGTCAGGGCCTTCCAGCTTTTAGCCTGCAGCTTCCTGCGAGGTTTCTACAGAATCCTTAGTTTGTGTTTCTCTGTACAAACCCTGCAGGACACCTTGTCCAGGAAGCGAGAGTGGGTGGGGGTTGGCAGGGAGGAGAGACTGGTCTTCCTCTTTGTCTCTTTTCTCATCACCAACAGCCTGAGCCCTCAAGCCCCTTGGGAGAATGCAGTGGGTCAGAGATGGGGCAGATAGGGAATATGGAAGGACACAAGCAGAGGTACCAGAGTGTAGGTGACAAGGAGTTGGGACTGATGGGAGAGAAGAAAGAGAGAAGGTGGGGCAGAAGACAAGGGAAGAGGTGAGGGGAAAGAGTGAAGTAGCTGCCGTCCAGCCCAGGACCAGGAGGACTGGCTGAGGGTCTGGGCTCTGGCCTTGCTCTGGTATCCCCTTGGGAAACTTGTGGCCTCTTGCCTTGGTTTCCTTTGAAGGCTTCTCTGTCTACCAATGTGGAGAGAATGCATAGGCTGTAGAAGGGCTGATATAGAATAAGAGCACACACTGGGAGTCCCTGAGCCTTAGTTCCTCATTTATAAAATGGGATGGGATCAGGTGTTCTCTGAGGTTCCTTTTGGCTCTGAAATGAATGATCTTGGACATGGAGCCTAAGCTTGGGGAGCTGGGGCATGGACAGACATGAGCTCCAGAGTACCTAGAATCTCAGGCTTGGAAACTCACAGATCAGATGCCGTGCAGTCTGGTAACCTCATTTTTAGGTGAGGAAACTGGGCCTGGAAAGGCAAAGTGGCTCTTCTGTTTCTCTCTGCTTTATTCCTCTTTATCTTCTGAACTTCAGAACTAAATATTCAGTTCAAGGCACTTCTGGGCAGGGGATAAATGCTTTAGTTGTTGTTTTTCTGAACATTTTATTGGCTTTCATTTCTGCAAAACAATACATGCTCGTTACAAAAATTTCCATTAATACAGGAAGTGAAAAAAGTAAAAAACTGAAAATTGCACCTATCCTTCTCTCCTCATCCCCCAGGTCCCCAGGGGTGTCTCCTTTTAACAGTTCAATGTTTGTCCATTCTGACCTTTTGGATAAACACATATTTCCCCCCCATAAATGGGATTATAATATAAATAATTCTTGTTAACTGGGCAAAGCTTGTGGAATGATTGAGGTTGATGGGGACAGCAGACCAAGGGATTGGAGTTCCTGGGATGCCTGCTGTGGAAAATGGAGGATTTCACCCTGCCGAGAGGGAGGCTGTGGGAGAGTGTGGGTTGGGGGGGACCAGCTGCTGCTCAGGGCTGCAGGCCGGAGAGTTGAGCCTCAGGGCAGAGCTGAGGGCCCAGAGTGGATCTCAGCTTAAAGGATCTTGGCTTAGAAGGAATGTGCAGTGGGCTGCCCCTGCTCAGGAGGGTCTAAAAAAAGCCTCGCTCTCCCCTGGGCTTTGTGTGAGGTTATCAACTGCTCAAGTCAGCTCATCTCTCTGGCCAAACGCTGGCAGTTTTGAGAGGGTCTGTTTTCCTGGCCCTTCTGGGTTTCCACCAATTGGCAGAAAGGGGTTGGCCTGTCCCAGAGGTGGAGGCCATGAGGAGTTTGAGGTGTGGGAGGAGAGGGAGGTGCTGGTAGCCCCGAACCTGGTGACAATACACAGTTGTCAGCTGTCCACTGCTGGTGTTTCTTCCTTTTATAGTCAGCAGCAGTTGTTCTTGCTCTCACCCAGCCCCTCTATGGGGGCTCCTGCCAGGATAAAAGGGGAAGGAGGCCGCCCAGTCTCCCATCTCATCTCCCAGGCACTGCATCCCTTGCTTTTTCCTTAGGTTCCTCCTCCACGGAAGACCCCGACAAGGTAGTATGCCTCCCAAGAAGCCAGAGCCTAAGAAGGAGGTGCCCAAGGCAGCCCCAGCGGCAGCCCCTCCTCCTGCCCCTGCTCCTGCCCCAGCCCCGGAGGCCCCCAAGGAACCTGCCTTTGACCCCAAGAGTATAAAGGTACATGAGGGACAACCGTGGGGAAGGGAGTGAGGATGACATTCAGGATTCTGTTTGCCCTGGAGGTAGAGATCTGTTTCAATGGATGTAGGCTTGACTGGGATGAGGGCTATAGTATCCATGCCCTGGATTACAATCACATGGGGCAGTGGAGCAGATACTGGGGCTGGGGAAGGCCATCTTGGGTTGTAGGCCTCTTCCCTCAAGAACAGGTTGATAACCTGCCTGAGGAAGCTCTGTTCTGTCATCCCATATTCGCTCAGGGGAGTTGGGAATGGTGGGGAGGTGCAACCAACCAACCATCCAACCTTTTTTGAGGCACCCTGGGGGCCACCATAGCAAAGTAAAAGAGACTGACCATTTCTTTGGAGGCCTTATGATATCTTTATGGGGAAAAGGCACACAATGATAACTAGCAGTGCAGCTTGCAGTGAGTGATGGAAGTAGTTGGATCTGAGTCCAAGGAACATGTTCCCTGTGTGCTGGGACCTGAAAGGAGGAGGAGGGATGAGGATAAGGTGAGAGGAGCCTGGCTCTCTCTCTTCTTCCCCACCCAGATAGGTCCTTCCTTCTGTTGCCTCGGTCTCAGCTCCTGTCTGGAGTATGCAGAGTACTGGCCCATCCCAGCCTGAAACCCTCTCCCTAACCTGGTGAGGGGACTGGGCCTGGTTCCCTCAGTCTCCCCCATCTTGTTCCCTTTCTGCTCTGATCCCCTCATGGTGGAGTGTTCCTCTCCCTGGGGCTGGTGGAGCCCCTGCCTGCTGACTCAGTCATTTTAGGCCTCCCAGCTATCTGGACCAGCTGCTGAAGGAATGGAACTGGGAGGGGGTGGACTGAGGAGGGAGGGGCCAGAAGCCATTGGAGAGTGAAGCAGTTTTCAGCCTTGGCACCAGAATGTAGGAGGTCAAGTGGCTGCTTGTATGAAGAGCTATTAATAACTGGTTGGGAGTGGTGGGCCCCTGGGGATCTCAGTCTTAGGGCAGGGCTGGGGGCGGTGGGGAATCAGGTCAAAATAAGAGCCCAAGACTAGGTTCTGTGACTGGTGGGCAGGAAAATAAAAAACCCAGTCCTCTAATTGTGTGAGCCTCCCTGGCCCTTCAGGATTCCTTCCAGCATCCCTGGCCGGGGACCCTGTGATCGTTGTGCCGGGGCCCTGGGGTTGATCCATGGTTATCCCCTACAGGGGTTCAGCAGAGCTGGCCTTGCCAAGAAACGGAAGCAGTTGCCTCACCCCCAGGCTTATTTATTTATTTGGGGAAACTGAGGCATTGTGTAAGATCTTGAAAGTACCTGAAGGTTTTCCTAAGTCATAGTTTACTCCCTCTCTGGGCAGAGCTTAGCAAGAAAAGCTGATCATCTCCCCTTCTCAGGATCCTTCCCCAGTTTTATTTCTGATTTGTTCTTGTTAAGTACCACTCCAGTTGGACAGCCTCTGCCTGGTCTCTGGCATCCGGGCAACAGCTGCATAGTGACATCAGATCCTCCCCTTGGCCTAACAGTTTCCCTCCTTCCCCCTCATCTACCCAGTTTTTTTGCTCCCAGTTGTGATTCTCTTTGCCATATCTGGATTTTCTAATCCTGGGAATTGCTGAAGTTGTTTTAAAGTGGAAAAAAGAACAGGTGACTTTCATGAGGATCATTTCCCCATTATGGTACTTACCCAATTCCTTTGCTTACAAGATTCTTTGCTCAAAGATAGAGCAAAAGTAAACTTAAACCCAATGTGTGTGGTTATGATCATGCATCCTGATCTGATGTTTTTATATTCATTTTTCTTACCCATTTACTCCTAGGCTTAAAGCATTGTGAAGTAAGGTAAACCACACCTTTTCCTCAGAGTTAATGCAAAGCATCCTTTACCCTACTTAGGGGGTTCCTTTAAGTTCCCTGAACAACCCACCCTGCCCCCACTCCTTAGCAAAGTCCACTCCTGGGCACAGCTAGTGTCCTTCCCAACCCAGAAAAAGCATCTCCCATGCCAGCTACCTCCAAGGGTCCTCATTAATGGAGGACAGTTCTGGGGGACAAGGAGATGGCATGGGCAAAGCACAAGCAACAGATGGAAGACTAGGAATGGTGGCACATGACGAAGATGCTCCAGGACTGGTAACCACCGTCAGTGGAGAGAGGCCTGGAGTGGGAGAGGAGATAAGGACAACTGAGTAGTATACCAGATCCTAAATTAAAATGATGACTCACATTTGTTCACTGTGCATTCATTTCCAGAGCTTTCCACTTTTCTCTTCTGTAGTCAGCATTGAATTAGTATGTGCTCTGGCAGGGTGGGGGTAGGGGGATTCTAAAATGCATTCCTTCATTCAACAAATATTTATTGAGTGCTTCCTATATGCCAGGCATTAATGATCAACAGCAAAAATCCCTGCCCCATGGGAACCCTGGCTTCAAGTGACAGGGCACACATAAAGGCATGACTAGAAATCAATTATGAAGCATTGAGAGCCCATGCAAAATACTCCACTCTCCTAGAGTGCCTAAGAGGGACATGTGCTTCACTAAAGGAGGTGGATTTAAAATCAACGTCAAGTAGAAAAAAGAGTCCAAAGGTGGGGAGTGGGAGCTGCAAAGGCACAAAGGAGGTCAGAGGATTGTGGAGAAGGGAGAGACAGAAGGGGTGAAAGTGTGAGCGGAGTTTCTGGTTGGCTAGGATGAAGAATTTATATTTGACTCCAAGACATTAATAATAGGGAGGCAGTGTGGTTCTAGCGGTATCAAGCCGAGTATTTCTCTCTCTCTCTTCCCCTCTCACCAAGAGCCATCACTTAACAAATGGTTTCGAGGGAACTTTGAAAGCAATATTTATTTTATCGTGGCCCATTCTAGGTAGACTGATGTTTTACAACTTAGCCCAGCAGTCCCCTGCTGGAGGTGACCAGACTGCAGTGGAAGCCACATTTACTTCCCTTTGGAAGCCTTTAGCAGTTCCAGCCCTCACTGTCCTGTGTTTTCCCTCCCCACAGATAGACTTCACTGCTGACCAGATCGACGGTAAGTACTAACAACCTCCCTCTCCACACTCTTTGTTCCACTTTCCTGGGGAAGAGGAGGAGGATGAGGAGTCAAAATAGTAACCACTACCACCACCACCACCACCACCACCATCATTATCATCACCCTCATCATCATCATCACAAACCTATTTTAAGCGCCTACTTTGTGCTAGGCACAGTCCTATGCACTTTACATGGGAAAACTTATTTAGCTCTCTCAACCACTCTGTGAAGTGAAGACTATTACCACCCCCATTTTACGGGTGAGGAAACTGAGGTACAGAGGCTGGGGGGCTTGCCCAGTCACACAGGATTTGAACTCTGGCATTCTTATTCCAGACCTGTGTTCTCAGCCACCCTGCCAGACTGTGTGGAACATAATAGTTGCATAACAAATGTTAGTGTTTTTTTTTTTTCCCTCCACCCTAAAATCTACTGTCTAAACTATGTAGAAGCTCTCATTTCCATAGGGCACTGGAAGGCCCTACTTTGGCAACCAGCTGCTTCTTCCCCCGACGTGAAGTTTGCTAAGATGCTCACCCACTAATTGTGGCAGGGCCAAGGGTGACTTGGGGATGCCATGGTCCACCTGTGATCTGCATCAACCACTCTTCCTTGTCTTTGATGAAATAACTTATGTTTTCCTGGTCTTCTATAAAGTGTTGTTAAACGCAGCTTCAAGACGAGCCTCAAAATCTCTCATCCTCCAACCAGATTGTTTTTGCCTGTTAACTTCCCAATTGTAGGGGTCTGATATTTGAGAAAGAAATATTTCATTATGTGCCATCTACATGTCCCCACTGTAAAAGAGGACTCACCATCATTACAGCTGATCCCTCTGTTTCCCCCACCAAATGACTCCAGGACATAAAATCATAGGAGTTGGAAGGGACCTTGAAAAATCACTTGGTCCAACCCCTGATTTTAAACATACGCTATGTTTTAAAAATTAAATTAAGACATACACATGGTAAAATATATATATATACTTTTAAAAGTATATTTTCAAATTATTTCAAAAAATCACTTACTTTTTAAAAGTAAAAGTAAAAGTAAATAATGAAAAATAATAGTTTTTTTCCCTTATCTTGCCTTCATGCTGATCCCTCTCCCAAAGACAACCACTGTTAACCTGTCTTTGGGTATCCTTTGAGAAGAAAATATTGTGATATACCAGAATGTATATGTATGTATATATAAAGTTTATACAGATTGAGTGATGTGATACATAGTCTTCTGCACTTTTTTCATTTAATAATGTATTTGCATATCTTTTTGTAATTCATATAGTTTTACTTCATTCTTTTAAACATTTACATAGATTCTCACACATGGATGTACATTATTTATTTAATCAGGCCTACGCTTTCAGATTGTTTCCAATTGTGGATCGATTATCTATCTATCTATCTATCTATCCATCTATCTATCTATCTCAGCATGTTTAGCAGTTTTAAATTATCGTAAATATTGCCAGATTGCCTTCCAAAAAAGTGACACCTTTATCTCCCTGCAAATAGGGTATGAGAGTTAGCATATGTGTTCTGAAACTAGTGGATCTGACGTTGTTTTTGTAATACACTGTGATACTTTCAGTCCATTTTTCTAGGGGTGCTGTGAAATTTTTAAAACAATTTTTAATGCATTTTAGTTAAATGTATACCTACATGGATATGCAAGCACAACACAACTAAATATAAAAATATTTCATTTCCCAAATGGGAATCATGGTCATAGCCAACTGACACAGCTGATTGCTCATTTTGCCCTAAAGATTTTTTTTTTTTTTTTTTTTTTTGGCTTAAACAACTGGAATTTATTGGCTCACGGTTTTGAACCAGGATAAGTACAAAACTGAGACATCAGCAAGGCAATGCTGTCTTCCCAGAGACTGGAGTGTTCAGGGGCTGGCTGTGGGCAGTCCTTGCTCCTTGACTTTTCTGTCACATGGCAGTGCACATGGTGGTGTCTTCTCCTTTCTCTTCCAGGTTCTGTGGACTTCTGGCTTCTCCTCCATGTGGCTTTCTCTTCTATGTCCAATTTCCTTTGCTCATAAAGACTTCAGCCATATCCCTGAAGATCTGCAGGGCTGGGGGCTAACTCATTCCGGTCTTTCATGCCTCTGACCTTGAACTCGTTGTTCCTTATGTTGGACCAGATTGTTTCTGCTTCAATTTTTATTTCCATTGTCTCTCGTTTGCTCTTTGGTGAAGCTGAAGACAGTTTTCTCATGTTATGGCAGAAAGAGCATAATTTGGGAATCAGGAGACTTTCATATTAGCTCTAATTCTGCCACTATCTGACCATGAGACTTTGGGCAAGTCGCTTAACTTCTTTAAACCTTAATTTTCTCATCTGCAAAGCAAAGGTATTTGGTTCTTTTCAATTCAGAAACTCCTTGATTCTGTTCAGCGTCCTCTAGATATCCTCCATCTATTTAAAAATAATTATCAAATCCCTTCTTAGCTTTATATTCTCCAGACTATATGGCTGCCATTTAAAAAAAAATGCTTTTTCATCATAGTAACTAGCTTCTAGTCCTTGACTTCTTTCTCTGGTTCCTCTCTAGATTTTCATATCCTATAAGAAAGGGTTTGACCACCACTGGACTCATTGCTGCAGTAAGCAGCTGATACAGGGGACTATTGAGGAAAAGTTTCTTCTGGGCCTGTGAACATCATATTTCCTACAAAACTTCTTAAGATCACATTGGCTTTTTTTTTTTTCCCCTCATAGTAACCCTAAACTTCAGGGTTTGGTATATGCACGCACCAGGCTTCCCAGCAGGCCGAGTAACTAAGAGCCAGGCAGGTACAGCAAGTTGCTTCCTCCTCCCTCCTCCCCACCATTTCCTTTGGGAAGACATAGATGGCTTCCTTCATAGCTGGGCGGAAGTCGTATCTGCATTGGCTTATGAATGAGAAAAATAACACCTATGGCATAAGGTTATTGTAAAGATTAAAGAGGGAATCTGTGCAAAGCTGTCAAGTGCAAATCATAGGTCATTGTTCTTTTCCCCCTAGCGCCTCGTGTTCCATCCTCATATTAAGTATCATTCTATCTACTTGTATGAGGGGACCTCACTCTTCAGAATGAACTAGGAGAAAATCAGGATATCTGCATTCAGTCAACTAACAAATACATATTTATTGAGCATTGAATTTGTGTCAGATCTTGTGCTAATTGCTTTAAAAATGAAAAAAAAAAATCCTACAAGAAGGCTGTGGAGTAGGTGTTCCTTTTTTACAGGGGAGGAAATCAAGGATTAGCAAGGTTAAGTGAGTTGGCCAAGGCCACACAGTTAAGTGTATTACTGGGATTAGATCAGTAAGATTTGTTTGTGCATTTACTTTGTGCCAGATGTTGTATTAAGGTTTTTAAACACATTATTGTATTTTGTTCTCACAAGGTCCCTGTGAGGTAGGAGTCATTTATAGAAAAGAAGAGTTTAGAGAAGTTAAATATTTACTTGCCCAAGGTCACACAACTAGTAAGTAATGGAAATGGAAATTAAACTCAATTATTCAGTAATGTGGAAGACATGCAGTTTTCTTAAAAATAATTCAATTTTATTGAGATATATTCACATACCATGCAGTCATACAAAGCCTACATTCAATTGTTCACAGTACCCCCAAGGACATGCAGTTTTATATCTTTTAAATGCATATGAAGTTTAATAAAGAGTTGCAGGTAGAGTTGGGGAACCTGCTTTGATATGTGGAATGATTTGTAAATAATCCATATGCAGCCTTTAAGTAAATGAGTAATTCTAACGGATTTAGCCTTAAAAACAGCCTTAAAAACAGCTTTTCTCGTAAGTAGTTCAGGCAGTCTTTGGTTTATACTGTGAATGTTCTTAGTAAACATAAGGTAACTTCAATGCCAATCCCAGTCCAAATTATCCCCAGAAATGAACTGGTTGAGTCTAAATTAATGAGGAATTAAGGTCCTTTGTAAAGGGCCTGGCAGTGCCTTAATTTGACCTTGCCTCATTTGCCTGCCCTGGTAACTTCAGGAAGTCCAGTCCCTATAGTTCTGTGCTGGCTTAAGAACTAGTAAATATAATAATAACCACCATTTGCTGATTCGTTTACCATGTGCTAGCACCCTGCTTGGCACACTGTATAATCCGCCCAGCAACCCACACAGGTGGACATTGTATCTCCACTTAGAACTCAGAAACCAAAGGCCTAGGGAGGTTAGTAGCTTACTCAAGACCACATGCAGGTCAGTGGCAGAGCTCGGGTGGTCTGGCTCCAAGGTCACATTGTGTGTCCTGGGAGGCACCTTTAGCCTCGAGCATGCAGTACTGATTAATAGCTGACGTTGGAACAGGACTTATCATTTGCAAAGTGCTCCCGCATGCTGCCACCTCCTTTGACAGACAGCAACTTGGAGGGGTGGGTTGGGTGGGTTACGCCCCTGTGTGTGTGCCCAAGGAAGCTGAGACCCAGCTGGGCTTATCCCGTGCCTCACTCCTGATTTCCACTCCAGTACTGTTTTCACTTCCCTGCCATTTTCAGCAGTCGGGAACCTCACCTGCACCAGGGAAGGAAGGGCAGGGAGGGGTGGAGGCAGGGAGGCATTCAAATTGTTTAACAACCGACTGATCAGAAGAGATCCTAGGACGGGGCTGGAGCTGGCCTTGGGGGTCCCTGCTGGGCCTTCTACCTTTTTAGTTGTCAGAAGTTGGGAAGGTGGCCAAGGGGAAGTATGGAAGTATTTTAACAACCTCGGTGACCTGCTCTTCAACCGTGGGTGGGGGCTGATCAGCCACCAGCCACCACCTTCACTTGGTCCCAGGATGCTGCAGCTGGGTCTTCTCTCTGCAGAGTTTAAAGAGGCCTTTTCATTGTTTGACCGGACCCCAACTGGAGAGATGAAGATCACCTACGGGCAGTGCGGGGACGTGCTGCGGGCCCTGGGCCAGAACCCCACCAATGCTGAGGTGCTACGTGTCCTGGGCAAGCCCAAGCCCGAAGGTCAGAATGGGCCATGGTCTGCCCTGGGGCTGTGGCCTTGGCTCCTCTCCCAGATCTACCTCCTGCTGGCTGCTCTCTTCTTCCCCTTTAGCCCTCCAGGACCAGCCTCACCTCCCCTGGATACCCTTGTCCCATTGCAATAATTTATCTAGAAGACCCTGACATTATTTGGCCCTTGAAGAATGTAGCCTGGGCTTGTTCTCAGATCCTATCCCATGTGATATTGTTTTCCCTGGAGGTTAGGATCTCCTGGAGGGCAGGAGCTACATTCTGTTGCTTCAGTATCTTCTTACTTCCCAAGGTGGCAGGGCACAGGGGCAGGAAGGCTCAGCGACATCTGATAACTCACCACCCACTACACACTGCTGCCCAGGAACTTTCAGGGGAGGTGTCTCAGCACTGAGATGCCATGTAACCATTGCAAGCTGTATACGAATTATTTCTAATAATAGAGCACTGAAGTTTGCAAATTATTCATTTGATATAAATTTGAGCAGATTCGAGATTAGCTCTGTAATGAGCTTCTTTCATTTGCATTCTGATAGCTTTGGGTGAGTGAGAGTTTAGAAAGTTGTGCCTTGATAGCTAGCATCCTAGGAATTGTGCAAGGGAGTGTGTCCCATTTGGGAATGTCATCTTTCATGGGGGGCAATGGAAAAACAGTTAACAGCTGCTCTAAAAACATGCATGTCCTTCTCCTCAGAGCTGTAGGCACTAGGTGGGGCCAGGCCAGCAAGGGTGGGCAGTCTCTAGGGGCTTTCTGGGCCCCACCTTGGTTTCCCCTCCTGCTTCCTTTGTCCTGGCTCCTGCCCCTCCTCCTTTTGCTGAAGATACCAGTCGGAAGTGAAGGATGTGGGCAGGAAGGGGCCCAAGGGCCGGGAACTTGCTCATGCCAGCAGGGTTTCTTGGAGGTTGAGAGATATCTGGTTCACTTCCAATATGGGGAATTCCTGGGTTATTACAAAAGAAATAAATACCATCATTTGTGGTATTTAAAAATTGTTTATATTTACTGAACGAAAGCTCTTAACACCTCTAATCGAGAAGTGTGCTGTTCACAAGATAATTTCAAATTTATAAAAATTACTGGTTCAGAGTAACTCCAGGCAGTGTGGTCTGGTAATAGGACCCAAATGTAGAGCTATGCAAAGTTTTCTTTTATCAATCCTATGGGTTCATCTTCGTGACAGCATGTCTGTCACATGTTAAAAGTCTAAAGTGAAAGTGAGGCCTGGGCTGTGTGGCCCTTTGGGCCCTTCAAAATCTTGCTGCTGCCCCCGTCAGCTCCTTGGCTTTGTTGGCCACTGGAACTCAGCGTTCTGGGTGGAGTAATGGCTGCTTTTCCGTTCTGCCCTAGTTCTTTCACTGAGAAAAGGATGCCCCAGAGCCAGTCTCCTGTCTTGCTCTGGAAGGCTCTGTGCCCTCTGGGATCATGGGTGCCCCACCCTCAGAAGTGGCTACGGTCCAAGAACTGGGTACTGCCAGCTTGCAGGGCTGGGTCTCAGCCTGGCAGGAGCAGGGGTGAGGCCCTCTCCTGACCCTGTGCTCCCCTTGAGCTTCAGCTCACGCTGCTTTCTCTTTCCTCCCCATGCCCGCCTGCAGAGATGAACACCAAGATGCTGGACTTTGAGACGTTCCTGCCCATCCTGCAGCACATCTCCCGCAACAAAGAGCAGGGCACCTACGAGGACTTTGTGGAGGGGTTGCGTGTTTTTGACAAGGAGAGTAATGGCACGGTCATGGGTGCTGAGCTTCGGCACGTCCTTGCAACCCTGGGTATGCAGCTGGGCAGGGGCTAAAGCCCAAGGGAGAGGAAGGGAGGGGTGGGAGGCACCGAGGTGGCCTATGTCGGGGGGTATTGGAAGGGTTCCCCAGCCTGAGGGTCACTTCCTGATCCAGGCCCTGTCTGTCTGGGCTCTTCAGGAATAGTCCTTCCCAACCAGGTTTGCTCATCAGGCCCCAGGGTTTGGGAGAGAAGAGGAGGGCAGATGGGCAGAGCGGGAGGCATTTACTGCCAGGCCTTGGGAGGTGGGACGCAGGGTTTCTGTCCTCGGCTTTGTCTCCAGTGCTGGGGCCCTTTTGTGTCTGTAAAGCCTCAGGGACAAGTCAGGGCCTCCAAGACCCTTGGCTCCACACTCCACAGCCTTTGGGGGAGGCTTGGTATGAACCATTTCACAGCCCCAGGGAGCCTTAGAGCTTCAGACTTGGGGGGTACTTGGGTTTTGTCTACTCCCTCTTGCCAACTGTAATCAAGAGCCCCCAACCCCAGGAGAGAAGATGACTGAGGCTGAAGTGGAGCAGCTGTTAGCTGGACAAGAGGATGCCAATGGCTGCATCAACTACGAAGGTATCAGGTCATGCCCTTGCTCACCGGGCAACTGAGGGATAGCACGATGGGCACACTTGGACTGGGTTTGAGTCTGCAGAACAGCTCCTGGAGCTAGGAAAGGGGTTTAAGCAGAAGGACATTGGTAGGGACATAGTTTTTTTCCACCCTGGGAGTGAGAGTCATGGCGTGATGGAAGGAGCGTGGATTTTGGAGATAGCTCTGTGATGTATTAACTATGTGACCTTGAGCAAGTCAGTTACCTTCTCTGAACCTCAGTTTTCTCATCAGGAAAATGGGGGTGATACCAGCACCTTTCTCATAGAGCTGTTTTGGGGATTGGCTGAGACAATGTAGGTCATTTCATCTATGTCAAGTATCAGGACAGAGAGTGGACACAGAGCAGGTGGTAGGTCTCTTCCCGTCTTCTGCCTTCTCCCCACCAACACTCAAATAGAGAAGGAATCACCGGAGAAGTGGTAGTGGGAAGACATGAAGTCAGGCAGAATGTGGAAGAGGGAAGGCTTGAGGGACTGAGAGAGAAAGAGCTGCCTAGGGCAAGTCCAGTGGCTGATTCTCATCTTCTTTCCCAGCCTTTGTCAAGCACATCATGTCTGGGTGAAGTGGACTCCCCCGAGGTGAGTGTAGCCTGTCTCTCCTGGTCCCTGCTGTGCCACGGAAGGGTTTAGGAACAACACTCTGTCCAAGAGGTCTCCTGTCCCAGCCCCGACCCCTTGAGGAAGCTGCATGGGATCCTGGCGTGAAAGCAGCCTGGCCCTGGCCCATCATTTCCCCTCAGCTCTTAGTGCTCCTCCTGCCTCCCCTCATCCACATCCACCTTCTGCCCTCCTTCGTCTTTTCACCCTGTCTTGACCCTCATCAGTCACATCCTCCTGTGGTCCTGGGTATCCTCAGGCCTGGGGCCTCCTGCACAGGTTCCTGGGGGTGAGAAAGCAGAATCCCAAGTGGAAGAGAGTGTCCCCAGCCTGTGCCCTTGACCCTCTTCCTCTCCACTCCTTTCCCTGGGCTCCTCCTGGGCTTGGTGCTGTCCTGATATGGAGATGGGGTTTGTGGTAAGGGGCCCATGGATAGGGGAGGGTGCAATGTGCTTTCCATCTAGTACTTTCTTTCAGGTGCCTGGCCCTTGGCCTTAGCCTTAACTCGGAGTTAGCAAGAGGCTCCGAGTGACTGAGCTGGAGCTGGAGTCTTGGACCTATCACTGCACCCCAGCCCCAAGGACCTTGTAGCCCCAGAGCCCTCCCTGTAAATAAACAGCCCAGGCAAGGCTGGGCCAAGTGCCCTGATTTGGACCAGTCTCTGAGTTGTGTTTTTGTGATGGTCTCACCTGAGGCCTCATGTATATCCCTCAGAGAAACAAGTAGTATGTGGGAGCTAGAGAGTCAAGGACAAAAGCCCATGGATCAGGAATGTCACCGTATCTCATGTCCGGGTGGCAGGCAGGAAGAAGGATACCAGGAGCTGAGCTAGGAGGTTCCCAAACGGTCCTTGCTTCTTGATGTAGACCTGTTAGCTGCCTCTTTTCCTCAGTACCCGATGCAGCCCTGCTTTTTCTGGACATTTCACTGACTCCCTCCAGCCAACCCTGGGCTCCAGAACCAGGAATCCAGCTCAGGTACCAGATAAGGCTCAGGGTCAGAGGGAGGGAGGGCAGGGGACGGGGGAGAGGTAAGTGGGACAAGGAGAGAGACAAGAAAAGCAGCAATTGGGGAGAAGAAGAAAAATGTGATGAAGTTAAAGAAACACACACATGAGCAGAAAAACATATTGGAGTTTAGAGCCCAATTACCCCAGTATGGGGGTCCCTATCCCCCTGAGAACTCCAAGGTGGAGTATAGATTCCTCCTCATAGCCTTTCCACTGCCCTGTCAGGGCACCCAGCCCTGCCTTGGGAGGCTGAGGACCAAGAGCCCAAATTCAGCCTCCTCGGACTTTACTGTCTGGTTGCGGAGGCAAGACTGAGCTTGTGAGTACCTTTTCTTCTTGAGGAGGGGTTCAGGTACTGGGAATGGACTTGTTCCATCACAAAACCAGAGTCTTTATATACTTGGGAGGTGATTTGTTGCATCCAATGTTTTTTAAACTTTATTTTAGCCATAGTTTAGCTGTTACAGCTTTTTGTTCAAGCTAAATTCTATCGGGGGTGCCAATGCTGAAGCAGAAGGGATCAGAGCTTCTCTGGATAAGGAGGTGAGGGGTCTGGTTTCCAGCATCTTTGGGCCTTCAACTGGCTTCTTAGAGCACAGCTAGAAATTCACCGATTTAGTCAGACCTTCTAATGTAAAAATAAGGAAACAGATCCTAAGAGGTGAAATAACATACCCAAGGTTACAGCTAATGGAAGTAGAGCCCAGATCCCCTGAAATCCATTTGTCCCCCTTTTACAACACACCAGCCTACCTTTGATTTTTTCCAAGCTTGGCTCCTTTTCTTGAATCACTTTCCCCAAACTGAAATGCAAACATTCCTCCTCAGTGTTGAGACCTTGTCAGATTTTCTTCCCTCCTTACCTTTCTTCCTTTAACAATTATTTATTGTCCACTGTATGCATTTGTGAAGAATTGGGATTAAAGCTCCCAATTGTTAAAAAACTGAAAATGTGTTTTCCCTGCCAGAGTAACTTATAGCCCAGTTAAGCATGGAAATAAGCATCCAGGGACTAATGAGAGAATGAACCCCAAATAGCATAATAATAGCAGGCTAATGCCATCTATGTTCAGAATATGTTCCTATGAACTTGAAGAAGAGGCACCAGAAGAAATGAAGTATGGTAGGAAAGATTTCCCTTGGTGCTTCCACTTGGATCTTTAAGTGAGACCTTAAAGGAAAAGATGCCCCAAAATTGGGCACTCAGGCCTGGAAGAAAAGGGCATGAAAGGATGTTACTGACTCATTCCTTCAACAGACACTTATTGAGTGCCTACTGTGTGCATGGCTTGGTTGGGCTTTGGGGATATACGGAACCACACAGACATGGTCCCTGTCCTCATGGAACTTAGAATCTATTGGGGAGACAGACATTAAAGAATTATAATCATGTGACATGCAACAGCAGCCAACATTTATTGAACACAGAATCAGTTATTATTGCATTTGGCTTCAAGTTATGGAGACCAAAGAACAGAGACCAAGGGACATTTAAAAGAATACTAAGTGCATTTCCCCCTCCCATTGAAGTCCAGAGGTTTGTAGTCCAGGGCTGGTATGGCAAAATCCCCAAGGACCCAGCCTCCTTTTATCTTGTGGGATTGCAGTGTGTGATCTCTATTCCCAAGGTCACGTCATGGTCTAAGATGGCTCCACCATCACTCCCACTGAGGGAATAGTCAGGAGACATTTCTCACGTGGTGACTCTCTGCAGGAGCCAGCACAACATATTTGGTACTTCTGTGATGTTGGGATTGTCCATTTGAAGACAGAAGAAATTCCCTCCCTCATAATCACCCACAAACCACCCCTCCCACCCCAGGCCCTCAGTAAGGCTCAGTACCTGCCCCACCTGGGAAGAGGTATAGGTAAAAGGTGACTTTATTTCCCAGATTTTCTTTGACTCCTAAAAATCCATATGATATTCAGGAATGGGCCTGAGCCCACTGTCGTCTCTTTCACTATCCTGAGGCTTTTGAGAGCCCCCTGTCATGGTCCTGGGGGCTGGAGACTGTGGCCTAAGAGGGCAATGCCTCCAACAGGAAGAGTGAGTCCATGAGAGAGGGAGGGGAACAGAAGTCCCAGCTCCAGGGCAGGTTTAAGAAGGCCACAGCCTGGAGCCAGCGATGCATGGCCTCCTGGTGGGATGATGGCAAGTGATGGGACAAAGGGCAGCCACTGTGTGGAGGAAAGGGGATGGAATGTGCCCACAGGCCAGGCTTCTGCCTCCTGGACACTGGTTCAGAAACACAGATCCCAATCGGCTCCCTTAGCACCCCAATCCAGGTGCACAGATGCTGGAAAGGAAGCTTTCAGCCCCAGATAAGAGAGGATGGGCAGCTTCACTTGAAGTTCCAAATGTGAGAGGGGATGAGCCAAGGCAGAGAGCAGAGAGGAGACCTAGAATAGGCCCCTGCTTACCCTCTCCCTCCTCCGGCCTAAAGGTCAGTGGATATGTCCTGACTCCTGTATACTCAAGCACATCTGAGACCTTACTGGCCCTCTGGAGAGAAAATGGGCAGAGCCGTCCCTAGGGCTGAGGTGACCACGAAATGGGGCCCCCAGATGCTGAGGGCGAGTTTCAGGGAGATAATAATAGAGCTGTATCGACTTACTGAACATGTTCTATGTGCAGTACACTGCTAAGCATGTCACATGACATTCTCAAATTGCAACCTCTGAGGTAGGACTTATTATCCCCTATGAAGAATTTTAAAATACCACCTAAAAAGAATAACAACAACAAGCCCAATTCTATTTTTTTTCAGTTTTTTCTCCAATTGAAGGCTGTAGCATGGCATGGTACTAATTCCCAAAACAACATTTTAATCAAATTGCTTCCTAATTACAACTTACAAAAGCTCCCTGTTGGCTACTGGGCCATTCATATTCTTCCCGTGCTCCAGGACCCAGGTCAAGGCTCACCTCCTCCCTAGAGCTTTCCCTACTGGCACAAGCAAATGCCCCCCTTGAACTCTGCACTGATCATCGATGGCCCCAATTTAGTCTTATTAACACAGTTACCAAATTGGAACCGAGGATGTCAGAGCTAGAGGGGACTCTGGAGGCTTCCAGTAGAGTATAATCGCTGTGGCGGCATTAGCGTAGCGCAGTCACATGTTGGGCACCCTATAAAAACCCTCTGATTACAAGGGCCTTTAAAGTAGGATGTGTGTTAGTGAGACATACTGGTGGTGCAATGTCCACCTCACACCATTAGATGGCAAAATTGCCGCAGCGTGCTTCCAACAGGCCGCCGGAGCAGAAGCACACAGGGGAAATGAATGAGGAAAAATGATTCCCAGCCTGGGCTGGAAGGAAACTTCAGAAGTCATTTAGGCTGTCTATGCCCTCAGGCAAATGGAGGTTTTACCCGTTTTCAAAAACTCACAGAGATTAGTTTCCTTGCTTCAGTGTCCCATGTTTCTGCAAGAAACTGGTCATGGAGAGACCCTGACCTGGACACGTGGAGACCTGGCTTCTAGTCCATTTCTACTCCTCTAAGTCATGTACCTTCCGTTCTACAGGTTGCAAAATAAAGGAGTTGATTAGATCATCTTTGAAGTCTCCATTTAGAACTGAAACAACTCCCTCTTCCTATACTCAGCATTAGTCCATTTGTTTTATTTTCACTCTTATTGGGTATATACGTTTAGAACCTTAAGTGGTAGAAAGCTCAACCATTACTTCGAAATGATTATTGGGTAGTTGGTGCTTTGGGAGTTTAACAACAAAAGTACCCATGGTCTCTGCCTCCATGAGTTTACATTCTATTAGAGGAAAAATGGTATACATATGAAAAGTTAAACTAAGGTAAGACAAAACAGAAGAAAAGATTCAAGCAATATGTGTCTGAGGACCAAGGGTAAGGTATGGGGTCAGAGCTCTAACTACTCAGAGGTGGAAAGGTCAGGGAGGGCTTCCTGGAAGACAAGCATAGATGGGAAGTAAGGAAGACAAGAACGCAAGGAGAGGCACAGGGTGCCTTCTTCTCCAACTATAACCACAGTCCCTGTCTTTTAGGATTTGGGTAAAAACAAACAAAGAAGAATGAAAGAAGAGTGAGAAAAAGAACTGGAGAATGGACACCAGGCAAGGAGAAGGAAGGAAAGAGAGAGGGTGGTTGGGTATTCAGGGATCACACTCTGGAGTGCTGTGCACCAATTTAAAGGTAGAGAAGTAAGGCTAAAAAATCTGAAGATGTGATGGGAAAGTACTCATTCTTTTCTCCTCTAATCTCGTAGAACCACAGAAGCAGAGGCTTTCAGCATTGAAATCCTTCCATAAAAGCCCTATAAAGTGATTGCCTAGTGTTTGCTTGAATACCAGCTGTGACATGGAACTCACTACCTCCCTAGGTAGCCCATTCCAATAGAGAAAATCTCTCATTTGTATTACATTCTTCCTAGTAGGAATCTGACATCTCCATTCCTGAGGCTTCTGTCTACTGGTTCCGGGTTTGCCTTTGAAAGCATTCCAGAAAAGATCCAAGACCATTTTCCATGTTAGAAGTCATCATTTCCTCTTTCTTTCAGCCATTTTCCTCAGGAACCTCCAGTCAGTGCTTGTTCCAGACCGATAGTCTTCAAGCCATTTAACCAACCAGTTTGCTCTCTAAATTGTTTATCTTGGATCTCGGTTGATTATTTTCACACAATGAAGTTCTGAGAATCAATTTTATTGACAGAAAATATGGAATTGATCTCAAAATAGAAGTGGGGGGTTCTGCTAATGTTTTACTGCTAGAACCAAGGCCAGTGCCCCTGATTGTTCTCGCTCTGAAGGTAAATAAAAACATATTTTTGTTGATTGTAACATTTTAAAACAATTTGCCTCACTTTGAACTTACACCTTCTGGGCCTTCCTCTCACAGCTCCATGACACAACTTTATGTTCATAATTAGCTCTTGGTGGCCCCTCCTCCCTTCTAATACATGTAACAACCCCTCAGAACTCTCTTTCCTCAGCCCCATCAGCCTCTTTGGATTCCCTTCCCCATCTATCTTATTTGGTTGTTTGCATTTATATTAGAATTTCACTTTTGTGTATCATCCCTTCCTTTGCCATAGGAACAGGGGTTCTGTAATCTAAAAGACCCTTGTGGGCACATTGATGCTTTTTTTTCTGAGACGAGGATTTATACTTTTCACCATATTTTCAAAAGGGGTCAGAGACCCAAAGAAGATTAAGAGCCTCTGTTGCAGAGCCTTTGTGGAATTCTGTTTATCTTTCCCCAGAATGTTTTAACACTGCATCTGGTGTGGCCAGCCTTCCTCCCAGGCTACCACAAACCCTAATATAGTGCTGTCTCCTTCTCCCAGGACTCTTGTCACTTCCAATTCTGCCCCCAGCCATTCCTTGGGTCACACTTATGTTTAGAGAGGCAGTTCTATTTATTACTTTTCCTTTATCTGCAGCCCCATTTGTAGCTGAGTAAGCATCCCCACACAAGCACCTCCGAATCTTGCCCCAGATCCAATTGGATCTGCATACGGCATCCATCCCCCAACGGGCTCTGAGTACCCACAGGCTCTTTACAGCACTGTGCTGTCATTTCTGCTCCTCTCTTCCTTTATTTAGTTCCCATGGCCTCCGCTGGGCTTCTGCTCTCAGACCACGAATTCCCTGTAGATGTGAATCTTGCTGATGATCAGAACTCACATACCTTCTGGCCTACCAGCCAGAGATGACTGCCTTCTTGTGAAGTCTCGGTCAGACCCAGGGGAGTATGCACACTTTCTTTAAAATCTTGGTCTTTTTGCTTTTACCCCATTCCTATTTGGTATTAGTTCTTGGGGACAGGGGTGTCATTTCATAACCAAGTGCTATGGTCTGTATGGGGCAGAGTTGAGGGAGTCCTTGACTCAGTTTTCTTTGTGACATGTGAGACTGGGCTTGGCATTTGAGAATTTGAAACATTGCATCTAGTCATGCTAGTCTCAGGGATCCCTCAACTTTACTGTCCCCAGGTCTTAAAGGGGATTTTAAAAGGAGGCTTTTGGGTCATTTCGCTTCTCCATTTGGTTCCCACCTACACTTCAGCTCTCAACTCCGTCCCTCTCTTCTTTATATTTTAAGGAAAAGCCAGAGGTCAAAGATCTATTGACATGCTTGCTTACCAGTTGGAATGTGGAAAAAGCTCTAGTGTCATCTTGCAATTATTTACTTAATGCATGTTATAGCTGGTACTTTAAGTTTTCATTTTGATTAAAATTCAGTCTTTATGGAATTTTCTAAGCATGTGGCTAGTTTCTTATAATGGCAACTGGCGTTTTGCCAGGCCCTTGGGGTCTGTAAAATTGAGTAGGATTTGGTCCTTGCCCTCAAGGAGTATCTAGCCTGATGGGGAAGCTAAGGCATGTACTGGGCAAAAATAGACTATACCAAGTAGAAGGCAAGTGCTATAAGATAGACACTAACAAATAAGTGAGGAATTTATAGGGAGAGGCAATATTATTTCCAGTTAAGAGATCAGAGAAAGCTCCTTGGTGGAGAAGATGGCATTTAAATTGAACCCCGAAAGATAGGAGTGACTTAGACACATACTCATAGACACGTGGGAGAGCGGTGCTTACGAGTGTAGTCTCTGAGTCAAGACAGGTCCACAACTCACTAGCTGTGTGATCTTAGGCAAGTTTCTCATGCCTCTCCATGCCCCAATACCCTAATTTACAAAATGGGCATAATGGTAGTACTGACCTCATTTTGGTTATTGTGCGGATTAAACAGTGTCTGCAAGATAGTAAACTTACACTAAATATTAGCCCTGTAGGGGAGAAGGGCAATCTAGGCAGAGGGAACAGCCTTAGCAAAAGCAAGAAAATGAAAGAATTATTCTTTGGGGAAGCTCAAAAATCTAGAAATACCTGGAAAACAAATTAAGAGAGAATAATGCTCATAAAAATTGCAACTTCCCATCACTGCAGACTTAACCTGTGCTAAAGCTGTTCAAGTGCTTTGCATGCATTGCCCATTTACTCTTCCCAGCGACTCCACATGGGTAGGTGGATGTGATTATCCCCATTTTGCAAACAAGAAAACCAAGGCTTGTAGAGGCTAAGTAATTTTCACAAGCACCCAATGTGTGGGTGGAAGTTTCTGGATTCAGCACCATGTCCTTGCTGCCTTCACCTGTGTTCTCAAGCATCACACTGTGTTGTCCTTTGCCTTCCTTGCAGCCCCTTCCACCCAATGCTCAATGTGTAGTAGAAAATGGAAACTGCCTGATCCTTAGTTGCCACTGGCCAAGCTTGTCACCTTTTGAGTCACTTTCTCATTCTGGGCTTCAGTTTCCTCTTTTAAAAAATTATGTAGCAGATATATAACATAACATTTCCCATTTTGACCACCTTAAACATGTAATTCAGTGATACTGATTACATTCACATCAGCTCCATCCATTAGCAAAACTTTTTCATCACCCCAAATAGAAATTCTGTACTTACAAAGCTCCCCTTTCTCCACCCCCACCTGTGCCCCTGGTAACCTCTAATCTATATTCTGTCTCTATGAATTTGCATATTCTAGTTATTTCATATGTGTGAAATCATACAATATCTGCCCTTTTGTCTCAGGCTTATTTCAATCAACCTGAAGTCTTCAAGGTTCATCCATTTTGCAGCATGTTCTAGAACCTAATTTCTCCTTACAGCTGAATAATATTCCACTGTACGTATATACCACATTTTGCTTATCCATTCATCTGTTGATGGACCCTTGGGTTGCTTCCACCTTTTGGCAATTGTGAATAACACTGCTATGAACATCAGTACAAATATCTGAGTCCCTGCTTTCAATTCTTGTAAGTATATACCTAGAAGTGGGATTGCTGGGTCATGCAGTAGTTCTAGGCTTAAACTTTTATTTTTTTCAAAAGTAAGTTCATAGCAACTTTTTAAATTTCCCATTTTATTCATTTTCAATTATACAATTCAGTGGTGTTGATTATGCCACAATGTTATGCCACCATCACTACCATCCTTTATCAAAACTTTTCCATCACCCCAAACAGAAACTCTGTATCAATTAACATTAACCCCCCATTCCCCTCCCCCACCCAGCCCTTGGTAACCTACATTCTAGTTTTTGACTTTATGAATTTGCATACGTTTAACGTCTTGAGTTACCATCAAACTGCTTTCCACAGCGGCTGCGCCACTTTACATTCCCACCAACAGTGGTGAGGGTTCTTATTTCTCCACATCCTTGCCAGCATTGTTATTTTCCATATTTTCAATAAAAGCCATCATAGTGGGTGTGAAGTGGTATCTTATTGTGGTTCAGTTTCCTTTTGAAGTAAAGGAGTTGGAAAGAAGTTTTACAAGCTCCCCATCAGCTCTAAAGCATCTGATTTCTCTTAAAGCTTGACTGATTTCTCTCAGAGCTTGACTGATTTCTCTCAGAGCTTGACTTTATAAGCCTTCTGGCCACAAAATATCCTGATGATAGGAATGCACAAGGAAGTAGAGAGCAGAGCACCCAAGTTAGCAGGTTAAAACAAAACAAAACAAAAAACACATGTCACATAGCCAGGGCATAAATACCAAGATGATTTGGAGTAAGGAAGTGACCAGCAACTACTAAAGTGAGTCAGAGACACTTCCCAGAGAGCAGGAGTCTAAAAACAGATCCTAAAGGAAATGAAAATTGCTGCTTTTGGCTCTAGGTAGGAAGGTGGAATGAAGGAATGTTTCCCTACTGACCATGTCCCACTAGTCTTTTCTGAATGGCATCTGGAACATCTGGTTGAGGTGAATCTTTGGGGTTGTGGAGGGAGAGATGGTGCAGAGAGTATTCAAAGGCAGAGGCAGTGAGCCTCTTGTGTGATATGGTTTGAGGCTTAGGTGTCCATCTTACTAAATTTCTTTTTGATAAGCACAGTTATTTGGATTTGATAGGAATAGTATTGCTACAGTCACCCTCATATTTTTAATTTCTTTTCGTTTTTTGTCTTGATGAAAAAACACAATTAAAAAATCATCACAGATAAATAGGGCTGGAATTTATAACCTATGTAACTAATTTCATGTATCTTTGGCAGTTACAGCATGTGTTTCTCTGCCACCTCTGCCATGCTACAGTATTTCCTGAGGGATTTTGAGAATTCTGTCCCCCTACCTCAGAAGGTTTCCACAGTCCTCTGCCACAGAGCCCAAGTGTCCATTGTTAATCACCATTTTTGGGGGTAGGCATTGAAGGTTGCAGGGTTTAGTGTGGAGTGGCTAAGTGTTTAGGCTCTGCAACCATACTGCCAGCATTCAGAACTGAGGACCACAGTTTACCAACATAGTGACTGTTTTAATTTCCTAGGCTGCAGAAGCAAACACCAGGCAAAGGGATGACTTAAACAATGGGAATTTAGTGATGCACGGTTTTGAAGCCAAGAAAAAGTCCAAATCAAGGCATCATCATGGTGATGCTTTCTCCCTGAAGACTGTGGTGTTCTGGGGCTGGCTGCTGGCGATCCTTGGTCCTGGGCTCCTCTGTCACAGGGCAGTGCGCATGGCGGCCTCTCCCGGCCTCTCCCTTCTCTCCGGGTTCTGCTGACCTTTAGGTTCTTGTTTCCCCCGGTTTTCTCCCGGTCTAAATTTCATTCTGCTTATAAAGGACTCCAGTTTATAGGATTAAGATCCAACTTAATTGAGGTGGGCCACACCTTAGCTGAAGTAACTTCAACAAAATGTCCTACTTACAAGAGCTTCACACCCACAGGAATGGATTAAGTTTAAGAACATATTTTTCTGGGGTACATACAACTCCAAATCATCACAATGACCTTGAGCCAGTGACTCTCCCTCTCTGAACCTCAGTGTCCTCATCTGTAAAATGGGGATTCAAAACAATTATTCATCTCATGGAAGATTGTTGTGAGGATTTTACAAGGTAATATGTGCAAAACGTTTAACAGAGTGTCTGGTACTTAATAAGCCCTCAATAAATGTTAGCTATGAAATGAAATTATTACACTTTCAGCTTAGCTTAAATCTAACTCAGTGGATTGCTTAGTAAAATTCTGAGGGGGTAGGAAACACGAGTTCGTTTTGTGCCGTGGGCAAAGGAATGGGACATTCGTTAACTAGGATGGTCCCAGCCTGAAGTTTTTACCACACACAAAATCCTCTGAATTTGAGGATGAGTATGAGGGTATAGTTCCTAGGGAAGCACCAAAGAAGCAGGATCAGGAAGCTTTAGAGTAACTGCTCAGGAAGGGTCTTGCTGGGGAGGCCACCCTTGGGGGATTCCCAGGTGTGTGAGCCTCTGTGGAGAGGAGATAGTAAGGGGGGGGGCAGTGTGCAGGAGGTCTTGGCTCTCCCCTGCCACTCCTTCCTCAGACTACATGACTTCCAGGTCAGGACCAAGGACCACAGGTCTTTTTGGGATGGAAATAGTCAGGGCCACAGGGAAGTGAGGCATACTGCTGACAGTACCCCAGCTCACAGTCATCCCACCCTGTGTCCTGTGGCTTTGTCATCCCCAAGGGAAAAGCTGAATCCCAGGGGCCATCTGTTTAGCCCAGACCTCGTGCTAATGCCTAGTTTTTCCAGTATGGCTGTTATATCTCAGGATTCAGCCGCGCATGGCTGGTAGCTTCCTGTAATAGTACAGACAGGAAATGGCCAGGATCTGGAAATAGAGCAGCCCAAGGGGAGGGGGAGGGAGCAGGATTGACCCAGCCCTAGGTGCTTTCTTGGGCTAGTGACAGAATTCCTGGACTTGGCCTGGGGTGCAGGGATGCTGGGAATAACTCCTTCACAGACTTCCTAACCTTATCTCAGAAAATGGAAAATTCCAGAAGGCTTTATCCATAGGTATGTTTCCCATTAGCACAGTAATGCCCATTTGAAACATCTAGGGGTATCTGGCATCCTATAGCCACACTTACAGTGGAGGAGACACTGGGTTGAAGGGTCAGCATTAGAGTCAGACCAACTCGTTTTTTCCCCCAAGATTTAATACAATTAATAATTACAGTTTCACTAAGAGCACTCTTAAATGGGAAAAAAAGTAATTCTGGAGACTTTAGGAGGAAGCTAGTTGGTTTCTTTTTATAGTCTGATACCGGTATCAGTTGCCACACTACCAAATTCTTGCAGTAATTTCTAGAGAAGCAAGCTGACTTACCATCTATATATATATGCTTGTTCATCTGACTGAGATCATATTAACAGCTAACTTTAATTGAAGGCATGCTGTTTTGGTTTGCTAAAGCTGCCAAAATGCAATATACCAGAAATGGGTTGGCTTTTAACAATGGGAATTTATTAAGTTACAAGTTATAATTCTAAGGCTGTGAAAATGTCCAAATCATCAACAAGAGGATACCTTCTCTGAAGAAAGGCTGCTGGCATCCGGGGTTCCTTGTCAGATAGCAAGGCACACAGCCAGCACCTGCTGGTCCTTCACTCCCAGGTTTTGTTGCTTTCAGCTTCTGATTCCAGTGGCCTTCTCTCTGAGTGTCTGTCTCTGGGGCGTTTCTCTCTCTGTGTTCTGTCCAAATATCTTTGCCTTTTGTCCTCTTATAAAGGACTCCAGTAAAGAATTAAGACCCACTTTGAATGGGCTGGGTCATATCTCTATTGAAACAACCTAGTCAGAAGGTCCCACCTATAATAGGCCTGACCCCCCAGGGCTGGATTAAAAGAACATGGCCTTTTCTGGAGTATATAACAGCTCCAAATCAGCGCACATACTATGTGTCAGACACCACTAGGCTCTTTATAATAATTTTCTCATTAAATCTAAAAAATCCATGGTGTCGGTAAGTCCTACTATTACCCAAATTTTACAATAGAGAACAGGAGACTCAAAGAAGTGAAGTTGCCTAAGGGAAAAATATAGAGTATTTCCTCTAATCACTGATCAAGATAATATGGTAACTCAGGAACCATGTTATTTCAGAAACAGGAAGAATTCACAAAATAAATATTTTATTTTTGCCTTAGCCAGTAGCTGACATAAAACTATCATGACTTTTAAAGCCAACTGTGTTTTTTCCCCAGTCTTTTCCTTGGATCATGAATTCATATACAGCTAGCAAGTGCTCCCAAGAAAAGCCCCCAAATTGTGAAGAAAACAGGTCTATTTCCCTTCAGAAAAATCAAAGCTAGAATGTATAGCTCTCAGGGTTTCTCCCAACCAGCCTTGGAGCAAGTAGCTTCACCTGTAAAGGCTCAGGAAAGGACAGACGCTCCCCTTTCCAGTCACCCCCATCTAAGAACACCTGTTGCTCACTAGCAAGCCCGGAGTTTGGACTGGGTGCCCTGTAAGACTTAGAGTCTTTGAAGTCCTCAGACCTACAAATTCTGGCCTCCGAAGGAAAAGTCTTAATTTTAGGTAACAAAATGAGTGCTTCAGGACCACTTACTCCAAATTCACATTTTGCCAGACCGTCCAAGAAAAAAGCAAAGTACTTACCTAACCTCAAGTCTATGGTCCCTACAACACACAGCATGTCGTCTTCAGGTGGAACTGTTCTCCATGGCGAGCTGCTTCTCTGTCTCCTGAGTCAGGTCCAACAGTGCCAAGGTGCTCTCACAGTCATTAACAGCCATCCTTTCTTAACAACATACCTGTCTGGTTCAGTTTTTTTTTTCATTTTGCATCTAGGTAAGACTGTTCTTTTCCCCAAACCTGTTTTATATGTTCTAGCTTGTTTCAAAATTATAAACTCACTGAAATAAAACATGAAATACAAAAATAACACCTGCGTCAAATACCATGGTGATGAGTTAGTCAATAGAGTAGCTTATAGTCAAATCATCCCACTTCAGCCTTCCCAGAGGCTAGGGAAGATTTAGCACACTCAAGAAGCCAAAGGACGCCACCTCAAGGCCCCTCCAAGACTACATGGTCACCAGGGTCTAGGAGTCAAGTTTGAAATGACAACGAAACCAAGACCAAGCTGTGTCGTTCTAGTATAGGAAGCCCATGTGTTTTCTGGAATAGAGTTTCTGCCCCAGTCCCTGTGCTGAGGATGTTGGCCCCCAAGCTGTAGTGAAGTTTGGAGATTAATTTTGAAAGCTATGCTTTGTCTGGATATTTTCAAGAATCTATTGCAGCTCCTCATCTTCAAACCACCCCTCCAGGCTTGGGATCAGAACCTTGGACTCCTTGGCAATGTCTGGGCAAAGGTTGGTTAAACAGGCAGCTCAAACTTAGGAACCTTTTTCTAGAGCAACAAGCTTTGGGAAAGATGAGCTGCAAGGCATTTTCCTCCATGTCCTCCTCAACACTACCACCAACTTGTTTTTTAATCCCACCCTTGCCACTTTCTTCCTAGGCGCTCTTCAGCCAATTATCCCATCTCTCTGAGCCTTTCTTTTTTCATTTGTACAATCAGGATTCCCTTGCTTACCTTGTGCTGACCAAATAAAATGAGGTATGAAAAAATGCTTGGTATAGTGTCTTGCACATAACTACAAAATAAATGGCAGATAATAATAATAATAATAATAACTAATAATAATACCTCCTTCACCCCTCCAAGCCTCATTTTACATCTCTGTAAAATGAGTTATTGTGAGGATTTAAGGGAAACAATATGTCTAAAGAAGTAAGTATGTGATAGGTGCTCTCAAATTCTAGTTCCTTCCTTGGAAGGAAACCATACTTTGGAGAGAAGGACCTGGGTCAGCCTCTCACCCTGTTTAGGGGAGTGGAGACAGGGGAAAGGGAGGTCATTCTCTGGCTGCCAGAGACCCATGACGATGACCCTCTTGGCTGAGTAGAAGCATTGGGGGATTGGGGAATGGATTGGATCTAGATTCAGACAGAACTGGGGGGCCCACAGACTAGGTCCGGCTTCTACAGAGAAGCTGGTGTGATGGCTGGTGGGCATGGTGGCAGGAAACAGTGGATCCTGTGGATACTGGCTACAGCAAGGGCCTCCCTAAGTCCTCAGTGGCTCCTAAGAAGGTCTGCCAGCCTCATGGGGTAACAGAACCAATTGAAAAGCTAGTAAAAGCTAAGGGCTATGTCCCTGGAAAGATGTACATCACGCAAATTTTTGCATATAATGAAAGGTTCACAGATCTCCTGAAACTCATCTAAGGACTTCAGGTGAAGAAACCCCGTTCTGGGTTCGGAAGGGATAAGTGCCCTGGATGCCTTAGGTCTTGGCAAGAAGAGGGGTCCATGAGCTTGGGACAAGCTGCGACTTGTCCCGGAAGTCCCAATTAAAGCCAAAGATCAGCCAGCAGATCCATCCATGGGTCGGTACAGGAGCCAGGGGACTGAACGAGGAGCTGCCAGAGGGTAGTTAGTCTGACCAGCAGGAACATTGCCCAGAGCCTACAGCGTCCTCCTGCCTCAATTCAGCCAACACTGGCCAGGGAGCTAGTGATTGGCAGCAACAATGAAATAGTGGGTGTCCTGACTTGGAGGCAGGATTTGGGGATAGACTGGGAATAAAGCATAGGTGAAATGATCCTAAGGGGGAAAAAAAGCTCCCATTTATCAAATACTAAATGGCAGTCACTGTGCTAAATGGTTTATGTAATTTTTCCCCCCATTCAATCCCCTGTTGTACAGATAGGAAAACAGGCTTAGGGCAGTTAAATAACTTGCCCAAGCTCACTCAGCTAGCAAGTGGTAGCCACCTGGCTATTCTGCAGGCAGTCACATTCCCCTGACAAGTAAGAAGGACCTGGGAGGTCTAAAATATGTGTCAGGAGCCCAGGAGGGCTCCAAGGAAGGTGACTGGGGATTTAGAAAGATATGAGAACAGGAATTTGTGGCTAAGAACCAAGCAGGAACCCTGTTTTTACTATGAGGTCTCATCTGTGATTTGGGGCTTTGATGAAGAGGGGGTTTGGATTGGTTTGAAATGGGAGTGAGTGGTCAAAAAATGCCTTTTGTGGGTTGAATCCATGCTTGATCCAGTGGTACCTTGTATGCTAAGCTGGGATGGAAATTCCCTGTGCTCTTACTTTTCCTTCTCAGCAGAGGAAGGGCTGGCTTAGACAGGGAGGATTTGCACTCCAGAGATGGAAGTTGATTGTCTCAGGCCCAACAAGGCTCAAGCTCTGGGAAGACAGGGCTTCATGTTCATCACCACTGCACCTTCAGGGTCCTGAGAAGTGCCTGGCACGTGGCAGGCGCCTAATTCAAGCTGATGAAGGAATGTTTGCATGTCAAGGCTAGGCTCATCCCTCCACAACTACCTTAATAACAATCTAGGAGTGTTTCCTCAGCTAGCTCTCTAGAGCCCAAAGGTTCCAAGCAATGCCCTTTTAAATCAGTGTGGACTCTGTAAAGCCCTTCTTCTTCAAGCCAAAGGAACAGCTGGATCATCTCCTCTCCCTCAATGGACAGAAGAAGAGCCTCTGCCAAATGTGTAGGAGGAGAAGATTCTGAGCCAACATAATACCCCACATTTAGTCTCCTCAACTAGAGGAATGGATTTACACTGAGATCTACAGTCTCTCCACAAATAACAACAATAAGAATAACAAATTCCTCTGTGCTTTTCAGACTCCAGAGGGCTTTCATATCCATGGTCTCATGGAAACTCAATCGTGTGTGTGTGTGTTGGGAGGGGTGGAGTGGGGTTGGGGATAGGGAAAAGGGCAGGAAACAGGCAGTTATTTTTTACAGATAGGGAAAATGAGTGTAGCGAGGATTTGGAGACTTTTTCCAAGGTCATCTAACTAGTAAGAGGTCTGGAGCAAGGACCTGAATCCAGAGCTTCTGACTCTCAGATACAAAGGGTGATTAAGTGTGACCTTGAAGGTATAAGTTCCAGGAAATGGTCACAAATCTGGTTCCTCCAACTTACAGTGGTGACAATGAGGAATTCAATAGGAGTGGGGGTTGCTCCAGAAAGACCAGGATATTGGTGAGAGCTCAGGGATAGTGTCCCTGTTTTTGTTGTCAGCCTCCCTAAGAGTAGGCAAGGAGCAAGATAATGCAACTGTTTTGCCTCCTAAAATAGAACTTGGGCCGGATTTTCCACCTGTCGTGCATTGAGTACCTCCCATCCTACCCTACCATGCTCCTATCTAGTGGGGAGTATAACACATGGGTGAATCACGGAATGGACACTCTGGGTCCTCCAACATATTTGCTGGATTATTGTTTTGTTAAAATTAAGGACTGCTAAGAAGTTCAAAAAATAGGGGAAGAGAGTCTGTTAATTACTGACGGCCTTCTAGGGAATATAAAGACAATAAAATACAGTCCCTGCACTCAAGGATTTCACTGTCTGTTAGTGGAAGAAGTGGAGGTAAGTAAATAAATAATCAGAGAACTCCAGCTACTGGCCATGACAAATTAACTGGTATGGGGCTCACTCTCCCTCAGTAAACAACAATAAAATTTAGACAAAATATTTGAGGAACTGTTTTCAGGTATTAAACAATAGAGAAGGGAAACACAGGAGGTGAACCCAACAACTGCCCAGCTTTCTGCCTGGGGACAGCTACTGGATTGTGGTGTGGGAAGGTGGAGCCTAAGGAGTGCATGATGGTTTCAGTGAGCTGAGGAGGCATAGAGTAGAGTTCAGGGCCACTGAAAAAGCTGTAATTTTGGGGGTAGGTTTATGGAGAGGAAGTTGCTAAACAGAGGGGTATCCCCAGAAGTTCCCCAGAAGTCCTGATAAGGGCTGGGCTGCAAATGCACAGACTGAGTTGCACCAAGGCCTGGTGGAAAGCATCAGCCATGGGGATGAGAGCTGAACAGAGATACAAGAGGGTGCACATGGCTTGGAGATTTTGGAGTTTCAGACCATGCAGAGTGAAGAAAACTCACTGAGCAACTTGGGTACTGCTTGATCAAGATAATCTACCTGAAACTGCTGAACTACAATCCAGTAGCCTTGATTCTCAATAATCCAGGAATTTAACTGCTCACTAGAAGAAAGCTCAATACCCTTCACCGTAAGACAACATAAAATTTACAATGCATAATCTTAATGGTCAGTGTACAATATAATATCATTCTACATGTAAAGAAGAAGGAAAATGGGGCAATAGTAATTGTAATTATAGCAATCAATATAAACAGATCCTGAGATGAGCCAGAATTAGCTGATTAAGATTTTAAAACAGTTATTATAAATGTGTTTAAGGATGCAAAGGAAAATACAGACTTAATGACTGAAGAGATGGTGAATCTCAACACAGAAACTGAAACTATAAAAAACAACTAGAGAAATTCTAGAACTTAAATTCAAAATATCTGAAATGAAGAACTTCCTTAGATAGGCCTCACAGCATATCAGAGACTTCAAAAGAAAGGATTGGGAAACTTGAAGAGAGATCAATAGACACTTTAATGTGAAAAACAGGGAGGAAACAAGAGTGGAAAAAAATGAACTGAGTCCCAGTAGCCTGTGGGATAATATAAATGGTCTACAATATGTATAATTAGTGTTTCATAAGGAAAGGAAAGAGAGATACTGGGCAGAAAAAATATTTGATGAAATAATGGCTAAAAATATCCCATATTTGGTGAAATACAAACCATTTACATAACCAAGAAGCTCTTCGAACTCTAAGCAGGACAAATACAAAGAAAAGCACATGTAGTTGTCTTAGAGTCAAATTGCTGGAAAACCAAAGAAAAAGACTAAACTTACAAGTAGCCAGAGACACGACTCTCTCTAAGCTAACATGGCAAGTAGACTTGCTGCCCTCCCCTCTATGTGGGACACGACTCCCAGGAGTGTAAATCTCCCTGGCAACATGGGACATGACTCCCAGGGTTGAGCCTGGACACAGCATCGCGGGATTGTGAAAGCCTTCTTGACCAAAAGGGGGAAGAGAAATGAAACAAAATAAAGTTTCAGTGGCTGAGAGATTTCAAATGGAATCGAGAGGTCATTCTGGAGGTTATTCTTATACATTATATAGATACCTCTTTTTAGTTTTTATGTACTGTAATAGCTAGAAGGATATACCTGAAACTGCTGAATTACAATCCAGTAGCCTTGATTCTCAAAGATGATTTATAACTATATAGCTTATACAGTGTTACTGTGTGATTGTGAAAACCTTGTGGCTCACACTCCCTTTATCCAGTGTATGGATGGATGAGTAGAAAAATGGGGACACAAAGTAAATGAAAACTAGGATGGAATTGGGGGGGGGATGATTTGGGTGTTTCTTTTTACTTTTATTTTTTATTCTTACTTTTATTCTTTCTGGTGTAAGGAAAATGTTCAAAAATAGATTGGGGTGATGAATGCACAACTATATGATGGTACTATGAACAGCTGATTTGTATACAATAGATGATTGTATAGTATGTGACTATATCTTAATAAAACTTAATAAAAAAAAATGATCCCTAGAGCCTGAAAAGCCAGTTTAGGGCCATATTTTCTATATTTCATTGTGTAAACATGGGTGGAAATTTAACCAGAGGAAGAAAAATAAGTAATTTTAATTTATGCTCAGTGACTTCTAGTCTCTGTAATTATCTTGACTTGCCCTTGGTGTCTAGTACATTCCTTGTTTATTGTAGGTAAACAAAGCATTTTTGTTGAATGAATGATTAATAAACATATCCACACTTGCTTAGTAACATTTTACATTCTCTAAATTTGTACTAAACATAATAAAATAAACCAGTCTCAAAATTAGGTTTTCATGTTTTAAGAAACACAGACACAGACAGATTTAGCAGTACACTTTTGAAATTCATTGGAAAAGGATCTGTTGTGTAAGAGGGACATACTACAAAATAACTGTCTAGACTCTTCAAAAGTGTGAAGGCCATGAAAGAAAAAGAAAGACCAAGGAATTGCCACACAAACTGAAGGAGACTAAAGAGAATGAAAACTAAACGTAATATGGGATCCTGCATTGGATTCTGGACCAGAAAAAGACATTAGTGGGAAAACTGGCCAAATTCAAGTAAAATACAGTATCTAGTTTAGTTAATAGTATTGTATCAATGTTAATTTTCTGAGTTCAATAATTATGAAATGGTAATAAATGATGTTAACATTAGGGAAGCTTAGTGAAGGGTAGAGGGGAACTCTCTTCAGTATTTTTCCAACTTTTCTGTGTGTTTAAAAGTATTTCAAAATAAAAAGTTTAAACAAGAAAATCCAGAGGGAAAAGACAGGGGAGCAAGAATATAAATGATGACTGACTTCTCATCAGAAACAATGGAGGCCAGAAAAAAGTAAAGCAACATCTTTACAGTACTGGGGGTAAAAGGAGCCTGTCAACCCAGAAATCTATACCTAAGAAATGTCATCAAGAATGAAGGTGACACTAATGAAAGCTGAGTGCATTTGTTGCCCAGAGAATTAAATTGCAATAATTGTCAACGGAAATTCTTCAAGTTTATTAACCAGCCTTCTAGATTATTAACCAGCCACAAAATGAACTTGCAGTAATGGTTAGGCCAGTGCTTGCTTGAGCAGGAAACTGGGCACCATCACCTAGCCAAGTTGACACATGAACCTAACCACCAGAAGGCTCAAGGAAAATAATATCAAATGGAAACTCAGAACCACAGTATGGAATGAAGAACATCAGAAATGGTAAATATGGGGGCAAATTAAAAGGCTATCTTTTTATCTTATTTTATTTAAAAGACAACTAACTGTTTACAACAAAAATTAAAATATTGTATTGTGGAATTTATAATGTATTTAGATATAATACTAGCAGAGAGGATGGGGTTGTGTCAATGGAATTACACCGTGTAAGATTCTTACATGTTGCATGGAGTGGTACAATACAATTCAAAGTATATTATGCATAATAAATTGAGGATGCATGTTGCAATCCCTAGAGCAACCACATGCACATACACACACACACACCACAAAGAAGAGTTTAGCTAAATAGCCAATAGAGAGGAAAAAATGGATTATCCCAAAAGAAGGCAGAAAGGGGGAAACAGAGAAACTGAAAAGATAAAACAAGTAGAAAGATGGTTGACATAAATACAGCCATCAACTATTGTACTAAACGTAAATGGACTAGCTCTTTCCCTTCCCTGGGGCTGGGAGCTTGGCAAGGACTCCTTGGCATGATTGCTAAGGCTGGAAACACCTGAGAATTTACCAGAAGGTTTGCTAGGGCTGGTCTAGGGGTGGAGATTTGGTCAGCGTGATTGCTGAAGCCAGTGTCAATTCTTCTTTGCCTTTTAGGTAGAATTCACCAGTGATGCCTTCTGGTCCTGGACTTTTCTTTATTGGGAGGTTTTTGATTACTGAATCAATCTCTACCTGTTATTGGCACATTAAGGTCTTCTATTTCTTCTTGATTTACTTTAGGTAATTTTTGTGTTTCTAGGAATTTGTCCATTTCATCTAGGTTAATTTGTTGGTGCACAATTATTTCTAGTATCCTATTATAATCCTTTCTATTTCTGTGGGGTCTGATTTTAGTTATCTGTATCTGCTCTTACTTATTTATTTATTTTTTGTCTAGCTAAAGGTTTGTTAATTTTATTGATCTTTCAAGAAACCACTTTTGGTTTCACTGATTCTCTCTATTGTTTTTCTATATTCTATTTCATTTATCTCTGCTCTACTCTTTGTTATTTCCTTTTTTCTAGACATTTGGGGGTCTAGTTTGCTCTTCATTTTCTAGTTCCTCCAGTTGTAAGGTTAGGTCACTAATTTCAGATCTTCTTTTTAAATGTAAGCATTTAGGGCTATTGAATTTCCCTTTCAGCAGTACCTTTGCTGCATGTCATAAGTTTTGGTATGTTGTGTTTTAGTTTTCATTCATCTCAAGATATTCCCAAATTCCCTTGTGATTTCTTCTTTGACCCACTGATTGAGTGTATTGTTTAATTTTCACATATTCGTGAATTTCCCAGTTCTCCCGATCACTGATTTCTAGCTTTATTCCATAGTGGTAAGAGAGGATAAATTGCATGATTTTAAAATTTATTGTTATCTGTTTTGTGACCTAATATTATGGTCTATCCCAGAGAATGATCCATGTGTATTAGAGAAGATTCTGCTGTTGTTGGGTGAAGTGTTTTATATATGACTGTCAAGTCTAGTCAATTTATAGAATTGTTCAAGTCTTCTACTTCCTTACTGATCTTCTCTCTAGGTGTTCTATCCATTATTGAAAGTGGTTTATTGAAGTATCCTAACATGAATGCAGAACTGTCTATTTCTCCCTTCTAACCTGTCAATATTTGCTTCACATATTGGGGCTTTGCTGTTAGGTGCATATTTATTTGTAATATCTTCTTGTTGAATTGACCAGTTAATTCATTTTTAACTAATGTTCCAGGGCAATTCAATGGGGCATAGGAAAGACTTTCAACAAATGGTTTTGGAACAATTGGATTAAAGTATGCATAAATTGGACTTCATAAAAATTAAAAGCTTCTGTCATTGAAAGACATCAACAAGAAAATGAAAAGGCAAAGTCACAGACTGAAGAAAATATTTGTAATAACTGTGACTCATCTAGGACTTGTCTCCAGTATATATAAAGAATTTCTACAAACCATAAGAAAAAGATAAACAAACTGATTTAAAAAATAGGCAAAATATTTAAGGAGACACTTCACAAAATAAGATCTGTGAATGACCACTAAGCACATGGAAAGGTGTTCAACATCATCAGGGAAATGCAAATTAAAACTATAATAAGATACTACTTTCTACCCATTAGAGTGACTAAAATTAAAAAGACTAATGATGCTTATTGTTGGTGAGAATGCAGAGCAACTAGAACCCTCAGACATTGCTGGTGGAGTATAAACTTTATTTGTACAATAAAGACCCCCAACTGGAAATATCCTGAATATCTACCAACTGGAGAATGAATAAACAAAGTGGTCTATTAATAAAATAGACTATTCGTGATAAAAAAGAATGAATCACTAATATTTACGACAACATGAATGAATCTCAAAAACAGTTTGTTAAGCAAAAGAAGCCACAGGCAAAGGAGTACATAACGTATGACCACGTTTCATATATGGTTCAAGAACAGGCAAACTAAACTATGGTGAAAGAAATTAGAAGGGTAGTTACCTATGCGGGGCAAGGATTGCCTGGAAGTGGAGACAAGGGAACTTTGTGGGGTGAAAATGTTCTTTATCTTGTGCATTGCACTCTGTATAAATCTTGCCTCATTAAAACGAAATAAACAGCAAATTACAATACAGTTATTTTGGCAGAGATGTAACCAGCCTGAATGACTTGGACTTTGCTCCAGGACAATGACATTTTAAAGGACATAAAATGTCAAAATGGTGATTTTAAAAGATTGCTCACGTTAAGGCTTCTGCAGATGCTGCAAGCTATCACCCCCATCCCCCGCCCTGGGCAGCCAGAGGAGATGGCTGGAGCTGGAGTCTCCAAGCCCAGGTCCAGGAGCCCCCTTGAAAATGGCTGGTGACACTTCTGATGACATGTGCAACTATTAGGGTGTATCCTAATGCTATGCGAGATCTGAGGAGGGAGTGCCCACCGCTGCAGAGGGTGAGGCTGCAGGTGGGGGTGGTCACAAGGTTTCAAGGAAGGTTACAAGGCTACAAGGAAGAGATGACACCTAGGTAAGTCTTGAAAGTGGAATTTTCCAGGTGGAAAAAGAGGCAAGCCGCTTCTGAAAGGCACGGGGTTTATCTTGCGCTGGGGTGAAAGAGAAGGTTGGAGAGATGAGTCAGAGCCAGTTGCCAGGGGTCTTGTGTGCCTCAGGAGCGGTCTGCAGCCTGAGCTTTAGGGGAGCCCCGGAGCGGGAGCCCGTCAGCTCTCCCGTGAAAGGACGCTTCAGGCCTTGATTGTATCCCCATCAGAGCCTGTCCGGGACCCAGTCACTCCTTAGGGGCCTGCATAGCATTTTTGCCTCTCTGGGCCTCTGGAGGTTTCCAGTCTGGAATCAGATCCTGGGACTCGGAGGAAGGACTCAGGGGGAAGAGGTCTTTGCCGAAGACACAATAAAGAAACAATAAAGCCTACGAATTTGAGTTTGGAGGCAGTACACCGCTTGTGTCCTGACAAGTTTATAGGCACCTACTATGTGCAAGCATTTGTAGAGAGATGCCCTTTATAGACCTATTACTGTTTACACACGCTTGTTCCTAAGAAGTTTACAGTTTGCGGGAAAATAAAACGAACCCAAGAAAAAGTACCGGGTTGGTAGTCAACATATATTTGTCAATTAAATGAAAGTGTGAATGGAAAACAAAAAACAAACAAACAAAACACACACACACACACAAACTCGTGGTGCTGATGCAAAGTGCCCCAGGAATTCAGGCAAAAGAGATCCGTTTGAGTGACTTGCAGGTATTAGGAGAGGGGCCGCAGGCTCCCAGCTTTTCTGATGATACCAAGTGCCAGTGCGCGGAGTCCTTGGACCCAGAGGATGTCCCCACGAACGCCCGGGCCCCGACCTCGGCTCGCCTGAGGCCAGGCTTATCCACGTGGGCGGATGCCAAGGGGCGAGATAGCAGCAGCGGTTTCCCACCGCCAGCTCTCAGGCTCCGGGTCCAGAAAAAAGCCGGAGAGGAGGAAGCGCGAGTCCGCGGCCCGCCCCGTTGCGTCCCACCCACCATGTCCCCTCCCCTAAAGCTGCGGGAAAAGCGGCCCCGGGCGCCACTGCTCGCTGTGGGGCGGGCGGGCGCGGCCGAGGCGGAGCGCGGCGGCAGGCAGACGAGATGCGAGCGCGGCCGCCGTCCGGGCCGCTCTGGGCCACTCTGCTGGCGCTGGGGGCGCTGGCGGGCGTCGGCGTCGGAGGTGAGTGAGGCTACCCCGCGGCGGGGACGCAGCTCTCCTGGGCTCCGCGTTCCGCATCCCGCCGCAGCCAAATTAGCGCACTTGGAGAGCTGGCGTTTGCGCTCGTGGTTCGCGGCCCAGGCTGGGGCCATGGACCCCGGAGCTGGGATTTTGACGGCGCCGCGAGGGCAGGGGTGAGAGACGCTGGGTGCCTGGGAGTGGGTCCTCCGGGACGCGGAAGCTGTTAGGCAGGTGGGAAGCCTTCCCAGGGCGGCTCCGGCGTGCGCGGTGCTGTGGGCGCATCTCCCAGCCGCGCGTTCAGCCTCCGCTGCGCCTTTCACGGGTGCGAGAGACGACCGGCTCTGGTAGTTGAGGCGAAGTGCGGCTCCCCGGGGCTGTTCCCGCGCGCTGGCAGAAACATGTGGTTGTAACTTCTCGGATGGGAATGGGTGTGTGCGCGCGGATTTGCCAGTTACTTGACATTCCTGTTTCTCCTTGTTGTTAGCCTTTCTCTCAAGTGTTTTTTAAACCGCGGGAGGATTTCAGAGCAGGATGAGGGCTCTGTCCCCTACAGTGTTCCCGGGTGGCAGTGGGGCTTCTGCTTCTGTGACAGAACCTGGACCCCCAAAATCTCAGGTGTATGTTGAGAGTCACGCCAAGGGTCCCTAGGGCTGGCTTGGATCCCTAGCTTTGTCTCTCCTGCTGCGTACACCATCAGCTGCCTGGGCGCTCCGCATCCGGCCGTATTGGTGCTGGGGAGGGGGTGGAGGGACCTGGGGTGCTGCCCGTGGTGCTTCCGGAGCCTGGTGACCTTCCAGGGAGAGCTCTGTCTCCAGGTCCGCTGGGCCACCCCTCTGGCGAGGACGCGTGAGTGTGCGTACTTGTGCATGCAATGAAAGCAGTAGTTCTCCTCGTAAAACAATTTAGACCATGCAGAAGAGATAACAACAACAAAGTAAAAATTAATTAAGTCAATTTCAAAGTTAACTATTCAAAAATACTTTGGTGAATGCCTTCAAGACTTCTATGTATGTGTAGACAGTATATTAAAAAAGAGATCATAATGGACAGGGCAACAATGTCTTGATGGAGGAATGTCTGGTTGATGCATAGGGGGGTTCGTTTGTTATTGCTGAAATGTTCCATGTCACGGAGGTTAAAAAAAGGTCAACTGATGTCTTTAGCCTTCAGTGAGCAGCCCTCTGTCACACAAAGGGCTGTCACACAGATGTCCCCAGCATTCTGCCCCAGGGACATGTTAGAGCTTTGGGTCAGATGCTGCCAGCTGTTGATGGGGGAGAGAGGGGATGGAGAAACTGCAAGTGCAACTCAACTGTCTCCTGAGATGCCTGTTTCCATTAATCTAAAACATCTTTTGCATGCATTTTTTACACCCACAGCTTTTTAAATTCACCTCTGAGTAAAATCGTATTTTCTTACAGGTTTAGAAGTAATGATGTAACATAAGATAGTGCCTAGCAAGATGCTTGACTCTGTTAGTGAAGATGAAGGTGTCTCCCCTTCCCATCCTGGATATATCTTGTGCTGATCTGGTTCACACAATTGTAATGACCCATATAGGATTCCACTGCACTGACATACTGGTTTGGTTGGCATCCTTTGCAAGAAAGGACCTTTAGGAGATCTGTTCACAGATTCATCATAGTGATTGGGGTGGTTCCCAACAGTGGTGGATGGATTGTTACTGAGCTAGCCCAGACCCCTCGGAGAGGAAGGATAGTGTAGTGGTTAAGAGCAGAGGCTAGAGTCAGACCTCCAGACATATGTGCCCACACAGCAGTTTCTGTTATATTTGCATCCCCCACCCCAGTGCTGGGGGCAGGGTTGCAGGTGTCTTCAGATCCCTGGGGAAGCCTGTGGTGGGATGAGAGTAGAAGAGTTGTATTGAGGGGACACAGAAAGAGCTAGGGGAGAGGCTGGTGGCACAGGGGCTATTCCACAGTAGAAGAGTCTGGTATGGGGAGAAAAGAAGTTGTTTGAAGACGGAATTGAGTTTTCGATTTTGTGTACGAGAATGATCTTTTAAACTTTACCTAAGAAGTACTGGGTTTTGTGGTTTCCTCATATTTAGGTGTTTATTAACCCAGAACCTGATGTCACCATCTAAGTTGGCTGGTTCTGAGTTGAGGTGCTGATTTCTTCTCCTGAGTTTTTAATCCCAGCAACTCTTCAACCAAAGCCCTCTGCTGGAATCTTCAGGGCCTGGAGAGAAATGGTAGGGAGGCTGCTCAGCAAAGGGGGAGGATACCTGTGGTTTAGAGTCATTGCATGTGGGTTTGATTCTTGACTTGCCTCTTATTGGCCCTGTGATTTTAGGTAAGTGACTTAATCTTTTAGGGTCTTAGTTTCCTTTTGGTAAAGTGGAGAAAACAGTACCTTTATGATTATATGAATTAAGTGAGATAAAGTCACAAAGTAAAAGTTCAATAAATAGCAACTACTCTTATTGTCATTATTCTTCCTATCCTGGAATGCACCATATAGGGGTGCACGAGCCATTATTGTTCCATGGAAGAGTGCAGTCTACCTCCCTGAATGGGCCTGAAGGGTCCTTTTGCCCACAGTTATGTGGGTTGGCCCCCCTCTTATTACAACCCATTCCCCAGTGGGTGTTTGGCATATCTGAGCTATCTAACCCAACAAGAACTTACAAGATGGGATGAGGAAGTGAGAGGCTTTGCTTTATCCATGAGAAAACCTCAAGTCCTGTCTCCAGGGAAAGGGGAAGGTACAGGAATCCATAAAATTCCAGGTTCCATGAGGAGAGGGACATGTCTTTATGGTCAACACTATGCCCAGTGCCTGGCCCACAGGTGGCAAGATAAATGTCTATGGTGCTACATAGAGGTATCGAGGCGGTATGGGCCTTACTTTAAGAAACTTAATATTTGACTATCTCTAGTCATGTAAGATCCTAAAGTGCTCCAAGTGGGCTTTCTTATTGGAGTATTAGAGTACATCTGAGACCATGAGTTCTTTGGGCATCTAGCACTACTGCACCATTTGGACCACTGAGGATGCTCAAAACTCACTGGACTATCTGTGAAGTATCTGCCTTTTTTCCCTCCTGGCTCCTCCCAGAGGAGGGCGGCCCACCCCTCTACCTGCCTCGTTCTTGTGAGGGTGAGGGCAAAGGTAGGGAGTGGGGGAGGCCTCCTGGGGTCTGGATATGACTCTGGGAATTTCCTAATAGAAATTCCTCCTCCACAAGTCCCCACCCCACTCGTGACCTCTGGTTATCATCTCCTCCCAGCCCCAAGAATCCTTCTACCCTTGGCAGGAATAGCCAGGAAGCGTGCCCACAGGAACCACAGCTCATGAATCAGCAGACAGATAATTAACTGGGGAGTGACTGAGCAGCTTCAGGGATAAACCGCTTGCCTTGGCCCAGCTCTCTCTGCTGCCCACACAACTGGCTTGCTGCTTCACCCCATTGCCTCTTCCCTGTTCTCCTGAACCTTGGTCCTTCTTGGTGGAAAGAGTTTCATGCTTGAGAGAGCTCAGGTGACTAGTGGAAATGAAGGTGGGCGCAGGGAAATGACATAGTTTAAGAGAACTGCCTATTCCTCCTGAGTAAACTGCTGGCATTTATTTAAATGTGAGGCTCCCCAGCAAAAAAAATATAAAATCTGCCTTTTTCTCTGTTCACACAGTGTTCCCAGAAGCGCTTTTTTTTTTTTTAAGTTGGGTTTATTGAGGTATAATTAGCATACAGTAAAAATTCATCCCTTTTTTTGCATACAGTTCTGTGACTCTTGACAAATAGTCACAGTCAAGTAACCATTACCATAATGAAGACATAGAATATTTCCATCACCCCCAAAAGTTTTCCCAAGCCCCTTTGTAATCAATTCCCTATTGCCACCTCCAGTCTCTGGCAACCACTGATCTGCTTCCTATCCCTATAGTTTTACCTTTTCTAGAACATCACAGATATAAAATCATACAATGTTGCCTTTAAGTTTGGCTTATTTCAGTTAGCATAATGCATTTGAGATTTGAGATAATTGCATGTATCACTAGCATGTTCCTTTTCACTATTAAGTGGCATTCCATTGTATGCATGCACCACAGTTTATGTATTCACCAATAGATGGCTATTTGGATTGTTTCCCTTTTTTAGCAATTATTAATGAAGTCACTATAAATATTTGTGCACAGATTTTTGTGTAAACATGTTTCTTTTCTTTGGAGTAAATATCCGGAAGTGGGATTGCTGGGTTTTATGGTATGTCTAACTATAAAGAACTGCCAAACTATTTTCCAAAGTGGCTGTACTATTTTGTATTCCCATCAGCAATGTATGAGAGTTTTAGTTGCTCTGCATTCTTGCTACCACTTGATACTGTCAGTTTTTAAAAGTCTAGACATTCTAGTAGGTGTGTAGTGGTTTCTCATTGTAGTTTTAATTTGCATTTCTCCTATAGCTTATGATGTTGAGCATCTTTCATGTGTTTATTTACCATCTGTGTATTTTCTCTGGCAATTCGATTGGATACTTGCTTTTTATTTTTGTGTTGCAAGAATTTTTAAAATATTTATTATGAATAGCTGTCTTTGATCAGATATGCGGTTTGCAAAATTTTTCTCTCAGTCTGTAGCTTTCCTTTTCATTTTTTGATAGCATCTTTCAAAGAGCAGGCATTTTTAATTTTGTTGAAGTTCGGTTGATTAAGTTTTTCTTTTATGGATTGTTCTTTTGGTGTCCTGTTTAAGATATTTTTGCCTAATCCAATTTTGCAAAGATTTTTTCTAAAGTTTTCTTTTGGTTTTCTAGTTTTATATGTAGGCTTATGATCCATTTTGAATTAACTGTTGTATATGTGCCAGGTATGGGTTGAGGCTTTTTTTTTTTTTTTTTTTTTTTGCATATGGACAGCCAAGCCAGAATTAGTCTTGCTTTTTCTTGAGGAGTGCCCTTTCATAGACTGAGTCAGGAAGGACTGCTTAGATTGTGTCTATATCCATTTTGCCCACCATATGCACACTTAGCTAGAAAGAGGGCATTTCCATTTCAATGTCCTAAAAATCTTTATGCTTGATTCATGTCAAGATGTATGATTATTCTAATCAAGGAGACTTTTTTTTTATCCATGAGAATCATAGACATTCTCTAAGAGTCTACTGGAGGCTACTGTACCTTCCTTGGGTGTTGAGAAAGCAGCGGGGTTAGAGCTGTTAAACCCTTGAATTATCACCCAGCTTGCAATTTCTAACTTTTCTAATTGGATAGTTATGTTCGGGCCATATATAAGCCATTTATTAGATTTCCCAAGTGCTAACTATTTAAAGACTTCAGGATATTGGGAAGGACCTCTATTATTCTTGATCATAAGAGCAATGGATATTTTGTGACCAAATACGGTATGTCACATTCCTTGGAACCAGGGGCTAAGTAAGCCTGGGGCTATTCTACCTTTTTTGGGTAGCATCTCTGATAAAACAACCCAGTATAAGTCTTCCTCTCTGTTTTTTTTGTCATGTTCCCACAAAAAAAGACTACACACCCACACCCACAGCTCCCCCCTTCTGCCCTAGTGTTTCTTAGTTCAGTTAGTAAAGAAGTTCAAACATTCAAGGAGAGAAAGAACGAGGCTAAGTTCTTTTTATTTTTTTATTTTTATTTTAACATTTTTTGGTTAGAGCAGTTCTAAGTTTACAGAAAAATTATGGAGAAGGTAAAAAGTTCCCTTATCACCCTCCCCCCATTTCCCTATTGTTAACATTTTGCATTAGTGTGGTACATTTGCTACAATTGATGAACCAATATTATTATAGTTATATTATTAATTACAGCCAGTTGTTTAAATTATGGTTCATTCTTTGTGTTGTACAGTTCTATGGGTTATTTTTTAATGCAATTTTATTGAGATACATTCGCACACCATATAATCCATCCAAAGTATACAATTAATGGCTCACAGCATTATCATATAGTTATGTATTCATCATCCAGCAATCAATTTTAGAATATTTTCATTATTCCAAAAATAAAAATAAAAATAAAAATAAAGAACATCCCAAACATCTCATATCCCTTATCCCCACCCCCCCATTATTTATTTATTTTTTTGTCCTTATTTTATATTACTTGTCTGCCCATACACTGGATCCAGGGAGTGTCAGTCACAAGGTTTTCACAATCACATGGTCACATGGTAAAAGCTATATAGTTTTACAATAATCATCAAGAATCAAGGCTACTGCATTACAGTTCAACAGTTTCAGGTATTTCCTTCTAGAAACTTAAAGGAATAAATATATAATGTATAAGAATAACCTTCAGAATGACCTCTCGACTCTATTTGAAATCTCTTAGCCAATGAAATCTTATTTTGTTTCCTTTCTTTCCCCTCTTTTGGTCAGGAAGGCATTTCAATCCTATGATGCCAGGGCCAGGCTTATCCCTGGGAGTCATGTCCCATGTTGCCAGGGAGATTTACGCCCCTGGGAATCATGTCTCATGTAGGGGGGAGGGTAGTGAGTTAATTTGCAGAGTTAGGTTAGAGATACAGGCCACATCTGAGCAACAAAAGAGGTTCTCTGGTGGTGACTTTTGGGTATAGTTGTAAGTAGGCTTAGCTATGCCATTGGCAAGAGAAGTTGCATAAGGGCAAGTCTCTAGATTGAGGGTGTGGCTTATTAAACTGGGAGCTCCTGTTGCTTAAAAGAATAGCAGGAATTCCCCAGGTGGGGAAGTTTAATAGTTTCACATTTTCCCCCAGTCCCTCAAGGGGACTTTGCAAATAATTTATTTTCTGCTTTTTTGGGTTATTTCTAAAAATTTTGTTCTGGTAACATATATACAACATAAGATTTCCCATTTTAATGACTTTCAAGTATACAATTCAGTGATGTTAATTTGATGATTGGCTTTTCCATTCCTGTAAAGTAGGCTTTTGGAATTTTCATTGAGATTGCATTGAATCTGTAAACTGCTTTGGGTAGAACTCACATCTTACTGATATTTATTCTTCTAATTCATGAACATGCAACATCCTTCCATTTATTTAGGAGTTTTATTTCTTTCAGTAGTGTTTTGTAGTTTTCCACACATTCATTACCAAAACTTTTCATCATCCACAACAGAAGGTCTGTAACAACTAAGCATTTACTTCCCATTTCCCACCCCCACCCTTGCCTCTGGTAACCTTTATTCTAATTTATGACAATGAATTTGGATAGTCTAATTATTTCATATAAACAAGAGCATACAATTTTTGTCCTTTTGTGCCTAGCTTATTTCACTCAATTTGATGTCTTTAAGGTTCACCCATGTTGCAGCATGTTTCAGAACCTCATTCTTCCTTACAGCTGAATAATATTCCTTTGTGTATATAGATACCAAATTAGCTTATCCATTCATTCGTTGGTGGACACTTGGGTTGCTTCCATCTTTTGGCAATTGTGATTAATACTGCTATAAATGTGGGTATGCAAATATCTGTTTGAGTCCCTGCTTTCAAATCTTTTGGGTATGTACCTAGAAGTAGGATTCCAGGTCATATGGTAGTTCTATGCTTAACTTTCTGTGGAACCACCAAACTGTTCTCTTCAGTGCCTGCACCATTTTATATTCCTACCAACAATGTGTAAAGAGTCCTATTTCTTTGTATCTTTGCTAACACTTGTTATTTTCTTTCTTTTTTTAAATAATAGACATTCTTGTGGGTGTGAAATGGTATTTCATTGTTTTTGATTTGCATTTCCCTAATGGCTAATGATGTTGAACATGTTTTCATGCGGTTATTGGCTATTTGTGTATCTTCTTTGGAAAAATGTCTGTTTAAGTCCTTTGCCCATTTTTAAATTTGGGTTGTTTATTTGTTCTTGAGTTTGTAGGAGCTCTTTATATATGCTTGATTTTAAACCTTTATCATATATGTGATTACCAAATATTTTCTCCATTCTATTGGTTATCTTTTCACTTTCTTGATAATGTCTTTGAGGCTCAAAAGTGTTTATTTTTGATGAGGTTGCATTTATCTATTTTTTATTTTATTGCTTGTGCTTTTGGTATAAAGTTTAAGTTTCCATTGCCTAACACAAGGTCCTGAAGATGCTTCCATATATTTCTCCTAGGAGTTTAGTAGTTCTCGTTCTAATATTTAGGTCTTTGATCCATTTTGAGTTGATTTTTGTATATGGTGTGAGGTAGGGGTCCACCGTCATACTTTTGCGATGGAGATCCAGTTTTCTCAGCACCATTTGTTAAAGAGACTATTCTTTCCAAATTGAGTGGTATTTGCTCCCTTGTCAAAAATCAGTTGGCTATAAATCAGTTGGCTGTAAATTCTGAGCTCTCAATTCAGTTCCTTTGGTCTATATGTCTGTTCTTGTGCTGATACCATGCTATTTGATTACTGTGGCTTTGTAATAAGTTTTAAGATCAGGAAGTATGAATCCTCCAGCTTCATTCTTCTTTTTCAAGATGGCTTTGTCTATTTGGGACTCCTTTACCCTTCCATATAAATTTAAATTCCATATAAATTTGATGATTGGCTTTTCCATTCCTGTAAAGTAGGCTTTTGGAATTTTCATTGTGATTGCATTGAATTTGTAAATTGCTTTGGGTAGAACTGACATCTTAATGATATTTATTCTTCCAATTCATGAACATGCAATATCCTTCCATTTAATTAGGACTTTTATTTCTTTCAGTAATGTTTTGTAGTTTTCTATACATTCTTGGTTAAATTTATTCCTAGAATTTTTATTCTTTTAGTTGCTATTGTAAATGGAATTTTTTTTTTCTTGATTCTTCTTCTAATTGTTCTTTACTAGTACATAGAAACACTGCTGATTTTGGGGTGTTTATCTTGTACCCTGACACTTTGCTGAATTCATTTATTATTTCTAATAGCTTTGTTGTGGATTTTTCAGGATTTTCTGTATAGAAGATCATGTCATCTGCAAATAGGAAAATTTCCCTTCTTTTTTTCCAATTTGGATGCCTTTTATTTCTTTCTCTTGCCTAATTGCTCTAGCTAGAACTTCCAATACAATGTTGAATATCAGTGGTGACAGTAGACCTGAGGCAGCTTTTCATATCAGTTTATGGCTTCCTATGATTTAGGCCAAGAGCTGTAATTCTAGCCAGAAGGCCTGCTGTCTTATGGATATGTCAGAATTTACTTACCCAATTCCTGTTGCAGACATTGGAATCATTCCCAATTGTTTGCTACTACAAATAAAACTATAGGGGATATTTTTGTTGATTTAGTATGCACCCTTGTTCAAGTGTTTTTGCATGGTAAATTACTTGAACTAAAGTTGGCAGATCAAAGGGCTTTATTATTTTAAATATAAAATTTAACAGTGTTGCACAAATTGTCTTCCAAAATGGTTTGAACCAATTTGCCTTCTGTTTCGGTGTGCTAAAGCTGCCAGAATGCAATATACAAGGAAGGGGTTGGTTTTTACCATGAGGATTTATTAGTTTACAAATTTACACTTATAAGTCCATGAAAATGTCCCAATTAAGGCATCAACAGGAAGATGACTTCTCTGAAGAAAGGCTGCTGGCATCCGGGGTTCCTCTGTCAGATAGCAGGGCACATGGCTGGCATCTGCTGGTCCTTCGCTCCCAGGTTTCGTTGCTGTCAGCTCCTGGTTCCAGTGGCCTTCTCTCTGAGCTTTTGTGGGTTCTCTCTTTAGCATCTCCAGGGCTTTTCTCTCTGTAAGCTCTCTCTGGGCTTTTTCTGTCTGTTATCCTCTCAGAAGGAACGCCATTAAAAGGATTAAGATCCACCTTTAATGGGCTGGGTTGCATCTCAATTGAAATAACCTAACCATAAGGTCCCACCCACAAGAGGTCTGCACCCACAGGAATGGATTGAAAGAATATGGCATTTTCTGGGGTACATAACAGTTTCAAACCAGCAGACCTTCCCACCAAGATGGGCTGGCAGCAAGGACTGGTGCTACTGTTGCCTGCTCTCCATACATGTGAGACATGAGCTGGGGGAGGAAAGCAGGAAAACTGGACAGCTGGATGCCAGAGAGGTCACTAACAGGACACCACTGGGCTGGGCCTCAAGCAGAGCTTGGTACAAGCCTGCCTCTGCTGTACACTGAATGAGTCAGCTGGGAGGTGGGGCCTGTGTTGATAAAATTTTCCAGAACTCTGAGATGTAGCATTTGAATCAAATGTCAGTCTATTAGGAAGAAATGGTCACTTGTGCAGTGTCACTACTTGAGGGGTCTTGGGCCTGTGACGCCAGGCCTCCTAGCATATTGGCTACCCTGTTGACTCCTTCTGGTTGGAACATATACTTCCAGGGCAGGCCGCTCCTTCAAGGCCATCTAATCCAACACCGATCAAAAAGGGCAAGTCACTTCACCTCTCAGGGGCCAAAAGGGAGTCCTTGAGAGGTGAAGTGACTTGCCCAAAATCACACAGCTAGGTTAGTGGCATCAGTGGGGTTTAACCCTGGGTGTTCCTGCCTCCTGGCCTGGGTGATTTCATATATACTATCAGATCCTGAGTTGGAGGGCAAGGCAATGGACATTTCTTGTTTGGGAAGTGCTTGGAATGAAGGTAAGGAGGAAGGAAGTGAACATGTGTTGAGCATCCACTATGGGTGGCTGTTTCACATGTAACCCTATTTAAACCCAGCAACTCATGACCCAAGTATTATGCCCATATTTGGGAGCATGGGGGAAAGAAAATGACTGTTGAGGTTGCCCAGTGTTTGGCTGAAGTGGCTGGGTTAGACCTGTGAAGTGCTAGGAAGCAATTATAAGTTCACAGATAGAGATGTGACATGGAATCCAAGAGTCCCTTGGCCGTAGAGCATCAGCGAGCTGAGGGGATGTGGCTGAGATCACACAGCCTTCTGGCCCCTGGCACTTTCTCTGCCCCATCCATTGTTATGCAATGAAAGTGTTCATTGTTTTACTATTCCTGTCCTTAACATTGTTTCCCAGGGGCTGTGTGTTAATTTTAAAGCACAACCACACCAAAGGCAAGACTCTGTAGAGGATAGGCTTTCTGCATTGTTCGGCGCATGGCCACCTAATTAACCCAGTTGGAAATGATAACCAGTCACGATGAGGCTCCACTTACAAGGGCAGGGCCTCTTGGCTGAAGGGTCACTGAAAAGACCACTCAAGACATTTGACCAAAATCCTCCGTGTTTTCCCTTCATGCCCCATGTGTAATCCATCAGCAAGTCCTCGGAATATATTGAGTGTGACTGCTTCACACCAACGTCACTATTACCATTCCTAATCCCAAACACCACCATCTTTTGGCTCCCTTCCCTCATTGCTCAGTACTCCTTTATCCTACTTTATTTTCTTAATGTACTTGCCACTTGTTCTAGTTTGCCAATGCTGCTGGAATGCAAAACACCAGAAATGGATCGGCTTTTATAAAGGGGGTTTATTTGGTTACAAAGTTACAGTCTTAAGGCCATAAAGTGTCCAAGGTAAGTCATCAGTAATTGAGTACCTTCACTGGAGGATGGCCAGTGGCGTCCGGAAAACCTCTGTTAGCTGGGAAGGCACGTGGCTGGTGTCTGCTCCAGAGTTCTGGTTTCAAAATGCCTTTCTTCCAGGATGTTTCTCTCTAGGCTTCAGCTTCTCTCTGAAACGTCACTCTCAGTTGCTCTTAGGGCGTTTGTCCTCTCTTAGCTTCTCCGGAGCAACAGTCTGCTTTCAATGGCTGTCTTCAAATGGTCTCTCCTCTGCAGCTCCTCTCTCAGCTCCTGTGCATTCCTCAAAGTCTCCCTCTTGGCTTTCGCAAGCTTGCCCCTTCTGTCTGAGCTTATATAGTGCTCTAGTAAACTAAACAAGGCTCATGCTGAATGGGCGGGGCCATATCTCCACGGAAACTATCCAATCAGAGTCATCACCCACCGTTGGGTGGGTCGCATCTCCAAGGAAACACTCAAAAGAATTACAATCTAATCAACACTAATACGTCTGCCTGCACAAGATTACATAAAGATAATGGCATTTTGGGGGATGTAATACATTCAAACTGTTTGAAATTGTACTATTTTTTAATGTACAATTTTGATTTCCTCTTCCTCACTAAAATTTAAGTCCCACAAGATCAGGGACTTTGTTTAGCTCATCCATGTAACTCTGATGTCTGGTATAGGTGTTGAGTGAATGAATGAATGAATCCTAGCACCATTGATACATACTGATAGAAAAGTTTAAAGCTAAAGTAACCACCTTTCAAATTACCCACAGGTGGGAATAACCATAGCAAAGTTTTTTTCCAAGTCTGGCTTCTCTCAGCCATCCAAAGTATTTCAGGTCAATGTCCCTTAAAATCATGTTATATTTACTATAAAAATGCAGATCCATTTTAATACTGGTGGAGGCAAATTCTAAACAAATGCCTTCCAATGTTAAAATGCCACATTTAATTGACTCTGTTCCACCTTTTTTTTTTTTTTTTTAACATCTCTGAAATCAGGACGTGTCTTATATCAATAGTCTTAGGTTTGATGAAATATGGTAGTTTGGATTCCCTACTGTTTGAGACCCCTACTGGAATTTTTTGCTCAGAGTACAGAACTCCACCTTCTTGCCTCCTCCCCTGTTCTTGGGTTATTAAGCTGCTGCTATGTTTAATGATGGTATCAAAGTAAAATAAACTTTGTTGGTAACTTGCTGTAGAGAAACTACTTGTGTGTACATAGGACAGTTACCATGAGACATTTTGTTCTATGGTGACTCATCCAGCCAGGTGACTGCAAGGGAACTTCAGTGTCCCCATGGACCTAACTGGGAAGCGACCGGTCAAAGGTCAGTGGCAGGGCTGGGGACCCAGGCCAGGACTCCTCTCTGACAGACAGTAAGAGATGCCCACAGTGTTTGCCATCCTCCCTTCCCACTAAATACCTCTTAGCTCTGACTTAGACTTCTCCTGAAGTTCCCAGGCTTCATTACGGAGACTTGTTCCTGCCTTCTGACATCCTGTCTCATTGGACAACATACTCACAAAATAGTCCTGATTCACGCATTATGACTTTGATTCCATCTCCCTTCCTTGTTTCCTTTTTTCTCCATTTTTCCCACTATTCATCTCTCTTCTGATTCTATGAGTCAGGCTGATGTGCCAAACCACAGCCTTCCACTGTTTTCCAGGCAAACTTCTTGGCTGTCTTGTCCATCTCTTCTAATTGGGTTTTTCATACTGGCAGTTCCTCCTAGATTGGGTTTTTGAATGCTAATATTCCTAACTCCAGATTTGAAAATTGATCATTTTACCCCAGTCTGATGCTGTCTGCACTGCCCGCCTTCTCCCTGTTCAGGGAATACTCAGCTGTGTGCATGGTGCCCTGTAGAATGATGCCTTCAAGGCAAAAGAAATAAAAGCAAAACATTCACCTGCCCTAACCCAGCTGGGGCCTTGGGATAACTATGGCAACGACTGTAGCAGCAACAGCAGCATTTATTGAGCACTTCCTGTGTGTGCTTTACAGGGATTAGTTCATTTAAATTAGTTCATTTAATCCTTATAACCCCTCTGTGAGGTTGTGGACCAGGGAGAGCCCACCTGTTTGCCTGCTCTGGCTTCACTGTCAGGACAGGGGCGGTAGGAGTTGTTAATTCTTTTCATTGAAGCTGTGGTGGAGATCCCCCTTCTCTAGCAGGGCTGAGTCTTGGTTTCGGTGACTGTACAGGAACGTAGACTGGAAACAGAGGCCCAAACCCTTTCCACATGTTCAGGAAGGAGGGTGGGGCAGCCTCGAGCAGCAGCAGCTCATCGAATCAGTATGGCCCAGGCACAGAGACTTCTGATGAGTCAGTCACTTTCAGCCTCTGCATTCCAGGGAACCTGCCCTTGGTGGCAGGACTTGGTGGGGGATATTACAGGGGGATCGTTGGTTCTCATGAAACCAACCTGTGATTCATTAAGAAGAGGTAGTAAGGGGAACTTTGTAACTGTGACTCCCAAGGCATGACTTCCTGAAGAATACAGCAGCTTGTCTCATCCTCTGGGGTCAGGGACCGCCCGTTTACTGGGAGGGGGTCTGCTTTCTGGCAAGGCTTTCTATTGTGGCTACAAGTCAAGGACTCAGAAAGAAAGGATAATTTGAGAATGTATGGATGGATAAATGGTAGACTGGGAAAAGTTTTAAAAAATGATTTGACAGTGTCCACACCTCCCATGGTCCCCTTCTCTCTTCTAACTCTTCCCGCAGTCTCCTTGTGTTCTTCTCCACGGTGAAAATCGATGGCCTTTATGTCTGGAATCCCCACCCCAACCCAATGCCAATTTCCCCATGGAAGCTCCAAAAAGGGAGTCTGATGCCTAAAATAGTTCAGGCTTATGCTCCTCTTGGAACGCTTCTGATGAGCATCGAAGGACGGCTGACTTCACATCTGGCTGGGGAGAATGCGATTGTGAGGCCAGGAGGTGGCCAGACAGCCCTCCGGGTTGCACTGTTGCTTCTGAACATTCAGATATTCCCAGGGTGGCAGCTCTGGGAAGACTGGCTGTCTTTCTTCCTATACAGCCTTTGCATGGCTGAGGGCTGTCTTACTCAGATGTTTTAGGGTCAGGTGTAGGAGCACTGTCAGAATCCCATCCCACTGACTTTGTGTTTTAAGATTGTAGTCCAGCCAGAGGGAGGAGCCCCACAAGTTACTCAGGGGTTTATGATGGAATCTACTTGCAGAATTTTAGAGTTGGGAAAGGCCTTTGAAGTCAGACAGACCCAAGGCTCTGAGGAAACCCGGGGCTTCTGGGAGGCACTTCACTGATTATGCATATAATCCAGTTTTGGGGAGAACAATAAAGGTTTAAATCATCTGAGCAGCTGTTTCAACCCATTTACATTTTTTGTATTGAAATCCTATCTACAATTTTGAGAAATGAGCTCAGTTCCATCAACAAAATAAAACAAAACTCTGATCTAGTCCAACATCTTGGATTCTAATTCAACTCAATACTTATCTATCGTCTCCTTTCAGCAAGGACTGGAGCTGGGCTGGGCAGGCAGGGCCGGGCCAGCCTCAAGGGGCTTAAAAATCTATTGGATGGCAGTGATGTTAAGGCAGATACAAAAATAATTATAATAAGATAGGAATATTAGAGTTCAGAAAACTGAGGATTAAAGAAGTTAAATGACCTCACCCATGGCTACATTATTAGTGTGTTGTTCAGTTAGGATTTCGTCTACTGATTATGTCTGTACCCTTTCTGTAAGATCCCTCTGCCCCCTGGTGAGGCACTGAACTGGATATTGTTAAAGTGTAATTTTCCAAGAGTTGAATGTTTGACTCCTGTACAAATATAAAATGACCTTGTGTCAAAGGTTTCTTTCAACTTATTAATTAGTGAGGGAACCAGTAAGATGTTAAGACTAGTTCAGAAGAATTCAAGGAAGGAGGATTTAAAGCTGGTTCTAAAGGAATGGTGAAATGAGTTAGCTAATATATTCAAAATTGGGTATGTCCTACAAGACAATAAGCCCTAACCTTTGGGGGTTATCTTTGCTACCAGACCAATTGTCTGCATTGCTGTTAGACAAGAATCGCTTGCATTGTTCTCACCAAGAATCATTTTCATTGCTATTAGTTCTTTACAAGTTCACCTCACTCTTATAGAGTTGTAAAATACTAATCAACAGAACTCAAACGAAGGTATACATCCCTAGAAAATCAGATAATCCCCAAGCATGATGGGCTACTAGCTAATGGCCTGCGTTACGTTGAAAGGACATCCAGCGATCCCTTTGACAATTTCCAAATTTTGGATTCTCTTTCTTAACAATACTGTGTATGTGTTTTTATGCTCATTTTATGAGTGTGTTTTTGTACATGTGTGGGGAGGAAGGGAGTACAGTCACACATAATAAAATGGACAAAGAGATTCAGTTTGATGGGAATTTTTAGAAACACTGTGAAAATACCTCAACAATCAGGATGATTTCTCCAAAAATAGATTTGCTGGCTTACCAGCTGGGGGCAAAGGGACCACTTCAGAGAACTGGGTAAAGGACCGTCAGGGTCACTGTTCCCTGGGGAGGAACGTGTCTCCTTCATTCCCGCTCCTAATTTTGGCAAAGGCCACACTGGGAGCAATGCAGGGAAGGGAAGTTTACCTGACTGCGGCCCGGAAGGCTGAGCTGGGGGCGGCTGGGAGGGGGAAGGCATCTGTCCAAGCAGATGCTCGGCTTTTGCTTCCCGGTGGGTGCCACATGGCTGTTTTGGTCCCTCTGGCTGTCTGTCTTCCTCCCAGCCTTTTGTCTGTCCTTTGACAGCCTGAGGCGTGTTCACATTTGAATGGCATTTTGTAGTGTACCAAGCGCTTCTGCCTTACTGAATTCTTGCACAAATCCTGCGAGATGATATCATTTCATAGCGGTTAGGTGACTGGCCCAAGATCATGACAGTAAGAGGCGGATTCAGAATTCAGGTATAGGCCTTCCACCTCACAAGTTCCCATGTTCTTCCAGTGAATACTGGTGAGCCTTTTCTAATGTTTCTGCAGTTCTTCCTGGATCTAAGGTATATTGGGAAGGGAAGACAGCTTGAGAAAATTTCAGATTTGCCTTTTCCTAGTGAGTCAGCTGGATACTGCCTCCACGGTCACACTTCTCCTCCCCCACCATATTTAAGCTCTGAATGTTAGTGCATTTGAGTGTGGGATCCCCAGTGTAGTGGGAATAAGTGGCTAGAATAATTGAAGAGATGTAAGCTGACATGTCTTCAAGCCTCGGATTTTTCATTTGCCCAAATGCAGGGGTTAGTTCCAAGTATTACTTAAAGCCTTTTCCATCAGTTCTGATCTGACACCTTGGGCCCGTGGCTCTGCCTGGCTCCATTATGTATCATCACTTTGGCCTTGTCAATTGAAGGTAGTGACGAGTTCTCCTGAACTTCCACATTCTCCTTCCTTACTTAATAGCCTGTGCTTGGGATATGTCTATGGGTAGCGTGTATTTTGGTGCATCTGAGAGTGTAAGTTTGGGCACATTGGGCAGGATGGGGCAGGCCAGGCACTTCTGCGGGCTGCGTCAGGTGCTAATGCCTTTGTCTCTCTCTGTTGCAGGGCCCAACATCTGCACCATGCGGGGTGTGAGCTCCTGCCAGCAGTGTCTGGCTGTGAGTCCCATGTGTGCCTGGTGCTCAGATGAGGTAAGGAACAGACACCCAACCCTACTTCTTACACAGACTTAACTGCTTTTGTGCAGGAACAGACCCTTGGTCTCTTCTGAGCAAAACGAGGGTGATGCCTTCCCTGTTGATAGATGGCACAGAGAGCTGTCCTGGGTGTGTGGCTGAGAATGCCATGAGGACTCTGTAGTACAGCCCCTGCTCTAGCCATTCCTTTGGGCCTCCTAGTCTCACTGTAGCCATCACCACCCGGCCCAACACTTAACTTGCTTTTTGTTGGGGTGAAACATCCCTGGGAAGCCGGGACATAGGTCTCAGGAGGAAAGACAGGAGAGGGTTTAGGTATGGAGGGCATGCTGTCTTAAAGACATCCCAGAAATTTAGAAAGGCAAACAAAAGAGAATTCTTCTACTTGTGTGTGTGTGGATTTTTAGTCAGAGGAACTTTTCTCCTTTCCTCTCTGGTGATTGGGCCTCCCTGGCCTTACGTTTTCCTTCCTTTCTCATCTTTTGCTCCTTGCTTCTCTCTCCAGGTGTCTAGGAGAGAAGGAGCTGGGCCAATTTGGTGAGGTTGGAGGGGTGACAGCTGTGTCTAGGCAGAGGGTTTGTTGTGTCTGGGGTCCTTAGGGAATGAGTGTGTCTGAGGGAATGGCTGTGTCTGTGGCTGCGATGGGAATTCGGAGCTGGCGAGAGCTGGTGTGTGAAGACGGCTGGAGAGATTCCTGGTGATTACAGAGTCTGTGGCTGAGTCACAGGCCCAGCCCCCTGCAGGTGGATACCTGAGCTCCTGGCAAGACTGCTTCTCAGCTACCGGAGGCTCCCTCTGTCATGACAGGATGCGCCTGCCCTCTCCGCAGTTTCTGACCGGCTTCTTGTTCCCTGTCTGCTTCTCTTCCTGATTCACTGAGTTTCCTAAAAAAGGCAACCGCCCCTGCAGGCTGTGGGGGTGGGATGGGGAGTGGGAGCTGGAAGACTTGTGTTTATTCCTCAACAGGAGCCCTGCTAGATTAGCAGAGGCCAGCTCAACACCCTGCTTTGGCCAACGCGCTGAATTGCACGTGAACTGCTCTCAGTTGCAGCTGCCCAACATCTGGGCCACATTGACTTCATTTAGCAACTGAAACATTCCCGGGGGCTGGGGGCAGGAGCGATGGGTCAGTCCTTCCCCTCTGCCCCCGCCAGGTTCTCCTCCCCTCTGGGCTGAGCTGGACTCAGCTCGTTTCAAGTGTGATGTGGCCTCCTCCCTTCCCATTTGCCCTATCCTCCTTCCTTTCCCTTGGTTGCTGTCATATTATTAAGCTTCTTTTACAAGGAAGTTGCACATCTGCAACTGGATCCTGGAAAGGGGCAAAGGAGGGAGCGCTGGATGGGGAACTTGCGTTGTTTGGATTGGAAAGCCTGAAATTAGCTTGAGCAGAGGGGTGGCGAGGGGACAAGTCTCAGTGTCACTCAAAGGATGATCTCCCTTCCCTCTTCCCTCCTTTTCAACCCAATACAAGAGAAAAGCAGGTAACTGGGTCTAGAGGAGTCTGGGGAAAAAGAAAACTTTCTTAGAGGATCTGTCCCCCCACATGACATTTTTCTTTCCTCTTGATCTGCTCAGGGCTAGCCATAGCCATGCAGCTGAGGTATTTTGAGGTCTAAGCAAAGCCCTTACTTAGGTCATGTGGCCAGATTTTGGAGATTCAAGCGTAGAGTATTTAGGACAGGCCAGGGAGGGCAGGAGAGGCCGGGGAGGGCAGGTGGGGAGGTGTAGGGCAGCATCAAAGCATGAGGGTGGAAACAGTGTAGAAGCAAGAGTGGAGTCAGGGAGGAAATGGGGGGCAGCTAGGACCAATGAAAACTAATGAGGGGAGGGAGAAGGTCCATTCCCTGGAAGAATGGAAGGCAAACGTGTAAGCAGGGGAGACCAAGGGTTTAGTGAGTGACAGCAAGAGAGAGGAGGGGAGGCGAGGGAGGGCAGAAGAGCCCAGGGCGGGGCAAGTCTTGTCACCCAGGGAGGAACGGGAGCCGGTCCTGGGTTTGACCTGGACATGACTGCTATTTTTCTCCTGAGGGGAGCAGGGCTTCCTCAGGCCAAGTTTAACTGCTGAAAATGCCTCAGCTGTTGACTTAAAAAACAAAAGGTGAACCATCTGGGCCACTTTTACGTATGATTTGTTGAAATAAGGACCCTGAAGGACCCCCCCAACCCCCCACCCTGTGCAACTGCCTCCCCTGCCTTGGCTGTCTCAGGCATGGCTGGCAGTGCCTGGGAAAACAACTGGTTGGGCTCAGCTTTCCCCTGGGTCTCTAGGGGACAGCAGCTCTGGGTGTGCATAGCGAGGGCTTGGCCGGGTGATAGGAAAGCATAGCCAGGGTGGATGAGAGTGGAGTTCTGGGCCCATCTGCAAAGGGTGTGCTCTTGGAGGAGTGAACACGGACATGGGCGGGGGTGGTGTGCTGTGTCTGGGCTGTAAATTTAGCAAAGGGGCTTGCTGCACATAGGCCATGCTTGCGGCCTTGGTCTCAGTGGCATTCTGCTAGAATCTAGAACTTCCGAAGCTCACCTAGCAGTGAGAAGCACCTGGGGTGCTTGTTAAAAATAAAGATTCCCAGGACTCAGCCTGGACCTACTGCTTCAGAATGGGTTCTTAGGATAGTGAGTTTGGCAAACACTGATCATTGGGTTCAAGTGGGTGAAAGTGGAGTAGGGTTGCTAGTTAAAATACAATAAATAATT